>NC_141176.1:75887500-77137500 GCF_055505025.1 Bos grunniens
CTTCAGAAACTTTTAGTGACACCTTTATACGTATCAAGTAACAACTTTTCTGAGTCTCTATGAATGCCTGCTTTAGAGGGTGAATCTCAGGATTAAATTGGCTCATGTAGGTAAAAGAACCAAGTCATAACACCAGGAGCATTAACAGGTATCCAAATCACCAAGACCTAGAGCCAGACATCCTGGAATGTGAAGTCACGTGGGCCTTAGAAAGCATCACTACGAACAAAGCTAGTGGAGGAGATGGAATTCCAGTGAGCTATTTCAAATCCTGAAAGATGATGCTGTGAAAGTGCTGCAATCAATATGCCAGCAAATCTGGAAAACTCAGCAGTCGCCACAGGACTGGAAAAGGTCAGTTTTCATTCCAATCCCAAAGAAAGGCAATGCCAAAGAATGCTCAAACTACCGCACAATTGCACTCATCTCACATGCTAATAAAGTAATGCTCAAATTCTCCAAGCCAGGCTTCAGCAATACGTGAACTGTGAACTTCCTGATGTTCATGCTTGTTTTAGAAAAGGCAGAGGAACCAGAGATCAAATTGCCAACATCCGCTGGATCATGGAAAAGGCAAGAGAGTTCCAGAAAAACATCTATTTCTGCTTTATTGACTATGCCAAAGCCTTTGACTGTGTGGATCACAATAAACTGTGGAAAATTCTCAAAGAGATGGGAATACCAGACAACCTGATCTGCCTCTTGAGAAATCTGTATGCAGGTCAGGAAGCAATGGTTAGAACTGGACATGGAACAACAGACTGGTTCCAAATAGGAAAAGGAGTACATCAAGGCTGTATATTGTCACCCTGCTTATTTAAGTTATATGCAGAGTACATCATGAGAAACGCTGGGCTGGAAGAAGCACAAGCTGGAACCAAGATTGCCAGGAGAAATATCAATAACCTCAGATATGCAGATGACATCACCCTTATGGCAGAAAGTGAAGAGGAACTCAAAAGCCTCTTGATGAAAGTGAAAGTGGAGAGTGAAAAAGTTGGCTTAAAGCTCAACATTCAGAAAACAAAGATCATGGCATCCGGTCCCATCGCTTCATGGGAAATAGATGGGGAAACAGTGGAAACAGTGTCAGACTTTATTTTTCTGGGTTCCAAAATCACTGCAGATGGTGACTGCAGCCATGAAATTAAAAGACATTTACTCCTTGGAAGGAAAGTTATGACCAACCTAAATAGCATATGCAAAAGCAGAGACATTACCTTGCCAACAAAGGTTCATCTAGTCAAGGCTATGGTTTTTCCTGTGGTCATGTATGGATGTGAGAGTTGGACTGTGAAGAAAGCTGAGCACCGAAGAATGGATGCTTTTGAACTGTGGTGTTGGAGAGGACTCTTGAGAGTCCCTTGGACTGCAAGGAGATCCAACCAGTCCATTCTGAAGATCAGCCCTGGGATTTCTTTGGAAGGAATGATGCTAAAGCTGAAACTCCAGTACTTTGGCCACCTCATGCGAAGAGTTGACTCATTGGAAAAGACTCTGATACTGGGATGGATTGGGGGCAGGAGGAGAAGGGGACGACAGAGGATGAGATGGCTCGATGGCATCACTGACTCGATGGACTTGATTCTGACTGAACTCTGGGAGTTTGTGATGGACAGGGAGGCCTAGTGTGCTGTGACTCACGGAGTTGCAGAGTCGGACACGACTGAGCAACTGAACTGAACTAACTCACCAAGGTGGAAGAATAACTATTCCTCCAGGTTCTGCAGGGGGAAGAATGGGGTGAAAGAGAGGAAAGGAGAAAAAGAGAAGAGGATAGAGTGGAGGGGGAGGGAGGTACCCCCACTGAATGGCCACGGTATCCAAGAAAATATCAGGTTCCTCCTAACTGCTCTGGTTCACAATTTTCTACCTTTTCCACAAGACAAAATATCATTAAAGATGACACTAAACTTGTATTCTGAGTGTCAAAGTACAAAGTCACAATAATCACATTTTAATAACTGAGTCCAGAATCTAAGGTGGAATCAGTCACTTCTTACATCTGACTCATACCCTGCTTACTTATAACCAACTGTAACTTAAAACTTGGAAGTCCCTATCTCTAGTCTGGGCAATTATTATTATTTTTTAAACAACCACAAAAAGGTATATTTATAGATCATAGAATACCAAAGTATATTTTTATTAAGGTATATTTTACATCTCATAAAATTTGCCCATTTCAAATGTACAATTCAATGGATATTTTTAACTTTATTGAGTGATGCAACCACCACCAAAAATCAGTTTTAAGACATTTTTATGTCCCCAATTAGATCCCCTCATGCCATAGTAATACCCTGTTCCCACTCACAGATCAGGCAAACACTAGTCTACTTTCTCTATAAACTTGCCTTTTCAGGACATAACATACTAACAGAATTGTACAATTTGTAGTCTCTGAGTCTGACTTTTTCCACTCAGTGTAATATTTTTGAGGTTCACCCATGACATAGGGTATGTCTTTTTGAGCCCCATTCTTTACCACAAAAGTGGTGCTAGGCACCAGTCCAAAAGATGCCATATCAGGCCACACCTGACCTTGAGGGTAAGTAAGAGAAGATGTGTTATTTGAACACTCCAGTGTTGTGACCCTCTTTATATGCACCCACAGTTAGCTTCACCTATGGTTCTAGAATCTAATTCCTTTGATAAGAATCATCTGTTGGTTTGACAGTCCTGCAGAGTCAGAAGCCAGGAGTGTTGGGTTGAGGTGAGGCTCTGAGTTCAGTAGAGCATGGAGGGGTGGGAAGAACAATAAAAGACCCACTGTCCTGGTAAAAAGTGGGATCTATATCCAAGCAACATATTGAAAAAAAGATCAGAGTCCCTCCAAAGGGGCAAAGAAAACACACCTGTACTTCCAGGTACCATGCAAGGGGAAGGGGACAAATTGGCCCAATGGATAAGTGTTCAGTGGAGCCTGGAGGTGGAAGGTAGTTCAGGGGACTTCCTGTATTGTTCTACATAAACTAATTCACCAACTAGACTAAGAAAAGGAATAGGAGTTGTAGAAGGCTGGGAGCTCCACAGTCTCTTTATCTTTGCTGATAGAATAGGTCATCAACGTGGTGGCAGCTCAAAGAAATTGAAAGAGCAAAAAAAAAAAAAAAAAAGAAATTGAAAGAGCAACAGAATTAGGAAACACCAAGTTCTGGTCCTCCTTTGACCCTCAGCAGCAAGAGGCCTTAGGCCACTCATTCAACCTCTACTGAGAGTCAAACCCCTTTTCTGTAAAAGAGAAATTATAACATTCACAGAATAAAAAAAATGATTATACAGATATCTTCTAAATTATGAAGTAGCCTACTTGTGAAGGGTGTTGTTCATATTGTCCTTATGGGATTTTAGAGTTTAAAGGGACATGAAAGGTCACCAGGGTTAGTAATTTCCAAACTTTGTCCTGTGAGGCATCTGAGATTCAACAGAGGCTCCCTGGAGAACCAGGCAGAAGAGGACATGAAGGATAAGACACCCCATCCATCTCTCTCATTGACTGGCCCATACTAAACAGAACCCCTCACAACCATATGGACATTCACATAGAATCGACCTTTGAAGAAAGGGTTCTGCAGCTAACAGAAATGTTAGAATTCTTTCATAAATCAGACTTCCAGTGATGGAGGAGACAAGGTCCAAATTTGCTTAGGGTGATGCAATAATATTTTATCATGGGCTGGGTGTTACTGTCGAACCATCCTGAGATCTTCACCCACCAGAGAGAGGAGGCATGAAAACCCTACTTTTCAGGGCAACCTCCTGCAAAATCCCTTGCTGCCTCTTATTTTTTCCTAAGGATGGTGCGTTGACAATTTTTTTCCTATTCTCTTTCTAACTTTCTTGGCTGCCCTACAGAACATCTTACATTTAGCATATCACAACTACACATACCCTACACATACACATATCACAACTACACATACACATATCACAAGCTCTGCCTTAGACCTCTGCCCAAATTGCCAGCATGGAAACTTTTTATGCACTTTTGACTTCTCTTGATTTCACATAATTATCAACAGACCTTAACTTGTCATTTAAAATAATTTCATTTACAACGTCCTTTCTTTATCAAATCATATGTATCATGTTTTTAGGAATAGTGAGGAGAGAAGAGACGGAAGAGAGGAAGCCACTTTACCTCCCTTCCATCACTCCTGATCCCATATCCTTATTTTAACTGGGGGTCCTCCTCTCTTTTCTATTCACCCACTACGCATGTCCTCAGTCCCTGTCCTATCTGTTCAGATCCCAGCCTTAGCCCTTTTCTCCTCCCTGAGACTCTTGTTGACAAATGTAGCTCCTGAGAATCTACCACTCTCTAGAACTCCTTTATTTTAGTGGACAGGCTTGGAATAATGGTGTTGGCCTCTCAGGAACCCTCCACATCCCTGGCTATTGCTAAATGATCAAAAGTGCCCAAGGAGTCCTAATCCAAGATTAGTCACCAAGTCATTCAGATCTCCCATCTCAGGAACTGTGAAGAAGTAGTTCTCCTGCAAGGAGAGAAGCAGGAAAGTGGATCAGACCCACCATACCCAGAAAAGGTGAGAGGCAAAGGGACTTGAGAACATGCATAAGCCCTGTGACAATGGCCTCAGCTCCCAGGAGGACCGCGGCTCCCATCCCCAGATATAGGACAGTCAGCATCCCTCCAGCTCCATGAGACACACATTTTCTTTTAATCGAGCCCTCCTCCTCTGAACTAACCTGGGTAGATTCTGCCACTAGAAGCCCAAAAGCCTGGACTAGAACAGTCATCACAGGTATATCAAGAGACCTGCTTACCAAAATTAGTCAGGGAAAAGACAAATTTCATTAAAGTTAAAATTTCAAATTGGTAAGTACCTTTTAAATAACAAAACTTACTTTAGTCATTTTACAGAACCTTTTTTATGAAGATAAGAGACTTCTGATATGTTTTTATTTGTTCTTTTAACTTATGGTTTATTATAGAATATTGAATATAGTTTCTTGTGCTATAGAACAGGATTATTTTAAACAAAATGCACACAAAATAAACACAATTTTTCTTGACAATCCAGATATAATATTTTGAACACCAATGAATGATTTAACTGGTTCTAAACATGGCAATGTCCCTTGGGGTTACTTACGGTTATTTAAAACGCACTCCAGCCCACCCATCCAACTATGATATTTTTTTTTTTTTTAAATTGTAATATTGTGCTTTCAGCTGACACATTTTGCTGTTGCCCAGCACCTGCCTCCAACCTCTGTTTCTCCATTTTTACATTTAGTGCTGAGGACTGAGGAGACCCTGCAACCCAGTGGGACCTAAAATAAAACCACATGCTCTCAGCAAAGATATAAGCAATTTTCATGTTTAAAGACATCCTGACACTTTTTGAAAATGAAGAACATGCTTCCAGATTCTGCCTGGAGTCTGGGTATTTCTCAGACCGCATCATAGTATAATCTATTTGGCTGTCTAACTACTTTTCAGGTTTATTAGTCTTGAGTTTACAGCTAGATTATACACCCTTTGTAAACATGGGCCACATTTCACATAAAATCTATAACAAAATGCAAAGTGCCAGGCAGGGTGGAGAGTGATCAATAGGATTTACTCATAAAACACCATAAACCCAGTGGCTTTCCAACTTTCTTTTTAAGATGGGAAACCTTCTGTGCAGATGGACTCTTATATAAAAACGTAAAACAAATATAAAAAATGATTATTTAAAATTGGTTCTTCATGAGGAGAGACTATGAGCCCTAGAATATACTCAGTGACCATTTTGTTACACATCAATCAGGGGACACAATTATTGGAAAGATTAATTCTGATCATTACAGAGTTCATCAACATCTAGTCATCTTCAATTTATAAATACATGGGGGAAACTACCAGTTAGCAGAAGATTCCTGTGGATCCAAGTGAAGTTAGCCTCTTACAGAGTTATCGCTCAGTCGCATCTGACTCTTTGCAATCCCATGGACCATAGTCCACCAAGCTCCTCTGTCCCTGGGATTCTCCAGCCAAGAATACTGGAGTGGGTTGCCATTCCCTTATCCAGGAGATCTTATTGACTCAGGGATCGAACGTGAGTCTCTCACATTACAGGCAGATTCTTTACTGTCTGAGCCATCAGAGAAGTCCACTCAGAGTTATTGAAGTTAGCTTCTTGTAAATCACCAAATGTCCACTGTAAAACTACAGAGTAAATTTCACTGAAGAGGATGTTTACATTCAACAATCTCACATTTTCATTAAGTTTTCATTACCATTTTAGGTAAACCTCAAAGAATAGGCACATGTCAGAATTGTGTGATCCTAGAAATGGATGGGAAATGAAAGACAGTAACACACAGCCTGTCTCAGGTAGAGATTCATTGTAAGAAGGTCCTTCCTAATGAACAATCTAACTTAATGTTAGGTAACACAGCCAAGGAGATACCCCTCGTCCAAGGTAAGGAGCAATGGCTGCACTTTGCTAGAGCAGCCGTGAAGAGATACTCCATGTCCAAGGTAAGAGAAACCCAAGTAAGATGGTAAGTGTTGCAAGAGGACATCAGAGGGCAAACACACTGAAACCATACTCACAGAAAACTAGTCAATCTAATCACTCTAGGACCACAGCCTTAGCCATGCCCGTGGGGCAACCCAAGATGGGCGGGTCATGATGGAGAGAGAATGTGGTCTACTGGAGAAGGGAATGGCAAACCACTTCAGTACTCTTGCCTTGAGAACCCAATGAACAGTATGAAAAGGCAAAATGATAGGATACTGAAAGAGAAACTCCCCAGGTCAGTAGGTGCCCAATATGCTACTGGAGATCAAAGGAGAAATAACTCCAGAAAGAATGAAGAGATGGAGCCAAAGCAAAAACAATACCCAGCTGTGGATGTGACTGGTGATAGAAGCAAGGTCTGATGCTGTAAAGAGCAATATTGCATAGGAACCTGGAATGTCAGGTCCATGAATAAAGGCAAATTGCAAGTGGTCAAACAGAAGATGGCAAGAGTAAATGTCAACATTCTAGGAATCAGCGAACTGAAATGGACTGGAATGGGTGAATTTAACTCAGATGACCATTATATCTACTACTGCAGGCAGGAATCCCTCAGAAGAAATGGAGTAGCCATCACGGTCAACAAAAGAGTCCAAAATGCAGTACTTGGATGCAATCTCAAAAACGACAGAATGATCTCTGTTCGTTTCCAAGGCAAACCATTCAATATCACAGTAATCCAAGTCTATGCCCCAACCAGTAACACTGAAGAAGCTGAAGTTGAATGGTTCTATGAAGACCTACAAGACCTTTTAGAACTAACACCCAAAAAAGATGTCCTTTTCATTATAGGCGACTGGAATGCAAAAGTAGGAAGTAAAGAAACACCTGGAGTTACAGGCAAATTTGACCTTGGAATACAGAATGAAGCAGGGCAAAGACTAATAGAGTTTTGCCAAGAAAATGCACTGGTCATAGCAATCACCCTCTCCCAACAACCCAAGAGAAGACTCTACACATGGACATCACCAGATAGTCAACACTGAAATCAGATTGATTATATTCTTTGCAGCCAAAGATGGAGAAGCCCTATACAGTCAGCAAAAACAAGACCAGGAGCTGACTGTGGCTCAGTCCATGAACTCCTTATTGCCAAATTCAGACTTAAATTGAAGAAAGTAGGGAAAACCACTAGACCATTCAGGTATGACCTAAATCAAATCCCTTATGATTATACACTGGAACTGAGAAATAGATTTAAGGGCCTAGATCTGATAGATAGAGTGCCTGATGAACTATGGAATGAGGTTCATGACATTGTATTGGAGACAGGGATCAAGACCATCCCCATGGAAAAGAAATGCAAAAAAGGAAAATGGCTGTCTGGGGAGGCCTTACAAATAGCTGTGAAAAGAAGAGAAGCGAAAACCAAAGGAGAAAAGGAAAGATATAAACATCTGAATGCAGAGTTCCAAAGAACAGCAAGAAGAGATAAGAAAGCCTTCCTGAGCGATCAATGCAAAGAAATAGAGGAAAACAACAGAATGGGAAAGACTAGAGATCTCTTCAGGAAAATCAGAGGTACCAAAGGAATATTTCATGTAAAGATGGGCTCAATAAAGGTCAGAAATGGTATGGACCTAACAGAAGCAGGAGATATTAAGAAGAGGTGGCAAGAATACACAGAAGAACTGTACAAAAAAGATCTTCATGACCCAGATAATCACGATGGTGTGATCACTAACCTAGAGCCAGACATCCTGGAATGTGAAGTCAAGTGGGCTTTAGAAAGCATCACTATGAACAAAGCTAGTGAAGGTGATAGAATTCCAGTTGAGCTATTCTGAATCCTGAAAGATGATGCTGTGAAAGTGCTGCACTCAATATGCCAGCAAATCTGGAAAATTCAGCAGTGGCCACAGGACTGGAAAAGGTCAGTTTTCATACCAATCCTAAAGAAAAGCAATGCCAAAGAATGCTCAAACTACCACACAATTGCACTCATCTCACATGCTAGTAAAGTAATGCTCAAAATTCTCCAAGCCAGGCTCCAGCAATATGTGAACCGTGAACTTCCAAATGTTCAAGCTGGTTTTAGAAAAGGCAGAGGAACCAGAGATCAAATTGCCAACATCCACTGGATCATGGAAAAAGCAAGAGAGTTCCAGAAAAACATCTATTTATGCTTTATTGACTATGCCAAAGCCTTTGACTGTGAGGATCACAATAAACTGTGGAAAATTCTGAAAGAGATGGGAATACCAGACCACCTGATCTGCCTCTTGAGAAATCTGTATGCAGGTCAGGAAGCAACAGTTAGAACTTGACATGGAACAACGGACTGGTTCCAAATAGGAAAAGATGTCAAGGCTGTATATTGTCACCCTGTTTATTTAACTTATATGCAGAGTACATCATGAGAAATGCTGGACTGGAAGAAACACAAGCTGGAACCAAGATTGCCGGGAGAAATATCAATAACCTCAGATATGCAGATGACACCACCCTTATGGCAGAAAGTGAAGAGGAACTCAAAAGCCTCTTGATGAAGGTGAAAGTGGAGAGTGAAAAAGTTGGCTTAAAGCTCAACATTCAGAAAACGAAGATCATGGCAACCGGTCCCATCACTTCATGGGAAATAGATGGGGAAACAATGGAAACAGTGTCAGACTTTATTTTTCTGGGCTCCAAAATCACTGCAGATGGTGACTGCAGCCATGAAATTAAAAGACGCTTACTCCTTGGAAGGAAAGTTATGACCAACCTAGATAGCATATTCCAAAGCAGAGACATTACTTTGCCAACAAAGGTTCATCTAGTCAAGGCTATGGTTTTTCCTGTGGTCATGTATGGATGTGAGAGTTGGACTGTGAAGAAAGCTGAGCACCAAAGAATGGATGCTTTTGAACTGTGGTGTTCGAGAAGACTCTTAAGAGTCCCTTGGACTGCAAGGAGATCCAACCAGTCCATTCTGAAGGAGATCAGCCCTGGGATTTCTTTGGAAGGAATGATGCTAAAGCTGAAACTCCAGTACTTTGGCCACCTCATGCGAAGAGTTGACTCATTGGAAAAGACTCTGATGCTGTGAGGGATTAGGGGCAGGAGGAGAAGGGGACGACAGAGGATGAGATGGCTGGATGGCATCACTGACTTGATGGACGTGAGTCTGGGTGAACTCCGGGAGCTGGTGATGGACAGGGAGGCAGTGATGGACAGGGAGGCCTGGTGTGCTGCAGTTCATGGGGTCGCAAAGAGTCGGACATGACTGAGCGACTGATCTGATCTGATCTGAACACAGCCATCATTTTAGCAACCAGTCAACACTGATTTATGTTTGCATCAACTGTAGTGTGTTTCATATGCCTCTGCAAAGTGAACATTCATTTATCTTTCCACATATACATGAACTGGAATAAAAGTTTATATGCTTCTATATTGAGATTTTCCCTGGTAGAAGAAGACATCAGGAAAGCCTTTTGTAGAAGATGGATCAACATGCACAGTGATTTTCTTCTAAGAATCTCCTCCAGTTTCAAACATCAAATGTAACCAGGTACTAAATGCATTAACAAGACAGGTTTGCTAATAAGCTTGGTGTCTGACTTACCTATTGGATTTCTATCAAAGAACAATACTGGAGCTTTCAAAATAGACTCCAACATTTCATTGTGCAAAGTTTGTGAAGAATTAACAAGGACGTATATTAACAACATAGATCTCGCGATGCTGAAAAGGCCGGTAGCTACCATTAAACCTGAAATAAGAAACATCACTCAGAATATAAGATCTCTGCCTTTGCTTCAATGATGCTAAAACATGTTATGCACTTTATAAAGATATTATATGCTGTATTCTATAAATATAATTTATATGCAAATTTATATGTAGAATAGATGTGTATATATACAATAGATCCTATAAGAGTTTAATTTATAAGGAAGAATATAAAAATTACTATGTTTTCTCATTAAATAGAAACCACATGGGGAAAAGATCAGGTATAAGCTACAATTTCATTGTAGGCTTTCCTAATACAATTACAAGTTTTAATAAAAACTCAGAAGAAAGAAAATTATATCAATAAAAGTAGTTGATCTTCCATTGCTTCTATTTCAAATCTTACAAATTACATGTCCCACAATCTAAAATTGAGGAATGCTTTAGTATCAGCTTGAATTAACAGGGAATAGGAGAAATGATTTACTATTTCCTTGAATTTGTGTAAAGTAGCTATCTCCATGCCTAAATAGCTGTAAAGACTGTGAAAATATTGCATTAAGTTGCAAGCAGAAAATCTCACAAATAATTGCAAGAAAATACAAATTATATTTTAACATGACATAATAAACCTAAACAAGCAACTAATCTCTAAGTGTTTAATAGAAACATGAAGCATTTGGAAATGAACATAATCTTTTAAACATATTTTATTTAGTGACATAAATGAGTGCCCCCTATGCATATAATTTTTTTAATTTGTGGTTTTATGTATTTAACTAATTTTAATTGGAGGATAATTACAACATTGTGATGGCTTTTGCCATACATCAACATGAGTCAGCCACAGGTATACATGCATCCCCCTCAGCATATAAAAATGAAAATAGCCCTTCTAGAACTTCCCTGGTAGTGCAGTGGATAAAAATTCATCAGCTAATGCAAGGGATATAGGTTTACTCCCTGCACTGGGAAGATTACAGATGCCAGAGTAACTACTCTTGCGCCACAATTACTGAGCCCGCATGCTCTTGGGCCTGTGAGTCACAACTCCTGGGCCTGTGTGCTGCAACTACTGAAGCATATGAACCTAGAGCCTGTGCTCTGCAACAAGAGAAGCCACTGCAATTGGAAGCCCAAAACTGAAACTAAGAGTAGCCTCTGCTCGTGCTACTAGAGACAGCCTGCACAAAGCAATGAGGACTCAGTGGAGCCAAAATTAAAAGTATATATATATATTTTTTAATAGCCCTTCTTAAATCTCTTGAATTCACAATGCTAGAGTGGACATGACTTCTGTAAGAAGTATTCCATCCAGTACTTTTTTTTTCTCCTTCAGCTGACATATGACTTCAGCTCTGAAAGTTGCTCAAATTCCTGGATTCCATCTATGGGTATTTGTCTTATTCCACCATCCTATGTGAATGCATAATAGAATCCCTTCCTTACTTTTCTAAGTCCCCATATTCCACCAATTTAGAAGATAAACAACGAATGGATTTATGTTTCTTAGCAGGAGATCAATGTAATAAACACCAAATTTCAATGAGTGGGTTCTTATAAAGATATCACACTCTGTAGAAAGCTTGTATGAAGGTTTCCCATGGGAATATTAATATTTTAGATGAGACTTCCTTTAAAAAGTGTGTACTATATATATATACTGCTGCTGCTGCTGCTGCTAAGTCATGTCAGTCGTGTCTGACTCTGTGCGACCTCATAGACGGCAGCCCACCAGGCTCCCCTGTCCCTGGGATTCTCCAGACAAGAAACACTGGAGTGGGTTGCCATTTCCTTCTCCAATGCATGAAAGTGGAAAGTGAAAGGGAAGTCACTCAGTCATGTCCCACTCCTATCGACCCCATGGACTGCAGCCTACCAGGCTCCTCCATCAATGGGATTTTCCAGGCAAGAGTACTGGAGTGGGTGCCACTGCCTTCTCTGACTATATATATACTAAGCACTCTTTTGAAAGTAGAAAGCAGTGTTAATATAAGTCTGGCAAGCATCTAAGTTAATCACAGTTGCAGACACAATAAAATTGTGATCTCTAAGTAAGAAAGAGAAGGAGTCTTAATTCTCAGACACTGGATTTCCCCTACTTAGTTTCCCTCTTAAGCAATTTGTGAAGCTCAAGAGATGAGCAGTATGGTGAAGGGGAGCTTTGCATACCTGTGAAGAAATAATGCTCTTATCTGGGGGCCCATGCTGCCACAGGATTTTGCCCAAATTCAATAAAAGCCAAGGTTTATTTAGACAGAATTGAAACAATCTAAACCACAAAGTGAGGATCCGTTTCTAATTCCCTTGCGCATCCATATAGCCTAGTTGCTCAGTTGTGCCCAACTATTGCAACGCCACAGACTGTAGCCTGCCATGCTCCTCTGTCCATGGGATTCTTCAGGCAAGGATACTGGAGTGGGTTGCCATTTCCTGCTCCAGGGGATCTTTCTGACCTAGGAATCAAATTTGGGTCTCCTGCATTGCAGGCAGTCTCTTTACCAACTGAGCTATGAAGGGATAAGATTTAGCTAAAGCACCTACTAGAATACACAATAGCTACATATTTCCAGTGGCTGATTTTCTCAATATACAATCCTGGTGTAACTTCCAAAATCCAGTACTGAACAAATTAAGAGACTTCAGTCAACCTCTTTCTTCTAGTAGATCTAAAAATTAATTATTCTTTTTTTTAATTTTTAAAAATACTTTATTGCTAAAAAAACATTAACCATCATCTGAGCCTTCAGCGATTTAGGTCTTATTGCTGGTGGAGGATCTTGCCCCAGTGTTGATGGCTACTGACTGATTGGGGTGCTAGTTTCTGAGAAGGGGATGGCTATGGAAATTTCTTAAAATAAGACAGCAATGAAATTTGCCACATCTATTGACTCTTCCTTTCATGGACAATTTCTCTGTAGTATGCAATGCTGTTTGATAGCATTTTACCCACAGTTGAACATCTTTCAAAATTGGAGTCAATTCTCTCAAACCAGGCTTTGTCTTATCAATCAACTATGTCTATGTAATATTCTAGATTCTTTGCTGTCATTTCAATAGTCTTTACAGTATTTTCACCAGGAGCAGATTCCATCTCGGGAAACCCCTTTCTTTGCAATATTCTAGATTCTTTGCTGTCATTTCAATAGTCTTTACAGTATTTTCACCAGGAGCAGATTCCATCTCGGGAAACCCCTTTCTTTGCAAGTTTGCAAATATTGCAAGTTTGGTTCCAGACTACTACAATAAAGTGAATATGATAATAAGTATTCTAATTAATTCATGGAGAAACTGCAACTCAGACTTTTAACCCACTAAGATCTTACTGAATTACTCCTGGAAGCCCTAGTTGCTCACACAGGCTCATTGTAAGCACTTCAGATAGAGCAGATTACTCAGCTTTACCTGAATAAGTTCCTAAGTACCAGTCAGGATCAGGCATCACAATCATGTTTCCTTGTCCAAAGACCATGGCATATAGGGTACTCTTTCCATTCGCCCTATGGAATGGGAAAGAAAAAAAAAATAGTATGTTATAGATAGAATTTAGACAAACACACAAAAAATTGTCAATATTGGAGATGTGTTTCATGCTGAAAAATCATTCCCAGCTCATAATGTCCTGTGTCCATCTACCTTATAAAAATTCAATTTGAATCATGAGTTCTGGTTCGCAAAATTGTCTGTGAGGAAGCTCCTGAGGGTCAGACACAGAGACCATGGGAGGGTCATATGCCATCAGCAGGAACTTTAGTTTTTCTTTAGGGAAACAACGTGAGGGTCAGAGAAAGAGACTGAACAAACCCCACCTCCCTATCCCAACTGGGAAAGTGACGCTTCATGTAGATTTCACAGCACTTTGGGTCAGACCAGGAATCACTCACCAGTCTGCAAGCCACCAATCTTGCAGGAAATAGGCAACCTGGAGCAGAAAACAACAGTCACTCATACACTGATATTACTGAACCCTCACACCCTGCTCACTAGGATGGGGGATGGAAAGACTCCAGAACACAGAGACGGTTCTTCTGGCTCAGGTCTGTGCCAAGCCCCACACCCCAGATGACCACAGGTCAGGGAGGGCATGCTACATTTTAAAACCTTTAAAAGATACCCCCTTTTCCCTAGAAAACTTTGCTCTCCACATATAATGTATTTCAATGCAAATCCAAGTGGACTGCAAAATGCAACAGTACAAATATTGGGATTCTTCCAAGGGAAAAAGCTTGACAGGTACAGCAATGATCAGTTTTCAGTGTCAGCTTGGTGAGGTCAGTCTCCAGTGATTCAACCAAACACCCATCTAGATGTTGTTGTGAAGTGTGTTGTGGATGTGGTTCACACCCATCATCAGAACTTCAGTAGAGGAGATCACCCTAAACACTGTGATGGCCTCATCCAGTCAGATAAAGGCCTTAAGAGCAAAACTCAATCCTTCCTATTCCCGGAGGAAGAAGAAATTCTGCCTCAAGACAGCAGAGTCAGGTCCTGCCTAAGGTTCCAGGCTGCAGGCCTGCTTTTCTGATTTCAGGTTCACCTAGCAAGATCCCACAACCTCACGAAGCCTTGGAAACATATCTCTTAATATACATATTAAAAATAATAAAATAAACATGGTTTGAATTAGCACATAGGTATCAAGCTGAAAGCACAAACCAAAATAAATGTTATTTACCTGAGCTGCAACATTTATTAGAATAAGGAAAACGATGATGAACCAGTGAGCACCAGCTCTGAAGCAATTTTTGTAGATCTTAAAACCAACCATTCCTATCGAACTGCTCTCCAGTGATGGTATAGCCTGTATATTCTCAGTCTGGGAGGGGAAAATGGCAATGAGAGACAAAATTTTAAATAATGAACCCCCAAGTTTCAAAAGTTAAACAATGCCATCCATTGCAAAGGTATAGGAAAATGGATTCATCTCATACAGTTGCAGGAGTGCAAGATGGCACACCTCCTACAGAGCAGGATATGGGAATATCTAGTGAAAAATGTGTACATTGACCCTCGGATCCAGCCATCCTATTCCTAAGAATCTATTAGAAACAAAGAAACATGATTCACATAAAGTTATTCATTGTTGAAGGGCTTTGCTTGAAGTTGATCATGACTCTCAGCACATGCACACTATACTTGATTCAAGTATAAGTGCAGAAGCTTGTTCCAAAATAATACACAAAATTATATGGAGCTAATGTATACTTCTAGATTATTTGTGTCACTCAAGAATGGAAACATAAAATGTACCTGGGCCTCAAAATATTAACCTAATACAGTAAACTGAGTTCACATAGAGAATTGGAGTAATGTGAGTTTGGATCTCAGGGGACAAGCATGGGATCAGAATTTATTTGGTTCCTGAAATTTAGAGAGTGATTCCTGAGTGTAGGGATGTGAGGAAGACTAATCTGAACACTTATCAGAATCATCCAGGCTCTTAGGTCCGGATAGTGAGGATTTGTATATAGAGGAATACCTGTGTATGTTTTTAAGGAAGATCTAGTGTGTTTCTGTCTGGAGGACTTAAGATGCATTATAGAGTCATAGGAGCCTAGGATGTCCTCTGCTCTGTCCTGATCACTGAAAATTGAAGGTGGGTGAGATGTGGTTCTCAGTCTTGAAGGATAAGAAAGGAAGATGGGAACTAACTCCAAAGTGTCTGCTGAGTGATGGGTCCTTTGCACAGGCTACCTCTGGCCTATCATAAACCATCTGATGATGGAGCAAAATACTACTATTAGTCACCTGCAGGGCCAGAACATTCCTACCTATAGGAAAAGTAGCTGATTCAGTGTGGTCACAGAAGGACTCACTCTAAGGGGGTCTTCACATTAAACCTCTGGATGTATAAGGGAAGTTGGAGGCCACCAGAGTAAATAGGATATAAACTACAGTAAATTGAAGGGTTTTCACATCATTATGAGCCACATAAGCTCATGAAGTCATAGCAGTACACCTGCTGCTGGTCTCCATAAGATCCTCCATCCTACACCCAAGGGAGAACCCCAAGCAGGGAGCAATTTAATTCTACCAAGTCCATGGAATAAGGTCTTGGAAACTTAGGATCTACTTTGGGACAAACAAAGATGTCATGAGAGAAGAAGACTGAAGGTCCATGAGGCCACCAAGAAGAGACAGACTAGGGCATGTTGCAGGATGAGAAACTCACATCTTTGTCTTCTGGAGTTGCATCTTTCAATGAGGGGCTGGAAGACTGTAGTGACTGAACTGAAGACTCAGAGGAGGACCAGTTCCTCAGAGTGGGAGTTCCTGGACCTGGAGATGGTTCAGCCTCCTCATCCTCGTTTGTCAAAAGGATATCTTCAAAATCTATCCCAGGTTTTGGAAATTCAGCATAAATTCCCTTTTGCACCATTCTTCCCTAAAATAAAGAATTTGAGAGGAATACATTTGCATTTGAAAATATTAATGTGGTCTAAATACTAATCAAGAAAAGTTAACTGGGTTTAAATTACAATTTTCCTAAGAAAATAATCCTTAGGAATGGAATTCTGGCTGACAATTCTAGTTTGGTTCAACTCAACACAGAACTGAGCATTCTGTTCTCTGAAAAAACCTGTGTTAGGTATTGAGGAATATGAAAGAAATGAGTGCTTGTGTGTTAAAATGTAGGCCATTAATATAGTTACCCTGGGCACGTACGAAAGTAAGAAGCATGGAGGTTGGTGTGAGGATCAGCAAAGTCTCTATAGACAACATGGGAATTGAGAGAAGCCTTGTGTGAGAAAAAGAATTTTAAAAAACAGTCAACTGGGAAGGATATTCTAGGAAAGGAACTTAAATCTAACCCAGAGGTGGACACAAGCACATCTCCATAGGTAAGGGTCATTCATCAAACATTCATTGACCACTGTCACTGTCATAATATCATGTGTCCACCTGGAATAGGATGTATAGGAACCAGCTCTGGACAGAGAACCCATGAGCTGTGTCTTCATGGTCTTTACACTATCCCACACACTCAGGAAGTTCCAAACTGAAAATTCAATATTTTACCTTATAAAATAGCTCATAAACAAGGAGGCCATGAGATTGGTGGCTCTAATGTTTTGGAAGCCCATGCCAGTAAACCAAAACCTAAACTACAATCCATGCACTCAGAGCCAAGAAAAATTAAGAACAACCAATCATAAGAAGCCAACACAACTTCCCTAAATCAGGCAACTAGCAAAGCTATGGCCAATCTAATGTTCTTTGAACATATGTGGTACATCATTGCGGTTTCCCTCTCTTACAAAGTTATAGAAAATAATGTGCAAAGTTTTCACTATTTCTGACTCCATGAATCAAAACTCGGCTGATTCACTTAGAGGCAAACAAAATATTAGGCAAAATCCCAGGATGAAAAACTAACCAAAGGAGGGCATGTCTGGCTGAGGCAGGTCAGGTGGAAAGAAGGTGGCCCAGCATCCTCACTGGTAGCCCTGTCAATCCACACTCTGATGTGGTGCCTTGGGAGAAAACCAATGAAGCCTTTGGGCAACATCTGATACTGCAGAGTTAGTTATTCATGATGCACTGTGTCTTGTTCTACTTGGGAGGAAAAAGTCATCAGATCAGATCAGTCATTCAGTCGTGTCCGACTCTTTGCGACCCCATGAATCACAGCACGCCAGGCGTCCCTGTCCATCACCAACCCCCGGAGTACACGCAGACTCATGTCCATCGAGTCAGTGATGCCATCCAGCCATCTCATCCTCTGTCGTCCCCTTCTCCTCTTGCCCCCAATCCCTCCCAGCATCAGAGTCTTTTCCAAACAGTCAACTCTTCACATGAGGTGGCCAAAGTATTGGAGTTTCAGCTTTAGCATCATTCCTTCCAAAGAAATCCCAGGGCTGATCTCCTTCAGAATGGACAGGTTGGATCTCCTTGCAGTCCAAGGGACTCTCAAGAGTCTTCTCCAGCACCACAGTTCAAAAGCATCCATTCTTCAGCACTCAGCTTTCTTCACAGTCCAACTCTCACATCCATACATGACCACAGGAAAAACCATAGCCTTGACTAGACGAAACTTTGTTGGCAAACTAATATCTCTGCTTTTGAATATGCTCTCTAGGTTGGTCATAACTTTCCTTCCAAGGAGTAAGTGTCTTTTAATTTCATGGCTGCAGTCACCATCTGCAGTGATTTTGGAACCCAGAAAAATAAAGTCTGACACTGTTTCCACTGTTTCCCCATCTATTTCCCATTAAGTGATGGGACCAGATGCCATAATCTTCGTTTTATGAATGTTGAGCTTTAAGCCAACTTTTTCACTCTCCACTTTCACCTTCATCAAGAGGCTTTTTAGTTCCTCTTCACTTTCTGCCACAAGGGTGGTGTCATCTGCATATCTGAGGTTATTGATATTTCTCCCGACAATCTTGATTCCAGCTTGTGTTTCTTCCAGCCCAGCGTTTCTCATGATGTACTCTGCATATAAGTTAAATCAGCGGGGTGACAATATACAGCCTTGATGAACTCCTTTTCCTATTTGGAACCAGTCTGTTGTTCCATGTTCAGTTCTAACTGTTGCTTCCTGACCTGCATACAAATTTCTCAAGAGGCAGATCAGGTGGTCTGGTAATCCCATCTCTTTCAGAATTTTCCACAGTTTATTGTGATCCACACAGTCAAAGGCTTTGGCATAGTCAATAAAGCAGAAATAGATGTTTTTCTGGAACTCTCTTGCTTTTTACATGATCCAGCGGATGTTGGCAATTTGATCTCTGGTTCCTCTGCCTTTTCTAAAACCAGCTTGAACATCAGGAAGTTCAAGGTTCACATATTGCTGAAGCCTGGCTTGGAGAATTTTAGGCATTACTTTAGTAGCGTGTGAGATGAGTGCAATTGTGAGGTAGTTTGAGCATTCTTTGGCATTGCCTTTCTTTGAGATGGGAATGAAAACTGACCTTTTCCAGTCCTGTGGCCACTGCTGAGATTTCCAAATTTGCTAGCATAATGAGTGCAGCAGTTTCACAGCATCATCTTTCAGGATTTGGAATAGCTCAACTGGAATTCTATCACCTTCACTAGCTTTGTTCATAGTGATGCTTTCTAAGGCCCACTTGACTTCACATTCCAGGATGTCTGGCTCTAGGTGAGTGATCACAGCATCGTGATTATCTGGGTTGTGAAGATCTTTTTTGTACAGTTCTTCTGTGTATTCTTGCCATCTCTTCTTAATATCTTATGCTTCTGTTAGGTCCATACCATTTCTGTCCTTTATCGAGCTTATCTTTGCATGAAATATTCCTTTGGTATCTCTTATTTTCTTGAAGAGATCTCTAGTCTTTCCCATTCTGTTGTTTTCCTCTATTTCTTTGAGTCATACACCTTTTCAAAATGAGATTAACAGTTTCTATTTGTATCTGTAAGATGCAAGAGGAAATGACTAGTGTTAAAAATATAGCAATTTGACTCAGCAGCCGAGGACTAACAATTCTGAAGGGTTTAAGGGGTAGCCATCCACTCTCTGCTGTTAGAAAGGGACTAGACAAACAGGAAGGATAGACTCCAACTCATCCAGGGGTGCTCACCAGTGGACAAATCATTCCAATAGTACTAAATGTGGGGATGGTGTCATCAATAGAAGCAATCAGAGAATACCAAAACATCTAGGGATGAGCTAAATAATGTTGAGGTTTTACAAACTACTATCACTCCCTCTGGAGAAGGCAATGGCACCCTACTCCAGTACTCTTGCTTGGAAAATCCCGTGGATGGAGGAGCCTGGTAGGCTGCAGTCCATGGGGTCGCGAAGAGTCGGACACAACTGAGCGACTTCACTTTGACTTTTCACTTTCATGCATTGGAGAAGGGAATGGCAGCCCACTTCAGTATTCTTGCCTAGAGAATCCCAGGGATGGGGGAGCCTGGTGGGCTGCCGTCTATGGGGTCGCACAGAGTCGGACACGACTGAAGTGACTTAGTAGCAGCAGCAACTATCACTCTCTCTGTACATGGAATTAACTGCTTTCAAGCCTGAGAAATCGGAAACCCCTATTGCTGGAGGAGTGGAAAAGAGTCAACACATGGAACTGCTTCTAGAGAAGTAGAGGTGCTATATTTTAATAATCTAACTTGGAGCAGAAATTCACCTCATAAGTGAGAAATCTGACTAAGGCCTGTTGGAACAGACATGGGTTAACAAAGGAGATGCTGAGGTACAGAGGCAAACAAGCCAAGGACTGAAGCATCAAACAACCACTAGGTCTGAAAACTTCTAATCTTCAGCCCACCCTCAATTACATCAAGTGCAGTGGATTGCATGGTGTCCCCCTAAAAAGATATGATCAAGCCCTAAATATGACACCGGTGAATGCCAGGGTCTAGCCCCAGCTGATCCAGGGAGTTCGAAGCGGGGACGGCATAGGCGAGGATCAGGATACAATAGCTTCAATTAGATATTAATTAGAGATATAAAGAGCAATAGAATGAGGATAGCTCAGTAGGAAAATTCAGTGGAGAAAAGAGGCTGAGTAGCTTGGTTTACGTGGGAGACCAATAAAACTTCAAGACAAGAAGCTTGCACCACTTACGTAGGCTGCAGGCGTCCTTCCGTTCTCCCGAAGGAGAGAAGACACTGAGGCCTCCTCAGTCGGATCTTAGAAGCCCAGGCAAAATTAGTAAGCTTGGTGGGTTCCATGCTCCAGATGGAGACTCAGCCAGAGTGAGAGAGAGAGCAACATGGGCAGACCAGTCTTTCGAGGAACTGATCCCAATCCTTTATTTTCCATGGTCTACTTTTATACACTGAGATGTTATGCAAAAGTCACGCAGGGTCAGCTGTCCTGACTTTTATCAAAGTCAGGTGCTTCATACAAATGTATATAGAGGTCTTAGGAGTGTTACATTATCTTCTGGCCAGGGGGCCTGCTGACAATTTATGACCCTCTCCTTTTGACAGCGGTCAGTCAACCAGGACACTTATTTCTCCAGGGGTGATTATTCTTAAAACAGACGCCACCCAAACAAAGTTACATTCCTATAGGGTGAGGGTGTAGTGGGTTTTAGTTAAGGAAAGAATTTACTTAGCCTAAGGTCTATTGTGATTTATATCAAAGGTTAGTACTTATTTCTTCTATATATTCATTAATGTGTGTAAGGGCAGGGGATGTGGAGTCTTAGCAACAAACATTGGCTCAACAAATGAAAAACCCTTCACCAATACAATTTCTAATCAGCCCATTATACTTATACTAATAGTTTTCTAACTTTTCTAAGGAACCTGTTTTTAGAAGGTTTAAAGCATCTCGTGCCTCTCATAGTTGGGAGGCTGTGAGCAATCACATGTGGCCAGGCGAGCCTGTCAGGCAGGCTAGAGAACCTTCAGAGGAGTTTGTAGGTTGAAACACTCCTATTACACCCAGGAATTATTATTAACTGGAGCTCTAAGTTAACTCCTTCTCCAAAAGAGGTGGTGGGGGACAGCCTCCATAAAGTCAGAGGTGTAGGTGAGAGCACAAGGTAGCAAAGTAGGCAGACTCTGGTTATGGGGGTAGATGCTCGAGGATTTCCAGGGGGACTCCTGAGGCTCGATCCCGCCTTTGCGTATGTCGCGCCTCCTTCCTCATGACCTTTGCCATGGGCGGAGTGCCTCACGCCGGCCCCAACAGATGAACATGACATTATTTAATGGAAACAGTCTGTGTAGATGTGATGAAGTTAAGATGAGGTAACACTGGAGCAGAGCAACCCTAAATTCAGTGTGACTGACATTCTTATGAGAAGAGAAGAGACCCAGACTGACATGGGGACAATGGCCATTTGACAAGAGAGACAGAGACCACAATGCTGCTGCTGGAAGCCAAGGAACACAAGGAAGGCCGGCGAATGCCAGAGGCTGGAATGAAGGGTTGTCCCCTGGAGCCTTCAGGGGGAACACACTCCTGCCACACCTGGATTTGGGACCCATAGCCTCTAGAACAGGGAGACAATAAACTTCTATTGTATTAAGTCACCCCGTTTGTGGTGCTTTGTTACAGTAGCTCTAGAAACTGACATCCTAGCCTGAGCCTGTATTTCTGCCTTCCCAACATTACTAAGATTTCAAATTGCTTCTGCTGTTGCTCCCCCAGCAAACATGGAAAGAATCTTTTAAATCCCACATCAGACCACCTCCCTCCTCTGCTCTGGACCATCCAACGGCTTTAATTCCACTTCCAGGCCTGCTGCCCACTGCTTGGAAACCAGCTCCCTCCTGTCCCCCTGCTCACTCTCCTCAGACATGCTGGTCTTCCTGCCATTCCTCCAAACTGCCAGGTCAGCTCCTTCCTTAGGACCCCTTGCCTCAGATCCGCTTCCCCAGGTGACTCCATGGCTCCCACCTTCATGTCACTCAGAGCCCATGAGGCACCAGATCCTTAGGGAGGTAGCCAGGATGTCACATCTTCCCCTTAAGAACAGGAGCCCCATAAAAGCAAGGCCTTGTCCTCCTGCTGCACAGGCTCCCACACGTTTCAGGCACATAGAGACCTAGGCAGGAATACCAGCAACGGGCAACACCAGCAGAGTGGGCATCTCTGACCAGGGTGCTCAGCACACAACCTCGCTTCTAGTGCTAATGGAAGATGATCTTCAGGCAAACTGCACATGACATCACATGTGTACAAACAGGTCTTAGTATTTCTAATTTCCAAATACTAATATACTTTGACTTAATTTGTGGAAAGTGAAAGTGAAGTCACTCAGTCGTGTCTGACTCTTTGCAACCCCTTGGACTGTAGCTTACCAGGCTCCTCTGTCCATGGGATTTTCAAGGCAATAGTACTGGAGTAGATTGCCATTTCCTTCTCCAGGGGATGTTCCCAACCCAAGGATCAAACCTGGGTCTCCTGCATGGTAGACAGACACTTTACCTTCTGAGCCAAATTTGTGGAAGAGGAAATAAATGTTCTAAATAAAATAGCATCATTATCTTTAAAAAAAGTTTCACTAGAAGTGATAATTCAGTGATTCTTCAGTAGCACTTTAATATACTTTAGGCTTTATGTGGCTTAGAGTGACATTTCTACAGGTCTTTTTATTCATCCTCAAAGATATGAATATCACCAGTTCTCAGAAGAAGGGGATATAACTGAGGGAGAAGAGGGTGTTTATCACATATCCAAGGAGAGTGATCTGCTTGGAGGATCTGGCCTTCAATACATCTGAGTGTGAGCAAGCTCCACAGACTTCTAGAAATTACTTACATCTTTCAGTATCAGAATCTGAGTTGCATCTTCTAGGTATTGCAAGTGATGCGTCACTAGAATTGTGATCTTCTCACTCAAGAGTTGACAAATACACCTACAAATGTAAAAGGTACAGTATGAACAAAACACATTAATCGGGGTGCTCACAACTGAAAATTCGTAAATTGAAAACATGAGACAAAGACAAGACAGCCCTCAAAAATCTGTAAATACCAAATAAAACAAATTAAACACAAATATTTAAGTTGATGCAAAACTAACTTCAGTTTTTGCATTGTTGAAATTTGTCATTTGATATCAGAATACATTCTAAATAAATATAGTTATGTTAAACATCATTTTAATGCTTATTTCTCACTTTATGTTTCTTTGATAATGACTTATTACTTGCTATTTATTTTATACTTCTTTAAACTATGGAAATGATGTTAGACAAAAAGCAAATCCAAGCGAGTTTCTTATTTGAGTTCAAAATGGGTTGCAAAGCAGTGGAGACAACTCACAATATCAACAACCCATTAGACCTAGGAACTGCTAAAGAATGTACAGCACAGTAGTGGTCAAGAAGTTTTGCAAAGGAGATGAGAGCCTTGAAGTTTAGGAGCATAGAGGCTGGCCACAGAAATTGACAACCACCAACTGAGAGCAATCATCAAAGCTAACCCTCTTACAACTACACAAGAAGTTAGGGAAGAACTCAAAATCAACCATCCACAGTTGTTTGGCATTTGAAGCAAACTGGGAAAGGTGAAAAAGCTCAAGAAGTAGGTACCTCATGAGCTGATCAAAAATATTGTTCTGAAGTGTCATCTTCTCTTATTCTATGCAATAGCAATGAACCATTTCTCAGTCAAAGTGGGATGTGCGACAAAATGTGGATTGTATATAACTGGTGATGACCAGCTCAGTGGTTGAACTAGGAGCTCCAAAGCACTTCCCAAAGCCAAATTTGAATCAGAAAAATTGTGATCACTGTTTGGTGGTCTGCTGCCTGTCTGATATACTACAATTTTCTGAATCCCAGTGAAACCATTACATCTGAGAAATACGCTCAGTAAATCGATGAGACGCACTGAAAACAGTAATGTCTGCAGTACTGATCAACAGAAAGGGCCCAGTTCTTCTCCATGACAATGCTCAACTGCACATCACATTACCAACACTTCAAAGTTGAACAAATTGGTCTATGAAGTTTTGCTTCATCTGCTATATGCAGATGACCCCTCACCAACTGACTACCACTTCTTCAAGCATCTTGACAACTTTTTGCAGGGAAAGTGCTTCCACAACTGGTAGGAAGCAGACAATGCATTCCAAGAGTTCATCAAATCCTAAAGCACAGATTTTTATGCTACAAGAATAAACAAACATATTTCTCATTGGCAAAAATGTGTTGAGTGTTTTGTTGTTGCTGCTGTTCAGGTGTTCAGTTGTGACTGACTCTTTGTACCCCTTTGGACTGAAGCACGCCAGGCTTCCCTGACCTTCACCATCTCCCGGAGCTTGCTCAAACGCATGTCCACTGAGTTGGTGATGCCATCTAACCATCTCGTCCTCTGTCATCCCATTTTCCTCTTCCCTTCAATCTTTCCCAGCATCAGAATCTTTTCTAATGAGTCATCTCTTCATACCAGGTTGTCAAAGAATTGGAGCATCAGTCCTTCCAATGAATATTCAGGACTGATTTCCCTTAGGATTGACTGATTTGACTCACAAGAGTCTTCTCCAACACCACAGTTCAAAAGCATCAATTCTTTGGCACTCAACTTTCTTTATGGTCTGAATTTCACATCCATACATGACTACTGGAAAAACCATAGCTTTGACGATACAAACCATTATTGGCAAAGTGATATCACTGGTTTTTAATATGCTGTCTAGGTTCATCATAGCTTTTATTCCAAGTAGAAAATGTTTTTTATTTGCATAGCTGCAGTCATCATCCACAGTGATTTTGGAGCCCAAGAAAATGAAGTCTGTAACTGTTTCCACTGTTTTGCTATCTATTTACCATGAAGTGATGGTACCAGATGTCATGATCTTAGGTTTTCGAATGTTGAGTTTTAAGCCATTTTTTGGTCTCTCCTCTTTCACCTTCATCAAGAGGCTCTTTAGTTCCTCTTCACTTTCTACCATTAGGATGATGTCATCTGTATATCTGAGGTTGTTGATATTTCTCCTGGAAATCTTGATTCTAGCTTTTGCTTCATCCAGCCTGGCATTTCACATGATGTACACTGCATATAAGTTAAATAAGCAGGATGACAATATACAGCCTTGATGTACTCTTTTCCCAATTTTGAACCTGTCCACTATTCCACGTCCTATTGTAACTGTTGCTTCCTGACCTGCATGCAGATTTCTGAGGAGGCAGATCAGGTGGTCTGGTATTTCCATCTCTTGAAGAATTTTCCACAGTTTATTGTGATCCACACTGTCAAAGGCTTTAGTGTATTCAGTGAAGCAGAAGTAGATGCTTTTCTAGAATTCTTTTGCTATTTTTGTGATCCAACAGATGTTGGCAATTTGATCTCTGTTTCCTCTGCCTTTTCTAAATCCAGCTTGAATATCTGGAAGTTCTCGGTTCACGTACTGTTGAAGTCTAGCTTGGAGAATTTTGAACATTACTTTGGTACTGTGTGAAATGAGTACAATTGTGTGATAGTTTGAACATTCCTTGGCATTGTCCTTCTTTGAGATTGGAATGAAAACTGACCTTTTCCAGTTCTGTGGCCCCTGCTAAGTTTTCCAAATTTGCTGGCATATTGAGTGCAGTCCTTTAACAGCATCATCTTTTAGGATTTGAAATAACTCAACTGTAATTCCATCACCTCCACTACCTTTGTTTTTGGTGATGCTTCCTAAGGTGCATTTGACTTCGCACTCCAGGATGTCTGGTTCTAGGTGAGTGATTACACCACTATGGCTATCTGGGTCATTAAGATCTTTTTTGCAAAGTTCTTCTGTGTATTCTTGCCACCTTTTCTTAATATATTCTGCTTCTGTTAGGTCCACACCATTTCTGTCCTTTATTGTGCCCATCTTTGCATGAAATGTTCCTTTGGTATCTCTAAGTTTCTTGAGGAGATCTCTAGTCTTTCCCATTCTATTGTTTTCCTCTATTTCTTTGCACTGATCACTGAAGAAGGCTTTCTTATCTCTCCGTGCTATTCTTTGGAACTCTGCGTTCATATTGGTGTATCTTTCCTTTTCTCCTTTGCCTTTCACTTCACTTCTTTTATCAGCTATTTGTAAGGCTGCCTCAGACAATCATTTTGCCTTTTTGCATTTCTTTTTTTGGGGGATGGTTTTGATCACCGCCTCCTGTACAATGTTACAAGCCTTTGTCCATAGTTCTTCAGGCACTCTATCATATCTAATTCATTGAATCTATTTGCCAATTCCACTGTATAATCATAAGGAATTTGATTTAGGTCACACCTGAATGGTCTAATGGTTTTCCATACTTTCTTCAATTTAAGTCTGAATTGGGCAATAAGGAGTTCATGATCTGATCCACAGTAAGATCCCAGCCTTGTTTTTGCTGACTGTATAGAGCTTCTCCATCTTTGGCTGCAAAGATGTTGATTGTAGTGGCCCCTAATTTTGATTAACAAAGATGTGTTTGAGCTGAGTTATAATGATTTCAAGTTCATGGTCTGAAACCAAAAGTACATTTGCACCAAACTAATACAAGTCAATGATTCTCACAAGATCCTGAAATTCATTAGCGGCAAACTTGAATCTTGCTCTGCTAAAAAATTCTAAAAAGTATTCCAGTAAAATAGGCACCAATAGCTAAATTACTTTTTTCTTTAAAAAACTCAGCTTAACAATTATTTACATGTTTCATAATGGAAAACAATTAACACTGATATTCCAAATCTTGACTGAACTAAAACACTATCTTATTACTATATAGGAATTAGAGAAAGACTCATGTCATATAAAATGTGTACATTTTTCTTAGATAGTTTTCAAGGTGATTATTTATGATAGATGACATACATTAACAACAAAAAAACTGACAGGTTTTTGGTAACCTTTGCCAGAGTACATTTTCTAGAAACTTCTCAAATAGTATCAGATAAAAAAAGAAATCTAACGTTGCCTCCATCAGTCTTTGTAACATCCCAGTCCCACACAGGAAGGAAATATTTTTTTCATTAGGACTGGACACCCTCCAAACATAAAAATGAAAGAATAGAATCCAAATCACAGTGGGAATCATCCAATAGCTCAGAAGACACACCAATTCTCTATAGCCAAGACATGTGTATGAACAGGCTACCCAAGATGGCTGCTCTCTTGCTTTCTTTACATCTCCTGCTTGACCTAGTGCCTGCTTCACCTACACCTACTCACATGACTGACCTTTCTACACACTTGCCCCAGAGCCTAGCTAATGATTATTCTAGCTTTAGATCAGAACCCTCTACTATTCTTATTAAAGGGGAGGGAAGAACATGGCCCTCTGCTGGTTTCCATGGTAACAGAAGAGCCAATCTAATGTCAATTCCCCTGTAACTAGTAATCTTCCCTCCCCAACTATGTCCCCACTAGGAGCACAGACTGCTGCTATGTCCTGCCCTGCTCCCCACCGCACACAGTGGGGTGCTGGTTAGGTCCTTGCTTCAGACATGGAAGCTCACCCTAGTCATTAAACCAGTTGTGTCTGTGGTGTTGACTCCTCACTCTTTCTTCAGTCTAGCTGGGCAAGCACAGGCCTAGCAGGCCAGCAGGATGCAGCCCAACAATCCCCCTCACTTTCCTCACTTTCACTTCAAAGTGAAAGTGTTAGTCACTCGGTCATGACTGACTCTCTATGACCTCATGGACTATAGCTTGCCAACTTCCTCTGTCCATGGAAGTCTCCGGGTAAGAATACTGGAGTGGGTTGCCATTTCCTACTTCAGGGGATTTAACCCAGGCCTCCCGCACTGCAGGCAAATTCTGTACCATCTAAGCCACCAGTGAAGCCCAACCTTGTTAACCCCTCAATCTGCTCCTCCATTTTAAATGCAGACCCCTAGGAACTCAGCCCCAGTCTCATCTCACAGGGTTTACAACTCCTCCAGGGAAGCGAGTAGCTAGGTCTGGGGCCCCAGTGATCATAGATGGGGTTCCACGCAGGTACTTTGGGAGCCTAAGCTCCTCACAGAGCAAATCTCAGGAACATGGACCAGAGCTCAGCCTGCTGAGTGAGTCATGTGGAGAGTCTGGAGGCAGCAGACTGTAGCTCAGTCCCTCTCGCAAGCCTGATGACGTTGCACAAGTGACTAAACCTGTTTCTTCATCTCAGAACAAGGTCAGTGACAACTCATCCACACATTCTGAGAAATCAAACCACCAATCCACTCAGTAAATGTCAGCTTCCTTCTCCACTCCTCCCTAACCACAAGCGGTCATATGCTTTGGACTCAGGAAGAAAAGTCCCAAAAGGATACTTTGGGCTTTTTTTCTTTGTATGTTTTTTTAATTGTATTTTATACTAGAGTATAGTTGATTAACAATGTGTTAGCTTCAGGTGTACAGCAAAGTGATTCAGTTATACCTACACATGTATCTATTCTTTTTCAAATACTTTCCCCATTTATGTTATTGTAGAGTATTGAGCAGTGTTCCCTGCTTTAGAGAATACAGTAGGTCCTTGTTGAATATGTATTTTAAATATAATAGTGTGTACATGTCAATCCAAAACTCACAAGAGGACATTCTGGACACTGGATCTATAATCAGAAGCAAGGGACCAGGATGTTAACACATACACCTCATTATGTCCAAAAAAATTCATTTATTTCTTTTGACATGTCTGAGTTCAATATTTGTACCTAAGACCTCTGACTGAGTAAATCTCTCTTCAGACTTAGTACTAAAGCTTTTAAAAGTGAAATTTCTTCTCCTTAATATAAAAGTACCTGCCAAAAGTCCCTTAAAGTGGATTTTAATCAAATCTAGTGGGTTGCTCTGTCCAAGGTAGTGTGTATGCTTAGTCGCTTCAGTCATGTCAGACTTTGCAACTGCATGGACTGTAGCCCACTAGACTCCTCTATCCATGAGATTCTCCAGGCAAGAATATTGGATGGATTGGCACACCTTCCTCCAGGATCTTCCCGACCCCGACCAAGGGGTAGAACCTGAGTATCCTGGCAGATTATTTAATGCTGAACACCAGGAAGCCCATGTTCAAGACAGACCAACTCAAATGTTGTAAAATGGTTTCTTCCATTTTACATGGTAACATTCCATTGTGATTGAAGTAATACAAATCATTACAATGAAGTTATCAGTTGGTGACCTTGAATTTTTCCCAAATAATGCTTTTTTATCCAAATCTCTAGGAAAATCCTCATGATGCCAGGAGGGTAGGGGTGAGGAATCCTTGTCATAGCACTAACACCTGTCACTGAACTCATGACAAGCCATTAGGCACTTCTCCAAGGGAAATTCACCAAGTCATGATAAGGAGAGGGTAGGAAAGGGAGGTCAAGATCAGAGAGCTGGAGGCCCTGCCACATGGCAGTTGCCTTGCTCTCTTGTGTTCCGAAACAATCAATGCCACTTTGCACTTTTTTTATTGTGGTAAAATATAACATGGAGTTTACCATTTTTAGGTATATGGTTCAATGGTCTTAAGTACATCCACATGGTTGTGTAGTCGTTACCATCATCCATCTGCAGAGCTCTTTCATCACCCCAACACTAAGCACAAGCTACACACAGACTTTGGTGGAAGCCAAACCCCCACAGTGGATCTGGAATCCCAGCTCCTTGTGTCCAGAGCTCAGAGTTCCTCACACATTTCCCTGTAACAACCGCTGACTCTGTTGAAGTCTCTTCACTTTGCTATTCTGGACCTGCTGTACGTCAATCATGTTGCCCCAGAATTAAACACGTTAACATAACATGTTAGCCATCAGTAAGGCAGTCATTAATACTTTAGAATTTGGTGACAGACTTTAAAGAAGTAATTAAGTTACCCTTAATTAGGTTGGGCCTGATGCACTCTGACCTTAGAAAGAGGAATCTAAGACATAAGCACAGAGACTCGAGGATACAGATGAACAGAGGAAAGACCATATGAGGACACGGCAAGGAGGATTCCATCAGGAGTCGAGGACAGAGGTCTCAGAAGAAACTGAACCTGCCCATAACACCTTAAGCCTGAGCATCCAGCCTCAAGAACTGTGAGAAAATTAATTCCTATTGTTTAAACCCTCCCACACTCCATCCATGACAGCCTGCTACAGACTAGGCATTTGTGTCCTTAATACTCATTTGCTGAAACCTAATCCCCACTGTGAAGGTCCTGGAAATAGGACAGTTGGGAGGTGACCAGGTCATGAGGGTGGAGCCTGCATGAATGGGATTAGTGTCCATATAAAAGGGACTACACAACTCCCTCACCCTTTCCCCACATGAGGACACAGGAATCGTGCCCTCACCAGACGCTGAATCTGTCAGCACCCTGAACTTGGACTTTCCCAGCCTCCAGAACGGAGATAAATAAACTGTTACTTCTAAGGCGCTTAGGGTCTGGTATCCTGTGAGAGCAGCCTGGATGAACACAATCCCAGCAAACTAACACAGGACCTGAGAGTGAGAATTTCCAAACTGCTTCTCTCTGGCAAACAACGCACCCCCTAAGGCAAGGACGTGTCTGCTGTTCTCCTCACAGCCCTGCTTCCTCCTCCCTCCACACCTGTGTTTCTACTCTTCCTTCAGCAAAAGAACTGGATACTCTTCTCAGCCTCCACACACCTGCCCAGCCTGCAGGCCCCCAGGGCACTTCCCGCCCAGCCCAGGGCACAGGAATCTTTTCAATTTCACTGAAAGCCTACACCTGCCACTTCTGCTTTCATTTAGCATTTCTTATCCTGCAGCAAAACCCTCTAAACTTTGACTCTGCTGACCTTTTCCCAGGCATCCCTCTTAACAAGCTCCACATAGAGACAGGTTACTCAGAGGCAGGAATGAGAGCTGGGCATCCTAGTCTCCCTTATTCTACATAGTGGGGGTCTTTCCTGTCTCCTGGCTGACTGCCCTTCTTGTAAACTAAGAGGTTTTGTGCAGGGCATCTGTAAAGGGCAGCAATCTCAGTATACACAGCAGGACATTGATAAGTGCAGCTGGAAGGCTTATTGGCTTTAATGAGGTGAACAACAGCAAGGGAACTAACCATGGGGGAGATGTTGAGGATGTTTTAGGAAAAAAAACAAGCTCACAAAGCTTTCAAAAAAACAAGCTCACAAAGCTTTCAAAAAAGCCAGTCTAGACTCCATAAGAGGGCTTAGTCAGTGTGTGTTAAGGACACATTTTACATAGAAAAGCATCAGAGTTGTTTTACATTAATCACTGTGTGGCCAGCCAAGAGCCACTGACAACAAGTTCTAAATTCCAGAAACAGGAATGAGAGTTAAGACTCAAGCCAGATTATAGACACCTTTTTTAAATTCAAGTTGACCCCACATTGTGGATCTGAATATTAATTCTAGTAAGCATCCATGAAGCAATGTGAAATGATTGAAATAATATTCAGGTGTGGAATAAATCATCCTCAAATTCTATTAAGATTTTATTACTAGACTTAATAAAGGTTTTATTTCCAAACTGAGAATAGTAAGCATAAACCAACAAGGTCTTTCCATGGAAGCCCTATGTTAGTACCGAAAAGTTCGCTTCTAATGTGCCTTTAACAAATAATGGAGGAAAAGAACCAGCAGTCAAGTACCAGGTTACCAAGTCCTACTCTCTGATTTAAAAAGTGTACATCATCTTTCTTCTTCCTGGGGTCTGGGTCCATCCACAGTGTCTGTTATCAACTGCAGGTCACAGGGGTAAATCTCCCATATATCCCTCACTCCCTAAAGCACAGACCCACTGTCTTCCATACACTAGAAGCACCTTCTGTATGTTCCTGTCCTAACTTCATCATGATACAAGATTTCTCTATGATGGATCTTCTGTGGCAGGAAGGAAGGGGAGAAAGGAACACCAGGGCAGAGTGAGCTGAGTCTCCTGAAGCACCAAGTCTTTTCTGAGCTCTCTTCCCTGATCTCTATGGGGTTCTTGGAAAGAAGAAATGACAGAAAACAGGAGCACACTCACTGTTCAAACAAGTGTCTGCTGACTTCTGCATCCACTGCACTGAGCGGATCATCCAGGAGGTAGATGTCTGCGTCCTGATACACGGCTCTAGAAAACATAGAGAGATGTCAGGAGAGGACACTTCACACTCCCTGGGTCTCATCTCTGAATCATGATGGCGTCCAACAACTCCAGGTTCATTCTAGGAGCCCAGGGAAAGGACTAAGACCCAGCTTTACACAGGCCCACATGGTGAGCGGGATCTGTGTGCTTACATTCACTAGGAACCACGGAGAAGGAGGGGCAGGATGGCAACTTAAGCCCCATTTACCTTGCAAGGTTGATCCGGGCTTTCTGCCCTCCACTCAGTGTGGTTCCTCTGTCTCCTATCTCAGTTAGATCTCTATCCTCAAAAGACTGTAAATCCTATATGGAGATAGAAAAAGGGTAAAAGTAAAAGATTTAAAATGTGTTCTACTACCGTCTTAAACTTTTAGCATTAGTTCTCCATACAAGTATTTAATCAACATACATTCATGCTCAGTTGCTAAGTCATATCTGACTCTTTTCTGCCCCATGGACTGTAACCAGTCAGGCTCCTCTGTCCATGGGATTTTCTGGGCAAGACCACTAGAGTGGGTTGCCATTTCCTTCTCCAGGAGATCTTTCCAACCCAGGGGCTGAATCCATGTCTCTTGCATCTCCAGCACTGGCAGGAGAATTCTTTATCACCGAGTCACCTGGGAAGTCACAGCAGTGGGTATATATCATAGTGACTAAACTGTAACCAAGAATATTAAACAAAACCTCTGTGTTTTATTTGTTTTCATTCTGTCATTTTTCACAGCAGCTATGCACTGGACCATTTTAACAAAGATTTATTGAGGACTTACTGTATGACAGGCATTGCTGTGGGCACAGTGAATTCAGTTTTTTTTTTTTTGAATTGAGTTTTGAGGAAACAAAGCGCCTAGGGTTTCTTTCCATGATGGAAGATGGATAGTATGGAAAATTAACCTGAGCACAAGTACTGAGGACAAGAAGGAAAAGGAAGCTGCTCAGGGGGATGGAGAGTGAAGGAGGGAAGAGAGTCCACACTGTGGGGGGCAGGCTCCGTTGAGAGGGGGTGTGAGCAGATCTGGAGGGGAGCTCAGGCAGACCTGGAGAGGCTGCTCCTCACAGAGGGAGGGGAGAGTGCAGGGGCCACAGGGCAGATGCCTAAGGTGTTCAGGACAAGCAAGGAGGCCAGGAGAGCAGGAATTGATTAAGAATGAGGTGGGTGTGAGCAGAGACAGAGCAGGAGGAGCCTGGGGTCACTTCAATAAAAGGTGGAGGTGGGTGACAGGTCTGGTCTGAAGTTTTTAAGGAGTCACACCTGTGCTTTATGGAAAACAGTCAGGGGGGATGGGTGAGGGTGGATACAAGTGAGAAGGCTACTGAAATAATCTAGGCGAGAGATGACCATGGTCAGGACCAGAGTGAGAGCAGCAGTAATGGAGAGAGGGGTCACACTCCAGACACATGTTAAAGGTGGAACTAATAAGACCTGCTGAAGGGATGGGTGTGGGTATAAGAGAAGAGGACTGTGGTGTCTGGTACATGAGGAAGGGGAAGGGCAGGTTCTCCATTTACTGAGTTGGGGAAGATGGTGGATGCAGGTTTAGGAGACTTTGCTTGTGGACAAGCTGAGATGACCTGTTGGTGATGTCATGGTGCAGCTGAACATGCAAGTGTGAACGTCTGTGCTAGAGGTACAGGTGTGAGAGCCGGTGGCCCATGGTGAAGGCACAGAACTTATTTTATCAAGAAATGAGTGTGTCTTAAACTGAACATTTTGCTGATCTCAGCCTCAGCATTCCACTTTCAGAGAAGGGATAACACCTGGCTCATGTCTTCACAGTGATACTTAAGGCAAGTGACAGAGTGCCAGACAAGGTCTGCTCAAGAAAGAGAGTATAAAGAGCAGGCTGGATAGGAAAAACCAAAAGGAAAGAAACAGTGTGCTCAAGGGACACCTAGCAGATCAGCTGGACTAAGTAGACGCTTGTCTATAGAAGCAGGAAAAACTCAAATCTAAAAAGGAAATGAAGTTGTAACTTGAGGATCTGGGAAACAATCCAAAGTTACCTTTGAATATTATTTAAGGAGTAAATAGACAAGTCAGTCTATATTCCCCAGGGTACTGGGGGAAAAAAAAGAATAGATGACAAGAACATTCCCAAAATGACAAGATAAAAATCAGGCCTAAGTTATGCAGCATTATATTAGAAAACTTCAGTTCAGTTCAGTTCAGTTGCTCAGTCGTGTCCAACTCTTTGCGACCTCATGAATTGCAGCATACCAGGCCTCCCTGTCCATCACCAACTCCTGGAGTTCACCCAGACTCACGTCCATCAAGTCAGTAATGCCATCCAGCCATCTCATCCTCTGTCATCCCCTTCTCCTCCTGCCCCCAATCCCTCCCAGCATCAGAGTCTTTTCCAATGAGTCAACTCTTCACATGAGGTAGCCAAAGTACTGGAGTTTCAGCTTTAGCATCAACCTTCCAAAGATATCCCAGGTCTGATCTCTGTAATTATCACTTGGCCCATCCCAACATAGACAGAGTTTGTTAGAAGTTTATCCACTAAACCCCTCAGGCATCAACCTATGATGCACAGCAGTACCTCTCTGCAGATGAAGCCCTCACTTCTCTGCCTGTACTTTAACAAACCTGGGGAGAAAGCAAGTAGCAGACCAGTTCCTCCATGATAAACAAGTCCTTTGCTCTCCCTAAGTCTCATTTGGAAATGACCAGAGATCATTCTGTCGTTTTTGAGATTGCATCCAAGTACTGCATTTTGGACTCTTTTGTTGACCATGATGGCCACTCCATTTCTTCTGAGGGATTCCTGTCCACAGTAGTAGATATAATGGTCATCTGAGTTAAATTCACCCATTCCAGTCCATTTGAGTTCGCTGATTCCTAGAATGTCGATATTCACTCTTGCCATCTCTTGTTTGACCACTTCCAATTTGCCTTGATTTATGGACCTGACATTCCAGGATCCTATGCAATATTGCTCTTTACAGCATCAGACCTTGCTTCTATCACCAGTCACATCCACAGCTGGATATTGTTTTTGCTTTGACTCCATCCCATCATTCTTTCTGGAGTTATTTCTCCACTCATCTCCAATAGCATATTGGGCACCTACTGACCTGGGGAGTTTCTCTTTCAGTATCCTATCATTTTGCCTTTTCATACTGTTCATGGGGTTCTCAAGGCAAGAATACTGAAGTGGTTTGCCATTCCCTTCTCCAGTGGACCACATTTTGTCAGATCTCTCCACCATGATCCACCTGTCTTGGGTTGCCCCACAGGCATTGCTTAGTTTCATTGAGTTAGACAAGGCTGTGGTTCTAGTGTAATTAGATTGACTAGTTTTCAGTGAGTACAGTTTCAGTGTGTTTGCCCTCTGATGCCCTCTTGCAACACCTAATGTCTTACTTGGGTTTCTTTTACCTTGGGCGTGGGGTGTCTCTTCACAGCTGCTCCAGCAAAGTGCAGTAATCCAAGTCTATGCCCCAACCAGTAATGCTGAAGAAGCTGAAGTTGAATGGTTCTATGAAGACCTACAAGACCTTTTAGAACTAACACCCAAAAAAGATGTCCTTTTCATTATGGGGGACTGGAATGCAAAAGTAGGAAGTCAAGAAACACCTGGAGTAAAAGGCAAATTTGACTTTGGAATACGGAATGAAGCAGGGCAACGACTAATAGAGTTTTGTCAAGAGAATGCACTGTCATAGCAAACATCCTTTCCCAACAACGCAAGAGAAGACTCTACACATGGACATCACCAGATGGTCAACACTGAAATCAGATTGATTATGTTCTTTGCAGCCAAAGATGGAGAAGCTCTATACAGTCAACAAAAACAAGACCAGGAGCTGACTGTGGCTCAGATCATGAACTCCTTATTGCCAAATTCAGACTTAAATTGAAGAAAGTAGGGAAAACCACTAGACCATTCAGGTATGACCTAAATCAAATTCCTTATGATTATACAGTGGAAGTGAGAAATCAATTTAAGGGCCTAGATCTGATAGATAGAGTGCTTGATGAGGTATGCAATGAGGTTTGTGACATTGTACAGGAGACAGGGATCAAGACTATCCCCATGGAAAAGAAATGCGAAAAAGCAAAATGGCTGTCTGAGGAGGCCTTACAAATAGCTGTGAAAAGAAGAGAAGTGAAAAGCAAAGGAGAAAAGAAAAGATATAAGCATCTCAATGCAGAGTTCCAAAGAATAGCAAGAAGAGATAAGAAAGTCTTCCTGAGCAATCAATGCAAAGAAATAGAGGAAAACAACAGGATGGGAAAGACTAGAGAACTCTTCAAGAAAATTAGAGATACCAAGGGAACATTTCATGCAAGGATGGGAACAATAAAGGACAGAAATGGTATGGACTTAACAGAGCAGAAGATATTAAGAGGAGGTGGCAAGAATACACAGAAGAACTGTAAAAAAAGATCTTCACGAGCCAGATAATCATGATGGTGTGATCACTGACCTAGAGCCAGACATCCTGGAATGTGAAGTCAAGTGGGCCTTAGAAAGCATCACTACAAACAAAGCTAGTGGAGGTGATGGAACTCCAATGGAGCTATTTCAAATCCTGGAAGATGATGCTGTGAAAGTGCTTCACTCAATATGCCAGCAAGTTAGGAAAACTCAGCAGTGGCCACAGGACTGGAAAAGGTCAGTTTTCATTCCAATCCCAAAGAAAGGCAATATCAAAGAATGCTCAAACTACCGCACAATTGCACTCATCTCACATGCTAGTAAAGTAATGCTCAAAATTCTCCAAGCCAGGCTTCAGCAATACATGGACCATGAACTTCCTAATGTTCAAGCTGGTTTTAAAAAAGGCAGAGGAACCAGATCTGCTGGATCATAGAAAAAGCAAGAGAGTTCCAGAAAAACATCTATTTCTGCTTTATTGACTATGCCAAAGCCTTTGACTCTGTGGATCACAATAAACTGTGGAAAGTTTTGAAAGAGATAGGAATACCAGACCACCTGACCTGCCTCTTGAGAAATCCATATGCAGGTCAGGAAGCAACAGTTAGAACTGGACATGGAACAACAGACTGGTTTCAAATAGGAAAAGGAGTCTGTCAAGGCTGCTTATTTAACTTCTATGCAGAGTACATCATGAGAAATGCTGGACTGGAAGAAACACAAGCTGGAATCAAGATTGCCAGGAGAAATATCAATAACCTCAGATATGCAGATGACATCACCCTTATGGCAGAAAGTGAAAAGGAACTAAAAAGCCTCTTGATGAAAGTAAAAGTGGAGAGTGAAAAAGTTGGCTTAAATCTCAACATTCAGAAAACGAAGATCATGGCATCCCATGATCCCATCAGTCCCATCACTTCATGGGAAATAGATGAGGAAACAGTGGAAATGGTGTCATACTTTATTTTTCTGGGCTCCAAAATCACTGCAGATGGTGACTGCAGCCATGAAATTAAAAGACGCTTACTCCTTGGAAGGAAAATTATGACCAACCAAGATAGCATATTCAAAAGCAGAGACATTGCTTTGACAACAAAGGTCCATATAGTCAAGGCTATGGTTTTTCCAGTGGTCATATATGGGTGTGAGAGTTGGACTGTGAAGAAGGCTGAGCACTGAAGAATTGATGCTTTTGAACTGTGGTGTTGGAGAAGACTCTTGAGAGTCCCTTGGACTGCAAAGAGATCCAACCAGTCCATTCTGAAGGAGATCAGCCCTGGGATTTCTTTGGAAGGAATGATGCTAAAGCTGAAACTCCAGTATTTCGGCCACCTCATGTGAAGAGTTGACTCATTGGAAAAGACTCTGATGCTGGGAGGGATTGGCGGCAGGAAAAGAAGGGGATGACAGAGGATGAGATGGCTGGATGGCATCACTGACTCGATGGACGTGAGTCTGAGTGAACTCCGGGAGTTGGTGATGGACAGGGGGGCCTGGCATGCTGCAATTCATGGAGTCGCAGAGTCGGACATGACTAAGCGACTGAACTGAACTGAACTGAACTGAAATCTCATTTTCCTCTTCTACAGAATGTGCGGCAGAAACCAGAATCACTAAATTCAAGAATGCTGTGAGAATCTAAAGAAGTGTGTGAAGACCCTCCATAAATGGGAAAAGGACATGTATTAATTATAACTTGTTATTGGTGGCTGATTCCTATTTTCTCATCAAGCTAACAGTGGGACCCTGTTCACAGTGTTGAATCGCAACATGCAAAACGCATGACACAAGATACATAACTCTCCCTGACATCCACAGACACACAGGCACACACAGGTTTCTAGCTCACTCAAAGCTTAATGGGGTGCATTCAATGAAAGGCAGCAATTACTCTGTTATGATTATTTATAATTACTTTACCTTCTTTCTTTCTTTGGCTTAGAAATTAATACCATCTCTTGGTCTTGGTTTTCATTTAAAAAAACAACAACAAAAAATGAACTCTGTTCTCAGCCTCATGTGAGTGTGCACACACACACAAACACACAGAGTCACTTGGTATCTTTTCACTGTTGACAGTCCTTGAAAACTGTTTCACTTAGTTTTTATGCTTTGATTTTATGTTGTTCAAATGGTTTTCTTCTTAAAATAGCACCATGTTGTAACACAGCAATCTTAACCACATTCTTAAGAAACTAGCCCAAAGTCTGGTAGTAATACTTCAAGTGTGTTGTTGACTCTGAAAATTATTTATGAATAAGTCACCAGTGGGAAAAATATCTTCAAGTATTTGAAGTAAAATCAAGTCAAACTGATTTCTCATCTATGGTTTATTGACTAAAGGGGAAAAGCCTGAGTTGAACATATATTAGAGCTCCTCCAACTGACAGGAGGTGTTCTTATTCATGTTGGTTACCTCTAAGTTAAATTTAACCAATTTTCACTGAATGACAGACTCACAAACTAGAGGTAAACTAGGAAATGCTGATGCTGGCTTGCTGCCATCCATCTAGAAGTACATCCAGGGCTCTTCAGTAACGGAGGAAACTCAGCACTAGAAACACTATAGAGCAAACTGCTGAAATGATTAATGCTGGCTACACATGAAGCTCTGGCAGAGGAGGGCTGGACTCCAGAGTCAAACAACAAGAGGACCTGCCTTTCTTCACCATTTTTCTTCCATTTAGAATTTCCCCTCCTCTCACAGCCTGTCAATATCCTGCCCATGCTTCCAGGCTCAGTCCACACACACTCTCCCATGGAACCATCCTGGACTCATCTCTTCCTGCTGGGTTCCTAAGGCCCTGTTTACATCTCTCATTTCTCTTGAAGGACCCGTCTTACTATGCTCCATCATTTGTATACGTGCACACAGCTTCTCTCAGCTCCTGCGGGGTAAGATCTGTGCACCAAGCTCTGTGTTGGACCCTGACACTGCTTATCTCTAATTCTTACAATGAGCTGCACAGTAAGTACTGGCCCCATTTCACAGATGAGGAAATTTAGACTAAGTGAGGTCACATCACTGGCCTGAGGACAGTCAGCTGTTAAACAGAAGAGCAGGAATCTGAACCAGCTCATGTCAGTTCATAGCCTTCTGCTCTTTCACATCAGGCTACTCAGGTGGTGACAGAAGAGTATATTTGAAATGAAGACAACACTAAAGTAACTCAAGTCTTGAAGGTCTCTATATCTAGACCCAAAAGGATCAATGAGTTTATTATCCTATGACTGTCAAAGCAATCTGAAAAGAAAATATTCAAGTAAGTGATTTAAGTGGAAAAATATTAAACTTGAATTTATCAAAATTTGATAGCTTTAAATGTGAGTTGACTAAAAGTTTTCAAAAGCCTTCAAATGGTTAAAGATAACATGCAGGCAAATGTTTCATACTATATTGCTTATGTTATGGTAACAGCATATTGTTATTGTTGATTTATATAATGTACTGGAGACCTGGGTTTGATCTCTGGGTCAGGAAGATCCCCTGAAGAAGGGAATGGCAACCCACTCCAGTATTCTTGCCTGGAAAATTCCATGGACAGAGGAGCCTGGCAGTCTACAGTCCACGGGGTCACAAAGAGTTGGATACAATTGAGCAACTAACACACGTGTAGTGCACCTATAGAAATATCAACTCAAATAAAGGAAGTTAAATCCTCAGATACCTTCTTTCTTACATGTCACATTTTACAGATGTAATTTTACCAAAACCTGGCTGAGTTTATAATTAAGTATTAATTTATTTTCAAAATTATTCTAATACTTACAGAGTACTTGTTATGTCCATGGCAATCAGGTGTTTTAAAATCACAACCATATTTCATCCTCAAAACAACCTCATGAGGTTGATAGTATTATTGTTTCCATTTCACAGATAAAGAAAACAGCTTTGTAAGGATTAATCAGCCAAAAACCACACACCTTGCAACAGAGAAACTGAGACTCAACCCCTGAGCCTTTTGACTCTTGGACCTTGGAGTTGGTGTCACCAGCCTGAATCAATGATGCCAAGGTCATTACTTCATGTCTCCCTATTTTGTTACAGAAAAGTTTTCAGCTCAATGACCTTAAGCAATTACTTCAATTAGATCTAGTTTAACACATCTAGTTGTTAATATATGTAATATAAAAAATATTGCTTTTTCTGTTTTTTTCTCCAGGATTTGGGGTAGGTGGGGGCAGGGAGAACAGTAAGGAGAAATCTTTATTATAATTATATGGATGGATGCATGGATGGAGAGAAAAAGGTTAGAACAATAACAACAGCCACCATTTACTGAAACCCTGGCTTGTTCGCATTTCACAGGCATGGCTTACAGTAACCCCACCCCTCCCCCATTTAATAAGAAAGGAAACTGAGACAAACATCTGGATTTACAACCCAGGACTGTTTTTCTCCAAAGGCCAAGCCTTTTCTACCACACGTAGACATCTCTGTATCTACAGGTCAGACTAACTCCAGGATGCCACTATTTCCTGTGCCTGCCTTATGTCCATCCACTGATACCTGGAATCCAAAAGGAGATAAGCAGATGCTCTCATAACTTACTAAGTGGTTCTTAGGTGTCGTAAAGACCTTGCTTGATTTCTTGCTAATTAGTCACAGATGACATTTCAGAGCTAGCTCCTAATCCTCTGACCCAATGTCCTCGTTTTACTGCAGAAACGTCAGAGGCACAGAAAGGTAGCAGGAAGTGTCCAAAGAGATAGCAGGCAAGTGACAAAATTGGGGCCAGGACTTGGCTCTCTGCTACTTCTCTGCACTGGGACTCTTTCCTGCCAAGGAAGGAATGGGCATAAGGGGCCTCGACTCTATGTTCTGACCACGCAGAGAACAGGAGAGCAGTCCATGTTTATAAATGTCACATCACATACAGAAGAATCGCTGTGCAGCCCAGTCCTCTAGGGCCCCTTCCCACCAGAGTCTATGTTGCACACATGCCCTAGGGTGGGTAAAGCCCCAGAACACTGTCCATGTTACTGGTCCAATCACCCCATGAGGCTTCAGTAGAGCATTGGCCCCGGGATCTGAACTTGAGCTGTAAATGTAGAGATGAGGTGTCTCATCACTTCAAGCCTCAGTTTTACTACTTCTAAAATGAGGATGGGAACATCGAAGATAGTCATAAAGAATGAATAACTCAGAAACCTCTTTATGTGTGTGCATGCACACATGTGGGACACATAAAAATAATTTGCATGTGGACTCCTGGTGTCTCAAATGGTAAAGAATCCGCCTGCAATGCAAGAGACCCAGGTTTGATCCTTGGTCGGGAAGATGCCCTGGAGAAGGGAATGGCAACCAATTCCAGTATTCTTGCCTGGAGAAACTGATGGGCAGAGGAGCCTGGTGGGCTACAGTCTGTGGGGTCGCAAAGAGTCAGACATGACTGAATGACAAAAACTTTCACTTTCTGTTTTGTCCACATCATCATAAAATGCTGCCTGATACAATTTATGACACTCAAGCCATTGTTCAAGGGGAATTACTATTTCCTCAGAAAGTGGTTTGGAGCCTTCAATATCACACCTTTGAAAGTCCGTCCCTGTCTTTTCCTCACAGTACAAAAGAATAGTGGGATATCCAGACTGCACTGAACAGACCCTGGGGGTGGGGGTAGGGGGAGCCCTTTAATACTATTATTCACTGGTTTTTATAACCCAAGAGAGTAACATAGTATTTAATGTTATTTTCCTTTTTTTCCCTCTCTTTTTGCCAAACTGTATTCTCCTATCAGTTAAGTTTAGTTCTCATAATTTATTCACTAATTTCATTTAAATTCCAATGTACAGTTAAGCCTTTCACCTTACCACTTTCTGTAAAACTCAATGCCATTTCTGAAAATAATCTCTCCCTTGGTGAAATGACACATCATTAAAAAGAAATTTCAAAGCATTCTGCTTTCCTTAAATAATAACTTACAAGTCAAAAATGAAGTGGTGAAAGAAACCCACAGACTCAAAGGGACCAAAGAGGCATCAGCCAAGTGCAGGGGGCAGACCTTATGTGGGTTCAAACAGTGGTGAAGGAGATTTCTCAGTGAGATCATCAACAACATGTAAACATAGACTCGGCTTCCCAGGTAGCACTAATGGTAAAGAATCCACCTGACAATGCAGGAGACACAGAGATGTGAGTTCAATATCTGGGTTGGGAAAGTCCCCTGGAAGAGGGCATGGTAACCAACTCCAGTATCTTTGCCTGAAGAATCTCATGGACAGAGGAGCCTGGTGGCCTGCAGTCCATGGGGTCACAAAGAGTTAGACACGACTAAAGTGACTTAGCACACACATATGTCACTCCTAGAGCACAATGTACGTGATGCTCTTGGAGTCATGCAGAGAAGGTGCCCAAGTGTGGAAGTGTGGGATGAAATGTTTCCAAATAAACTAATCTGAGGTCTAGAATCTGCTCCAGAATAATCTGGGGTGGGGGTGGAGCTGGCAGGGGGCAGGGGTAGAGATGCAGCAAGACTGGCCACCAGCTGATTCTGGCTGAAGCTGGGAGTGGGTACCTGAAGGTTCATTACACTATGTTTTCTAATTTTGCAAATTTTGGTAACTTTCCATTTAAAAAGTTAAAAGGGAATGAAATTTAACAGAATGAAACAACCTTCCCCTCCAGAAAAGGTATTCTGTATCATTATCCCATAAGGATTAAAACAGCAGCATATAGATATATGCCTGCTTATTTACTCATAAGATCAGCTTATAATATTAAGCAACATTCGAAAATCTTTCCATTTTTTAAAAATAAAAGAATTTAAATAAACCTTGAAATTTAAACCAATACTATCATTATTTGAAATCTGAGTATATGCAGCTCAAAAGTCATTACTTACCTCTTCCAAAGCACAAGCCCTAATTACTTCTTCATATCGCTGTTTTTCATATTTCTTCCCAAATAAAATGTTACTCCTCACAGTTCCTGAGAATACCCAGGGCTGCTGAGAAACATATGCAATCCTCCCAAGCACGCTGACCTTCCCCTGGCTCGGGGGCAGCTCCCCCAGCACAGCGCTTAACAGTGACGACTGCAACAGACGGGAACACACACACATGAACAGGGTACAGTTAGGACAGAACACGCCCTGTAACACAGTCCCCACCCTGGCTTGATCAAGGATATTAGAATGGGATAAATGACAGCTCTGGCAGTTGGGACAAGAAAAACTGAAAATAACACTAATGGTCAAAGAAAACAATGACTGATAGGGAATATTAATAGTATAAACAATTTACTCTGCCCAAGTATCCCCCAAATGAATTTCTACTCAGCAAAGACTAATTAAGAATGTTAACATCCTTCTCTAGCAAAGCAGCCGAACAAGATGTGTATTTTATGTATCTGATGCTTAATGCAGTTGCTTCTGCATCTGGCTATCCTTTACTTGACAAACACTTGTTCTTAAAAAGTTATGTGTGAATAGTGTATTCAAAGATGACTAATTGAAAGAACTCTAAAGTGAGTTTATCTGAGAAGCAAAAGTCCATCATAGAGGAAATGAGCACACTTTCATGTGTACATCCCACACTGATTTTTAAAAAATAATTTTATTTATTTATTTTTAGTTCTTTTATTTATTTTTTATGATGTATTGTTTTCTGCCATACAATCTTAATTTTATTTATTTTTTGTTGTGCTGGGTCTTCTTTGCAATATGCAGGCTTATAATTGGGGTGGCTTCCCTTATTGAAGGGCACAGGCTCTAGTAGGCAGGCTTCAGCAGTTGCGGCCCATGGGCTCAGCAGATGCAGCTCCCAGCCTCTAGAGCACAGGCCCAACAGTTACGGTGCTCAGGATTAATTGCTTCACAGCATGTGGGATCTTCCCAGACTAGGGATCAAACCTGTGTCTGCTGTATTGGCAGGTGGATTCTTTTACCACTGAGCCACCAGGGAGGCCCACATCCCACATTTAGGTTTCTGTATTTTGTTGTTTCAGACCAAGTGCATATGCACCTTTCCTTTCAATCTTCAACATCACAAAACATGGCATGTGTGTATGCACACCAACAGAGTGCTCACCACACTGGGCTAAAATAATTTGCCTACCTATCTGTCTCGCTCTGGAACCTAGTAGCCTCTGAAAGGCAGAAATCTTGGGGTCTTGCTCACATCTGTGAGCTCCAGCACGTGGATACACATGCACTGATCGGATCAAGTCAAGTCATGTGAGGAAAGGCTCAAAGCTTCCAGAAAGAGTCTTCACAACCTCCAGACTTCCTGGAGGGGCTCCTGTGACAAAAAGAAGTCCCCACTGTCTCTGTCCATCCCAAACAGCTGTCACATAGATAGTTTCCTGCACTGAGGCATCCAAATTCCTGACAATCGATTCCCAACTGAGCACTGTGAAACACAAAGAAGGAAAACATAGTGTGCATTTATCCTGATGTATTTAGCATGAAACCTTCTTGTAAAACTAATGTTCCATGAAACACACCTAGAGAAACACTGTTTTAGGTACACCCAAATCAGACTGAGGCACACTCAGCTCTGGGCTCCACTGTGAGAATTTAACAGGGCCTGTAGCATTGCATCAAGTTGCCAAAAGGCATCATAATTTACCTTTCCTGTTCCCACAGGTCCAATCACAGCTAGCAATTCACCAGGTCTGACAGTAAATGAAAGGCCTTGTAGGGTTGGGCTTCCTGATTCCTGAAAATTAAAGTTAATAAAAATGTACCCATTTCAATAAAATGACACAAGTTGTTTTAGAAAGTGGAAAAGATAACAGTAGTCAACAAAATTGATATGCAAACATAACCCACATTTTTCCTTTTCCTATTTTAAGATACTATGTCCTGGAGGCCTCTTTGTCCAATCTTATCTCTTTAGGGGTTTGAGGCAGCTTTAGGTGACTTTAGGAAGGTTCCTTCTTTTACTAGATTTCCACACAGCTAGAAGAATGTTCAAACTACTGTACAATTGTGTTCAGTTTACATCTTAGCAAGGTAATGTTCAAAATCCTTCAAGCTAGGCTTCAACAGTACCTGAACTGAGAATTTCCAAATGTACAAGCTGGATTTAGAAAAGGCAGAGGAACCAAAGACCAAATTGCCAACATCTGTTGGATCATAGGAAAAGGAAGGCAATTTCATAACAACATCTACTTCTGCTTCACTGACTATGCTAACGGCTTTGACTGTGTGGATCACAACAAACTGTGAAATATTCTTAAGGAGATGGGAATACCACACCACTTTACCTGTCTTCTGAGAAACCTGTATGAAGTCAAGAAGCAACAGTTAGAAGCAGACATGGAACAATGGACTTACTCAAAATTGGGAAAGGAGTAAAAGAACCTCAGATATGCAGATGACACCACCCTTATGGCAGAAAGTGAAGAGGAACTAAAGAGCCCCTGGCAGAGGCTGGAAGAGGAGAGTGAAAAAAGCTGGCCTAAAACTCAACATTCAAAAAACAAAGATCATGGCATCTTGTCCCATCACTTCATGGCAAATAGAAGGGAAAAAAGTAGAAACAGTGACAGATTTTATTTTCTTGGGCTCCAAAATCACTGCAGATGGTGACTGCAGCCATGAAATTCAAAGATGCTTGCTCCTTGGAAGAAAAGCTATGACAAACCTAGAGAGCATATTAAAAAGCAGAGACATCACTTTGCCAACAATTGTCCATATAGTCAAAGTTATGGTTTTTCCAGTAGTCATGTATGGATGTAAGAGTTGGACCATAAAAAAGGATGAGCACTGAAAAATTGATGCTTTGGAACTGTAGTGCTGGAGAAGACTTTTGAGAGTCCCTTGAACTGCAAGGAGAGCAAACCCTGAATATTGATTGGAGGGACTGATGTTGAAGCTAAAACTCCAATACTTTGGCCACCTGCTGCAAAGAACTGACTCAGTTGAAAAGACCTGATGCTGGGAAAGATTGAAGGCAGGAGGAGAAGGAAGCCACAGAGGATGAAATGGCTGGATGGCATCCCTGAGTCAACGAACATGAATTTGAGAAAATTCCAGAAGACAGTGAAGGACAGGGAAGGCTGGCATGACACAGTCCATGGGGTCACAAACAGTCATAAATGACTTAGTGACTAAACAACAGTGGCAGCAGCACAACAACAAAACATGTGGAATGAAGAAATTAATTATGACATCATAGGTCAGAGTGATAAAGCCTCAATTTTATACATGTTACATGCATTTCTTGCCCTGACAAAACAGGGGTGACAACAAGAACAAAACAGAGCTATGCTGTTTGTTGCATGTACAATCCAATTCGAGGGAAAAGGACAAAAATCACATCATTTCAGTCACAAGTCAGATTACTGCACAATCTGTTAAGTTCCAAGGTAGAGAGACTTAAGGGTGCATGCAGCTTTATGTATACTGTTGAGAAAATTCTCAATAAGCTAGTATGTAAAACAAGAGTGCTTATGCATGATTAGTAAAATGCCTAAAAGATTAAAAACACAAGGACTAGATTAAAAGGTCTGGAAAACCTTCTACATGAAAAGTTTCTCTGGAAATAACTAAACCTATTATGGAACAGTCACCTCTAAAGCAACAACAGTTACTTTAAATCGTCAAAAAACTAGCCCCATATTTTCTAAGAATTACAAAAACTAGCAAGAAGAAGCTAGATTTTAATATGTGAGAAACATTTATTTAAGCATATCTACTTCTTTATTCTTATCTGACACCTAGGGTTCCTATTTTACTACTTTATATTTGGTTATGAAAACCAAACAATGATCCACACACAGATAATGACCCACGCCAGCTCCTGTCCCAGCCCCTACAGTCTGTCAGGGCCAGAGGAGTCCATGCCCTGTTCAGGCTTCAGGGTTGGGCACTGCTCTGCCATGACCAGAAGAGGGAAACACTTGACAGCCTAGGGGTTCTGGGGATCTGCCTCCCCCTTATTAGGGTTCAGGGGATAATGATTTAACAGGGCTCAGAGGATAATGATTCAGCAAGGATCATCAGCTGAGTCCCCACTCTGTGCCAAACACAGTTCAAAACACCTGCCTCATGAATCTGAAAGCTCCCATAGGCTACTTATTTTAAAAGTCAAAGATGGTACTCTGGGACAACCCAGAGGGATGGGGTTGGGAGGGGGGTTTAGGATGGGGGGACACATGTACACCCGTGGCTGATTCATGTCGATATTTGACAAAAACCACCACAATATTGTAAAGTAATTAGCCTGTAAATAAAATAAATTAATTTAAAGAAATTTTTACAAGTATAACTAACAATATTCCATAAGACTTAATATTGCACTGTAAATTGTTTCTTTACCTTATAAAGACAGTGTTTAATCATTTCGATATTTGGCAAAACTAATACAATATTGTAAAGTTTAAAAATAAAATAAAATAAAAAAAAATAAAAAAATAAAAGTAAGAATTTAAGAATCAGAATTAAATAAATTTGGATGGGTTTACATTTCAGCTCTACAAACAAACAAAAAAAGACTAAGACAAAGTCCCACCATTTCATGAATGAGACCTGAGTCCCTGAGACCTTCCCCCACCAGCCCACCTGGCTCTTTAGAGAAGCAGGCTCATGTCTGTCTCCTGCCTCCCCACCCAGTAGGGGTTTCATTCAGACTCAGCTTCTCTTCAAAACTCCCAATGTATTTTCCCCTCCCCATCCCAAAGTCTCTCTCTCTCTCTCTCTGCCCCCCTCTCCCTCACCCATGACCTAACTTGACAGCCCCTAATTACTAATGACCCCAGGAAGGGACACATTCCTTTCATAGGAAAGACCAGGATGACAGAATAGGCTGTTCAGTACTCTAATGCAAATTGCACAGATGTATCAGAACATGCTATTAATTTCTTTGAAAAAAGAACAAAACAGTTCATTTTAAAATGCTGCAGTTTCATACAAGAGAAATTTAGTAACGTTAGCATTCACATCAGTTCAGTTCAGTCGCTCAGTCATGTCCAACTCTTTGCGAACCCATGAATCATAGCACGCAGGCCTCCCTGTCCATCACCAACTCCAAGAGTTTAACCAAATTTATGTCCATTGAGTCAGTGATGCCATCCAGCCATCTCATCCTCTGTCATCCCCTTCTCCTCCTCCCCCCATTCAAGAAAATTAGAAATACCAAGGGAACATTTCATGCAAAGATGGGCTCGATAAAGCAGAGAAATGGTATGGACCTAACAGAAGCAGAAGATATTAAGAAGAGGTGGCAAGAATACACAGAAGAACTGTACAAAAAAAATCATCACCCAGATAATCACGATGGGGTGATCACTGACCTAGAGCCAGACATCCTGGAATGTGAAGTCAAGTGGGCCTTAGAAAGCATCACTACGAACAAAGCTAGTGGAGGTTCTGGAATTCCAGTTGAGCTATTTCAAATCCTGAAAGATGACACTGTGAAAGTGCTTCACTCAATAGGCCAGCAAATCGGAAAACTCAGCAGTGGCCACAGGACTGGAAAAGGTCAGTTTTTATTCCAGTCCCAAAGAAAGGCAATGACAAAGAATGCTCAAACTACCAATTGCACTCATCTTACACGCTAGTATAGTAATGCTCAAAATTCTCCAAGCCAGGCTTCAGCAATACGTGAACTGTGAACTTCCAGATGTTCAAGCTGGTTTTAGAAAAAGCAGAGGAACCAGAGATCAAATTGCCAATATCCTCTGGATCATCGAAAAAGCAGGAGTTCCAGAAAAACATCTATTTCTGCTTTATTGACTATGCCAAAGCCTTTGACTGTGTGGATCACAATAAACTGTAGAAAATTCTGAAAGGCATGGGAATACCAGACCACCTGACTTGCCTCTTGAGAAAGCTATATGCAGGTCAGGAAGCAACAGTTATAACTGGAGAAGGAACAACAGACTAGTTCAAAATAGGAAAAGGAGTACGTCAAGGCTGTATATTGTCACCCTGCTTATTTAACTTCTATGCAGAGTACATCATGAGAAACGCTGGACTGGAAGAAACACAAGCTGGAATCAAGTTTGCCAGGAGAAATATCAACCTCAGATATGCAGATGACACCACCCTTATGGTAGAAAGTGAAGAGAAACTAAAACGCCTCTTGATGAAAGTGAAAGAAGAGAGTGAAAATGTTGGCTTAAAGCTAAACATTCAGAAAACGAAGATCATGGTATCCGGTCCCATCACTTCATGGGAAATACATGGGGAAACAGTGGAAACAGTGTCAGACTTTATTTTTTTGGGCTCCAACATCACTGCAGATGGTGACTGCAGCCGTGAAATTAAAAGACGCTTACTCCTTGGAAGGAAAGTTATGACCAACCTAGATAGCATATTCAAAAGCAGAGACATTACTTTGCCAACAAAGGTCTGTCTAGTCAAGGCTATGGGTTTTTCCAGTAGTCATGTATGGATGTGAGAGTTGGACTGTGAAGAAAGCTGAGTGCCGAAGAATTAATGCTTTTGAACTGTGGTGTTGGAGGAGACTCTTGAGTGTCTCTTGGACTGCAAGAAGATCCGACCAGTCCATTCTGAAGGAGATCAGTCCTGAGTGTTCATTGCAAGGACTGATGTTGAAGCTGAAACTCCAATACTTTGGCCACTCATGTGAAGCATTCACATAGGGACCCTTATAATGAAATTTTAATGGTGTCTTCCATCTATGCTTCAAGTGTATTATGATAAAAAATACCAAGCAGGAGTTAAATCTACTATATTAAGGTAGGAAAAGCTGTCAGGGTAGGTAAGGAACCCTGTGTGACTGTCCATGTACAAAAGATACCGGGATGTGATCTTATGTATTTGGGAACATATTACTGTTTTGATGGTGGGTATTGGAAAATCACCAGTTCTCCCTGTCAGCTTGCCACATAGTACAGTCCTTCAACTGAGAATCACTAGTGCTGACAATGCCCACATGCTATCTCCTCCTGTCTCCAGCAGCCACCAAAGTAGCCAGAACCATCCAGAAGCTCAAGATGGGGAAGCCCCACACTACACCACAGCAAAGATCTACATCATGGCCTCACTCAGTGTATAGTAAGAACATCATGGCAAAAAATGTACGCTGATTCCTCAAAGCCTCTGATCTATAATGAGTAGTTATGTATTTGTTAGTTAACTCATTCAATACTGCAGTATTTTGTCTGTCTAATCCTTCAAATTCTAATTTATGTACTTTATAATCATAAATAACTCCAAAATATATTGCCAAGTTTAAAAAGAGTTAAACCATTGATGCCCAAAATATTAGATTTTGGTTTTCAAGAAAAGATGTATTTATGCTCTTTTTCTTTTGTTTAAGCACAGGAATTACATTTAATATTCTGTAATAAAACATAAAGAAAAATAACCTAAAATTTTTTAAAAAGAATTTATGTACCTTCAGTTCAACATGTGCTAATACTTTGAAAGCTGTTTTGAAAATGAGATAAAGAGCAACATGTCAAATGCCTCAGGCTGATTTTATACTTAACTGCCATTCAGTGCAAACCTTATTCCTGATTCTGAGAATTTTCATAACATATTTTCAATAAATGGGCAAGTCACATAATATATGTAAAATCTCAAAATTCTCTAATAAATCTATGTCACAGTTGTCTTTGAGCAGTCACAGTTTTGGAATGAGTTTCTTACCTTTTCCCAAAAAGCTGTAAAGTCTTGAACATCCACTATCATTTCGCCATCTGATGGCAGCTGAGGGTAGCACTGTGATATCTCATCAAGTAACAGAAAGTTCTACAGAAAAAGGAAAAACATAGATTGTTTATACTGCAAGAACAAAGCATAAGCAAAAAGTTGTTTCCTTGGAATTTGCAATAAAAAGTTTTATGTTGCCTAGCATTTATTTTAACTACCATTTATATCTACTTATCATTTACAACTGTATTATATTAAGTCTTGTTTCACCTGAGAAATATTAAATAATATATGGCATGCAATATACTATTATTACAATATATTATACATATAAGTATATAAAATAGTATAGTGATATATAATATGTTGTTCAGTCATCCAGTCATGTTCAACTCTTTGCGACCCCATGGGCTGCAGCATGCCAGGCTTCCCTGGCCCTCACCATCTTCTGAAGTTTGTCCAAATTCATGTCCATCACATCAGTGATGCCATCCACCCATCTCATCCTCTGAGACACTCTTATCCTTCTGCCTTCAATCTTTCCCAGCCTTAGGGACTTTTCCAATGAGTAGGCTGTCTGCCTCAGGTGACCAAACTACTGGAGCTTCAGCATCAGTCCTTACAATAAGTATTCAGGGTTGATTTCCTTTAAGATTGACTGGTTTGACCTCCTTGCTATCCAAGACTCTCAGGAGTCTTCTCTAGTACCACAGTATATATACATAAAGACTATACTCTCTGCTTTCCCCCTCATGTGTGTCAAATCCATATCACTGCTTGTCAACAGCTATCATTTAAGTCATCACTCTAAAGTTTCTATGCCTTAAAAAAATACTTCACGAGCATCTTTTCACAATCACTGTTCTATTCTCCTTAGTCAGTGTCCTCTCTCCTCCACAGCAGGAATGGTCGCACCTCTCACTTGTTATTTTCTACACCACTTAGCAGCTAGTTGATGAAATTTAGCTGAATAAAACAAAGCCCAATGAACCACTACAAAGCTGACAGACACATAAAAGAAAAGTCCTTCTTGCTTTGCAAATGTTAGACATAATTCAGTGAGAAAAACTAGAGTGGTAGAGAAATTGAACAAACAACTTAGACCACTCCCACTCCCCAAGGTCCCCAAAAACTGTAAGGGGAGAGACTTAAGAGAGACTGCTGGCTGTCCTCAAAATCTGCTCTCTTTCTTCTGAGGTAACAAACCCCAGATTTTAGCCAACACGTGGCAGCCTGGAAGGAGGTCCTCTGTTTCTAGACTCCTGAGCAGATAGGAGCAGCCACGTGACTAAATCCAGGTCAGTGGAGAGTGACAGCAACCAGGACCTTCCTCCACCCCACAGTCTGGGTCTTGGAGGCTGCCAGCAGGGTCAAAGTCACATCCAGTTGGAGTAACATAATAAGAGAGGTAGAGTCTGGGTCCCAACACCACAAAGGTTCACATTAGCCATGGGACTTATATACTGAAGCCCTAACCCCTGTTACCTCTAAACATGACATTATTTGGAAATAGGGTTGCTGTGGATGTAATCAATTAAGGTGAGACTAGAGTGGAGTAGGATGGGCCCTGAATCCAATATGACTGCTGCCCTTGTGAGAGATGCAGAGACAGATATACACCCAAAAAACAGTTACCTGATGAGGGAGACAGAGGCTGGGGTGATGCAGTTACAAACCAAGGAACAGCAAGGTTTGCCTGTAACCATCAAAAGCTAACAGAAGCAAGAAAGGATGCTCCCTTATCAGATTCAGAGGGATCCTGACCCTGCTAACACCTTGATTTCAGACTTCTAGCCTCCAGGACTGTGAAAAAATACATTCCTGTGGTTTTAAGCCACCTGGTTTGTGGTACTTTTGAACCGCAGCCCCAGGAAACTCATACAGAGCCTTACAAGGATTCTTGCATGAGAAAAAAACAAATGACCTGTGTAAGAATCTATAACATGGGTAGCTCTAGGACCCACAGGCAAACCAAATCCTAACCAACATGGGGCAACTGAAACAAGCATGTGAAGATGTTAGAGAAAGAAAACAACACACAAATAATAATCTTCCATGCTAAACATGGTAAACACCATTCAAGTCCTTGACACACCCCTCTATCATGCCCCAAAGTCATAAATGTGATTGCAAACTTCTACTTCAAAAGAAGAACTGGTAAAAACTGAAAAGGAAAACAGTTGTGCAGGGAAAAAAACAAAAAAACAAAAAAACAGGATCCTTGCATTTCTCTTTAAGACCAGCTTGTGGGAGACGTGATTCATTCGTTCTGTCCTCCTCTCATCCAAGTTCACTGAAAACCTAACACCAGGTACAGCAACTCCTATCGACTCTGAACCCGTGTCCAGCAGGAGGCAGGATGAATGGACAGCGGTCTGAGGACTCCTCTTCAGACTCCCAACCACCACAGCCTGAGTTTTCTCCCCACACCACCTCTTCCATTGTCATTCAGGTACCAGCTCTCGCCTGTTCTGACACAGCTTATCTCTCTGCCAATTCTCTTTTTCTCTTGAAACAACACAATTTCAGAATATCACTTGCTATTAGTTGTTGCAAATACTGATACATCTTTTTGTTTTTGAATGGTTCCTTCATCAGCCTTCCCCAATATCACCAAACCAACTCCAGAAGCACTCCCTCCTGACCTCTTTACAGCACCTCTGAGAGTGTCCACCACACTAAACAGCCTCTAGGAGCCATCAGCACCTAAGTGCACACTCTCTAAGTGGTCTCTGCCTGGACACCCAGAGTACTAATCCCACTCACCCTTCCAGGCCATCTCAAATGCTAATCCTCCAGGGAACCAGGTCAGGACATTCCAGATCGGCACCACCTTCCCTACCTTTGAATCCCCAGAGAAATAGTATGCCACAAAGAGAGGAGACACTCCATCATTCAAGCACTTTCATATTACAACTCCAACTAAGACTTGTACAGAGTCTGCCCATTGTGGGTATGAGGTAAGAAAAGGAACAGATTGTAGGGCTAGTTCAAATCAGTCCAACCTTTAATCTCAGATATGCCAATGACACCACACTTATGGCAGAAAGCGAAAAACGAAAGAGCCTCTTGATGAAAGTGAAAGAGAAGAGTGAAAAGTTTGCTTTAAACAACATTCAGAAAACTAAGAACATGGCATCTGGTCCCATCACTTCATGGAAAATAGATGGGAAAACAGTGGAAACAGTGACAGACCTTATTTTTGGGGGCTCCAAAATCACTGCAGATGGTGACTGCAGCCATGAAATTAAAAGACACTTGTTCCTTTGAAGAAAAGCTATGACCAACCTAGACAGCATATTCAAAAGCAGAGACATTACTTTGCCAACAAAGGTCCATCTAGTCAAAGTTATGGTTTTTCCAGTAGTTATGTATGGATATGAGAGTTGAACTATAAAGAAAGCTGAGCACCTAAGATTTGATGCTTTTGAACTGTGGTGTTGGAGAAGACTCTTGAGAGACCCTTGGACTGCAAGGAGATCCAACCAGTCCATCCTAAAAGAAATCAGTCCTGAATATTCACTGGAAAGACTGATGTTGAAGCTGAAACTCTAATACTTTGACTACCTGATGCGAAGAACTGACTCATTTGAAAAGACCCTGATTCTGGGAAAGATTGAAGGCAGGAAGAGAAGGGGATAACAGAAGATGACATGGTTGGATGGCATCACCAACTCAATGGACATGAGTTTGAGTAACCTGGGAGTTGGTGATGGACAGGGAGGCCTGGTGTGCTGCAGTCCATGGGGTCGCAAAGAGTCGGACACGACTGAACTGAACTAATTGATGACAAGGCTACAACCTTACATAGTCTGAGCTAATACAGCTGGAACAACATTGTGAGACAGGCTGGGACCTGGGATCCTTTAGTGGAACACTTGCACCTGCACAAACGTCTCCTCCAGCAACAGAATACAAAGGAACTCTAAGGGACTAAAACTAACTGCACAGATGCATAAGCCAACTGCCATTTCTGAGATGCTGAGAGGAAAGGCAGGGCACTGCATATGATCTTTACACACAGTGCCTACTAGGAGGTGGGCAGACCATCTAAGCCACCTCTGTGATCCACCCCCACTCTCACTCCTTTCAAGGAATCAGTCTACTGTTCTCAGAGTGAACAAAGGCACCTGTTACTTGTTTTTCACTCCCTTGTGCTGCAGCATGAGCTTCAGTAAAGCCTTGCTTGAATTTCTCTTCTGGCCCCTTATCAATTTATATTGATTAAAAAGTTCAGGGTCCCCAGTCAGTAATGTATATTATATATGTATGTTAAATGTACAGTTATGCATATATGTTATAAATCTTGTCTAGACAGAATCAAATTCCAATTTTAAATTCCAATTAAATGTACTACCAAGACATAACAAATTCAATATTCAGTTTGTGCATGTTAGAATAGAAATTCCCACTTTCAAAAAAAAAAAAGAAAGAAAAGAAAAATCATGCCCTAAGTGAGGAAGTAAATTCATCGAGCATTTGTCCACAAATCACAGGTCTGAGGGGGAAGACATCACAGTCTTCCAGGGGTTAAATGAGACTCCACTCAACACATGATCAGCTTGTAATGGTACCAGAAGTGCTGACTGCATTTTTCTCCAAGAGTCAGGCTGATGAAAAAGCTGAAATTAAATGGCCCTTAGAGCCATGAAGTGCAGACCCAGAACAAGTCACACAGGAAGGTATCAACATCAGAACAGCAGTCAAAAAGATTGACATCTGAGTGGCTGGTAATGGAAACCTAAGTAGCTTTGTGAACAATATAACCTCAGAGAAACATTTTACTGGATGCAAAAGTCACTGAAAACTTCTAGTGCTTTGAAGTTAACATAAGATCTTTTCTAATTCTGTTAGTTGTTCAATTCCAAGATCATTGTTCTCTTTCCTTGCTAAGAGAAAAATAAAGGGAATTCTTAGGCATATAAGATCGTAATAAATCCTTATTTTCTGTACAGGGAAGAAAGGAAATTGCTTGGAGCTGGTACACTGGGACGACCCAGAGGGAGAGTATGGGGAGGGAGGAGGGAGGAGGGTTCAGGGTGGGGAGCATGGGTATACCTGTGGCAGATTCATTTTGATGTTTGGCAAAACTAATACAATATTATAAAGTTTAAAAATAAAATAAAATTTTAAAAAAAAAGAAAAACCATAAAAAAAAAAAAAAAGAAAAGCATGGGTTAACAACAAGACACAACACTATGAAGCCACATGTAGATCTGCCCTGAGGGTATAAACAATCATCCCTCCAAGGTAGGCAGAGGTGGAAAGTTTTCTTCCAAGGGATCCCAGACATGATCTGAGTGAAAATCCTGGGAGATGATCATCCTCGGAGATGACCATCGTGACAGAAACACAAGTCTACTGAGTTCCAGGCTGCAGGAGGCAGTAGGGCAGCAGGGCTCAACACTACACGGTGTTCTAAACTCTACGTGCCCACCACACCTCCAAACTACCTATGGTTAAACCTTGTCCAGTTCTGACGACATGGTCAGTAAACTCAGCTGACTTTTTCTTCTACTCGTGTTGCCCTTTTCACCTTCTAACTGGGCATGAACACATCTAAGTGAGACACAAAGTTGAGGAAAAAAGTGAACATCCAATCTGTTGATTATATTCAATATCTACTACCAGTTTTAGTAAGAAAGGAGACTTAATCAGGCCAATGGGTGGTCAGTGAGGTGGGTCTTATAACAAATACCAAGTATTTGAAAAGCCTCTCAGAATTCAAAATCAAGTTCAGACTCTTCTCCTCCCAAAATCTAGTCTTCTTTTATCATTCTATATTTCAATGAATCCAGAGATTTTGCAGCCCCCAAAACCCAAAGCAGCCTGAGATCTACTTCTCCCCTTCCACTTCCATACCGAACTAAAGACTTGCCTTGCTGCTGCTGCTGCTAAGCGGCTCAGTCGTGTCCGACTCTGTGCGACCCCATAGATGGAAGCCCACCAGGCTCCCCCATCCCTGGGATTCTCCAGGCAAGAACACTGGAGTGGGTTGCCATTTCCTTCTCCAATGCATTAAAGTGAAAACTGAAAGTGAAGTCGCTCAGTTGTGTCTGACTCCTAGCGACCCCATGGACTGCAGCCTACCAGGCTCCTCCATCCATGGGATTTGCCAGGCAAGAGTACTAGAGTGGGTTGCCATTGCCTTCTCCAGACTTGCCTTGAGTAGCTCTCAAATCTGACCAAGTCTCTATTTCACCCTAAATCAAACCACATCTTCCTGTCCCTGGACCATATATTGCATTAGGCTCCTGATGCATCTCCCCTGCCTCTGCTCTGGATCTCCACCTTACCACACTGCCACATTCCCCAGGTTGCAGCCAGGCTGAGCTCTGAAATGATAAAAACCTTCATGTTTCCTATAGGGTCTTATACAGTCTCCTTCTCAGGTCTTCAGCACTTTCTACTCTGCAGCCTCAGACATTTTTGATTTCCCAAAAGTATGGATCCCTCTCTTGTGCACTAAAAGTCTGTGTCACATCATCATCCCCAGGAAACCACAAAGCATCAGTGTCCCATCTCCCTCACCCCCACACACGGAATTCTCCAGGTAACTTCCTCAGCCTTCCTGGGAAGCACGAGCTCTAAGACTACACCAATAACTCTGCCAAAGCACCCCCTGGCACCTTGGAGTTATCCTTCCAAGGACTAATGACACACAAATATGTCCACAGTGAGTTTCACTATTTGATTCTTTATTAAACCACCCCTACTTGATGAACATAAATTCCAAACAGGAAGAGCCTTTCTGCATCTAGCCTGCCTTTAGTCTGCACCAGGCTTCAGGTAGGTACTTAGGTATTTTGTGGAATAAGTGATTGAATGAATGAATAAATTCCATATTTGCACCCCCAAAAAGTCTAGCATAAACCAAGACAGGTTTTCCTCTCAACTAATTTTAGTTTACATATGATCCTGACATCCTTTATACTTGCTGAAGCACATTTTGGCTTTATGTGCTTTTTTCTGCAACCTGGGCAATGTTTCCAAAATGGTGCTTATTTTCAGGTACACAAGAGTGTACCTTTACTAAAGGTATCTTTACTAAAGATATAGATACCCTGGGCAGCAGCTAAGGCCTAGTGAATCGGAATCTCCAAGGTGTGACCATATAGGTTTAAAAAGCACTCCAGGTGATTCTGATGAACTAGAAAACTAGATTTTTAAAGGATTATAGAAACCATATAGAGAGTGGAAACCATATAGAAACTATATAGTGATCAAAAAGAAAAAAAAAAAAAAATCACCAGTTACTTCAACCTACCAGGAAGCCATCTGCCACACTAACACCAATCCTTCTCACCATTCTTATTCTCAGCCATTAGTCCCTCCTTTACTGAAAATAATTACCGCTGACAAATCTCTAAATTTCCAGATGAACTTCCTACAAGACATTCTGTGTATTTAAGGAAAAACTTAGGTTTGTTGCCCAAATCAAAGATGCTTCCTTCATCATGACACAAAGCAGCCTGACAAAGTCAACCCTAGAAAATTCAAAGTTCTTGGCAGTTCATTGTATTGCTGTACACATCTACAAAGAAAGGAATTTTAAGCCTCAGACACAATTCAGTAGCAGTTTGGGGTAAAAGAAATAAAAAACCCTACCTGAAAATTTAAGCAAAATTCCCTGGAAACTTTTTGCAGGGCCTTTTTCATGTTACACTCTTTGGTGCATCACATAATCCATTAAGGAATCAGAGTTAGTGTTTTTCCCACTAAAATCATGCTTAATGGTTATGATGGGTGTGATGGTTGACTTTATGTCAACCTGGCTAAACTACAGTTTTCAGACACTTGCTTACACTCATCTAGTTATTACAGTGAAAGGGTTTTTAATGAGATCAACATTTAAATCAGTAGACTCTGAGTAAAGCAGATTATCCTCCACAATGTGGGTGAGTCTCATCCAATTAGTCAATGCCCTTCAGAGAAAAAAGACTGACCAGCACCAAAAAGGAGGGAACTCTATCTCAAGATCTTCTTCAGTCTATAGATGCACTTTAGCATAAAGATTCATGATATTGATCTCTTTCATTTCATGATGGTCAGCAAGACAGTCAAAATAACTTTGTTAACCAAGTAATACAGGCTGTTTCTAATTATCTATAAGCCCCAGGAGCCCAGCCCAGGATCCAGACCAGCAGAGTCTCATGAACACCAGGCTGTACAGGGTACACAGTTCGTCTCTTTAGACATCAGGTCCACCAAGTCCAATCAGGCTGGTTTGAGATAGACAGATGGACAGACATAACAAGGAGAAGACTTCCCTGAGTTGAGACAGCCCAAACACACACCAAAACCCAATGTTGCAGGAATGCCTAACCCCAGTCTGCTCCCTCCTCTGCATTTCTAAAGATTCTAGTGCAGGATGGGCTACCCTGGGCTTCGTGAGGTCCCAGCCATTTCCTGTAACTGTTGTCTCAGTCAGTCCAGTATTTATTTGATGCCCGTGATGTGTCCAGCATGGACAGGCACTACCAGACACAGTCTGCTGTCACAGAGCTCAGAACACTCCCAGGGAGTCAACATCACCCCACCTGACAGGATGCTGGGAGGTGTGAGACTGGCCATGCACATATATGGAAGCCCTAAATCAGAGTGAACAGAAGTGCTGGGAGAGGGTCATGGGGCTGCTGCAGGCTCAGCAGCATTTGGTTAAATCAAGGACAGAAGAGAAGGCCACACAGAGGGGCTCAACAGAGTGAGCCAAGATCCCAAAGTGGGGGTGAACATGACATGTCACATGTGACCTGTCTCATTCAGAGACAACCTCTCCCCCAACCCAACCAGAGCAAGGGTCGTATGCTGGGAAACACAAGCTTAAAATTTTGATTCTGCAAGAAACAGGGAATTAAAACTTAAGGAGAAATTCCACATACCTGAAAGTACTAAGAAGACAATAATGTAATAATGTAACAAAGAAACTTTGGACAGAATTCTAGTTCTGTCATTTGATAATATTAACACAAACTGTATGAGGATAGGTGAGCTATTTCACCTGATACAGGAACCTGTTTCCTTATCTGTAAAGTCGGGACACTGAAGCTTATCCCATTCAATTGTGGTCAGGATGAAATGAGTGAGTTATTGAAAGTCATTCAGTCGTGTCTGACTCTTTGCAACCCCATGAGCTGTAGCCCACCAGGCTTCTCTGTCCATGGGATTTTCCAGGCAAGAATACTGGAGTGGGTTGCCATTCCCTTCTCCAGGGGATCTTCCCGACCCATGGATCGAATCTGGGTCTCCTGCTTTGTAGGCAGATTCTTTACAGTCTGAGCCACCAGGGAACCCAAGGATGAAATGAGACGATGTGTAAAGGCTTCAGGAGATCTCAGACCACACAGTGAGCCCTGGCAGCAGCAATTGAAGATAGAGGCTGTGTCAGCAGCATTAACAAAACCATAGCAGAACAGCACATGTGTGAAGCTTCCATCTGAACAGGCTACCGTGTCACTGAGGACATCACTGTGGTCCAAGGATATTCCTAAGTATCTTATTTCAAGATGTGAAATCTTCATAAAAGAAATTCTATTGAATACATTGACCACCTCTTACTAGTATTGCTAGAAGCTCCCATCAGAAAGAATGACACACTCAGGGAACAAGAACTGACCCTGTATGACTGATCTATTTTATGGGTAATAGTTTTTTATATATATATAAATTTATTTTAATTGGAGGCTAATTACTTTACAATATTGTATTGGTTTTGCCATACATCAACATGAATCCGCCACAGGTGTTCCCCATCCTGAACCCCACTCCCACCTCCCTCCCCGTACCATCCCTCTGGGTCATCCCAGTGCACCAGCCCCAAGCATCCTGTATCCTGCATCAAACCTAGGCTGACAATTTGTTTAATATATGATATTATACATGTTTCAATGCCATTCTCCCAAATCATCCCACCCTCGCCCTCTCCCACAGAGTCCAAAAGACTGTTCTCTACATCTGTGTCTCTTTTGCTATCTCACATACAGGGTTATCATTAACATCTTTCTAAATTCTATATATATGCATTAGTATACTGTAAACTACCTCACAATTGCACTCATCTCACATGCTAGTAAAGTAATGCTCAGAATTCTTCAAGTCAGGCTTCAGCAATATGTGAACCGTGAACTTCCTGATGTTCAAGCTGGTTTTAGAAAAGGCAGAGGAACCAGAGATCAAATTGCCAACATCCGCTGGATCATGGAAAAAGCAAGAGAGTTCCAGAAAAATATCTATTTCTGCTTTATTGACTATGCCAAAGCCTTTGACTGTGTGGATCACAATAAACTGTGGAAAAGTCTGAAAGAGATGGGAATACCAGACCACCTGATCTGCCTCTTGAGAAATTTGTATCAGGTCAGGAAGCAACAGTTAGAACTGGACATGGAACAACAGACTGGTTCCAAATAGGAAAAGGAGTACATCAAGGCTGTATATTGTCACCCTGTTTATTTAACTTATATGCAGAGTACATCATGAGAAATGCTGGACTGGAAGAAACACAAGCTGGAATCAATATTGCCAGGAGAAATATCAATAACCTCAGACATGCAGAGGACACCACCTTTATGGCAGAAAGTGAAGAGGAACTAAAAAGCCTCTTGATGAAAGTGAAAGTGGAGAGTAAAAAAGTTGGCGTAAAGCTCAACATTCAGAAAACGAAGATCATGGCATCCAGTCCCATCACTTCATGGGAAATCCATGGGGAAACAGTGGAAACAGTGTCAGACTTTAGTTTTTTGGGCTCCAAAATCACTGCAGATGGTGACTGCAGCCATGAAATTAAAAGACGCTTACTCCTTGGAAGGAAAGTTATGACCAACCTAGATAGCACATTCAAAAGCAGAGACATTACTTTGCCAACAAAGGTTCATCTGGTCAAGGCTATGATTTTTCCAGTGGTCATGTATGGATGTGAGAGTTGGACTGTGAAAAAGGCTGAGCGCCGAAGAATTGATGCTTTTGAACTGTGGTGTTGGAGAAGACTCTTGAGAGTCCCTTGGACTGCAAGAAGATACAACCAGTCCATTCTGAAGGAGATCAGCCCTGGGATTTCTTTGGAAGGAATGATGCTAAAGCTGAAAGTCCAGTACTTTGGCCACCTCATGTGAAGAGTTGACTCATTGGAAAAGACTCTGATGCTGGGAGGGATTGGGGGCAAGAGGAGAAGGGGATGACAGAGGATGAGATGGCTGGATGGCATCACTGACTCAATGGATGTGAGGCTGGGTGAATTCTGGGAGCTGGTGATGGACAGGGAGGCCTGGCGTGCTGTGATTCATGGGGTCACAAAGAGTCGGACACGACTGAGTGACTGATCTGATCTGATCTGATTGGTGTTTTTCTTTCTGGCTTACTTCACTCTGTATAATAGGCTCCAGTTTCATCCACCTCATTAGAACTGATTCAAATAGTATAAAAATGCATCATTAAAAAATTCAGCTTTTATGGTAAGACTCCAAAATAAAATACAATCACACCCAGAGATATCTAACTTTATTAGAGATATATTACTCTCCCATCCATCATTGTGGAAAAGTAGGTAAATAAAGTCCAGACAACTCAAGCTTGTGCCCAGGCTGCCTCACAGAACCAATTTATCTTCATTTTAGACAGAAACACTTCAGTGCCTATTGTGTGCCAGGCCCTGTCTTGGTGATGTAAATTATTTGTCCCTGACTATTTAGGGACAGTTAGTTAAAAAAAAGGATACCGTGGGTATGGTGGAAATCACAAGTTTGAGAGGAAGAGGGGAGTAGAGAAAGGCTTAGACAGTAGGTAAAAAAGAGGACAGGGACAAAAAGGCAGATATCAGAAAACAACAAGAAAGCATCTGTGGAGGAAAGAACCCATTTTTAAACATAGAAAACTAAGTGAAGCTGAGGCTATTCTCCTGACCAAGGAGCAGGGAGGTTTCAGCAAGTTCCTCCCCTCCTGGCCCCGAGAGGAATCTAGTCACCCCAGGACTGAGCACAGTCACTGCCTAGTCATTTCAGATAGCACAGAAGATGCACTTTGTTTGCTTCTCTTGTTATTAGGCATTTTAATCCTACTGCAGACATCACTGGTACATCATCAGCCCTGTATCACTGCTATTTACACCCCTAAATGAGCAGTGGGATTATAATTTTTCCAACAGACTCTACCTAAGAAGAGAGGGGAGTACATACGATATTTTGGAATGACTGCCAGCTTTGGCACTGAGAGAGTTAAATCACATCAAACCAAAACACAGTGACAACACATAAAAGGAAGCAATTTACAAAAATTCACCTACAACTAAAGAAAGTTATTTGTCACCAAACCTTGATTCTTCGGATGCTGACAACGGCCTCTGAAACCTTCTCAATGGCCATGGGGAAGCAGAGGATGCTCGTAAACCGCAGAGCCTCGAACAGCATCACCACCACAAATACTTGGCTGGCTGTGATCAGGTTGTCAAGGATATCATTGACCATGAAGGTGACAAAACTCATGATTTTGCTTACAACGAAAAATAATGCCAAATGCATGCCCCTAAAGAAGGAACTTCTCAGAATCTTGAAAATTTCCTTCCTGGAAAACAAAGTAGGACATAGTATTTAAAACAAGCATCAACATCAAAGACATGGATTCAAGTGCCCTGTGTGAGTGGACACAGATTAAGATAAACTATCCCTCATATCATGGAAACACTACACAGTGCCTACCCAGGGGTCTGCCCTGATCCAAGGACCACACACTTCATCACCACTTCACTCTCTCACCTAAAAAGAGGCTTAGTGTCACTCTTTTAGACATTGTGTCAAGCAGACCGAGTTTGAACATTCATTCAACAAGCGTTCATAACTACAATCCTGTGCCAGGCTCCTCACTGATGACAGGAAGACATAGCCTGCCCCCTCCAGGAGCTTACGAACTATTGGGGGAAGAGAAAAAGACACCCCAAAATTGTAAGACACCAAGACATTAGACAGAGGAAATCAGCACAGCCCCCACGAGGTACAGAATAAAGGCATGTAACCCAGAGCAGAGGAGTCAGGGCAAGTCACATGGACGTGGATCTACCCTGAGAAAATTAGCTGGAGTCAGTCAGAGCTGGCGGAGGCCAAAGAAAAGAAGATGAGAGTGTATCCCCAGCAGACAGAGGGGCCCCAACAATGGTGCAAAGTGAGAGGTGACAGGGAGCTGCCAGAGAATTCCCAGCACCCTGTGCTGGGATATAAACACTCCTCAGACAGACCATGGGGTCGCTAAGAGTCGGACACGACTGAGCGACTTCACTTTCACTTTTCACTTTCATGCATTGGAGAAGGAAATGGCAACCCACTCCAGTGTTCTTGCCTGGAGAATCCCAGGGACAGAGGAGCCTAGTGGGCTGCCGTCTATGGGGTTGCACAGAGTCGGACATGACTGAAGCGACTTAGCAGCAGCAGCAGCAGCAGACAGTTAAATGAAAGATGGGGAAAACATCTACAAACACAAAGCAAAGCCTCCCCGCCACTGCCAAAATAGTATTTTTATGGCTTCATTTGGAATGAAGAATACTGATCCTTAAAGTTTGGCCAGATACATGTATATCCAGTCTTTACAATCTCCCCATTTGTGCTCCATCAACAAAAATTCTAGTTTAAGTTTAAATATCACCTTCTCGGATACTAACATCATACAGTCATTGCTTATTTGGAATTTGTGGTATAAAGCATATATATATATATATATATATATATATATATATTCAATTAAATTTAAATTAAAAAGAAAAAAAGAAGAGCAGATTAAATGGTTGTCTCCACTATTCCACTTAACCCTCTTGCCATATGCAAGGGGTGGGTAGTATTTAAGTTCCCTTTCATATAAAACTTGGTAAGATTTCTAAATTCATTCTGTAAAAACAGGAAATAAACAAAAATATGGTGAGATATATACAAAAACTTACCTTCTCAAACGCGTAATAAGATCTATAAATGACTTTTCCCAAGCATACATTTTTATTGTTCTGATGCCAGTTATAATTTCACTTATGGTCTGGATCCTGTTGTCTGTGAGAGCTGTGGTCTTACTCCTGAGGGGACAGACGTGAGAGATGAAATTTAGTGATCACAACCCAACATCCCATAGCAGCAGCAGGGGGCACAAGGAAGGACCAGGGATCAATGATTCCCTACAGCTCTTTTGTGATAACAACACAGGCAGGTCCTACTCAAAGTGCAAATGGAGACAAAGAAACTAGGAAGTCAACCTTTCAGCCTAATTCAGGGAGTAACTTGGAGAACTTGCAGCATCTGATAAGAAGACCTGAAATGAGTCAGATACAAACCCTCTGCCCAAGGGCGTCCTCATGGTTGGGCAGGGAAGGCAAAAAGGAATCTACCAGGAAGATAGTGTCTGGGCTGTAATAAAAAAGGAGTAAAGTGCTGGGGAGCAGATAAGATGGGGCTATTAAATTCACTGGGAAAAGAGAGCAAGTAAAGCTTCAGAGACCTCATAGCACTGGAACAGGGCCCCAAAGGATAAGGAACATCACTCCATAACAAAGAGAGGAAAGGAAATTCCTAATAGAGAAAAATATCACACATAAAGGCACATGCAAACATTTATATAAAATAACTCAACTAGCTTCATACAGCACATCATCTCCCTCATCAACATTATCTGACAACCTGGACAATAACCCACTTCCAACCCTCTGGGACCAGCTTCAAGTCTAACTCATCACCATTAAGCCCTTCATCACTAGTCATTTTTCTATCACATATGCTGCTGGGACTGTGGGGCTTTATAAAGATAATATTTAATTAATATCAGCCTTGCCCTTGGGGTGCTTATAACTTAATGGAAACACTAAATTAAAAACAAGACAATAACACACATTTTTAAAAATGCTGTAACACAAGCATAACAAAAATATATGTAGCTAGAAAAAGGCCTATAAAATTACTACTACTGAATAGTGTTTAAAAAACATGGACATAGGTAAATTCTGCTTAAGGACACTCTACATATCCAGGTATAGCACCTTAGAAGTTAGCTGTGAGGAAAGAGCAAATGCCATCACCTTTTCTGCTTTGACATCAGTTGTCAGTTTAAGGCTGTCACATCCACTGGCTAAGCCAGAAGGGTCTAAACCACACACATATCACCTATTTTTTAAACCAGTGTTTCTCTTACCAGAGTGATGAACACAACTTCCAAATGCAGCTTTGCAAAAGCAGAATAACAACAAGAATTGCCATCCCAGCAAGACATGACATTCCTATTTCCATCCAGAGCAGGGCGGTCACGATGATAGCCTGCAGTGGCCCTACCCACAGATAGTGCAAGAACATTGTTACCTTAAAAGAGAAAGACAAGTCTTCTTAGAATGATATAAAAGCAAAATTATTATATACACAGTGTAGAAACAATCTGCTCTGAAGGAACAGACATGGACCTACACAGAAATGATATCAGTGGGTTTTTAAACCTACTAAAGCAGAAACCCAAGCATCCACCAGATGATGCTGTTTTGGGACATCAAAGGGCCAAGCTAAGGGACGTCCAGGGAGAATCCGACCAGCAGCACTGAAAAAAGATGTTGTTTTTTGTCTACACCACAAATGAGCTCAGGGCATCCCCAAAATCTCTATGCGCCAACGTTTAACCCCCATCTCTCCTCAGCATCCCAGGAAAGCTTATTTTATGGCATGCACCATGCTCTTCAGTAACTACTTATATATTTACCTCCCTGACAGGCTGTGGCTTCTCCAAGGAAGAAACTAAATCTTTTTTCAGCCCTAAAAGTAAGTAGGAACCTTACTTCATGTTTCATGAATGAATAACTGAAAGAGAAGTAGTCTAGTACAAAAAAAGATCTGACCAATAGCAATAATGCCCTGGATAATGCAATCTATTCGTAATTGTAAAAAAGACTGTGGTGGGAGGACAGCAAGTAGTAGGTGGTGTCTGTCTGGGGACCAGCCACTTGGCATAGTCCTTGAAGGCTCCTTATGCAGCAGGCACTGAAGAGGGCACATGGGAAAGAACAATCCCAGCCCACCAAGCCTTCATCATCCAGAAGAAGAGGAAGATTGTTCAGCAACACTCACACCACGTGTCAAGAAGTGCCACTTCAGGAGACTCCCCAGGGACACTAACCAAGCTGGACAAGAACACTGCTGCTTACTTATTATTGTCATTATGCTGTAGGTAACCTCAGAAAAAAACAAAATTCTCATCCACAGGACAATATACATTATTACATCTAAGTTGCACACAGAAGAAATGAGAGTTGGATTAAGAGAACTCTTGTCTTATGTCCACAACAGAACGCTGGCTAACACCAAACCTGGACACCTGGCATCCCAATAAGCTGAATCCAGTAAGGATGGGAAATGGAAGAGGATCCCTCAGGGGAAGCTTACCTGATCAAGCTTGTTCACATCATTGGACAGAAGATTGACTATCTGGCCTGTGGTGGTCTTTCCCATGGCTGAGCTACTCAGGCGAAGGGCCTGAAATAAGAAAAAGCAACAGCAAACTGGATTCCTACAGTGATAGCAAGTCACTCTTAGAACATAACAAAATGAAGCATGTTTCCCTGGGGTCTTATGTGGTGTCAGGATGAGCAGTATGGCCCCTGAGAGCAGGGCTCTAGGGATACTTGTCCATTCTTCCTCTCCTCAATGTGGCGACAGCCCCGTCCACAAGGACAGCAAAGGGAGGAATAGGAGATAGAAGCAAAATACCCCATCCTGCTTCTCAATGAACGTGGACCTACTCGAAGTGTAAAGTGTGTAGCTTTAGACTTAGGAGCCAACTAAAGCAAGTCCATATCCATTGAGTTGGTGATGCCAACCAGTCATCTCATTCTCTGTTATCCCCTTCTCCTCGTGCCTTCAATCTTTCCCAGAATAGGGGTCTTTTCCAATGAGTAGTTCTTTGCATCAGATGGCCAAAGTACTGGAGTTTCAGCTTTGGCATCAGTCCTTCCAATGAATATTCAGAACTGATTTCCTTTAGGATGGACTGGTTGGATCTTCTTGCAGTCCAAGGGACTCTCAAGAGTTTTCTCCACCACCACAGTTCAAAAGAATCTATTCTTCAGCGCTCAGCTTTCTTTACTGTCCAACTTTCACATCCATACATGACCACTGGAAAAACCATAGCTTTGACTTTACTCAACTAAAGTAAAGTTGAGCCCAATTAGAAGAGAGTGTTGAGGTCACCTAAAGGAAGACATTAGGGGACTTGAACTATAAATATGGAATCAATCATTAATTCCAAATATGACATCATTCCACATACATTGGTCTTAGTTTCTTCATTCTGAAGTAAGCGAGTACAATGTTCAAAACACTACTCCTGTGAGGAATCTGTGTTCTTAATGTTGGTCTGCTGAATTTACAAATATACAACCTAAGTTGTACACTCCCTTTATTTGGTTAAAAAAATTTATGAAAAATGCCCTAAAGATCTGAGAAACTTGAACAGACCACCTTGAGCTGTTTCAACAGACTATCAACTGGAGCCATGGATCCAAACAAAATGTCATATTTCATAAAAACTTGTCATTTACTCCTCACATTAAACAGAAAAGTCACTGAAGTGGAAATGTAAAATGATGCAGCCATGATGGAAGAGAGTATGGCAGTTCCTCAAGATATTAAACATAAAATTAGTATATAGTACAGCAATTCTATTTCTGGAAATACACTCAAAAAAGCTGAATGCATGGACTTAAATAGATATTTGTACACTCGTATTCATAGCAGCATTACTCACAATAGTTACAAGGTAGAAACAACCCAAATGTCCATTACGGATGATTGGATACAGAGAATGTTGTATAGATCTATAATGGAATAGTATTCAGCCTTGAACAGGAATTAAACACCTGCTCCAACATGGATGAAACTTGAAGACACTGTTCTATATGACATAAGCCAAATGACAAACATTGCACGATTCCACTTACATGAAGTACCTAAAATAGTCAAATTCATAGAGAGAAGAAGTAGAATGCTGATGGCTGAGGGGAAGGTGGGGAGTTAGTGTTTAATGAGTTCAGAGGTTCAGTTTCGGAAGAGGAAAAAGTTCACATAGCAGTGATGTCTACACAACAATGTGAATATACTTAATGTCACTAAACAGTGCACTTAAAGAGTTAAAATGGTGAATTTTATATTACACGCATTTTACCACAATTTTTAAAAAATCAATGATCAAAAGCCAAAAGTAATTTTTCCAAAATTGTGGAAAGGTAAATAAGTGACAAGTCATTTTTATATGCGATACACCCCCATGAAATCATTCAAAATTACAAACCATGGCTCTGAGCTTAGTAGCCATCCCATTTCTAACACCCAACCTGATTTCTTCCCAGGACCAAAGATCAAGAGGTGGAGCCTGAACTTGAACCACAAGCATTCAGAGGGGCCTTTCAGAGCTGCTTGGCATCATCAGCTTTTGCCCTAAGGAATGAGCCCACCTGTAACCTGTAAAGGAGTATCTTATTTCTTCATCTCAGAAGGATTCTAGATGTAAGATTATGCACAAAGAAACTGTTCTTTCCCATGTTTCTGAAATTTCAGGTTATGTCTATGGTTTAATCCCAACAATACCTGACTTAGTAAAAGGACAATTTTCTTAGCCTAATCAAACCAGCAAATTAATGGCTTTGGGAGATGTTTATATTCATCTAGGTAAACATTCCAGGTCAGATCAAGTTTCCCAAAGGCAATGTTCCAAATGTTTCTCTTCCAATGTAAGAGAAAGGAAGACAGGTGGATAATGGCTCATCTCTGCAACAGAGAGAGAGAGCTTTAACTGAACCATCACTTCAAACTTAACTTAAGATTTTCACATTGCAGTTCCAGAGTAATTTCCTTTCTCTGTGTTTATGAGAGCTAAGCATTATCTGAAACACAAACATCTAGCTAAATTGTGTGAAAATCTGAGTATTCATCTCCTAAATGGTAAAAGGTACAATAAAATAACAAATCAGATCAGATCATATCAGATCAGTCATTCAGTCGTGTCCGACTCGTTGAGACCCCATGAATCGCAGCACACCAGGCCTCCCTGTCCATCATCAACTCCCGGAGTTCACTCAGACTCACGTCCATCGAGTCAGTGATGCCATCCAGCCATCTCATCCTCTGTCATCCCCTTCTGCTCTTGCCCCCAATCCCTCCCAGCATCAGAGTCTTTTCCAATGAGTCAACTCTTCACATGAGGTGGCCAAAGTACTGGAGTTTCAGCTTTAGCATCATTCCTTCCAAAGAAAACCCAGGACTGATCTCCTTCAGAATGGACTGGTTGGATCTTCTTGCAGTCCAAGGGACTCTCAAGAGTCTTCTCCAACACCACAGTTCAAAAGCATCAATTCTTTGGCGCTCAGCCTTCTTCACAGTCCAACTCTCACATCCATACATGACCACAGGAAAAACCATAGCCTTGACTACATGAACCTTTGTTGGCAGAGTGATGTCTCTGCTTTTGAATATGCTATCTAGGTTGGTCATAACTTTCCTTCCAAGCAGTAAGCGTCTTTTAATTTCATGGCTGCAGTCACCATCTGCAGTGATTTTGGAGCCCAAAAAAATAAAGTCTGACACTGTTTCCCCATGTATTTCCCATGAAGTGATGGGACCGGATGCCATGATCTTCGTTTTCTGAATGTTGAGCTTTACGCCAACTTTTTCACTCTCCACTTTCACTTTCATCAAGAGGCTTTTTAGTTCCTCTTCACTTTCTGCCATAACGGTGGTGTCATCTGCATATCTGAGGTTATTGATATTTCTCCCGGCAATCTTGATTCCAGCTTGTATTTCTTCCAGTCCAGCGTTTCTCATGATGTACTCTGCATAGAAGTTAAATAAACAGGGCGACAATATACAGCCTTGATGTACTCCTTTTCCTATTTGGAACCAGTCCATTGTTCCATGTCCAGTTCTAACTGTTGCTTCCTGACCTGCATACAAATTTCTCAAGAGGCAGATCAGGTGGTCTGGTATTCCCATCTCTTTGAGAATTTTCCACAGTTTATTGTGATCCACACAGTCAAAGGCTTTAGCATAGTCAATAAAGCAGAAATAGATGTTTTTCTGGAACTCTCTTGCTTTTTCCATGATCCAGCGGATGTTGGCAATTTGATCTCTGGTTCCTCTGCCTTTTCTAAAACCAGCTTGAACATCAGGAAGTTCATGGTTCACATATTGCTGAAGCCTGGCTTGGAGAATTCTGAGCATTACTTTACTAGTGTGTGAGATGAGTGCAATTGTGCAGTAGTTTGAGCATTCTTTGGCATTGCCTTTTTTGGGGATTGCAATGAAAACTGACCTTTTCCAGTCCTGTGGCCACTGCTGAGTTAAGCTGATGAATGAGAAGGAAGACCCCTGACTAGAGTGTAGGAGTACCTCTGCCATTTCCACATCACCCAAGAGGAAACTGGCTCAGATACTACAGCCAAATACACATAGTGAGAAGCCAGGCCCCAAGGTCACACCCCACAAGACTACAAGTCTCTCCTCAAGGAAAATGAGGAGACATCTCTCACTTTGCTAAGAAAAGTACTCCCAAGAAACAGATCTAGATAAGTAGGCAAAAGAAGCAATTTTTTCCATTTTAATTGTTTGGTTTTATCATGCTGTTTTAGTATCATATTTGTGTGTAGATTATTTCCTACCTTTATTGTATGTTTGCCTTTACTGGTGAGCTTCTCCCTTTGTAATTTTCTTGTTTCAAGATGTGGTCTTTTCTTTCCCACCTAAAGAAATTTGTTTAGTGTTTTTTGGAAAGCTGGTTTGGTGGTGCTGAATTCTCTTAGCTTTTGCTTATCTGTAAGACTATTGATTTCTCTGTCAAATCTGAATGAGAGCATCATTGGGTAGAATATTCTTGGTTGTAGATTCTTCCCTTTCATCACTTTAAATATGTCATGCCACACCCATCTGGCCTACAATTTCTGCTGAGAAATCAGCTGATAATCTTATGTGAGTTTCCTTGTATATTACTTGTTACTTTTCTCTGGCTGCATTTTTTCTTTTTCTTTGTTGCTATTTTTTCTTTTTATTTAATTTTTGTCAATTTTATTATTATGTTTTAGTATATTCCTCTTTGACTTTATCCAGCCCAAGACTCTGTGCTTCTTGGACTTAGGTGATTATTTCCTTGCCTATGTTAGGGAAATTTTCAGCTATGATCTCTTCAAATATTTTCTCAGGTTCTTTGTCTCTCTCTCTTCTCCTTCTGGGAGCCCAAGCATGCAAATGTTGGTGTATTTAATGTTGTTCCTAGGTCTCAGACTATCTTCCTTTCTTTTCATTCTTTTTCCTTCCTTCTATTCCATGGCAGTGATTTCCACCACTCTGTCTCCAACTCACCTTTTTTCTGCCTAACATTCTGCTAGTTATTCCTTCTAGTGAATTTTTCAGATTTTTTATTGTTCATCTCTATTTGTTTTTTTAATTATTCTAGGTCTTTGTTAAACATTTCTTATATTTTCTTTATCTGTGCCTCCATTCTTTTTCCAACATCATGGATCACCTTTACTATCATTACTCTGAATTCTTTTTCAAGTAAATTGCCTGTCTCTACTTTTCTTAGCTGTTCTTCTTGGGTTTTACTTCTTCATTCATCTGGGACATATTCCTCTGCCATATCATTTAGTCTGATTTTCTGTGACTGTGGTTTTCATTCCACAGGCTGCAGAACTGTACTTCTTGTTTCTGTTGTCTTTCCCCGGTGAATGAAGCTGTCTAAGAGCTTCATTAGACTGGGACTGGTTCTTGTCCACTAGTGTGTGGAGCTGGGTCTTGTTCCTCTTGTGAGCTGGCCATGCCAGTGGGTGTGGTTATTGGGAAACTTTGTGCTCAGGAAGACTTTAAGCTGCCTGTTTGCTGATGGGTAGGGCTGTGTTCCTACCCTGTTAACACTGTTGATTATTTAGCCTGAGGTGTTCCAGCACTGGATGCCACAGGCTGTTGAGTGGGGCTAGGTCTTGGTAAGAAAATGGCAGCTTCAGGGGGTCTCACATCAGTGAGTACTCCCCAGAACTATCACTGCCAGTGTCTTTGTCCCAAACAAGCCATATCCCACCTCCACAGGAGGCCCTTTAAAACCAGCAAGTAGGTCTGACCCAGGATCTTATGAGGTCACTCCTTTTTCCCAAGAGTCCTAGTTTTACAAGGCCTTGTGTGCAGTCTTGTGGAATTCCTGCAATCAAACCCCACTGGGCTTCAAAGCCACATTCTCTGGAAGTTCCTTCTCCTATTGCCAACTCCCCAGACTTGAAACCTATCTGGGACTCAAGATTTTCACTCCTATGGGAGAACTTCTGTGGTATAATTATTTTCCAGTTTGTGGGTTGCCCACCCAGCAAGTATGGGATTTGATTTTATTGTGACTGTGCCCCTCTTACTGTTTTGTTGTGGCTTCTTCTTTGTCTTTAGATGTAAGATATCTTTTTTGGTAGTCTCTTTGGACAGAGGAACCTGGTAGGCTGCAGTCTATGGGGTCGCTAAGGGTCAGACACAACTGAGCAACTTCACATTCACTTTTCACACTCATGCATTGGAGAAGGAAATGGTAACCCACTCCAGTGTTCTTGCCTGGAGAATCCCAGGGGCAGCAGAGCCTGGTGTGCTGCTGTCTATGGGGTCGCACAGAGTCAGACATGACTGAAGTGACTTAGCACCAGCAGCAGCAGCAGCATTTTTTTGTCAATGATTGTTCAGCAGTTAGCTGTGATTTTGGTGTTTCTGTAAGAAGAGGTGATAGTTATCCTATTTTGTCTGTGTGGTGGGAACACTTAAGATCTACTCTCTTATGAAATTTCAAGTGTAATATACAGCTAAATGAGTTTTTTTTTTAAGCAAACAGTATAAAGTAAAGAGATATCGAGAATCAAGTTTATAAAGAGCCCTTTACATTTGACACTGATGTATCTGTAGCAACTCTTTGTAAATACATCTGAAATCCTTCCTCCTCTTACACTAGTTGAGACCAGAATAAAATGTTTACAATAATTTCATGGGATTTCTCAATGTAAGATAACTGAGCACATCAAATCAGGTCTTACTACCACATGGTAGGTCACAAGGAGAGCCTTGGTATATTTAAGAAAACTGAAATAATATCAAGCATCTTTTCTGATCCCAATGTTATGAGATTAGAAATAAACTACAAGAAAAACTAGAAAATAAAAACATGTGGCAGCTAAACAATATGCCACTAAACAACAAATGAATAACTGAAGGAAATCAAAGGGGAAAAAAAAAAAAAACAAGAGACAAATGAAAACAAAAGCACAATGGTCCAGCATGTATGGGATGCAACAAAAGCAGTTCTAAGAGGGAAGTTTATAGCAATACAATCTACCTCAAGAAACAAGAAAAATCTCAAATAAGCAATCTAATCTTACACCTAAAACAACTAGAGAAAAAAAGAATAAACAAAACCTAAAGTTAGTAGAAGGAAAGAAATCATAAAGATCAGAGCAGAAATAAATGAAATAGAGGCAAAGAAAATAATCACAAACATCAATGAAACCAAAAGCTGGTTCTTTGAAAAAACAGACAAAATTGATAAACTTTTAGCTAGACTCATCAAAAAAGGAGGACTCAAATGAATATAATTGGAAACGAAAAAGGAGAAGTTACAACTGACATCACAGAAATACAAAGAATCGTAAGACTACTAAAAACAACTGTATGCTAATAAAATGGACAACCTGGAAGCAAGGGCCAATTTTTTTGAAAGGTACAGTCTCTCAAGACTGAACCAGGAATAGAAAAAGAAAATATTAAGAGACCACTCACAACACTAAATTTGTGATTTAAGTCCCCCACCACCACCCCAAATATAAAAGTCTGGGACCTGACGGGTTCACAGGTAAATTCTAGCAATTCAGAGAAAAGTTAACACCTATTTTTTGGATTGCAGAGGACGGAAAACCTTCAAACTCATTCTGTAATGTATCACCCTGATACCAAAATGAAACAAAGATACCACAAAAAAAGAAAATTACAGGCCAATATCATTGATGAACATAGATGTAAAAATCCTCAACACTAGCAATACAAATCCAACAACACTTCAAAAAATACATTAAAAAAATCATACACCATGATCTTAAACCATGAGATCATACACTATGAGAAATCTGTATGCAGGTCAAGAAGCAACAGTTAGAACTGGACATGGAACAGCAGACTGGTTCCAAATCAGGAAAGGAGGACGTCAAGGTTGTATATCGTCACCCTACTTATTCAACTTATATGCAGAGTACATCATGCAAAATGCCGGGCTGGATGAAGCACAAGCTGGAATCAAGATTGCTGGGAGAAATATCAATAATCTCAGATATGCAGATAATACCACCCTTATGACAGAAAGCAAAGAATTAAAGAGCCTCTTGATGAAAGTAAAAGAGAAGAGTGAAATATTGGCTTAAAACTGAACATTCAGAAAACTAAAATCATGGCATCTGGTCCCATCACTTCATGGCAAACAGATGGGGAAACAACAGAAACAGTGAGAGACTTTATTTATTTGGGCTCCAAAATCACTGCAGATGGTGTGCAGCCATGAAATTAAAACCGTGCTCCTTGGAAGAAAAGCTATGACCAACTTAGACAGCATATTAAAAGCAGAGACATTACTTTGCCAACAAAGGTCCATCTAGTCAATGCTGTTTCCAGGAGTCATGTATGGATGTGAGAGTTGGACTATAAAGAAAGCTATTGCCGAAGAATTGATGCTTTTGAACTGTGGTGTTGGAAAAGACTCTTGAGAGTCCCTTGGACTGCAAGGAAACCCAACAAGTCCATCCATCCTAAAGGAAATAAGTCCTGAATATTCATTGGAAGGACTGATGCTAAAGCTGAAACTACAATACTTTGGCCACTTGATGTGAAGAACTGACTCATTTGAAAAGACCCTGATGCTGTGAAAGATTGAAGGCAGGAGGAGAAGGGGATGACAAAGGATGAGATGTTTGGATGGCATCACTGCTTCAATGGACATGAGTTTGAGTAAGCTTTGGGAGTTGGTAAGGACAGGGAAGCCTGGCATGCTTCAGTCTATGGGGTTGAAAGAGCTGGATACTACTAAGTGACTAAACTATCTAAACACCATGATCAAGTAAGATTCAAACCAGTGATGCATGGATTTTTCAATATGCACAATTCAACATGATGCACCACATCAACAAATTGAAGACTGAAACACCATATGCTCATCCTTATAGATGTAGAAAAAGCTTTTGACAAATTTCAGCATCCATTTATGATTAAAGAATAAAACTCTCCAGAAAGTGGGCATAGAGGAGAGATACCTCAACATAATAAAGGCTGTATATCACAAACTTACAGCTAACATCACACTCAACAGTGCAAAGCTGAAAGCATTTCCTCTAAGATCAGGAACAAGACAAGGATTTCCACTCTTATCACTATCATTCAACATAGTAATTGGAAGTCATAGTAATCGGAGAAGAAAAAGAAGTAAAAGGAATCCAGATAGGAAAAGAAATTAAATGGTCACTATTTGCAGATGACATGATATTATACATAGAAGATCCTAAGCAGGCTATCAAAAACTACTAGAACTACCAATGAATTTGGTTAAGTTGAAGGTTACAAAATTAATACATAGAAATCTGTTGCATTTCTATACACTAACAATGAAAGATATGAAACAAATTCAAGAAACAATTCCATTTACCATCACATCAAAAAGAATAAAATACCTAGGAATAAACATACCAAAGGAGATAAAAAGACCTGTACTCTGAAAACTATAAGTTGCTGATGAAAGAAATCAAATAAGATACAAACAGATAGAAAGACATATCATGTTTGTGTGCTGGAAGAATCAAGGTTGTCAAAATAACTATACTACCCAAGGCAATCTACAGATGCAATGCAATCCCTTTGAAATTACTAATGGCATTTTTCATAGAACTAGAACAAAAAATATCAAAATTTGTATGGAGATACAAAAGACCTTGAATAGCCAAAGTAACCGTGAGAAAAAAAATGGAACTGGAGGAAACAGGCTCCCTGACTTCAGACTATACTAAAAAGTTACAGTCTTCAAAACAGTATGGTGCTGGCACAAAAACAGAAATATTGATTGATGGAAAAGGATAGAAAACCCAGAAATAAGCCCATGCACCAGTGATTAATCTATGACAAAGGCGGCAAGACTACAAAAGTTTGGAAAGACAGTCTCTTCAAAAAATGGTTCTGGAAAAACTGGACAGCTATATGAAAAGAAAAAAAAAAACAAGTTAAATCATTCTTTAACACCATACATACAAATAACCTCAAAATAGACTAAAGACTTTCTTCTTAGAGGAAAGCATAAGCCGAATAGTCTCTGACATAAATTGTAGTAGTATCTTTTTCAATCTATCTCCCAGAATAATGGAAATAAAAATAAACAATGGGACCAACTTAAACTCAAAAGCTTTTGTAAATCAAAGGAAACAAACAAAGCAAAAAGACAATCCACAGATTGGGAGAAAATTTGCAAATGATGTGACCAATAAGAGATTAATCTTCAAAATCTACAAACAGCTCATGATGCTCAACAGCATCAAAACAAACAACCCAATAAAAAAAATGGGCAGAAGACATAAGCAGACATTTCTCCAAAGAAGATACAGATAGACAAGAGGCACATGAAAAGATGTTCAATGCTGCCAATTATTGGAGAAATGAAAATCAAAACTATAATGAGATATCACCTTACACAAGGCAGAATAGCTATCATCAAAAAATCCACAAACAATACATGCTGGAGAGGGTGTGGAGAGAAGGGAACTCTTCTACATCATTGGTGGGAATGTTAATTGGTTCAGCCACTATGGAGAAAAGTATGGAGTTTCCATAAAAAATTTTAAAAATATAGCTACCATATGACCCTTCAATACCATTCCTGGGCATATATCTAGAGAAAAACATGATCTGAAAGGATACATGAATCCCAATGTTCATTGCAGCACTGTTTACAATAGCCAAGACATGCAAGCAACCTAAATGCCCATTGAAAGAGGAATGGATAAAGATGTGGAACATAGATACAGTAGAATATTACTCAGTAATTAAAAATAATGAAATAATGCTATTTGCAGCAACATGGATGGACCTAGAGGGCATCATACTGAGTGAAGTAAGTCAAATGGAGAAATATGGTATGACATCCCTTATATGTGGAATCTAAAAAAAATGATACAAAAGAATGTACTTACAAAACAGAAATAGACTCACAGACTTAGAGAATGAACTTATGGTTGCCAGGGGGAAGGATGGAGGAAAGGGATAGCTGCAGAGTTTGGGATAGACATGTACACACTGCTATATTCAAAATGGATAACCAGCAAGGACCTACTGAATAGCACATGGAACTCTTCTTAATGTTATGTGGCAGTCTAGATGGGAGAGGAGTTTGGGGGAGAATGGATACATGTATATGCATGGCTGAGTCCCTTTCCTGTTCACCTCAAACTACCGTAACATTGTTAATTAGTTATGCTGCTAAGTCACTTCAGTCGTGTCCGACTCTCTGTGACCCCATAGACGGCAGCCCACCAGGCTCCCTCATCCCTGGGATTCTCCAGGCAAGAGTACTGGAGTGGGGTGCCATTGCCTTCTCCAATGCATGAAAGTGAAACGTGAAAGTGAAGTCGCTCAGTCATATCCTACCCTTAGCGACCCCATGGACTGCAGCCTACCAGGCTCCTCCATCCATGGGATTTTCAAGGCAAGAGTACTGGAGTGAGGTTCCATTGCCTTCTCCGGTTAATTAGCTATACCCCAATACAAAATAAAAAGTTTTTTTTTTTTAAAAGAGGTAAACTTCCAGTTACAAAATAAACAAGTTTGAAGGAGGAAGCGTGTAGCATGGGAAAACAGTCAATAATATTTTAATAACTTTGTATGGTAACTAGACTGATCATGGGGATTATTTTGTAATGTATAGAAATACAAATCACTATTTTCTGCATCTGTAACTAACAGTGTTTCAGGTCAGTTAAAGTTCAATAAAACTTTTTAACATATGAATAAAAAATCAGGTGGTTATTAAAAGTGCTACACTGCATATTAAAGATAAAAGGAAATATTGTATTAAAAACAGCTTGATCATGGTATCTCCTTCACCAGGTGTATACCTATGGCTGATACATGTTGATGTTTGGCAGAAACCAACACAATTCTGTAAAGAAATTATCCTCCCATTAAAACTTAAAAAATTTTTTTAAATAGCTTGAATGAATAGCAAAAAATTCTCTACAGAATTAATAAAACAATGTAGAATTTCAAGTTTTCTATCAAACACCCTAAGATTTTCTTTAATACCATTAAAAACATTCATATCTATAGAATATAGCGAATGAGTTTGCATTTGTGTGGATTTCATTTACATATTTCTTTAGTTAACACAATTATATTGAATGTAATTAGATGGATCTGTTAAAATTATTATCATTCTCTTTCTCAAATATACTTTTTGCTTCTTAGTCTAATTTTATAGATCCAATCACTGAAGTTCACCTGTAAATAAAACTTTGATATAAGTGAGGGTTTTAATAAACAACATTAAGAATTTTCCATAAATATCATTATGAGATTTAGGCATGAAAATATTGAAAATCATTGTGATACTTAGTTTTTAATTAGACTTCCTCATTATAATTTAGTGAATACTATGCAATCAGTTCAGTTCAGTTCAGCTCAGTTGCTCAGTTGTGTCCAACTCTTTGCAACCTCATGAACCACAGTACGCCAGGTCTCCCTGTCCATCACCAACTCCCTGAATCCACCCAAACCCATGTCCATTGAGTCAGTGATGCCATCCAACCATCTCATCCTCTGTCGTCCCCTTCTCCTCCTGCCCTCAATCTTTCCCAGCATCAGGGTCTTTTCAATTGAGTCAGCTCTTCACATCAGGTGGTCAAAGTATGAACACCTAGGACTGATCTCCTTTACGATGGACTGGTTGGATCTCCTTCCAGTCCAAGGGACTCTCAAGAGTCTTCTCCAACATCACAGTTCAAAAGCATCAATTCTTCGGTGCTCAGCTTTCTTCACAGTCCAACTCTCACATCCATATATGACCACTAGAAAATCATAGCCTTGACTAGACAGACCTTTGTTGACAAAGTAATGTCTCTGCTTTTTAATATGCTGTCTAGATTGGTCATAACCTTCCTTCCAAGGAGTAACCTTCTTTTAATTTCATGGCTGAAATCATCATCTGCAGTGATTTTGGAGCCCCAAAAAATAAAGTCAGCCACTGTTTCCACTGTTTGCCCATCTATTTCCCATGAAGTGATGCTTTTCACTTCTCTTCTTTTCACAGCTATTTGTAAGGCCTCCTCAGACAGCCACAATTATGTAATAGTGGATAAGTTATTAAAGACTGCCCCCACATGATCTCAGGAGAAAACTTTTCATTATATTTTGGTGAACTTTGCTTAAACAGCAACAAAATTGGCTTGATGTAATTAACAAGGATCTCTAGTAATGTGTAAATGATGAGAGTTACAAAATTTTTAATTTACAGAGAGCTCTCCCAAAATGTTTCTCATACTTCAGGGAAGGTACATACTTTGGTACCTAGTGACACTTACCTTGCGGTAGATCATATGGCACACAGCTACTCTCAGCCTCATTCCCACGCACTGCATGTGGTAGAAGTACAAGTGGTGCAGAACGGCCCACATGAGCACGCAGGCGCTCAGCACTGTGGCATAGGCATAGGCCTCTTGCAAAGTAACAGAATCAGTGGAATCAGAGTTTTCAACATAACTGATTATTTTTCCCAAAAATATGGGCTGAACTACTCTGGTGCCTTCCTAAAAGGGGAAAAAAAAGCGCCTTAATTAGAAATGCAAGCTCTACAGATTTTATTAACACAAACTTTTATTATTTGCATGTTAAAAAAACATTTTGGCAAAATGCTACATTCAGGGCTAAACTAAAAATATATATATATGCAGATGCACTATTTTCTATAAGACATGAGACAATAGTTTTAACCTTAAGAATAATTTTACATTCAAAGACAATAAAGCTTGTGCTTAGCACATTGTGGATGCTCAATAAGTATTATAAGCAGTGCTTTAGAACCCATTTGTCAAAATAGCAAAAGAGTCTTGGTCTAAGATGGATAAGTGAAAAGTGGCAGAAGAAGGTAAGAAATTTGCTTCCATGTGAACAAGCCCCTGTCTCCTGTACTCGCAACATTTTAGCCCAATAGAAAGTCAAGATGGCTCATGTACTGGAGGCATGTTCTTTCCATCACCTTCTGCTTTAAAAGCCTTTATGAACTGAGGCATTGGCACAAGCTCAGATCCAGTCTTTACCACCCCAAACTCCACATGTTACTAAAGCAAGACAAGCAGAGACCAGCTGCTGCTAGAGTATCACAAAGAAACCAGGTTTGGGAGGTTCCCAGATTTTCTGCCCAAGGGGACACTGCATCAGTGTATCTCTACCCCTAGAATCTCAGATTATACTTAGAATCAAATATTAAACATGGCAGAAGTTAAGCTAGAAAACAGTGTTATCCATGATTTGCCACCAGTCATAAACCTCAGGTGCTGGTTTGGAAGAAATGTTATCAATTATCTATTCCTCAAGGAAAATATTCAAATCCTAAACCAAGACTTAGCAGGTAACCAGGCTTACTTCCTGAGTAAGACTCAGGGAAAGCTATTTTATTTTCCATAACTAAAGGCAAATAAACAGCAACACTTGCCTACCCTGCCAAATGGCCACTCTACCCCACAACCTACTTCCTCCCTCTAGTCATCCCTTGAAGGACCACTTCGAAAACCAAACAGTTAACACAAATTGAAGTCACCAAAAATTAACACCTCCACCGTCAACACCATTTCCTCCACAGACTTCTCAAAAGAAAAACACCAAGAATTTAGAAATCTTTCAGGAACTCAACTTAGAAACAAGGTTTTCCTTTGAGGGAATCCCTCTTTACTAACACAGATCTGGAAAATGAACGGTGGGTTTGCTTTCATAGCTCTCTTCTGTCTCCTTGAAGACGAGGAACCCACATATAAGAGGAAGGGAAGGAAAATTCAAAACAATAAACAAAACACAACACTAACAAGCATTTTCTGCTCAACCAAATAGTGCGTGATCCAGTTATTTACAGAAAGTTGTCCCCATTCCTCAAATATGTGTCACATTGAACCTCAACACCTCTGCCTTCCTCTATACACATGCACACACACACTCGTAGAATGCACTAACTGCCTCACCTTCCCTGAATTCACGGAAGTTTTCATCTATTGTAGAGAAGTAAGGGGATGCCATTTAGTTGAATTATGATTAAGATGATCAGATCAGAGTAATTTAATCAGTTCTCAAGAACACAAAGACTCACTGTACATTTCTAGCAAGCCCTATCATTTATTCCAAGAAGCATTAAGAGCTCATGGAAAAGTCCCGAATACAGTAAATTGTAAACTACACTCTTTATAGAGTTTGAAAGTGAAAGTGAAGTCGCTCAGTCGTGTCCGACTCTTAGTGACCCCATGGACTACAGCCCACCAGGCCCTCTGTCCATGGGATTTTCCAGGCAAGAGGAATGGAGTGGGGTGCCATTATAGAGTTTACTGAGATGGAAATCTCGAGGCTTACACAGAGAAGTAAGCACATCAAACTGTACACACAGGCAGTCCCAGTTCAGGTGTAGTCAAGGGCATTTGAGTGCTACAGACTATAAAACTAGGGCTCTCCACCAGAAGCCAGGCACTAACACCTACCACCTCAAACTTTCCAGAAACCTATGGGTGTCTCTGAGAATCACTGTTACCTGTTACTCAGCTCTCCATTTAAGTCTAACATTTTATAATTATAGAAAAAAGAAGTAAGAGTAATGTCATCCACCAAAGAGAATACTGATAGATGCAACAAATTTAGGGGAAAAAATGCAAAATAAAGGCAGGTCACTACCATCTAAACACCTGGAGTTTTCTGCTCAGAGACAGTATTTAACAAGTCAGCAGGGCAAATAGCCTCATTAAGGTATAATGCCAGTTCATGGCCCAGATCTTCCACTCATCTGTCCATTTTTTCCCCATAATAATTATTATTCTTTATTTGCTATTTAAATTTTCAAAAAGATAACAAAGGTTTTTGAACAATAACCATTACAGTAATTTGAAATAATTTGAGGGTAGAGTCATTTGTTATCCTTAAGCACTGCTTTGCCTCCAGCAAGAAGTAGTTATGACAATTTAGAAAAGTGGTGAAGAGCATAAAGTACAAAGAATTTCCACTCAATCATAAGTTCCAACTATTGAAATTGAAAAATAGATTTTATACTCCATATAAAATATGAAAATAAGAACAATTTCACAGTAATTTCTCTCAACAAAACAGAAAACTAAATAGTCAATAACACAAGGAAACAAAACCCCAAAGTATATAAAGAGAGAATAAGAATACAAGTACTAAATACGATTCTTTAAAGCTTCCAGAACACACAGGGAAGAAGTGATTGGGCCATCAAAGCTGGACTGAGAAAATCTATCCCCTCCACAGACAAGGAAAAGTTAGAGATAAAGAATCATTTAACAGGACAGCTGGCAACAACATTTTATAACCTGTGAATGTCTCCATTTATGGAATTTGGTAGCAACTGGCTGAGGCAAACCGGGCAAAAGGTTTTCCAGCTGCCAGAAGATTCATTCCTCATAGGCTCAATGTTCTGTTCCAAGTATTAACTCCAAATAGAACAGTGGTGTGAATGCCAAGGGAAGGCACAATTTCTGATGACTCAGCTTGCCTTGGAGAGTCTCCCAGAATCCCAAGGGGTGGCTCACCCTGGGGATTCAGACAATGGGAGCAGCCATTCCCGGGAGCTACCCTTACCACGTGTTCACTAGTGTGGGCAGATACCACCAAGGAATTCTCTCATATATCTATTCCTGATCCTAAACTTCAAACTGGTAAGCAATGAAACAACTGAGAAAATACTCATTATCAAACATGAAACTAACCAAATTAGAACTTTCTGAATAAGTAGTGTGTGTATGAGTGTGTGTGTGTGTGTGTGTGTGTGTGTATTAGTTGCTCAGTCATGTTTGATTCCTTGTGACCCCATGGACTGTAGCCCATCAGGCTTCTCTGTCCAGGGAATTTTCCAGGCAAGAATACTGGAGTAGGTAGCCATTCCCTTCAGAACATGGTCAAATATTGTCTCCATAAACCCTTCATCTTTTATATCAATCTGTGACCCCGTTAATATTCTTTCTACAAACTAACTGAGAATATAGTTCTTATTCTTTCACAAAAATTGTTCATAACTGTTAAACCATATGAGATTTTTAAAAGAGTCCAAAATAATATCACATCATCCATCATTCAACATTCTACAAGAGTCTCAGAGTCTCTGAGGCTGACATTTCTTGATAGTCCTTGGTATTCAGCCTCCTGAAGGACTGACATTAATCACCACCTCCTAGTCCTTAGGGGAACTTCTTAGACAGTTAGATGCTAGAACTGCTGGACTGGGTACAGTTCCTCCTCCAGGCTTCCACACATACTTGACACATTTCTTACCCAACTTCCTCATCTCTCATTCACGAGAAAAGAAAGCAAACACAGGAAATAGAAACATGCTATCAGAGGGGAAAAAAAAAAGCTTGAGGGAAACAAGAAGAAAAGGGTGAGCTTCTGGGAAATGAAAAGCCAATTAAGTTTTAGAACTGAGTGAAAGATGACAAAGGTAGAGTTGAGAAGGATCCAGAGCTAAGGAAGAAAAACAGTGAATTAAAAAAAGAAAAGAAAAGCAGTGAATCTGGGGAGATAATAAACATCAGGATCCTATATATGCATTCAGTCCTCTTTTACACAGTGGTCTTTATCCTGACTGCGTGTTAGTATCATCTGGGAAAGTAAATAAATAAATAAATACTATAAATATCCTATAAATACTATGGCTCAGGGTAACCAAAGAGTTTATAATGACAAAGCTTCTCTTTATGGAAATGTTTCAGCTAATAAATGAAGAAGGTAAGAATTAGAACTAGAGCATCACCATTTTGGAACCCTTACTGAATTAATGGACCTTGAGTAATAATCATGAATCACTCCTAACATCACACATACAAAAAAGATATTATGTACCTCATAAAGGAGGTACACAACCCTATAACCCTGTCTCCTACAAAGAGGAAACCTTAATGACTCAGATCAAGTTCTAGATCTAACCCCCAAACCTAAGGTACCAGAGGAGCAAGTTACATGACTTGGGGGAGAGGCAATTCACCAAACTCAAACTGTGGGAGTCTCTACAGGACAAGCAACCTGGTTTCTTCCTTTAAAAAATAAATAATAAATAAACTAAATAAATGGTTGAGAGGAAAGAGGGGGAGGGATAGAGGGAGATAGAAAAGCAACCTATACAACCTCTATGAACCAAATGTAGCTTTTTTGATGCTGTTTCAAACAAGGGGGGAAAAGACAACAGTGAGCACTGGTTAAATACTGATGATATTAAAGTTAATGTTTATGCATAATAATGGAATTGGAATTATCTAGGGGGAAGAGTCCACATCTTTTAAAGATACCTACTAAAACATTTATAGATAAAAATGATATGATGTTTAGGAACTGCTTCCAAATAATCTTCAGAAGTGAAAGCAAGTAGGGGTTCAGATGAGGCAAGACAGCTCATGAGTTGACAATTATTGAAGCTGGCTTAGGGTGACATAGGTGCTTATTTCCCTGTATACTTCTGAGTTCTTAGCTGATACTCCCTGTAATAAATGACAGAAAAAGAAAAAGAAAACCAAACAGAAATTTATTAACACATGTATTTCTGGTACATATCAGAAATGCCAGAAAAACTGAGTAACTCCTTGACATGGCCCAAAGTGTTAGTCGCTCAATGATGTCCAACTCGTTGTGACCTCATGGACTGTAGCCCACCAGGCTCCTTTGTCCATGAAATTCTCCAGGCAAGAATATTGGAGTGGGTTGCCATTTCCTACTCCAGGGCATCTTCCCAGCCCAGGGATCGAATCCAGGTCTTGATCGAACCTGGATATCCAGCATTGCAAGCAGATTCTTTGCCATTTTAGCCATGAGGGAAGCCCCTGAGCCACCAAGGAAGCCTGAGATGACCCAAACCACACCTTAAATACCGTTTCCAGCTAAAGACAAAAGAAGGGAGGGGACATTTATGAGAAGTTGATAGGAAATCCAGCTTAAATTAGAGTCAGGTTGGATTTGTTATGCAGATTTAATTCTTCATGAAGACTTATCTATTAAGATTCTTCTATGATTTAGAGCCATTCTTTTCTTCCTGGTACAGAGATGGAGTGTGCATTCTAAGTCATTTCATTTGTGTCTGGCTTTTTGTGACCCCATAGATTGTAGCCCTCTAGGCTCCTCTGTCCATGGGATTCTCTGGGGAAGAATACTGGAGTGGGTTATCATCCCTCCTCAGGGGATCTTCCCGACCCCATGGATCAAACCTGCGTCTCAACTTCTCCTGCATTGGCAGGAGGGTTCTTTACCACTAGCACCACCTGGAAATCCACAGAGATGGAGACATCCTTATAAATGGAGATTTTCTTTATCAATGTAAATGTTCCTCACAGAGGGCAAACTGCTACTCTGTCTTCAGAACTTTTCCTGTGTCTATTTCTCAAAGAATAAGCTCAAAATAACCTTTCTGCCAGAGATTTGTGGGGGTAACACATTCTGCCACCCTTCTATTCTTTTTTATACTTTTGAAATGTTACTAAATATCTACAGGAAAAAGAGAAGAAAAACAAACTATAGAAAGCAATTGACAGAGGACCACAGAGTTGCTATCAGAACAAACACCTCCTCCTGGCTCTGAGCATCAGTGGAGGCTGTGGGAGGAGAGGAAGCCTCAGGACAGAACGCAGAGAATGCTGGTCTGGGTGTTAGAACAGTGGGCTTCAGAAACCAGGTCGGATGCCTGCAAGTCACATGACTCTAAGCCCTCCTATAGCTCCAGGTGCTCATCTGTGGAAATACCTGCCTTGTCTACCTCGGAGGATTCCTGGGACAGCTGAGTGAGCTACCACAGCTTAAAGTGCTCTGAAACCACCATTAAAACAAGTGGTTTTGATCACTTTTATTATCAGATGGTGATATGGCTTTTATTATCACTTCTATTATCAGATGGTGACTGCAGCCATGAAATTAAAAGATGCTTGCTCCTTGGAATAAAAGCTATGACCAACCTAGATAGCATATTAAAAAGCAGAGACATTACTTTGCTGACAAAGTTCCATCTAGTCAAAGCTATGGTTTTTCCAGGAGTCATGAATGGATGTGAGAGCTAGACCATAAGGAAAGCTAAGCACCAAAGAAATGATCCTTTTGAACTGTGGTGTTGGAGAAGACTCTTGAGAACCTCTTGGACTGCAAGGAGATCAAACCAGTCCATCCTAAAGGAAATCAGTTCTGAATATTCATTGGAAGGACTGATGCTGAAGCTGAAGCTCTAATACTTGACCACTTGATGTGAAAAAATGACTCATTGGAAAAGACCCTGATGCTGTGAAAGATTGAAGGCAGGAGAAGGGGATGACAATGGATGAGATGGTTGGATGGCATCACTGACTCGATGGACATGAGTCTGAGCAAGCTACTGGAGCTGGTGATGGATAGGGAGGCCTCGTATGATGCAGTCCATAGGGTCACAAAGAGTTGGACACGAATGAGCAACTGAAACGATTATCAGAAGTTCTGGGAAGAGACTTATTCTATCCTTAATGGCAGAGGTTGGTTTCACAAAGGGTTTGGAAAACTCAGTGCTGCTTACAGGCCATCATGGCAGGACAAGAACTCATCAGAAAAGTCATTTGTAAAAGCCACGTTTTCTAGATAGTAATTAATGTTTCATTTATAAGTAGACTGCTAAAAATTTTAGCCATTATGAATGTAATATTTTAAATATGAGTCACCTACTTCCCTAACTTCTTAAAGAAAATAGAATGAGTAGGTGGGGGGAATGAGTGAAATAGGCAAGGGAGATTAAGAGGTACAAACTTCTAGTTATAAAATAAATATGTTGCAGGGATACAATGTACAACATGGGAAATATAGTCAATATCACTGAAATAACTTTGCATGGTTACAGATGGTAACTAGGCTTAATCATGGTAATCATTTTGCAATGTATAAAAATATTGAATTGGGACTTCTCTGGTAGTCCAGTGGGTAAGACTCCACACCCCAAATCCAGGGGCCTGGTATAATCTCTGGTCAGGAAATTAGATCCTGCTCGGTCTAAATAAATAAATTAAAATGGGAACTGGTATTTAAATAAATAGATAAAAATACTGAATCAAAAAAAAAAAATTGCATCACTATGCTGTACACCTGAAACTAACATAACACTGTAAATCAATCACACTTCAGTTTTTAAAAATTCTTTGAATGTTACAATAAAAACTTACATATTTTTAAAAAAAGAAAATAAAAGAGGTTAAAAAGTATCACAGTCATTCATGGCTCAGGGTCATCACTGTGGGTATCACTGACACCTGAGGGCTAACTCGATGCCCTCAGGAACCAGCAGGGCGCACGGCAGGCCTGCTCGGCAGGTCCCATCCACTTGCTCAGTGCCCCCTTCTCCTCTCCCTTGCTGTGTGGTCCTCAGTGGTTGCTCTCAGCTCACAGTATCTTTGCCACCAGCAGCCACTCCTCAGCCTCCTGGGTTGAGCAAAGTGAGGGACACATGGAAGAAAGTGTTGGGAAATAAGTGCAAAGCCCACTGTAGCTCTCTGGGAACCAGCCTTGAGTCAAGGCACAAAGCCCAAAGAGGAACTCAGAGGATTCTGTTTACTTCCTGCCCATCAACTGATCTCCCAAGTGAAGATTTACACAAACATGTGCTTCCTATAGCCTCCACCTGGACCAGAGACCATAAGCAAAAGTGACCTCAGACAAAGGCCAAGTGCCCAGACAAGGCTGGGCCATTTACAAGATTCCCAGGGAAAGGACATAACCCCAGCCACTCCACCCCTCTCAGGGGAAGGGACTGGGTGAACCCACTCTGGCTCTCAGGTCACCCCACTTAACACACCAGCAGTGGAGACCTCACCTCTCAGAGAGAAGCCCTGATGACCTGGGGAGGTGGTCTCTGTGTCTCTGGTCCAGGAAGAGTCTTCAGGCTACTTCTCTCCATCCTAAGGGCCCCGGACAGGCAGACACCTGTCCTCCCTACCTGTGGTCCCCATGGAGGTGCACACATGGCCCAGGCATGCTCAGAATTTCCTGGCTGTTCTGTTTGAATTAGAGGTGACCTGAAAAAGCTCCACATTCAACTTTAGCCTGTACTTGTTTCTCTGAGCATTATAGTCACTCCTCTATTCTCATAGGACAGAGGTTTTCATACTTGAAATCCTAACCCCAAAAGCCTGACTTGGACAGGCATCTTCCTGTTGGTGCTGCCAGTGTTTCTGGAGGAGGCCCTGCCTGTGCTGTGGGTGGTAACAGCACATGTCTTGAGAATCATAGATGATCCATGAGGTATTCTGTGCATCAGAGGAATTAAAAGAAGGCTGGCAGTCACAAAGGAAATGTGTTTGAGTTTTAGAAAATTCTGGACCAAGTATAGATCTTCCAATATCTAAAATACAGAGACCAGTGAGTAGTACAGATAGATCACAACACGGAAAGTTGCTCATACAATCAATTGTTTAACCAACTAGTACTGCTGCTAGTAGAGAGAATGAGCCTCCTTATTTTCCAAGTCCATTACTCCCTACTTGTCTGCCATGACCACCTAACAACAAGTTTCCTGAAAGAGGGCCCAGGGTTCTACCAGTTGCACCTTATGCAGCCCCAGGCCTGGCCTTCCTGAATCCTCAGCAGGAAATATTACTGGGGCTGGAAAACTGTGAAATCAACACTCCCAGCACTACAGTGGGGAGGGTTCCCTCTCAGGAAGAACCCCAGATCCTGAAGCCCCTCTCTCATGATATCATGAGGCCTCTCCCTCTATGTCTGCTTCTCCCATGAGCTGCCACAGCCAAGACTCAGGACTCAAATTAGGATGGGCTCCATCCAAGGCTTAGTGACCCCACTCAAGGGGCTAACAGCCCAGGACAGCAAGAAAAACCAGCAGCTGAGTTCAAACTTAGCCTCATGGACCATCTATTGAGATGTACCTGACTTCAGCTTCCTCAGCATCTGGTACCAAAGGGAAATTAGAGAATCAGGGACAGCAGAGAAAGACCTGCTCCAGGATATAATCCAACATTAAACCCTGAGGCTACTCATCCAACCAGGCCCCTGGCATGAGCCACAGGCAGACACCAAGGCCCCAGGGTTTCCTGATAAGAATTCATGAGAACTCTCCTGTGTGAGGTCAGGAAATCCTGCACAAACAGGCCACACCAGTTTGTCACCTGTGTATTTCAAATGACAATGTACTGTGAATATGTGGAAACATCATCACTGGAACAACTCCAAAGAAGGGCTGGGACAGTCTAAGGAGCAACTGCCCCCTCTCCCATCCCCTGCCCTTCATAAGGCACTGCAGTATCTCTGTGGTCAGAGCCCTCTCTAAGGTGGCACTTTGACCCAAATACCTATCCCCACCCTCCGGCACAATGGCCAACCCACATTTGTCATCAACGAGAACTCCATCTCCCAGGACCTGTGAGCTTACAAATTCTCTGATTTCCCCACTTGTGTGGGGTGGACTTCAACTGCCCAGCTGCCCACTGCCCACAGTGCCCTTCAGTACAGCACAGCCTTTAAACAAAAACCACACCGCTCACCAGTAAACCACCTGGCCCACCCACCTCACTCCCAACACAACAGACTGATGACAGCTCACACCTTCTCCACCTAAAGCATCCCTTTCACAGCAACTGCATCTTCCACCCCTCCTGGTCTCACACACTCACAGGCTGCCTGTGTTCCTAAGGCAGCGCTAAGGGACCACGGAGAGCATGAGCCACTCAGGGGGGTCTGCAGCAGAACTCCAGCAGGCTCAGCCAGAACAGGGGGGCTGACGGCACTGTGTCCCCAGGTGGACTGTCTCTCTGGGGGATCTTGACCAGATCTTCAGGGTCACGGAGGTCACTGACCTCACAGCTTTCTGTCTCTGGTTTGCCCTGCACATCCCCTCCTCCACCCTCTGCCAATGCCAGAATACCAGACTCCCTCTTCAACCAGGAATCTGCTCCCACAACCAGGAAAAGAAAGCAGCATGGAGGGTGCAGAGAATTCACGGTGAAGCTGGAGCTCCTCCCCACAGGGGCTTTGCTCACAGTGCCAGCCCACGGGGAAGGGGGCAGCCTGGGGAAAGGTGTGCTCTTAGGAGTTCTGGGCGGCTACAGTCCAGATTCAGGGCCCTGGGTTCTGTTCCCCTGGCGGAGGAGAGGTGACAATATCTTCTTAGGAAAGCGTTTATCAGTGACCTGGGCAAGTTAACAATTATTTGCCAAGCGTCTGTAAAATGTATCTTGTTCTGGGCTCGAGTCCAAGTGACCTTCCTCTAAATCACAGGACATATATTGCCTGAGGTTGTAGGAATCTTTTGGTCAAAGATCAGTCTTTATAATGAGCATCATGAACTTGCTAACATAATATAAAATGTCTTTTATTTCAAGGCCATGCTTCCACAACACTGTTTTTAATCAGTTAAAAGAAAAATAGCAACCCCTGAAGTCCAGTTCTTGCCCATTCTAAAGATAAATACAACCTCTGAGCTCTATCATGTTTCCATGAGGGTTTAACCTCAGACCTTAGACCACTGGCCTCTCTCCCCACCGGTCTGTCCACCTCAGTACTCAGATACATACATCAAAAAGCAGTGCACAGTATGAAAATCTTTTACCTCAAGAAATGCAAACATTCCCCAAATTAAATAGGATTTCCAGTAACACTTTACGATCGCTTTCATTAAAGAAGGCTTCCTTGCATCTTTCTCAGCTCTCTTCACTTCCTGATCCCAGTGCCTGCGATGAGAAACAGCACGCAGTGAAGAACAGCGTGTCCACCAAAGGGAAAACGGGGCCGGGTGGAGTGGGAGAAGAGCCTGCACTACAGGGCGCTCTGCGGCTGCACAATAGATTCTGGCTACCTGCTCACAGGGCTCCTGAAAGACAAGCGGTGCAGACTCTGAAGCACCAGAAAAACAGGCCTTGAGGGAAAAGTTCCAGATTCTGGAAACAAGTTCCTGCCAAGCTTTGCTGGACTCACAGGTCATGAGCAGCTCAGGAGGGCAGACACCCTCCTCCAGGGGCCCCACCTCCGGGGACAGAGCTTGGCCTCCAGGGCCGTGGCTGCGGGCTCCCTCCACGTCCACAGATGCACAGGGAACACGCACCTCCAAAGTGAGCTAAGCCTGGGGTCAGCCTGAGGGGACTGAGTGTGCAGCGTCAGGGGAGGAGGATCAGAAGAACCCAGAGGAAGGCAAAGCCTGCCCCAAACCTTTAGCCCCATGTGGAAATTCTCACTTCCACCCCTTCTCCCAGCTGCCTGTGCTCACCCTTGCAGCTCTTCTCCGAGGTGCTGGGAGCGATCTTCCGGAAGCACTGAGTACATGTCATTTGGTTCTAGTTTCCGCTTATAACCCATTTTAAACAAGGGGTTTAGCCACCTGGTAAAAAAAATTTTAAAAAAAGAAAAAAAGAAAGTGACATATATCCAAATTACCCTCAGTTAGAATCCTACATTCACAGACTTTGTTTAAAAAAAAATAAAAGTCTACGTTTTCAATATAAAGGTATGGGGGAAATTAGATACATGCTTTCAAACACATGCACACATCTCTGAAGTGAATTGAAGCCGCTTAGTCATGTCCGACTCTTTTCGACTCCATGGACTGTAACCTACCAGGCTCCTCCAGCCATGGGATTTTCCAGACATGAATACTGGAGTGAGTTGCCATTTCCTTCTACAGGGGATCTTCCTGACCCAGGGATCGAACTCAGGTCTCCTGCTTGCAGGCAGACACTTTACTGTTTGAGCCACCAGGGAAGTATATATCTCTAGGTATTGGAAAGTCACACTGGCTTATACATGATATACTTTAATTAAAGCAACCTGTTTGTGGCCTAATGAACATACATTGTACATCTTCTTTAATTATTATGTAAAAATACATTTAGAAATCAAAATAAAGTTACTGTGGTTCAAGCTTGCAGAATACAGCTGAATGGCCATTGTGGGTAAGGCTGCAGATATAGTCCTATATTACCGAGGACTTAAATCTTCTGAACTGTAGCAGATTCAAGGATACCTCCAGTCATGTTCGAAGCAGTTGCAACCTTGAAGTCTCAATATCTCCTTAGATTAACTGTCAACACATAGGAATTTTTACAGGAAATCAGATGGAACACAGGTCTCCTGCATTGCAGGCAGATTCTTTACTGTCTGAGCCACCAAGGAAGCCCAAGAATACTGGAAGGGAAGCCTATCCCTTCTCTAGGGAATCATCCTGATCCAGGAATCAAACTGGGGTCTCCTGCTTTGCAAGTGGATTCTTTACCAGCTGAGCTACCAGGGAAGACCCCGGATACAACACCCTGAGTCTAACAGGCTCTGGACCCTGACTTCCTTACAGCCCTGTCAGACTCCCCTAAGCCAGACCACTACGTGAGCCTCTTTCTGACCCCGAACTCCTGAAGACATCCTAACGATAAGCAACACCTTCCGACATAAAATGCACAGTTGATTCTTCTTATCCCTGGCAAATTCATTTATTTTTAAAAGTAACATTCAAAAGGGCTGGAATTTTATTGACTATTGGGTCTGTCACCATCAGCCTCAGTCAGAGAATAAATATAGCCCACCAGACTTTCAGGGAACTGCACTAACAGCTTACAGCATCACCAAACTATGGTTTAATTCCTCCACGCCCAGGCTTCTGCCCCGAGACATCAAGGTTGCTCCATTGCCACCCTTCTGCAGCAAAGGCATATGTGTTAGTCAAATCCCTGCTTTCTAGGGGCCCAACCAAGCATTCAATATGAGCCCTCCAACCTATAGGCATGGCCCACTCTAGACGGTTATCATGCTTAAGGGCTCTGGGAATAGGATCATACCAAACATGGAGAGGTCTGGCTATGCAGCCAGTGTGCCCTGGATGGAAGGACACCAACCATTAGCCTAAATGTGACTCAAGAAAACCCAAAGACAATGTGTGTGCACCCCTGAGGGATGTTTGTTCCTTAGGGCTCTTGTGGCAAGGGCCACCCACGTTGGGCCATTAACTGTTTCCAAGAAAACTCTACCAGGGGAAACTGGGCTATAGGTGGTTCACAACCCAATCCAGGTTACATTCAGATTTTAATTACACTCACACCACCTCTAAACCAAAGGGGCCATTTATCTAGTCAGGAAGGGAACTAGACTGGTAATAGCAGGACTTGTCACTCTTATAGGATCCCTGGTGAGCCTAACACGAGGAACAATTTATAATGCCATAAGTATAAAAGAAGTTGCTCAGAGAGTGGCCTGGGTAATAGAAAATCCAGTTCCAAACTTAGAATGGTAAAATCTTCACTGGACCCTCAAGCCCAGAAGACATTTGACCACTGCAAAGCTCCTGATTACCTGCTGGCTAATCAAGGGGGAATTTATGCCCCACTAACCATTTCCTGTTGTTTCTATGTTAACATGAGCGGTCAGATAGAAGAGAGGGCATCCCAACTGCTAAAGAAAGCTGCTTGCAGACAGAGAAAGAGAAATATCATATGGTATCATTTACACATGGAATCTTAAAAAAATGGTACAAATGAACTTATCTACCAAACAGAAATAGAATTACAGATGTAGAAAATGAACTTATGGCTACTAGGGGGTAAGGGAGGAAGGGACAAATTGGGAGACTGGGATTGACATATATAAACTATTGTATATAAAATAGATAACTAGTAAGAACTTACCATATATAGCAGAGGGAACTCTACTCAATACTCTATAACTCTGGAATGGCCTATATGGGAAAAGAATCTTTTAAAAAGTGGATATAAGTATACGTATAACTACTTCACTTTTCTGTGCAACTGAAACCAACACAACATTTTAAGTCAACTATACTCCAAAAAATAATATTTTTAAAAAACAGAGAGAGGGCCACTTGGTTAAATATTCAGAACAAGAAGGCCTGGCTGAACTAATTTATGACAGGATCAGAAGAGCTATTCCCAGCTTCCCTGAGCTTCTAAGGCCATTCTTAGAACCTCCTACAGTTACTCTCCTTCTCTTGCTCTTTGGTCCATGATTCCTCCATTGTCTCATTAGTTTTATTTCTTGGAGAACCGAGTCAAGCTTCTGATGGTCTTTACTCAGGGCTATGAGAAACTGGGACTCTAGCCTGTTGACAATCAGATTCATTTTGGTTGAATCAGGAAAAATTCTGCTCTTGCTTAGCAATGTCCTTGCTTAGCAGGAAGTGGTATCAGAAGACTAACCTTTGCCCCTCAGAGTCCCTCAGAAACGAGGAGCAGTAAAAAGGAAAGGCTATTGCCCCTGAATTATATCCCTGCCCCTTTCTCAAATAAAAACCAACTGCTCTTATCTGAGTTTCACACTCAACCATAAAAAGAAAGAGAAAAATAAGAACTGATTAGAACTAGCCAGGACCCAAATGGCAGAAGACCTAACCTCCAGTAGACATAGAGCCTCATTACACATTGACTGTAATATATTAGCCTGCTAAATGACACACCCACCAGGACCACTACAGTTGACAGTGGCTATGACAACAACCTGAAGAGTTCATACAAGGACTAAAAAGGAGAGTTGCCTCAATTTCAGGTCCAAACCACACCCGGTTTTTGGGTAAGCCATGAATATTCCTTCCTCTCTTAACTTAATTCCCTTCCTTCTACCTTAACCCTCCTATATTCAGTGTCTAAGCCAAATTGGGCTAGAGGTTGATTTGCAAACTAAGTCTCCATCTCTCCATTCTTTGGTCACTGAGCAAAGCTTGTGTTCTACCAGTCTCACCATCAGTTTACTTATTGGTTGTTGGAATCAGAGTGAAAAAAGAACCTCCCCATCATGATAAGGGGTCTCAGCCTGGGCTAGGACCCTGAAACAAGTCCAGGCAACCAATTCCATGACAAGCACAGCAGTTACATACACAAGAAATGTAGACTCCAGAAACAAACTTCCTGGTTTGAAATCCCACTCTACCACTTACTAGCTGTGTGATGGTAGGCAACTTACTCAATCTCTCTGCTTCAGTGTCTTCAGGGAGAAGTAAGAGGTAATAGCTCCTTTCTCTCCAGCAGGAAAACTGGAAATGGATGTCAACCAATATCAAAGAGAAGTCCTCACTTTTCATTTCCATGAACGTATGTTTTGAAAGTCCACCAACAGAACGAGCTTGGAGAGTTCCTTGCCCTGCCTCAAGTTAAGGAGATGTTTGCCTGATTTGTTATTATTTACAGTAACCATATCTGTATTCCTTCTTCAAGATCCCTCTTTTCTTGTGCTGTGCTTAGTTAGTTGCTCAGTCATGTACGACTCTTTGTGATCCCATGAACTGTAGCCTGCCAGGCTCCTCTGTCCATGGGGACTCCAGGCAACGATACTGGAGTGGATTGCCATTTCCTCCTTCAAGGGATCTTCCGAACCCAGGGATTGAACTCAGGTCTCCTGCATTGCAGGTGGATTCTTTACCATCTGAGCTACCAAGGAAGCTCTCCTCTTTCCTTAGTGAAATGAAAGTAGCTCAGTTGTGTCTGACTCTGTGTGGCCCCATTGTAGTCCATGGAATTCTCCAGGCCAGAATACTGGAGTGGGTAGCCTTTCCCTTCTCCAAGGGATCTTCCCAGCTCAGGGATCGAACCCAAGTCTCCTCCATTGTTGGCAGGTTCTTTATCAGCTGAGCCATAAGGGAAGCCCAAGAACACTGGAGTGGGTAGCCTATCCATTTTCCAGCAGATCTTCCTGACCCAGGAATCAAACCAGGCTCTCCTGAATTACAGGTGGATTCTTTACCAACTGAGCTATGAGGGAAGCCCTTAAGGGCCATCAAATGGCCAAGAGATGTAGCTACACACACTGAATAAACCACCGTCAAAACAAGCATAGGAGCTCCCATGCCCCAGGGACCCCCTAGGCTGTCCCATAAAAGAAGGAAATATCAGAATTTATGGAAAAGATGAATAGGTTAGGGTCCAGAAACAAAAGACCTAATAATCACCCAGGTGTGATTAAAGTCCAAAGGTTCAGGCCTGCCTAGTTAGTAGTCCCAGTTATCAGATGAAAACTTTGGTTAAGAACTTCAGCTCTCTGCAGCGTTTTTTCATTGGTGCTTCCTCCCAGCTCAGAGACCTGTCAGTGGTTTCAGGACCACAAGACTCCTGGGCAGGACCACCTGCATCAAGACCATGCACTGCTTCTCTGAAGGCTAAAATCTAGATAAGACCCCACTCCCCGAGGGTTTGGTCTTCAAAGGTAGAAGTGGAGATATTTGCAATAGGGAAAGGGGCTGTGGCCAAATACACACTCTGCTCCTGTCCGTGTGTTCCAGATGAAAGCAAAACATGTTCCAGAAATAGTGTCCCCATTCATTTCATAAAAACCAATAGTGTTTGGTACTCACATGAAATTGGTCACGACTAAGTACTAGGACATACAGTCAGTCACACAGGGAGAGAGGGAGGGAGAAAAAGAAAGACAGGGTCACAGAAGCGGGGAGAGAGGGAGTCCAAGGTAGCTGGAAGTCAGATGTTCACCTAAGGAACATGGGAAAAGGTGGGGACATTTTTGGAAGATGGCAAAGGTGCAGGGCAATAATTAGATAAAGAAAGTTGTTCATAAGCTGCTTGCTTAGCCGGGAAAGGTGCAGCTTTAGTTCAGAACTGATTGTGAATTCCTGAGCGGTTCTGAGGAAGACAGATAAGGTGGGGAGTAGGAGGCCCAGTCCCTTCTCCCACTGGGCTGTGACTCCCCCTTGGCAGCCTCCCTACCTCCTGCTCTTGCAGCATCAGCTCTCAGGCTCCTGAGACTGGCTGTGTGGAGAGCAGCAAGGCAGGTCCCCGGGTACCTCTCCCAGTCCTGTTGCCCCCTACCCTGGGCACCTGGGTGTACTCCCTTGCCTTGTCCCTTGGTTCCCAAAGGAGCTGTCAGTGTCAGGCATGCCGAATGTCACAGCTCAGATGGGGCACTCACCAGACAAACAGGCGCGAGCAGAAGTTAGCATTCTGTAGCGGGTTGGGCTTCACCTCCGGGGACACAGGCAACATCTTGCCGGCCAAGGTGGACACGGACTCAGTTCGCCCTGCTTAGGAGGCAGTGGGGCTCCTGATGCTCCTGGAGGTGCTGGCAGGGATACTGGAGACTGGCCACCTCGCAGGTCCACTGGGTGGGAGCCTGAGAATACCTGCTTCTGAGAGTGGAGCTCGGGTTGCTCCAGGTCCCAACTCCCAGGACTGAGCAGCCTCCAGGGACCACCTCTGAGGCACCCACTCTGTGCAGCTGCTCCCACAGGCATAGAATGGAGGCAGCGCACCACGTGTGGGGCTGCAGGACCAAGAGACACCCAGGTAGATGTTTCCAGAAGCCCCACGCAGGTGGAAGGCAAAGCTACCAGCTCTTTGATAAAGGCAGCAGGCTGACTGTGGGGCACAACGAGCCCAGCTCCGTGGAGCGCACCTGGCTGCAAACTCTGCAGAAGTTCCTGCTCTGAGCCCAGGCACTCAACCAGAAGGTGGAGACGGGAGGCTCAGGCCCCACCCACCTCTGCTGCTCAGAGGCTCCCCATGGGCTGCAGAGGAAACCTGGAGAAAGCTGGCAGATGGAGATAGCAACCCACCCTCTGGGCATGCTGCCCTCCTCAGGACCAAACAAGAGCGCTGTGGGAAGGTCTCCAACTGGAATGGAGCAGGACCTTGAGGGACTTTCCTGGGATAGACCCTATCCCCACCGCATGCCCTCTGCCTGTCTCTTGTTTGTAGAAAAGCTTCAGTCTCCCAGGCCTCCTCTGAGTTACAAAAGGCTGGCTCAAGAATTACTGATTGGAAAAATGTGAACATGTACTAACAAAAACTTTATCAATAGATTAGCCATACAGCAGTCACAGAATCTTTAGTTCCTCCCTGAAGCCTACAGATAACAGGGTCTAGTGCACATTCCTCAGTTGTTTTGCAGATGCTTAAAAGCCCACCAGGTGAGAAAAGTTAACTGTATGATGACCATGATAAACTGGAACCTAAGGATTTATGATAATAACCCCTGCTACATTACCCTGCTCCTCAACATCAACCTATCAGAAAATAGCACATGAGCTAATCAGGTACCCTGGACTCTCTCCCTCAGCTTGCATTTAAAAATCTTCCCCCAAAATCCACTGGGTAATTCCAGCCTTCCAAGCATGAGCATCCTGCACTTCTTGCTTGACCCTTGCAATAAACGTTTCTCTGCTCAGAGCGCCAGCATTTCAGTTTGTTTCTTCTCACTGTACCTGGGGCACAAGACCTTGGATTGGTCAATACAATCAGCAGCCAAATATTTGACCTTGGCCAACAACAGGGTTTAGCACAGATTATGTTTGTAGAGCTGCAAGATTTAAAGAAACGCAAGAAAAGATTAGAAGACTTCAAATGATCTCGGTAGATGAATTCATGCTGTCACGGGAGATCTCTGCAATATGTGAGATGTCTTTTGACATCTCAGGTTACATTGTTGGGGGACTTCAGTGAGCTTTTTCCTGCCCTCCTACAAGGGGCATTTGGGACAGAGAGATTGCCTTATGATTTCTTTCATGAGTTCAGGGCCTGCCTAGTAGAATAACAGTGGCATATGTTACATAATATAGGTTATGTGCATTTCTAGCGAACTTACTTCACTTTTAACTCCCACAATGCCCTATTCAGTTCAATCGCTCAGTCATGTCTGACTCTTTGTGACTCCATGGACTGCAGCATACCAGGCTTTCCTGTTCATCACCAACTCCTGGAGCTTACTCAAACTCATGTCTATCGAGTCGGTGATGCCATCCAACCATCTCAATCTCTGTCATCCCCTTCTCCTCCTGCCTTCAATCTTTCCCAGCATCAGGGTCTTTTCAAATGAGTCAGCTCTTTGCATCAGGTGACCTAAGTATTGGAGCTTCAGCTTCAGCATCAGTCCTTGCAATGAATATTCAGGACTGATCTCCTTTAGAATGGACTGATTGGATCTCCTTGCAGTCCAAGGGACTCTCAAGAGTCTTCTCCAATACCACAGTTCGAAAACATTAATTATTCAGCACGTGACTTTCTTTATAACCCAACACTTTCATTCATACTTGACTACTGGAAAAACCATAGTTTGACTAGATGAAACTTTGTCAGCAAAGTAATGTCTCTGCTTTTTAATATGCTCTCTAGGTTGGTCATAATTTATTTTTCCCAAGGAGCAAGCACCTTTAATTTCATGGCTGCCATCACCATCTGCAGTGATTTTGGAGCCCAAGAAAAGAAAGTCTTTCACTGGTTTCCATTGATTCCGCATCTATTTGCCATGAAGTGATAGAGCTGGATGCCATGATCTTAGTTTTTTGAATATTGAGTTTTAAGCCAACTAAGAAGTTATTATGTCTGTTTTCCAGATGAGAAAAATGATACTCAAGGACAGCACTTTTCCAAGGTTTTCGAATCAGTAAATAACAAATCTTGATTTGGATTCAAGTCCAAGTCCAGCATGATCATCTCACTTGTGGATGGCCAGTGCATGAAAAGTGTCTAGAATATGATCTCTGAATGAATCAGTGATTGTAGGACTGAATGAACAAACTCTTGGGCTTCCACTCATGAGCATTATTTGTGTGGCCGTCTTACCATCTCAGCAGCTTCTCTTCCCCTTCACATTAAATGAAGAAAGATCAAAAAAAAAAAAAAATGAAGAAAGATCAAAGTTTGTGGTGCCTGTAACAAGATCATCTCATTATTCTTTGATAATTTCCCATGTACCTTGGCTAAAATCGTGTTATTAATAATGACTTTTAGCTTCAGTTATGCAAGATATATTCTGCAGAACTAGTGTACAACAATGTGGCTACAGTTGACAATACTGTACCATGTACTTTTCCTTTGTTGAGAGAGTAGATCTTGGGTGTTTTAAAAAATACAAAAAAATTTTAAAAAGTAAAATGGTTAAGGTGTGAAGTGACAGATATTGATTGGCTTGGTGTGATGAGTATTTCACAATATATATGCCAAGTCATCAAGTTGTACATTTAAATATATACAATTTTTGATTGTCAAGTATACCTCAATAAAGCTGGAGGAGAAATCAATTTTAAAGAAACTCCCTAATGTATTCTTACTGTATTCAATTTTTTATAACTCAAACATACAAGAATGTCAATACTAGTGTTGATGGTTTTCTATTGATGGGCATGATGGTGGTTTCTTACACTCTTTTATTGATATTTCTTGGATGTTTGAAATTTTCTGTTGCAAAAAGGAAGACACAGTTAAAAATTGTAATTTTCAAATAGCTACCTTTCTGGTGTTAACTCCTTCTCAGATAAGGCAATCTACAACCTAAATAATCACTCCTGACCTAATTTACAGTTCTTTTTGCAATTCTCTATATTTTCCATCCTTAAAAATGTTCAGCTACTAGTGCTACTTCAAAGATGAAGAAATGTCTTGCTAAAGTTGGAAGTCTAGTGAATTCACTTGTCAGACTGCCCCAGGCTGTTCTCACCAGTCCCCAAACTATCTCTGTACCATAATTAGCCATCTCCAAATTGCCAAATACACTCAGTCCTTTCAGTTTCTGCTATCTTTTTAAATTTTAACTAAGATCTTTTGAAACTTCTTAGCATTATTTTCTAAACATTAACTAATATGACATTGAGAAGAAATGTTGAGATCTAGTGTGGAATTGTACAGAGAAGCCTGGATCTGGAGCTGGGGGACCAGAGTTCTAGATGCTTCACTTATTACCTAACCTTTCTGATCTAACCCTTCTCAGGTCTAAAATTGGAAGTCCTCACTCATCCTACTTCATACAGAGTTACTGTGAGACTCAGAATTTGTGAAAGCATTTTGTAAAAAACTAAAACCTAAAGAACAACATACAAATAAAAGTTTTGTTGTGGTTGTTTTGATTTGTTTTGAACAGATGTTTAATGAATGCCTTCAGGGGCAGGACCACTAAGGTCAGGCACAGGCACAGAGCTTATAAACATGGAGGAGATGTCATAAGACTATCTGCGCTTGTTTACTGATCTGAAATGGTTCAATACTATAACTAAAGAAGCAATAACAAGTGATGAAGAGGATGCAGAGAAACCAGAATCCTCATAGACTGCTGGTGGGAATGTAAAATGGTACACCTATAAAGTTGCCACATAACCCAGCAATTCTGCTCCTAGTTATCTATCCAGGATAAATGAAAACATATGTCCACATGAAAACTTTATTACAAATGATATAACACCATTATTCATAAAAAGCAAATGTACACCACTTTATGAATGGATAAATAAAACCTGGTATTACACGCATAGCATATTATTTGTCAAGATAGATATACTGATGTATGCCACGTGGATGAACATTGAGTTAATGAAGCCAGCTACTGACTTTAGTGAGGATGACAAAACAACATCTAAAAAGAAATTCAGTCTTGTTGGGCTTGATGATTTATTTCCAAACAAACCTCAGTGATACATGATGGAAATCTGTATTTGTGCAAGCTTTTAGGAACTAGGCCACAGAGAAAGAGGTGAGCGATGGGTGAGGAAGAGAAGCTTGATCTGTATTTAGAGCCACTTCTCATTACTTGCGTAATTACCACCTGGGCTCCGCCTCCTGTCAGATCAGCAGCAGCATTAGATTCTCACAGAAGCACGAACCCCACTGTAAACTGCACATGTGAGTTATCTAGGCTGAGTGCTCCTTATGAGAATCCAATGCCTGATGATGTGAGGTGGAGCTGAAGGGATGATGCCAGCACTGGGGAGCACCTGCAAACACAGATTATCACGAGCAGAGAGGTTGATGACACAGAGACTAAAATAAGTCAATTGCTTGCAGACTCATATCAAAACTCTATCAGTGAGTGGCAAGTGACAAGCTGCATCTGCCAGCAGGCTGTTCAGTAACACATGAGTTGATGTACTTCAATTGTACAGCTGCATTTCGGGAAAGACTTTAAATCAGAATCCGACACTAATTTTAATAAAGCCATGAAACTGTCCAAACTGTTTCACCAAATGGTGACCAAGTCCCTCGCTTCAAAAGACAAGGCTTTGGAGTTTTTCAAAAGGAAAAACATGAAAATGAAGAACAGAAGCAATTAGTGAAGGCCTTCACATCATCAAATACGTCTGCACTGAGAGCATTATTCTTAGTGGCAAACTTTATTGCTAAAGCTAAGAAGTCCTTTATTCTTACTGAAGAGTCAATCCTGCCTGGTGCTGAGGACAACTGTTGTGAACATTTTGGAGAAACTGCAGTTCAAAAGGTGGAACATTTCCCTCTTTCAGCAGTACCATAGCTAGATGAATTGATAAATGGCAGAAGATATTGAAACACAATTGGTAGAGAAGATGAATGAGTCACCATGGTATGCAATCTAGCTTAACATGTCTACCAGTGTTAACAACAAGGCAACAATGCTTGTTTCTGTGAGCTGTATTTTTCAGGAGGATGTGCATGATGATATGTTGTGCCCTTTTGTGCCACCCAATACCACAGCTGCAGAACTATTCAAGTCTTTTAAATTACATATCAGGAAAACTGAACTGGTCATTTTGTGTTGGTCTATGCACACAATGGTTGCCATGACTGGATGGCATTCCTGGTTTCACTACTCAAGTCAAAGAGGTCACTTCTTAATGTGAGTCTATGGACAGTGTCATCCATACAGAAATGCTGGCTAGCCAAAAAATATCATCTGAACTTAACAATGTTTTGCACGATGTGATTCAGTGACCAACCACATTAAAGGGCATACCCTTAGCTCATGTCTGTTCATGTAGTTCTGTGAGGAGATATATGCAAAGCACACACATCTTCTCTTACACACACAGAAGTGAGATGACTTTCTAAAGGTAGATCCCTGTCCAGAGTTTTTGAGTTCTGAGAGCCACTCCAGAGATTTCTTTTAGGAAAATGGTCACCATTGGCAGTACATTTCAGTGACACAAATGGGGTTGCAAACCCTGTGTGATATAGTCAACCTGCTCAATGAACTCAATTTGTCACTTCAGGGGAGAGGACAATTGTTTAAGTTGGCAGATAAAGTGGCTGCATTCAATGCCAAACTTTGGATTTATGGGGGTGACAAATGAACACTGGGATTTTGACATGTTTCAAACATTAGCAGAGATTTTGAAAGATACTGAGCCAGGGTCTTCTTTCTCCCAATTGGTGCATGATCACCTACCTTAGCGTTCGATGCACAATACTGGATGCTTGGGGCTAGTGCACTGGGACGACCCAGAGGGATGGTATGGGGAGGGAGGAGGGAGGAGGGTTCAGGATGGGGAACACATGTATACCTGTGGCGGATTCATTTTGATATTTGGCAAAACTAATACAATCATGTAAAGTTTAAAAATAAAATAAAATTAGAAAAAAAAAAAAAAGAGTTTGAGCACTCCTTCCCAACCACAGAAGACCACTGAACTGGGAAGGCATGAATCCTTGACTCCTTTGTGAATAAGCCAGGTGAATCAACTTTGTCAGTGATAGAAGAGAATCAACTTCTTGAGACTGCAAATGATGATGACCTTAAAAGTATGTATGAGACAACTTCAAATCTCTATACATTAAAGTCAAGGCATAATATCCTGAGATTTTCCCAAGGCATTGAAAAGCCTGCTTCCATTTCCAACAACCTATTTTTGTGAAGCAGGGTTTTCTGCTGTGACAGCAAGCAAACGAGAATAGAGAGTAGATTGGATATAAACAACACATTTCGGGGTCACTTGCCCATCAGCCCTGGATGAGACCATCTAGTTGTAGAAAAACAAGCTCAGGGCTCCCACTGATTGTGCAGTATGGTGAGTTGTATAATCACTTAAACATATATTACAGTGTAATAATAATAGAAATAAAGTGCACAATAAATGCCATATGCTTGAGTTATCATGAAACTATCCCACCATCCCTGGCCTATGGAAAAAAATGTCTTCCATGAAATTGGTCCCTGGTGACAAAAGGCTTGGATACCACTGGTCTACAGGATCTCTGTCAAACAGTCAAAGCTTTGTTAAATCTGCAGCAGGTATAAGAGAAGTACTGAAATGTTTCATTCAGCTGAGATGGTGCTGATCCTCAAGCATTTTCAATGAAGACATAAAGGACAAATGGCATTCACAATTTAAACATAATCCTTTTGGTATCCACAGTTCTGAATACAGTGATAATCTCTCTATCACGCCTCCTTCTAGTAATATATCCACCTCTGTAACCTCAGGCCTGCTCACCCTACTAAAATTTAGCCAATCAAAATATGCCATGCCCATGTCCAAAGGGCTTGGCCCAGAGATAACCTCATGGCTAACCAGACCAACTGGATTTATTCCTTGAGAATGATGAGCAGGGGGTGATTTTTTTTTTTTTCCCACTGAAACTAGAAAGGGAAACCCTCTCTTTCCTTTCTGATGAGGGAGTTTTAAGGGCATGACCCATAACTGCTGGTAACCATGTGCCCCCATTTACACTGAGAGTCTGAAAGAATAAAGCAGGTACTCAGGGAAAGTCATACAGTAACTATTTGTTAAACACTTACTATTCCAGGAGCTAGGGATACATAAGTGAACAGGATGAGTGGTATAAAGCAGAGTCTTTGTAACATCCTGAGGCTAACATGATCCCTCCTTGGACAGTGTGACCTGCTGGAGCAGAAGCTGTCACTTTCCAGCTCCTGTCCTCTGACTCTTCTCCAGGACGAAGGAGCTCACTGCTTATCAGCCAATCTCCTACCAATGAAAGCACACAAGGGCCATATGCAAAGCAAGCCAAAAACCTTGGATTCAGTCCTTAACCAGTGATGGATGGGGAGTGGGTAGACAAATGCCCCAGTGCCCTTGCCTGTCAGCTGGAAAAATTCTGTCTCCCAGGGTGACTCCATTGCAAAAGCAGTAACTTTCTTGCTAACACACTTCTTATTGGTTTCCTTCCCATTTTTGTCTCACTTCTCCACTCCTCACACGTATTTTCCTAGCATCACTTCTAAAATAAACCAATTTCATGCAAATCTTTGCCTTAAGGTCTGCTACTGGGGAACCCAAACTATGACACCTATGCGGAACATACTTCCAATTACTGAAAAACACATTCACTCCCTTGAACCTATGAAAATCCTTATTAATATTGTAAAACCTGGGCTGTCAAATACAGTAGCACTTTTCACATGATGATTCTGAGGACTTTAAATGCATCCGGAACAAACTAAGGTGTGATTTAACTGTACAATACACCACAGATTTCAAAGACAGCATAAATTTTTTTTGCCTCAATGATTCTTTACATTTATTACATGTTGATATAGTATTTTTGACACATTGGTATAAAAATGTCTAATATTACTTTCATTTGTCCCTTTTAACTTTTTCACATGGCTACTGCAAATTTAAAATTTACAGATGTGGTTCATTATATATTTCTATAAATAACACTGCTGTAGCCGGTGGACATGCTTTAACACCACAAATTTCTCTCCCATTCAAGAAAGCAAATCAATAAGGTTGTTGTTATTATACAAATCTTGAATATGATTGAATTCATGAAAAGAAGTCATACTCACATTTCAGAACTTTGTTGTTAGTAGTGAGTTACCTGTGTCACTTCCCACTGGCCCTCAGTCATATTTGCATTATTACACTATCATATAGAGCCCTGATGTAAAAAATTAGGCAAGACTGATCAATGTGGGCCAATAGAGTCTATTTGGTCTTCCTTTAAGATGTTACAGCTTCCCTTGTGGCTTAGACAGTAAAGCATCTGCCTGCAATGCGGGAGACCTGAGTTCGATCCCTGGGTCAGGAAGTTCCCCTGGAGAAGAAAATGGCAACCCACTCCAGCATTCTTGCCTGGAAAATCCCATGGACGGAGGAGTCCGATAGGCTATAGTCCATGGGGTCACAAAGAGTCAGACACGACTGAGCGACTTCACTTCACTTCACTTAAGGTGTTATAATAATACTGGAAACATCAGTTATTTTGTTTTGAGCCTTTTGGAAAACTAGTCCATTACTGAGACAAGTTGTCCAGCAACTGCTAAGAGTTGATAAAGTTGTCCTCAGAAAATAATATACCTAAAAAGATGAAATCCCTGCTTTCATTAGGCTCACAATCTGAAAAAGAATAAGTAAAAAGAAAATTACAGCAAAATAATAAGGTAATAATATAAGGATACAAATATATTCATTCTCATCTATTAAATTAATAAAACTCTTTGAAAACCAGAATAGCCCATGCTAATTAAGGCAATGTGAATAGGCACTATAATATACTATTGGTAAACTATAAATTAGAATAGCTTTTACAGAACATAATTTGACAATATTTATTAAGAGTCTTAAAAATGTTCATCTTCTTTGACTCAATAGGAGCTTTACTTATAAAATGATGAAGGCAAAAAGTCATTTATAAAAAACTATTCATATACAAATATTTCTCAGAGCACTGGTTATTATTAAATTATAATAGAACTTAGAAACTTCTAAGTTCAGCAATAGCAACATGATTAAATAATTATGAACTATTTTTAAACAAGTGTTTTTGAACATCTACCGTACATCTACCTTTCAAAGCACTGGGAATCAACTGTCTACAAGAAATGTAGTGTTTATCTTCTCACGGTGTTTACAATGAATTAATCCCAGGGATGGGGGAGCCTGGTGGGCTGCTGTCTATGGAGTCGCACAGAGTTGGACACGACTGAAGCAACTTAGCAGCAGCAGCAGCAACAGCAGCAATAGTGGGAGATAGACAGTAAACAAGTAAATGAATGAACAAGATAATATCAGTTTTGATGAAGACTATGGACAGGAAGTGAGAGTGGCTGGAGATGACTGAAAAATCCTGATTTAAACTGGGTAGTCAATGAGCCTGCTCAGAGGAGAAACTTAAGCCAAAACATGAAAACCAGGGATTCAGTCTTGTGCAAACCTGGGAGCAAAAAAAATCCCAAAAATGTAAAAAATAGATAAATCCATGGTATTGGAAAAGATAACTTAGGTGAGTGTAGTGTAAAAAATGAAAAAGGAAAGGGAGACCTGCTCTTGCATCTGTCAGAGGGGGCAAACTGCCACCCCAAGACTGGGGAGGCCCACAGGTGAACAGAGGAAATTGAGGCTTCTCAGGGTGAAACCACCATAGGAAACCTGCACTTGGGGAGGAAACAAGAGCCATAACCGACAAACTGCTGGAGGCTCAGTGTGAACAACTGGAGAGTAAAACCTCCAGGGGACCCAGTAAGTGGGGGAAACTCACAATCCTGTGAGATTTACCTCCAGGACTTCACCAGGATCCTACAGGAAATACCAGGGAAAATCCCCTCAGCCTTCCTGCTAGGAGGAGCCAATTTCAAATAGACCAGAGCACTCAGTCCTCTTAAGAAGGCCTGCCCTAAAGGAAAACTAGTACTAGAGTCTCACACTCCAGGGTATTAACTGAGCCCAACTTACTTAGGGGAAGGGAAATACCCAGCTCCCACTGGCTTAAGGCATTCTGTCCTACATAAGGGATGGGGTGGGAAGGAGAAAAATGAGAAACATTTGTGAGGTTCACGGTCCAGAGGAAGAGACTACTGAGGGACTGAGACCTAATCATGGGATCTGCCTGCACTCACACCTCTACTCCTCATTACTAAAGCCCCATTAAAGCAGTGCCTTTAATCCAGGATATCATGTCTGCATTTCAAGAAAAAGTTACAAAGGCATACCAAAAGGCCAAAAAAAAAAAGAAAAAAAATTTTTTTTGAAGAGATAAAGCATGCATCAGAACTAGACATAGTGGAAATGTTGGAATTATCAGACCAGGAATTTAAAAGCAACTATGGCTTCACATGGACCAACCCCACGTCCAAGGAGAGGTGTCTGCACGGGCTCAGGAGGGCCTAAAGGAGCTATCCCATGTTGAAGGTCAGGAAGGGCAGCGGTGAGGAGATACCCCTCATCCAAGGTAAAGAGCAGCGGCTGCACTTTGTTGGAGCAGCCGTGAAGAGATACCCCACACCCAAGGTAAGAGAAACCCAAGTAAAATGGTAGGTATTGCAAGAGGGCATGAGAGGGCAGACACACTGAAACCATACTCACAGAAAACTAGTCAATCTAATCACACTAGGACCACAGCCTTGTCTAACTCAATGAAACTAAGCAATGCCTGTGGGGCAACCCAAGACAGGTGGGTCATGGTGGAGAGATCTGACAGAATGTGGTCCACTGGAGAAGGGAATGGCAAACCACTTCAGTATTCTTGCCTTGAGAACCCCATGAACAGTATGAAAAGGCAAAATGATAGGATACTGAAAGAGGAACTCCCCAGGTCAGTAGGTGCCCAATATGCTACTGGAGATGAGTGGAGAAATAACTCCAGAAAGAATGAAGAGATGGAGCCAAAGCAAAAACAATACCCATGTATATGGGTATATCCATATATATCCATATCCATGGATATGACTGGTGATAGAAGCAAGGTCTGATGCTGTAAAGAGCAATATTGCATAGGAACCTGGAATGTCAGGTCCATGAATCAAGGCAAATTGGGAGTGGTCAAACAAGAGATGGCAAGAGTGAATGTCAACATTCTAGGAATCAGTGAACTCAAATGGACTGGAATGGGTGAATTTAACTCAGATGACCATTATATCTACTACTGTTGGCAGGAATCCCTCAGAAGAAATGGAGTAGCCATCATGGTCAACAAAAGAGTCCGAAATGCAGTACTTGGATGCAATCTCAAAAATGACAGAATGATCTCTGTTCGTTTCCAAGGCAAACCATTCAATATCACAGTAATCCAAGTCTATGCCCCAACAAGTAATGCTGAAGAACCTGAAGTTGGAATGGTTCTATGAAGACCTACAAGACCTTTTAGAACTAACACCTAAAAAAGATGTCCTTTTCATTATAGGGGACTGGAATGCAAAAGTAGTAAGTCAAGAAACACCTGGAGTAACAGGCAAATTTGGCCTTGGAATACGGAATGAAGCAGGGCAAAGACTAATAGAGTTTTGCCAAGAAAATGCACTGGTCATAGCAAACACCGTCTTCCAACAACACAAGAGAAGATTCTACACATGGACATCCCCAGATAGTCAACACCAAAATCAGATTGATTATATTCTATGCAGCCAAATATGGAGAAGCTCTATACAGTCAACAAAAACAAGATGGGGAGCTGACTGTGGCTCAGATCATGAACTCCTTATTGCCAAGTTCAGACTTAAATTGAAGAAAGTAAGGAAAACCACTAGACCATTCAGGTATGACCTAAATCAAATCCCTTATGATTATACAGTGGAAGTGAGAAATTGATTTAAGGGTCTAGATCTGATAGATAGAGTGCCTGATGAGGTATGGAATGAGGTTTGTGACATTGTACAGGAGACAGGGATCAAGACCATCCCCATGGAAAAGAAATGCAAAAAAGCAAAATGGCTGTCTGGGGAGGCCTTACAAATAGATATGAAAAGAAGAGAAGTGAAAAGCAAAGGAGAAAAGGAAAGATATAAGCATCTGAATGCAGAGTTCCAAAGAATAGCAAGAAGAGATAAGAAAGCCTTCCTCAGCAATCAATGCAAAGAAATAGAGGAAAACAACAGAATGGGAAAGACTAGAGATCTCTTCAAGAAAATTAGAGATACCAAGGGAACATTTCTTGCAAAGATGGGCTTGATAAAGGACAGAAAAGGTATGGACCTAAAAGAAGCAGAAGATATTAAGAAGAGGTGGCAAGAATACACAGAAGAACTGTTCAAAAAAGATTTTCATGACCCAGATAAACATGATGATGTGATCACTCACCTAGAGCCAGACATCCTGGAATGTGAAGTCAGGTGGGCCTTAGAAAGTATCACTATGAACAAAGCTAGTGGAGGTGATGGAATTCCAGTTGAGCTATTTCAAACCCTGAAAGATAATGCTGTGAAAGTGTAGCACTCAATATGCCAGCACATTTGGAAAACTCAGCAGTGGCCACAGGACTGGAAAAGGTCAGTTTTCATTCCAATCCCAAAGAAAGGCAATGCTCAAGAATGCTCAAACTACTGCACAATTGCACTCATCTCACACGCTAGTAAAGTAATGCTCAGAATTCTTCAAGCCAGGCTTCAGCAATATGTGAACCGTGAACTTCCAGATTTTCAAGCTGGTTTTAGAAAAGGCAGAGGAACCAGAGATCAAATTGCCAACATCCGCTGGATCATGGAAAAAGCAAGAGAGTTCCAGAAAAATATCTATTTCTGCTTTATTGACTATGCCAAATCCTTTGACTGTGTGGATCACAATAAACTATGGAAAATTCTGCAAAAGATGGGAATATCAGACCACCTGACCTGGCTCTTGAGAAATCTGTATGCAGGTCAGGAAGCAACAGTTAGAACTGGACATGGAACAACAGACTGGTTCCAAATAGGAGAAGGAGTACATCAAGGCTGTATATTGTCATCCTGTTTATTTAACTTATATGCAGAGTACATCATGAGAAACGCTGGACTGGAAGAAACACAAGCTGGAATCAAGATTGCCAGGAGAAATATCAATAATCTCAGATATGCAGATGACACCACCCTTATGGCAGAAAGTGAAGAGGAACTGAAAAGCCTCTTGATGAAAGTGAAAGAGGAGAGTTAAAAAGTTGGCTTAAAGCTCAACATTCAGAAAACCAAGATCATGGCATCCGGTCCAATCACTTCATGGTAAATAGATGGAGAAACAGTGGAAACAGTGTCAGACTTTATTTTTTGGGGCTCCAAAATCACTGCAGGTGGTGACTGCAGCCATGAGATTAAAAGACACCTACTCGTTGGAAGGAAAGTTATGACCAACCTACATAGCATATTCAAAAGCAGAGACATTACTTTGCCAACAAAGGTCCGTCTAGTCAAGGCTATATTTTTTCCTGTGGTCATGTATGGATGTGAGAGTTGGATTGTGAAGGCTGAGCGCCAAAAATTCATGCTTTTGAACTGTGGTGTTGGAAAAGACTCTTCAGAGTCCCTTGGACTGCAAGGAGATCCAAACAGTCCATTCTGAAGGAGATCAGCCCTGGGATTTCTTTGGAAGGAATGATGCTGAACCTGAAACTCCAGTACTTTGGCCACCTCATGCGAAGAGCTGACTCACTGGAAAAGACTCTGATGCTGGGAGGGATTGGGGGCAGGAGGAGAACGGACGACAGAGGATGAGATGGCTGGATGGCATCACTGACTTGATGGACGTGAGTCTGAGTGAACTTGGGGAGTTGGTGATGGACAGGGAGGCCTGGCATTCTGATTCATGGGGTCACAAAGAGTTGGACACAACTGAGCGCCTGAAGTGAACTGAACTGATGTCTTCCCTGGTGGCTAAGTGGTAAAAAATTCTGCCTGCCAATGCAGATGTCCTGGGTTCAATCCCTGTGTCAGGATGATTCCCTGGAGAAGGGAATGGCAGCCTATTCCATTATTCTTGTCTAGAAAATCCAATAGACACAGGAGCCTGGTAGGCTATACAGTCAATGGGGTTTGCAAAAGAGTTGGACATGATTTAGTAACTAAATAACATCAAGAGCATAATTAATATACCAAGAGCTCTAATGAATAACATATGTAGCATGCAAAAACAGATGGGTGATACAAGCAGAAAGATTCTATAAAAGAACCAAAAAGAAACGGTAAAGATTAAAAAAAAAAAAAAAAAACATTGTAAACTAAATGAAGAAAAAGCCCCTCTACAACCAGGCATATTATTTTCAAATTAAAGAAAAACACTTTGGCTATAGAGGAATAAAAATAAGAATTATATCTAATTCTCCTCAGAAACCATACCAACAAGGAGAGAGTAGAATGAAAAAGTTTAAGTTCTGAGAGAAAAAAACAAACACCAACTTAGAATTCTGTCTTGTGAAATGATTGTTCAAAAGTGAAGGAAAAATGAATACTTCTTCAGACACACAAAGACTGAGGGATTTTGATACCAATAAACCTGACTTGTAAAAAACGTTAATAAGAAGTTCTCTATCCAGAAGGAAAATAAGTAAGAAACTTAGATCTACATAAAGTAAGGAAGAGCACTGAAGGAGGTGTGAGGGGACAGTTGTGCCAGAGGAACAGAGAAAATGGCACTGAAAGCTCTAAACAGTGGCCAGAATGGAAGGACTGACAAAAGCTGTATCCTGACACTGTCAGGATGAAAAGATCAGAGAAGTTGTGAGTATGCTGGGACAGAGGCTACTGTCTGTCTGCCTGCCTCCATTCCCATTCCTTCATTCCACTTTCATGGCAAAAATGTGTTGTTACCTCTCCTGTGAACTCAGGATCAGCCAGCTCCTTGACTTGTATATAGACTCATGTTTACTTGTATATAGACTTACCTGGTGGCTCAGAAGGTGAAGTGTCTACCTACAATGAGGGATACCTGGGTTCAATCCATGGGTCAGGAAGATCTCCTGGAGAAGGAAATGGCAACCCACTCCAGTATTCTTGCCTGGAAAATCCCATGGGTGGAGGAGCCTGGTAGGCTACAGTCCGTGGAGTCACAAAGTCGGGCACGACTGAGCGACTTCACTCCCTTACTTTTATATAGACTCATGTTTACTGCACCAATGGCTAATATCTTTTACTGACTCAACTGTTATGTTCTTTCTGGATTCCTAACATTTCACTGTATCTGAGCATTGGTAACTAAGGATATTATTCTTTCTTTCTTGGCAGTCAGTTTCACTGAATTCTGCCTTGTGATGGTATTTTATTAGTGACTACTGACTACCACTTGCAGGAAGCAAGATAAAGTGATAATTTTTGTTGTTGTTGTTGTTTTCTACTGCCCAGTGGGTTTCTCTGGATTCTGTGTAGTGACAATATTTTACTACTGACAACCTACCAGACAGAGGATTCATAATAACGCGTTACCTTTGGAAAAGAAGCTACTGGGAAAGAGCAACTGGCCTTTGGTCCAAAAATGGTAGTTTTGGTCAGAAAGCCTGAGGTGCCACCTCTTCAAATGACCTGATCTGTAAGGATCAGGATCATTTAACTCCCTGTCATGTATCCTTGCAAATTTCAGAATTAAACTATGTAGTATAGCTTCCTTATATCCAATGAGAGATGCTCTTCTGAGAGGAGTGAGCTCCGCAGGTGGCAAAGGTCATGAGGAAGGAGGCTTGGCATACGAAAGGCGGGATGAAGCCTCAGGAGTCTCCCTGGAAATTCTCGAGCATCTACCCCCAAAACCAGAGTCTGCCTACTTTCTGCTTTGTGCTTTCACCTACACCTCAGACTTTACGGGGGGCTGTCCCCCACTACCTCTCTCTGAAACAAGAGTTAGCTTACAGCTCCAGTTAATAATTCCTGGGAGTGACAGTGTTTCAACCTACAAACTCCTTTGGAAATCCTCTAGCCTTCCTGAATAGGTTTTCCCGGCCACATGTGATTGCTCAGAGCCTCCCAACTGTGAGAGGCATGAGATGTTCTAAACTGTCTAAATACAGATTCCTTTGAGCAGTTAAAAGATTGATTAGAAATTGTATTGGTGAAGGGATTTTCACTTGTTGGGCCAATGTTTGCTGCTAAGTTTCCATATCCCTTACCTGCTGTGTCCCCGGCAGTGTATTGATTAATATAATTGGTGTAAGTAGTAGCTTTAATGTTTGTAACCTGGGACCCTTGAGTTAATTCTTTTTCTTGTTATAGCCCACCACACCTTTGCTATCTAATACTTTTGGAGGGTGGCGCTTGACTTATCACCTTTAGAGAAAAATAAGTTTTCTGAAGAAAGGGTCTTAAAATGTTAACAGGCCTCCGGGCCAGAAGATGATGCAAATCACCTAAGCTTTTGCATATGATAAGTTTGCAGGAAGAAAGCCTGGCTTGCTGCATGACTCTACCCCTTCCCCCATTATCCTCTATGCATAATTTAAGGTATAAAAACTACTTTGGGAAAAAAAGTGTGGGCCTTGTTCACCGAAACTTGGTCTCCCCATGTCGTTCTTTCTCTCACCTTCTGGCTGAATTATTCAGCCTCTTTTCTCCACTGAATTTCCTCACTGAGCTATCCTTATTCTATTACTCTTTATATCCTTAATTAATGTTTAATTAAGCAGTTGTTTCCTGATCCTCGCCGACGCCGTCCCCGCTTCGAATTCCCTGGATCCACCGGGGCTGGACCCCGGCACTCTTCTCTCCAAATTGAGGTCAGATTCTGGATCAAAAGTTTCCATCCCTTTCACCAACTGGGATGTATGTGTGCATAACTTTTTTCAACAGCCAGGCAACTTAAGTCTTCACTCATTAATCAAAACAGCCAGGCACACTGTTTCTAGCACATATTCTTGTGTCTTATTGGACTCCGACTACTTTGTTACTCTTGAACAACTTTTCTTATTTCAAATTTAGACTTTCATCTAGCAACTGACTATCAAGCATTGCCATCTATCTCTGCCTATCAGTCAGTTGGTTCAGTTTCTATAGAACAAGCATCTCTGTATTGTAATGACACTTGCTTATGCATCCATTGGGGGGTTTATTTTCCTGTGTTATTTAAAATAAGTAAATGGAAGATGGATAAAATTAATGTGCTATTATTACCAGTAATGCAGTTAACACAGAGATGGAGAGAACATGAAGCAGACCAAAGGAGATGTCTCTTCAGTCTGCTTTAGATGCATGTTGGAAGTAGGCTGGCTGATTTTATGTTTAATTTTGAAGGAAGAGAAAAAAAAAATGTTTTGAATCTATAAAATACCTATAGAAGTTTTATTCATAGCTGACAAAACCTGGAAGTAACCAAGATGCCCTTCAGTAGGAGAATAGATAAACTGACCCCCTCCACCCCCAAACCATGGAGTATTACTCAGAACTGAAATGAAATTAGCTAACAAGACATGAAACAACATGGAAGAAACTTAAATGCTTATTCTTAGTGGAAGAAGTCAATCTAAAAAGGTTACATACTGTATGATTCTAACTATATGACAAAAAAGCAAACCTATAGAGACAGTATAATGATCAGTGGTAGCCAGAAGGTGGAGGTGGGAGTGAGGGATGAACTGGTGGAGCACAGAGGATTTTTAGGACAATGAAAATACTCTGTATGATATCATACTAATGAAAGTATCATTATACATTTGTTCAAACCTATAGAATGCACAACACCAAGAGTGAACCCTAATGTAAGTCATGAACTTTGGGTGACAGGATGCATCAATGTAGATTCATCAAGTGTAGCAAATATGTCATTTGGTGGGGGATGTTGAGAGTGGGGAGGCTATGAAATATGGGGACAGGAAATAGGGGAAATCTCTGTACCTGCCCCCTCCTAAAAGAAAGAAAAGCCTATTAAACACTAGCAAGATATTGATGAAGATTATATTTTCAAAAGGTGTAGCATTATGATAGAGGAAATAGAGGGAGAGGGTGGAAAGATTTGGGAGAATGGCAATGAAACATGTAAAATATCATGTAGGAAACGAGTTGCCAGTCCAGGTTCGATGCATGATGCTGGATGCTTGGGGCTGGTGCACTGGGACGGCCCAGAGGGATGGTATGGGGAGGGAGGAGGGAGGAGGGTTCGGGATGGGGAGCACATGTATACCTGTGGCGGATTCATCTTGATATTTGGCAAAACTAATACAATTATGTAAAGTTTAAAAATAAAATAAAATTAGAGAAGAAAAAAAAATAAAATAAAATAAAAATTATAGATTGACATATGATTTAATAAAATGTCATATTGATCTCTTAAAGAATTTCACAGGTTTATAAATCACCTGATTACTTTCTTCAGCTCAACCAAGAAAAATTAGAGCGGACTTAGCCTTTCTCTTTTAAGTTTTTAAAAATAATTTATGAAACACTACCAAGTTTATTATCACAATCTCCTTTCCAACCCCTGTCAATCACCAGGAGTAGGTCCATATTTCCTTCATTAAATTTTTCTTCCTGTTTATTAAATGTGACTTAAACTAAGAGAAATAGAATTTGAGGTAAGAATACATTTATAAAATTAATTTGCATGGTATATTATTTATATAATAATATAATTATTATAATATTAATCTCTGTTTTGTATACTCACATATTATATGACATTAAGAGGTTAAAAAACTGTGCTAAGTTACTTCAGTTGTGTTCAACTCTTTGCGACCCCATGGACTGCAGCATGCCAGGCTTCCCTTTGCAACCCTGTGTACTGTAGTCTCCTCTGTCCATGGGATTCTCTAGGCAAGAATGCTGGAGTGGGTTGCCATTTCCTTCTCCAGGAGACCTTCATGACCTGGGGATCAAACCAGCATCTCTTATGGCTCCTGCATTGGCAGGCGGGTTCTTTACCTCTAGCACCACTGGGGAATAAAACTGAAGTGCTTTTTAACACAAGGAAATTTGTAATTGCTTTTTATTTACTGAGAAGTGACTTTCCTTCATTCCTGTTAGATATTCTACTTTCAACTACACTCTCAGGTAAGCAGCTGATATAAAAACAGTAAATTGCATCTAGATAAAATGAGTTTCCTACTCTCACAGAGCTTACAACTCATATGTGTGTGCAATTCCCATCCTTAGAATCACACCTTTGAATGAAGTGTTATTATATCGTGGACATATTAAAAAAAAATATTGACTTTTTTGATAGACATTTTTCTAAAATGTGTTGCTGATGTCCTTCCACTCTTTAGAGTCTGCAGAACATGATGACAAATGTTATAAATTACTTGATATCTTTACCAGTATGTAATGTTGTGTTATTTGGTATAATACTTTTAGGAGCTAATGAAATATAGGTGGGATTTATGGATTTATTTATATATACTTGCAAACAAAAACTTAACTTTTAAAAATTTCTTGTCTATGTTTTCTATATTTTTATTTACTCTCTTTTCTAATAATATTTTACTTCTTACTACTTTTAAACTGGCTTGTAAAATGATATTTAATAGGCTTTAAAGTAAGGATCTGAGGGTCTCTATTAGGAATCATAATGATGAATTTGAATATGTAATTTTGGTAACTTATATGCCTCTTGGTCTCAATTGTCTTCTGTGAGATTAAAATAACCCGAAGAATGACAGCTGAAAAAGTGAATATTATCAGAAGATTCTTTGGTTTACTAATGGTTTTAGAAGTCTTCCTAAGTGATTAGTAAATTTCCTCTCTTCTTTTGACATGAAATGTCAATTTTCATTTTTTTAAATAATATATATATATATATATCCCAAACAGTATATAAAATACTGACATTTTCCTAGTTGTTTAAAAATTTTTATTAAAGAAATAAGATGTATAGAAACAAACCAAAAAAAAAAAAAAGAGAGAGAGAGAGAAGCCTGAAAAGACTGAGCCCCAAGGCCCTCCAACATTCACAGGTAGGGACTCACCCAAGGAGACTGAAGTGAGAGAGAATGAGCAGTCACAGAAGCTAAGAGAGTGTTTCTAGAAGGAGAAGCTGGAGCCCATGCTTCTGAGAGGCTGATACACTGAAGACAGAAAAGTAACAACTGGATTTAAAAGAGAGATTTTTGGTGGATTAATAAGAGCAGTATTTTAAAGAAAAGGAGAGAGAAACCCTATAAGAATGTTTTGAACAGAGAATGGTGTGTGACAGTATGGAGACAGTGGTTTTAAACACAACTCCTATGAGAAATTTTACTGAGGAGAAACAGGAAAAAAAAAAAAAAAAACAAGAAATAACTGCAAGGGTGTAATCTTTGAGGCAGTTCCAGAAAAACATCTATTTCTGCTTCACTGACAACAGTAAAGCCTTTGACTGTGTGGATCACAACAAACTGGAAAATTCTTAAAGCAATGGAAGTACCAGCCCACCTTACCTGTCTCCTAAGAAACTTGTATGTGGGTCAAGAAGCAACAATTAGAACCAGACATGGAAGAATGGACTAGTTCCAAATTGGTAAAGAAGTACGACAAGACCGTATAGTATCACTCTGCTTAACTTATATGCAGACTGAATCATGCAAAATTCCCGACTGGATAAAGCACAAACTGGAATCAAGATTGCCAGGAGAAATATCAATAACCTCAGATAACCAGATGATACCACTCTAGTGGCAGAAAGCAAAGAGGAAGTAAAGAGCCTCTTGATGAGGGTAAAAGATGAGAATGAAGAAGCTGGCTTGAAACTCAACATTCAAAAAGCTAAGATCATGGTATCTGGCCCCATCACTTCATGGCAAATAGAAGGGGATTCAGTGGAAGCAGTGACAGATTTTATTTTCTTGGGCTCCAAAATCACAGTGGACAGTGACTGCAGCCATGAACTTAAAAGACGTTTGCTCTTTGGAAGGAAAGAAAGGTATGACAAACCTTATAAAATTTAGAGAGAAGATGAAAAAATTCTGGAGATGGATTCACAACAATGTGAATATAATTAATGCCACAGAGCGGTACATTTAAGAAATGGTTAAAGTGGTTCATTTTACATTATGTATATTTTACTGCGTAGGGGAGAGGAAAATTCCTTTTTATTTTACCCTTCTAATCTCTGTGGCTGGGGCCTTGGAAATTCAAACAATATAAGACAGATGAACAAGAGAAATATAGTATATTAACCTGTGCAGCATGCACACATATGGAAAGATTTTCTATCATTTGCAGATTGCTATCATACTTGGATAGTTTTGCAAAGTGCTTCATGTTCAACAAGATTCATAGGAAGGACTTCTGATAAATTCAGGTTTCTGATAAATTTTTATTGTTTTTGATTAAAATATTACTGGTTTTAGTTCATGTTTTCCAGACACAAGGAAACTCTTCCCCAGAAGCTAATTATTTGGAAAATAAGACCCTTGTAAGTAGAATTAAAACATGTCTTTTGTTTCTACTTGATCCGTTCAGAAACTGGAAACTCTTAGGTTTCTAGCAGATGTATCAGATAAATAAGGAAGACCACCTCCTAACAAGGGCAACTCTTCCACCTTCAGTTGATAATTATATTCTCTGAATGAAATTTCTCATCTGCAAAGTGGGTACTAAAAAGTAATATCAATTTCATGGAGTTATTGTTTTATGTGAAACTGCTTACTGCAGTTCCTAGCACAGAAGAGATGTTCAATAAGTGGAAACTATCATGGCAAGATATTTTACCAGAATATTAAATTGACTGTCCCTTGCTATGGTGTGAATGTTTGTGTAAAAGGAATGAAAATGGAATTCTTGAGGTTATAGCTTAACGGGCACTGGTGCTGGTATAAAGAGCACAGTTGACAAGAAAACAGCCAACCAAGATTTCCTCCACAGAAAAGAGATTTAAACTCAAATCAGAGGAGAGCAAAGGCCTGGGAATGAGAGGCAGAAAGCTGAAGAGCCCTGTCTCCAGTGATCGCCATCCCCAAAGTAAGGGGGGATACAGGATATGACAGAAACCACTTCATGCATGGCTTGTACCTTACCTCCTGTTAGAAGCCAGCAGAGTTAGCAGCTTTGTAGAGGGGACTCCCAGGCCATCATCCTGTGTTACAAGTGAAGTAGAAAATGCTTACTTCCCACTTGGGGTCTGGAAAATTCAGAAAGCGGGAAGCAGCAGGCTTATGGAGTCTGGAGCCAGGATGAGAGAGTGCCATGGAGGGAGACGAAGTGTGTGCCGTCCAGCTGGGGAGCAGGTAAGGACTCAGTTACTTACTTTAAAATCTCATAGCAGAGTTGATTTTAAAGACAAAACAAATTTAAAAAAAAATCTGATGGGAAAGCAGAAGCCAGATTTTGCTAAAGTTTAAGAGAAAATAAGACAATAAATAAGAACTCTTCTTAAATATAAATCAGCTACTTTTATAATCAGCTTAGGTCTATAATCCCTATCCTTCATCCTCCATGTTACAAGTGGTTCAGGAGAAGGAAATATCATATCCTGGGAGCCCCTGAGAGCAGCTGCCCAGTGAGGGTCCTTGGCTTCTGCAGGAATGAATCCAGGAACAAACTGTACAAGTAGAGTGAAAATGGACTTAAATTCAGGGAGATACACACTCCACAGACAGAACGTGGATCTTCTCAGAAGGCAAGAGTGCCCCCAAGTACAGGGTTGTGAGTTTTTATGGGCCGGGTAATTTCAAAGGATAGTGAGTAGGAAGAATATTCTTGCTATTCTAGGGAAGAGATGGATTTTCTGGAACTGAACCACCACACACTTCTTGGCCCTTCATGGTCAGCCTTGGAAATATAATGGCACTTGCGGCGTGAGGAGAGTGATTTTTAGTGTAATAATGAAGGTGTAATAAGTTAGAAGTCAATGACCAGACATGCTCAACACCATCTTGTTTATAGCTGGTTTGAGCCAGTTTTTGTGGGGTCCTGTTTTTCTAAGTATCTGTGCCCCTCTCCTTCCTGTCTCACAAGCATAGACCCACTGTTTCCATAGGGATGAGGCCATCTTAGCCTGTCATCTGGGAACCCAGACCTGGTTCCCTGTCCACCTGGATGCCAAGGTCCTTTCCTTTCATATTTAAGCAATATCTAGTTGTTGTCCTCAAATGAAAGGCACCAGGGGCTTCCACTCATTTCAGGAGCAACATCAAACCCCTGCCAATAGAGAGTTAACTTATGGGTAAAAACAAACAAACAAAAATGATTATATGAATGCCTTCCCTTTGGCCTTAGGGAAAAATCTGGTCTCTTTTTCTTCATCAGGATTATCTCCACAGGTAACAAAGAAAGCAGTCATTAAAGGTAAGTTTGTGCCTTTAACATTCCAGGAGACCAGGCAGTGATGAAGCAGTCACTAGCAAAGCCCATCAACAATTCCCTGGAGTAAAAGACTATGGAGCTTCCTAGATGGCTCAGCAGTAAAGAATCTACCTGCCAACACCAGGAGACCTGGGTTGGATCCCTGGGTCAGGAAGATCCTCTGGAGGAAGAAATGACAACCCAGTCCAGTATTCTTGCCTGGGGAATACCATGGACAGAGGACCGTGGTGGGCTATAACCCATGGCGGGGAGGGGTCTCAAAAGAGTTGGACACAACTAAGCAACTAAACAACAAAAAAGTAGAATCTGGGCCATAAAGTCTAACTTTTTTCCTTTCCTTTGTGCTGAGTTGAGTCTCATTTGTTTACAGTGCAGCTTGTGCAGTGTCCTGGTACCCTGCCCTTCAGACCAGAGCCCCTGGTGTGAAATAGCTGCTCCGATGCCTCAGCTCCAAGGGCCATGTGCAGAGCTGTTGCACAGGGCACTGTGTTTCAAGATGGTGGCCAGGGGCCTGTGAGCAGAGATGATGAACCTGGCACTGCGATCTGGCACCACAGCTACACAGCTGAGCCTGTCCAGAGGGAACCCCACCCGCTCTCCACTCATATGAACCACAAGCAGTAGCTCCATGGAGGGCTTTTAGAGCAAGTCCTATTGGAACAAGCCACACCTTGCAAAGAACTCTGATTGGGGTCTGACTAGGGTTGGTAATAGAATAGGCAGAAATCAAACCCTCTTCTGCCCTGTAATGGTGTATGATTCTCCTACAGACCTAGATAAGGGAGATGCACTGGACTAGCTAAGACAATTATTTCTTCATACAAGTATAGTTTGCCTGGTTCCCTTCAAAAATATTTACTCTTGGAAACGAGCCTCCCCTCCTGATAGAAGCCAGGGGAGGCTTATAGACATTCCTGTTCTAGCAGGTCAAAGACTTAAAGAACGAGAAACTCAGGAACCTCTCAGAGTGGGATTTTTGAAGGAAAACTATTTTCTGGGAGACCTGGGCTCACACTAGACTCAGAAGCCAACAGTATCAGACTGTTTTCTTCTTCAGACGCCCCCAACCTTCCTGACCTGACCCCCAGGAAATGCCCCATGAGGCTAAATTGAGTGATTTAGACTTGAGATTTGGTGACTGGCCAGGGAGTGGAGCCTGATTCAGGTCATGAGATCTTCATGGGGATGAGGTTTTCCTGTGAGGATTAGTCTTCTGCAAGAGGCAGGTAGAGATTCATGTGAAGAGAGTGGAAGGGGGCCCTCAATTTAAAAACAAAACAAAACAAACAAACAAAAAAAAACAAAAACAGGGGAAAGAGGAATGGTGTTGCCCTGGGGAGTTCCCATGGAGGAAACTTTTTGCTAAATGATCAATTCTTTACATGATTTCCCTTTTAGAATCTGGGAAAAGACAAGTTGTGAAAAACTTTAGCTATTTCCCTTAAGGACCTAGGCACCTGGGTGCACAGGGAACCAGGTCTGGGCTCCCATGTGACAGGGAAAGGGAGGCTTTCCCTTTCCTCCCTGATATAGATGCTCCTTCTACTTCTGCAGCTGCTGCTGTCTAGTCACTTCAGTCATGTCCGACTCCGTGAGACGCTATGGATGGCAGCCTGCCAGGCTCCTCTGTCCATGGGATTCTCCAGGCAAGAGTACTAGAGTGGGTTGCCATGCCCTCCTCCGGGGCATCTTCTCAACCCAGGGATTAAACCCAGGTCTCCTACTTGCATGCAGATTCTTTACCATTGAGCCACCAAGGAAGCCCACTGATATAGATACCTACCCTTTTAAATGTATTCTGGTTCTTGAGTTAAGTAAATGAGACCATCCCTGCCCAGTGCTGGACTGCAGTTCTGGGGAGGCTGATGGGACAGGATGGTGAAATGGGAAAGGGGAACAGTCTCCCCACCTCCACTCACTGACCTACTGGGGAGAAAGTGTCATCCAGTTAAGTGGACTGTGACTCAGAAACTCAGGTCCTGAGAGCAGTCCTGTGAAGGGGACAGAGCAGGAGGTGAGGGGGTAATTTCCCACAGTAGCAGGGGGCTTTTCTTAGTGCACAGTCAGGAACACCAGGGAGAATGAATCTGCTGTCTGTCACTACATCAACCACCTGAGATGTAAATGGCCTAAAGCAGTGGTCACTTATTCATTTCTCAGTACAGTTGTGAGGCTGATGAGGCAGGGTTGTTGCTGGCCTCCTGGTCTCACTCACAGGCCTGCCCACACCCAGGGGCTCCACTGGCACTGGGTGTCAAGACGGGCCTCGTTTCCACTGTGGGCTGAACCAGGACGGCTGGAGGACCTGGGGTGGCCTGGTTTCTCTCCTCACGTGGCCTCTCATCTCAGGCTGCTGACAGCTCGGTGGTCAGGGAGAGAGTCTGTAATGGAGTAACCTCTGAGCTGAGGTCTCCTAAAGGATTAGAAGGCAGCAGTGATCAGGGAAAATGAGGAAGGGCTGGTAAGAGGGATGAAACGATTCATAAAAGGGACTAACATGTGCCAAGACCCTGTGAGGTAGGAGGGTGTATAATACTTTCTAGAAAAACAGGAATAAAGTTAGTTTGGTTACTGCAAGGAATTAAGAAAAGAGGGAGGATGAGTGTCAGGTCATACAAGTTCAAGGAGCTGAGGACTTTTGTTGCTGTTTTTAATCTTCATAATAAGAGTAGGAAACCATTGCAAAGTTTTAAGCAATGGGGTGACATGATCCGATTTGCTCTTTATAGAAAGAGCATGGCTCTGTATTTCGGGTTTTACAGGGGGAAGGGAAGCAGGCTCCCTCAACCTTAGCACTGTTGACATTTGGACCAGACAAGTCTTTGCTGGTGAGGAGACCTGTGCATTGCAGGGTGTGTTGCAGCATCCCTGACCTCTACCCACTGGAAGCAGTAGTCACTGCCCCACTTAATTATGACAATCAAAAGTGTGTACAGAGTTTGCCAGATGTCCTCTGGGGACAACCTCTCAACCTCCTGGTTGAGAATGACTGGGCTGGAGTAAGAGCTGAGCTTCTCTGCTCACTAGGACTGTCTTTCCAGGAGAGAAATACTCATTACTTGGGCTCGAGTGGTGGAGATGGAGCTGAGATGAGCAGATAGGATGGCAGAGACCAGATGAACTCACCAGTATTTGGGTAGACACACCCATAACAACTGTCCAGTCCTCAATTCCCTTTTTGCTTTCCTCCAACATTCCATCTGTTCTGAAAAAAATAATCTGGTCTTGTGTTGGGGTACTCATAGTTGGGTGGCAAAAGAATAATAGGTGTAATATAAAGTTCATTTTCACTACCTTGTAGTTTGTTGATGCAACACTCATGTAGAGTCAAAGTCTGGTCAAGAAATTGATTGCTCATGTAGGGTCAAAGTTTGATAAGGAAACTGATTGAAGACCAGCAAGGCAGGGCAAAAAAAAAAAAAAAAAAGTCAAAAAACAGCAACAAAATAGGGACTTCTTTGGTGCTCCAGTGATTAAGACTATGTGCTCCCAATATATGAGGGACAGGTTTAATCTTAGTTTTCCTGGTCAGGGAACTAAGATTCCACATATCACACCACATGACCTTAAAAAAAAAAAAAAAAAGACAAAAGTAAAGAAACAAGACAGTGATTCCCAGGATTATTTATTTATTTTTGGTTGTGCTGGGTCTTTGTTGCTTTTATGCGGGCCTTCTCTAGTTGAGGAGAGCAAGGGCTACTCTTCATTATGCTGTGTGGGCTTCTCATTGTAGTAGCTCCTCACTGTTGAGCATGGGCTCTAGGCATGCAGGCTTCAGTAGTTACAGCTTCTGAGCTGAGTAGTCATGGCACATGGGCTTAGCTGCTCCTCAATATGTGTAATCTTCCCAAACCAGGGATCAAACCTGTGTTTCCTGAATTAGCAGGTGGATTCTTATCCCCTGTGCCGCTGGGGAATCCCTCCCAGGCTTATTTTTGAATGAGGGAAGTCTACAGTTTTAGAGAGCAAACTCTGAGACTTGAGGGCAATGGGGAGAGAGCTCTGGAATGAACTTGCCTGAGGCACTGGCAGCAAATGTTAGCTCAGCTGCCTGCAGAGGCCACCGTGTTCTTTTTAAATATAATTGTGCCCTCCTTCTCTGGGTTTTTGTTATTCTTGTTCTGTCACTAAGCCATATTTGATTCTTTGAGACCTCAAGAACTGTAGCACGCCAAGCTCCTCTGTCCTCTGCTATCTTCTGGAGTTTTCTCAAATTCATGTCCATTGAGTCGGTGATGGTATCTAACCATCTCATCTTCTGTCACCCTTTCTCCTGCCCTCAATCTTTCCCAGCATCAGGGAAATGAGTCAGTTCTTTTCATCAGGTGGCCAAAGTATTGGAGCTTCAGTTTCATCATCAGTCCTTCCAATGAATATTCAAGGTTAATCTTTAGGATTGATTGGTTTGATCTCCTTGCAATCCAAGAGACTCTCAAGAATCTTCTCTGACATCACAATTCATAAGCATCAGTGCTTTGGTGCTCAGCCTTCTTTATGGTCCAACTCTCCCATCCATACATGACTACTGGAAAAACCATAGCTTTGCCTATACGGATCTCTGCTGGCAAAGTGATGTCTCTGCTTTTTACTACACTACCTAAGTTTGTCCATGGGGTCGCTAAGAGTCGGACATGACTGAGCAACTTCACTTTCACTTTTCACTTTCATGCATTGGAGAAGAAAATGGCAACCCACTCCAGTGTTCTTGCCTGGAGAATCCCAGGGACGGTGTAGCCTGGTGGCTGCCGTCTATGGGGTCACACAGATTCGGACACGACTGAAGTGATTTGGCGGCAGCAGCAGCAAGTTTGTCATAGCTTTTCTTCCAAGGAGCAAGCACCTTTTAATTTCATTAAAAGTGGCTGAAGTCACTGTCCACAGTAATTTTGGAGCCCAAGAAACAAAATATGTCACTGCTTCCACTTTTCCCTTTTCTATTTGCCATGAAGTGATGAGACCAGATGCCATGATCTTTGTTTTTTTGAATGTTGAGATTCAAGCCAGATTTTTTACTTTCCTCTTTCATCTTCTTCAAGAGGCTCTTTACTTCCTCTTCACTTTCTACCATTAGAGAGTTAACATCTGCATATCTGAGACTAGTTGATATTTCTGCTGGCAATCTTGATTTCAGCTTGTGATTCATCCAGCCTGGAATTTCTCATGATGTATTCTGCATTTAAGCAGGGTGACAATATACAGCCTCGACATACTCATTTCCCAATTTTGAACAACCATTTGCTCCATGTTCCATTCTAACTGTTGCTTCTTGACCCACATATAGGTTTCTCTTTACACAATGACTAATAACACTCTAACCCATGACTACCTATTAAAGAAGTATGAAGAATAGTGAGTTCCCATTCCTCAAACACCTGGAACTAATCTCATAGAAGATATTGCCCTTAGTTTTCATCTGTTCATATCCTATCATAGGAAGTATGCATTTTAACTATTTATTATGGAAATTTTCAAGCATGTCCAAAAGTAGAAGAGCACAATGAACTTCATGAAATAAGCTTCCATGGTCATTAGCATGTTATCCATCTCATTTTGTTAAACTTTCATCTTTTGCTGCAGTGCCACCAGTATTTAGCACAACTCCCAGATACATATAATTTCACCCACTGATACTGCAGTACACATATCTAAGAGATAAAGATTTGAGAAAGATAGACCCAGTAACATTATCCCTTTAATAATCACCTTAACATTAATATATGTGTATGTGCATATATATATTCACACTCAGTACTATATCTCAAGAGCATCTTAAGAAACTGACAGATGCTTGCTGAAAACTTAATATTAGGATTTCACTACAGTTTTCTTCAGAGCCATCAGCCTTTATAAGCATATGTATTTGGTATTATATTCCTCTATGTATTGAACCCAAGAGGTTGTTCTAATGAAGACCGCTTCTTTTCTAAATCATTACACGACATTGGTTTAATACTGCACTTTGGAATTTATTTGATGGCAGTTTCTTGGATAATTTATTTCTTCCTTTGTAGATAAGCTGGTAAAGAATCTGCCTGCAATGTGGGAGACCTGGGTTCGACTCCTGGATTGGGAAGATCCCCTGGAGGAGGGAAAGGCTACCCGCTCCAGTATTCTGGCCTGGAGAATTCCATAGACTGTATAGACCATGGGGTCCAGAAGGGTCAGAAATGACTGAGTGGCTTTCACTTTCACTTTCCCTTTGAAACACTGGATAAGCAGCTTGAGTCTTATCCTTTTCTTCTGTCATTATTATGCAACAACCTAATAAGATAATTTTCCACCCAACACCTGGAATCAGAAATTTAAAGTGATTTTGATGAAAGGTAGGAGCATACGTGGTAGGAGGGGCTGCCACATGGAGGTCACAGGCCAACAAAGATGGCCCTGGTTTTCCTTTCCCAAAGGTTTTTCCTTCCTGTTACAGTTGTAGGGGACCTGGTTCTGGTGAAAATGCTGTGATGTTTGCCTTTGCTGCATGTTATATGACCCACTCCTTACTTTAAAAGCTGAGAGAAGAACCCAATCAACACCTCAGACCCTCCTGCATTTTCCATCCCACCCCTCACCCCCACCTTGCCCTTCTGAGTAAAGTCTATTAAAATTGTTGTAGCCACACATTCCAGGAAACAAACTCACTCAGAAGGACAATGCAGATAGTGGAGTGCAGTTTATTACACTGATGAGCCCAAAGCAGAGTCTCCTCTTAGCCAAGGACCCCAAACAGTATTTGTGAAAACCTTATATACCCTAAGTGTACTTGCTCAAATTCCTTGAAACTAGCCTGGACAAGGTAAAAGAGAGATATGATCAAAGTTAATCCATGATTCGCATGTCACAGGACTAGATAACCAGTGGATATTTATCAATAGGCCTGTGGTCATATCTCGATAAACATAATGGAATTTACCACTTTGTTCTGTTACACAGATAATTAGCATATTCTTTTAGGCAACGGAGAGTCCAAGTACAAATCCTGAGGCTCTTTTATCCGGGGGTCTGGTTTCCCATTGGTATGACATTTCTATATACACTGGGCACAAATTTCAGAGTCCATTGGGAGGGTGACCACGTGTGTAGCCTAATGTTTGCAGCCTGGCCTCAGATGGAGTCCAGCTCTGTCTGTTTCCTCCTTCAAAATATCAAAGAATAACCTTTATTTTTTATTTTTTTTTATGTATACATATATATTTCATTATCCTCTTTTTTTTTTAATTTTATTTTATTTTTAAACTTTACATAATTGTATTAGTTTTGCCAAATATCAAAATGAATCCGCCACAGGTATACATGTGTTCCCTATCCTGAACCCTCCTCCCTCCTCCCTCCCCATACCATCCCTCTGGGTTAACAGAGAATTTAGCTTAAAGATTCAGCTTCGAGAACTCTCAGTTCAGTTGCGTTCAGTCATTCAGTCATGTCCAGCTGTTTGCAAAACCATGGACTGCAGCACTCCAGGCCTTCCTGACTATCACCAACTCCCTGAGTTTACTCAAACACATGCCCATTGAGTCTGTGATGCCATCCAACCATTTCACCTTCTGTAATCCCCTTCTCCTCCAGCCTTCAATCTTTCCCAGCATCAGGGTCTTTTCAAATGAGTCAGCTCTTCGCATCAGGTGGCCAAAGTATTGGAGTTTCTGCTTCACCATCAGTCCTTCCAATGAATATTCAGGACTGATTTCTTTTAGGATGGACAGGTTGGATCTCCTTGCAGTCCAAAGGACTCTCAAGAGTCTTCTCTAACACCACAGTTCAAAAGCATCAATTCGTCAGCACTCAGCTTTCTTTATAGTTCAACTCTCACATCCATACCTGACTACTGGAAAAACCATAGACTTGACTAGATGGACCTTTGTTGGCAAAGTAATGTCTCTGCTTTTTAATATGCTGTCTAGGTTGGTCATAAATTTTATTCAAAGGAGTAAGAATCTTTTCATTTCATGGCTACAGTCACCATCTGCAGCAATTTTGGAGACCCCCCAAAAATAAAGTCTGCCACTGTTTCCACTGTTTCTCCATCTATTTGCCATGAAGTGATGGGACTGGATGCCATGCTCTTAGTTTTATGAATGTTGAGCTTTAAACCAACTTTTTAACTCTCCTCTTTCACTTTCATTAAGAGGCTCTTTAGTTCTTCTTCACTTTCTGCCATAAGGATGGTGTCATCTGCATATCTGAGGTTATTGATATTTCTCCTGGCAATCTTGATTCCAGCTTGTGCTTCCTTCATCCTAGCGTTTCTCATGATGTACTCTTCATATAAGTTTAATAAGCAGGGTGACAATATACAGCCTTGACATACTCCTTTTCCTATTTGGATCCAGTCTGTTGTTCCATGTCCAGTTCTAACTGTTGCTTCCTGACCTGCATATAGGTATCTCAAGAGGCAGGTCAGGTGGTCTGGTATGTCCATTTCTTTCAGAATTTTCCATAGTTTATTGTGATCCACATAGTCAAAGGCTTTGGGATAGTCAATAAAGCAGAAATAGTTGTTTTTCTGGAACTCTCTTGCTTTTTCCATGATCCATCAGATGTTGGCAATTTGATCTCTGGTTCCTCTGCCTTTTCTAAACAAGCATGAACATGTCGAAGTTCATGGTTCACATATTGTTGAAGCCTGACTTGGAGAATTTTGAGCATTACTTTACTAGCATGTGAGATGAGTGCAACTGTGCGGTAGTTTGAGCATTCTCTGGCATTGCCTTTCTTTGGGATTGGAATGAAAACTGACCTTTTCCATTCCTGTGGCCACTGCTGAGTTTTCCAAATGTGCTGGCATATTGAGTGCAGCACTTTTACAGCATCATCTTTTAGGATTTGAAATAGCTCAACTGGAATTCCATCACTTCTTTAGCTTTATTCATAATGATGCTTCCTAAGGCCCACTTGACTTCACATTCCAGGATGTCTGGCTCTAGTTGAGTGATCACACCATTGTAATTATTTGGGTCATGAAGGTCTTTTTCATACAGTTCTTCTGTGTATTCTTGCCACCTCTTCTTAATATCATCTGCTTCTGTTAGGTCCATACCATTTCTGTCCTTTATCGAGCCCATTTTTGCATGAAATGTTCCCTTGGTATCTCTAATTTTCTTGAAGAGATCTCTAGTCTTTCCCATTCTATTGTTTTCCTCTATTTCTTTGCACTGATCACTGAGGAAGGCTTTCTTAATCTCTCCTTGCTATTCTTTGGAAGTCTGCATTCAAATGGGTGTATCTTTCCTTTTCTCCTTTGCTTTTTGCTTCTCTTCATTTCACAGCTATTTGTAAGGCCTCCTCAGACAGCCATTTTACTTTTTTTAATTTCTTTTTCTTGGGGATGGTCTTGCTCTCTTTACAATGTCATGAACCTCTGCCCATAGTTCTTCAGTCCCTTAAGTCTGTTTCTCACTTCCACTGTATAATCGTTATTACAGCTACCCCAGGTCAGTAGGTGCCCAATATGCTATTGGAGATCAGTGGAGCAATAACTCCAGAAAGAATGAAGAGACAGAGCCAAAGCAATAACAACACGCAATTGTGATTGGTGATGGAAGCAAGGTCCAATGCTGTAAAGAGCAATATTGCATAGGAACCTGGAATGTTATGTCCATGAATCAAGGCAAATTGGAAGTGGTCAAACAGGAGATGGCAAGAGTGAACATCGAGATTTTAGGAATCAGCGAACTGAAATGTACTGGAATGGATTAGTTTAACTCAGATGACCATTTTACATCTACCACTGTGGGCAAGAATCCCTTAGGAGAAATAGAGTTGCTATCATAGTCAACAAAAGAGTCCAAAATGCAGTACTTGTATGCAATCTCAAAAATGACAGAATGATCTCTATTTGTTTCCAAGGCAAACCAATCAGCATCATGGTAATCCAAATCTATGCACTGACCAGTTATGCGGAATTAGCTGAAGTTGAATGGTTCTATGAAGACCTACAAGACCTTTTAGAACTAATACCCCAAAAGATGTCCTTTTCATTATAGGGGACTGGAATGCAAAAGTAGTAAGTCAAGAAACACCTGGTTTAACAGGCAAATTTGGCCTTGGAGTACAGAATGAAGCCGGGCAAAGGCTCATAGAGTTTTGCTAAGTGAACACACTGGTCATAGCAAATACCCTCTTCCAACAATACAAGAGAAGACTCTACACATGGACATCACCAGATGGTCAACACTGAAATCAGATTGATTATATTCTTTACAGCCAAAGATGGAGAAGCTCTATACAGTTAGCAAAAGCAAGACTTGGAGCTGACTGTGGCTCAGATCATGAACTCCTCATTGCTAAATTCCGATTTAAATTGAAGAAAGTAGGGAAAAACCCTAGACCATTCAAGTATTCCCTAAATCAAATCCCTGAGAACTCTAGAGAGCCCTGAATGCATGTGAGGGGAAGTCCAAGGGCAGAGGGAACAAAAGGGTGGAGGTGATGGGAGCAGGGCAGGTGGAGGACCAGCTGTGGGGTTGCAAGAATATTCATGAGTATTCATCTCACCTTCCCCCCACCTCTCATTCACGGCTCATAGACAGTCAGGGGGCTGGTGATAGAGATGTGACAAGCCTTCTCTTGACCTCAGGCCTGCTCTTCTGGGGAGGTGAGGGAAGAATTATCAGAGGTTGAAGGACAGGACTAAGTGATATCCATGTCCTTCCTACCCTGGGAGGGGATGAGAGATCTAGACACTATAAAATGTGTGATGTCCCTATTAAAATGGCTTCTTTGGGTTGGAAAGTAGAAACTATTTATACAGAGACACACAACTTGTGTTTCCCTCAATTTCAGTTTCCATCTACAGCCTTGACCTCAGAGCCTTAACATATCAGTGAAGCAGCCAGAGTGAGCCCTTAGGGTACATCTCCTCGGCATATTCATCCTGAGAGGTCACTTCACATACACAGGACAGACTTTGTGCAAATCACAGCAACTGGCTGTGCTCTTTCTGAACTAGCAAGTTCTTTTCTTCCTTCTCTCTCCAACTGACTTCTATTTAAATCATACACATGTCCTCACTCTGAGACCCTCCCCCCACACACCTGAAGTTTATCAGCCACTGAGTCCTTAGTCCAAGGGGAAAAGAGAAGCAAGTGGTCACATTTGGGACTCGGAAAGTTGTTGACCTACAGCCTGGGTGCTTTCAAAGTCACCCACCATGTATTGAGCCCTCCTGTGCCCAGGCTCCCAGACAGGTGCTGGGGTCCCTGGAGGAGACACAGCTGCTGCTCTTCCAGGCTGAAGGAGGAAGGAGACGAGATTTGAGGTGATGCAGGAGAATCAGGAGAGGGGGACAGGGAAGGGGGTCTCATCTCAGGGAAGCAGAGGCATCCTGCTGGGAAGAGCAATGTTTCACTTGTGACCTGAGAGGAGAGTAAGAGTCAGTCAATAAAAGACAGAGGGGAGGTTCCAGGCAGTGGAAAGACAGGTCCAAAGGTCCAGAGTAAAGGAGAAGTTGGTGGATTTGAGGAACTGAAAGGGAGAGAGAGAGAAAGTCTAGAGATGAAGCAGGAGAGGCAGCAGGACTCAGGCACTGCAGATCTGTCCCACGCCCTCTGGACATGCTCATAGTCACTCCCACTTCCTCCTGTGGACACAGCCTTCTGTCCTAAAGGAGTCCTTCCCCAGATTCTTACACATCCAGTCAGGGTTTTTCACTGAGTAGTTAAAATCCAACCTTTGCTCAGCACCTACTAAGGGCAGGCATGCTACTATGTCTGGGGAAAAAAGCAGTAATAACACACAGCCCCCCTTAAGCTCATAAAATTATATTCTGTTTTTTTAAAACACCAAATGTTAACCACAAAAAATACATCCAATAACCAAGAGACAAAAAAGACTAACAACAACAAAAAAAAATCCCACATCATCAATTCTTTTAGACTAAAAGAGAGGGGCACACATCACTAAAGGTAAAAACAAAACTCTAAGGCAATAGGGATCTAATACCCTTGACAAAAAGTTTTTGAACTGAGGTTATAACTGACATATAACATAAGTTTCAGGTGTACAACACAATGATTTTTTTTATATATTGTAAAATGACCACAATAAATCTGGTTGATATTCATGATTAGACACTTACACATTTGTGTGTGTGATAAGAACTTTTAAGATCTACTCTGTAAGACAAATTCCCTGGTAGTCCAGTGGTTAGGACTCCACACATCCACTGCAGGGTGCATGGGTTCAATTCCTGGTCAGAGAAATAAGATCCCAAATGCCAAGCAGCCCTGTCTCGCACCCGACACACCACCCCCCCCCCTCAAAAATACTATCCTCTTAGGAACTTTGAAATATACAATATGGTATTGTTAACTACATTTGTTATGCTGTATATCACATCCCCAGGATTTATTTATCTCATTGTCAGGAAGTCTGTACCTTTTGACCTCCTTCCTCAATTTTGTTCTGGGAACCACCAATCTGTTCTCTGTATCTATGAACTCAGTGGTTTTGGGAAGCAGGGGATTGTTAGTTTCTGATAAAATGTTCCAATCTTCAGAATCTGGATGAGAAGCATGGCACCACGAGCACACAGTGGAGCCTGACTGCACTGACCATGGTGCTTAGAACCAGGGCTCCTTGGTCACTGATTGAGTTTCTCCTCAGGACACTCCCGAGACCTTCGTGTATGTTAACTACACCACAGAGGTTCTCACTACAGTTGCTCATATATTCATTTGACAGTTATTGGGGAGCTTTCTGAGTGTGTGTGCAGGTCTGTGTCCACACCATGGGCAGTGTGGTGAGGATGCAAAGGATGGGAAAGAGCTGGAAACCAGCCACCCTACCCATGTGCAAGGAAGGAAAGGCAGAAAAGGAACCTGAGAAGAATCACAAAGTTGTCTACACAGATAGAGACAGTTCTCCTGAAGACCCTGAACCTGCACATGGAGACCAGCACATCACCCTCCCCTCCACCGGAGCTCCTCAGTACTTACCATGTGGGTGGCTGATGGCTGCCTGGTAGCTGGCATTCTTCTCCCTCTTTGGGGCCATCTGGGCTCAGAAATTCACATTTGGAAGCCCCAAATCACCAATGACTATGGCATCCTTGTTTATTGATATGGAAGGAGATATTCCATTTCACATTACTTACAAAGTCTTCTTGGAGGAGGTCTTTTGCAATGAAATCAGCTGCCCTTTGGGAACAAATGAGATCTTTTGCTTCCAACAGTGGTTCAGTCTTGACGGCAGGGTGGAATCACCTGCAGGGTTTTAAAAGGTGTTGATTCCTGCCTCCCCTCCACTAGGATTCTAACTGCAATGAGGCTTCAGCACTGGGATTTTACAGAGCTTCCCTGGTGATTGGGGCTTCTCTGGTGGCTATGATGGTAAAGAATCTGTGTGCAATGCAGAAGACCCAAGTTTGATCCCTGGGTTGGAAGATCCCCTGGACAATAGAACGGTTATGCACTCCAGTATTCTTCCCTGGAGAATTCCATGGACAGAGGAAGGATCCTGGAGGGCTACAGTCCATGGTGTCACAAAGAGTCAGATGCAGCTGAGTGACTAAACCTACCTGGTGACTGAATTTGCGGCCAAGTTTACAAACCACTGGCCTTTTCTATATTGAAGATATAAAGGCATGTACCTGGATAAGCAGACAGAGTAGACAGATCAGGTGATTCTGCAGAAGCAGGAGTGTGCGTTTCTGTGTGTAGATGAGGAGGGTGAGGCAAGGATTCCCCATTTTGGCCCCTGTGTGGTCTTTCTGGCCCTTCTTTCTATGGCTTTTCCACACCCCATACCTTGACACCGGGAATCTGCTGTCCCCTCGTGGTAATTTTCAGTATGGCACCATTGTCTCTAGAGGTTTCATACAAACCCAGCCTTAGTTCATCACAAATCTGATAGTGAGTCCCAAAGTGTGGCTTGCTGGGAAGGAAATCCTGAGAACTGTACAGGATGAACAGCTTGGAGTCTGTTCAGGAGTCGCTACTGTGCAGGGAAGCTCACAGAGCTCTAGGCCACTGGCCAAGCACAGGTCTTGCACACAGCAGTGACTGGAGCCCTCCTATGCCTGGGTTTTGAAGAAACTGGTCTTATCAGTCAGTGACTAGTGCCTATGATATCAAGCATCAGGAAGTGCAGAGATGTTAGGTGACAAGCTTCATAATAAACAGTAGCCACCCCGCCCCCTATTTTGCTTTGTGTGACAGGATGTGTTTTTACTTAATTATCATGTTTAGTTGTAACACAAGCCTAGAGGGTGTTAGGAGCTCCATCTTACAGAAAAGGAAACAAACCTACAGAGTTTAAGGAATCTTCTCAAAGTCATATATCTCATAAGTGACAGATGCAGCCTCTGAGCCCAGGTTGGTAGAATCACACAGTCTGTCCCAGCTCCTCCAATGTCCCTGGCAGGACAAGGAAGTCTCATCTGCCCAAAGATTTGCACAGAAACTTCAGCTGATTTCCTGGTTGGGTCCATATGGCCCCTCCAGGTGCCTGTAGCCCCTTTAATCCTTATTGTACCTTAACTTGGATACCTCCTTCTGTAAGGCAGACCCCAAGAGCCCCATGATTGGCAGGAGGACACCTTTGCCAGATTCTGACAGTTTTCCCTGCAGCCAACTCCTAGGGGTGGGGTTAGGCCAGATTATGAGGAGAGCTAATGAGAGTCTATATTTCTGTTTTTCTGTCAGTACCATACTGCTTTGGTTACTGTAGCTTTGTAATATAGTCTGAAGTCAGGGAGCCTGATTCTTCCAGCTCCGTTTTTCTTTCTCAATATTGCTTTGACTAGTCAAGATGTTTTGTGTTTCCATCAAGAATTTTTTTTTTAATTTCGTTACTTTTCTGTGAAAAACGCCATTGGTAATTTGATAAGGATTGCATTGAATCTGTAGATTGAGTAATCTACACATGTAGGTAATAGAATTAAAAACATAAATAAGCAAATGAGACCCAATTAAACTTAAAAGTTTTTGGATAGCAAAGGAAACCATAAAGAAAATGAAAAACTGAGAGAATGGGAGAAAATATTTGCAAACAATGCAGCTAACAAGTAATTAATCTCCAAAATACATAAACAGCTCCTACAGGTCAATATCAAAAAAACAAACCCAATCAAAAAAAAAAAAAAAAGTGGGCAAAAGAGCTAAACAGACATTTCTCTAAAGAAGACATACAGATAGCCAAAAGGCACATGAAAAAATGCTCAAATGCAAATTAAAATTATAATGAAGTAGCACCTCACATTCGCCAGAATGACCATCATCAAAAAGTCTACAAATAATAAATGGTGGAGAAGATGTAGAGAAAACAGAACCCTCCTACTTTGTTGGTGGGAATGTAAATTGGTGCAACCACTATAGAAAACAGTATGGACATTCCTTAAAAAACTAAAAATATAGCTACTATATGATCCAACAATTTCACTCCTGGGCAATTACCCAGAGAAAATCATAATATGAAAAGATACATGCACCCTAATGTTCATAGCAACAATATTTACAATAGCCAAGACATGAAAGTACCTAAATGTCCATTGACAGATGAATTGATAATGAAGATGTGGTTTAATAATACTCCATTTATACAATGGAGTATAATTCAGCCAATAAAAGAATGAAATAATGCCATTTGCAGCAACATGGATGGACCTAGAGATTACCACTAATTGAAATAAGCCAGAGAGAGAAAGAAAAATATATGATATTGTTTATATGCAGAATCTAAAAAACAAAAAAAAAAAACAAAAAAACACTAAGTCCCCTATATAGATTGAGCTCCATACTGAGAATGCATTTGTAAATAAGTCCAGCGAAGATAGCCTAGGTGTCCAACTAAGACAATTGGCTACATAGTACTGTACTGTAATACATTTATAATACTTTTTCACACAAATAATACATAAAAAACAAACACGAAATTTTAAAAAGTGTTTAATTTTACACCACAATACCTCAAAAAATACAGAAGTATAGTACAAGAGGTGGCATACGGGGCTGGCATTGAGTGAACAGGCAAGAGGAATTACTGACAGGAGGTGGGAGATGGTGGAGCTGAAGGATCATCAGCTATAGGAGACGGGACACAAGTTACAATTTCACTCACTGACATTGACGACACAGATTCTGACTCCTTGCTTGATTCAATTTCATCTACCGTCTTACGATCCAGTGTTGTCTGGGCAGTATCTCCTTTTTTCTTCTCATAGATGACACGGTAGCATTGGATTGCATTCTCAACGGCTGCTGCAACCTTTGTGTATTGTTCTACATTCGAGTCCTGTGCCTCAAAAACTAACAATGCCTCCTTAAATAGAGAAAATCCTCTTGCCATTTCCGGTGTCATGAATCTCTTCGGTGTGACCACACGTTCGCATCTTTCAGAGCTTGCAACTTGAAGGTCAGTAGGTAGGGTGCTTACTGTACTCTCTTGATGAAACTAAAAAGAGCAAAGAACAAAAGGAAATACATTCTACTTTCTATGCTTGACAGTCCTCCGCAAATCACCTGTTTCCTTTCCCCAAAGGCCTTCTCAACAGGATGGGGAACGTGGGTATACCTGTGGCGGATTCATTTCGATATTTGGCAAAACTAATACAATATTGTAAAGTTTAAAAATAAAATAAAATTTAAAAAAAAGAAAAAGAAAAAAAATCAGTGAGGAATAGTTTCAAAAGATATATCAAACTACAGTTTGAAAGAGAAAAAACCACTTAAATAAGCATATTAAGAAAGGGGATTTATAATTAAGATCGTGATTGTACACGGACAGTGTAAAAACCCATCAAGGGCAATTTGATAAAATTGTTATCAACATTTTAAGTGTTTATCATATTAATAATAAATAAATGTATCATGAAATTAAAAAAAAAAAGAAAAAGAAAATGTTATTATTGGCAACTTTGAACCAAAATGGTCTTCATTTCATTATCGACTTGAAACTGAATACTAAAAACAAGCTTCCTGTGTATAAAATCCTTTATCTGACCTCTCTGTCTCTCACCTGTTACCCTGGTGTAGACCACACTCTGGCTGACAACACAAGTGAGAGAAGGCATCTTTTCACAGGGTGGGTTATGAAGGGAGTTGAGATGACTGAATACTTGCTAGCAGAGTCCTCGAAGATGGGCTGAGCCTGGGATAGAGAGGCTGAGGCTCACCTCTCTCCCCTGGGATACTGCTGACCCTGGGAGAATCTCTTACTCTCTCTCCACACCAGCTGCCTCACTGTGAAATGATACAATGACCTATCTCATAAGAACTAAGTGATACTACAAACTGCAGGTTGAAAACATGCTGAGCTAAGTGTTGGTGTGATTATGATGCTGCTGAAAGACATGGCCACTCAGTCCAGGAAAGTAGCAGCATCACATGGCTTACATGAAGAGAACAAATTATATGGGAGTTCCTTTGTGACTTTTCTGATTTTATCCTTAAAGAAGCGCAGAGTCATAGTTGAGACACATTTAACCCAGTGAACATGGTAATCAGTGTGGCAGAAAGTTGGCTAAAAGATTATTAACTCTTTCTAACCTGTGACTTTGAGAAGTTACTTAGATTCTTCTGCCTCAGTTATTCCATCTGAGGGATAACAAGGCCAGCTCAGAACGTTGTGAAGATTAAAAGACACAATGCCAAAAATGTTCAAATTCAGGACAGGTAGAGCAAAAAAACCCAAAAAATAAAAACAGTGAGTGTTGGATTTCTAGACCCATTCTCATTCTTCTCTTCAGTTTGTTCATTATAGCTCCTCCAGTGTAGGTTGAAACAATCTATTGTTTAAACAGCAGCTAGTAGATAAAGCCATCATGACAGAATTAGATCTTACTAAAAGCAACAGAGCAATAAATGCTCCCCTGCATGGATAAAAGGCCAGCCTGGATAGTTCAACATATGTAAAACTCTGGCTCAAGACTATGCATTCACACTCCCTGAACTGCATAGCCCAAGTTTAATCCCAGTAACCCTCTTACTTCTCATCTTTAAATCAGGTGTAACTCTGTGTACATACTGGCAGGCTTATTATCAAAGTTAAAGAGTGCTTTAGAGTTTAGAGAGGATTTGTGTCCACAACTTAATGGAATAATGAATTTTTCTCTCCTCTTATCCTTTCAGAAATCACCCTAAATAGAAAGGATATTGGGAGATTAAAAAAAAAAAAAAATCCCAATCTTTAATGAAATCAGAAAGTCATAGGAAATTCCAAATGACAAAAATATCTGGATGGGATGCCTTATGCAACCAAATTAAACTGGCTGTGGCAAGACAGAGAGAGGATACTTAAGAGGAGCAGACCTCAGCAATCATGGGAGAACACAGGTCTCCAATTAAGGGGTGAATTCTAAGGTGTCAATGAGGAATCATATAGAATCACTATTTTTCCCTGAAGCATCTATACTGGTGGCATGCTAGGAGGAGATTCTGAAATGCAAGCAACATTGATTGCTCATCTCTGAAGGCTAAGGAGGAGCACAGGGTAAATGAATATTTATTCTCAGTTTCTGACTCTCCTACACACACACACAAACACTCCCCATCACCACCCCAGGCAATGAAGAACTTCTGTGTTAAGCAGAGAGAATTCACTTTAGCCTGAAATGATACTCTAGCCACAACTATCCTATAAATACATGATCTAGAAAAAATCTAAAGGTGAGTAGTAGGAATAATAATAACACAGTAGTATAGAGTTTGTAAAATACACAAACAAAAAATGAGGAAAAGGAATAAGTTGAGGATATGATGGATGAAAAAATGCTCACTGACAGAGGAAAATTATGAAAAACATATGATGCAATTCATTCAAACAAAATGTAGCAGAACAGTCAACCTGCATATAATAGACATCTGAAAGTACAGGAAAACATGACACAGCAACAGATGATGATGTAACATGAGTTGATAGAGGCCAAAATTGAAATGGAAGAGACAAATGAAGACATTAAAGAAATGATCATTCAAAAAGGAAACACAAAGAAAATTAGACATGGCTGAAAAAAACACTGTGAGACCTGGAGGATAGGCCTGAGAAAACAAGCCAAATAATTATTCATTAATATAAACTTTAAAAGTATTAAGGCTATAATAGCTCTATAAAATAGGCAAAGGACAGGTAACACACACACTATAAATATTTGTAAAGATGAGAATCCAATCAAATAAAACAAATTCAAAGATATAATTCATGTAAACTTCTGGAAATAAAACATTTGAATGTCAAGATCAAGAGTATCTGATTTCCTAGGAAAAATTAATGACTTTCAAAACAGAGAAAGAATCCTTTGAGCCTCCAGCAAAGAACACCAAGTTATTTCAAATTAGAGATGCAACAGATGAATACTTCATAAGTTGACCCTTGATCAATGTGGGGTTTAGGGGCTCTGATCCTCTGAACAGTCAAAAATCTGTGTATAATTTTATAGGCATCCTCTGTATCCATAGATTCAACCAACTTTGAATTGTATAGAACTACAGTATATATTTATTGGAAAAAAAAAATCTGCCTATAAGGGGATGCATGCAGTCCAAAATTGCATTGTTCAAGGGTTAACTATATTTGGAATAAGTTGGGCAGTCTAACTACAATGGACCTTCCTTTAATACACTTAAGTTTACAGTGAGTACAGATTTACTGTCTATATTTATCTATCCTGAAAGGAATTTCATGAAATATTCACTATAACAAGGAAAGATATACTGTTATTTTTCTCAATTCCTCTCTTCTTCCATTTCACTTCTTGAAACATGCTGGTTATGATGGCCAATGAATCTGGATTTCATAGCCCAGTGAATCAGAACCTAAAGTTTGAAAAACACTAGAGGACAAATTTCAACTGACTAACAGAAGGAACAGGGCTTCCGTGGGGCTCATATGGTAAAGAATCTGCCTGGAATGTGGGAGACATGGGTTCCATCCCTCGGATGGGAAGATCCCTTGGAGGAGGGCATGGCAACACACTCTGGTGTTCTTGCCTGGAGAATCCCCATGGACAGAAGAGTCTGGAGGGCTACAGCCCATCAAGTCACAAAGAGTCAGACATGATCGAGCGACTAAGCACAACAGAAGGAACAAATGTCGTTTAAAACATGCAGGTAAAATAATACAGGCTGAAGTATTTTTTTAAAGATTTGAAGCTAAACAGTGGAAGAAAATCCATTTAAACAAGTAAGATTTGTAGTAGAATGAAGAAAAATGGAAATATGTTGTCAGTATTTATAATGTCGAGTCAATAATAAGGAAATAGAGTATTCCTAGAAGAAATTAAAGTAGTACACATAAAAGAGTGGGCAAAAACAAACAAACAAAAAAACACAGACTGCAAATTAGAAGGTTTAAAGAAAATACCACTTCGGATTGAAAGCTTAACATAAGAGAACTAAGAAAAAACTTATCTATAAAGGTTAAGATTAAATCTCAGAGATAAACCAAAATACACACCGGTTCAGGAGATACATGTACAATCTGATATTAAAAGATAGTCAAACACATACCAGGCAAATGAAAACAAAGTAAAAGTAGAGGACTCAATTTTAGTTTTGAATCAGCTTGGGTTCAGGGCCAGGAACATTAAATGAATCCAAAAGGGGTATTGATACCTTAAAGTAATAGAAAATAAAATTCATAATTCAAACACAGGTCATAAATATCTATGGACTGAAAAATCACAGCATCAAACTTATCAAGCAAAAATGATAAGAACTACAAAGTGAAACTTGGTATAATATGAGATTAATTCCCTTCTCTAAGTCCAAGTCACGTCAAATGGACCAAAATAAAGAAGGATAGAAAAAACCTAAATACTGTAATTAATAAAATCACTCTAAATAAAAATTAATTATACCTTAAACAGACAACAGTTAATCTTTCTGAATGCATAAAGACTATTCACAAACTTATCTACATACAAGAGCACAGAAAAGTATTCATAAATCCTGTTTGGGTGGAAATAGTACAGAGATTTTTTTTTTTTTTTTTTTATCACAAGGCAATGAAATGAATAAAATGAAGAACAAAGTAGAAAACAAATAAACATTTAAAAAATCTTCTCTCTCTAGAAAATTTCGAAAGCCTCCGTCTGAAATAATTCTTGGGCCTAAGAGGAAATGGAAACCAAAACTTTAGAAATCTGTAAATAAAAATCTAAATATGATGAAAGCATACACACCAGAACCTATAGGATATAGCTAGAACATTAAGCGCGGGCGGCTGTGACCGGCACATTTCAGCATGGTCAAGAGGAGTTACCCAACGTCCGAGGTCAGGGGCAACAGCCGAGAGTGCCAGGATGCGACAGCTTAGGAACGGCTGACAAGAGCTACCCAAGTCCAAGGTCAGGGGCGACAGCTGAGAGGAGCTACCCCACATCCAAGGTCAAGGGCTTCGGGAGGAGCTACCCGTGTCTGAGGTCAGGGGCAGCGGCCGGGAGGACCAAGCCCACGTCCAAGGAGCAGTGGCTGCATGGGCGCAGGATGGCCTAGAGGAGATATCCCACATTGAAGGTCAGGAAGGGCGGCACTGAGGAGATACCCCTCGTCCAAGGTAAGGAGCAGGGGCTGCACTTTGCTGGAGCAGCCGTGAAGAGATATCCCACGTCCAAGGTAAGAGAAACCCAAGTAAGATAGGAGGTGTTGCAAGAGGGCATCAGAGGGCAGACACACTTGAAACCATACTCACAGGAAACTAGTCAATCTAATCACACTAGGACCACAGCCTTGTCTAACTCAATGAAACTAAGACATGCCCGTGGGGCAACCCAAGACGGGGGGGTCTTGGTGGAGAGATCTGACAGAATGTGGTCCACTGGAGAAGGGAATGGCAAACCACTTCAGTATTCTTGCATTGAGAACCCCACAAAAAGTATGAAAAGGCAAAATGATAGGATACTGAAAGGGAACTCCCCAAGTCAGTAGGTGCCCAATATGCTACTGGAGATCAGTGGAGAAATAACTCCAGAAAGAATGAAGGAATGGAGTCAAAGCAAAAACAATACCCAACTGTGGATGTGACTGGTGATAGAAGCAAGGTCCGATGCTATAAAGAGCAATATTGCATAGGAACCTGGAATGTCAGGTCCATGAATCAAAGCAAATTGGAAGTGGTCAAACAAGAGATGGCAAGAGTGAATGTCAACATTCTAGGAATCAGTGAACTCAAATGGACTGGAATGGGTGAATTTAACTCAGATGACCATTATATCTACTACTGTGGACAGGAATCCCTTAGAAGGAATGGAGTAGCCATCATGGTCAACAAAAGAGTCCAAAATGCAGTACTTGGATGCAATCTCAAAAACGACAGAATGATCTCTGTTCCTTTCCAAGGCAAAACATTCAATATCACAGTAATCCAAGTCTATGCCCCAACCAGGAACGCTGAAGAAGCTAAAGTTGAACGGTTCTATGAAGACCTACAAGACCTTTTAGAACTAACACCCCAAAAAATGTCCTTTCATTATAGGGGACTGGAATGCAAAAATAGGAAGTCAAGAAACACCTGGAGTAACAGGCAAATTTGGCCTTGGAATATGCAATGAAGCAGGGCAAAGACGAATAGAGTTTTGCCAAGAAAATGCACTGGTCATAAATAACACCATCTTCCAACAACATAAGAGAAGACTACACATGGACATCACCAGATGGTCAACACTGAAATCAGATTGATTATGTTCTTTGCAGCCAAAGATGGAGAAGCTCTATAGAGTCAACAAAAACAAGACGGTGAGCTGACTGTGGCTCAGATCATGAACTCCTTATTACTAAATTCAGATTTAAATTGAAGAAAGTAGGGAAAACCACTAGACCATTCAGGTATGACCTAAATCAAATCCCTTATGATTATACAGTGGAAGTGAGAAATAGATTTAAGCGCCTAGATCTTATAGATAGAGTGCCTGATAAACTATGGAATGAGGTTCATGACATTGTACAGGAGACAGGGATCAAGACCATCCCCATGGAAAAGAAATGCAGAAAAGCAAAATGGCTTTCTGGGGAGGCCTTACAAATAGCTGTGAAAAGAAGAGAAGCGAAAACCAAAGGAGAAAAGGAAAGATATAAGTATCTGAATGCAGAGTTCCAAAGAACAGCAAGAAGAGATAAGAAAGCCTTCCTCAGCGATCAATGCAAAGAAATAGAGGAAAACAACAGAATGGGAAGGACTAGAGATGTCTTCAAGAAAATTAGAGATACCAAGGGAACATTTCATGCAAAGATGGGCTCTATAAAGGACAGAAATGGTATAGACATAACAGAAGCAGAAGATATTAAGAAGAGGTGGCAAAAATACACAGAAAAACTGTACAAAAAAGATCTTCACAACCCAGATAATCACGATGATGTGACCTAGAGCCAGACATCCTGGAATGTGAAGTCAAGTGGGCCTTAGAAAGCATCACTACAAACAAAGCTAGTGGAGGTGATGGAATTCCAGTTGAGTTATTTCAAATCCTGAAACATGATGCTGTGAAAGTGTTGCACTCAATCTGCCAGCAAATTTGGAAAACCCAGCAGTGGCCACAGGACTGGAAAAGGTCAGTTTTCATTCCAATCCCAAAGAAAGGCAATGCCAGAGAATGCTCAAACTACTGCACAATTGTGCTCATCTCACATGCTTGTAAAGTAATGCTCAAAATTCTCCAAGTCAAGCTGCAGCAATACATGAACCGTGAACTGCCTGATGTTCAAGCTGGTTTTAGAAAAGGCAGAGGAACCAGAGATCAAATTGCCAACACCCGCTCGATCATCAAAATAGCAAGAGAGTTCCAGAAAAACATATATTTCTGCTTTATTGACTATGCCAAAGCCTTTGACTGTGTGGATCACAATAAACTGTGGAAAATTGTGAAAGAGATGGGAATACCAGACCACCTGACCTGCCTCTTGAGAAACCTATATGCAAGTCAGGAAGCAACAGTTAGAACTGTACATGGAGCAACAGACTGATTCCAAATAGGAAAAGGAGTACGTCAAGGCTGTATATTGTCACCCTGCTTATTTAACTTATATGCAGAGTACATCATGAGAAACGCTGGACTGGAGGAAACATAAGCTGGAATCAAAATTGCTGGGAGAAATATCAATAATCTCAGATATGCAGATGACACCAACTTTATGGCAGAAAGTGAAGAGGAACTCAAAAGCCTCTTGATGAAGGTGAAACAGGAGAGTGAAAAAGTTGGCTTAAAGCTCTACATTCAGAAAACGAAGATTATGGCATCCGGTCCCATCACTTCATGGGAAGTAGATGGGGAAACAGTGGAAACAGTGTCAGATTTTATTTTTCTGGGCTCCAAAATCACTGCAGATGATGACTGCAGTCATGAAATTAAAAGATGCTTACTCCTTGGAAGGAAAGTTATGACCAACCTAGATAGCATATTCAAAAGCAGAGGCATTACTTTGCCAACAAAGGTCCGTCTAGTCTAGGCTATGGTTTTTCTTGTGGTCATGTATGGATATGTGAGTTTGACTGTGAAGAAGGCTGAGCGCCAAAGAATTGATGCTTTTGAACTGTGTTGGAGAAGACTCTTGAGAGTCCCTTGGACTGCAAGGAGATCCAACCAGTCCTTTCTAAAGGAGATCATCCCTGGGATTTCTTTGGAAGGAATGATGCTAAAGCTGAATGGCCACCTCATGAGAAGAGTTGACTCATTGGAAAAGACTGATGCTGGGAGGGATTGGGGGCAGAAGGAGAGGGGATGACAGAAGATGAGATGGCTGGATGGCATCACTGATTTGATGGACGTGAGTCTGAGTGAACTCCGGGAGTTTGTGATGGACAGGGAGGCCTGGCATGCTGCGATTCATGGGGTGGCAGAGTCGGACACGACTGAGCGACTGAACTGAACTGACTGAACTGAGAACATTATTCATAGAAAAGTTTACAGCCTTAAAATGTTTATATTAATAAACAAGAAAGAATGAAAACAAATACATTCAAGAAGAAGCAACAACAAATTAAACCAAAGGAAGGAAGAAATTATCAGCTGAAAAGCAGAAAGTGATAAATTATTAAAAAGAATATAAGTAGCATATGATTGTGAGATTCCTTCTTTGGGGGAAAAATATAAAACTAACAGTTAATTAGAAGGGAAAATGAGGAGTAGGGATTGAAGAGTGAAAAAGTTGGCTTAAAGCTCAACATTCACAAAATGAAGATCATGGCATCCGGTCCCATCACTTCATGGGAAATAGATGGGGAAAGCATAAATAATAAGTAGCCATTAAAAATGATATATGTATTGATATAATCTGAGATATAATATTAAATGAAAAAAGCAAGTGATAGCTGTTATTTGTGCTTTAAAACAGAAAGGCCACATATGCACATCTCTTTAATGATGCACAGAGCATGTCAACCCTGCCAACACCTTAACTTCAGATTTCCAGCCTCTAGAGTCGTGAGGAAATAAATTTGTTAAGTTACCTGTTCTGTGGTACTTTGTATGGTAGGCCTGGTAATCTAATAAAGTCTTCAGCTTTATGTATCTAAAAAGCATTTTCTCTGCTACTTCACATATCATTTGAAACTGTCAATCAGATGGCAATTCAGGTCACCTGCACCAACATTTTCTGGGAAGCAACTCCATGGCCAAGGGAACATGACTTAGGGAGTCTAGCTCAGCAGTAAAACAGTTGATTGCAGGAAAATGTGACTTGGAAGCACTTCTCCTCAGATGTTGAGTTTTCTCTTCAAATAAATGAATTCTGTTTGTTACAGTGAAAAGCTTATTGACTTAGGCTAAACATTCCAATGTGACAGCTCTGAAAGATGCACTGATATCTGATGACCGTGCATTTACAACATTGACAACTGACAGCTTGTTCCATTAAGAGGACTGAGCACAAGCAGAAAGAGTGTCAAGAAGACTTTCAACTGGGATGAGAATCAGGATCAGTATTTCATTATGTCTTTCCATAGAGGTGACCTGACCAGTGGCAGGACTGAAATCCAAGAGTGATCTTCTGCACCCTGTGAATCTGGGTGATTGGCTCCGCCTTGGCTACCAGGTAACAGAAGGAGCAGTGTTCTCACACTCGACATAGAATGCAGTACTGAGGGCTACACTCAGCCTCCCCCAGCAATTCCCTCTCTGGGCCCCCTGGACCAGCTTTGAGACCCTGGGTGAGTCCTGGACCCAATCTCCTCACCCATGACATGAGATAAAAAAGGGCCATTGTGAGGATTAAGTAAAATTATATAAGTGAGCACTGTGTAAAATAAATTATAAAGAACAACACAAATATAACTTACTGTTAATATTGTTAAAGTAGGTGCAAGATTACTAGACCAGGAATCAAGTTTTCTAATTCTATGGCCTGTGTCTGTTTTTGTATATATGTTATACTCATTTGAAACATTTACTGAAAGAAAAGATTTCTAATTCTGTGTCTGCTGCAAACTAGGGTAACACTCATTGTATATATAGGGCCACCCTCTTTCTAAGGGGACTTAGCTTACTCATCTGTAAAATGAGGGTGGTGAACCCTATTATCTTGTGTTATTTGGACCTATCTAAAATGCTGTGATCTATTTCTCATCACTCAATGTCTGATAAGATGTAATGATAACACATTTATTAAATGAAGACTTTGATATGTAGGTTGGGGACACCTTCCTTTGATGTGAAATGCCTAAAGTCAAAAGAACAAAAGGATTTGGGAGATTCCTAGCTGTTTTATAACTATGTTATACAGGGAATCACAAGTAAATATCAAGTCTTAGGAGGGAAGTTCTGACAATGAGACATTCTATTTGATTAAAAAAAAAAAAAAAAACGCTCTGTGAATTTCTGGAATAAAAAATTAGGGCTCCCAGTGTAGCTTCTCTACATTTTCATATGATATGAATATTTACGAAAAGTTCAAAACACAGACTTCGTCAGCCCTAAACCAATATTTAAACTCTAACTTTCCCAACTCCTCAGCCAGCTCTGTTACCCTGGACAACTTCCTACCCTTAGAATAGTAGAAGGTACAGCTTTTCATTTCTTCAATTCTAAGGAGGAAGAATGAGACAACACAGAAACAGAGGGAACTTAGGCTACTTTTAGATAAACCTTTCATAAAAATTGCTGTTAGATACTGGGACATACTTTCTTCAAGTGATATTTTGAATATTACAGAATTTCAATCTACTTACAAGTGAAAATCTGGGGAATGCAGAAAAGTATGAATAAGGAAAAATGTACCCATAATTTACTTCCCAGAGATAAAGTTTTGATGGATAGACTCACCACAGAGTTGGAAGCCCCTTTCCACATCAGTCAATCCACGCATCTTAAGGGGTGAGAATGCCAGACCTTCCCTCCCTCTCTCCATTCTTCCATCAACCCCATTCCCACCTTATTCTAGAAAGAATTACAGGTGGCTGCATGACAATGGATAAGTCCCTTAGACCAGACCTCAGTTACCACATTTGTACGATGAGACACTACCACCTCACCTTTGTTAGGAAGATACCACGTAACCTGAATGTTACCCATCGAGCACGTTCTTCACACCATGCATAGTGCTTAGTGCTTCACACACCTCATCTCTGTGAAAGTGCTTTGTGAACTTTCAAGCACAATTCAGACTACAGTGTAAAGGTACTGTTAATTCCTGGCATATCCTGAAGACAATTTCATCTTCCAGAAGGTAGAGGAAACTTAAGGGAGTAATTGGACCTAATTCTAAACAACAAAGAATTAGAGAGAAAGTGACAGTATCATGTAGAACTTTTCCTTAAACATTAGAAAACAGAAGAGATCTACACTTTTCCCTGGTAGATCTTCCTAGACCCAAAATATTCCAAATGTTTTCCTTCAAACCCTCAAATGTCCTGAATGTTCCTTGATAGGACTCACATCAAAAATGGTTGTCATAAATGAGCACCAGTCAGAATGAAATGTAAAGGGTTTGCAAAATGAGAATATTCCATACTTTATGAGAATCTGAACCCAAAGTTCAAAGATGTGCCTTTGAAATCTCTCAGGCACATGAGCATGCACACATCCTGTACCCCACCCCCACGACTGCTGGAGATTCTCAGCAGATCCATCTTCCACCTGTTGTGTGTTTTTAGGGTCCAGTCATAAAGCTTTGTCTCTGGAGGCTTATAAGAGCACAGAGTGCTTGTTACCAGACCACTGACGCAAGATCATGAGGAGTGAACCATGGAGAGGAACTTTAATTACAACTCCTTGCAGCAGTCTTCCCTGGTGGCTCCATGGTAAAGAATCTGCCTGCAATGTGGGAAACCCAGGTTTGACCCTTCGATGGAGTAGATCCCCTGGAGAAGAAAATGGCAACCCACTCCGATATTCTTTGCATGGAAAATCCCCAGGACAAAGGAGCCTGGTGGGCTACAGTCCATAGGGTCAAAAGCAATGGACATGACTGAGCGACTTTCACTTTCTCTGCAGCGAGCTCACCTGTTTTGCTCTTTCAGTGAGGGCAGCAGCCTCTGCCTCGCCCAGTTGTTGCACCATCTTGTAAAACAGGCTGTCTCTATTTTGCAGCAAAACAAATGGTTCATCATGTTCTTCCAGTCTCCCTGAATCCAAAACCTGTTAATCAGCAGAAACAAATCCTTTAGTGCACAAGGTTTCTCAGTAACATATTATAACTGGGACAGTATTTCTAAAAGGGCAGGACAGGGAGAATAGAGAGAATCTATTTTGGTGGTAGGACTGACTGGTATTTGAAAGGTTTGATTACCCTGTTTTAAGGGCTTCCCTGGTAGTTCAGCTGGTAAAGAATCCACCTGTGATACTGGAGACCCCAGTTTGATCCCTGGCTCAGTAAGATCCCCTGGAGAAGGGATAAGCTACCCACTCCAGTTTTCTTGGGCTTCCCTGGTGGTTCAGAAGGTAAAGAATCCACCTGCAATGTGGGAGACCTTGGTTCAATCCCTGGGTTGGAAAGATCCCCTGGAGAAGGGAAAGGATACTCACTCCAGTATTCTTGCCTTGAGAATTCCCTGAACAGAGGAGCGTAGCGGGCTATAGCCCATGGGGTGGCACACAGTCAGGCAGGACAGAGCGACTTTCACTTTCACCCTGTTTTAAGAGGGAGACAAAGGCCTAACCCAACCTTTTGTTACTATGTTATAGGAAATGAAGAAAATGAAAGTTTTTGATTATGAGTATGGGCACTTTATATTCTGCCAAGGACATTTAGGGTTGTTACCATTATTGCTTTCAGCTTAGACTCTGAGCTTTAAGGGCTACTTAAGACTGCCGCCATGAAATTAAAAGACGCTTACTCCTTGGAAGGAAAGTTATGACCAACCTAGATAGCATATTCAAAAGCAGAGACATTACTTTGCCAACAAAGGTCCATCTAGTCAAGGCTAGGGTTTTTCCTGTGGTCATGTATGCATGTGAGAGTTGGACTGTGAAGAAGGCTGAGCGCCGAAGAATTGATGCTTTTGAACTGTGGTGTTGGAAAAGACTCTTGAGAGTCCCTTGGACTGCAAGGAGATCCAACCAGTCCATTCTGAAGGAGATCAGCCCTGGGATTTCTTTAGAAGGAATGATGCTAAAGCTGAAACTCCAGTACTTTGGCCACCTCATGCGAAGAGCTTACTCATTGGAAAAGACTCTGATTCTGGGAGGGATTGGGGGCAAGAGGAGAAGGGGACGACAGAGGATGAGATGGCTGGATGGCATCACTGACTCGATGGACATGAGTCTGAGTGAACTCCGGGAGTTGGTGATGGACAGGGAGGCCTGGTGTGCTGCGATTCATGGGGTCGCAAAGAGTCGGACACGACTAAGCAACTGATCTGATCTGATCTGATCTGATATACAGAGTTGGGAAATTTCTTAATTCAAGAAAATCAATTAATTTAAAAAGTTGATATCATACAAACCAGATGGCAATGACCTAACAGCAAATTAACTGTCAAGCTGGTTTGACAGAATCTGAGCAACATTTGGGGAAAAAAGAAAATGCTTCCAGAATTTCTTTAGGATCCTGGATTACATCAGCTGCTAAGACAGGCAAAACCTCTCGTTGGAGAGGTTAAGATGCTTCTTGAAGTTGGCTTTTGTTGTAGTTTATTTTTTAAGAGTGAAAGGCTGGCAAAGAGCTGCTACACAATCAACTTTAGCAGAATTGCTGTGCACAGAAGAAATCTCTAGGAATTCAATTTTCTCTTTGGATAAGACTAAAGAAGCAAATAAAAAGTTGAGCTTCAAATTCTAGTGATCACGACCCACAGAGAACACTGGGGCAGCCCAATCTGAATTGCCAAGGATCTAAACCTGTTTTCACAAATTATCTTTCTCTGCTCCTTTTTCTTTCTTTCTTGAGCTGCCTGACTTTCACCCCTTTTACTGCATAGTGATATGTCCACTAAGTGAAAATTAAAAGGGAGAGGAGGGTCCTCTTAACTTGGTCTTTCTACTTATTAGTGACTTTGGTTAATGATTTTGGAGGGGAAAAAGAGTCTGAAACAATGGGCCCAAATGGCACAGCTATAAAAACATTTCTGATGTTAAGTGGTACTTATTTCTTCACTAGGTCATGTTTAGAGTAAATGTTCAAGAGAATAGGCTGAAACTCTAAACTGAACACAAGTTGTTTTTCCACATCTAGGTGTTGCAATTAATTTGATACCATGGTATTTAATTGAAAACATTTAATTCTCATAAAGTTATGAGATATAACATTTAAGTCTCATAAAGGCCATTTTCCTCTTAACCTTTTGTTTACCACTATCAATCATTACTAAGGGTAGCTTTCTCAAATGAGTTCAAGGATAACTGAACCCGTCACATCCAAATAATAATTTAAATGTTCTGTAACTTGGCAAGCCAATTTTGATGCTCCAAATGTGTAATTTTACTTAAGTATAGCATGATAGAACATAACTACTCCTCTCCCAATGTTGAAGAAAAAGAAAAATGCAATTTTAAAACATAGGTTTCAATATACCAACAATCAATCAATCTACAAGAGAACAGACAAGAGTATATAATGGAGAGAAGACCATATCTTCAATAAGTAGTACTGGGAAAGCTGGACAGCTACATGGAAATCAATGAAATGAGAACACTATTTCATATTATAAACAAAAAGAAGCTCAGAATGGTTTAAAGACCTAAATAAAAGACATGATAAGAGAACATAGGCAAAACATTCTTGGATGTAAATTGTATCAATATTTTCTTAGATTAGTCTCCCAGGGCAAAATAAATAAAAGCAAATATAAATAATAAGACCTAATCAAACTTAAAAGATTTTTCACAGCAAAGGAAACCAGCAACAGAATGAAAAGAGAAATTTTGGAATGAAATAAAATATTTACAATTGATACAGTCAACAAGGGGTTAATACCCAAAATACACAAAAAGCTCATACAATGCAATATCATAAAACAAACAGGAGTGGGCAGAAGTAGGGGAAAAAAGAAACAAACAACCCAATCAAAAAATGGCCAGAAGATCGAAAAAGATATTTCTCTAAAGAAGACATACAGATGGCCAATCTGTTCAGTTCAGTTCAGTCACTCAGTCGTGTCCGACTTTTTGCAACCCCATGAATCACAGCACGCCAGGCCTCCCTGTCCATCACCAACTCCCGGAGTTCACTCAGACTCACGTTCATCAAGCCAGTGATGCCATCCAGCCATCTCATCCTCTGTCGTCCCCTTCTCCTCCTGCCACCAATCCCTCACAGCATCAGAGTCTTTTCCAATGAGTAAGCTTCTCGAATGAGGTGGCCAAAGTACTGGAGTTTCAGCTTTAGCATCATTCCTTCTAAAGAAATCCCAGGGTTGATCTCCTTCAGAATGGACTGGTTGGATCTCCTTGCAGTCCAAGGGACTCTCAAGAGTCTTTTCCAACACCACAGTTCAAAAGCATCAATTCTTCAGCGCTCAGCTTTCTTCACAGTCCAACTCTCACATCCATACATGACCACTGGAAAAACCATAGCCTTGACTAGATGGACCTTTGTTGGCAAAGTAATGTCTCTGCTTTTGAATATGCTATCTAGGTTGGTCATAACTTTCCTTCCAAGGAGTAAGCGTCTTTTAATTTCATGGCTGCAGTCACCATCTGCAGTGATTTTGGAGACCCCAAAAATAAAGTCTGACACTGTTTCCACTGTTTCCCCATCTATTTCCTATGAAGTGATGGGACCAGATGCCAAGATCTTCGTTTTCTGAATGTTGAGCTTTAAGCCAACTTTTTCACTCTCCACTTTTACTTTCATCAAGAGGCTTTTTAGTTCCTCTTCACTTTCTGCCATAAGGGTGGTGTCATCTGCATGTCTGAGGTTATTGATATTTCTCCTGGCAATCTTGATTCCAGCTTGTGTTTATTTCAGTCCAGCGTTTCTCATGATGTACTCTCCATGAAAGTTAAATAAGCAGGGTGACAATATACAACCTTGACGTACTCCGTTTCCTATTTGGAACCAGTCTGTTGTTCCATATCCAGTTCTAACTGTTGCTTCCTGACCTGCATACAGATTTCTCAAGAGGCAGGTCAGGTGGTCTGGTATTCCCATTTCTTTCAGAATTTTCTACAGTTTCTTGTGATCCACACAGTCAAAGGCTTTGGCATAGTCAATAAAGCAGAAATAGATATTTTTCTGGAACTCTCTTGCTTTTTCCATGATCGAGCGGATGTTGACAATTTGATCTCTGGTTTCTCTGTCTTTTCTAAAACCAGCTTGAACATCAGGAAGTTCACGGTTCACATATTGCTGAAGCCTGGCTTGGCGAATTTTGAGCATTAATTTAGTAGAGTGTGAGATGAGTGCAATGGCACCTCACTCCATTACTCTTGCCTGGAAAATCCCATGGACGAAGGAGCCTGGTAGGCTGCAGACCATGTGGTCACGAAGAGTTGGACATGACTGAGTGACTTCACTTTTCACTTTCATGCATTGGAGAAGGAAATGGCAACCCACTCCAGTGTTATTGCCTGGAGAATCCCAGGGACGGGGGAGCCTGGTGGGCCGCTGTCTGTGGGGTCACACAGAGTTGGACACGACTGAAGCGACTTAGCAGCAGCAGAGATGAGTGCAATTGTGCAGTAGTTTGAGCATTCTTTGGCATTGTCTGTCTTTGGGATTGGAATGAAAACCGACCTTTCCCAGTCCTGTGGCCACTACTGAGTTTTCCAAATGTGCTGAAATATTGAGTGCGGCACTTTCACAGCATCATATTTAAGGATTTGAAATAGCTCAGTTGGAATTCCATCACCTCCACTAGCTTTGTTCATAGTGATGCTTTCTAAGGCCCACTTGACTTCACATTCCAGGATGTCTGGCTCTAGGTCAGTGATCACACCATCGTGATTACCTGGGTCATGAAGATCTTTTTTGTACAGTTCTTCTGTGTATTCTTGCCATGTTTTCTTAATAGTTTCTGCTTCTGTTAGGTCCATACCATTTGTGTCCTTTATTGAGCCCATCTTTGCATGAAATATCCCCTTGGTATCTCTGATATTCTTGAAGCGATCTCTAGTCTTTCCCATTCTATTGTTTTCCTCTATTTCTTTGTACTGATCACTGAGGAAGGCTTTCTTATCTCTCTTTGCTATTCTTTGGCACTCTGCATTCAAATGGATATATCTTTCATTTTCTCCTTTGCTTTTCGCTTCTCTTCTTTTCGCAGGTTTTTTTTTTAGGCCTCCTCAGACAGCCATTTTGCTTTTTTACATTTCTTTTTCTTGGGAATGGTCTTAATCCCTGTCTCCTGTATAATATCACAAACCTCCATCCACAGTTCGTCAGGCTTTCTATCACATCTAGTCCCTTAAGTCTATTTCCCACTTCCACTGTATAATCATAAGTGATTTGATTTAGGTCATACCTGAATGGTCTAGTGGTTTTCCCTATTGTCTTCAATTTAAGTTGGAATTTGGCAATAAGCATTTCATGATCTGAGCCACAGTCAACTCCCTGTTTTGTTTTTGCTGACTCTATAGAGCTTCTCCATCTTTGGCTGCAAAGAATACAGTCAATCTGATTTTGGTGGTGACCATCTGGTGATGTCCATGTGTAAAGTCTTCTCATGTTATGTTACAAATACATACAAAATACATGTTACATAAAATTTACCTACTTAACTATTTTTAAGTGATTATATTATTAAGTATATTCACACTGTTGTATAACCAAACCTCAGAATATATTTTCCCGTGTAAAACTGAAATTATGTACCCATTAAATAGCCCATTCTCCTCCCTCTGTCCCTGGGGACCACCATTCTCCTTTCTGTCTTTGAATTTCACTACTCCAGGAACCCTATAAAAAATGGAATCATATGGTAATGGATCCGTTTGTTTCTGGTTTATTTCATTTATCACGATAACCTCAAGATTCATAGATGGTCAGTATTTTTCCTTTTTTAAAGCTATATATTATTTCACTGTAGGGTTATACCAAATTTGTTTTTCCATTCATTTGTCACTTTCATCATGGATACTTGGGTTGCTTCCAAATTTTGTATGCTATGAACATGAGTATACCACATACCCTATCTTAAAAGAATATATAAGATGCTGTGGAAGCAGAGAGGCGCCTGAAGGGGCAGATGCATTAGAGTTGACTATGAAAATGAGGAGACTTTCTCCAGCCAGATGATAGAAGGAAAGTGTCTCTGAAGTTGAGGAGGGGTCAGTATGTGCACACTGGAAGCAGGCAGGACATGGTACTTTGGGAGAATCAACACATGACCTGGGTATAGAAGTTGCATGTAAGTTAGGACTTGGTGCTGGACAGGTAGGTGGGGAAGAGCTTCCTACCACCTTGTGTGTTATGGTTTATTCTCTTCTTCAAGATGCTGCCATGATCCCAGCCAAGGGCCCCAACATGAGTGTAAAGGAACATTACCTGCAGACATGGACACTGATAGGACCAGATCACAAACCTCTCTGCCGTCTCCCAAGCACGTCTTCCTCTGCTCGCTTCAATTTGCTTTCATCCACTCTGAGTGCGTCTCTGGCCTCTGCCTCTACCTGGGGGCTCTGGCTCCTCACCCTTGACTGAGTCATGATTCTGGGCCCCTCTCTTTTCACTACAAGCTCATCCCATGGCCCCTGCTGATGTGGACTTAGGGCTGCACTATGGTTCTAGCAGCAGCTCATTTAGGCCAGTAGGGATCAGATCTGAGCTAAAGAAAGAAGCAGTCTGTGGGAGGGAGGGCAGGGAGATGGCAGCTTAGTAAGGTTGAGAGGAGGAAGCTGCAACCAGAGAGTACCATGGGAATAAGAGAAGATTTCAGAAATACAAAGAAGAAAAAGATGGAAAGGAGGAAAGGGGAGAGATATTGGAGAGTTGGTGACAGGGATCCAGGGCTCACTTCCTAGACTGTGTAGGAATAATCAGGTGACATATATAGTGTCCTGGGTCATGTTAAGCTCCAGCTCCAGGGCCCAGGGCCACCAACCACCATGAGTGAGCTTACCACACAGGTAAAGAAATGCTGGGATCCCCATTCCATGGTCAGTCTTCAAGAAGGATTCCTGTACAATGTCATTGATCTAATCTGCATCCAAGAGAATCCTCTGGAATCACTGACAAGGAACTCAATAGCAGATATGGCACTAAATCTTTAGCTAAATTTTAAAGAGGCAAATGGCTTAAACAAACCTTTTCTCTTGAGAATATGGATGGTTGCAGGTCCTTCAATACCAAAGGGCCATCTAAGCTGTACCTGAAGTTCACACTGGAAAAGTCAATCTCTCCTCTGTGGGGCCAGGCTGGTGGTGGTCGATATTCATACTCCCAGGGTGCTTCTTTCTCACATTCTGTATATTCAATCCCCCTTCCTACTGAAATCATCTGAAACACATAAGACATCATGGGAATTAGGAAAGAGGGTCTTGCTTATGGATGTTCAGAGACTGGAAATGAAAACTTCTGCTTTTGTATCTTTACATTGGCTTTTCTGTGATTCAGAAGATCTCAGGTCTTAGCATCACAAGGGACAGAGGTAGGAGTTTTACAAGGCCTTTGGTGATTTGTAGACTTCTAACACTGTCATTTACAGCTACTTCCTGCAACATTACCTTAAAACTAAAATAATTAGAGAAATGAATGCAAAGATTTTATTGATCCACGTTTCACACCTGAACAAAAAATAATAATAATAAGAGAATTTTGTTTTAGAAAAGAATATTTATGGACATCAATTAGTAATGTGTGGCTACAGAAGGGCCATCTGCTATACTGATGGTCATCAAACCACATTTTAATAATTAGCCACTCTCTGCTTTATTAGGAGAGAGAAGTGGAAAGTTTTCATTTTTATTTGTTTTTCTCCCTTTAGGAGAAGGTACAAATATTCAAAAGAGATTTAAATTTACGATCTTGTAAAGTGCTATAACTCCACACCTCTGATAGCATAGTCTGAGCAGGATCTTATGCTACCAGAAAGAAGAGACACTAGCAAATTCAGGTGTTCAACATGCACAAGAATAGATGGTCAAATGGGGAGTGGAGGAAGCTACTAATTAAATTAAAAGTCTTAAAATACTGAATTCTTTAGTTGAGCCAACAATGAGGATTTATTTGTTAAGAAACAAAGATAAACAAACCACTAAGAAATTAGCTTGTATTCTCCCCAGGGTTTCAGAACCTTTCTCTTGCAGAGATATTTATTATATTTGAAGACAGTTTGTGATGAATATAAAAACCTGCTGACATGGCATATATAAGACTGAAAAAAACACATATATATTTTATTTTACATTTATTTTAAACAGATGGAATAGGATGTAAAAAACTCTGTTAATCATGATATTTTGCCTAAAAATTGCTTTTTTGCCAGTTATTGGCAAGGAGATTTGAAAAGTCTAAGAACGATAAGATAAACATCACCATATTCTCAGCTTCAATGCTTTGCCTGACCCAACACTGGAACATCCCCGTGAGCGTGAGGGTGAGAGATAGCACCAGGCCAACCTTTCCAGGATTCAAGGCTAAACAAGGAAGAAGAGAAGGAATCAAGTCAGTATGGTTCTTAAACCCTTGTCCAGCTCCTTCTATAACTTTACAAAGAAGACTTCTTTATCATATTTAAATCATTCATATATAATGATAGTATTATTCATACTTTTACTATGTTGATTTAGCTCATAACACATTGGGAGAAAATGACTATGCATTCAGAAAGACTGTTACATGTGTTTATTAATCCCATCAGGATTGACATATACTTGGCCCCATTATATAGGTGAAGAATCATGTCATTATTCAGACTTTCATCATTATGGCTACAAGAACCATTAGGTAATTTAACTTTCTACATGTCCAATGCAGTTGCAGCTTAAACCACAAAAACAAGGCAATAGGTTTTAAGAGCAAGTGATTTTAAATCTAAAATACTACTTTCATTGTTCCATATTAAAGATTCAATGCTGTTAGAATGGAATCATAAGAGATGGTGAATTCATGCCACACACACCAACACCTGCTATCCACACAGCAGTGAGGACACTGTTCTTTGCTACAGAGATTCTTTCTCATCGCAGGGCACCAGGCACCTACACAAGAGATTTGAGTAGCCATAAAGCTAAAACCTAAACTTTAAGTTGAAGTTAAAGCTTTATGGTAAATTTGATCCTCTCCTCCCAACTATGGTATACTAACTAGAATGCTCAGAAGGTCAGCTTCCTACAGTTGTATAGACTGCTACCCATTCAACAAAAGATAAAAGGTCTCATATTAAGACACAAATGACTTCATACAGACCACACTGTGGAATCACATGCTGCAAACAGTTTAATACAATTCATTAGAACCAAACAGTATATGATATTAGATGAGGTGGCAATAACTTAATAACTGTAAACAAAGCTATAAACTGTAAGCATACCACAAACAGTTATTCACATCTATACTTACTTTCTACCAGAATCAGGGCCCCAAAGGCAACAACAGTGATGAAGATGGCACAGATGACATCTAGATACATAGCAAGCCATTGGGACATCGTCAAAAGCAGGAACCAAGCCTCTGGATTTGTGAACAATAATAAACATATTACATAAATAGAAAAACCATGTTAGCTGCTTGTAATGAGGGAGAACATTTTGCTCAGTTGAGCCACAAAAGATTTTTACATAAGGTAGAACAGCAAAGATACACACCCAAGGAACCCGAAGATTCTAGAAAGCTAGGTTTTGACACAAGACTATGTATAGGACACATAGGAATCAGTCCAGGGGCTTTATGGGGAGTATGCGCCAAAAAATTCAACCCACAGGTTATAAACAGAAACATGATGCTAATAAAGAAAACAGGAAATGGTCTCATCGGTGCATTTCCTGCAGTGCTGGGATTCAATGTGAAGACCATCCTCTCACCGGGTCGATTGTTTCCAGCACTCAGACAGCAAATAGCACAACTCTGCTGTTTCTCGCACTTTCTATATTTATTACAGAGCCCTGCACAGTGTTTATTTTCAGGTGTCAGTGTCTACATAACCATGAGCTAACCAGATTGGCATGTGGCTTTTGAAATGCCATTTTACCTCCAAAATTCAATAAAGATTAGAAAGATAGGCCAAACTTTATAGACTTAGAGGAAAATCTGAAATTTCTACCTAGAAAAAATATTTCAGAGATATAAATAATAATACATATCAAGTGGGCAGCAATCTGATGATCAGGAAATGATTTTCCTCAATCATGTCAGCCACACTGCATGCTCTGAAAAGAGAGCTGGCAAACTATAGTTTGGAGGCCAAGAACAGCCACTACTGGGTTCTGAACACAGCCACAGCTATTTGCTGGTGTATTATCTTTGCCTGTCTTTGTGGTGAGTAGTTGCAGCAGAGATGATAACGTACACAAAGCCTACAATATTTTCTATCTAGCTTTTTGCCAAAAAAAAATTTGCTGACTCCTCTACTAAAAGGGACAGAAAGCCTTAGGACACAGTGATGCAAGGACAATGCAAGGCTGTCAGGGGAGAAAAGCAGGGGTGTGAGAGGGGAAGAAGGGAACACAGAGGGGATGCTGAGGGAAAGGGGTAGGGGAGGCAGGTGTGTAGAAAGGGACAAGGGGGCACACAGAGAGAAGGGCTGGCCAGCAAGACCACCTGAGAGGGAGGTCAGGCCTCAGAAGGCAGCACATCCCATCTTTTAAAATCATTTCCAGAAATGTACAGACCTGAGTGCAAGTCCTGGCATGTGTCGAACACTTCCTGAAACCTCTGTTCAGCTTTGTACGCCCGGATGGTCCAGAGTCCCCAGAGAGAAGGCGCTAAGTGGGACAGTACCTGGCTCCATGCTGGGGAAAAAGAGATAGACACACAACAGTGAAAGTCACAGAGGATGGATAGGAGGAAACCACTGCCTCCTGGGCTCTGTGGTCATAAGTCCCACCAAAGGGCACACCTGGGGCTTCCTGATGGGCGGACTAGGGGAGGAGGGACAATACCCCTTCTAGGGAGGATCCTCCACATGACTCACAAACTGCTCACACCAAACTTCACTTTAACAACCTGGAAATGAAAAATAATCTTTGAAACTTTCTTTGACCAAATTCAGATCACAGCTAGAATTCTTTACTACTTCTTTCATCAAGGTCCTCCTCAAACATGCCTCCCTTCAAATTCTTCTGGCATCTCTCCAGGTAGAAATTGCTCACATTTTAAAGATATATTGAAGTACAGTTTATTCACAATATTATGTTAGTCTCAGGCATATAACATAGAGATTCAGTTATTTTTTTTTATTATATTCCACTACAGATTATTACGGAGAAGGCAATGGCACCCCACTCCAGTACTCTTGCCTGGAAAATCCTACGGACGGAGGAGCCTGGTAGGCTGCAGTCCATGGGGTCGCTAAGAGTCAGATATGACTGAGTGACTTCACTTTCACTTATCACTTTCATGCATTGGAGGAAATGGCAACCCACTCCAGTGTTCTTGCCTGGAGAATCCCAGGGACAGGGGAGCCTGGTGAGCTGCCATCTATGGGGTCGCACAGAGTCGGACATGACTGAAGCGACTTAGCAGCAGCAGCAACAGATTATTATAAGATACTGAAAAAAATTCCTTGTTCAGTTCAGTCACAGTCATGTCTGACTCTTTGCGACCCCATAAACCACAGCATGCCAGGCCTCCCTGTCCATCACCAACTCCTGGAGTCCACTCAAACCCATGTCCATCAAGTCCATGATGCCATCCAACCATCTCATCCTCTGTCGTCCCCTTCTCCTCCTGCCCTCAATCTTTCCCAGCATCAGGGTCTTTTCCAATGAGTCGGATCTTTGCATCAGGTGGCCAAAGTATTGGAGTTTCAACTTCAACCTTAGTCCTTCCAATGAACACCTAAAGGACTGATATCCTTTAGGATGGACTGCTCTGATCTCCTTGCAGTCCAAGGGACTCTCAAGAGTCTTTTCCAACACCACAGTTCAAAAGCATCAATTCTTCGGCGCTCAGCTTTCTCTATAGTCCAACTCTCACATCCATACATGACCACTGGAAAAACCATAGCCTTCACTAGAAGGACCTTTGTTGGCAAAGTAATGTCTCTGCTTTTTAATATGCTGTCTAGGTTGGTCATAACTTTCCTTCCAAGGAGTGTCTTTTAATTTCATGGCTTTGTTACTTACCTATTTTACATGCTAGTGTGTATTAATCCCATACTCCTAATATGTTCCTCCCTCTCAGTCCCCTTTGGTAACTGTAAGTTTGCTTTCTATGTCTCTGAGTCATATTATCTTTTAGATCACATGGATGCTGCTGCTGCTAAGTCACTTCAGTCGTGTCCAACTCTGTGCAACCCCATAGACAGCAGCCCACCAGGCTCCCCCGTCCCTGGGATTCTCCAGGCAAGAACACTGGAGTGGGTTGCCATTTCCTTCTCTAAAGCATGAAAGTGAAAAGTGAAAGTGAAGTCACTCAGTTGTGTCTGACTCTTAGCGACCCCAGGGACTGCAGCCCACCAGGCTCCTCTGTCCATTGGATTCTCCAGGCAAGAGTACTGGAGTGGAGTGCCATTGCCTTCTCCGAGATTACATGAATAAGTGATGTCATATCATATTTGTTTTTCTGTGACTTACTTTACTAAGAATAATATTCTCTAGGTCCAAACATGTTGCTGCAAATGGAAGTATTACATTCTTTTTCATGACTATTATTCACTCTTTTTGAGTCAGTAGCATTCCAAAATTTCATTCCTCATTAGAATCCTCATCAAGCTGAAGTTTGATGAGCTACCTATGTGCCATCTCCACTTTAGATGAGTAGCCTAAGATCTGGGATAGAGTCAGTACATACCCTACAATGGACCAGAGTCAAACACAGGATGGGGTGAAATGAGTAAGGGGAGCAGTCTGCAATCTCCCCCATCCTGGGACTTTCTCTGTGCCTGTGCCAGGAGCCTCTGTGTGGGTCATGGACCACCTAGTACTGCACTGCCCTTGTGCCCTCAGGACCCGGCAGACAAGAAGTCTTTGAACAGTCTTGACTTCTGCTCTGGGAACCTGATGCTTGTTTTTATATCTCCCTGCTGGATAGCGCTGTCCTGGTATTTGGAAATCACTGGGATATGTGACACATCATCCTTTTAGAATCTGACAGTGGCCTTAGTGTCCATTCTCTTTTGAGTGACTTCATGTGGGTTTGGGGTCTGGTGTCACATCACTGACCATTTGTTTCCTGCCATCTTCTCTAAGAGCACACTGACGACGAGCACCAGGGTCAGGCTCCTGCCCATCAGAGAACAGGTGGGCTGCAGGGCAGGGAGGACCCCTTACAGTTCTTATTCCCCACCATGAACAAGACTGTAACTTGCTGTTGTCAGGAACAGATAGTGAGCCTGTGACCTCTGTCTGGGATGAGTGATAACTTGTGCTTTATCAGCAGGAAATACTGACATCACTTTGTTAACTGTGATCTCCTAGAGAAGCATGAATGCTAAGTCGCTTGTCGTTTCCAACTTTTTGAGACCTTATGGACCACAGCCTTCCAGGCTCCTCTGTCCATGGGATTCTCCAGGCAAGAATACTGCATTGGGTAGCCATTTCCTCCTCCAGGGGATCTTGCTGACCCAGGGATTGAACCCATGTCTCTTATGCCTCCTGCATTGGCAGTTGGGTTCTTTACCACTACTGCCAGATGGGAAGCTCCTCCTAGAGAAGATGTGTTAGTAAAACCCAGGTGATAATATACATGTTCCAATGCTATTCTCTCAGATCATCCCACCCTCGCTTTCTCCCACAGAGTCCAAGAGCCTGTTCTTTACATCTGTGTCTCTTTTGCTGTCTCGCATATAGGGTCATCATTACCATCTTTCTAAATTCCATATATATGTGTTAGTATACTGTATTAGAGTTTTTCTTTCTGACTTACTTCACTCTGTATAATAGGCTCCAGTTTCATCTACCTCATTAGAACTGATTCAAATGCATTCTTTTTAATGGCTGAGTAATATTCCATTGTGTATATAAACCTGGGTATTTAAAGGAAGTTACAATCACTTATCTTGCAGGAGGCTACAGAGACTTTATAAAATGATGGGGAAAAGAATCAAGGGGGTAAACTCCAAACTGTTTTCAAATCCTAACTCCTTAGCTTGGCATCCAAATGCCTGACTAGGTGACAGTTTAGTCAGTACCAACATGTACACAGGCACATCAGGTGTGTGTGGGGGGCAGGGTTGGGGTAAAAACAGGCAAAGACACAAAACCTCCTCCTGTGCTTAGCGTGCCTGGTTCTATAAGGAAGGAAGGAACAAGTTTGCCTCCTGGGGCTTAAAGAGGGTGGGAAGTCCTCGGGAAGGACAGCCTGGGCTGGGGGCCAGCTGACCATCTGCTCAGCACTAGGGCTCTTTCCACCTGGGACATCTGACAAGGAACCTTAACTGTTAGAGACTTCACCTGTGATACTAACATAGGGAAAACACTTTCTCTGAACAGGGACATTTTCTAACATTTCCCCTTGTACTTAATTCAGGCACAGAGCCTAAAGTGATTCAGTGGTGCTTTTGATAATCCAGTTGTGTACCCGTGTTTTCATTTTAGCATCCACACTGTTCTCTCTTCATTTAGTTAAGTAACTATTTTATTTTCCTATAACTTTGCACTTATAAAAGCAACACGAAAACAGACTGAGCTCCTACTTCAAATTAGAAAGGACTTTTCTGCACCCCCAGTAGGTGTCCTAACTCACCCCCAGGACCCAGTCCTGGTTTGGAAGCAGGGTGCTCACAGGGATGATACAGGTGAATTCCAGGCCCATCACCCTGTCAGGAGGATGCCACAAGTCCAGCTCCAGAGAACACAGAAAACTCACTAGAACCAGACTCTCATTTCCACAGTAAATGTGGTGACATCAACACTGTTCATCACAGACAAGGCTTCTGAGGAGGAAGCAGACGTGGCTGTTCCCCCAGGCAGAGTCCTGGAGTGAACTCTTCAGGGTAGCCTCCCTCACCTGCTTCCCCATCAGGAGATCAAAGCTGCAGCTGATTCTCTCCAGCAGGGATGGAGGAGGGGTCAACTTTAGAAACCAGGTGTCATCTCAGCCTTGAAAACCAGGGAACCCAAACACCCCATCACCTACCTCACATCATGCCCAAGAGTTACAGCAAGCCGGTAGGAATGCAGACCTGTGGAAAGCTATCCTGCTTCTTTAAAACCCCACTTAGGACTGAGCAGGATGCCAGGATGAGTGAATTGGAGGGTATGCAAAGAAAATTAACTAGTACAGGGGGAGAGGGGATGTCAATACTCTGATCTTACCTTGCTCAATGTAACATCCTTTTTCCCACAAATACTGACCTCACTGTTCTGAAGCAGACTACATTATAGCCATGGCATCAGTTTGCAGTCACAGAGAGGTGTAACCCTACAGATCACATCACTGACAACTGTGTTTTCCACAACCTTCAGGACACTTGGAGACACACCCCACAAGGACTGCAGATCTTCCTAGGCATGGGGACACCAAGATGACAGCCCAGCTGGCAGGTTATCATTCAAGCTATGTGAGACCTGCTGAATTCAGTCACTCAGTCGTGTCCGACTTTTTGTGACCCCATAGACTGCAGCATGTCAGGCTCCTTGTTCATCACCAATTCTCGGAGCTTGTGCAAATTCATGTCCATTGAGTCAGTGATACCATCCAATCATCTCATCCTCTGTTGTCACCTTCTCCTCCTGTCTTCAGTCTTTCACAGCATCAGGGTCTTTTTCAATGAGTCATTTCTTCACATCAGGTAGCCAAAGTATTGAAGTTTTAGCTACAGCATCAGTCCTTCCACTGAATATTCAGGACTGAATTCCTTTAGGAATGACAGGTTGGATCTCCTTGCAGTCCAAGGGACTATCAGGAGTCTTCTCCAGCACCACAATTCAAAAGCATCAATTCTTCAGCACTAAGCTTTCTTTATAGTCCAACTCTCACATCCATATATGACTACTGGAAAAAAACCAAAGCTTTCACCAGACAGACATTTGTTGGCAAAATAATGTCTCTGCTTTTTAATATGCTATTTAGGTTGGTCATAACTTTTCTTCCCAGGAGCAAGAGTCTTCTAAATTCATGGATGCAGTGACCATCTGCAGAGCTTTTGGAGCCAAAGAAAATAAAGTCTGTCACTGTTTCCATTGTTTCCACATCTATTTGCCATGAAGTGATGGGACCAAATTCCATGATCTTAGTTTTCTGAATGTTGAGTTTTAAGTCAACTTTTCCACTCTCCTCTTTCACTTTCATCAAGAGGCTCCTTAGTACTTCTTCACTTTCTGCCATAAGGGTGGTGTCACCTGCCTATGTGAGGTTATTGATATTTCTCCTGGCAATTTTGATTCCAACTTGTGCTTCAGCTAGCCTGGCATTTCACATAATATTTTCTGCATATACATTAAATAAGCTGGGTGACAATATACAGCCTTGACATACTCCTTTCCTGATTTGGAACCAGCCTGTTGTCCCATGTCCAGCTCTAACTGTTGCTTCTTGACCTGCATGTAGATTTCTCAGGAGGCAGGTCAGGTGGACTGGTATTACCATCTCTTGAAGAATTTTCCACAGTTTGTTGTGATTCACAAGTCAAAGGCTTTGGTGTAGTCAGTAAAGCAGAAGTAGATGTTTTTCTGGAACTTTTTTGCTTTTTCAATGATCCAATGGATGTTGGCAATTTGATCTCTGGTTCCTATGCCTTTTCTAAAACCAGCTTAAACATCAGGAAGTTCACAGTTCATGTACTGTTGAAGCCTGGCTTGAAGAATTTTGAACATTACTTTGCTAGTGTGTGAGATGAGTACAATTTTCCCATGGTTTGAACATTCTTTGGCATTGCCTTTCTTTGGGATTGGAATGAAAACTGACCTTTTCCAGTCCTGTGGCCACTGCTGAGTTTTCCAAATTTTCTGGCATATTGAGTGCAGCAATTTCACAGCATCATCTTTTAGGATTTGAAATAGCTCAACTGGAATTCCATCACCTCCACTAGCTTTGTTCATAGTGACGCTTCCTAAGGCCCACTTGACTTCACATTCCAGGATGTCTGGCTCTGGGTCAGTGATCACACCATTATAATTATCTGGGTCATGAAGATCTTTTTTATACAGTTCTGTGTATTCTTGCTACCTCTTCTTAAAATCTTCTGCTTCTGTTAGGTCCATACCATTTTTGTCCTTTATTGAGCACATCTTTGCAGGAAACGTTCCCTTGGTATCTCTAATTTTCTTGAAGAAATCTCTAGTCTTTCCCATTCTTTTGCTTTCCTCTATTTATTTGCATTGGTCACTAAGGAAGGCTTTCTTATCTCTCTGTGCTATTCTTTGGAACTGTCCATTTAAATGGGTATATACTTCCTTTTCTCCTTTACCTTTCGCTTCTCTTCTTTCCTCAGTTATTTGTAAGGTTTCCTCAGACAACCATTTTGCCTTTTTGCATTTCTTTTTCCTTGGGATGGTCTTGATCACTGCCTACTGTACAATGTCACAAACCTCTGTTCATAGTTCTTCAGGCTCTCTATCTATGGGATCTAGTTCCTTGAATCTATTTGTCACTTCCACTGTATAATCGTAAAGGATTTGATTTAGGTCATACCTGAATGGTCTAGTGGCTTTCCCTAGTTCCTGTGTCTGACTGAATAGAGCTTCTCCATCTTTGGCTGCAAATAATATAATCAATCTGATTTTGATTTGACCATCTGGTGATGTCCATGTATAGAGTCTTCTCTTGGGCTGTTGGAAGAGGGTGTTTACTATGACCAGCGTGCTCTCTTGGCAAAACTCTGTTAGTCTTTGCCCTGCTTCATTCTGTACTCTGAGACCAAATTTGCCTATTACTCCAGGTATCTCTTGATCTCCTACTTTTGCATTCCAGACCCCTATAATGAAAAAGACAGCTTTTTTGGGTGTTAGTTCTAGAAGGTCTTGTAGGTCTTCATAGAACTGTTCAACTTCAACTTCTTAGGTATTACTGGTTGGGACACAGACTTGGATTACTTGATATTGAATGGTTTGCCTTAGAAACGAACAGAGATCTTTGTGTTGCTTTTGAGATTGCACCCAAGAACTGCTTTTTGGACTCCTTTTTTGACTAAGAGGGATACTCCATTTCTTCTAAGGGATTCTTGCCCATAGTAGTAGATATCATGGTCATCTGAGTTAAATTCGCCCATCCAGTCCATTTTAGTTCACTGATTCCTAAAATGTCGATGTTCACTCTTGCCATCTCCTGTTTGACCACTCCCAATTTACACTGATTCATGGACCTAAAATTTCAGGTTACTATGCAATATTGTGGAGAAGGCAAAGGCACCCCACTCCAGTACTCTTGCCTGGAAAATCCCATGGATGGAGGAGCCTGGTAGGCTGCAGTCCATGGGTTCGCTAAGAGTCGGACACGACTGAGCAACTTCCCTTTCACTTTTCACTTTCATGCATTGGAGAAGGAAATGACAACCCACTCCAGTGTTCTTGCCTGGAGAGTCCCAGGGACGGGGTAGCCTGGTGGGCTGCCGTCTATGGGGGTCACACAGGGTCGGACACGACTGAAGCGATTTAGCATACAATACTGTTCTTCACAGCATCATATTTTACTTCCATCCCCAGTCACATCCACAACTGGGTATTGTTTTTGCTTTGGCTCCATCTCTTCATTCTTTCTGGAGTTATTTCTTCATTCTTCTCCAGTAGCATATTGGGCACCCACCAACCTGGGGAGTTCATCGTTCAGTGTCCTATCTATCTGCGTTTTCATACTGTTCATGGGGTTCTCCAGGCAAGAATACTGAAGTGGTTTGCCATGCCCTTCTCCAGTGGACCACATTTTGTCAGAACTCTCCACCAGGACCCGTCCATCTTGGGTGGCCCTACATGGGATGGTTCATACATTTCATTGAGTTAGACAAGGCTATGGTCCAAAGCAACCTATTTCTCAGCTCCTGGTTTAGCAGTGGTGCTGCCTCTCTTTCCTGTGAGAATTGAAGTGCTTGATAATACATCCTTTCTGGCTCTTACTCCCTTTCTTTCTCACTTCCATACTCCATTACCTGTGTTTTCTGGGACCATCTCCCAAATAACCTGTTGCATTCAAATTCTTGTCCTAGAGTTAAGCTTCAGGGAACCCAAAATAAGAACAGAAAATATTCATGTAATGACATTAAATCATTATACCAATTTTGCAGAAGAATTCATGAAACAAGAAACATTGAAAGAAAATATGCCAAAATGTAACACAACTATTTTTCTCTTGTGTTATACAAGGCTGTCGTCTATGTGATCAGTTTGGTTAGCTTTCTGTGATTGTGGTTTTCATTCTGTCTGCCCTCTGATGGATAAGGATAAGAAGCTTATGGAAGCCTCCTTAAGTGAGAGACAGACTGTGGGGGAAATTGGGTCTTGTCCTTCTCAATAAATCTTTAATCCAATTTTTTGATGATGGGCAGGGCTGTGTCCCTTCCCTGCTGTTTGACCTGAGACCAACCTATGGTGCAGGTAATGAAGATAACAGTAACCTCCTTCAAAAGGTCCTGTGCATGCACTGCCATACTCAGTGCCCCCAACCCTGCAGCAGGCCACCGGTGACCCAGGCCTTCACAGGCAACTCCTGGACACTCACAGGCAAGTCTGGGTCAGTCTCCTGTGTGGTCACTGCTCCTTTCTCCTGGGTCCTGGTGCACACAAGGTTTTGTTTGTGCCCTCCCAGAGTCTGTTTCCCCAGTCCTGTGTAAATTCTGGTGGCTGTGTTGTGGGGTTAATGGTGACCTCCTCCAAGAGGGCTTATGCCACACACAGATCTGCTGCACCCAGAGCCCCTGCCCCTGCAGCAGGCCACTGCTGACCCATACCTCTGCAGGAGACACTCAAACACTCAAAGGCAGGTCTGGCTCAGCCTCTATGGGGTCTCCTGGTGCACACAATGTTTTGTTTGAGCCCCCTGAGCATCTCTGGTGGGTATGGGATTTGATTCTAAACATTATTTCATTTTAGTGAGACCTTCTAGTAGGCAGCTGCGACTGGCACACTAAGCACAGGCGGCTGCAACCGGAGCACTAAGCTCGGCCGAGAGGAGCGACCCCACGTCCGGGGTCAGGGGCAGCGGCTGAGAGGAGCTATCCTGCATCTGAGGTCAGGGGTGGCGGTTGGGAGGAGCTACCCCACGCCCCCACGTGCGAGGCCAGGGGCAGCGGCCGGAAGGACCAACCCCATGTCCAAGGAGCCATGGCTGAGCGGGCGCAGGAGGGCCTAGAGGAGCTATCCCACGTTGAAGGTCAGGAAGGGCAGCAGTGAGGAGATACCCCTCGTCCAAGATAAGGAGCAGCAGCTGCGCTTGCTGGAGCACCCGTGAAGAGATACCCCACGCCCAAGGTAAGAGAAACCCAACTAAAACAGTAGGTGTTGCAAGAGGACATCAGAGGGCAGACACACTGAAACCATACTCACAGAAAACTAGTCAATCTAATCACACTAGGACCACAGCCTTGTCTAACTCAATGAAACTAAGCCATGCTTGTGGGGCAACCCATGATGGGTGGGTCATGGTGGAGAGATCTGACAGAATGTGGTCCACTGGAGAAGGGAATGGCAAACTACTTCAGTATTCTTGCCCTGAGAACCCCACAAACAGTATGAAAAGGCAAAATGATAGGATACTGAAAGAAGAAATCCCAGGTCAGTAGGTGCCCAATATGCTACTGGAGATCAGTGGAGAACTAACTCCTGAAAGAATGAAGGGATGGAGCCAAAGCAAACACAATACCCAGTTGTGGATGTGACTGGTGATATAGGCAAGGTCCAATGCTGTAAAGAGCAATATTGCATAGGAACCTGGAATGTCAGGTCCATGAATCAAGGCAAATTGGAAGTGGTCAAACAAGAGATGACAAGAGTGAATGTCGACATTCTAGAAATCAGCAAACTGAAATGGATTGGAATGGGTGAATTTAACTCAGATGACCATTATATTTACTACTGTGGACAGGAATCCCTAAGAAGAAATGGAGTAGCCATCATGGTCAACAAAAGAGTCCGAAATGCAGTACTTGGATGCAATCTCAAAAACGACAGAATGATCTCTGTTCATTTCCAAGGCAAAATATTCAATATCACAGTAATCCAAGTCTATGCCCCAACCAGTAATGCTGAAGAAGCTGAAGTTGAACGGTTCTATGAAGACCTGCAAGACCTTTTAGAACTAACAGCCCCAAAAGATGTCATTTTCCTTATAGGGGACTGTAATGCAAAAGTAGTAAGTCAAGAAACACCTGGAGTAACAGGCAAATTTGGCTTTGGAATATGCAATGAAGCAGGGCAAAGACTAATAGAGTTTTGCCAAGACAATGCACTGGTCATAACACCCTCTTCCAACAACAGAAGAGAAGATTCTATACATGGACATCACCAGATGGTCAACACCGAAATCAGACTGATTATATTCTTTGCAGCCAAAGACGGAGAAGCTCTATACAGTCAGCAAAAACAAGACCAGGAGCTGACTGTGGCTCAGACCATGAACTCCTTATTGCCAAATTCAGACTGAAATTAAAGAAAGTAGGGAAAACCACTAACCATTTAGGTATGACCTAAATCAAATTCCTAATGATTATACAGTGGAAGTGAGAAATAGATTTAAGGGACTAGATCTTATGGATAAGAGTGCCTGAAGAACTATGGAATGAGGTTCATGGCATTGTACAGGAGACAGGGATTAAGACCATCCCCATGGAAAAGAAATGCACAAAAGCAAAATGGCTGGGGAGGCCTTACAAATAGCTGTGAAAGGAAGAGAAGTGAAAAGCAAGGGAAAAAAGGAAAGATATAAGCATCTGAAAGCAGAGTTCCAAAGAATAGCAAAAAGAGACAAAGCCTTCCTCAGCGATCAATGCAAAGAAATAGAGGAAAACAACAGAATGGGAAAGACTAGAGATCTCTTCAAGAAAATTAGAGATACCAAGGGAACATTTCATGCAAAGATGGGCTCGATAAAAGACAGAAATGGTAAGGACCTAACAGAAGCAGAAGATATTAAGAAGAGATGGCAAGAATACACAGAAGAACTATACAAAAAAGATCTTCATGCCCCAGATAATCACTATGGTGTGATCACTGACCTAGAGCCAGACATCCTGGAATGTGAAGTCAAGTGGGCCTTAGGAAGCATCACTACGAACAAAACTAGTGGAGGTGATGGAATTCCAGTGGAGCTATTTCAAATCCTGAAAGATGATGCTGTGAAAGTGCTGCTCTCAATATGCCAGTAAATCTGGAAAACTCAGCAGTGGCCACAGGACTGGAAAAGGTCAGTTTTCATCCCAATCCCAAAGAAAAGCAATGCCAAAGAATGCTCAAACTACCGCACAATTGCACTCATCTCAAATGCTAGTAAAGTAATGCTCAAAATTCTGCAAGTCAGGCTTCAGCAATACGTGAACCGTGAACTTCCAGATGTTCAAGCTGGTTTTAGAAAAGGCAGAGGAACCGGAGATCAAATTGTCAACATCCAATGGATCATGGAAAAAGCAAGAGAGTTCCAGAAAAACATCTATTTCTGCTTTTTTGACTATGCCAAAGCCTTTGACTGTGTGGATCACAATAAACTATGGAAAATTCTGAAAGCGATGGGAATACCAGACCACCTGACCTGCCTCTTGAGAAACCTATATGCAGGTCAGGAAGCAACATTTAGAACTGGACATGGAGCAACAGACTGGTTCCAAATAGGAAAAGGAGTACGTCAAGGCTGTATATTGTCACCCTGCTTATTTAACGTCTATGCAGAGTATATCATGAGAAATGCTGGACTGGAAGAAGCACAAGCTGGAATCAAGATTGCTGGGAGACATATCAATAACCTCAGATATGCAGATGACACCACCCTTATGGCAGAAAGTGAAGAGGAACTACAAAGTCTCTTGATGCAGGTGAATGAGGAGAGTGAAAAAGTTGGCTTAAAGCTCAACATTCAGAAAACAAAGATCATGGCATCTGATTCCATCACTTCATGGGAAATAGATGGGGAAACAGTGGAAACAGTGTCAGACTTTATTTTTGGGGGCTCCAAAATCACTGCAGATGGTGACTGCAGCCATGAAATTAAAAGACACTTACTCCTTGGAAGGAAAGTTATGACCAACCTAGATAGCATATACAAAAGCAGAGACATTACTTTGCCAACAAAGGTCCGTCTACTCAAGGCTATGGTTTTTCCAGTAGTCATGTATGGATGTGAGAGTTGGACTGTGAAGAAAGCTGAGCACTGAAGAATTGATGCTTTTGAACTGTGGTGTTGGAGAAGACTCTTGAGAGTCCCTTGGACTGCAAGGAGATCCAACCAGTCCATTCTGAAGGAGATCAGCCCTGGGGTTTCTTTGGAAGGACTGATGCTAAAGCTGAAACTCCAGTACTTTGGCCACCTCATGGGAAGAGCTGATTCATTGGAAAAGACTCTGATGCTGGGAGGGATTGGGGGCAGGAGGAGAAGGGGACTACAGAGGATGAGATAGCTGGATGGCATCACTGACTCGATGGACGTGAGTCTGCGTGAATTCTGGGTATTGGTGATGGACAGGGAGGCCTGGTATGCTGGGATTCTTGAGGTCGCAAAGAGTTGGACACGACTCAGAGACTGAACTCAGAACTCTAGTTGTGAATAAGTTCTTAATCCCTTCATGTTCAGTGTCCCAGTGCCTTTACTAGTGGCCATGAAGAACTCTAAAAGCATTCAAAAATCGTCCCAAGAACTCCAGAGACTGAGGCATTAAGAGCACTCTCTGCCTAGGATTAAGTACAATTTACTCACCACCTGGGTGTGAGAGTCAAATATGCCTTACTTCCAAGGTTGTGCTTAATCACAATACTAGTGTCTCAGAGAAAGAATAACCAGCATTAAGCATGCCCATGTGTGACGATGCATATTTTTCTCCAGAAAAATTATAATTATATTATTATTGCATTATTAATAGATTATTAATTTATTAATGTTATATATTATTATTATTATTATTTATGTTTAGAAAACTCTCAAATCTTACTCAGCTAATATCAATACTCTTAGCCATTACTGTACATCTGAGAATTCGGCATGAGGAACCCTTAAAACAGCAGACTTGAGGATCCATGGTCCTAATACACCTATATACATGCTACCCCTGCCCTAAAAATGCCCGTGGCAGACATTCTAGTTGATCACTGTACATTTCTGCCAGAATTTGGATATGGCCTCATCATTCAGGCAGTGCCAAAAGCAAAAAGCTGGCTAGCGAAAGGCAACCAAATGCCATCCTGGTTTTACGTACTTGTCCATGACTTACTCCTGTTATGCTCACTTTTGCAAAAATGTGCCTCCCCTCCCCGACCCCCACCACAAACCTCATTATAATCAGCTGTGAATATGTCATTAAGAAAAAAAATGTCAGCCTAAACTTCCAGGGGCATTTAGGCAGTAAGATCTGAAACTAAACCTCACAACATCAGTAGTCCTTCAGAGCACAAGGATGAAGCAGGTTTGTGCCTTATGGTCACAGAACTCAGGTATCCTTTTTGCTGGTGGCTCCAGCAGGGACCTTAAGATATACTATGTTACTATTTAGAAAAAAACAGCAATGTCATCATTTATGGCACAGACCCACCACTTAGAGAGAGAACATAAACAGATCTATCAACTGGCCACCATATGTGGTTATCTGGGGTGTGGAGGAATAGGCTTCTAGATTGAATTTATTGTTTAACTTGTTGCAATGACAGGGTGCAAAAAGTCCCAATATTCCATAGGGATGATACCAAAGTTTTCAGACTCCCTATAACCAATAGTGAGAAAATCCTGTACTGCTTCTTGAAAAAAGACACAGGAGGTACCCTTCCCTCCACTTCCATATGATGGGAAATGGCTCTTTCCCCAAGCAAAAATCTCTGTAAAGTGTTCCTTCTGGAACAACCCCTCTTTGAATGTACCAGAGACCTGCTTCACAACAAGACTATTGAATGAGTCCACATCATGGGTGGCCTCAAATCATAAAACATCTGAAGCCTTGCCTACAAAAAGACTGGATGGAGCTCATCACTTCTTCTTTTGCCTCCCCAGGTCATATCAGCACAAAGTCACACACATCTGGACTCTACTGCTCCCCATCCATCCAAACATCTCACACAACTGAACCTTCCAAAAGTTTAGCTGGTTCTCTTGATGACGGAATTTGTTTTTCTATAGCTTTTGTGAAACTGATGATCACTATCCTTTTCACAAATAATTAGAATAAATACCTCTTAAGTGTTTATTATAAAACAAAACATGCAAATGCCACAATGAAAAAAAAAAAAAAAAACTTGTTTGGATGATTTGAGATTTGTTTCCATTAGTAGATATAAAGAACTATGGGACTCAATATGCTTCTCTACTTGGCTTGGTTTCTAGAAGGTTCAGTTCAGTTCAGTTGCTCAGTCGTGTCCAACTCTTTACGACCCCATGAAACACAGCACACCAGGCCTCCCTGTCCATTACCAACTCCCGGAGTTCACCCAGACTCACGTCCATCAAGTCAGTGATGCCATCCAGCTATCTCATCCTCTGTCGTCCCCTTCTCCTCCTGCCCCCAATCCCTCCCAGCATCAGAGTCTTTTCCAATGAATCAGCTCTTCCCATGAGGTGGCCAAAGTACTGGAGTTTCAGCTTTAGCATCAGTCCTTCCAAAGAAACCCCAGGGCTGATCTCCTTCAGAATGGACTGGCTGGATCTCCTTGCAGTCCAAGGGACTCTCAAGAGTCTTCTCCAACACCACAGTTCAAAAGCATCAATTCTTCAGTGCTCAGCTTTCTTCACAGTCCAACTCTCACATCCATACATGACTACTGGAAAAACCATAGCCTTGAGTAGACGGACCTTTGTTGGCAAAGTAATGTCTCTGCTTTTGTATATGCTATCTAGGTTGGTCATAACTTTCCTTCCAAGGAGTAAGCGTCTTTTAATTTGATGGCTGCAGTCACCATCTGCAGTGATTTTGGAGCCCCAAAAAATAAAGTCTGACACTGTTTCCCCATCTATTTCCTGTGAAGTGATGGGACCAGTTGCCATGATCTTAGTTTTCTGAATGTTGAGCTTTAAGCCAACTTTTCTACTCTCCACTTTCACTTTCATCAAGAGGCTCTTTAGTTCCTCTTCACTTTCTGCCATAAGGGTGGTGTGATCTGTATACCTCAGGTTATTGATATTTCTCCTGGCAATCTTGATTCCAACTTGTGCTTCTTCCAGCCCAGTGCTTCTCGTGATGTACTCTGCATAGAAGTTAAATAAGCAGGGTGACAATATACAGCCTTGACGTACTTTTTTTCCTATTTGGAACCAGTCTGTTGTTAAGTCGGTATTAATTTACAATAATTATTCATGGTTGAGGTCTCTGATACAAACATCTTCCATCCTTACTTTTCCCTTTTTGGCTATAGTTCTTGTAACTTTTTAAGAAATATATAACAATTCTACTTTCCCTACTATTTTTGTTTTAATATTGATGAGATAAATTCAATTATTTCATAATTGGTAATTACCTACAGAATGATTAATCATAAAATGTGTTCTAGAGTATTCTATTTTTTTTGGCCACACCATGCAAGATCTTAGTTCCTAGACTAGGGACTGAAGCTGTGCCCCTTATAGTGGAAGCACAGACTCTTAATGACAGGACCATCAGGGAAGTCCCTGTTCCACATTATTCTTAAACTAGGAAGTCAAATGGAGTAATAAACCAAATGCATTCTGAACATATTCCCCTCCTGTGTTCTCCTAGGGGATGATTTTCACTATTATTTATATGAGTAATTTAAAAAAGGAGGGGCCACAGTGGGGTATCACTCCAAATACTGGTGATGATAATGTGCAAAGCTGAAAAAAACAGGACTTATCTTTTCAATACATTTAACAACTGCAACTTACTTGAACATTGGAAAGAATGTATTTTTCAAATATATCAGTTCTGACATATATTTCCTGATGTCTCCTTTCCTTTTCCTAATTGTTTCCTTTCCTTGTCATTTCTGGTAACTTCAAGAGAAGCAAAATTCTCTATTTTCCTCCTGCATTAGTTCCAACATGATGAAATAGTTTATTTTTAAGAAATTTGTAGGCTGGATACTCTGCTTTAGGAAGTATATCATGAACAAGACAGAAACAGTCCCTGTCCTCATGGTGCTCATATTCCCTGTCCTAAGATTCAAACTGGAGTTGACCCAGCAACAGGTCCATTTGCCTTAAGGGCCACACTGCCTCAGTGGCTACATATTCAATTACCTAATGTTAACTTAGTGAGAAATTCCAGAAGATATAATCTGTGGAATTTCAGTGGTGTGGTTAATTACAGCATAAACGGAAAGCCAGCCTGAATGACCATCCCAATCTAAGAGCCCCGGTACTCACTTGTGGATTCCAGGTGTTTCACATCTCTCGACATCTCTAAGAAATATCGCTGGAGAACAAAGTGAATAATGTCAAGGGGAATCACAGGTATAGCGATCCAAGGAATTGTAGCCACCATCACTCCCACCACACCATTCACAAGTAGAAATGTCTGAAATAACGAAAATACAGAGGCCTCCATGTCAAGGATACTTTCAAAGATAAATTTTAATGGTTTGTGTTGTTAGGATTAAACTCCTTTCCTTGAAATCCTTGTTGCAACAGCAAGGAATGCGCACTCATCCAAAGAAATAAAACTATAGGTGGCTCTCATGATGTTTATCGCATGAGCCAAACACTCTGATAAGAACTTTCTGGGTATCATCTCTTGTGATACACTCAGTACCCTATGAAGCAGGCATTAGTATCTTTAACAGATGAGAATATTTGAGGTTTAGAGAGTAGGAGCTGAATCGCAAACTATCAGGAGTAAGCAGCTGTTACTAGAGGGATGAATAAGCAGGCATCATAGGTGAGGAATCCAGAAGCCTCATCTATACATGCAGGGATAAAAAAGTGGTTAATTACAAATTCAGGGTCCAGAAACGTAGGGAAAAAATTAAAATGTTGATCTTTTGAAGTGGGAATTCCTTTTTCTTGGTTTTCTATCCATAGTTAACATTTACTGAGTGCTGACTGTGTTCAAGGCTGAACACTCAATATTTCACATGTATTGACTCACTTATCCTCACAAGAGTTCTACCTAGTAACAGTATTATCTCATTTTACAGATGGAGACACTGAGGCCCAGGGAGGGGAAAAACAACCTGATGGACACTGAAAAGTATCCATACATGGAGCCAGAAAGCCCATGTCATGAACCTTTATGACATATTTAAGCTTGCCCTCAACATACAGCCAACTTTCTATCATTATGTTAAGTATATACAATGTCAACAGCAGACACCATTTACCAGGCGTTTACTATATGCAAGGGATTGTGCTAAGAGTTCCATGAATATTCACTTAATTATCATGTCATCTGTGAGATGATTTTATCTTGGAGAATGGTCTTGTTCTAAAAAGACAACAGGGTGAATTCAAAACTAAATCATTTTTTTCTCTTATTTTAATATGAGGCAAACTAAATCATTTGTTGATGCTGATTTAAGCATTCATCTTTATCAGGAAAAGTATGATACCGTGGTAGGCAGCTTCAGGCAATAGGAATGTAATCAACACTTAGCATCTGCTTGTTATGAGAGCAAGGTGGCGTGGTGGGGACATGCATATTCACGTGGTCTGGGTCAAGGCCTCTGAAGATTATGATCTCAGATGGACACAAATCCATGGAGATCTGCACATGGTACTGAGTCCTAGGGAAACACAGGGAAGAATATCTGAACATTCTTAGACAATTCTAAGAAGACTTATGACTGAATTTTACAGGCTGGTTTAACAAATAGAAAGAGTGGCATGAATATTTTGCAGGTTGTAATCACAGTTGATGGAGATTTTGACCAAAAAGGATTTGGGATTAGGTTAAGATGCTTGTCCAAGTTAACACCAGTTGTTCTGTGTCCTCTCAGCACCACTATCACCTACATACCACACTTGCCACCCCAGAGCCTCCCCACCTTGTCATCCAGGGCAGCTGGCCCTGGCATGTCTCTGAGGGATGGATTAGGGGGGTAATGTCTGCATCACAGAGACTCAGGTTATCATTTCACAGCTCTTTCTGATCAGTTTTCTCAGAGGATCTTCACAAATGAGAAAAGCAAAAACTTCATTTTCATTTACAGATAATACATGAAGCTAGGAGGGTAAGTGGTTGTCCTAAGTTTTCCAGGGAAGGACTGCAGGTCATGGAGAAAGACAGGAGTGGTTTGTACTCAGGGAATCCTAGAGCCACAGCTGCAAGCAAGGGGAACCTGAGAGGAGGAGGAAATGTCTATAACTGTGAGCCCTTGTGAACCAAACTGCATTATCTGGATGGAGACCCATGTTCTTTTCCTGTTTCTCCCCATCTCTGCCATGGTATCAATATAAAACTCAGAGTGAAGAGGAAGGGATTATGAAGGAATAAATTCCAATCATAAGTGAAGAAAAATAGGGCTGTCTGACCTTTCTATTAGACCTACAGATGAATAATTTCTTACAGTCACTGCTTTAACTGTGTATCCCACCCTGCTGGATCCTTCATGCTCATGGGGAAGGGTCCTTCCAGCTCCTGCTATGTCTGGTCTTTAGGCACTTGGCTTGACATTGTTGGTTGTCAAAAAAACCAGCTAAAATATCAACCAGGGAAAAATCCAAATTACAGTTGTTTAGCAGATATGCATCATTTGGACAACATCCACCAGTTTTAATAATCTGGCTCTCCCCGGGTGAGGGCCTTTTATGACTAATCCAGCCTGGCAGGTAACCTAGAAAGCAGAGATAAGATCAAAATGAAGGGTTCCACAGGAGCCTGTGCCAATGGTTTTGCTTTAGGTACCCATTGAAGACCCATTACTAATGCTTTCACATGCTTCCTAGTTAGGTTAGGTCCTTCAGATTTCATGCTCCTATATTCTGAAGCAATTCAAAGAGGATGTCTCTAACAGGTTTATTTATACTTGTAGGTAATATTATAACCACCCTCATTGTGGATTGGATATTACACACACACACACACACACACAGTGTATGAGTTTACATTTATACATAAATAGATTTGTGAGTCTTTTTTTTTTTTTCCCTCAATTACAGTCCTTCCTTTTATTCGAGTTCCAAATTTTAAAAACTCCAAGTAAAGCAATCATTCAGTGGTTCAGATAAAAGAAAAACATCTTTACCTGAGTTACCCATCAGGCCTACTCTGACCTGCCCTAGCTCTTCCCAGAACACGTTTCTGGGAATCTAAACAAAACGGTTTGCATGTCAACTCCATTAAAAGTCATCTCTACTACAGGGGTCAACTAACTATGAGAACAGTTCTTCTCATACTTATTAAATGTACACAGTCCATTTAGACCTCTATAGAGGTCTACAAAATGCTCTCCAGAGTAGTTTCTTTGGGGCCCAATAAGGTAGAGATTTCCTGCAAGGATTTTTTCCCCCCAGACTTAGGGTTATTTATAGGGTCTTTCACTTATACAAGTTCCCTGGTGTACAAGAACTGATCATTGACAGAAGTTTTTCTCATTCTGAGAATTCATAAGGTCCTTCATCAGATTTTTTTTTTGGCGGGGGTGGGGGGTGGGGTGGCATGGGTTGCAAACCCAAGAAATCTCTCCACTTAATGCTTTTGCCACATTCAAGGCAAATACACAAATTTTCACCCGTATGGCTTCTCTGATAGGTAATAAAGTCGCAGTTATGTTAAGAGGCTTTTTTCACAACTGTTGGGGTTTCTTTCCAGTGGGGCTTTCTGACGTCCAATGAGGCGTACATACTGTCTGAAGCACTGTTTCACAGGGCATTAAAAAAATATCATCCTCTGAATTCTCTTGGAATGATGAGAGGTGAGCATTGCTAAACAGCTTTCTCACATTCACTGAACTTGTAAGTTTCCCACCTGTATAAATCCTCTTGTGGGTGATCAGACATGAGCTTGGACTGAGGTTTTCCAAAAACTCAGGGCATTTGTAAGGTTTCTCACTGGAGTGATTGATACGGTTCTGTAAAGACAGCTCTCTGGTCAAACCATTTCTCAAGTTCCTACAACTGCAGATTTTCTGGTCCCCAATAAAGTCTGAGCTTTGAGGAAAGTCTGAGATTTGCTTTGAGTTCTCCATCTTAAATGAGTTCTCTTACATTGTAAATACATCTTTTTTTTTTTTTTATGGTATAATAACTTCTTGTCTGGTCAAGACATCTGTGAGGCTTCTGATACATGGGGAGGGCTGAGCTCAAGACGTTTCTCAGCCACATTACAGGTATATGGTTTTTCACGGAAGTGGATTGTCTGATGTTGAAGAAGGGCTGAGCTCTGATGAGAGCTTTTATCACAGACACTGTATTTATAATGCAGCTCCTCTGTCTGAGTTCTCATTTTCTGTTGGGCAGCGAAGTCCATGCCTAGGAGAAAGCCACTGTCACATGCAGACCACTGATGTGGTTTCTCTTCCATGTGAATTCTTTGATGCACAATAAAGTCTGAACTACAGCTGAAGCTCTCTACAGCTCTTCTCACATTTGCTACATTTATAAGGTTTCTCATAACTGTGGATCCTCTGATGTGAAATAAGATCTGAGCTTTGGATAAAGGTTTTCTCACACATATCACATCTATAAGGTTTCTCCCCAGTGTGGGTTCTCTTGCACATAATAAGAGCTAAGTTTTCACAAAAGTTTTGCTCACGTTCAAGGCACTTGTATATCTGATCATCTGTTTGAGTAATCTCATGCACATGAATAAAAATCTTTTTACCCTTCTGAGGGCATACATGATATATTTTCCTTTTTTGAGTTCTCTGATTATATCTCTCTTCTGAAGTGTACATTTTCTATGGCTCTCTCCTAGGGAGTTTTCCACTGGTCTTCCTGACCCATGATTTTCTTCATAGTCATTTTCTCGATAAGAACTTGAAAGATACATCTGTCTTAGGCTTTTCAGTCATGAGCAGTTCCTCTTTACAAGTTTCCAGCATCACATGCACTCGTTCGTTATGTGATATTTACAACCCATAATAAGAAAGACTCAAGACTGTCTTCCTTTTTGCTCCAAAAGGTCTCCAGTCCGTAGTTATTAACAATACTCAATTCTTCCCTCTCCTGGGAGGCTGACGAGAGCCAGGAGCATCCTTCTTTGTACAGCTCGGTGAGGGTAGCTGGGGCCAGGCCATCCAGTGTGCGATTTAAAGGCCAACAAGGCCAGCTAGCTTCCTGAGCCCTTTCAGCCTGGCTGGGAAGCATAGATTTGTGAGTCTTTTATTGTCAGTTATCTCAAACCCCTTATAGAAGTCGGTAGAAGATGAAAATTGCATCTAAGGGGAAAAAAAATCAACATCTACAGAAGGAAACAAAAGATTCTAGTGTGCAATAAACACCCCTTCCTTAAAGCCAATCTCATTTCTTTCTCAGACCTTCCCAGGAATTTTAAAAAGTCCAACTCAAGATACACACACAATTCCCCCAACTGATTGGATTTCAGGCCCATCTGATGGTCCACATCACTATGGGCAATGTTTCTGTACTTCTGTCACACAGGCACAGAAAGAATAATGGGTATATAGAAAATACCATACTGACCGAAAGTGACCCAAGTTCTGATGCCCCTCAAAATAAGTAGAATAATTATTTTTATATATTTCCCCTTTGGAGCACACCATTTGGGAAATTCTATCCAAAGTCTATGAATCCACATGAACAAATAAAAAAATTCTTAGATGAAATCTTACACTTGTGTGAAAATGGTGATTTTTCACAATTCAGAAAAATTATTTAGTTTGTAGAGAATGACAACCTACATCTGAAGGGAAAATTCCACTAGCCCAGTATTGTGCTGAGACAGCATTTAGGGCTAACCTTCTTGAACAAACACAGAAAGTAAGACTCTACACCTCACTCTCAATCTTAGTAAAAACTGGGATATACCAACAACATAAAAGGATGGTGGTGGGAATTAAATGAGGTAATTCACATAAAGTGCTAACCAGTTCATACATAACAAATAAAAACTCTAACTCCATCATTATCACCCTTCAGTGTGTTCTGGATGCCAGCAGTCAGGGGAGGACGGATAAGGTATTCAAAGCCTTATGGGCCCAAAGAATCTTAAGAATCTCATGAAGTTGGACTCCAAGAGGCAACTCACTCTAACCACTAGAACAGCTTAGCGTTAATCCAAGGACACATCAGAGCAGGTGCTATTTTTCCTTTAGTTTAGTTTAGTGAAGGTCGCTCAGTCGTGTCTGACTCTTTGTGACCCCATGGACTATACAGTCCATAGAATTCTCTAGGCCAGAATACTGGAGTGGGTAGCCTTTCCCTTCTCCAGGGGATCTTCCCAACCCAGGGATCAAATCCAGGTCTCCCACATTGCAGGTGGGTTCTTTACTAGCTGAACCACAAGGCCTAGATGTGGTAATGATATCACATGTACCAAAGGTATTGTGGTTTTTCTCTGGTCACAGTGAAAATTGCTTCTGAGGTCTATTTTGTTTAAAGATATGATTTTAAAATAATATTACCAGTATACTTCATGACTACTACAACTTTTGTCCTCTCTGTATTATCTACTCAATTCTAGGCCTTCCAAAGATTGATAACCTTAGGGATATGGCAGCAAGTAACATTTTTGAGATGTTTCTTTTCTTATTCCATATCTTCTTTCTCTTTCCAGTTGTCCTTTTTATTGGTTCAGACTTACTGTTTTGAAACTCCTGGGCATTTATGGGCAACTAAGGGGGAGAGTGGTGGACTTCTGAATCAACAAAACCAAACCAGATTATTCAATATAGTCCAACAGAAGACCAATTTCACATTTTGTATTTTATGCACCATGAATTGGCATATTGATACCAATGGAAGTACAAAATCTAGATTTTGTAAACTTGTGAATCTCAGGAAATTCAACTGTGTCCACTTCAGGTTGGCATTCTTGGTGCAGGTAAGTAGCCTGGTTAGGACGTCAGGATGACTAAGGTAGACAACAGGTCACCACCACCTATGGGAGGAAGTCTCATGAGCACCTTTCATCCTCTGAAAGGATTCTGTGCTATGAGCAGCTGTTTATGACAAGCCACACTGGCATCTAAATGAATTGTACATGAAGTATATATATATTTTTTTAAAAAAGCAAAGCAAACAATGTTTGTGGAAATGCTAATGGTTTTATTTAAAAACATCCCCAACCAAAAACTTTGAAAAATAAGACCTTGCTTTATTGCTAGAGGCCATGACAAGTTTTCTCATTACACATAAGTTCCACAATTCTCTAAATCTAGCCAACAAGCAAAGAAGTGATGGTTACCAAACACACCCAAATACCAATAACAGATGACATTTCATAAGGCTTATCAGGAATCCCATGTCTCAAGTATTTCACAGGCTTCATTTAATCTCATTCTCACATCAATATAAGTAGGAGGGATTACCTTCTTCATTTACAAAGTGGGAAACTTTGCAATGATGCTCAGAGAGGTTTATTGACTTGCCCAAATTCAGATAATTCTTTCATTTTGACCTCAAGACTGTTCTTTTAATTTCTTCCTGACACTGTATCACATATAGAGGTAAAATTCACATTTAAAAAATTAATATCTAAATATACTCCTCTTTTATATATTTTCCCTTCTGTCTGCATTTTCTAATTTTGTTGGGTTTCTTGGGGTCGTATCTGGTCTCTCTCATGAGGGGACCAGTTCTAGATTCCCAGCTAGTTAGGTAATAACAGCCTGCTCAGTTCAGAGAGCAGACTGATTCTTAAAGTGCTCACTAATAGAAGACACTAAAGTGTCAGTTTAAGAACTGTACTTTAAAAAATAAAAATATTTCTTTATAAGAAAGATGAGTTCTAATCCCAAAAAGCAAAATGACTTGGGGCGGGGGCACAAAAAATCTAATTTAAAAAAATACATAAACTCCAAGGACACAAAATTAGGCTGAGTAGTTTAAATGATTAACATGTGTATTTGGATGATGGTAAAAATGTTAAAATTTCACCAGGAAGTTTCTCCATATAGAGTTAACACTGTATACTAATACTGCAGACTTTAACATAGTCCTTTCTCAAGCACAGTTTGAAATAAATACAAGGATCTGTTTGCCTCCTTGGCATTTAATTTCCAAACTGCTTACAGTTCTATAGGAATTCCTAGGTATCTACCTACATGTAACTTTAAACTTAATTCCAAGGGATTTTGTTCCTGATAGTCTGTTTGAAGTGTGTGCCAAAGAACGTTTTCTATAAACAGCAGTAAAATATATATTCTCCTTATTTTATGCAAATAAATATCCATACTTTGGCTCACTCCATTCGTACATGGGCTGCAAGGGGCTGGAGCAGCTGTGAATAGATATCCCATGTCCAAGGTCAGGAGTAGCAGCTGCACTTCACTGGACCAGCCATACGGAGATACCCACATCCAAGGTCAGAGAAACCCCAGTAGGCACTGGAGCAGCTGTGAGGAGATACCCCCACATTCAAGGGCAAAGGATGGTAGGAGGGGTGAATTCACGCTTAGAATTAAACCGCATTCCCGCCAGAGATGCTCAGAGGGCTGAAACAAACCTTGTGAGCACCAGGACCCAGGGACCTCACAGAGACTGAGAAAGAACTGTGTTTGAGTGTCTCCTGTGGAGGTACGGGTTGGCAGTCATCCCCTGGCAGGGACAGGGGTTCTGGGTGTTGCTGCTGCTAAGTCACTTCAGTCGTGTCCAACTCTGTATGACCCCATAGACGTCAGCCCATGAGGCTCCCCCGCCCCTGGGATTCTCCAGGCAAGAACACTGGAGTGGGTTGCCATTTCCTCTCCAATGCAGGAAAGTGAAAAGTGAGAGTGAAGTCGCTCAGTCGTGTCCCACTCTTAGCGACCCCATGGACTGCAGCCCACCAAGCTCCTTCGTCCATGGGATTTTCCAGGCGAGAGTACTGGAGTGGGTTGCCATTGCCTTGGTATGGCATAAATCCTCTTGTGGGAGGTCGCCATTAACCCCACTATAGAGCTGCCAGAACTTACACAGGACTGGGAAATAGACTCTTGGAGGGCACAACAGAACCTTGTGCACAAGGACCCAGGAGAAAGGAACAGTGACCCCACAGAACACTGTCCCAGACTTTCCTGTGGGTGTCTGAGAGTCTCCAGAGAAAAGTGTGGGTCGGTGGTGGCCTGCTGCAGGGTTCGGCGCATGGACTGTAGCAGTATATGCATGGGACCTTTTGAGGGAAGTCACTATTATCTTCATTACCTCCACCATAGTTTTGCCCCAGGGAAATAGCAGGGAGGGAAACAGCTCAACCCATTGACAGAAAATTGGATTACAGATTTATTGAGCATGGCCCCACCCATTAGAACAAGACCCAGTATCCCCTCAGACATACTATCCCATCAGGAAGCTTCCATAAGCCTCTTATCCTTCTCCATCAGAGGGCAGACAGACTGAAACCCACAATCACAGAAAACTAACCAATCTAATCACAAGGATGACAGCCTTATCTAACTTAATGAAACTATGAGCCATGTTCTGTAGGGCCACCCAAGACGGGCAGGTCATGGTGGAGAGTTCTGACAAAATATGTTCCACTGGAGAAGGGAATGGCAAATCACTTCAGTATTCTTGCCTGGAGAACCCCATGATCAGTATTAAAAGGCAAAAAGGACACTGAAAGTTGAACTCACCAGGTGGGAAGGTGCCCAATATGCTACTGGAGATCAGTGGAGAAATAACTCCAGAAAGAATGAAGAGACAGAGCTAAAGCAAAAATAACACCCAGTTGTGGATGTGACTGGTGATAGAAGCAAGCTGCAATGCTGTAAAGATGAATATTGCATAGGAACCTGGAATGTTAGGTCTATGAATCAAGACAAATGAAAAATGATCAAACAGGAGATGGCAAGAGTGAATGTAGACATTTTAGGATCAGTGAAGTAAAATGGACTAGAATGGGTGAATTTAACTCAGATGACAATTATATCTACTACTGTGGGCAAGAATCCCTTGGAAGAAATTGAGTAGCCATCATAGTCAACAAAAGAGTCTGAAACGCAGTACTTGGGTGCAATCTAAAAAATGACACAATGATCTCTGTTCATTTCCAAGGCAAACCACTCAATATCAAGTAATCCAACTATATGTCCCAATCAGTAATGCTGAAGAAGCTGAACTTGAATGGTTATATGAAGACCTACAAGACCTTCTAGAACTAACACCCAAAAAAGATGTCCTTTTCATTATAGGGGACTGGAATGCAAAAGTAGGAAGTCAAGAAACACCTGGAGTAACAGGCAAATTTGGCCTTGGAGGACAGAATGAAGCAGGGCAAAGGCTAATAGAGTTTTGCTAAGAGAACACACTGATCATAGCAAACACCCTCTTCCAACAACACAAGAGAAGACACCACACATAGACATCATCAGAGTGTCAACACCAAAATCAAACTGATTATATTCTTTGCATCCAAAGATGGAGAAGCTCTATACAGTCAGCAAAAACAAGACTGGGAGCTGACTGTGGCTCAGATCATGAACTCCTTATTGCCAAATTCAGGCTGAAATTAAAGGAAGCAGGGAAAACCACTAGACAATTCAGGTATGACATAAATCAATTCCCTTATGATTATACAGTGGAAGTGAGAAATAGATTTAAGGGACTAGATCTAATAGACAGAGTGCCTGATGAACTATGAACTATGAACAGTTCATGACATTGTACAGGAGACAGGGATCAGGACCATCCTGAAGAAAAAGAAATGCAAAATGGTAGTCTGAGGAGGCCTTACAAATAGCTGTGAAAAGACAAGAAGCCAAAAGCAAAGGAGAAAAGGAAAGATATACCCATTTGAATCTAGAGTTCCAAAGAATAGCAAGGAGAGATAAGAAAGCCTTCCTCGGTGGTCAGTGCAAAGAAATAGAGGAAAACAACAGAATGGGAAAGACTAGGGATCTCTTCAAGAAAATTAGAGATACTAAAGGAACATTTCATGCAAAGATGGGCTCAATAAAGGACAGAAATGGTATGGACCTAACAGAAGCAGAAGATATTAAGAAGAGGTGGCAAGAATACACAGAAGAACTGTACAAAAAAGATCTTCATGACCCAGATAATCACAATGGTGTGATCACTTACCTAGAGCCAGACATCCTGGAATGTGAAGTCACGTGGGCCTTAGGAAGCATCACTATGAACAAAGCTAGTGGAGCTGATGGGATTCGAGTTGAGCTGTTTCAAATCCTGAAAGATGATGCTGTGAAAGTGCTGCACTCAATATGCCAGCAAATCTGGAAAACTCAGCAGTGGCCACAGGACTGGAAAAGGTCAGTTTTCATTCCAATCCCAAAGAAAAGCAATGCCAAAGAATGCTCAAACTACCACACAATTGCACTCATCTCAAATGCTAATAAAGTAATGCTCAAAATTCTGCAAGCCAGGCTTCAGCAATATGTGAACCGTGAACTTCCAGATGTTCAAGCTGGTTTTAGAAAAGGCAGAGGAACCAAAGATTAAATTGCCAAAATCTGCTGGGTCATTGAAAAAGCAAGATAGTTTCAGGAAAACATCTATTACTGCTTTATTGACTATGCCAAAGCCTTTGACTGTATGGCTCACAATAAACTGTGGAAAATTCTTCAGTAATTGCGAATACCAGACCAGCTGACCTGCCTCCTGAGAAATCTGTATGCAGGTCAGGAAGCAACAGTTAGAACTGGACATGGAACAACAGACTGGTTCCAAACAGGAAAAGACTATATATTGTCACCCTGCTTATTTAACTTATATGCAGAGTACATCAGGAGAAACTCTGGGCTGGATGAAGCACAAGCTGGAATCAAGATGGCTGGGAGAAATATCAATAACCTCATATATGAAGATGACACCACCCTTATTGCAGAAAGTGAAGAAGAGCTAAAGAGCCTGTTGATGAAAGTGAATGAGGAGAGTGAAAAAGTTGGCTTAAAGCTCAACATTCATAAAACTAAGATCATGGCATCTGGTCCCATCACTTCATGACGAATAGATGGAGAAACAGTGGAAAGAGTGGCATACTATATTTTTGCGGGCCCTAAAATCATTTCAGATAGTGATTGCAGCCATGAAATAAAACAACACTTACTCCTTGGAAGAAAAGTTTTGACCAACCTAGACAGCATATTAAAAAGCAGAGAAATTACATTGCCAACAAATGTCCATCTAGTCAAGGCTATGGTTTTTCCAGTAGTCATGTATGGATGTGAGATTTGGACTACAAAGAAGCTGAGAACTGAAGAATTGATGCTTTTGAACTGTGGTGTTGGAGAAGACTTTTGATAGTCTCTTGGACTGCAAGGAGATCCAACCAGTCCATCCTAAAGGAGATCAGTCCTGGGTGTTCATTGGAAGGTCTATTGTTGAAGGTGAACCTCCAATACTTTGGCCTCCTGATGCAAAGAGCTGACTCATTTGAAAAGACCCTGATGGTGGGAAAGATTGAGGGTGGGAACAGAACGCGAGGACAGAGGATGAGATGGCTGGATGGCATCACTGCCTCAATGCACAAGAGTTTGGGTAAACTCTGAGAGTTGGTGATGGACAGTGAGGCCTGGAGTGCTGAGGTTCATGGGGTTGCAATGTGTTGGACATGACTGAGAGACTGAACTGAACTGAATTAAAAAACAGAATCAGGATCATTGAGACTACTAACACCTCAAAAGAATTTCTGAGATTTTCATTCTGCAATTTGACTCTTAAGAAGTCTGTTTCAAGTTGTGGTAAGTACAAATCATCCATTTCCTTGTGAGACAAGATTTCCTTGTGAGTTAAGAGGCAAGAGGATGACTAGTTTTAGTCAGTAGTTTATGGATGTGGGTGTAGGAGAGATTATAAAAGATAATAACTTGTCAGTGAAATTACTATCACATAGATTGTGCTGCTGGCTAAGCAAGATTCTTGTGGAGGCAATAAAACTCTGAACAGACTACTGAAATTCTGAAAGGATTAAGAAATACAATGTAATTCCTATCCAAAGATACCCATTACCCTTCAATTACAGGATGAACAGAAGCAAAAGAAAACATTGAAGGCTTTTAAAGGTAAGCTCTTAATCATAACAATCAGAGCCTTTAACTGTGTGGATCACAATAAACTGTGGAAAATTTTGAAAGAGATGGGAATATAAGACCACCTGACCTGCCTCTTGAGAAACCTATATGCAGGTCAGGAAGCAACAGTTGGAACTGGACATGGAACAACAGACTGGTTCCAAATAGGAAAAGGAATACATCAAGGCTGGATATTGTCACCCTGCTTATTTAACTTATATGCAGAGGACATCATGAGAAACGCTGGGCTGGAAGAAGCACAGGCTGGAATCAAGATTGCTGGGAGAAATATCATTAACCTCAGATATGCAGATGACACCACCCTTATGGCAGAAAGTGAAGAGGAACTAAAAAGCTTCTTGATGAAAGTGAAAAAGGAGAGTGAAAAAGTTGGGTTAAAGCTCAACACTCAGAAAACTAAGATCATGGCCTCTGGTTCCATCACTTCATGGGAAATAGATGGGGAAACAGTGGAAACAGTGGCAGACTTTATTTTTTTGGGCTCCAAAATCGCTACAGATGGTGACTGCAGCCATGAAATTAAAAGACGCTTACTCCTTGGAAGGAAAGTTATGACCAACCTAGATAGCATATTCAAAAGCAGAGATATTACTTTGCCAACAAAAGTCCATCTAGAGAAGGCTATGGCTTTTCCAGTGGTCATGTATGGATGTGAGAGTTGGACTGTGAAGAAAGCTGAGCACCAAAGAATTGATGCTTTTTAACTGTGGTGAAGACTCTTGAAGGTCCCCTGGACTGCAAGGAGATCCAACCAGTGCATTCTAAAGGAGATCGGTCCTGGGTGTTCATTAGAAGGACTGATGCTAAGGCTGAAACTCCAATACTTTGGCCAGCTCATGCAAAGTGTTTACTCATTGGAAAAGACTCTGATGCTGGGAGGGATTGGGGGCAGGAGGAGAAGGGAACAACAAAGGATGAGATGGCTGGATGGCATCACTGACTTGATGGACATGAGTTTGAGTGAACTCCAGGAGTTTGTGATGGACAGGGAGGCCTGGCGTGCTGCAATTCATGGGCTTGCAAAGAGTTGGACACGACTGAGTGACTGAACTGAACTGAACCTAGAGTCAGTATTTGGTCTGCATGTAAGCTTATATGGTATCCTTCATGTCTCAAGAAATTCAGAGATCAGCTCTGGTTCCAAGATCCTTGTTTTATCACCTCTGTTTACTTTGATCTCACCCACCTTGGTTAACTCTGTTAAGTCAGAACATTATAAAACATTGGGGTGTCTTATCTGTATGATGAGATCTATACAAACCTTAAGACTAAGATTTTCTAAGCTTGTCCTTTCTTTGGGATACATTAACCACACTCTTAACCACTCATTTGGCTGCCTTATAGCTTTTCACAACCACACCAACTCTGGGACCTGTATATTCTTCAGTCAGCTCACAACTGAGAGTCACAGCTAACTCCACTGAAGAGTTAAAGGTGGGGGTTAATTTATAGTCTGTTAACCAGCACAACAGAAAGCATTAGGGAAACATGGTGCACTTCCTCCTTCGTGTTCAGTATATCTCATTGATCAGTAGCTTCCTTTCTACCATTGGTCAGGATTCAAGTTTATTATAAAATTCAAGACTGGATGCATTTATTTGCTAATTTTACAAAGCATAGCTTAATAATAGCACAGATAACTCTACTAATATTCTGTGGTAATCTATACGAGAAAAGAGTCTAAAATAAGAATGAATATATGTATAATTGAATCACTTTGCTGTACACCTGAAACTAACACAACATTGTAAATCAACTGTACTCCAATAAAATTAAAATTTTTTGAATAAAAGTTTTTTTAAAAAAGCTAAAATTCAAAGGTATTCAGATTCATCTTATAATTTAAAAATCCAGCATATATAAGAATGGAAATAAGAAAAAAAGTAGACCTGAATGAAATTAAAAAAAAAAAAAAAAAAAAAACGACAACAACTTCTAAGTAGAAACCTCAATAGGCACAAAGCCTGGTTCTTTGAAATCACCATGAAATATTAAAGAAAAAAAAAAGAAGGGAAAATTTACCATACAACATACTAATGAGTTGAACATAATAATATAAAAAAAGATAATACTCCACAATCAGACTTGGCTAGGCAAGTCCAAAATCCTCAGGGCTGGCTTGTTACAAAGAACAGGCTGGAATTCTTGGGCAGGATGCTGTTATCCTCAGAAAGAATTTCTTATTTTCTTCAGGGAAGCCATAGCTCTTAGAGCATTTCAATTAATGGAACTGTGTCCATGGAACTATCCAGGATAATCACACTTAAAATTAACTGATTATGGACTTTAATCACATCTACAAAATACCTACAGAGCAACATACAGATCATTTATGAATAACTGGGGAATGTAGTTTGGTCAAGTTGACACATTAAAGTGACCACCACAAAATGGAAACTTTTCCCATGTCTTCTCATGAGTACTGCATAATTCTGATACCAAAAGCTGACAAAATATTTTAAGAAAAGCAAATTACAGACCAATATCCTTCATGAACAACAGATACCAAAATTCTTGACAAAATGTTAACAAGCTAATGATGTATAAAATGAGGTTACATTTTGATCAAGTAAAGATTATTCAAGGAATGCAAGTTTAACCTTCAAATACCAGTCACTATAATTCACATTAAAAGAGTTAAACAATTATATGATTATCTGAAGAGATGTAGAAAAAGTATTTGTCCAAATTCAACATCTTTTTTTCATTAAAAAAAAATAAGTACAATTCTTAGCAATGAAGAAATTAAAGGAAATGCTTTCAAACTGATAATAGGTATCTACCTTAAAAACTGTAGTTAATATCATTTGTAATGAAGAAATACTGATTTTGCCCTAAGCATACAAGAGTGTGTTATTTAATTACTTCTATTAAACATTGTACTAGAAGGTCTAGCCACAACAATAAGTCAAGAAAAGCAAATAAAACTCATAAATACTGGAAATGAAGAAACAAAACTGTCATTATTTACCACTGACATGATTGTATGTGTACAAAATTCTACAGAATTTAAAAAAAAAGTAATGAACTCCAGGCAATGCAAAATGAATTCATAAATAAATCAACTGTATTTCTACAGACTAGCAACAAGCAGTTGAATAATAGTATTAAAAAAAAAAAAATCTAATAGAACTTCCCTGGTGGTCCAAGTGGATAAGAATCTACCTGCCAAAGCAGGGCACATGGATTCAGTCCCTGGTTCTGGAAGAGTACACATAACAAGCAGCAACTAACTCCATGGCCACAACTACTGAGCCCGTGCTTTAGAACCAAAGTACTGCAACTACTGAACCTGCACACTACAGCTACTGAAGACCATGTGCCCTAGAGCCCATGCTCTGCAATAAGAAAAACTACCACAATGAGAAGCCCATGCACAGTAACTACAGAAAGCCCATGCATAGCAACAAAGACCCAGCACAGTCAAAAATAATTAATTAAAAAAACAATCCAATAACACAGTGAAAAAGCTAATATGTATGAATAAATTTAATCAGAGAAGTGTAAGATGTTGATATTAAAAATTACAAAGCATTTATGAAATTAAACAATACCTAGATAAGTGGAGAAAGATACCATATTCACAGTTGCAGACTCAAGACTGTTAAGACTTAGATTCCTTAAATCTGCCTGCAATGCAGGAGACCCCAGTTCAATTCCTGTGTTGGGAAGATCCACTGGAGAAGGGATCCACTTCAGTGGATACCCACTACCCACTCCAGTATCCTTGAGCTTCCCTTGTGGCTCAGTTGGTAAAGAATCCGCCTGCAATGTGGGAGACCTGGGTTTGATCCCTGGGTTGGGAAGATCTTCTGGAGAAGGGAAAGGCTACCCACTGTAGTATTCTGGCCTGGAATATAGTCCATGGGTTGCAAAGAGTCAGACATGACTGAGCAACTTTCACTTTCAGATTCCTCAAATAATCTACAGTTAAAAGGAAATATTAATAAAACTATCAATTTGCTTTTATGAAAAAAGAAATTGAAAGGTTTCTAAAATTTACACAGAAAAGAATCCAGGATGATTGAAATAATCTTGACAAAGGAGTACAAAGTTAGAGGATTTAGTCTATGTACTTCATCTTTTATGAAAATGCACAATAACCAAAACTGCGGAATTGATATAAGAATAAATAGATTAGTGGAACAAAATATACAGACACAGACTTCATTAAATAGATTCAAAGGATTTATAATCAAAATGCCAGTTCAATACAAAAAAGTTTTTTAACAAATGTGGCCAGGATAACTGGAAAAAATAAACCTCAACCACTAACTAGTCTTTCACACACAAAAGTTAGTGTAAGGTACATCAATCTCTAAAAAGGTAAAATAATAGGAAAGCTAGGGCTGAAAATCAGTGAGACTAGAATTTTCTCTCCTCATTCATAAAAATGTCTCCTACTGAAATCAGGTAGCATCTATCACTGTCCCTCCATCAGTTCAGTTCAGTTTAGTCGCTAGGTCATGTCCAACCTTTTGCCACCTCATGAATCGCAGCACGCCAGACCTCCCTGTCCATCACCAACTCCCGGAGTTTACTCAAACTCATGTCCATTGAGTCGGTGATGCCATCCAGCCATCTCATCCTCTGTCGTCCTCTTCTCCTCCTGCCCCCAATCCCTCCCAGCATCAGGGTCTTTTCCAATGAATCAGCTCTTCACATAAGGTGGCCAAAGTATTGGAGTTTCAGCTTTAGCATCAGTACTTCCAATGAACACCCAGGACTGATCTCCTTCAGAATGGACTGGTTGGATCTCCTTGCAGTCCAAGGGACTCTCAAGAGTCTTCTCCAACACCACAGTTCAAAAGCATCAATTCTTTGGCTCTCAGCTTTCTTCACAGTTCAACTCTCACATCCATACATGACCACTGGAAAAACCATGTCCCTCCATATGTCATGTGAAAATATGTGATGAATTCTGATTATGGCTGGTAACTAACCATGTGCTAAGCACACAGTGGATACCCAACCTTGAGCTAGCTTACCATAGCAAAGAAACAGAAATGTTCACAAAATCTTTTTTTTTTTTTTTTTTTCAAGATTTTTTTCTCTTCGGGCCTCGGCCCGGGCGGCGCCACCAAGACGCACCGCCGGTGGCTCCGAGCCCCGGAGAGAGTCAAAATGCGGAGTGAGTCCCTGGGTACAGCGGAAAGTACTGAGGTACCCGGGCCCAGAGGCCAGAACGACCCGAGGAGCGGACCACAAAATCTTTTCAAAGTAATTCATAATCACTGTCAAAATGTGACACTGTTTTTAGGGAAAGATTGTTTCTGGGGATAAATTAAGCAGCTAATCCCAGCAGGGCACATTTATAAAGCAAGTTTGCAGAAAAGAAAAAAAATCTTTTTTTTTTTTTTTTTTTCTTCTTCTTTTTTTGCAATTAAAGTTCTCTGAGTCTCAGGTTAATTCTCATTGGTAAGCTAAAGAAGCCTTTGTTCATAGGCTGTTTGCATTTCAAAGTTCATTGCTGCATTTCTGCGTGCAGCTTTTGATAAATTCCTTTCATTCCCAAAATTAACACTTGGAAAGAAAACGAAAGTTCCCCACAGCCTTAATAACCAAAAAACAAATAGAATTAAACAACAGAATAAAACACCCCATACAAGCAACAATACTGAATGAGGAGATGAGAATTGAGATGACCCAACAACATTTTTTGGAACCTCAAGTTCGCAGACAAAACAAAGGCTGAATAAAAGGTATGTCTGTGAGTATTTCTTTTCTTTTTTTTCCCCTTAAGAAACCTTAAGACAGAGCAATCAACGCATGAAAAGAAAACTGCAAACCAAAAACAAACAAGACATTTTCTGAGATAACTTTGATCCCATAGTCAAATTACTGGCTTAAAGCCTTTGTATCTTCAATAACTGCTCTTTATTGTCCTTATTGGGCTTCTCAGGTGGCTCAGTGGTAAAGAATCTACCTGACAATGCAGGAGATGTGGGTTTAATCCCTGGGTCAGGAAGATCCCCTAGAGAAGGAAATGGCTACCCAGTCCAATACTCTTGCCTGGGAAATCCTATGGACAGAGGAGCCTGGCAGGCTACAGTCTATGGGGTCACAAAATAGTCAGACAAGACTTAGAGATTAAACAACAGCATTATCCTAGTTAAAGTATTATTTTCACCTTATTTTTTACCAATCTTTTCTTTTTAAGTAACCACACCTGGCCTTATCCAAATAAAATGATGCAGTAAATATTAGTCCTCTGTGGTAATACAATGCATAATTTAGTTCATCTAGGCTATCTTTCCATGAGAGGTGATTATTTCTATATTATGAAATGCACTCATAGTAAAGGGATCCATGCCAGATACCTAAAAGGCAGAGGGAGAACCACTGACCAAGCAAGTCACTTCTTCAGACCAACCTTGATATGACTGTGTAGGCACTCCTGCACCAGTGTTACTCATGTTAACTCAGCCTCTCAATCACAGCCACACATTTCTTTTACAAACATGGCCTTTACTGAAGATGACAGAACACATCGCCAGACTGAAAGGCCCACCCTCAGTCCCTGTGAAAAATCCTTGAGAAACAGGCACTCTGCTCTTCCTGTGAGAACTCTGACAGGACTGGTATGTTACCTGGATGTAATCTTGAAATATCAGGGGCAGTGAGTCATCCATATGTCCTTGGAGAAACGATTTAAAAGTCTTCCTGCAAGAACAGGACACAAGAAATAAGTCAGATAGGAACTCTAAGAGAAACAATTCACTAACAAATAAAAACAATATTCTTAAAGGATATGTTGTTAGGGACTTTCCTGATGGTACAGTAGATAAAAATCTGCCTGCCAGTGCAGAGGACATGGGTTTGATCCTTAGGCTTGGAATATCCCATGCAGGAGGAAATGGCAACCCACTCCAGTATTCTTTCCTGTGAAATCCTATGAACTCAGGAGCATGGCAGGCTACAGTCCATGTGGTCACAAAAGAGTCAGACACAACTTAGCAACTAACCAAGTTTAATATATTACAGATTCACATGAAATAAGCTGACATCCATGGTAAAAAGAAAAACCAAATAGGGTGATATCTAAAGACAAATAAAAATTCTACCAAATGGCAGTGGGCAGAGGGTTGAAACTGAGTCCTGATTTTTAAAAGAATCGGGGAAATCTTGTGGCAGCATCAGCAAGGGCTGGTGAATTTCAGAATATTCCCTCTTTTTAGATTCATCTTACCTAAGACTCACTAGTGCTAAATTGGTAATAAACAGTTGCAAAATACTTAAGTTAATCATAATTGTTACATAAATTTTGCTTTAGTTATCAATATTAATTTTGCTAAGTGATCAGTCAGTTCAGTCACTTGGAAGTGTCCAACTCATTGTGACCCCATGGACTGTAGCACACAAGGCTTCCCTGTCCATCACCAACTCCTGGAGTTGACTCAAACTCATGTCAATCAAGTCGGTGTTGCCATCCAACTATTTCATCCTCTGTCGTTGCCTTCTCCTCTCACCTTCAATTTTTCCCACCATCAGGGTCTTTTCTAATGAGTCAGTTCTTCACATCAGGTGGCCAAAGTTTTGGAACTTCAGCTTCAGCATCAGTCTCTCCAATGAATATTCAGGATAGATTTTTTTAAGGATTCACTGGTTGGATCTCCTTGCAGCCCATGGGACTCTCAAGAGTCTTCTCCAACACTACAGTTCAAAATCATCAATTCTTCAGTGCTCAGCTTTCTATATAGTCCAACTCTCACATCCATACATGACTACTGGAAAAACCGTAGCTTTGACTAGATGGATCATTGCTGGCAAAGTAATGTCTCTGCTTTTTAATATGGTGTCTAGTTTGCTCATAGCTTTTCTTCCAAGAAGCAAGCATCTTTTAATTTCATGGAAGGGGTCACCATCTGTGGTGATTTTGGAGCCAAAAAAATAGTCTCTCACTGTTTTCCTTGTTTCCCCATCTATTTACCATGAAGTGATGGGACTGGATGCCATGATCTTAGTTTTCTGAATGTTGAGTTTTAAGCCAACATTTTCACTCTCATATATCACTTTCCTTTTTTTCCCTTAGAATAGCATATTTATTTATTTATTTAATATAAATTTATTTAATTGGAAGCTAATTACTTCACAATATTGTAGTGGTTTTGCCATTAATTGACATGAATCCACCACGGGTGTACATGTGTTCCCCTTCCTGAACCCCCGTCCCACCTCCCTCCCCATCCCATCCCTCTGGGTCATCCCAGTGCACCAACCCCGAGCACCCTGTCTCATGCATCGAACCTGGACTGACGATTCATTTCACATATGATAATACACATGTTTCAATGCTATTCTCCCAAATCATCCCACCCTCACCCTCTCCCACAGAGTCCAAAGACTGTTCTATACATCTGTGTCTCTTTTGCTGTCTCACATATAGGGTTATCATTACCATCTTTCTTTTTTATATATATATATATTTTTATTATTATTATTATTTTAAATTTTTGCCAAATATCAAAATGAATCCACCACCGGTATACATGTGTTCCCCATCCTGAACCCTCCTCCCTCCTCCCTCCCCATACCATCCCTCTGGGTCGTCCCAGTGCACCAGCCCCAAGCATCCAGTATCGTGCATTGAACCTGGACTGGCATCTTGTTTCATACATGATATTCCACATGTCTCAATGCCATTCTCCCAAATCTTCTCACCTTCTCCCTCTCCCACAGAGTCCATAAGACTGTTCTATACATCAGTGTCTCTTTTGCTGTCTCGTATACAGGGTTATCGTTACCATCTTTCTAAATTCCATATATATGTGTTAATATACTGTATTGGCGTTTTTCTTGCTGACTTACTTCACTCTGTCTAATAGGCTTCAGCTTCATCCACCTCATTAGAACTGATTCAAATGTATTCTTTTTAATGGCTGAGTAATATTCCATTGTGTATATGTACCACAACTTTCTTATCCATTCTTCTGCCAATGGACATCTAGGTTGCTTCCATGTCCTGGCTATTATAAACAGTGCTGCGATGAACATTGGGGTACACGTGTCTCTTTCAATTTTTGTTTCCTTGGTGTGTATTCCCAGTAGTGGGATTTCTGGGTCATAAGGCAGTTCTATTTCCAGTTTTTTAAGGAATCTCCACACTGTCCTCCATAGGGGCTATACTAGTTTGCATTCCCACCAACAGGGTAAGAGCGTTCCCTTTACTCCATGCCCTCTCCAGCATTTACTGCTTGTAGCCTTTTGGATAGTAGCCATTCTGACTGGCATGAAATGGTACCTCATTGTGGTTTTGATTTGTATTTCTCTGATAAAGAATGATGTCGAGCATCTTTTCATATGTTTGTGAGAGGGTAACAGGCAGGAAGGCCAGGGGTCTCCAAAGGGAGGAAATAGCCTGCAAGTGTCAGACATTTTTCTCTCTCTTAAGTGCCAGGAGGAAACAAAGTAGCAATATTTTTTCCTTCTCTATACAAATTTAAAAGGTTTCTCTTAAAATACTGTGTTGCCATAATGATACCTGGTTTCACCTGAAGTTAACTATTCTCAAACCTAGAGATAACCAATGCCTTTTTCTTATGGAAATGTTTGTCTTAAGCTATGCTAATGTACTATGCATTTACCCCAAACTCTGTCTTCAAGTCGGTTCTGCCTCTTGGCTCAGAACCTACTTAACAAACCAGTATGTTATACTCAGATATTGTTACCCTAATCTATGTAAATGAAACTATTTGTACGGTAGTCTGCCTTTCTTCAAGATTCAAGTTAATCATTTTATGGCCCAGGATAAACCATTTGGTGCCAAAATTATCCCAAAATGCAAATTATGGGTAAGGGGCCTGGTGCCATTCTGAATTTTAAGACATTTCTTTCTTTGATTAACAAACTGCTTGTGACTATATAACTTCCAGCTGAAAACTAGCAGGGGGGTACTCTTTCTGCCCCCTTCTGATGGCTATGTCAGAAGCTTTCTCTATCTCCTTTATACTTTAATAAAACTTTATTACAAAAAAGCTCTGAGTGATCAAGCCTCATCTCTGGCCCCAGATTGAATTCTCCTCCTCCGGGGGCATGGAATCCTGGTGTCTTTGCGTGATTTAACAACCTTTCATTTGTTAGCCATCTGCATGTCTTCTTTGGAGAAATGTCTGTTTAGTTCTTTGGCCCATTTTTTGATTGGGTCATTTATTTTTCTGGAATTTGAGCTTCAGGAGTTGCTTGCATATTTTTTGATATTAATTCTTTGTCCATTGCTTCATTTGCTCCCATTCTGAAGGCTGTCTTTTCACCTTGCTAATAGTTTCCTTTGTCGTAAAGAAGGTTTTAAGTTTAATTAGGTCTCATTTGTTTATTTTTGCCTCTATTTCCAGTATTCTGGGAGGTGGGTCATAGAGGATCCTGCTGTGATTTATGTCAGAGAGTGTTTTGCCTATGTTTTCCTCTAGAAGCTTTATAGTTTCTGGTCTTATGTTTAGATCTTTAATCCATTTTGAGTTTATTTTTGTGTATGGTGTTAGAAAGTGTTCTAGTTTCATTCTTTTACAAGTGGTTGACCAGTTTTTCCAGCACCACTTGTTAAAGAGATTGTCTTTTCTCCATTGTATATTCTTGCCTCCTTTGTCAAAGATAAGCTGTCCATCGGTGCATGGATTTATCTCTGGGCTTTCTATTTTATTCCACTGATCTATATTTCTGTCTTTGTGCCAGTACCATACTGTCTTGATGAGTGTGGCTTTGTAGTATAGTTTGAAGTCAGGCAAGTTGATTCCTCCAGTTCCATTCTTCTTTCTCAAGATCGCTTTAGCTATTTGAGGGTTTTTTTTTTTTTTGGTATTTCCATACAAATTGTGAACTTGTTTGTTCTAGTTCTGTGATAAATACCGTTGATAGCTTGATAGGGATTGCATTGAATCTATAGATTGCTTTGGATAGTATACTCTCCTCTTTAACTTTCATCAAGAGGCTCTTAAGTTGTTCTTTGCTTACTGCCATAAAGGTGGTGTCATCTGCATATCTGAGGTTATTGATTTTTCTCCCATCAATCTTGATTCCAGCTTGTGCTTCATCCAGTCCAGCATTTCTCTTGATGTACTCTGCATAGAAGGTAAATAAGCAGGGTGACAATATACATCCTTGACCAATCCTTTTCCAGTTTGGAACCAGTCTTTTGTTCCATGTCCAGTTTTAATTTTTGCCTTTTAACCTGCATATAGATTTCTTAGGAGGCAGGTCAGGTGGTCTGGTATTTTCATCTCTTTCAGAATTTTCCAGGTTGTTGTGATCCACACAGGCAAAGGCTTTGGTATAGTCAATACAGCAGAATTAGGTGTTTTTCTTGAACTGTTTTGCTTTTTTTATGATCCAACGGATGTTGGCAATTTGATCTCTGGTTCCATTGCCTTTTGGGAGAAGGCAATGGCACCCCACTCCAGTACTCTTGCCTGGAAAATCCCATGGATGGAGAAGCCTAGTAAGCTGCAGTCCATGGGGTCGCTAGGAGTTGGACACGACTGAGCAACTTCACTTTCACTTTTAACTTTCATGTATTGGAGAAGGAAATGGCAACCCACTCCAGTGTTCTTGCTTGGAGACTCCCAGGGACGGGGGAGCCTGGTGGGCTGTCGTCTATGCAGTTGCACAGAGTTGGACACAACTGAAGTGACTTAGCAGTCCACTGCCTTTTCTAAATCTAGCTTGAACATCTGGAAGTTCACAGTTCACATATTGTTGAAGCCTGGTTTGGATAATTTTACTAAGTGATACTTTTTAAATAAACATAATTATAACCTCTCCTTTATAATTCAGTAACAGAAAAAGATATTTTCTGAGATGACTTTGATCCTATAATCAAATTACTGGCTTAAAGACTTTTTATCTTCAATAACTGCTCTCTCTAGTCCTTGTTGGGCTTTCCAGGTCTCTCAGTGGTAAAGAATCTACATGCCAATACAGGAGATGTGGGTTTGATCCCTGGGTCAGGAAGATCCCCTGGAGAAGGAAATGGCAATCACTCCAGTATTCTTGCCTGCAAAATGCCATGGACAGAAAAGCCTGGTGGGCTACAGTCCATGGGGTTGCAAAGAATGGGGCAAGACTTAACTAAACCACCAACTACCATGACCTCACTGAAATTTTTTTCCCCCTCCATATGGTTCACAGCATCTCCCATTTTGGGAAATTGTGGATTCTGGCCATTTCCAAGTTGTGAGTTTACTACTGGGGTTGTAAGTCATTATTTTCAGAGACGTACAAGATGTGACAAACATAGACTTATGAATAAGCATCTAAGAAGATCAGAGGAATGTAGGCAGGAAAACAGAAATATTACTAAAAGACTAAGAATCACTTGTCATTTATTTTCTTTCCCTTATCATAATCCACAACAATAGTATATTCTAAAGGCTGTAGGATTAGAAGATGAGAACTAATTTGTAGTAAACATCCAGTGTGAACTAAAAATGCCACCTGTCATATCAGTAAACAAAGGATGCTGCAGCTATCAGGACTCTGCAGCCACTCTGCAAGGCTGGTACACACTGAGGAGGCTCAGGCTGAGAAAGCACAGGGTACTGGCCCCAGAGAGTGGAGCACATCAAAGGAACTGTAACAGGGAAGGGCCAATTTTTACTCCATGTTGGATCTACTTGTCTTTAACTTTTGCTTATCCATTGTTTTTTCAGGGAACCTTGCCCCTCTGCCTGAATGTTAAACTAAAGTGGCTTTTTTTCAGCTCAGTGGGAGACAATCTGACCCTCACCAGCTGTGAATGACTGAAGAAAAGAAAAAAATTAACACATCACCTCCTCTTGTGCAAGATAAATGGTCTTTTAACTTTACTTCCTCACCTCCTGTCCCTCTTTGTTCTATAAAACAGACTGGCATTCAGACCCCAATAAGATGGTTTTCTGAGACATTAGTCTGCCATCTTCTCAATCTGCCAACTTTCCAAACAATGTCATTATTTCCTGTTTTAACATCTCATCTGTAAGACTGTTTGGCCTTTCATGAGGTGAGCAGAATGAGCTTGAAATCAGTAACACAGCTATATGTCGTTTTCTCTTCATGACATAACATATCGGAAATAAAGTCCACCAAAAACAATCTATTACAAATTTTACTTTTGGAAATAAACACAGGGACATGTTCAATTTAATACACCATTAAAAGAGTAAATAATTGATTCCCCTAAACCTTTGGGCCTATCTTTTCAGTATTTATTTGGGCTTCTATTTTGTTGAAGGAATGAAGTTCTGATAATAGACAAAGGAGGGAGAGAAAAGACATACACTGTGTATGCCTGCTGTTTAAGGATTAGTGACTTGAAGATTTAAACTTGGTTCCAAATCCTTGAAGAATAAATAAATCAGCATCTAGAAAGGCCTCCAGGCCATCAAGAGCCTAGTTAACTGTGGTCACAAGCACTCAGAGGCTGTGATAACAAAAATTCAGTCCCACCTGATGCTCCCAAATGTAAGACTGTAGTTTTCACATTAACAGGCAAAGCAGAGCAACTTGAAAGCCATAAGAGCATGGACTCCTCCAATCACTTCCTCACTCTGGCTTCATAACAAGATGAGATCTGTGTAGGCCTCTGCAGTCTACCATCCTGTGCTCCTCACAGTGCCTGGACCAAACAACATGTGCTGAAAAAAATCTGCACAAGATGCTGCTCTGAATAATCATATTTAATCCTCACAACATTCTTATGAAATAAGAAGGGCACAACTATTCCCATTTCACAGGAGAGGAAGCTCCCAGACACTGTGTCATCATCCTCAGTAAGATTCATTGGTCACTGATCATGTGCTAAGTACTGTGAATGTATTAACCTGCTTAATGCCCACAACATCAAGATATTGGTAAGTGTGTGAATAGTATTCTCATTTTACAGGTAAGAAAATCAAGACAGAGAGAAATTAAATAACTAGCACATAAGTATTAACATAACTATAAGTAGCTATTACTATTAGTAACTATCTCTAGGACTAAATCCAGGAAGTTGGCTCCACAGTCTATACTTATAATCATGACAACATCCTGCCTTAAGATTTGCCTGCCCAGTAGTATCTACCTACTTTGGTCTTGATCACACAGCTAGTTGATGACCAGGCCAAGGCTACTCCTGTCCTCCCTCCAGTCACATCCCTGTCTCAACAGGTCCTGTCAATCATCACCTGCAAAAAACAAAGCCACCCTGGACCTCAGCACAAGTCTAACCAACTGAACAGAGTGGGAATGTACACTGATGAACTAACTTTTCATAGGAACCCAGGTCAGGAGGCTACCTTCCAAAAGCAAGACAGGTCGAAGGCCTCAGGGTGGAGGAAGCAAGCACTGGGAAACCTTCAGGGACACTCTTACTTAATACTGAAGACCCGCCTGCTACCTGCTACAAGATTCTTAAATGTAACCAAAAGTCCATTGTAAAAATAGAAAGCTGATTTTACTGAAGAGGATGTATACATTTCACTGACCTTGTATTTTAATTAATTTTCCATTACCATTTATTTAAAGCTCAAAATATGAGCACATGCCAGAGTCCATGGTACCAGAAATGGATGGCCAGTGAAAGAAACAAACACACAGTCTGTCTTCTGCAGAGATGTTCCCAGAAGAAGGTCCAACCTAGTTAGCTTAACACTATGTAATGCAGCCAATGTTTCAGCAAAACTAGTCAAAAACACTTCAACACATTTATATCATATGTTGGGTGTTTTATATGCCACCCAACAAATGGACTCTTAAATCTACCTGCAAAGTAAACATTCATTAATCCTTACAGACATGTACAAATTGGAATAAAAGTGTATATGCTCCTATATTCAGATTTTCTCTGGTAGGAAAAGTTATCAGTGAAGGCTTTTGTAGAAAATGAATAAACATGCACAGTGATTTTCTTCCAAGCATGTCTTCCATTTTCAAATATGAAAATGTACTCAGGTTCTAAATGTGTTAATAAGACATAGTCACTGAGAAACTTGGTGTCTGACTTACCTGTTGGATTTCTATTGAAGAACAATACTGGAGCTCTTAAAATGGTCTCCCACATTTTGTTGTGCAAAGTTTGTGAAGAATTAACAAGGATGTGAAGTATCAACAGAGACCTTGTGATGCCAAAAAGGACAATAGATACAATTAACCCTGAAATAAAGAAATATCACTCAGCACAAGATCTCTGTCTTATCCTCAATGACGCTAAAGGATGGTGGGCAATTTACAAAGATACTGTGTACTTATTCTATAAATAAAATTTATATAGAAGCTTACATATTTAGAATACAGAATAAATTTATATATATATATATATATATGTAAACATATATAAAGTAGATATGTAAGAGTTTAATGCTTTGACACAAATATATTTATAAAGAAGAATATAACAATCACTGTTTACCTCTCACTAAAAAGAAACAACATGGGGGGTGGGAATCATATGTAAACTACAGTTTCATTCTAGGCTTTCCTAATTCAATTACAAGTTCTAAACACTGCTGTGAATAGAGAGAGTCATGTTACTATTAGTCTGGCAAGCCAGATATTAAATTAATCACACAATTCAGGAGGAGATAACACTGATCTCAAAGTAAGAAAGAGAAGGAATCTAATCCCAGGCACTGAATTTCCCCTGCTTAGCTTCTCAAGTAAGTAGTGAAGCCCAAGAGATGAACAGTGTGGTAAAGGAGAGCTTTGCATACCTATGAGGGAATAATGCTTTTATTTGTGGCCCATGCTGCCAGAGGATTTCATCCAAGATCAATAAAAGCCAGAGTTTATTTAGAGAGAATTGGATCAACATGAACCACAGGTTGGAGATCCATTTCTAATCCCCTTGTCCATCCATATAATGATGTAAGATTTAGCAAAAGTGACCTATTAGAATAGACAATAGCCATGTATTTCCAGTGGCTGATTTTCTGAATGTGCAATCCTGGTTTTAACTACCAAAATCCAGTACAGAGCAAATTAAGAGTCTTCATTCAACCTCTTTTCTTCTAGCAGATCTTTAAAATAATTTATTCTAATTAGTTCACAGAGTAAATGTGACTCAGACACTTAATCTACTAAGACATTGCTGAATTACTCTGGAAGTCCTCAATGTTCACATGGACTCTGTAAGTACCTTAAACTCTGGTATAATAGAGCAGATGACTCAACTTTACCTGAATAAACTCCTAAGAACCAGTTCAGGAGGAGCATCACATCTACATCTTTTACTAATGCCCCAGAATACACGTCACGTTGTACATTCACCCTACGGAACAGGAAGAAAAAATATTGCACTATACATATATATAGAATTTACAAAAATATTTAAAAAAAATTACCTCAATTCAAGAAATGCATTAATGCTGGAAAATGGTTCTCAACTAACAAGACTCTGTGGGGGTCTCTGTTAAAAATTTGAATCATGACTTTTGGTTCTCAAAATTGTCTATGAAGACAGACTTAGAAAATAAACTTATGGTTGCTAAGTTCATTTTAGCTTCCCCTCTAAGAGAGTTTGGGATGGTCATGCACAAACTGCTCTATTTAAAACAGATAACCAACAAGGACTTATTGTATAAGTCCTCAGAACATGTATATGGAACTCTGCTCAGTGTTATGTGGCAGCCAGGTTATAGTTTTAGGGGAGAATGGATACACGTATATGTAGGGTTGAGTCCTTTTGCTGTTCATCTGAACATTGTTAATATCAAAACATTGTTAATCGACTATACCTTAATATAAAATTAAAAGTTCTAAAAAAAAGAAAACAGATTGTGTGTGAAAAAGCTGCTAAAAGGAGGGACATGGGGAGAAACAACTGAGGGATCATACTCCACGCACTAGAACTTTTGTTTTTTTGTTAGGGAAACTACATGAGGGTCAGAAGATGAGGTTAAACAAGCCCCACCCCCACCTGACTCTGTGGGAAATCAGACCAGGAATCACTCACCAGAATGCAAGCCACCAATCCTGCAGGACATAGGCAACCTGGAGCAGGAAACAACAGTCACTCACACACTGACATTGCTGAGCCCTCAAATCTTGCTCACTAGGATGGGGGCTGGAAAGGCTCCAGAACAAGGAGATGGTCCTTCCGGCCCAGGTCTGTGCCAAGCCCCACATTCCAGGTGACTACAGGTCAGGGGAGGGCATGCTAAATTTTAAAATCTTTAAAACATATCCTTTTTTCCCTAGAAGACTTTATTCCCCACATAAAAAGTTTTTCAATGCAAATCCAAGTGAACCTCAAAATGCAATAATAACAGTACAAATATCAGGATTTTTCAAAGCAAAAAGCTTGACATATACTGTGATGGTCAGTTTTCTGTGTCACCTTGGCTTGGCCAGTCTCCAGTGATTCAACCAAACACTCATCCAGATATTGCTGTGAAGGTATGTTGTGGACGATATTCATGTCCATCATCAGAACTGAAGTAGAGAAGATCACCCTCAACACTGTTGTGGCCTCATCCATTCAGACTAAGAACTTAAGAGCAAAAACTGAGTCTTCCTGGAGTAGGAAGAAATTCTGCCTCAAGACTTTAGGGTCAGCTCCTGCCTGAAGTTCCAGCTTGCAGGCCTGCTGGCCTTTCTGATTTCACATTTATGCGGCTAGATCCCAGAACATCATGAGTCAATTCTTTGAGATAAATTTCTTAATACATATTTAAAAATAAGTATAAAATACAGCATAAATAGTATATAAACATCAATCTGAGTGTGCAAACCAAAATAAAAGCCCTTCCATACCTGAGCTGCGATGTTTACTAGAATAAGGAAGATGATGACAGACCAGTGAGCACTGTCTGTGAAGTAATTCTTGTAGGTTTTAAAACCAACTTTTCCTTCCAAATGATCCTCTAGAGGTAATGTAACCTGTATATTCTCAGTCTGGAAGGGAAAAATGGCATTAAGAGATGAAATTTTGTAAGAGATGAAATTTTAAACAATGAACCCCAAATTTAAAGAGTTCAACAAAGCCCTCCTCTGCACAGCTGTGGGGAAACAGACACATCTCATACACTGGTAAGAATGCAAGATGGTCTATCTCCCGTGGAGAAAGTGTGGGAATATCTGGCCAAATCACTTAGGCATTTACCCCTGGACTCAGACATCCCACTTCTAGGAATCTATTAGAAATAAGGAAATATCATTTGCATGAGGTCATTCACTGTTGGGTGACTTTGCTTAAAGTAGATCATGATTCTCAGCACTTGTAAAACAAAATTAATTAACAGGTAAATGCAGACGCTTGCTCTAAAATGATACACAAAATGATATGGAGCTGATGTATCCTGCTAGATGACTTGTGTCACTCAGTAATAAAAATATAAAACATACTTGGGGCTCAAAATATTGGCCAAACACAGTACACTGAGTTAACAGAGAGAGCTGGAGTAATATTAGTTTAGATAGCAAGTAACAAGCATATGATCAGAATCTATTTGGCTCCTAAATTTCATAGAGTGATTCCTGAGTGTGGAATGTGAGGGACTAATCTGAACATTTATCAGAATCATATAGGCTTCTGGACTTGGATATCAAGGAATATCTGTGTATGTTTTTAAGAAAGATCTAGTACATTTCTGCATATCTGACTGAAGGACTTAAAATAGAGTCACTGGAGTCTAGGATATCCTTGGGTCTATGCTGGCCACTGGGATTCAAGATCAATTAAGTTGTGGTTCCCAATTCAGCACCACCAAACCAGCTCTTCAACAAATGCTAAAGGATCTTTTCTGGATAGGAAACACAGAAAAGGTTTATAAATCCTTGAACCCAAAACAACAAAGTAAATGGCAATGGGATCATACTTATCAATAATCACCTTAAATGTAAATGAGTTGAATGCCCCAACCAAAAGACAAAGACTGGCTGAATGGATACAAAAACAAGACCCCTATATATGCTGTCTACAAGAGACCCACCTCAAACCAAGGGACACATACAGACTGAAACTGAAGGGCTGGAAAAAGATATTTTATTCAAATGGAGACCAAAAGAAAGCAAGAATAGCAATACTCATATCAGATAAAATAGACTTTGAAATAAAGGCCATGAAAAGAGACAAAGGACACTACATAATGACCAAAGGATCAATCCAAGAAGAAGGTATAACAATTATAAATATATATGCACCCAACATAGAAGCACTGCAATATGTAAAATAAATGCTAACATGTATGAAAGGGGAAATTAACAGTAACACAATGATAGTACTACTACTAAGTCACTGCAGTCGTGTCCGACTCTGTGCGACCCCATAGACAGCAGCCCACCAGGCTCCCCCATCCCTGGGATTCTCCAGGTAAGAACACTGGGGTAGGTTGTCATTTCCTTCTCCAATGCATGAAAGTGAAAAGGGAAAGTGAAGTCGCTCAGTCGTGCCCGACTCTTAGTCACCCCATGGACTGCAGCCTACCAGGCTCCTCCATCCATAGGATTTTCCAGGCAAGAGTACTGGAGTGGGGTGCCATTGCCTTCTCCACAATAATAACACAATAATAGTGGGAGACTTTAATACCCCACTCACACCTATGGATATATCAACTAAACAGAAAATTAGCAAGGAAACACAAACTTTAAATGATACAATGGACCAGTTAGACTTAATTGATATATATAGGACATTTCACCCCAAAATAATGAATTTCACCTTTTTCTCAAGTGCACACAGAACCTTCTCCAGGATAGACCACATCTTGGGCCATAAATCTAGCCTTGGTAAATTCAAAAAAACTTGAAATCATTTCAAGCATCTTTTCTGATCACAATGTGGTAAGATTAGATGTCAACTACAGGGAAAAAAAAAACTATTAAAAATATAAACATATGGAGGCTAAACAACATGCTCAGAATAACCAACAAATCAAAAGAAGAAATCAAATCACAGAAGAAATCAAAAAAGAAACCAAAATTTGCATAGAAACAAATGAAAATGAAAACACAACAACCAAAACCTATGGGATTCAGTAAAAAGAGTGCTAAGGGGAAGGTTCACAGCAATACAAGAGTACCTCAATAAACAAGAGAAAAATCAAATAAATAACCTAACTCTGCACCTAAAGCTACTAGAAAAAGAAGAAATGAAGAACTCCAGGGTTAGAAGGAAAGAAATGATAAAAATTAGGGCAGAAATAAATGAAAAAGAAAGGAGATCATAGCAAAAATCAACAAAGCTAAAAGCTGGTTCTTTGAGAAGATAAATAAAATAGACAAACCATTAGCCAGACTCGTCAAAAAACAAAGGGAGAAGAATCAAATCAACAAAATTAGAAATGAAAATGGAGAAATCGCAACACACAACACAGAAATACAAAGGATCCTAAGAGACTACTATCAGCAACTATATGCAAATAAAATGGACAACTTGGAAGAAATCAATAAATTCTTAGAAGTATAACTTTCCAAAACTGAACCAGGAAGAAATAGAAAATCTTAAGAGACCCATCACAAGCATGGAAATTGAAATTCTAATCAGAAATCTTCCAACAAACAAAAGCCCAAGACCAGATGGCTTCATAGGTGAATTCTACCAAATATTCAGAGAAGAGCTAACACCTATCCTACTCAAACTCTTTCAGAAAATTGCAGAGGAAGGTAAACTTCCAAACTCATTCTATGAAGCCACCATCACCCTAATACCAAAACCAGAAAAAAGATGCCACAAAGCAAAATGAAAAAACTACAGGCCAAAGTCACTGATGAACATAGATGCAAAACTCCTTAAGAAAATTCTAGCAAGCAGAATCCAATAACATGCTAAAAACATCATACATCATGACCAAGTGGGCTTTATCCCAGGATATAAGGATTCTTCAATATTTGCTAATCAGTCAATGTGATACACCACTTTAACAAATTGAAAAATAAAACCCATATGATTATCTCAATAGATGGAGAGAAAACCTTTGACAAAATTAAACATCCATTTATGATAAAAACCCTCCAGAAAGCAGGCATAGAAGGAACATGCCTAAACATAATAAAAGCCATATATGATAAGCCCACAGCAAACATTATCTTCAAAAGTGAAAAATTGAAAGCATTTCCCCTAAAGTCAGGAGCAAGACAAGGGTGCCCACTCTCACCACAACTATTCAACATAGTTTTAGTAGTTCTAGACACAGCAATCAGAGATGAAATAGAAATAAAAGGAATCCAGATTGGAAAAGAAGAAGTAAAACTCTCACTGTTTTCAGATGACATGACCCTCTATATAGAAAACCTAAAGACACCACCAGAAAATTACTAGAGCTAATCAATGAATATAGTAAAGTTGAAGGATATAAAATCAACTCATAGAAATCCCTTGCATTCTTATACACTAACAATGAGAGAACATAAAGAGAAATTAAGGAAACAATTCCATTCACCATTGCAATGAAAAGAATAAAATACTGAAAGATAAATCTACTTAAGGAAACAAAAGACCTATATATAGAAAACTATAAAACACTGGTGAAAGAAATCAGATCAGTCGCTCAGTTGTGTCTGACTCTTTGCGTCCCCAAGAATCACAGCACGCCAGGCCTCCCTGTCCATCACCAACTCCCAGAGTTCACTCAGACTCATGTCTATTGAGTCAGTGATGCCATTCAACCATCTCATCCTCTGTCGTCCCTTCCTCCTCTTGCCCCCAATCCCTCCCAGAATCAGGGTCTTTTCCAATGAGTCAACTCTTCACATGAGGTGGCCAAAGGACTGGACTTTCAGCTTTAGCATCATTCCTTCCAAAGAAATCCCAGGGCTGATCTCCTTCAGAATGGACTGGTTGGATCTCCTTGCAGTCCAAGGGACTCTCAAGAATCTTCTCCAACACCACAGTTCAAAAGCATTAATTCTTCGGCACTCAACCCTCTTCACAGTCCAACTCTCACATCCATACATGACCACAGGAAAAACCGTAGCCTTGACTAGACAAACCTTTGTTGGCAAAGTAATGTCTCTGCTTTTGAATATGCTATCTAGGTTGGTCATAACTTTCCTTCCAAGGAGTAAGCGTCTTTTAATTTCATGGCTTCAGTCATTATCTGCAGTGATTTTGGAGCCCAGAAAAGTAAAGTCTAACACTGTTTCCACTGTTTCCCCATCTATTTCCCATGAAGTGATGGGACCGGATGTCATGATCTTCATTTTCTGAATGTTGAGCTTTAAGCCAACTTTTTCACTCTCCTCTTTCACTTTCATCAAGAGGCTTTTGAGTTCCTCTTCACTTTCTGCCATAAGGGTGGTGTCATCTGCATATCTGAGGTTAATGATATTTCTCCCAGCAATCTTGATTCCAGCCTGTGCTTCTTCCAGCCCAGCGTTTCTCATGATGTCCTCTGCATATAAGTTAAATAAGCAGGGTGACAATATACAGCCTTGATGTACTCCCATCAAAGAAGACAGAAATAGATGGAGCAATATACCATGTTCATAGATCAGAAGAATCAATACAGTGAAAATGAGTATACTACCCACAGCAATCTATGCTGCTGCTGAGTTGCTTCAGTCATGTCCGACTCTGTGCAACCCCATAGACGGCATCCCACCAGGCTCCGTCGTCACTGGGATTCTCCAGGCAAGAACACTGGAGTGGGTTGCCATTTCCTTCTCCAATGCATGAAAGCGAAAAGTGAAAGTGAAGTTGCTCAGTTGTTCCTGACTCAGCAATCCCATGGACTACAGCCCACCAGGCTCCTGCATCCATGGGATTTTTCCAGGCAAAAGTACTGGAGTGGGGTGCCATTATTCAATGCAATCCCTATCAACCTACCAATGGTATTTATCACAGAACGAGAACAAATAATTTCACAATTTGTATGGAAATACAAAAAACCTCAAATAGCCAAAGCAATCTTGAGAAAGAAGAATGGAACTGGAGGAATCAACCTGCCTGATTTCAAACTATACTACAAAGCTACACTCATCAAGACAGTATGGTGCTGGCACAAAGACAGAAATATAGGTCAATGGAACAAAATAGAAAGCCCAGAGTAAATCCATGCACCCATGGACACCTTATCTTTGACAAAGGAGGCAAGAATATACAATAGAGGAAAGACAATCTCTTTAACAAGTGGTGCTGGGAAAACTGGTCAACCACTTGTAAAAGGATGAAACTAGAACGCTTTCTAGCACCATACACAAAAATAAACTCAAAATGGATTAAAGATCTAAATGTAAGACCAGAAACTATAAAACTCCTAGAGGAAAACATAGGCAAAACACTCTCTGACACAAATCACAGCAGGATCCTCTATGACCCACCTCCCAGAGTAATAGAAATAAAAGCAAAAATAAACAAATGGGACATAATTAAACTTAAAAGCTTTTGCACAATGAAGGAAATTATAACCAAGTTGAAAAGACAGCCTTCAGAATGGGAGAATATAATAGCAAATGAAGCAACTGACAAAGAATTAACCTCAAAAATATACAAGCAGCTTATGCAGCTCAATTCCAGAAAAATAAATGACCCAATCAAAAAATGGGCCAAAGAACTAAACAGACATTTCTCCAAAGAAGACATACAGATGGCTAACAAACACATGAAAAGATGCTCAACATAACTCATTATCAGAGAAATGCAAATCCAAACCACAATGAGGTACCATCTCATGGTGGTCAGAATGGCTGCTATCAAAAAGTCTACAAACAATAAATGCTGGAGACGGGGTTGAGAAAAGGGAACACTTTTACACTGTTGGTGAGAATGCAAACTAGTACAGCCACTATGGAGAACAGTGTGGAGATTCCTTAAAAAAATGGAAATAGAACTGCCACATGACTCAGCAATCCCACTGCTGGGCATATACACTGAGGAAATCAGAATTGAAAGAGACATGTGTACCCCAGTGTTCATTGCAGCACTGTTTGCAACAGCCAGGACATGGAAGCAACCTAGACATCCATCACAAGATGAATGGATAAGAAAGCTGTATACATATACACAATGGAATATTACGCATCTATTAAAAATAATGCATTTGAATCAGTTCTAATGAGGTGGATGAAACTGGAGCCTATTATACAGAGTGAAATAAGTAAGAAAGAAAAACACCAATACAGTATATTAACATATATATGGAGTTTAGAAAGATGGTGATGATGATGTTCAAGCTGGTTTAAAAAAGGCAGAGGAACCAGAGATCAAATTCCCACATCTGCTGGATCAATGAGAAAGCAAGAGAGCTCCAGAATAACATCTATTTCTGCTTTATTGACTATGCCAAAGCCTTTGACTGTGTAGATCATAAGAAACTGTGGAAAATCCTGAAAGAGATGGGAATACCAGACCACCTGACCTGCCTCTTGAGAAACCTATATGCAAGTCAGGAAGCAACAGTTAGAACTGGACATGGAACAACAGACTGGTTCCAAATAGGAAAAGGAGTATGTCAAGGCTGTATATTGTCACCCTGCTTATTTAACTTATATGCAGACTACATCATGAGAAACGCTGGGCAGGGAGAAGCATAAGCTGGAATCAAGATTGCCGGGAGAAATACCAATAACCTCAGCTATGCAGATGACACCACCCTTATGGCGGAAAGTGAAGAGGAACTAAAAAGCCTCTTGGTGAAAGTGAAAGAGGAGAGTGAAAAATTTGGCTTAAAGCTCAACATTCACAAAATGAATATCATGGCATTTGGTCCCATCACTTCATGGGAAATAGACAGGGAAACAGTGTAAACAGTGACAGACTTTATTTTTGGGGGTTCCAAAATCACTGCAGATGGTGATTTCAGCCATGAAATTAAAAGACGCTTACTCCTTGGAAGGAAAGTTATGACCAACCTAGATAGCATATTCAAAAGCAGAGACATTACTTTGCCAACAAAGGTCTGTCTAGTCAAGGCTATGGTTTTTCCAGTAGTCATGTATGGATGTGAGATTTGGACTGAAGAAAGCTGAGTGCCGAAGAATTAATGCTTTTGAACTGTGGTGTTGGAGAAGACTCTTGAGAGTCCCTTGGACTGCTAGGAGATCCAACCAGTCCTTTCTAAAGGAGATCAGTCCTGTGTGTTCTTTAGAAGGAATGATGCTAAAGCTGAAACTCCAGTACTTTGGCCACCTCATGCTAAGTGTTGACTCATTGGAAAAGACTTTGATGCTCAGAGGGGTTGGGGGCAGGAGGAGAAGGGGACGACAGAGGATGGGATGGCTGGATGACATCACCGACTCGGATGTGAATTTGAGTGAACGCTGGGAGTTGGTGATGGACAGGGAGGCCTGGCATGCTGCAATTCATGGGGTCGCAAAGAGTCGGACATGACTGAGTGACTGAATTGAACTGAACTGAAAGATGACACTGTATGCGAGACAGCAAGAGAGACACAGATGTAAAGAAGAATACTTTTGGACTCTGTGGGAGAAGACGAGGGTTAGATGATTTGAGAGAATAGCATTGAAACATGTATATTACCGTATGTGAAATAGATGGCCAGTCTAGGTTCAATGCATATGACAGGGTGCTCAGGCCTGGTACACTGGAATGACCCTGAGTGATGGGATTTGGAGGGAGCTGGGAGGGGGTACAGGATGGTGAACACATGTACACCCATGGCTGATTCATGTCAATGTATGGCAGAAACCACCACAATATTGTAAAGTAATTAGCCTCCAATTAAAATAAATAAATTATTTTTTTTTTTAAAAGTTGTGGTTCTCAGCCTTGCCTGGTAAGAAAGAAGGATGGGAACTAACTCCAAAGTCTACCATGTATCAGGTCCTTTGCACACGCTCCCTCTGATCTATCACAAACCTTCCCACAATGAGGCAAAATAATATTATCAGTCACCTGCAGTGACTTTTCCAACATATGGGGAAAGTAGCTTATTTAATGTAGTCATAGCAGCACTCAGTCTAAGGGGGTCTTCACATTAAGCCTCTGGATCCATAAGGGAAGCTGGGGATCGCCAGAGCAAGTAGGACATAACTATGGTAAACTGATGAGTTCTCATATTAGTGTGAGCCACGTACACCCAGGAAGTCATAGCAGTGCACCCACTCCTGGTCTCCATAAGATTCTCCATCCTACACCAAAGTAGAATTCCAAGCAGGCTTTCTCTCTTCCTGCTCTTCTAACTCTACCAATTCCATGGAATAAGACTTTGGGAATCTTAGGGTCTACTTTAGGACAAATGAAGATACAAGCAGAGCTGACTGAAGGTCCATAAGGCCACCAAGAGCAGACAGATCAGAGCGTATTACAGGATGAGAAACTCACATCTTGGTCCTCTGGAGCTGCATATTTCAATGAGGGTCTGGGACAGACTGCTGAGACTGAACCAAAGAGTTGGAGATCAGAGTGGGAGCTTCTAGAACTGGAGATGGTTCATATTGATCATTCCCCTTCTCAAAAAGGGAAAAAATATCTACCTCAGAACTCAGGAACTCAGAGTAAGTCCCCCTTTTCACCATTTTTCCCTGAAATTAAAAAAAAAAAATTTTAGAGGAATTAATTTACATTTGATAATATTAAACCGACCTAAATACTAATCAAAAAAAGTTATCTCGTCTTAAATTATGATTTAAAAAAAATGATCCCTGGGTCTAGAAAACTTGTGGAAAAATCTAATTCAGTCAACTCAACGCAGAACTGAGCATTGTGTTCTCTGCCAAACCCTATGTTAATGCTGGGGGGTGTAAAAGAAATGTGTGCTCACATGTCAAAAATGGAGGCTCCTTGACATAAATACCCTGGGCATTTAGGGAAACAAGAAGCAGAGAAGTTGGTGGGAAGATCAGCACATTTTTTTAAAACAATATAGGAATTGAGAGAAGCTTCATGTGACAAGCAGAATTTAAAAAAAAAATAGTCAATTGGGGAGAATATTCTGGGAAAGAAAATTAAACTTGACCCAGAGGTGGGCACAAGCACATGTGCATAGGTAAGGGTCATTCAGCAAAACTTTGCTGACTGCTGTCATAGTATCAACTGCCCCATTTGGATAAGACATGTGGAAACCAGCTCTGGACAGAGAACCCATGAGATGCATCTTTATGATCTGTACAACTACCTCCACACACTCTGGGAGTTCCCAACTGAAAATTCATTATACCACCTGTTAAAGTAATTAAACAAGGAGGTCATGAGGCTCTATCTAAAGCCTTGCCAGTCTGTGCCACAAAGCAAAATCTAAGCCAGAATCAACACACTTAGATCCAAGAAAAAACTTGGGAACAACCAACCAGGCTTCCCCAAATCAGGTAACTGCTTAAGCTACAGCCAATCTAATCATGTTCTTTGAACACATGTAACACATCCTTGGAGAAGAAAATGGCAACCCACTCCAGTGTTCTTGCCTGGAGAATCCCAGGGATGGGGGAGCCTCATGGGCTGCCATCTATGGGGTCGCAGAGAGTCAGACACTACTGAAGCGACTTAGCAGCAGCAGCAACAGCAACACATCCTTGTATGGTTTCCCTCCTTTACAAAGTCATATAAAATAATGTGCAGATGTTTTCATTATTTTCTGATCCCATGAAACAAGACTCAGCTGGTTCACTCAATGGGAAATATTAGGAAAAAAATCCCAGGATTCAAAACTCATCAAATGAGAGTAGCTGTGGTTGAGGCAGGTCAGGTGGAAGAAGGTGGCCCAGGTCTAGGACCCCTCTCACCTTATGCCCCGAGGTGAGCCACTGGGAAAAACCCAGTGAATCCTTTGGGTACCATCTGATACTGTAGAACTAGAAAATTATGCAGGATATAGTGTGTCTTGTTCCACTTGGGAGACAAAATTCATATACATCTTTAATGAAATAACCACTCACCACTTCATATGTGTAATATGCACAATGAAATGACTGGTAGTACAAAGACAGGAATTTCACTCAGCAGCCAAGCTCTGACAATCCCGAGGGGATGAGGGGGCAGCCATCCCCCTTTTGCTGTGAGAGATGGACTAGACAAATAGTAAGGATGGACCCTAATCATGCAGGGGTGCTAACAGTGGACAAAGATTTATTTTGTTAGTACTAGGCTTGAGGGTAGTATCCCCAAAGGAAGCAATAAGGGGACCCTAAAATATCTAGGGACTGGCTAAATATGTTATTCTTTGCTCACTGGGGTTTACACTCTAGAATCACCCACCCCCTCTGAACATGAAATCAACTGCTTTCAACCTTGAAAACCTTAGCTCCACCTAGCGGAATGGAGAGGAGTCGACACACGGAACTGCTTCCAGAGAGAGGTACTGCATTTTAGAGGTACTGCATCTTTTTAGAGCGAAATTTCATTTCATAAGTCAGGGATCTGACCAAGGGCCTGTGGAACAGTCAGGGGTTAACAGAGGTGCTGAGAACCAGAGGCAAACTAGCCAAGGAGTGAAGCATTAAACCAGCTCTAAGTCTGAACAGTTATCACTAATCTCCACCCCACCCCCAATCATGCTAGGAGCTGTGGATTGGATGGTTCCCCCTCCTCAAAAAGATAAGTTCAAACGTGACACCTGTGAACATGACCTTATTTGAAAACAGGGTCTTTGAAGATGTAATCAAGTTAAGATGAGGTCACATGGAGCAGGGTGACTCTGCATCCAATACAACTGATGTCCCTATGAGAAGGGACTCAGACACAGGGACAATGGCCATGTGACATTAGAGACCACAGCACTGCAGCTGGAAGTCAAGGAACGCAAGGAAGCCCGGTGAAAACCAGAGGCTGGAAGGAAGGATTCTACCCTGGAGTCTTCAGGGAGAGCACAGCCTTATCAGCACCTGGATTTGGGACTCATAGCCTCTAGAATAGGGAGATGATAAACTCTGTTGTTTTAAGTCACCCAGTTTGTGGTACTTTGCTATGGCAGCTCTAGAAACTGATACTCTAGCATGAGCCCACCCTTCTGTCTTCTCAGCTTTATAAGACTTGTAACCGCTTCTGCTTCTGCCCCTTTAGTGACCATCGGAGGAATCTTTCAAATCCCACATCACTCCTCTGCCCTGGACCATCCAAGGCTTCCATCCCACTTTCGGTTCCCCTGCCCAGTGTTTGGAGACCAGCTCCCTCCCATCCCCCAGCTCACTGTCCTCAGACATGCTGGTCTTCCTGCCATTTCTCCAATCTGCCAGGTCAGCTCCTTCCTTAGGACCCCCTTCTCTAGACCCCCTCCCCCAGGCGACAGTGTGGCCCCCACCTTCATGTCACTTAGGCCCCGTGAGGCACCAGCTCCTCAGGGAAGGAGCCAGGATGCCACCCTCTTTGTCAGATCCATCCCCATAAGAACAGGAGCCCCATAAAATCAGGGCCTTGTCCTCCTGCTGTACAGACTCCCATACATATCGGGCACATAAAGACCTGGCACAGAGACCAGCAACTGGGGACACTTACAGAGTGGTCATCTCTGACCTGGGTGCTCGGCTGCCCAGCCTCGCTTCTGGTGTTAATGGAAGATGCTCTTTAGGCAAACTGCAGAGAACAATCGCATGGGTACAAACAGGTCTTAGTATCTCTAATTTCCAAGTAGTACACTTTTGACTTATGTTGTGGAAGAGGAAAATAAAAAGTTCTAAATAAAATGGTGCCATTATCCCTCACAAATTTCATTAGAACAGTGATGATTCAATAACCCTGTTATTAGAGTATAATAGGGACATTTCTACAGGTCTTTGGATTCATCCCCTAAGGCGTGAACACCAGCTCTGAGAAGAAGGGGGTGAAAAACGGAGGGAGAAGAGGATGTTTACCATGAATCCAAGGAGAGTGACCTGCGGGGAAGTCTGTCCTTAAACACATCTGAGTCCTAGCAATTCCCCAGACTTCTAGAAACTACTTACATCTTTCACTATCAGAATCTGACTTGTATCTTCTAGGTACTGCAACTGATGAGTCACTAAGATTGTGATTTTCTCCTTCAAAACCTGGCGAATACACCTACAAATGTGAAAGGTACAGGATACAAAAACACATTAATGGGGGTGCTTCAAACTGGAAACTTATATTTTGAAAACAGTGTGACAAAGACCACACAGCAGTCAAAAATCTTTAGTTTAAATACCAAATCAATAATAAAAATTAAATAAACATAAATCAATTAATCTGACTAGGTTCTTAAATTTATCAATAGCAAGCTTGAACCTAAATCTGCTTAAAACTTCTAAAACAGAATCCAGTGAAGGAGGCACCAAAAGCTGTTTTTTTTTTTTTCCCCCTAAAACTCAGCTTAACAATTATTTACATGTTTCATAAAGAAAAACAACTGAGCAATACTGAGATTCCAAAATTTGACTGAACTAAAAGACTATCTTATTGCTATGTGGGAATTTAATATAAAAATGTGTACATTCTTAGATAGTTTTTAGGTGATTATTTATAATTAATGATGTAAATATTAGCAACAAAAAATTAATAGATATTTGGTAATCTTTGTCAGAGTGTGTTTTCTAGATACTTCTTCCCAAATAATATTAAACAGTAAATTAATGCCAGCATGGCCTCCATCAGTCTGTACAACATTTTCAGTCCCATCCAGGAAGCAAGTCTTCTTTCAATAGGACTGAACAACTTTCAAAAATAAAGATAAAAGAACGGAATTCAAATGGCCCAAATCACAGTGGAAATCACCCCACGGCTCAAGTTCAGTTCAGTTCAGTTGCTCAGTCGTGTCCGACTCTTTGCGACCCCATGAATCGCAGCACACCAGGCTTCCCTGTCCATCACCAACTCCTGGAGTTCACTCAGACTCACGTCCATCGAGTCAGTGATGCCATCCAGCCATCTCATCCTCTGTTGTCCCCTTCTCCTCCTGCCCCCAATCTCTCCCAGCATCAGAGTCTTTTCCAATGAGTCAATTCTTCGCATGAGGTGGCCAAAGTACTGGAGTTTCAGCTTTAGCATCATTCCTTCCAAAGAAATCCCAGGGCTGATCTCCTTCAGAATGGACTGGTTGGATCTCCTTGCAGTCCAAGGGACTCCATTTCTCCATACAGATGGCTAACAAACACATGAAAAGATGCTCAACATCACTCATTATCAGAGAAATGCAAATCAAAACCACAATGAGGTACCATTTCAAGCTAGTCAGAATGGCTGTTATCCAAAAGTCTATAAACAATAAATGCTGGAGAGGGTGTGGAGCAAAGGGAACCCTCTTACACTGTTGGTGCGAATGCAAACTACTACAGCCACTATGGACACAGTGTGGAGATTCCTTAAAAAACTGGAAATAGAACTGTCATATGACCCAGCAATCCCATTGCTGGGCATACACACGGAGGAAACCAGAATTGAAAGAGACACGTGTACCCCAGTGTTCATCACAGCACAGTTTGTAATAGCCAGGACATGGACACAACCTAGATGTCCATCAGCAAATGAATGGATAAGAAAGCTGTGGTACATATACACAATGGAGTATTACTCAGCCATTAAAAAGAATACATTTGAATCAGTTCTAATGAGGTGGATGAAACTAGAGCCTATTATACACAGTGAAGCAGGCCAGAAAGAAAAACACAAATACAGTATCAGTTCAGTTCAGGTGTTCAGTCGTATCCGACTCTTTGCGACCCCATAAATCACAGTACGCCAGGCCTCCCTGTCCATTACCAATGCCTGGAGCTCACCCAAACTCATGTCCATTGAGTCTGTGATGCCATCCAGCCATCTCATCCTCTGTCATCCCCTTCTCCTCCTGCCCCCAATCCCTCCCAGCATCAGAGTCTTTTCCAATGAGTCAACTCTTCGCATGAGGTGGCCAAAGTACTGGAGCTTCAGCTTTAGCATCATTCCTTCCAAAGAAATCCCAGGGCTGATCTCCTTCAGAATGGACTGGTTGGATCTCCTTGCAGTCCAAGGGACTCTCAAGAGTCTTCTCCAACACCACATCAAAAGCATCAATTCTTTGGCACTCAGCCTTCTTCACAGTCCAACTCTCATATCCATACATGACCACTGAAAAAATCATAGCCTTGACTAGACAGACCTTTGTTGGCAAAGTAATGTCTCTGCTTTTGAATATGCTATCTAGGTTGGTCATAACTTTTCTTCCAAGGAGTAAGCGTCTTTTAATTTCATGGCTGCAGTCACCATCTGCAGTGATTTTGGAGCCCCCAAAAATAAAGTTTGACACTGTTTCCACTGTTTCCCCACCTATTTCCCATGAAGTGATGGGACCAGATGCCATGATCTTCGTTTTCTGAATATTGAGGGTTAAGCCAACTTTTTCACTCTCCTCTTTCACTTTCATCAAGAGGCTTTTTAGTTCCTCTTCACTTTCTGCCATAAGGGTGGTGTCATCTGCATATCTGAGGTTATTGAGATTTCTCCCGGCCATCTTGATTCCAGCTTGTGCTTCTTCCAGCCCAGCGTTTCTCATGATATACTCTGCGTAGAAGTTAAATAAGCAGGATCACAATATACAGCCTTGATGTACTCCTTTTCCTATTTGGAACCAGTCTGTTGTTCCATGTCCAGTTCTCACTGTTGCTTCCTGACTTGCATATAGGTTTCTCAAGAAGCACGTCAGGTGGTCTGGTATTTCCATCTCTTTCAGAATTTTCCATCGTTTATTGTGATCCACACAGTCAAAGGCTTTGGCATAGTCAATAAAGCAGAAATAGATGTTTTTATGGAACTCTCTTGCTTTTTCAATGATCCAGCAGATATATACTAATTCATATATATAGAATTTAGAAAGATGGTAATGGTAACCCTGTATGCGAGACAGCAAAAGAGACACAGATGTATATAGAACAGTCTTTTCAACTCTGTGGGAGAGGGCATGCGTGGGATGATTTGGGAGAATGGCATTGAAACATGTATACTATCATATATGAAAAGAATCACCAGTCCAGATTTGATGAATGATACAGGATGCTTGGGGCTGGTGCCCTGGGATGACCCAGAGGGATGGGTAGGGGAGGGAAGTGGGAGGGGGGTTCATGATGGGGAACACATGTACAACCGTGGCAGATTCATGTCAAAATATGGCAAAACCAATACAATATTGTAAAGTAATTAGCCTCCAATTAAAATGAATAAATTTATATTAAAAAAGAAAAAATATATATCCTTTTCTAAAATTCACAATTACCAATAGCCATAATGTACTACTTCTCTTACACTCTAAGCTCTACCTGTGTTCTGAAAACACTAAAACCCCAGTGAGGTCATTTGTATAAAGACAATAAGCTAGGTACTTGTATCATTTACAAATTTAGAAAGCAGATGAAATAGAAGAAAAGCAAAAACCCAAAAAGAAAATGAAAACTCAGTTTTTCTCTACAAGGTGGGGCTTGTCTCTCAACAGCACTTCCTGCCTTGACTCATTTCAACTTTCCCAGGACAACGAGTGGGGGACACAGGGAAATCACTAAGCTACCTCAGATTTTACACATAGGATGGCAATCATGGTCAACATCTAACTTCACAAAGTTTGGACCCCTTTAAAAAGTTAACACTGAAGGAACAATGCCAATAGGAGGAGTGGCTTAAAGCAGAAGCCAGCCTCCACCTTCCATCAGAATTACCTGGAGCTTGTTTAACCCCATCCCCAGAGTTTCTAACTTTACAGAATTGGTCTAGAAGGAGCATGGGGAGATGTGCAGTTCTAACAAGCTCCCAGGTGAGGCAGATGCAACGGGTCTGAGAGCCATACTCTGAGAACAGCCACCCTAAAGCTTGATTATAGAGACATTTCACATGCATCATCTCCAACAGCAAAATTGTTAAGAACTTCCCTTGAGAAACTCCATCTATAAGACCAAAGGTGTGTTTGGAATCACCTTCTCCCTGCATTTAAGAACAAGAATGCAAATAGAAGCAGCTCAGAACAGCAGTTACATCCACAACACAGGCTCGGAGGCCAGACTATCCCATATGGGATCAAACTCTCCCTACTAGCTGTGTTGGTAGGCAACCTACTCAACCTCTTAGGATGTGGGGCAGAATGGATACATGTTTATATATGACTGAGTCTCCTTTCTGTGTACCTGAAACTATCACAACATTGCAAATCAGCTATATTTCAATTATAAAATAAAAAGTTTTTTAAAAATTACTTAACCACTCTGCTTTAGTGACTTCACATGTTAAATAACAGGTAATAGTACCTCCCACTCCAGCAGAAAAAGTGGAAATTGGTACCTACCCAAATCAATAAGAAGTCCTCACATTCCCATTTCCACGCACATACATTTTGAAAATCCACAACAGAACATGCCTTGCCCAGGGGAGTTCCTTGCCCTATCTGAAGTTAAGGAGAGGTGTCCCTACTTTGTTAATGTTTATGGTGCTTGTTGTTTAGTCAGTAATCATATCTGACTCTTCTGCAACTCCATGGACCATAACCTGTCAGGCTCCTCTGTCCATGGGATTTCTCAGGAAAGAATACTGGTGTGGGTTGCTGTTTCCTCCTCCAGGGGATCTTCTCCACCCAGGGATCAAACCCACATCTCCTGGTATCTGCTGTGGCAGGTGGATTCTTACCACCGGGCCAACAGGGAAGCCTATACCCATATTTTTTCTTCTTGACCCTCTTTCCTTAAGGGCCACCAAATGGCCAAGAGATGTAGCCACACACATTGAATACACCACCATCAGAACAAGCAGAGAAGCTTCTGTTTCCTGGGGCCCTCAAGGCCCTCCCATATTAAAAAAAAAAAAAAAAGAAAGAAAAGAAATATCAGAATTTGTGAAAAGATGAATGGTTTGGGGTCCAGAAATGAAAGACATAATAATCACCCAAGTGTGATTAAACCCAAGGCCCTCCCATATTAAAAACAAAAAAAAAAAGAAAGGAAATATCAGAATTTGTGAAAAGATGAATGGTTTGGGGTCCAGAAATGAAAGATATAATAGTCACCCAAGTGTGATTAAACCCAAAGGTTCCAGCCAACCTAGTTAGTGGTCCCAACTACCAGATGGAAAACTTTAGTTAAGAGCTTCATCTCTCTGAGCCGCTTTTCATCCGTGTTTCCTCCCAGCTCAGGGATCCTTCTGTGGTTTCAGGAACAAATGATTCCTGGTCAGGACCACCTGCATCAAAGGTGGTCCTGCACTGCTATTACCACCTGCACTGCTTCTGCAAAGCTTAGAGTTGCAGATAAGACCCCACAGGCTTCAGGGACCCCATCCCCAGGGTGACTCTCAAAGGTGGAAGCAGAGACATTCACAGTAAGGAAAGGGGCTGGTCAAATACATCTTCCAGTCGTCTCAATGTATCCCAAGTAAAAGCAAAATGGATTCAAAAATCATGTTCCTGTTCATTTTTATCTACCCTTTGGTAGAGTTTGCAGCCCAGTTGGGGAACGAGGGCGCCTGGGGTCCCGAGCCCCGTGCTGTGCGGTTCCCCCACCGCCTCCATCAGCTGCACCTGCAGCCTCGCCTCACACCTGCGTGTGGCCCCGGCTGCCCCCACCCCACGCCCTCAGCCCGCGTCGGGCCAGGCCGGCAAGATGCAGCCGGTGTCCCCGGAGGAGAAGCCCAACTCGCTGCAGGACGCGAACTTCTGCTCCCGGCTGTTCTCCAGGTGAGCCCCGCCTAGGCTGTGACACCCCAACGCCTCAGGGCCAGTGCCTGACGCTGCGCCTTGCAGGGGCTGAGGGTCGAGGTTCAGGGAGAGGGAGCGCTTTCCGATGGCTTCTTGTAGCGGGTGGGGTCTCTCCACGCCGGCCACGGGGGTCCCTGTCTGCGCCCTCTGAGGTGAAGCGGCGAGAAGGGGTAGCAGGACCCAGGAGAGAGACCTGGTGGCGGGGCTCAGGGTCTCCCTGCCTTGCAGCTCGTCTTGTCACCACCCTCCTATGGCCCGGGAGCAGGAGGGGTGGCAGAAGGAGGAGGCAGGGAGGAGGAGGCTACCCAGCGCGGGGGTCACTGCCAGCGGGAGAAGGACCAGAAGAGGGAAGGGCAGGCTGCAGCAGAAACGCCCCTCAGCTGTGGTGAAGACCCGGAGAAAGCTGGCAGAAGGAGATAGCAGCCTGCCCTCTGGGCACGTTGCCCTCATCAGGACCAAAAAAGCGCTGTGGAAAGGTCTCCAACTGGAATGGGACAGGACCCTGGGGGGGCCTTCCTGGGATAGACCCCCACCCCACTGCGAGATACCCTGAGCTAGTGGCCTGTACTGGTCAGTGGAGGTGAGCATAGATGACCGGCACAAAGCTGCCAGGCTACTGAGATGACAGCCCCAGGCTCCCTAGTGTCTGTTCTACTGCGAGGCTGGCCCTGAGGAATCCTGTTTTGAAAAGAGGAGGGAAAAGGAAAGACCACAGCACATTCTTCTCCTGGCATGAAGGACAGTTACTCAGCAGTGACCTGATGCACAGAGAAAAGGACATAAGCAAGAAGTCAATGTTTACTCTGTTTATCCCTCAAATAAATAAATTTTAAATGAGGTAATAAGCAGGTATCAGTACAAGAGGGAAATAAATGACTTCAAACTTTTTTCCCATATATGAAGCCCATATGAATATATGTAAAGAAAATAAATGTATTCAAAATTATTATTTCTGGAATGAATAAACAAAGTATGTTATAAACATACAATGGAGTATCATTCAGCCTTAAAAAGGAAGGAAATTCTGACACGTGACTGCAGCCATGGATGAACCTTGAAGACTGTGATGTTGTGACTTATTACAATACTTATTTAGTCTTCATGCTGTTGCTGGCACAGAACTCCTGAAACCCTTAGGTGCTCTAAGAGTGAAAAAGTATCTTTTGATAATTGTAACAAGCCCCTTTCAACTACACCTGAGTTTTAGTGAATGCATCTGTTTGTTAGAAAAACCAAACAGCTGATTAAAGAGTTGGCGCTTTCAGCCCCACCCCACCCCCTCTCTTCAGGGAGGAGAGGGACTGAAAACAGTTCAATTACCAATGACCAATGCTTTAAATACTCTTGCCTAAGTTGATTCTATGCTTCTATGAAGTCTCAATAAAAAACCAGTAGGATGGGGATCATAAAGCTTCCCAGCTGATGAACATATGCAGGTGCTGGGAGGGTGACTCTCCTGGAGAGGCCTGGAAGCCCTTCCCCTCCCCCTACCTTGCTCTGCATCCCTTCCATCTGGCTGTTTCTGAGTAGAATCCTCTTATAATAAACTAGTGATCTAGTTGAGTAAACTGTTTTCCTGAGTTGCAAGCCACTCTAGAAAATTACCAAACCCAAGGAGGGGGTCATGGGAACCCTGATTTATGATCAATCCATAAGAAGAACAGGTAACCACCTGGACTCATTACTGACTCTGAAGTTGACAAGGGGCAGTCTTGTGGGACTGAGTCCTTAACCTGTGAAGAGGTCTAACACTAACTCCAGGCAGATAGTGTCAGAATTGATTTAAATTGCAGGACACAGTTGTGTCTGGAGAGTTGGAGAATTGGTTAGTATACACATGGTGTCCAGAAGTACTAAGTCGCCAAAAGACAAATACTGTGATTCCAGTTATATGAGGTGGCTACACAAGTCAAATTCATAGATACACAAAGTAGAATGGTGTTTGCTGGGGGACAGGGCAGCGTGGCAAGTGTTTAATGAACACAGAGTTTCAGGTGGAAGATGAAAAAGCTCTGGAGATGGACTGTGGTAATGGTTGCACAGCAATGTGAATCTAATCAACACCCACAATAGTACATTTAAAAATGGTTAAAACAGTTCACTTGTGTTATGTATATTTTACCACATAAGGGAGGAGAAATTCATTTTTGTTTTACCCTTCTAGGCTCTCTGGCTGGGACCTGGGAAATTCAATTGATGTAAGACAGATGAACAAGAGAAAAACAGTTTATTAACCTGTGTGGCATGCACGTGAATGCAAGAAGTCTTTCATTATACAGACAGTTGTTGCTGTACTCAGATGTGTCTGTAAAAGTGCTTCATTTTTAAGAAGATTCATGGCAAGGACTTTTAACAAATACAGATTTCTGATAAGTTTCAAATCAAGAGCTAAACTTTGTAAGAAATTATAGTTCTAACAGAAAACCTAATGCCTTCATAAAACCATTAACCAAAAAAAAAAACTAGTTGCTGACTGAACTGGAGAATATGCTTATAAATTTCATTGTTTTTGTCTAAAATATTACTTTTTTAAGTAAGTGTTTTCCTAATATAAGACAAAGGATGAGATGGCTGGATGGCATCACCGACTTGATGAACATGAGTTTGGGTAAACTCCGGGAGTTGGTGATGGAAAGGGAGGCCTGGCATGCTGCGATTCATGGGGTTGCAAAGAGTCAGACACGACTGAGTGACTGAACTGAACTGAATATAAGAAAATCTGCTCTCTCAAGCTAATTATGACTTACAACAATTGGACAATTACATCGTTGTAAGTAGAATTAAAACACTTGTCTTTTCTTTCTACCTGATCTCTCCAAAAACTGGAAACTCTTAGGTTCCCAAAAGCTGTATCAGCTAAATAAGGAAGGCCACCTCCTAACAGGGACAACTCTTCCACCTCCAGTTGAGTCACCCATGTTCTCTGAACTCAGTTTCTCATCTTAAAATGGGTATTAAAAGTAATATCTGGGACTTCTCTGGTAATCCAGTGGTTAAGAATCTGCCTTGCAATGCAGGGGAGTCAGTTTCAATCCCTGGTCAGGGAACTCAGAGCCCATATGCCAGCAGAGCAACTAAGCCTGAGCGCCACAACTATTGAACCTGCCCGCTCCATATAAGAGAGTCCATGCACCACAATGAAAGATCTTGCAAGACACAACATAGGTCCTGAGTTCCACAAGAAAGCCAAAATTAAAAAACAAAGAGTAATATCTATTTCATGGAGTTATTGTTTATGTGAAAGTGCTTGTAATTTCTGATGCAGAAGGGATGTTCAATAAGTGGAGGTTATTATAGCAAGATATTTTATCAGAATATTAAATTAACTGTCCTTGCTATGGTATGAATGTTTGTGCTAAAGGAATGAAAATGGAATTCTTGAAGACCACTGGTGCTGGCATAAAGAGCACAGTCTGCAAGAAAACTTAACCAACTGAATTTTCCTCCAGAGAAGAGAGATTGAAACCCAAGTCATAGGAGAGCAAAGGCCTGAGGACCAGAGGCAGAGAGTTAGTGACCCCTGTCCCCAGTGGTCACCATCCTCAACATCTCAGGCAAGAACAAAGTCAGGGGGATACAGGATATGATAGAATCCCCCCAAGTACAGCTGGTGCCTTACCTCCTGCCAGAAGCCAGGTGAATTGGCTGCTTTGCCGAGGAGACTCCCATAGCATCATCTTGTGTTATAAGTGAAATAGAAAAACCTGATTTCCCACTTGGGGTCTGGGAAATTCAGAAAGGGGGAGGAAGTACGCTTACAGAGTCTGTGAGCCAGGATGAGAGAATGCCATGGAGGAAGATGAAGCATGTGCTATCCAGCAGGGGAGCAGATGAGAACCCAGTTACATCCTTCCTTAAAAATCACACAGCAGAGTTGAATACAGGGAAGTGGGAGGAGGGTTCAGGATGGGGAACATGTGTATACCTGTGGCAGATTCATGTTGATGTATGGCAGAACCAATACAATATTGTAAAGTAATTAGCCTCCAATTAAAATAAATAAATTTAAATTAAAAAATAAATAAAAATAAAGGAAAAAAAACCAACACTTTGAGACTATCAAAAAATAAATAAATAAGAACAGAAAACATTTTAAAAAACATATGCCCAGAAAAGTGGAAACCAGAGTTTACTAAAGTTTAAGAAACAACACTAGGAAGATAAATAAGAACTCTTGCTACAACTAAATCAGCTCAGTTCAGTCGCTCAGTCATGTCCAACTCTTTGCGATCCCATGAAACGCAGCATGCCAGGCCTCCCTGTCCATCACCAACTCTCAGAGTGCAGCCAAACCCATGTCCATTGTGTTGGTGATATCATCCAAACATCTCATCCTCTGTCCTCCCCTTCTCCTGCCCCCAATCCCTCCCAACATCAGAGTATTTTCCAATGAGTCAGCTCTTCGCATCAGGTGGTCAAAGTACTGGAGTTTAAGCTTCAATATCAGTCCTTCAAATGAACACCCAGGACTGATCTCCCTTAGGATTGACTGGTTGGATCTCCTTGCAGTCCAATGGACTCTCAAGAGTCTTCTCCAACACCACAGTTCAAAAGCATCAATTCTTCTGCACTCAGCTTTCTTCACAGTCCAACTCTCACATCCATACATGACCACTGGAAAAACAATAACCTTGACTAGACAGACCTTTGTTGACGAAGTAGTGTCTCTGCTTTTTAATATGCTGTCTAGGTTGGTCATAATTTCCTTCCAAGGAGTAAGCATCTTTTAATTTCATGGCTGCAATCACCATCTGCAGTGATTTTGGAGACCAGAAAACTAAAGGCAGCCACTGTTTCCACTGTTTCCCCATCTATTTGCCATGAAGTGATGAGACCATATGCCATGATCTTAGTTTTCTGTATGTTGAGAAAATTAGAGATACCAAGATTACATTTCATGCAAAGATGAGCTCAATAAAGGACAGAAATGGTAGGGACCTAACAGAAGCAGAAGATATTAAGAAGAGGTGGCAAGAATACCCAGAAGAACTGTACAAAAAAGATCTTCACGACCCAGATAATCACAATGGTGTGATCACTCACCTAGAGCTAGACATCCTGGAATGTGAAGTCAAGTGGGCCTTAGGAAGCATCACTGCAAACAAAGCTAGTGGAGGTGATGGAATTCCAGTTGAGCTATTACAAATCCTAAAAGATGATGTTGTGAAAGTGCTGCCCTCAATATGCCAGAAAATTTGGAAAACTCAGCAGTGGCCACAGGACTGGAAAAGGTCAGTTTTCATTCCGATCCCAAAGAAAGGCAATGCCAAAGAATGCTCAACTACCACACAATTGCACTCGTCTCACACATTAGTGTACTAATGCTCAAAATTCTCCAAGCCAGGCTTCAGCAGTATGTGAACCGTGAACTTCCAGATGTTCAAGCTGGTTTTATAAAAGGCAGAGGAACCAGAGATCAAATTGCCAACATCTGCTGGATCATGGAAAAAGCAAGAGAGTTACAGAAAAACATCTATTTCTGCTTTATTGACTATGCCAAAGCCTTTGACTGTGTGGATCACAATAAACTGTGGAAAATTCTGAAAGAGATGGGAATACCAGACCACCTGACCTGCCTCTTGAGAAACCTATATGCAGGTCAGGAAGCAACAGTTAGAACTGGACATGGAACAACAGACTGGTTCCAAATAGGAAAAGGAGTATGTCAAGGCTGTATATTGTCACCCTGCTTATTTAACTTCTATGCAGAGTACATCATGAGAAACGCTGGGCTGGAGGAAGCACAAGCTGGAATCAAGATCGTCAGGAGAAATATCAATAACCTCAGATATGCTGATGACAGCACCTTATGGCAGAAAGTGAAAAAGAATTAAAGAGCCTCTTGATGAAAGTGAAAGAGGAGAGTGAAAAAGCTGACTTAAAGCTCAACATTCATAAAACAACTAGATCTGCTTTATAATCAGGTTAGATCTATAGTCCCTATTCATCCTCCATGTTATAAGTGATACAGGAGAAGGAAATATCTCATCCTGGGAGACGTGGGAGTACCAGGGACCATTGTTCAAGTGAGGGTCTTTGGCTTCCTGTGGGAGAGAGTTGAAGTAGAGTGAAAATGGACTTATTCAGGAAGACACACACTCCATAATCAGAATGTTGACCCTCTCAGAAAGCAAGAGGACCCAGGTTTTTAGTTGTCATGGACTGGGTAATTTCATACAATAATCAGTGGGACAAATGTTCTTGCTATTCCAGTGAAGGGACAGGGATTTTCAAGAACTGAAGCACTGCACATTTTTGAAATGGAGCAGGACGCTATGGTCCTTGCTGCGCCCCCCTCCCCCCACCCCCGCCATGTCCTCTGTCTGCCTTTTGTTTGTGGAAAATCTTTAGCCAAAGAATAAGTTTAATCTCAAAAGTGAGAACATACAGAAGCAAAAGAAAACAGTTAAAAGAGACCAAATGATGATAATGTAGTCATTAAGCTCGACATTCATAAAACAACTAGATCTGCTTTATAATCAGGTTAGATCTATAGTCAAGGATCTTTTAATTCCTTCTCAAGGACTATAGATAATATTCTGAGCCATATCCTGTGAGCTGTCTTATAGGTACTGAAAACCCCTCCAGGTAAAAGAAATACATGAGGACCGGACTATAGCCCTGACATAAGCTACCACAGTTCTGAGAATGGACCTTGAGAAATGGGAACAAACCAACCCTGAAACTGAAGAATAACTATGCTTAAAACAATCAAGATGACGTTAGTCAGACCACCAATTACCAGTTTCAAGATAACTGTCGGTGCTGACTCTGCTGTTTCTGCACATAACCCTCTCCCTCTGTCTATAAAAGCTCTTGTCTATTTGTTCTCAAGGAAGTGGGCAGTAGGCCTTTGGACAGGTGGTGCCCACCCTCCCCCCCACCACATACTGGCATCCAAAATAAAGTAAATGTTCCTTTCTACCAACGTGGCCTCTTTATTGGCTTTTAAATGGTGAGAAGTCTGACCCCCACTTGGGTATCACTTTTTGTCTTTCTATGGTCAGCTTTGGAATTATCACAGCACCTGTCACAGTGAGAGGGGATTGAATTTTAGTTTTATAAGGAAGGTGTAATGAGTTAGAGGTCAGAGGCCAGACCGTACTCAACACCATCTTGATTTTAGCTGGTTCAAGCCAGTTTTTGTGGGGTCCTATTTTTCTCAATATCTGTGCCCCTTTCTTTCCTGTCTCACAAGCATAGAAACACTATTTCCATAGTGACGAGGCCGTCTTAGTCTGTCATCTGGGAGTCCAGACCTGGTTCTCTGTGTATCTTTATGCCTATGTCCTTCCCTTGCCCATTTAAGCAATACCAGGTTGTCTTCCTCAAATGAAGGGCACCACAGACTCCCACTTATTTCAGGAGCAACATCAAGCCCCAGCCAAGAGCGATTTACCTTATGGGTAAAAAAAAAACAAACAAACAAAACTGATTATATCAATACCTTCCCTTTTGGATCTTCAGGCATAGAGGAGAAATCGATCTCTTTCTCTTCATCAAGATTATCTCCACGGGTAACAAAGGAAACAGTCATTAATGGTAAGGTGGGGCCCTTAATATTCCAGGAGGCTGAGGTGAAATGAAACCATCACCAGCAAAGCCCATAAACAATTCCCTGGGAGTAAAATTGGAATCTGGATAATGAAATAAAATGTTACCTTTTTTCTCTCCCTTTGTGCTGAGCCGAGTTTTACTTGCTCACAGGGTGCCTCATGCACCCAGCCCTTCAGACGAGACTCCCTGGTTCAAAATGGCTTCCCCAACACCTCAGCTCTGAGGGCCATGTGAAGTGTCTGTGCCCAACTCTGTGATTCAAGATGGTGGCCCAGGGGCCGTGTGCAAAGATGCTGCTGCTGCTAAGTCACTTCAGTCGTGTCCGACTCTGTGTGATCTCATAGATGGCAGCCCACCAGGTTCCCCCATACCTGGGATTCTCCAGGCAAGAATACTGGAGTGGGTGGCCATTTCCTTCTCCAATGCATGAAAGTGAAAAGTGAAAGTGAAGTTGCTCAGCAGTGTCCGACTCCTAGCAACCCCATGGACTTCAGCCTATCAGGCTCCTCCATCCATGGGATTTTCCAGGCAAGAGTACTGGAGTGGGTGGCCATTGCCTTCTCCAGCAGAGCTGCTGAGCCCAGCACTGTAAACAGGTGCCACAGGGAGCACAGCTGAACCTGTCCTGTGTGAACCCACCCATCCCCCAGCTGACAGGAATCACACACAGCAGTCCCAGGGGTGCTTTTAGAAGAAAGCCTGTCCTCTACAGCACATTTTATGGACACAAGCCATACTTGACAGAGGGGCTTCCCACGTGGCTCAGTGGTAGAGAACCTGCCTGCCAGTGCAGGAGACTCGCATGGGTCCCTGGGTCAGGCAGATCCCCTGGAGCTGAAACTGGCAACCCACTCCACTATTCTTGTCCGGGAAATCCCATTGACAGAGGAGTCTGGTGGGCTGCAGTCCATAGGGCTGCAAAGAGTCAGACGTGACTGAGTGACTGAGTACACACACACCTGGCAGAAGGAACCCCCTGGCCTTTGGGGTCTGACTCGCGAGGGTCGGTAACAAAATAGGAAGAAGTCAAACCATCTTTGGATTCCCTGGTGTCTCAGATGGTAAAGAATCCGCCTGCAAATACCCAGGTTCCATCCCTGGGTTGGAAGTTTCCCTGGAGAAGGGAATGGCCTCCCACTCCAGTATTCTTCCCTGGAGAAAATTCCATGAAATTCTGGTGGACTGTATAATTCGTGAAGTCACAAAGAGTCAGACACAACTGAGCGATGTACACTTGTTCACACTCTAGCGATGAAAGCAGCTGCCATTTGGGAAGAAATGAGATCTTTTGCTTCCAACAGTGGTTCTCACTTGGCCGAAGGGTGGAATCACCTGTGGCGTTTTAAAAAGTGTTGACGCCTGCCTCCCCTCCCCTGAGATTCTGATTTAACTGAGATGAGACTTCAGCACTGGGCTTTTACAGAACTCCCCTGTATCCAAATTTACAAACCACTGGCCTTTGCCATACTGACGATATAAAGAAGTATACCTGGACAAGGAAACAGGGTAAACAGATAGAGTGATTCTGCAGAAGCAGGAGTATGCGTTTCTGTGTCTAGTGTGTAGATGAGGTTGGGATCTGTGACCCTCTCGCCCCCTGTGAAGCCTTTCTGGCTTCTCATTCCACAGCCTTTCCACACGGCTCATCTGGACACCTGGATTCTGCTGCCCTCTGGTGGTGATCTTTTAGTATGGCACAGTTGTCCCTGGAGGTTTCACACAAGCCCCACCTTAGTTCAGCACAACCCTCAGCACCTCACCCACCTCACCTACACCCTGTACACAAAAACGCACACTCCTGCTCCTGCAGAATCACTCTATCTATTTACTCTGTTTCCTAATCCAGGCACAGTTCTTTATATCCTCAGTATGTGCTTAGTGCAGCACAATCCTATGAGATTGCTGGGAGGGAAACCCTGGCAACTGTACACGCTGAGCAGCTCGGCAGTAACTTCAGGAGTTGCTCCCGCGCAGGGAAGCTCAGGTGGCCAAGCACAGGTCTGGCACATGCCTGTGACTGGAGCCTTCTTGTGCCTGGGGTCTGGGGGATGTGTGTGCTCAGTCACGACGACTCTTTGGGACCCCATGGACAGAGGATGGGATTTCCAAGGCAGTAATACTGGAGTGGGCTGCCATTTCCTCCTCCAGGGGATCTTCCCCTATCTGCAACTCTTAGGTCCCCTGCATTGGCAGGCAGATGCTTTACCACTAGCGCCCCCTGGGGGTTTGAGGAAATTGGTCTTATCCTCCAGTGACAGGTGCTTCCCTGGCTCAGTGGTAAAGAATCCGCCTGCCAATGCAGGAGACACAGCAATGCTGATCTGGATCCCTGGGTCGGGAAGGCTCCCTGGAGGAGGAAATGGCAACCCGCTCCAGTATTCTTGCTTGGAGAATCCCATGGACAGAGAAGCCTCGTGGGCTACGGTCACAAGGTCGCAAAGAGTCGTGCATGACTTAGCACAGCCAGTGACAAGTGCCTATGATACCGAGCATCCGAAAGTTCAGAGATATAAGGTAACGAGCATCCCAATAAACAGCATCCGCCCCTTATTTTGCTCTGTGTGACAGGGTGTGTCTTTACTTAACTATCACGTTTAATTTTAATGCTAGCTCGTAAGGTATTAGGATCCCCATCTTACACACAAGAAAACAAACTCACAGAGCTTAAGGACCTTGAGCAACATCATTCGACTCCTAACTGACAGATGCAGCCTCTGTCCCAGCACCTCCCATGTCCCGGCAGGACCAGGAGGTCTCCCTGCCCAAAGACCGGCTCAGCAGCTTCAGCCTGACCCCCCAGGTGGGTCCGTGTGGTCCCTCCAGGCCCCTGCAGCCCCTTTGCTCCTATTGCCCCTGACTTAGGTCCTTCCTTCTGCAGGGCAGCCCCCTAGAGCCCCACAGTTAGCAGGAGGACACCCTTGCCCCGTTCTGGTAGCTTCTCCCTGCAGCCAGCTCCCTGGGGTGGGGTCAGGCCAGGTTGTGAGGAGAATTTTGAGAGAAACAGGAAGGTGTGACCTCATGGTGGGCACCTTCCTCTGATCTGGGACCTCCCTCTCTTCTCCTGATGCTTCTCGCCCCTCGGGTCAGCTCCTCTCCACACCCCCTATCCCATTACAAGTGCTCCTGTAGCTCTGCTGTGGATCAGAGTCACCAGGGGAGGGGTTAGGATGCACATTCCTAGGCTCCTGCCCAGAAGATTCTGACCCAGAGGGTCACACAAGTGGGGCCTGGGAATTTGCATTTTTATGAAACAGCCTAGTGGATTGGGATGCAGGGGGGTCTCTGAACACACTTTGAGAAGCATTTAACAGAACTGCCACTCATGTGTGAGCCCCGAGTAGAGAATGAAGCCCATCCTGTATGTTTAAATATTTAAAAGTCATAAATCAAGCTAACACACTGTCAGATACATCTTTGTAACCACCTGGCAGGCTGGGATTCCTGGACGCTGGAGTTTGGAGCCAGAAGGCAGGACAGCAGGGGGAGGGGCTGACCCAGCCCCCAGCCCTCCCCCTGCTCTTCCCACCTCTGGCTCTGACCCTCTTTGGGCCCTGAGGAATCTTCTGCTTAAGAAAAGGCACATATACCCAGCCTTCAAGTCCAAGCTCAGGCCATGGTTTTTGTGCACATAAACAGCTGAATCTTGACCACCTCTCAGGCTGGGAGATGGGCCCCAGGAGGGAGGCCTGCACTGGCACTGGGAGCAGGGATGCTAGGGTCCAGGTGCTCAGAACATGGCCTGGAGGGGGTGGGGCTCCAGATGGCCACACCCCTTGGTCCTCTCTGGCAGCCTGCACCTGGGCAGGTGGGGGGAGGGTGCAACCACAAGATGACCCAAGCAGGGCCTCTAAACCAGCTCTTCTCAAACTGTACTGTTAGCAGGACTCACCTGGGATCCAGAGATTCTGAGTCAGTGTGTCTGAGATACAGACAAGATTCCATGTCCAGCCTCCCAGAGCAAACTGACGCTGCTGGTCCACAGGCCTCGCTTAAAACAGCAGAGCTCTGGGGCAGGGTGGGCAGAGTTTTCCCATAAAGGACCAGGAAGTGTATTTCCAGGTTTTTGGGGCCTTATGCTCTCTGCTCAGAAAAACATCTACTTCTGCTTCATTGACTACACTAAAGCCTTTGTGTAGATCACAACAAACTGGAAAACTTAAGGAGATGGGAGTACCAGACCAGCTTAACCTGTCTCCTGAGGAACCTGTATATGCAGGTCAAGAAGCAACAGTTAGAAATGGACATGGAACAACTGTCTGGGTCAAAATTGGGAAAGGAGTATAATGAGGCTGTATATTGTCACCTTGCTGATTTAATTTATATGCAAAAGAATGTATGTATATGTATAAGTGAATCACTGCTGTACAGCAGAAATTAACACAACATTGTAAGTCAACTAGACTTAAATGAATTTTTAAAGAAACAAGAAAAAAAAAGCTAAGGGTATCATTAGGTTGATTATTAGTAATATTTACTCTGGTTACTTGCTTAGTCTGGTGTTTGCCAGATTTTTCCACTTTAAAAATATAATTCTTCCCTAAAGAATTAATCTGAGAAGATATTTTGAGTCCATGAAAATTCTGTGTTTCCCCTAACCCCCAAACATTCACTGTATATTCAGCCAATGATGAAATCTGCCTGAATTATTTATGACAATTATGGCTGCCATATGGGACTTTTCTGTCAATCTGTTTAGATTTGTGAGTTGGCATTCTACTGCAAAAAAGAGCTTTCCCTTCCTCCTATCTATTTTCTGTCTTATCGGAATCAATATAAACTCATGGATTAAAAAAAAAATTTTATTGCTGTGAAATGTAGGATTTAAAAATCCTTAATCCTCTGTTTATCATTTTTCATGACATTTCTACTGTTATATAAACTACACCTAAGAGACTCATTCTTAGTCTAGTCTGTAAAATGTAATTTTAAAAATGCTTTTCACATAATGTTCTCCAGAATTAAATATGATTAGATTTTAGATCAAACACAGGTTTGGGATACCCAAAGGCACCTATTGGGATGGATACTTGTGAGCATGGTTGCTGAGTGAAAGAGTGAATTTAGTCAGAACCATCCAATGTAAACTTCATGTAAAACATTCTTAGTGTGTCTTAACCTTAGTTCTTCTTAACACACACACACACACAATCCCAGTTTGACTCCTAAGGCAAGTCGGATGGGCCTGAATTACAGACGGAGGTCTCATGGTGCTGGTCATGTTATTCCTTCTTGTAATGTTATCTTTTAGGTCTAAATTCAAATAAATATATGTTTATCCCAGTTTGCAACACACACTGCTGTTTTAGTTTTGGGGGAAAAAATATTCCTTAGAACATTAGGTTTGAAAAACAAAAGCTCAATTAATCCCTATTCTTTCTGTTTTTAAAGGAAAATTAAGAGCTCACACATAAAATCTTGTGTTTAAAAAACTCTGAAGAGTTTTAAAGTAGCCTGTTGTGTTTCCAGGTACCTTCTTCAACTTTAGGACCACAATGCTGATTCAAGAATAGCATCAGTATAAATACATGTACAGTATTGGCTTTAGAATTGGAGGGGGGGAACCTCTAAACTTAAAGAGAAATTTAATTATTTCCAACTTTTTAATGCTATTAAAAATATTGATAATTTACAGTAGGACCCTTTGAAAGCCCATATGGTATCATTTTAAGCATAGTGAAGAGGAACTAAAAAGCCTCTTGATGAAAGTGAAAGTGGAGAGTGAAAAGTTGGCTTAAAGCTCAACATTCAGAAAACAAAGATCATGGCATCTGGTCCCATCACTTCATGGGAAATAGATGGGGAAACAGTGGAAACAGTGTCAGACTTTATTTTTGGGGGGGTCCAAAATCACTGCAGATGGTGACTGCAGCCGTGAAATTAAAAGACACTTACTCCTTGGAAGGAAAGTTATGACCAACCTAGATAGCATATTCAAAAGCAGAGACATTACTTTGCCAACAAAGGTTCGTCTAGTCAAGGCTATGGTTTTTCCTGTGGTCATGTATGGATGAGAGTGTTGGACTGTGAAGAAGGCTGAGCACCAAAGAATTGATGCTTTTGAACTGTGGTGTTGGAGAAGACTCTTGAGAGTCCCTTGGACTGCAAGGAGATCCAATCAGTCCATTCTGAAGGAGATCAGCCCTGGGATTTCTTTGGAAGGAATGATGCTAAAGCTGAAAGTCCAGTACTTTGGCCACCTGATGCGAAGAGTTGACTCATTGGAAAAGACTCTGATGCTGGGAGGGATTGAGGGCAAGAGGAGAAGGGGACAATAGAGGATGAGGTGGCTGGATGGCATCACTGACTCGATGGACGTGAGTCTGAGTGAACTCCGGGAGTTGGTGATGGACAGGGAGGCCTGGTGTGCTGTGAATCATGGGGTCACAAAGAGTCAGACACGACTGAGCGACTGAAATGAACTGAACTGAAGATGGTAACAATTAATAAAGAGGGTAGTGCTGGAGAGGGTAGTACTGGTTGAAAGCTAATCACACATCCAGAATGTTCAAAAGCAGTGTTTCTCACCTGTCTGAGATTAAATATCAGTTTTATTTAATTTTATATTTTCAGTCCATTGCTACCTAATCAGTGATCCACGGTACACGGCTAGTGTGCAGCTCAGCCCTGTGTCCCTCCCTCTGCAAGTGCAACAGTCACACTGGTCTCTGGGATGTTCAGGATCCCACCATCCTAAGTGTGGATGTCACAGCCATAGCTGATGGCTCTGAGTTTCTAGCTTTCTTAAATTTCCTGTGCGTACTTCTAACCTGGTTACAAACAGTCCACAGACTGGCACTAGTGCACAGACCACATTGGGAGTGTCACTGTCATAGTTAATCTTTGCAACAACCCTCTGAGAATCATACTATCCCCACTTCAACTTTCAGACAAAGACGCTGAAGCACAGTGGGCTTCCCAACCTTAAAAGCCCATGATTAGCAGGCAGCTGAACTCGTATCTAAACCCAGTTAGTGTCCAGAGGAGCCAGGATTTGCCCCTGGAAGGCTGACTCCAGAGCTTGTGCTCCTCCCCATGTGCTGGTGTCATTTTAACTACATGTGAAGGAGGGACAATCTGGTTTAGCCCATCAGATGAGGACCTCCTCAAATACACCTTCTACAGTCCACAAACCTCCTTCATCCACACCCATTTTGCTCTTTTCCCTTGGTGATTAAGGTCAGTGATTCCACCCTGTGTCTTTGGATGCTCCTGGTCCATCCATCATCCCAACCAAAGTAATGGTTCAAGAGCAGGAATTACATTCATTTTCCAGACGAAGTAGCTGAGATGCAGAGGTTAACATACTCTCCCAAGCATGAAACTAAGTCTACATGGCTGTAGGGTGTCCAGAGCCCATTTTATCAAGGATGGTACCAATTTATTTCCCTGGAATCTTGGCTGGTTATCAGTTTCCCATCACTCTCAAGTGTCCCACTCTGGACAGTACATTCTTTGAACACCCACACTGCTAGTGAAAGCAGAGAAAGACCTGACAGGCAGGTCAGTGTGACTGATTCCAAAACCAGGGCCTTCTTGTTATCCCAGGCTACCTCTCAGAGTTTCAAAATTATAAATTTGAAAAGGAAGGTTTGTTCTCAGTGACATTTGTTCATTCAACAAACATTTACCGAGCACTCCCTACATGATGCACACTGTGCTGGAAGATGTAATTAAAAAGTGAATAGGGCACAATTCCAAGACTTTTTCTCACTCGATTTAATGAGAAAACAGATCACTCACAGTCAGGGCAGGCTACATCATATAGAAGCAGTGCACAATGGAAAGAACAGGTCCCTTGTTTACAAATGAAGTATCTCAGGATGGAGACAACAGGACACTAACCAAGCATGGTTCAGTTTAACACGAGAGGCACTCAGGGTCCTACAGAAATATGAGTTACCTAGGATGATGACTTCCTAGAAGAGGTGACAACTGGGCTGACCCTGGAGAATGAGGGTGTCTCCCCTACATAGTCCTCTATTTCTTAGACCAGAGGGTATTGAGGAGAATCACTAAATCACCATTTTGACTTACACATAAGTCATCAAGAGTTTCCCCCACAGTACACCCTCATCACCTACCTCTGGAGCTGTGACACGTGCTGTGGGGGGAACATGGAGACATGCTGTCCTGACCTCCCTTCAAGGACTCGCTGTCCAGCTGCTGGAAGTGCTGCCAGTGGGCAAGTTTAAACCACCAGCCTCTCCAGAAGCAGCCTATGTGCACTGCCCATCCAGGTGGAGGTATGACAGCCTGACCAGTGGATGTGTCAGGACAACCCTGAAGAGCCATCATCACTCCAGACCCCCATGTGGTCAGCTAAAGTCATCTGGCCAGTGTTCCTCTGCCCTGTCCCATTTCGTCCCTCCTGATTCCACAGTGTTGACCCCAAGGGCACCCCTGATACACATCCCAACACTAAACTCCATCCAAGTCTGCATCCGAGAGAACCAGCCTGCAACATATATCAGAAAACATTACAGTACTCAGGGAGGATATTTATTTGAAAATTACTGGTTACATACATATTTATAACAGGATAAAACCCCCAAATAAAATACAAAATGGTAGAAACAAGGACTTTTTATGTGAATGTGGTTACCTTTGGTTTAAAATCCACAATCTAATGTTGTCTGACCAAAATGAAATTAAGTTATATATTAATAACAAAAGAAAGCTATTATGTTTAACCATATTAAAGTACCATTTTATAGCTTATAAAAAGACTGAATGTTAGCAGTTCCACATGATTCAATCTAATAGAAAAAATCCATTAGCATTTGAAATTTAGAAAACATTATACTTATGAATAACCCATGGGTAAAAGATACAGTTAATGAATTAAATTAGAAATTCCCTGGTGGCTCAGACTGTAAAGCATCTGCCTACAATGCGGGAGACCAGAATTCAATTCCTGAGTCAGGAAGATCTCCTGCAGAAGGAAATGGCAACCCACTCCAGTATTCTTGCCTGGAAAATCCCATGGACAGAGGAGCCTGGTAGGCTACAGTCCATGGGGTTGCAGAGTCGGACATAACTGAACGACTTTGACTCTTGATTGGTAGTAAGTATCAAAACTTGTAGGTTGCAGCTAAAGTGGATCTCAGAAAGAAAATGTCAGTTTTATATACTTATATTAAAAATAATGATATTATTAATCTGTTTACAATTTAAGAAGTTAGAGAAAAAATCTCAAAGTAAAGGAAAAGTTGAAGGAAAGAAAGAATGATATGATGAACTAGGAAAAAAAAAATAGCCTCAATCAAGCAAAAAGTTAATTCTTTGAAAATAGGAAAAAAAATATGCAAGGTTATTGATAAAAAAGAGAAGGCTCAAAGAAAATTAAAAAGTCAAAAGAACACAGAGATGCTGCAGAGATTAAGCATATAAGATACTGTGAATAAATGTATGCCAATCAAGCTCAAAACTCACAGGAAACAGATCCACTTATAGAAAAATGAAATGTACCAGAATGACTCTGCAGAAATAACAAACTTTACCAAAAGTTACCTAGACAATGTTGGTTGCACAACCTTGTAAGTGTGATTAATGCTACTGAATTGTATGATTAAAAATGATTATATGGCAAATTTTATGTTATATATATTTTACCACATTTTTTTTTAATTGTAAAAAGTATTAAATCTTGTATCTAGAAGACAGTCTAGCACACGTTTGGCCTTCATTAGCAAATCCCAAGAAACGTTCCTACTTTGAGACAGCATATTTTCTCTTCTCTTTTAGAGGGCTTCCCCAATGGCTCAGTGGTAAAGAATCTGCCTGCAATGCAGGAGACACAGGAGATGAACATAGAATATTGTCCTATATTTTAATCATATGTTTTTTTGGATGGTGCCACCTCTCTTTCCTATAAGGCCACTTAAATTACATGTACTGTATGTTTTCCTATTAGTTTTCTCTTTAGTATTTTAATCAGAGGTCTTTGAGTGGAAAAATTGATTGTAGTTCTGTTAAGGAAGTAGTGACACGAAACAGCAACTTCACACTATCTTCAAATAAACCCAATCCCTGACATAATTGGAAAGTAATGTAATTCTTGAAATAGTAAAAGAAAATTTGTGACAACTTTGTCTCAAATCTTAGAAAATGAGTTTGGCTCTGGAGTCTCTCAAGACACAAAATCTTTTTGTGGTGCTTTTATTGGTGGCCTGCACTCTGATTTGGATAAGAAGGAAAATATTATATAAATAAAGATAATAAATCTTTTTGCAAGAGCTTGAAATCACTAAGTGAAGTTGGAGAAAATATTATAGAAAAAAATGAACATCTTGTAGTATGCAAATATTTGTAGCTGGTGTAAAACACAGTACAATGTAATTTATGCAGTACAAAAACCTGTTGGAAAAATGCCTTTGGAATAGACATGAACTCATGGTAGAATCACAAAGTTGACTCAAAAATTGTTAAGGCTGAGGGCTGTCTACTGGATATTCGTAACATTCATAATCACACAGTCACTGTGAGTGATATCTGGCTATTTCCTCCAAAGTGCACCTGAGGGGGGAAAAAGACAAAAACAACCTGTTTAAGAGTTTTAAAGTCCTTCTCCTAAGGCAACACATTTCCAGGTCCACTTCTTCACGTGAAGCAAATCACATCACTACTGGAGGCACAATTAAAAAAAAAAAAAAGAAAAACAGAGAAAGTGTAACACTGTGTAGCCATTAAAAGGAATGAGACAACTATATGAATTGATATAATCTGAAATTTAATATTAACTGAAAAAAGGAAAGAACAGCTATCATCTGTGCTTGAAAACAGGAAGACCACATGTTCACAAGTTCTTCCTGATGCACAGAACAGTCAACAGAACAGTCAACAGTGGTGCTAGGGACCTGGAACCCCAGCTGGAGGAGCTGTGTGATGACAGGAGTGGAGGGTGATTTACTTTCTGTTCATAAATTCTTAAAAAGTATTTTTAAAAGATTTCAAATTTTGTAGCAGATGTGTATAATTTGTTTTAAAACTTACTATTAAAAATACCTTTTAATTACTTACAGCAGAAGTCCCCAAGCTTTTTGGCTCCAGGGACCCAGTTTCATTGCAGAGTAGATGTCCAAAGACAGGACAGGGGAAGGAGGAGAGTGGGGGAAGTTTCAGGTGTAACGTGAGTGATGAGGAGCAGCAGATGAAGCTTTGTTCACCAGCCCACCACTCACCTCCTGTTGTGCTGCCCAGTTCCTAACAGCCCATGGAATAGTACAAGTCTGTGGTCCAGCGGTTGAGGATCCCTGATTTAGAGTCTCTGAAGCTACTTAGAAGAACTATGGATATATTTGTTTTACTGTTGGGAGGCAATGCTTCTGACTTCAGCCTTTACAGAGCCTAGAGACTTTCCCTCTTTTTTTAAATTTCAATTTTTATTTAAATTGAAGGATAATTGCTTTATAAAATAGTGTTGGTTTCTGCCAAACACCAACATGAATCAGCCTTAGGTATACATATGTTCCCTCCCTCTTGCACCTCCCACCTACCTCCCTTCTCATCCCACCTCTCTAGATTGTTACAGAGCCCATGTTTGGGTTCCCTGAGTCATACAGCAAATTCCCATTGGCTATCTATTTTACATAGGGTACTGTAAGTTTCCATGTTACTCTCTCCATACATCCCACCCTCTCCTTCCTCCCCACATCCCACCAGGTCCATAAGTCTGTTCTCTATGTCTATGTCTACACTGCTGCCCTGCAAATAATTCCATCAGTACCATCTTTCTAGATTCCATATAAATGGCAACCCACTCCAGTACTCTTGCCTGGCAAATCCCATGGACGGAGGAGCCTGGTAGGCTGCAGTCCATGGGGTCGCTACGAGTTGGACATGATTGAGCGACTTCACTTTCACTTTTCACTTTCATGCATTGGAAAAGGAAATGGCAACCCACTCCAGTGTTCTTGCCTGGAGAATCCCAGGGACGGGGAAGCCTGGTGGGCTGCCGTCTATGGGGTCGCACAGTTGGACACGACTGAAGCGACTTAGCATTAGCATTAGCATATGATACTTGTTTTTCTCTTTCTGACATACTTCACTCTGTATAACAGGTTCTAGGTTCACCCACCTCATTAGAACTGACTCAGATGCATTCCTTTTTATGGCTGAGTGATATTCCATTGTGTATATGTACCATGGCTTCTTTATCCATTCATCTGTCGATGGACATCTAGGTTGCTTCCATGTTCTAGCTATTGTAAATAGTGCTGCTACAATATTGGAGTACATGTGTGTTTTTCAGTTTTGGTTTCCTCAGGGTATATGGCTAGTAGTGGGATTGCTAGGTCATATGGTTGTTTTGTTCCTAGTTTTTAAATGAATCTCCATACTGTCTTCTATAGTGGCTGTATCAATTTACATTCCCACCAATAGTGCAAGAGGATTCCCTTTCCTCCACACCCTCTCCAGCATTTAGTGTTTGTAGACTTTTTTAAGATGGCCATTCTGCCTGGTGTGAGGTAGTATCTCACTGTAGTTTTGATTTGCCTTTCTCTAATAATGAGCAATGTTAAGCATCTTTTCATGTGCTTGTTAGCCATCTGTATGTATTCTTTGGATAATGTATGCTTATGTCTTTTTCTCATTTTTTGATTAGATTGTTTGTTTTTCTGGAACTGACTTGCATGAAGTGTTAGCCTCTCAGTCATCTCCGATTCTTTGCAGCCTGATGGGCTCTAGCTTACCAGGCTCCTCTGTCTATGGGATTCTCCAGGCAAGAATACTGAAGTGGGTTGACATTTCCTACTCCAGGACATCTTCCTGACCTGGGATCAAACCTGAGTCTTGCACATTACAGGGTTCTCCTGAATTGCAGGCAGATTCTTTATTGTCTGAGTCACTAGGGAAGCCTTGCATGAGCAGCTTGTATATTTTGGAAATTAATCCTTTGTCCCTTGTTTCATTTGCTATTACTTTCTCCCATTCTGAGGGTTGGAAAAAATTATCCCACTCTTGTACTGTAAAACACTGTACATTATCAAAGCACTTAAGCATCTGCTCTCTCATCTGATCCCTGTAATAAGTATGAAAAAGCTGACAGGGCTATAATCCCTGTTCTACACCTAGGTGAGGACCTGAGGCTCAGAGACCTTGGGGATCACAAGGCTACATGGATGCTAAGTGCTTCCTCCACCTATTCAAACTGATCCAGGCTCCTAGAGCTAGGATATTAGGATTTTATAACTTGTGGCTGTATTAACTGACTTCATGAATAGACAAAATGAAACCTTTGTTACAAACCAGGAGCAAAGAAACTTCAAAAAAACTCAACCAGGTCTGCTTTATCACAGAGCAGAATGAATGACAGGCATTTATTCTTTGAGTTGAATTGTGTACCCTCCAATTTTATATGTTGAAGTACTAAACCTGCCAGTACCTCAGAATGTGACTGCATTTGGAGACGGTCTTTAAAGAGGCAAAAAAGTTAAAATGAAGTCATACAGATGGGTCCTAGTCTAAGAGACTGGCGTTCTTACAAGATGAATTCAGGACACAGGTACACACAGAGGGAAGGCCACATGAGGATACAGAGAGAGGACGGTATCTCCAAGCCAAGGAGAGAGACCTCAGAGAAAACCAACCCTACTGACACCTTGACCTTAGACTTCCAGCATCCAGGGCTGTGAGAAAATAAATTTCTCTTGTGGTGGTATTTTGCATGGCAGTCCTAGCAAACTAATGCCCCTTCAGCTTTGTGTATATGAAAGGTAATTCCTCTGCTATTTCATGGATCATTTTAAAAAGGTCAATCTGACAGTGATTCAGCTCACCTGAACTATGTGTTTTAAAAAATATAAGTTGGAAGCATCTCTTCTAAGCTGTTGAGTTTTCTTTTCAGATGAATGAATTCTGTTCTATTAGAGTGAAAAGCCTGTTGACTTGTGCTAATGCTCCTCGTGTTATAGCTCTGAACAATGCATGGGTATCTGATGCTTGCACATCCAAAAAACTGATCATCTGACAGCTTACCTAAGAGGAGGCAGAGTATGCAGAAATAATGTCAGGAAGATATCCAACTGGGATGGGGATCAAGAAATGTATTTCTTTTTGGAGAAGTGACCTGACCCAGTGGCAGGACTGCAACTCAAAGGTGAGGTTCTGCCACTCTGTGAACTTGGATGATGGGCTCGCCTTGGTTATTACATGAAAGAAGTGTTCTCAGACCTGACACAGAACACAGTACCTAGGGTGGCCCTCAGCCTTCCCCAGCAATTGCCCCTCTGTGCTCCCTGGACCAGCTCTGTGACATTAGGTGAGCTCTGGACTCAGTCTCCTTATCCATGATGTGGATAAACATGAACCATCATGAGATTAAGTGAAATCATACATGTGAGAGCAATGTAAAATAAATTACAAAGAACTACACAAATGTAACTTACTCTGAGTATTAGAGTAGGTTCAGGATTACTAGACCAGGAAGCACAATGTTTCTAATTCTATGACCCATGTCTGTTTTCATATATATGTTACACTTGATTTAAAACATTTAATGAAAGAAAAGATGTCTAATTCTGTATCTGCTGCAAACTAACTTAACACCAATTATATACATAGGGCCACCTTCCTTCTAAGGAGCCTTAGTTTCATCACATGTAAAATGAGGTTGTTGAAACCTATCATCTTATGTTATCTGGACCTATCTGAAGTTCTGTGATCTTCTTCTCATTACTCAATGTCTTGATAATACATAATGATAACATGGTGTTTAAATGAAGACTTTGACACAGGTGGGCAAACTTCTCTCTGATACCTAAGGTGGAAAGACCAAAAGGGTTTAGGACATTCCTGGCTGTTTTGTGATTTTGTCACACAGAAAATCACAAATGCTTATCAAATCTTCAATGACTGGCAGACACTAAAGTGAATGAAAGTGCTCTGTGAATTTCAGGCATTAAAAAAATATAGGGTGATGTATGGCTCAGATGGTAAGGAACCTGTCCACAACGTGGGAGACCAGAGTTGGATCCCTGGGTTGGGAAGAGCCCCTGGAGAAGGGAAAGGCTACCGACTCCAGTATTCTTGCCTGGAAAATTCCATGGACAGAGGAGTCTGGTGGGCTAAGTCCATGGTGTTGCAGAGTCAAACATGACTTGACGACTAGCACACACACACTCTATAGTTGCATACAATATAAGTACTTGGGAAATGTTCAGAACACAGACTTCCTTGTCCTTAAACCTAAGGACAAACTCTAACTCTGCCACCTCTTCAGCCAGCTCTGCAACCCAGGAAGTCTCCAACACTATGAGCAGTGGAAGGTACTGCTCTGCATTTCATCATTTCTAAGGAGGGCTGAGATGAGACAGTGATGAACTAAGGCCACATTTTAGATAAATATTTCATATAGAAGTACTTAAGATACTGGGACATGTTTTCTTTAAGGCATTTAAAATATCACACTAGTAATCTTATTCTACTTACAAGTGAAAATCTGGGAAATGCACAAAAGTACGAAGAAGAGAAAACACACCCATAATTTAATACTCAGAGATAAATTTTCTATGGGGAAGCCTCACCACAGGCAGCTGGAAGCCTCATCCCACCCAAAACTCTGCATGTCAAGGGTCAAGAACACCAGAACTTCCTTTTCTTCATCTTCCATCAACCCTATTCCTACTCCCACCTTCTTCCAGAAAGACTTACAGATGGCTGTATGACAATGGCTAAGTCTCCTGAACTAGACCTCAGCTACCATCTCACCTTTGTTTGGAAGATGTCACGTGACCTGAGTGTTACCCATCTAGCACCTTCTTCACACCATGCACAGAGCTTAGTGCTTCACACACCTCATCTCTAATAAAGTGCTTTGTAAACCTTCAAGCACCATTCAGACTACAGTGTAAAGGTAGGATGAATTCTTGATTTGTCCTGATGACAATTTCATTTTCTAGAAGGCAGAGGAAGCCTGGGGGTGGTGAGCAGCAAATACACCTAAGTCTAAACAACAAAGAATTAGGGAGAAACTGACAGTATCAGGTAGGGGTTTTCTTCACAGATTAGAAAACAGAAAAGACCTATACCTTTCCCTGGAAGATCTTCCTAGAATCAAAATATTCCAAAAATTATCCCCTGAACTCTCGAATTTCCTGGATATTCCTTGACAGAACTTGTATCACAAATATGCTGAGCACCAATCAGAATGAAAGGGTCTGCAAAATGAGAGTGTTCTGTGCTCTATGAGAATCTGAAGCCAGAGTCCAGAAGTGTGGAAGTCCAATCTGAAATCTCTGTCTCAAGCACAGGTATGTGCAAACAGAAGGGTGCACACATACTAACCCACCCCCACCACTGCGGCAGATTCTCAGCAGACCTGCTCTTAACCCGCCTTGTGTTAAGACCCACTCATTAAGCTTAGTCTCTGGAGGCTTATAAGGGCAAAGAGTGCTGGTTATAGACCCCTGGGGAGATCTTGTGAAGAGTGAACCTGGAGACGAACTTCAATGATAACTCCCTGTAGCAGGCTCACCTATTTTGCCCTTTCAGTGAGAACAGCTACTTTCTCCTCACCCAGTTGTTGCGCCATTTTGTAAAATAGACTGTTTCTATTCTGCAGCAAATAATTTGGAAGACCAGTTTCTTTCTGTCTCCCTGAATCCAAAACCTGTAAACAGCAGAAAGAAACCCAGTAGCACACAATATTTTGCAGTAACATTATAACTGAGACAATATTTCAAAAAGTGGCAGGGCAGGGAGAAAAGAAAGAATCTGTTTGGGTGGTAGGGCTGGCTGCTCTTTTAATAGTTTGATAATAGGAAAAGGAGTGCATCAAGGCTGTATATTGTCACCCTGCTTATTTAACTTCTATGCAGAGTACATCATGAGAAACGCTGGTCTGGAAGAAACACAAGCTGGAATCAAGATTGCCAGGAGAAATATCAATAACCTCAGATATGCAGATGACACCACCCTTATGGCAGAAAGTGAAGAGGAACTCAAAAGCCTCTTGATGAAAGTGAAAGTGGAGAGTGAAAAAGTTGGCTTAAAGCTCAACATTCAGAAAACGAAGATCATGGCATCTGGTCCCACCACTTCATGGGAAATAGATGGGGAAACAGTGGAAACACTGTCAGATTTTATTTTTCTGGGCTCCAAAATCACTGCAGATAATGACTGCAGCCATGAAATTAAAAGACACTTACTCCTTGGAAGGAAAATTATGACCAACCTAGATAGCATATTCAAAAGCAGAGACATTACTTTGCCAACAAAGGTCTGTCTAGTCAAGGCTATGGTTTTTCCTGTGGTCATGTATGGATGTGAGAGTTGGACTGTGAAGAAGGCTGAGCACCAAATAATTGATGCCTTTGAACTGTGGTGTTGGAGAAGACTCTTGAGAGTCCCTTGGACTGCAAGGAGATCCAACCAGTCTATTCTGAAGGAGATCAGCCCTGGGATCTCTTTGGAAGGAATGATGCTAAAGCTGAAAGTCCAGTCCTTTGGCACATCATGCGAAGAGTTGACTCATTGGAAAAGACTCTGACACTGGGAGGGATTGGGGGCAGGAGGAGAAGGGGACTACAGAAGATGAGATGGCTGGATGACATCACTGACTCGATGGACTTGAGTCTGAGTGAACTCTGGGAGTTGGTGATGGACAGGGAGGCCTGGCGTGCTGCAATTCATGGGGTTGCAAAGAGTCAGACATGACTGAGCGACTGAACTGAACTGAAATTTGTTTCACTAGGCAGACAAAGGCCTAACCTGACATTTTGATATCATAATATTATAGGAAAGGAAGAAAATATAAGTTTTATGCTATGACTACTAGTAGTCTATGGCATCTTATTTTCTGTTTGGGGCATCTTGGGCATTTGGGGTTGTTATCATTAGTTAGCACTTTTAGCTCTCAGACTCTGAGCTTTGAGGTAATTTATACAGATATGCACAGCTGGTAAATATCTTGATTCAAGAAAATCAAACTCCATTAATCTAAAAAGTAGGTTGATGTCATATAAACAAGAGGGCAATGTCCTGACAACTAATTAATTGTCAAGTTGATTTTAGAATCTGAGCAATATTTGGGGAAAAAGGCAAATGCTTCAGGATTTTTTTAGGGTCCTGGATTATGTCAGCAGCTAAGAGGAGCAGAATCCCTTCTCTGAGAGTTTGAGATGCTTCTTGAAGTTGGGTGTGGTTGTAGTTTATTCTTCTGAGAGTGAAAGGCTGGCAAAAGGAGCTGGTACATAAGCAGCTTTTGCAAACTGCTCTGCACATAAGAAATCTCTAGAAGTCCAGTTTTCTCTTTGGATAAGACTAAAGAAGCAATTAAGAAATTGAACTCCAAATTCCAGTGATCATGGCCTACAGAGCACATGGGGCCAGCCCAACCTGAGCTGCCTAGGATTTGAATCTGTTTCCACAAATTATCTTTCTTTCCTTGTTTCTCTTTCTTTCTTCAGCTGCTTTCCTTTTATCTGTTTTATGGCTCATTAATAAGTCTGCTAAATGCAAACTGAAAGGGAGAGGAAGGGGTCCTTCATTCTACCTTTCTACTTAGTAGTGACTTTGGTTAATAGTTCTGGATGGGGAAAAAGTGTCTGAAACAATTGGCCCAAATGATATAATTATAAAAACTATTTTGAAGTTCAATGGTATTTAATTCTTCATTTAGGTAATATTTGGAGTAAATGTATATTTAGATAATATGCAGGATGGGCTTCACTGGTGGCTCAGTTGTAAAAGAATCTGCCTACCAAAGCAGGAGTCTTGTGTTCCATCTCTGGTCCAGAAAGATGACACATGCCACAGAGCAAGTAAGTGCATGTGCCATAATTACAGAGCCTGTGGTCTAGAGCCTAGGAGCTTCAACTACTGAGCCCACACATCTAGAGCCCATGTTCCGCAAAAAGAGAGCCCATGCAATGAGAAGTCTGTACACCACAATGAAGAGTAGTCCTACTCACTGCAACTAGAGAAAAGTCAGTGTAGCAAGGAAGACCCAGCACAAACTAAAATTAATTAATTAATTAAAAAAATTTTAAAGAACAGAATATGCTGGAACTCTAAACAGGACACAGGTTGTTTTTCAACATATAGGTACTACAGTTAATTTTATTCTTTGAATTTAATTGGAAACATTTATTAAGTCTCATAAATGCATTTTCCTGTTAATCTCTTGTTTACTACTGTGAATCACTGTTAAGGGCAGCTTTCTTAAAAGAGTCCAAGAATAATCAAATCTGTTTCATCCACATAATGGGCTTCCAAGGTAACTCAGTGGATAAAGAATCTGCCTGCAATGTAGGAGACACAAGAGACACAGGTTCGATCCCTGGGTTGGGAAGATACCCTGGAGATCAGATCAGATCAGTCGCTCAGTCATGTCTGACTCTTTGAGACCCCATGAATTGCAGCACACCAGGCCTCCCTATCCATCACCAACTCCCAGAGTTCACTCAGACTCAAGTCCATTGAGTCAGTGATGCCATCCAGCCATCTCATCCTCTGTCATCCCCTTCTCCTCCTGCCCCCAATCCCTCCCAGCATCAGAGTCTTTTCCAATGAGTCAACTCTTCGCATGAGGTAGCCAAAGGACTGGACTTTCAGCTTTAGCATCATTCCTTCCAAAGAAATCCCAGGGCTGATCTCCTTCAGAATGGACTGGTTGGATCTCCTTGCAGTCCAAGGGACTCTCAAGAGTCTTCTCCAACACCACAGTTCAAAAGCATCAACTCTTCCGTGCTCAGCCTTCTTCACAGTCCAACTCTCACATCCATACATGACCACAGGAAAAACCATAGCCTTGACTAGATGAACCTATGTTGGCAAAGTAATGTCTCTGCTTTTGAATATGCTATCTAGGTTGGTCATAACTTTCCTTCCAAGGAAGGGCATGGCAATCCATTCCAGTATTCTTGCCTGGAAAATCATATGGAAAGGGGAGCCTGGTGGACCAAAGTCCATGGGATCCTAAAGAGTCAGACATGACTGAGTGACTTTCACTTTCATATCTGCATAATAATTTAAATGTTTGGCGAAAGTTGCTCGGTCGTGTTTGACTCTTTACCACCTCATGGGACTGTAGTCCGCCAGGCTCCTCTGTCCATGGAATTTTCCATGTAAGAATATTGAAGTGGGTAGACATCTCCTTCTCCAGGGGATCTTCCTGACCCAGGGATCAAACTCAGGTCTCCTGCATTGCAAGCAGAATCTTTACTCTCTGAGCCATCAGGGAGGCCCTGTAACTTGGCATGCCGGTTTAGATGTCTCAAACATGCAGTTTTACTTAAGCATAGACATAACTGCTACTCCTGATGTAACACCAGACCACCTGACCTTCCTCTTGAGAAACCTATATGCAGGTCAGGAAGCAACAGTTAGAACTGGACATGGAACAACAGACTGATTCCAAATAGGAAAAGGAGTACGTCAAGGCTGTATATTGTCACCCTGCTTATTTAACTTCTATGCAGAGTACATCATGAGAAATTCTGGGCTGGAAGAAGCACAAGCTGTAATCAAGATTACTGGGAGAAATATTAATAACCTCAGATATGCAGATGACACACCCTTATGCAGAAAGTGAAGAAAAACTAAAAAGCCTCTTGATGAAAGTGAAAGAGGAGCGTGAAAAAGTTGGCTTAAAGCTCAACATTCAGAAAACTAAGATCATGACATATGGACCCATCACTTCATGTGAAATAGATGGGGAAACAGTGGAAACAATGTCTGACTTTATTTTTTTGGGCTCCAAAATCACTGCAGATGGTGACTGCAGCCATGAAATTAAAATACACTTACTCCTTGGAAGAAAAGTTATGACCAACCTACATAGCATATTCAAAAGCAGAGATATTACTTTGCCAACAAAGGTCCATCTAGTCAAGGCTATGGTTTTTCCAGTGGCCATGTATGGATGTGAGAGTTGGACTGTGAAGAAAGCTGAGTGCCGAAGAATTGATGCTGTTGAACTGTGGTGTTGGAGAAGACTCTTGAGAGTCCCTTGGACTGCAAGGCAATGCAACCAGTTAATCCTAAAGAAGATCAGTCCTGGGTTTTCATTGGAAGGACTGATGCTGAAGCTGAAACTCCAATATTTTGGCCACCTCATGCAAAGAGTTGACTCATTGGAAAAGACCCTGATGCTGGGAGGGATTGGGGGCAGGAGGACAAGTGGACGATAGAGGATGAGGTGGCTGGATGGCATCACCAACTCAATGGACATGAGTTTGGGTAAACTCCAGGAGTTGGTGATGGACAGGGAGGCCTGGCATGCTGCGATTCATGGGGTTGCAAAAAGTTGGACACGACTGAACTTAACTGAACTGAACCTGATGTTGAAGAAGAAAAACTACAGTTTTAAAACAGTGGTCTCAACACATCTACGGTCAATTAATCTATGAAATAATACATAAGAATTGGAGAAAAGACAGTTTCTATTGTAAATAGTACTGGGAAAGCTGAACACCTGAAAATGTATGAAATTAGAACACTCCCTCACATCAAACACAAAAATAAACTCAAAATGGCTTAAAGATGTAATATAAGACTGGGAACTATAAAACTAAATGAAAACACAGGCAAAAGACTCCTTGACATAAATTGCAGCAATATTTTCTTAGATAAGTCTCCCAAAGCAAAAGAAATAAAAGTAAAAACAAATGGAACCTAATCAAACTTAAAAGCCAAGGCTCATGTAGGGCCTACAAGAGCTGAGATGGGACACAGATCGAAAAAAGGCCAGAAAAAGAATTTTACCAACTTAATCTTTACATTTGGTGGTTTGATCAAAGATTCTAGATATTTCAGAACAAATAAACATAAAGCAAATCCAAATTTTCATTGTGTACAGAAAAATAGGTATAATTTTGGGTTTTTAACATCGCTTATAAGAAAAATCTCCCACCATCTCCTGTCATGTTCCCACTCTTCTCGTAACCCAAGTTAAGCTATAAACTAAACCACATATTTAAGTTGGTATGATAACAATCCCTGAATCCCAGGATCTCTCTAGGAATCCTAACCCTGAATACTTATAAAGCTTTAGTAGGTAAAATAAAAACACATTATGTTGGATGAGTCAGTCAGCTATATAAGCTCAATGAAGATGTATTTATCAAGACTGTTTATGTGAAGATATTCTCCATAGCTGTCCTAGAAATGAAAATGAAATGGACCCACTGCAAGACAATTTGATCCATTTTCACTGGCAGGATGTCATCAGTGATAAAGAGGAATGCAGGGAGAGGTAGGTGAGTGCACTGAGAGGTGGAGGTGCCCAGGAGAGGATGGAGGAAGAGCCTGATAAGAAAGATGCTAGAAATGATGACAACAATAGAGAGATCCCACTGCACAACAAGTAGAGTGGAGAGTGGAAGGTCTGAGTGTCAGATCTGTCTCTGGCTCCAGGTGATGACACGGGACAGCTGTCCAATCTTGGAAGGTAGGTCCTCATCAGTAAAACGGGTGCCTGTGATTTCTCAGTGACTCGCCAATGTGGCAAGTATTAACTCAAAAACCTGTCTTAGGTCTTGAAATAATAAATCATTCTTCTCACTGGGGAAGGATAAATGCTGGGTCAGGGAGACCTCCACAGCTGCTTTCCCAAAGCCACTGCCTTTGCACACAAGTGCACCCCACAAAGTATTTCTTCTCCCCAGCTGTACTTTCAACCTCAGTGTTTGTTACATTTCCTCTGAAAACTTGAATGGAATCTCTTGGAGTGTTTATGAAAGAGATTTTCTCTTTTCAAATGTTCTAATTGCAGCCATGTAGGCTTATGGAAGAAAAGTTCCATGAAGGTGAAAAATAGAATTTAAGTAAAACTCTAGTAGGTATGAGCTGTTTTATGCTTTTCAGGTGGGGATGTTCCAACCATTTCTGGTTTTCACTTCTGTGGGAAAAATTCTAAGAAGTTTGAGATGATGAAGAAATAAAGAATATAAAACCATAAAATGGGCTATAAACAGAAGAGGTGGGATCTGAGTTTCTCAGCTCTGATTTTGGTTCCACATCATTCATTTCCAGATAATTCTCTGAGGACAGTGAAACTGTGGATCACAGACAACCACACTGTTAGAGCAACTGCAGATTGTCACGTGCTTCCTTTGTTCACACTAACAGGAGAATCCAGGTGATATGAAGACGGCAGTATGCAGGGACTGGAGGGAAGAGCTGTGCTATTGGCTGCAGAGAAAGAAGGTCACAAGCACCCAGCTAATCTTAAAAACTACAGAAAGAACCCTCTAACATGGAGACAGTGGTGAGTTGTAGGATAAAAAGCATTTCTAATTTGTCTGTCTTACTCCACTGTTTTGTGGCAACAGGGAATGTAAGGGAGATTATATTAGCTGTCGTTATGATTCCCTCATGTTTAATAAACTATATTGAGAGAACTTCTTTGTGAAATAGAATTCTAAGCCTGATACATGAATGGTGCTTAATGAACCAAATCAGGCTAAATCCCTTTGGAGAGACAACAGTTAAACAAAGCTATTAATTAAGTCACAGTTGTTTCCCAACAAGCCCTTTCACTGATTTACATACAGTGAACAAAACCACATCCATCTAGTCATTTCAAGGTTTTTGATAAAAGTGACAATTAGGAAAATATATAGATGTTTAAATTTGAGATTAATTATACTCTATCCCTATGATGAAATTTTAGGCAGCTATTAAGAACTGAGCTTTGGAAAATTAATAAATGACATGGAGAATTTTAAGAATAAATAAAATTCTGGTGATGAAATATTCTGTTTTGCAGAAAAAAGCAAACTATTAAACTGGCTCTAATGTTATACAAATAATATTATAGCATTATACAACTGCTACTTTCTGGTAGTAGGTATTTTGTAATCTTCCCTTTATGAAATTTTATTTTCCTATTTCTACCTTGCACATTTATTGCTTTTTTATAAAAAAAATTATGGATTAGATTCAATTAAAAATAGAATTAAAAAAATACACCTATCTATTTTTGTGCAGACGTATTTACCAGTGCAACAAAATGTAATTATTATACTTTAAGCACTTGCAATGATAGGACTTTATGGTGACAACCCTGTCAGTTATGCCCTTTGTCAGCATCTGTCACTTCCCCAGCTACTCCTTGAGGCCAGTCACCACCCTCTGGAACATAGGCTTTGAAACAGATTGACTCGTCTTTATGTCCACATTAAAGCTTTCAGAATAGACAGTCACTTATTTTCCAGAAAGGAACGAGGTACAGTCAACCCTCAGTGTGGGTACAGTTCCAGAACACTGGAGTGAAGCGAACATGGCAGTAAAGTAAGTTATATGAAAGTTCTCATTTTCCAGAGCATACAAAAGTTATGTTTACATGACAGTAGCCTACCAAGTATGCAATAGCATTATGTCTGAGAAAACAATGTACAGATCTTAACCTAAAAACAATGCATTGCCAAAAAAATACTAACCAACAGAGGAGTTGGTTAGTATTTTGAATGAGTTGCTATGACTTCAGCAAGTCATAGCAGTAACACTGATGTAACAGATCACCAGAGAAAATATAATGATTGTGAAAAAGTTTGACATATAGCGAGAATTACCAAAAGATGACACAGAGAAATGGAATGAGGAAATACTGTTTGAAAAATGGCAGCCATAGACTTGCTTGATGCAGGGTTATGATAAGCTCTCAATTCATAAAAATGCAGTATCTTGGAAGTGCAATAAAACAAGGTATGTCTATTTCTAAAGCAAGAAATACAAATAAGGTTCAAATTGGGAAAGGAGTACATCAAGGCTGTATATTGTCACTCTGCTTATTTAATGTATATGCAGAGTACATCATGCAGAATGTTGAACTGGATGAAGCACAAGCTGGAATCAAGATTGCAGAGAGAAATATCAATAACCTCAGATATGGAGATGATACCACCCTTGTGGCAGAAATCAAAGAGAAACTAGAGTGTCCTGATGAAGGTGAAAGAGGAGAGTGAAAAAAAGCTGGTTTAAAACTCAACATTCAAAAGATGAAGATCATGGCATCCACTCCCATCACTTCATGCAAATAGATGGGAAAACAATGGAAACAGTGACAGACTTTATTTTCTTGGGCTCCAAAATCACTATGGACACTGCCTACAGCCATGAAACTAAAAAGACTGTTGCTCCTTAGAATAAAAGCTATGACAAACCTAGACAGTGAATTAAAAAGCTGAGACATAACATTGCCAACAAAGGTCCATTTAGTCAAAGCTATGGTTTTTCTTGTAGTCATGTATGGATGTGAGAGTTGGACCATAGAGAAGGCTAAGCGCCAAAGAATTGATGCTTTCAAACTGTGGTGCTGGAGAAGACTCTTGAGAATTCCTTGGACTGAAAGGATATCAAACCAGTCAATCCTAAAGGAAATCAACCCTGAGTGTTCATTGGAAGGACTGATGCTAAAGCTTCAATATTTTGACCACCTGATGCGAAGAGCCAACTCATTGGAAATAACTCTGATGCTGGGAAAGATTGAAGGCAGGAGGAGAAGGGGTGACAGAGGTTGAGATGGTTGGATGGCATCATGGACTCAAACAGACATGAGTTTAAACAAACTGGGATATAGTGAAGGACAGGGAGGCCTGGTATGCTGAACTCCATGGGGTCGCAGAGTCAGACATGCCTGAGCGACTGAACAACAACAATTTTTAGGAGTTAGAGGAGAAACTAAGAGAAAATTAAATTAATGGAGGTTCCTATCAAGTTTTACAAGGAAGAATAATTTGAGAAAATGAACATAAATGAAAACAACTAAAATGGTGAGGGTCTTACCAATATCAATTGACAGTCAATGACGTTGCTCAACCTGTGTGCGATGGTTAGCACAGTGCACTGGACAAATTTCTCACGAATTTTTTTTTGTATTACCTCATCAGTTCTAGAATCAAAGATATTGATTTAGTTCAGTAAATACAGGGAAAACAGACAAGATTTAAAAACATCATGATACTTTTATAATGTTTTTAAAAATCAATACCTTAACATATAATCTTGTTCCTAAAAAACTAAGTATAAAAGGTATATTTAGAAATTTACTGTTTTTCATAAAATGATGGAAAATAGTCTTCCCTCAAAATTGTTTGTAACTATAAGGAGCTGGACTTAGGAATCTCGCTCTCAGGATGCCTCATATCATCATTAACCCCATATAACATGTCTTGGTTTTTCCTTTGTTTCCTGGAATTAATATTATCAAGAAATACCTATGGGGACAAGAGAACACTTAGAACATTTCTAAGCATCACAAAATGTTTTCCATTTACCACATTTAGAAGTCAAATTCAAGGTTTCCTGGGTCAGCTCCATACCTTGGATCCATGTTTGATGTGGCTTTGTCAATAATCAATATCTGATTTTTCTTGAGAATAGCCCTGGCAAGGCACACCAGTTGTCTCTGTCAAACACTCAAGTTCAACCCAGATTCTGCTAATTCAGTATTCATTTTACCAGGAAGATTTTCAATGGCATTTTTAAGTTGCACCTGTGGATAAAAACAGAAAGAATGACATTTTCCTAAGCAAACTGTTATTGAAATAGACAAAGCTCTTAAACAATAGAAATTTGACATCCTCAGGACTTCTTATGTATCTTACATGTACAGCCAGGTGATGGGGAGAGCTCTTTCTAAAGAGTGTTCACTGAGAAAGATGGTGGAGTCAAGTCAGGACAGAAAGATCTCAATGTCCCCCATCCCTGCCATAGGATAGCCTCCAGAAACCCCACTGAGGGATTAGTTAAGGGAGTCTCTCAAAAAATGAAGCTCTTTCTCCCAATGTGGTTTAAACAGAAAAGTTAAAACAATCTTTATGGTTGAGTCAAGTTTCCCAACGTTCATTTTGTATAGGAGTTGGTACACTAAAGACAAACTTAAAAAATTTTTACAGGAAGTCTTTTTCTCTGAAGATATAATCTTACCAGCACATTTGGTGAAGTTTAAAATACACAAATTCAAAGAATGGCAAACTGCACCTTATACATCAGTAATCCTGGAACCTGCTCTGGTGATGGTTCTTTCCCAAGTTTAATTCTATAAATAGTGGGCCAGTCAATTGCATTTTCCTCAGTGTCATAAATGTCTTGCAGTGAAAGAAAACTCATGAAAAATAAGACACAACATCTTATTTCCCCCATAATATGGATATAGGTGATGTTTATAGTAATCTATCTTCATAAAATTATACTCATAAGATTACAGAAAACAAAATTTTAACTGCTAAAGATAATTTGAAAGTACATTTGGTAGTAGGGGTCAGTTCAATAAATATTTGTTTTGGAAAACTATCATAGAGCAAGAACCAAACAGGCTATACTTGATGCTGAACAACAAAGAAGAAATATACTTCAAATTAAGAGACCAATAGATTGATGAGTAATAGCTGATAAGTTATCTAACACATTATAATGTCATATAAAATATGTCACATATAACATATATGTCATATAACACACCAAGGGTGAGTGAGCAGTTTTCATTTTTTCATTTTTCAGGTATCCTAAATGCTGAAGCACATCTATAAATGTGAATCTAGATTGTGCTCCTGATGTAGTCCAATCCCATGAAAGGGGAATTCTGAGTTAGAATTAAATATGGTATTGTTATGTAGCATTAACATGAAAAGTACACAAAATCTAAAGGGTGAGATTTGGATTGTGGTGCAAGTGGTTGGACTGCTTAAGACTGACAGACTGACATTCTGACACACACTTGCCTCTGACTTGGATGACATCTCATCACTAATTTCATTTTATACTTTTCTTCGAGTTTGTCCATATCTGCTTCATAAAGAAAAAGGGTTGTGAGGGGAAATGTTTTTCAGAAAATTAGGTTTTTTGAGACTCTGTCTTCATTTCTAAGTCAGGGGTGGTTATGAGAATATACGAATATAAAGGCCTTCTATAGTGTAATGATAAATCAAGTTATACTTAAGTATTAAAATGGGAAAAAAGGACAATAGAAGCAGACAGTAATAACTAGAAATTACAACTGCTGCTGCTGTTGCTGCTGCTAAGTCGCTTCGGTCGTGTCTGACTCTGTGCGACCCTATAGACGGCAGCCCACCAGGCTCCCCCGTCCCTGGGATTCTCCAGGCAAGAACACTCGCCATTTCCTTCTCCAATGCATGAAAGTGAAAAGTGAAAGTGAAGTCGCTCAGTCATGCCTGACTCTTAGCGACCCCATGGACTGCAGCCTACCAGGCTCCTCCGTCCATGGGATTTGCCAGGCAAGAGTACTGGAGTGGGGTGCCATTGCCTTCTCCGAGAAATTACAACTAGAGAATCTGAAAACATACTAGATAATAGTATAATATTACTATGAAATTTATTGATTGCGATAACTGTGTTAGGACATATAAGAGAATGTCCTTGTTCTTACAAGGTGCACATTTATGCATGTAAAGGTGAAATCCAACTTTTAATAAACATTTCTCCAACTTACAAACAATTCAACAAAACGTAAATTATAGAAGAGATGGAGAAAATATGGGAAGACACTAAGAGCTGATGAATCAGGTGAAGGTGTGTATGTGTTCATTGTACTGTTTCTTCCATGTTCTTGTGATGTGAAATTTAAAAACAAAAAATTGGAGGCTTAGGACTCCCTGGTGGTCCAGTGGTTAAGAATCCACCTGCCAATGCAGAGGACATGGGTTTTACCCCTAGCCCAGAAAGATCCCACATGGCAAGGAGCAAATAAAACCATGTGCCACAATTACTGAGCTCATACTCTAGAGCCCACAGGCTGCAACTATGGAGCCTGCAGCCCACAGTACTGAAGCCTGTGCGCTCCAGAGCCCAAGGGCCAGAACAAAAGAAGTCATGTCAGTGAGAAGCTGTGTACAGCAATGAAGAGTAGCCCCTGTGCCGCAACTAGAGAAAGCCTGCAAGCAGCAAAGAAGAACCAGGAGAGCCAAAAAATAAATAAATAAATAAGGATGGTTGAAGCCAGACAGCTTGGGCATAAGTCCTGCCTGGCTCTGCCAACTGGGCCAGTTACTAAACTTACTCCACCTTAGCTTCCTAAGCTCTAAGACTATAATATCATAATTATAAAGATGGGTACCTCCTAGCATTGATAGAGTATAAAGTGAATCAGTACATGTAGAATTGACAACAGATCAATAGATATTGCCTATTATTAATAATGCTGTCAGCTAGTGCCTCTTCATGTTCTGCTCCATTTTCCTCCTTTGCATGTATCATCGCTGAGACCTTGTTACATATTAATTGACTTGATTTCCATCTTCTCCAAGAGAATTTAAGCTCCAAAAGGGTAGAGACTTTTTGTCTTTTGATGACTGTGATAGCCCCAGAATCTGCAACACTGCCTAACAAGCTCTCAGGAGATATTTGTTGGCTGTATGAACAAAGACATGAGTGAATTTCATCGTGCAGCATATCTGTACCATAATTAGAAAATAAATCCACATAGATAAATAATTTACATATAACACTACTTTCTCATTAAGTGTAGATAAGTATATTCTTATAACAATTAACTAGCTCCAAGATACCATATTATACTTTCAACAATGGGAAGCACTGAAAACGTTATGATTTAAGGAAAATGGAGCAAATAACACTATTCAGAACTACACATCTCAGTACAGAATCCTTCAGACTGCTTTTGAGTTTGGGAGAATAATAGCACATAGCAAAGTTGAAAAATAACACACTGAAATTGAAGGCACCCTATTTCTATCCCCATAAAGATTTTCACTGTAACCTACTACATGTACTGAATCTACCAACCAGGCACCAACACCCCTTACAAGAGATCAACATAGATGTCAGACGGTTTCTATATTTTGTGGAACCTTCTTACTTTTCAAAAAGAAAGGCTGGTGTGGGCTATAAAGAGACAGTCAAATGCAATCAGAGGGGGAAGAGCTTTTACTAGAGCAGGACTGGCAGTAAAGGAAGTAAAGGGAGAGCCCATTCACCTTAATGCAAGGCCTGGAAATGGACATGTGACCTGTCTGCACTGCAAGGATTAACCACATGGTTCCTGATACACAGGCTGCCGACTTCCAGGTTTCTGTATCTTGGTTTCCTGTGTGATGAGACATACTTTCTGTCAGAACAGAGATATTATCAACATTAAACACTTGACTGCATGATTTCTTCCCCAGTTTTGACAGGACAGACCACGTGCTTAATTTCATATCCCAGAATCTAAGCTGTTTTGTTTTTATTTTTTTAACAGAAGCAACACATTGATGATTCATTTTGAGAATTTTATCTACTGTGTTCTTTTAACATTTGAGTGATAAAGTGCTTCATCTTCAGGTACATTCATGTTATGTTTGTGGTTCTGCCTCTGCTCTTTAGCACCCCAATCAACACTAATTTCTGATGAACTTTTGTTAATTTATAGTAATATGGCTAGTTTTCAGCATATGAAAAACATACTTTCAGCATATTTTGAAAAATAACCAAGATGAGATAGGCAGCATCTTTAGGACTGTCTCCCTTCTGAATGTCCATCTCTCCCAAGGAAGGAGGAGGAAACAGAATTAGAGGAATTTTAAGACAAAACATAGCAGTTCCCTCCTTCTCACTCTCAGGCCAGCTCTGTGAGTTTGGGTTCACATGTCTAGTTTGGCATCATTTACAAACTAATAACTAGGGTTTTGAGTTCACTTAAAAATTGACCTTATTAATTTAGTGATACCTCTTAGAGCAACAGGATTCCCAGGTGGTGCAGTGGTTATGAATCCTCCTGCCAATGCAGGAGATGCAAGAGATGTGGCTTCGATTCCTGGTTTGGGAAGATCCCCTGGAGTAGGAAACAGCAACCCACTCCAGTATTTCTTGCCTGGAAAACTCCATGGACAGATGACTCTGGCAGGCTATAGTTCCACAGGGTTTGCAAAGTGTCAGACATAACTGAGCATGCACATGCACACACTTAAGAGTGATAAATCACCCCATTATTCTATTTCTTCAGGAATTTTTCTTTATCACATTTGTATGTTTTTCAATGAAAGATTTGGTAGGTTTTCTTTAGAACAGTCATAAAGAAGCAGTTCCTAAAGAAATAAAATAATGGGATGATTTCTCTAAGTGATATTACCAAAGTCAACAGGGTCAATTCCACAAGCAATACATGGAAACCACACACTTCACTTTTGAAATAAACTCAAATCTATTTCTTTTTATAGAAAGTTCCAAATGTAGTTTAAATAAAGGAAGATCCTAGTGTTATCTACCTCTTCTACCACTTCATCAGTTTTAGAACATAGATTAATATTGCCTCTCTGTCTATGGAACAAGGTGTTCTAAAATTCTGGAGTAATTTTTCTACCTGAGAATCTGAAAAAAGATATCAGCTGGGAAACAAACTGAAAAATAATTTACCAGTACTTCCAGTTTTTTTTTTTTTCTAAGATGTCATAATTTCACCATTAAATCTGTCCTGTGAATTCAAAATCAGTGGATCATCCTATCTTTTATTACATTTGATGGTTAACGGCTCTCCCTTCTTCTATTCTAGAATTTCACTAAAGACTCACAAATGAAATCAGAGATGAACTTCTTTTTGTGCATGAGAAGGTAAAGTAATTGACCCAATTTAGGAAAACAATATCCCCATGTTGCTGGGAAGCCAGGTGGGTTTGTAAAGACTTAGTGCTGACATCCTTCAGAAACCAGAATTACTGGCTAGAAATTGTCAGGCCTCCCAATCTGCCTGCTCACAGTCAAGGCTCATCTACATATTATAGATTTCAGAGTTTTCTGAAAGGGTAACACTAAATGACGAACACATCAATTTAAAACAGCACGAACAATCACTCAGATTTGTGTAACAACAACAACAACAACAACATTAAAGAACCATATCACACTTCTCTGAAATGAAGAGAGCAATAAAAATTTTTTAGTAGTTATTTATGTGCAAGAGTATTTTTCCTATGTTTCCTCTAAGAGTATTATTGTGTCTGTTCTCACATTTAGGTCTTTAATCCATTCTGAGTTTATTTTTTATATGGTATTAGGGAGTGTTCTAATTTCATTCTTTTACATGTAGCTGTCCAATTTTCCCACACTACTTATTGAAGCAATGTCTTTTCTCCATTCTGTATTCTTGCCTCCTTTGTCATAGATTAGATGACCACAGGTCTGTGAGTTCATCTCTGGGCTTTCTATACTTTTCCATTGATCTATGTTTCTGTTTTTTGTGCCAGTACAATACCATCTTGATCACTGTAGCTCTTCGGTGAGTTTGTCAAAAAGTTCATTTGGGTTTTTCTATAACATCTTATGTAATGAACTTTTTGGCCAACTTAATAATGTAGTCTGAAATCAAGGAAGCTAATTTCCCCAGTTTCATTTTTTCTTTCTTAAGATTGCTTCAGCTTTTAGGCATCTTTTGTGTTTCCATTCAAATTGTAAAATGTTTAGCCCTAATTCTATGAAAAATATCATTGGTAATTTGAGAGGGATTGTATTGAAACTGTAGATTCTTTGGGTAGTATAGTCATTTTCACAATATTGATTCTTCAAATCCAAGAACACAATATATCCTTCAATCTGTTTGTATTGTCTTTGGTTTTTTTTGTCAGTATCTTACAGTTTTCTGAGTACTGGTCTTTGCCTCTTTAGGCAGGTTTATTCTTAGGTATCTTATTCTTTTTGTTGCAATGTTAATGAGATTGTTTCCTAATTTCTCTTTCTGATCTTTTCTTGTCAGTGTATAAGAATGCATGTGCTTACTTTTTAGAAGCAAAAGACTGAGCAAGGTCTTATGAGAAATTCGAAGACTGTCTATGGTTTAGAAGTCTAGAGTTTCTGCCATCAGTAGAATCGATTTGGAAAACAACTGCAAATACACAAAATAATTTGCATTAAATATTCAAACCAACAGGAAGTTAATAGTCAAAAATGTTTCATGCAAGGGTGAAGGAATTCAAAGAAGTGGGGCAAGGGGAAACATGACACAAATGACAGAAAATTCTCCAAAAATGAACCTCTCCATACAAGAGCTCAGCAAATTCTCCAGGGTTCTGTTACCTGCATTCATGCTGTGGCATTAAAAGGACATAATCACCAATAAATGATAATTTCTCACATTCCAGGGCTTCCCTGGTGGCTCAGGCAGTAAGGAATCTGCCTGCAATGTGGGAGACTCAGGTTGGATTCCCTGGGTTGGGAAGATCCCCTGGAGAAGGGAATGGCAATCCTCTCCAGTATTCTTGCCTGGGGAATTCCATGGACAGAGGAGCCTGGCAGGCTACAGTCTATGGCATTGCAAAGAGTCAGACATGACTGCACGAATCTATGCCTTCTTCTCACATTCCAGCTATACAATATACTTTAATAAACACTTTACTATGAAACTTCCTCATTTTATTGGTCTGATCTCATTCACATCTTTCAGTTAATAATGAAAAACTACTATTATCTCCACTTAGTAGATGTTCCCTAAGACCAGAAGAACAAAATGAACACTAGAGGGTGATTAGGGTAATGACATCACTAGATCACTAGTTGGAGAAGGCAATGGCACCCCATTCCAGTACTCTTGCCTGGAAAATCCCATGGACAGAGGAGCCTGGTGGGCTGCAGTCCATGGGGTCGCTAAGAGTCGGACACGACTGACTGACTTCACTTTCACTTCTCACTTTCATGGGCTGGAGAAGGAAATGGCAACCCACTCGAGTGTTCTTGCCTGGAGAATCCCAGGGACGGGGGAGCCTGGTGATCTGCCGGTCTATGGGGTCGCACAGAGTCGGACACAACTGAAGCGACTTAGCAGCAGCAGCAGCAGCAGATCACTAGTAGAATTTGATCCCACAGTTTTAACGTCTAATTTAGTGCTCTGCTAAGGACAAAATAATGTGTCTAGTCGTTCAGGGTTTTAACGATAAAGCTAAAATTGAAACATGGCATTATATTGTTGGTTTTCATCATCATCAATTAACAAACATTTTAAGTGCACACGTGTCATCAATGTTCTTCTAGGAGGTAAACAAAGTCAGTTAAACTGTTAAGGTCCTCCTAATTACCTGCAGTGCTCTAAGTGTACACACATGGATACTGATGCTAACAATTAATTACATTTAATATTAATAAGTTATCTCTTCTAAGGCATTCCACAGTTCTTCATCTGTATGTTCATTTAAAGGATCCAGATTGTTCCTCATTGTTCCAGTGAATAAAACAGGTTCCTAAATACACCAAAATGGGGAATGTTATTACCTTAACCTCTTTTCATTGTATCCCAATGCTTACAGAACAGAATTAAAATATAAAATATCAAAATTAACTGTAATTATTAATAATAAATTTGAAAATATATGTTTAGAAAACATTATCTATAAAATAATTTTCCATGTGCAAAGTGTGCTACAAAATATCCACCAGACTACTCAACATTAATGAAAGAAGAAAGTGTGGAAGAAGCTTTTTATCTAACAAAAAAAACTGAAGAAGAGAAAGGAGGATTTGAGATATATATATATATATATTTTTTTTTTAATGCCTTCCTGGGAATATTGGCTTAAGCACACACACAAACTGAGGACAAAATTACTTGAGAAACTTTACATCAAGATCTACATAAACTAGCTGTCAATCCTAGTGTGACTGGGAAATATCAGTAGCATGATTAGTTGAAGTTTGTGACTCAAAGAAAAACCATTATTTACACACTGGCACTGAAGAATAAACTAGGCTCTTTTCTCTACTGGTCAAACAGTCTTCTAGGATATTGAATCTCTCCACTTGTGTGAAAGGAACATCACCACACGTGCAAAGAGAAGTCAGCTCCTGGGGTCTACAGCACCTCTGTCGATGGAGAGATCTCCTCGGATTCTGCATCAACCTGATCCCCACGTTCTCTTACCTGTGTGTCAGGAAGACCTGCCTTATGGAACCTCATTACTAACTACAAGGTCAGGATGACCTGAAACCAATTATGACTTGGGTCATAATAAAATTATTTAAATAACTTTTCCTGTTCTACTTTTGGAGGAACCACAAGTAAATTACCCTCGAAATATACGCTTCCTTCCAAGTTTCAAGAGAGAATGTTGTACAAAAGCTCATGTAGACCATTTACATTTTCTTCTGGAAGGCTCAGTAAGCCAGGCTATAAGAATATGGGCCGCAGAGAAGAGCCCAATTGGCTCCTTTCAGTGAAGGGGGCAGGACAAGGGGAGGCACATGTGTGGGAACAAGAGGACACCTGACTCTTCCACAAGTGCCCGGAACTGCTCGGAATCACCAGCCTCAAAATTCTGCCTGGTCTTGGGGCTAAACTTTCCTCCTCACTCCACAAAAGCCTGAGAAGAAAGATGAAGAAGATAGACATTATTGTCCCTAGTCATGAAGAAGAATGGCACTCAGACAGCCTCCCGTATATTCTTTCAATATTTTCTCTAAGTCTGGTGAGAGAGAAATGAATGCAGAAGACTCAGAGCGTGCCATCAAAAAATGCATGTCCCTAAACAAAATCCAAAATTAAAAAGATATTATAAAAGGAGCTTTATTTGCATGTTGATTAAATGGTCAGTATGCCTCCAAGCAGTGAAATCACTGATCATACATTTGGAAATGATTACTAAACTGAAAAATCCAAAGACCCAAATTTAAGGTCTCCTTTAAAACTCTTGAATTTAGGATCAAAGACTAAACAACCATCTGTGCAATGGTAAGAGTTCCTTGTTAGAGGAATAACCATCATTCTACTTCAGATTTTCAAAAAACATTTTTTACTCTTTGTAATTATCAACCCTCAGATTTCAACATGCAGGCAATTTCCCATTCTTCAGCTGTTTCCATGAGGTTAAAACAGATGATGTGGCCATGCAAGGGGAGGCTGCGCCCCAATATTCCTCTTTTCTCCATTTTCACTTCATTTTCCAGATCCTTTCAGCTACTCCCTGAATATAATCTCAGTCGGTGTTCTCTCTGGGAAACATACTTAACTACTTCAGATCCTTAGCACAAAGGATGAACATACATCCTACCTGTTCTATTCCAGGAAACAACTTAGGAAGACCTTTCATTTTTGCTCATTCCTGAATTTTGAACACAAATTGAGGACTACCTTCTTTAAAACACATTATTCATCTTCGAAAGATCCCCCAGGACTGATGGTCTATGTCCCCACTCCCCTGTCTCTGGTTCCTACCCAGGTCTTTGCTGCTATCTCATCTCCTGCAATTTTCATCTGTTCATGTGGGGTCAGCAGGATGGTGGGATGAGCCTGGGAGAGAGACAGAGGACCCCAGAAGCTCGCTTTGCCCAGGATCACAGGGAGCAGGCAGCCAGAGAAGATGATGTGAGTTCATTATCTGAGTGGCTCACCTGAGTGGGGCAACTCAAAGAAACAGCACTGGGCTCCCTTCTGCAGAGTCTGGTCTCAGCTTCCCAGGTTCCCTAAATCAGGGTGTTCAGACACAAGCATCACTCCTTCCCACTCATTTAAGGGGAAGAGAGATTTAAGTTTTCTGCACTTAGACAAATTAACTTCAAGTAACCAAATCAATAGCCTTTCTTCACCTCTAAGCCAGTAAGACATTGTAAAGACAAAGGGGTCTTGGTTGGAGAGGGTAAGATTTTGAGTATGTTCTCTTGACACTTATTAGCCCATTACACATAAATGAATAAACCCATTTCAAAACCCTGTTGAAAATAAAGCTAAGGGCCTTGCTTGCCAAAAAACAAACAAACAAACAAAAAAAAAAAAACTGATGCTGTCCAAATAACGGACAGGGCAGTAGGAGGAGTATCTCCTGGCTTTGCTTCATACTTATTCACTTTGTTATGGTTTGGGGAATCCTTTCGAGTGTGATGGTAGGAAAAATTCAGGAAACTATCTGATGAGAACATCATTCAGTTCAACTAACATTTATTGAAAAAAATAAATTTGGAGTCAGACAATTCTCAGTTCTGATTTTACTGCTCATTAGTTATTAGACTCAGGATAAATTATTAACCTTCTCAAGACTTACTGGAAACTGGGGTTATCCGTACAGGACTGCTCTGAGAATCTGGAGTAACAGTGAAGGTCCTGGTGTGATGCTAACATGGAACAGGAGCCCAGCCCAACAGGGGGACACTGAGGGGTGGTGCTTGTCAAACTGCAGGTGCAACCAATGGATGATGAAATCAACTTTGTGCCTCGTGACCATCATTTTGTCATTTATATGAACTAGAACTGGTATCACAGAAAATATCAGAACACAGAGCAAGAGTAGTGTTATTTGTCAAATTTTTGTTCCTCTGTGTGTGTGTGTGTATTTATGCACACATAGGTACATGAATCATGATACAAATCAGTTGTACATGGACCACACTCAACAGCCACATGAAGTCACAAGCAGAGTAATTTGCTGCACAAGGTCTAGAGCTGGGAATCGTTTTAAATTTGAGTCCTGTTGGTATATTTGGAAAACAATACCTTGCTGGTTGCAACATTTGCAAATATTTTCTTCCATTCCATTGGCTTTCTTTTCAGTTTTATTTATGGTTTCCTTTGGGCTGCAAATTCTTTTCAGTTTAACTAGGTCCCCTTTATTTTTGCTTTTATTTCCAAGACTTTAGGGGACAGATCCAAGAACATATTGCTGTGATTTATGTCAAAGAGTATTCTATGTTTTCCTCTAGGATCTTGTTTTACAGATCTTTAGGTCTTTCATTTATTTTGGCTTTATTTTTGTCTATGGTATTAGAGAAAGTTCTAATTTAATTCTTTTACACATCAGATCAGATCAGATCAGATCAACCACTCAGTCGTGTCTGACTCTTTGCGACCCCATGAATTGCAGCACGCCAGGCCTCCCTGTCCATCACCAACTCCTGGAGTTCACTGAGACTTACGTCCATCGAGTCAGTGATGCCATCCAGCCATCTCATCCTCTGTCGTTCCCTTCTCCTCCTGTCCCCAATCCCTCCCAGCATCAGGGTCTTCTCCAATGAATCAACTCTTCGCATGAGGTGGCCAAAGTACTGAGTTTCAGCTTTAGTATCATTCCTTCCAAAGAAATCCCAGGGCTGATCTCCTTTAGAATGGACTGGTTGGATCTCCTTGCAGTCCAAGGAACTCTCAAGAGTCTTCTCCAACACCACAGTTCAAAAGCATCATAGTTGTCTGGATTTCCCAGAACTATTTATTGAAGAGACTGTCTTTTATCCATTACATATTCTTACCTCTTTGGTCTTTGATAAATTGCCCATAAATGCATGGGTTTATATCTGGGTTTTATATCCTGTTTCATTAATCTACGTGTCTGGTTTCTGTGACAGTAACATACTTTTTCATTACTGTGTCCCCGTAGTATAGTCTGAAATCAGGGACTGTGATTCCTCTAGCTGTGTTCTTCTTTCTCAAGATGGTTTTAGCTATTTGAGGTATTTTCTGTTTCTGTATAAATTAAAAAAATTATTTTTTGTTCTAGTCCTGTGAAAAATGCCATTGGTAATTTGATAGGGATTACACTGAATCTGTAAATTTCCTTGGATACTATGGCCATTTTTAACAATATTGATTCTTTCAATCTAAGAACACAATATATCTTTCCATCTGTTTGTGTTGTCTTCAATTTCTTTCATCAGCATCTCATAGTTTTTGGACTACAGGTCTTTTGCCTTTTTCGGTAGGTTTATTCCTAGTTATTCCTAGCATTAATTTTTCATGATGGCGAATGAGATTGCTTCCCTAATTTCTCTGATACTTTGATTTTAGTCTATATAAAGGCAAGAGACTTCTGTATATACATCAGCTCATACAGCTCAATATCAAAGACACAAACAATCCAATCAAAAAATGGGCCAAAGACCTAACTAGACATTTCTCCAAAGAAAAATACAGATGGCCAAAAGGCATATGAAAAGATATTCAACAGCACTAATTATTAGAGAAATGCAGATCAAAACTACAATGAGGTATGACTTCACACTGGTCATAATGGCCATCATTAAAAAGTCTACAAATAGTAAATGCTGGAGATGGTGTAAAGAAAAGGGTACCTTCCTACACTGTTGGTGGGAATGTAAACTGGTGCAGCTATTATGGAAAACAATGAGGAGGTTCCTTAAAAAGCAGAAAAAGTTCCCATGTGATCCAACAACTCTAATCCTCAGCATATATCTGGAAAAGATAAAAAACCTTATTGAAAAAGATACACATACCCAAATGTTCACAGCAGAAGTACTTAACAACAGCCAAGATATGCCCATGGATAGATGAATAGATAAAGAAACTGTGGGATATACATACACATGCACACACACAATGGAATTATTATCAGCCATAAAAAAAGAATGAAATAATGCCACTCACAGCAACAAGGATTGGGACCCAGAGGTTGTCAGACTAAGTGAAATAAGTCAGAGAAAGATAAACATCATATGAGATCATTATACATGGAATCTTAAAAAAATTATAAAAATGAACTTATTTACAACCCAGAAATAGACTCACAGACATAGAAAACAAATAATGGTTACCAAAGAGAAAAGAGATAGGGAGGGATAAATTAGAAATCTGGTAGTAAAAGATACACACTGCTGCTGCTGCTGCTAAGTCGCTTCAGTCGTGTCCAACTCTGTGCGACCCCATAGACGGCAGCCCACTAGGCTCCTCTGTCCCTGGTATTCTCCAGCCAAGAATACTGGAGTGGGTTGCCATTTCCTTCTCCAATGCATGAAAGTGAAAAGTGAAAGTGAATTTGCTCAGTCATGTCCAACTGTTAGCGACTCCATGGACTACCACCTACCAGACTCCTCCATCCATGGGATTTTCCAGGCAAGAGTATTGGAGTGGGGTGCCATTGCCATCTCCAAAAGATACACACTACTATATACTAAATAGATAAAAAGAATCTACTTATAGAACAGGAAATTCTATGCACTATGTTGCAATAACCTATGATAAAAGAATCCGAAAAAATACATATATATATATATATATACACACACACAGATATTATGTATATATACATATATATTTATATAAAATTTTATATATAAAAATACATATAACTGAACCTCTTTGCTATACAATTGAAACACTGTGAATCAACTGTGCTTCAATTTAAAAAAATAAACACACACACACAAATTGAATCCTGACTCTGTCCCTTACTTGATAAGTGGGATAAGCTCCCCGTGCTTTAGTTTTTAAATCCATTAGGTAAGGATAATAAAAGAATTGTGAGGATTAAGCAGAAAATGATATGATAAGTGGCTAGACATGTTAGTTATTCCAGAAACGTTAGGAATTATCAGTAACTCATGTAATTTGCCAGGAATTGTAACAAGCACTAGAGAAACAGACATGAGAAATATAGGCTCTGTCCTCAAGGAAAGGAAAGAGTGTGGGGTAGGCTGAGAAGGCCAGGGGTCTTGGTGTATAAGTAATAAAATATCAGTGTGTACAAGATGGAGGCCAGGATAGAAGCTGGTGGGAGGGGAGCCAGAATTCAAACTACAAAAAAATGCTAGTCTGTCTTCTTGCTTTTGGTGGAAAATGGTAGATACATTTGTTACACTTTTCCCCCAAATTCCTATTGTGTCTTTTGTTTTTAGTTTTCTTTCTTTGCTTTACTATTTATATTTATAAAAACAACTTAGTTTATATTGTAATAATAAATATAATAACCAAGGACTGTGAACACATAAGCAGAAATTAAAAAGTAAATTCACTCCAGAAGGTGTTACTCTTGGTACGTAAGCAGAAATAATACCCAAAGGCTTGTGCCCTGATCCTTAAGAATAATAATAGTTCTTTTTGACTGAGCTTTCCTAAGAACCAGATATGGGCACAAACATTTTCTCACTCAGTTACATCTTCAGAGCAAATCTGTGACAATGATTACCAGACCCAGTTCAAGGACAAGGACACTGAAATTTGGAAGCCGAGTGAGGTCCTCAAGGCCCCACAGTCATATGAGGCAGAAAGGACATAAAACTATGGGTCATACTGACACTCGGTCTATACTCTTAAACATTCCACCCCTGTCTACCACCTGAATGGTATCCTGGGACATTTTATACGTTGCAAGTTCTCCCCAGATTCTCTCTCTTTGATCAACCAACATTGCACCTTGGAGACAAAGGTATATAAAGTGGAATCTACATGGATACAAAGCTTAGTACTATTTTGTAAGCACGCTCTCTGGAATGTGTACCTAGAGCATACTCAAAGGAAGGGTGGAAACCAACAGGACAGAACCAAAACATGTTGATGCAAAGGTTTGCTTGGTCTTTGCTCAGATGTGCATCCAAACATTATTGGCAGAGCCAAGAATAATCTAATGTTATTTATTTATAGTTATTTTATGCACACAAGCATACAACTTTTTCCTATTGAGAAGCATTAAAAATAATGTAGGGCATGTTTCTAAAGCCTTTCATCCAAGGACTTTATAGACATGCCCTTTATTTCTGTTAACTAATCTCATGTGGCCATTTCAGAGATGAGTACCATCAAAACGTAAAACTTAGGGATCTAAACTAATTTATTTTCTAGTGTAACCACAAGTCATAAATCTAATAGCCAGAGGAAATTTTTAAATATGGGTCTGAATGTGCTGAAAATTTATTTGCATTTTTCCTGAATGGGGCACCTTCAAATAAAAATTGTTTTAATTGTAGTAAAATACATATAAGATTTACTAGCTTAACCACCTTTAAATGCACAGTTCAGTGATATTAAATACATTCACACTGTTGTACAACCATCACCACCTTACAGATCTCCTTTCATCTTGCAGAACTGAAACTCTGTACCTATTAAACAACAACTCTCCCCTCTTAGCATCTCCTGGCACCCACCATTCTACATCCTGTATCCATGAATTTACTACTCTAGGAACCTCCTATTAGTAGAATCATACAGTATTTGTCCTTTGTGACTGGTTTATTCCACTTAGTTTAATTTCCTCAAGGTTCATCTGTGTTGTAGCATGTGTCAGAATTTTCTTCTCTTTTAAGGTTGAATAATATTCCACTGTATGTATATGCGTCACACTTTATTGATTCATCTGTCAATGGACTCTTGGGTGCCTCCACCTTTCTGCTGTTGAGAATAATGCTGTTATAACATGCATGTAAATGTCTCTCTTCAAGACCTTTCTTCCATTTCTTTTGGGTTTATAATCTAAAGTAGAATTGCTAGGTAATTCTATCTTTAACTTTTCTGAGCAAACACCAAGTTGATTTCCATAGTGGCTGCACTATTCTACATTCCTATAAACAATGAATAAAGTTTCTACTTTCTCTGCATCTTTGCCAGCACTTGTCATTCTCTTTCTCTCTCTCTTTTCCTTGATAGCAGACATCTTAAGTGTTGTGAGGTGGCTCTTCACTATAGTCTGAAAAGAACATCTTGGTTTCAAAAGTACTTAGAGTAGTTCCAGGTATTTTAGAGGCCATGGGTACATAGCAACAGCTGTACCCAAGCCCACGTTCGCCTTCCCTTTGGGTGCCATGTTCTATATGCTTCCTAATAAACAGGCATTTCAGGGCATATTTACACCCACATTCACCCACATTCCAGGAAGCACAATTGCCTGGCTCATTTTTTCTCATCTCCTCTCTGTTTTTCATCTCAAGAGGCTATTTTTTCTGAGCTTCCTTGGATAGGCAGATGATTATCAAGTATATTTAAAAAAAATTCAAAAAAAATTTTTTTAAATCAGTAAGTCTGTCAAAGCAGAGGGCAGGATAGAAGATGAAGACACAGGATCTAGGTTGCCTTTGGCTATATACCTGGAGGATAGTAATTTCTCAGTAAACATTCACAGAATTGTGTTGAGTGAATTAACCACAAGGAATGACAGGAGTGTCTACTGTGCATATAATCCAGTCTCCAAAACACTCCCTGAAAATTATACTTCTTTAAGACGCAGAAGAAAAGAAAACACAATCAGAGTTCAGGATAAGATGGCCAGTTCAGTGGTCCACCATCACAGCAGTCACATCTGGGTCTAAGGGAAGCACTTCACACTTAGTGACCTATTTTGTCCTCACAACAGCACAAGGGGTTGATACTGTTAGTTATCTTGTAAGACAGAGAAAACTGAGGTACATAGAGACAGATTTCTGAGTCCCCTGCTCCACCTCACTATTCTGTACTGCCTCTCTGGTGAAAATTATTCACTAAAGAATGGATTGTCAAAGTCTCCCCAAAGCATCTATATACACTATAATTCTCAAAGCTCTACAGTTTCACAGAAAGTCCTTCAAGGAGATAATCACCTTTGAAAAGATGTCCTCATTTCCCACAGCAAAATTCCATCTGTAAGACACTTAAAAGTCATGTTTCCCCATAGAATCTGTCTAGCACTAAACAAACCATTTATCCTTTTGTTCTCAGAATTATGTGGTTATCTGTGGATAAAATTGTGGCAACTGAGGAAGACTGAGTCCAGAAATCTATCTCAGTAAGTTAATAAATCACATGTACACAAAACTAATGAATGAACAAAGAAACAAAACATGGTATCTGATAAAAATGTCTGTTGAAAATACCTGATGCTAAAAATGTGCTCTATTGGGAAAAAAAGGATCAACCCTTTCATGCAATTTGAAAAAAAAATCAAATTAAAAGCAATTAAATTGAGATACTTTATAAAAAGAGCATGTAAGAATGCTCTGATATGCATACCTGAGGTGCAACTGACATTATCTTCCTTAAATCATGAAGTCCAATGCTGGTTGTGCTGATCCCATCAATCTTAATGTCACCTTCAGGTCTGACAATCTAAAAAGAGCTACGATGAGGGAACTTTATCCAGCTCCTGTTCTTCCCACAACGCCACGCTGTAAAGAGACCCAGGGCAATTAAGAATTAACAAGATGCAACAGGGAGGAGGGAGGAGGGTTCAGGATGGGGAACACATGTATACCTGTGGCGGATTCATTTTGATATTTGGCAAAACTAATACAATTATGTAAAGTTTAAAAATAAAATAAAATTAAAAAAAAAAGAAGGGGAAGTGACTATAGCTGAGGGGTAATTAAAAGAGACTTAACCTTTGTCTGCAATGTTTTGATGTGATTAAATAGTTATGAAGCACTTGTAAGTACTATGTAAGAAATGTATTTAAATATTCATGTGTCATTAAAAATTGAGTTATAAAAAAAAAAAAGATGCAACAAACCTAGGAGAAACCCTGATTGTTGAAGATTAATTTTCAAAGATCTATTATATATAAAGAGTATCTTATAGTTCTTCAACTATAGTTTCTGCCATTTTGGGCCAGATAATTCATTATTGCAGGCTCAGGAGACTGTCATGTATATTGTATGATGTTTAACAGCAGCCATGAACTCTAGCCACTAGATACCGGATGCAACCCCCAAATTGTGGCAACCAAAAATGGCAGATATTGACAAATGTCCCTAGTGAAGGCCACCATCAACTCAAGCATATATAATAAAAACTAGAGTGATTTTTATACCTTCTTAAAATGTTTTATTTAGATTTCCCTGAAGGAATGCTTAATATGCTGAAAATTGTTTTCTGTGATTATCACATAGTATCCATTATGTGGTATCTTAAAGGGAGAGACATGTATGTATGTGGTGTGCATATACATATGTATATATGTGTGTAACTAACATTTGTAAATAAAACAAGATGACTTAAAAAAAATTGCTGGCAGTGAAAAACCAGTAGTCTCCTAAGTGGTGCATAAGAAGTCAGCTTTTATTATTTTTTTTATTTTTTATTTTTATTTTATTATTATTATTATTATTTTTACTTTACAATATTGTATTGGTTTTGCTATACATCAACATGCATCTGCCACAGGTTTTAAATTAGCTTTATTTCTGCTGCATAGGTAATTTGACCTTGAGAATCACATGGATAGTTTTACAGAGATGTCAACAAGTCACAAGTGTTATACACAAACAAGTACTCACTTTCTCAGGGATCTGTTATTTAAGAGGAATTATTCTTTGGTAGTGGAGAAGGCAATGGCACCCCACTCCAGTACTCTTGCCTGGAAAATCCCATGGACGGAGGAGCCTGGTGGGCTACAGTCCATAGGGTCGCGAAGGGTCGGACACGACTGAGCGACTTCACTTTCCCTTTTCACTTTCATGCATTGGAGAAGGAAATGGCAACCCACTCCAGTGTTCTTGCCTGGAGAATCCCAGGGACAGGGGAGCCTGGTGGGCTGCCGTCTATGGGGTAGCACAGAGTCGGACACGACTAAAGCGACTTAGCAGCAGCATTCTTTGGTAGAAACATGAAATAACTTCCTGAAATTAAAATTATATTATATTCTATAATTATATTCTATTATATTCTTAATTATATTATTCTTAATAATATATATATATTATATTCTATAATCTTGAAACATCTTAAAATATAAAATGCAGAATCTTAAAAGACAGAGGCCAGTAGACAAAATGTACATAATGAGACCAAGACAACACAAACAAAATTTGCTATTTACATGGGACCTTTCATTGGAGACTATAAAAGGCATTTTATTAACAGATTAATACCTACAATTGAACCTTGGAAAACTACATGTCAAGTGTCAGTCTATTTATTAAAACCAAAGCAGAAAGAAATTAAGTGACTAACAATAAGATTAAAGAATCTATACAATGCAGATTAAATACTGGTAGGGAATAAAATTACATTCACATATGTATATATGCAGAAACTGGCCTTTTTTACCAATGAGTCTGAAAGTGAAAGAAAGGATTAGTTACTCAGTCTTGTCTGACTCTTTGTGATCCCATGGAATGTAGCCCACCAGGCTTTTCTGTCCATATAATTCTCAAGGCAAGAATAGTACAGTGGGTTGCCATTTCCTACTCCAGGGGATCTTCCTGACCCCATGGATGGAGTCTAGGTTTCCTGCGTTGCAGGTAGATTCTTTACCATCTGAGCCAACAGGGATGCCCAACTACAAATTCCCTGAAGGAAGCTTCCCAAGAGATGATTTCATCTCTATTTAGAATCTAGAATTGATGAGGGTGTAAGACATACTTTTGATTATTTGTAAATCATTAAAATTTTAAAACTCATAGTTTTAAAGAGAACAACTAAATCTTTCTATGCAGTGTAATCAGAGTCCTTAGATTTTTTTCATTTTTCTGATTTGAATACCTCTAAAGTTTCAAATCTTAGTCTGTCAAATCAATCATGGCATTTCAAAAAATAATTTATAGAGATTAAACATAAGAAAAGTGGTTTAGCTAATTTTATTATCTTACAAAGATAATACAATGTCTGTAAGATATTTGGTTGTTATTTAGTCGCTCAGTCATGTTTGACTCTTTGCGACCCCGTGGACTGCAGCACACCAGGCTTCCCTGTCCTTCACCATCTCCCAGAGCATGCTCAAACTCACGTCTATCGAGTCAGTGAAGCCATCTAACCATCTCATCCTCTGCTGACCCCTTCTCCTCCTGCCTTCAATCTTTCACAGTGTGTCAGGGTCTTTCCTAGTGAATTAGGTCTTCCCATCATTTACCCAAAGTATTGGAGCTTCAGCTTCAGCATAAGTTTTTACGATGAATATTCAGGGTTGATTTCCTATAGTATTGAGTGGTTTGATCTCCTTGCTGTCCATGGGACTCACAAGAGTCTTCCCCAGCACCACAGTTCTATTTTTTTTTTTTTTAATATTTTCTTTTTTTTTTCTTTTTTTTAAAATTTTATTTTATTTTTAAACTTTACATAATTGTATTAGTTTTGCCAAATATCAAAATGAATCCGCCACAGGTATACATGTGTTCCCCATCCTGAACCCTCCTCCCTCCTCCCTCCCCATACCATCCCTCTGGGTCGTCCCAGTGCACTAGCCCCAGGCATCCAGTATCGTACATTGAACCTGCACCACAGTTCTAAAGCATCAATTCTTTGGCACTCAGCCTTCTTTATGGTCCAACTCTCATGTCCATACATGACTACTGTTAAAACCATAGCTTTGCTTATATGGACTTTTGTTGGCAAAGTAATGTCTCTGCTTTTTAATATGCTGTCTAGCTTTGCCATAGTTTTCTTCTAAAGAGCAAGTGTCTTTAATTTCATGGCTGCAGTCTGGAGCCCAGTGATTCTGGAGCCCAAGAAAATAAAGTCTGTCACTGTTTCCATTGTTTTCCCATCTATTTGCCATGAAGTAATTGGACAGGATGCTATGATCTTCATTTATTGAATGTTGAATTTTAAGCCAGTTTTTTCACTTTCCTCTTTCACTTTCATCAAAAGGCTCTTTAATTCCTCTTTGCTTTCTGCCATTAGCGTGGTGTCATCTGCATATCTGATGTTATTGATATATCTCCCAGCAATCTTGATTCCAGCTTGAGCTTCATCCAACCCAGCATTTCGCATGATGTACATTGTGTATAAGTTGAATAAGCAGGGTGACAATATACAACCATGATGTACTCCTTTCCTGATTTGGAACAGTCTGTTGTTCTATGTTCCGTTCTAACTGTTGCTTCTTGATCTGCATACAGGTTTCTCAGGACATTTTGTACCTTATTTTAAGCCCTAATCGTTATAATACAGATGGGCCATTCTCTGCACACAGGCCGGTCATAGTGTGTACTTATGGGATTCGTGTGTTTTATGTACAGGCAGGCCTCAAAGATATTTTGGATTTGGTTCCAGACAACCTCAATGATGTGAATATCACAAAACAAAGCAAGTTATATGAATTTTTTGTTTCTCTTTCCATCCAAATAGATGTATGTTTATTCTATATTATAGTCTACTAAATGTACAATAGCATTATATAGTAAAAAAAGATGTGCACACCTTAACTTTCAATACTTTATTTCTAAAAGAATGTGAACCATCATCTGAGCCTTTAACATTAAAAAACACTGATCCCAGATTTCAGAGTAACAAATATAATGATAATGAAATGGCTTGAAATGTTGCAAAAATTACCAAAATGTGACACAGAGACATGAAGTTAGTAAATGCTGGAGGAAAAATGGTGCCAATGTACTTGTTTGACATAGTGTTGCCATAAATGTACAATTTGTAAAAAAAAAAAAAAAATGAATTATCTGTGAAGTGCAGTAAAAACAGGTATGCTGTATCTCTGGGTGTTCTCATATGTAAATCAATCCACATCAGGACACAAGTGAGTACTCTATCTGTGAGGATATATGGATGTTTTCATACTATCAGCTCTACTGCAACTGATCCATCTTTGCAAACGGGAACATTTGTAGACTTTGAGTAAATGGACTGAGATATATAGGGGCACCAAGGGCTGTTTATGACCACAGGACTATGAACTTCAACCTCCAGTGAGGAGAATAAAAAAAAAAAAATGGGGGACTTCCCTGGCAGTACAGTAGTTAAGATTCTGTGCTTCCACTACAGGGGGTGTGGGTTCAATACCTGGTCAGAGAACTAATATTCCACATGCTGCACGCCCACAGGCACCCCAAAAGAAAAAGGCAACTCAAAGAAAACCTGGCTCTGGCTATTCCTATGGATCAGTCATCAAAATTATAGTCTGAATGACTTTTCTGGGTAACCAACGGAAGAGCCTGTTAGGTTGCAGTCCATGGGGTCGCTAAGAGTAGGACACAACTGAGTGACTTCACTTTCACTTTTCACTTTCATGCATTGGAGAAGGAAATGGCAACCCACTCTAGTGTTCTTGCCTGGAGAATCCCAGGGACGGGGGAGCCTGGTGGGCTGCCATCTATGGGGTCGCACAGAGTCGGACACGACTGAAGCAATTTAGCAGCGGCAGCAGCAGCAAAGGGTTTTACCAATTGCCCTTAGAGAGTGTCACCAGTATCAGTAAGCTTACAGCATTCAATCTAAAGACACCTGGAGAGCTTCCCTGGTCTCTGAGTGGTAAAGAATCTGCCTGCCAGTACAGGAGACATGGGTTCAATCCCTTGTCCAGGAGAATCCTACATGCCACAAAGCAACTAAGCTCATGTGCCCCAACTATTGAGCCTGTGTATAGAACCTAGGAACCAAAATTACTGAGCCACATGCCAAAACTACTGAAGCCCTCACACCCTATAGACTGTGCTCTGTAACAAGAGAAGACACCACAATGAGAAGCCCAGGCACCACAACTAGAATAGCCCCCAACTAGAGAAAAGCCTGAACAGCAACAAAGACCTAGCACTGCCATAAATAAATAAATAAATAAAATTATAAAGTCTCTTGGAGAAAATCTTATTTTATTTGCTTTGAAATGGCCCCTTTCTGTTTTCCAACAGAAATCAAAAGGTTGGTCTCTGATGATGATACCAACTTGTTAGAAACTTGCACCTGGATTTCTCTGCACACATCAAACTCAACATATTCAACACTCAATGCCCCACACAAAACAATCCCTTCCTCCATCTTCCCCACTTTACTCTCACTACTTCTTTCCCAGGCTCAGGGGCTGAACTGTCCACCTTACTTCCCATAGGGCCAATCCCTGAAGACTCTACTCTTGCAATGTTTCCTGTCTTAGTTCCTCATTTTAAGATTTACATACATCAGTGTCTCTTTCGCTGTCTCGAACACAGGGTTACTGTTATCATATTTCTAAATTCCATATATATGCGTTAGTATACTGTATTGGTGTTTTTCCTTCTGGCTTACTTCACTCTGTATAATAGGCTCCAGTTTCATCCACCTCATTAGAACTGATTCAAATGAATTCTTTTTAATGGCTGAGTAATACTCCATTGTGTATATGTACCACAGCTTTCTTATCCATTCATCTGCTGATGGACATCTAGGTTGCTTCCATGTCCTGGCTATTATAAACAGTGCTGCAATGAACATTGGGGTACACGTGTCTCTTTCCCTTCTGGTTTCCTCAGTGTGTATGCCCAGCAGTGGGATTGCTGGATCATAAGGCAGTTCTATTTCCAGTTTTTTAAGGAATCTCCACACTGTTCTCCATAGTGGCTGTACTAGTTTGCATTCCCACCAACAGTGTAAGAGGGTTCCCTTTTCTCCACACCCTCTCCAACATTTATTATTTGTAGACTTTTGGATCGCAGCCATTCTGACTGGTGTGAAATGGTACCTCATAGTGGTCTTGATTTGCATTTCTCTGATAATGAGTGATGTTGAGCATCTTTTCATGTGTTTGTTAGCCATCTGTATGTCTCCTTCGGAGAAATGTCTATTTAGTTCTTTGGCCCATTTTTTGATTGGATCATTTATTTTTCTGGAGTTGAGCTGTAGGAGTTGCTTGTATATTTTTGAGATTAGTTGTTTGTCAGTTGCTTCATTTGCTATTATTTTCTCCCATTCTGAAGGCTGTCTTTTCAGGGGAGGGAGGAGGGAAGAGGGTTCAGGATGGGGAGCACATGTATACCTGTGATGGATTCATTTTGATATTTGGCAAAACTAATACAATTATGTAAAGTTTAAAAATAAAATAAAATTTAAAAAAAATTGAAAAAAAAAAGAAAGCAGAAAATCTCAAGCTTAATAATTTAATACAATTTTAAATACACACAATTCCTTTTATAATAGAATAAAAAATACAAGGAAAGAAAATATATGAATAAAAATAATAATCTGCAATATAGCTCCTTATAATGCCATAAAGTGTGATGAATCTTTTTATCATCAAAATTTTATATATCCTTAACTGCTTTATAGCTAGTAAGAGATCACCATTATGAAGTTATAAAACTTGTCACTTTTTAATGCAGACAGTTCATTTTTATAGAATCATCCATCAGATTTCTAGTTCTTCATAAAACTTATTCCTTGCCTTATGAATATTTCAAAAAAAAAAAAAAGATTTACAGTCAACACTGGAGTGCCAGGTTGCATTACCTTTTTTTAAATTTTTTTTTTAAATTTTATTTTATTTGTAAACTTTACAATATTGTATTAGTTTTACCAAATATCAAAATGAATCCGCCACAGGTATACCTGTGTTCCCCATCCTGAACCCTCCTCCCTCCTCCCTCCCCGTACCCTCCCTCTGGGTCGTTCCAGTGCACCAACCCCAAGCATCCAGTATTGTGCATCGAACCTGGACTGGCGACTCGTTTCATACATGATATTATACATATTTCAATGCCATTCTCCCAAATCTCCCCACCCTCTCCCTCTCCCACAGAGTTCATAAGACTGATCTATACATCAGTGTCTCTTTTGCTGTCTCGTACACAGGGTTATTGTTACCATCTTTCTAAATTCCATATGTATGCGTTAGTATACTGTATTGGTGTTTTTCTTTCTGGCTTACTTCACTCTGCATTACCTTTTAAAAAACAAGTTAAAACAAACTTTTCTTTATGATTTATTAAAAAAAACTATGTTTTATGATTATGATCCTTAATCATAATCAGTGCAAATGAATCTCAAAAATAAATAAATACTAGCTGTAATCAGCACTCTGAAAAAATAATTTTCAAGATGATGTTTTTACTTTCTAAACTTCTGTATGTTTTCTTAAAGACACAAGTTTATATATGTAAACAAAATGGGGTTAATATGAAAGACTGTTTTGTGTTTTCATTTCATATTTCATAAGAATGTTTATTTTAATGGCCACAAAATATTACAGTATATGTGATCATTTAACAAACCCCCTACTGCTAGATATTTAGGCAGTTTCCAATAATTTGCTATTATAAATAACTGTTAAATAACCTTGAAGCTGAATGTATTTTTTGCAAACACTCTCAATCATTTCTTTCAGATAAATTCTCAGATGTGGAACTGCTGAGAATCAAGTATGAACACTTTCAGAGGAAGCTGTCAGGCTGCTAACCTACCCTCCAGAAATATGATGCCATTTCTACTCCCACTCATTTCCCTGCACATTCACAAACCCTAGGGTTATATCTTTGTTTTAATTGACATTAGTTTGAGTCCAAAAAGTGCAATCACTTTCCTGGGACATTTTGCTGGAGACACAACAGCTCCAGGCTCCTTTCCTCCCACATCTGCCCACTCTGGTCCTCGTGCTCTCACTTCTCAGATTAAACTCCCAAAGGTTGGCTCTGAGTCCATCACTCCACCCTAGGACATCTGTTCTACAAAACTGTTCCCACTGACCTCTCCATCCTTCATGTCCGCAAGTCACCTTCCTTGGGGTCACTTGAGAGTTGTCAGGGTTGAACATGAACATGTCTGCTGCACACCTGGTAGCTGATTTTCCTGAATGCTCTGCAGGTGCCTAGTTCTTCATTCACTGGATCAGGGCATCATGCTTTTGCTTATGTTGACACCACCTCCTAAAGAACTTTCACATGCATTTCTGCTGAATGCATCTCCACCTGCTGAAACTCTAACCACACATCATTAAGTCTGTCTCACATGCCTAAATCCTTGGAAATGTTCTCTCTGTCCCTCATGTGGGCTTGGCCCAACCCTAATAGATGTTATGTCATTTTTGCAAAAACTTCTATAAAAATTGTGACCACTTTCAATCTTATAAGACTAATATAGCCATTTTCTTGTTTCTTCAGATGAACTGTCCATGTTGACAGCAGAATCTGTATGGGATTTGATTGTCTTATTTGTATTACCTGTGGTGTCCTGAGACAAAGCAGCTTCCATTGGGAGTTGAGATTTTTAACTCAGGCCAGACAAATTTATGGAGAATCTATTACTGTATTATTTAGGTATATGATAAGCTGGACAAAGATAGACATAGCAGATGGATCCTACAGCCATAAATACAACTTCCAATGGCCAACACCTCTTTTCTCATGGAATATAAAACCTTTGCAGTAAAAGTGGTTATGGTCATTTTACACCCAATGAAACAATGATCATCTTTATCCAAGGAAATTACTGTGATCCCCATGCTGGGTGCTTTACATGTCTTATCTTGTTTAAGTTGTACAAAAACCCTACAGGTACATCCTATGGCTTCCATTTTGCAAAAGAAAAGATTCAGGCTTAGCTAGATGAATTAGTCTGACTGAAATGTCAGAGCCCATAAGTCACGGGATGGGACTCAAATCCACATCTTCAGGCTCTTCTCCATGTGCTGATGGCCTCCTTATCACCTGGATGGCGTGGCACCTTATCTTGTTCCTCTGTGTAGCCAGAACAAAGAAAGTGGGGAGGAGTGTAGCTGCAGTTAAAGGCACAGGCCTAACATAGAGATCCTACATCCAGAGAGTTAAAGCATGATGTGGACACAGGCATGTACCTGGTGAGTGGGAGCAAGAGTGTGCCTGAGGTCAGGTGGGCCAGCTGTCAGCAGGAAGAACCAGCACCCACAGCTGGGCTGAGAGAGAAACCTGCAGCTGAGTGGGGCACATGGTGCCTGGGGAACAGGCTAAACAGACCTCATGCCCTGCTTGGGGCAGCAAGATTCATATTTCATCCCGTCAAGTGGTGAAAGAGCCACACGTACACACAGCAATCTGAGACTGCCTCACTCAGCTTTCTCTGACTCCAGTTCCAGGCAGGGCTGAGCCTGCGGGAAATTCCTCCGTCTCTGGAGGTGACTGGTATGAGGAAAACAGGACACAGGATGAAAACTGCTTTTGATGAAGACAGACTCCACTGAAAAGATGCAAAGAAATGCAGTGGAATCACACAGAATTAGATTATACTGCAAAGGCCAGATTTATAGAATATAAAAGTAAGTAAATCTGTACAGTAAGTGGCACAGAACTTTCTAGAGCCTCATGCTGAGTCACAGTAAGGATTTACGTGATTCATGAGCTCAGTTTCAAACTGTCAAAGGATACTTTTTGGAAATCACAGGTCATCAGTCATCAAAAACTGCCCATGGGAGAGAAAGGACTTTACTAGGAGGTCCTATTTAAACGCAAAGCTAAGAAAGTGATCTGAATGGGGCTGAGACTCTGCATTTCTAAGAAGCTCTAGGAGATGCAGGTGCGGCTGGTCCTGTCACCACAGTCTGAGCCACAAAGATTTGGGAAGTCTGCAGGGGAAAGGGGACAAGCTCAGAGTGAAGGGAGGAGTTTATAAGAAAACATTATATAAAAAGATAAAAAAATATAGAAAACTAATATTTTTGCACATTATACCAAGGTCTAGCAAGCATCTGTAAAAATGTATCATCCAAGTAATAACTGTGAGCAAAAACAAACAAAATTAATCTACCTCAAGAGCTGGAAAATGCTTTAATATTGCCCAGGAGGACTCTTAAAAATGATCAAATCAACCACACAATCATCTAAATGAAAAATGCAGCCCATGGTCAGAAAACCAGAAAGCATAAGATGCTATTTACCTCATTTTTTTTTTTTTTTTTTTACATTTTTGATTGAGCTGGGTCATGATTGCTGTGTGCAGGCTGTCTCTAGTTGTGATGAGTTTGGGTTACTCCTTGTTTCAGTGCATGGGCTTCTCACGGAGGTGGCTGCTTTTGTTGCTGAACACAAGTTTTAGTAGTTGTGGTATGCAGGCACAGTGGTTGTGCCACATGGACTTACTTGCTCTGTGGCATGTGGAGTCTTTTCAGACTAGGGATTGAACCAGTGTCCCCTGCACTGGCAGGTGAATTCTTCTTCACTGCAAAACCAGGGAAGTCCTGGCTCTTTATTTTCACTTGGTATTTCTTGGTATGAAAATTCACTTGGTAATTCACTTGGTATGAATTAAAATTCTGCATAGTACCTACCACACTTTCCTATTGACTGTAACTTCCAGGAATCATGACAGCAGATGAAATGAGGGAAAGAGAATAAAGCCCCCTTCTGCTGGGCTGGCTCACTCATATGTCCCCTCCACCACCCACAATAGCCTCTCTCAATCAAATCCAACACCAAAGGGGTGCCCTGGAGTAACAGGGGCAGAGACAAGTGAGCAGGAGAAGAAACCTGTGATGTACACAGGTGGAGTGAAATGGATGCATGAAGGGTTTCATCTCCCAACACAAAAATGAAGCTAATGGTGATACTGTGTCAAGTTTCTACAGTCATTAATTCAGTCTCAAAATTTAATTTGCCCTCAATCATTTTAGAATCTCAATAATCCTATGATTTGCAGGCTTTAAGAAAGAAGAATAAGAATCTGCTATGTTCCTAAGTTATACTACAGAGTTTCTTAGATAATTCATATTCTATGCCTTTGGGGAAAATTTAAGACAAATGCGAGTTAACAGAATTACAATGGAAAATCTGACATTGTCTGACAGTAAACAAACATTGCCTTCAGTGCTCTAGGGGACAGGATTATAACAAGAGCTGTGGTTAATGTTTTCCTGACATAGCAGTTCATCTTCTTCCTGACCTACAATGGAACTGGAAATAATGAGGACCAGCTTTTGCCCTGTGACTATGTGAAGCATTCTCTGGGTAGCATTTGGGGATTAAGTTGAATATCTATTTTTTTTCATTTTTATGTTACAAGGATATCATTCACTAAATTACAGTCACAGTCCACTAGATGGTCTGTGGTGGTGAGAGTTTTAAAGAGCAGTTCTTTCGGTTGCTCAGAGTTGTCTTGTGTATGTGGGTGTGTTGGTTACTGGCTGCTCACACCTGTGTGCTACTCACTCTCGCAACCAGCAGTCTCTAAACACTCTCTCTGTGCCCTGCAGAATGCCACTTTCTGGAGAACAAGGATGAAAACAAGATGCTCTCTGATTTTAAAAACCTCAAGCTACTTACTGTGAAATACAGACTCCAAATTATAAAGCACGTTATAGTTGCTATCTTTTATTTTCATTATAGTAAAATTCACATAACATAAAATTTAACTACATAACCATTTTTAAGTAGATAGTTTGGTGTTCAGTATATTCACATTGTTGTGCAGCCAAGCTCGAGAAATTTTTTGCCGGCTAAAACTGAAGTGCTATACCCATTAAACAAACAACTCCCCATTTCCCATCCCCCAGTCACTGGAGACCACCATCCTACTTCCTGTCTTCTTGAATTTGACTACTCTAGGAATCTCACATAAGTGAAATTAGAGTATTCAATCCATTTGTGTCTGGCTTACATCATTTGGCAAGATGTCATGGAGGTTTATCCGTAGATCAGAATTTCCTTCCTTTTTAAAACTCAATAATATTTCATTGTAAGGATTTAGTTCCTTCCAACTTTCTATCTTAAAAGAAAATATAAGACACTAAGGAAGAATTGAGGGTCTCAGAGATGTGTTAAATTAACTCAAAAAATGAGATGTTCACCAGCCAGATGATGGAGGGAACAGGTCTCTGAGGTGGAGGGGCAGTGTGCAACTGAAAACTGGAGGGCATGGTGCTTTGGGAGAACCTACACAGGACCTGATTGCAGGGATGTGTGTAAGTCAGGAGACATAATGGCTTCAGTGGGAGATGGGGAAGAGCTTCCTACCACCTTGTCTGTTCTGGTTTAGTCTCTTCTTCAAGACTCTGTCCTGGGCCCAGCTGAAAGCCTCAAGCTGAACATGAAAGGAACATCACCAGCAGACATGGACACTGGCAGGTCCAAGTCACAGCCTCTCTGCCATCTCCCATTTGGATCTTCCCTGCTCTCTTCAATTTGCTTTTGACTTTGAGCAAGTCTCCAGGCCCTGCCTCCATCTGAGGCTCTGGTTCCTCACCCCTAACTGGGTCATGATTCAGGCTCGTCTCTAATGGCTACAAGCTCACCTGACGGCCCCCACTGGAGTGGATTTAGGGCTGTGGTCTGGTTCCAGAAACAGCTCAACCCAGGCCAGTAAGGATCAGATTTGTGCTAAAGAAAGAAGCAGTCTGTGGGTGGGAGGGCAGGGGGATGGCAGCTCAGTGTGGGTGAGTAGAGGACAAGTCCACAGCAAAAACCCAGAGACAGAGGAGCAGGCTGCAACCAGAGCACTATGGGAGGAAAAGAAGATTTCAGAAACACAAAGAAGAAAAAATGGGAGACTTTGCTGGTGGTCCAGTGGCTAAGAACCTGTGCTCCCAGTGCAGGGGCCTGGGTTTGATTCCTGACCAGGGAACTATTAATAGATCCCATATGCTGCAACTAAGAGTTCGCATGCCACAATGAAGATCAAAGACCCTGCGTTCCACAAGTAAGACCAGCACAGCCAAGTAAATAAATAAAAATATATTTAAAAAATAAAAGATGGAAAGGAATGACATATTGCAGAGTTAGGAACAGGGAGCCAGGGCAGACTAGCCAGACTTCGTATGAATAATTAGGTGTCACATATAGTGTCCTGGTTTAGGTTAAGATTGAGCCCTGGAGCCCAGGGCCCTCCAACCACCATGAAGGAGCTGGGGACACAGGGAAAAAATGCTGGCATTCCCATTCCATGGTCAGTTTCCAAGAAAGATTCAGGGACAGTGTCACTGATCTTATCTGCATCTATTAGGAACAAAGAGTCCCCCTGTACACAGACAAGGAAGCCAAGAGCAGAAGTGGTGCTAAACCTTTTGCTGGATTTTAAAGAGGTAAATGGCTTAAACTAACCTTTTCTCTTGGGTCAGTGGATATTCCCAGCTTCTTCAGTACCAGAGGCCCATCCAAACTGTACCTGAAGTTCATATTATTTAAGTTAATCTTTCCTTTGTGGGGCCAGGATGGTGGTGGACGATACTTATATTCCCAGGGTGCTTCTTTCTCAAGGTTTGTATATTCAATTCCTCTTTCTACTGAAATCATCTGAAACACATATGACATCAGATGAGTTAGTGTCAGAGAGTCTTATTTATGGATGATCAGAGACTGTAAATAAAACTTTCTGCTTTTCTATGGTTCAGAAAATCCCAGGTCTCAGCATCCACAAAGGACAGAAGTAGGAGTCTGATGAGGCCTTGGATGATTTGCAAACTTGTTCATCATCTTCAACACTTTTATTTACAACTATTCCCTTCCACTTTATATTAAATGGTAAAATTTTATAGATCCACCTTTCACATCTGAAGAAAAAACAAGAGAATATTTTCAAAGAATAGAATACTTATGGACACTAATCAGTATGTGTGGCTATAGAAGGGCCATGTGTTACAAAAGAACAGAATTGGACAGTCATAACGCCTCATTTTAATAATCAGTCACTGCCTACTCTGCTAGAAAGCTAACATGGAAAGACTTCGTTTTTCTCCCTTTAGGAGAAGACACAATATTCAAAAGTGTATAATTTACATACTAACTGCTGCTGCTGCTGCTAAGTCACTTCAGTCATGCCCAACTCTGTGTGACTAAGGCTTCCTAAACAACCATGACTCCACACCTTTGAGAGCACATTCTGAGCAGGAGCCTATCCTACCAGGAAGAAGGGCTGCCAGCAAATTCAGGTGTTCAATACATACAAGAATAAATGCTAAAATGCGGGGAGGGGTGGAGGAACACATTAATTAAATAAACCTCAAAATACTGGATTCTTTTCTTCGACCAGAAATGAGAAATTACCCATTAAGAAACGAAGGTAAACAAGCTTCTAAGTTAATAAACAATTAGCCTATATTCTCTCCAGAATTTCAGAACCTTTATCCTATGAGACATTTATTGTGTCTGAAGCCAGTCTGTGATGAATATAAAACTTTCTGACATAGTATACATAAGTCTGGGAAAAGATATATATATTTTATTTTACATTAACTATAGGCAGATGGGGGAGAATGCAAAAAAAAAAAAATCTTTGTTACCTATGATGTAAAATTTACAGTATTATTATTTTACATAAGAATTGCTTCTATACCATATAACATCAAGGAGACCTGTAAAGGCTAAGAACAGAAAGATAAACATCACCATGTTCTCAACTTCGGCACTTTGCCTGACGCACCACTGGAACATCCCCATGAGTGTGAGAGTGAGAGACAGGACCAGGCCAACCTGCCCGAGATCCAAAGCTAAATGAGGAAGAAGAGGAATAAAGTCAGTCTCCTTCTCAACCCCTCACACAGGTCCTTCTGTCACTTTACAAAGAAGACTCCTTTATTTTTATGATTTTTATTGGAGTATAGTTGATTTACAAAGATGTGTTAGTTTCTGGTGTACAGTAAATTGAATTAGCCATACATATACATATCATCCGGAGAAGGCAATGGCACCCAACTCCAGTACTCTTGCCTGGAAAATCCCATGGATGGAGGAGTCTGGTAGGCTGCAGTCCATGGGGTCGCTATGAGTTGGACACGACTGGGTGACTTCACTTTCACTTTTCACTTTCATGCATTGGAGAAGGAAATGGCAACCCACTCCAGTGTTCTTGCCTGGAGAATCCCAGGGACGGGGGAGCCTGGTGGGCTGCCGTCTAAGAGGTTGCACAGAGTTGGACATAACTGAAGTGACTTAGCAGCAGCAGCAGCAGCATACATATCATCCACCCTTTTTAAAGTTATTTTCCAATATATGTCATTACAGAGTATTAATTAGACTTCCCTGTGCTATACCATAGGTCCTTTTTAGTTACCTATTTTATATACAGTAGTGAGGGGACGTCTTTATATTTAAATCATTTGCATATAATCATAGTATTACTCATATTACTTCTGTTGATTGAAACCATAATACAGTAAAAAAAAAAAGAAAGAAAAACAAAAGAAACCCACTTTGAGAGACTTTCCTCGTGGTCCAATAGCTAAGACTCCTCACTCCCAATGCACAGGGCCTGGGTTTGATCCCTAGTCAGGGAACTGGATTCCACATTCCACAACTAAGACTTCACATGCTGTAACTAAAGTCCTGCCTGTCTCAACTGAGACTGAAGATCCCCCATGCCCCAACTAAGACCTAGTGCAGCCAAACGAATAAATATTTTCTTAAAATTTTATGAATTTAGAAAGAATTAACAAAGTTGTTCCTGTTGCATCACTGTCATGTCTGACTCTTTGTGACACCATGGATTGCAGCACACCAGGCTTCCCTGTCCTTCATTATCTTCCAGAGTTGTTCAAACTCATGTCCATCGAATCAGTGATGCTATCTAACCATCTCATCCTCTGCTGCCCTCTTTGCCTTCTGCCTTCAATCTTTCCCAGCAGCAGGGTCTTTTCCAATGAGTCAGCATTTTGCATCAGGTGCCCAAAGTATCAGAGCTCCAGCTTCAGCATCAGTCCTTCCAATGAATATTCAGGGTTGATTTCCTTTAGGATTGACTGGTTTCATCTCCTTACAGTCCAAAGGACTCTGAAGAGTCTCCACTAACATCACAATTCAAAAGTATCAGTTCTTCAGCCCTCAGCCCTCTTAAGGGCTTCCCTTGTGGTTCAGCTGGTAAAGAATCTGCCTGCGGGAGACCTGGGTTTGATCCTTGGGTTGGGAAGATCCCGTGGAGAAGAGAACAGCAGCCCACTCCAGTATTCTGATGTGGAGAATTCCATGGACTATATAGTCCATGGGGTCAAAAAGAGTCGAACATGACTAAGTGACTTTCACTTCACAGACTTCTTAATGGCCTAACTCTTACATCTGCACATGACTACTGGAAAAACCATAGCTTTGACTATATGGACTTCTGTTGACAATATGATGTATCTGCTTTTTAATATTCTGTCTAGGTTTGTCATAGCTTTCCTTCCCAGAAGCAAACATCTTTTAATTTCATAGCTGCAGTCACTGTTCAAGTGATTTTGGAGCCCCAAAAAATAAAATCTGTCACTGCTTCCACTTTTTCCCATATATATGCCATGAAGTAATGGAACAGGATGCCATGATCATTGTATTTTGAATGCTGAGTTTTAAGCCAGCTTTTTCACTCTCCTCTTTCATCCTCATCAAGAGATTCTTTAGTTCCTCTTCACTTTCTGCCATTAGAGTGATATCATCTGCATATCTGAGGTTGTTGATATTTCTCCTGGCAATCTTGATTCCAGTTTGTGAGTCATCCAGCCTGGCATTTTGCATGATGTACTCTGCATATAAATTAAATAAACAGTGACAGTTTATAGCCTTTTCATACTCCTTTCCCAATTTTGAACCAGTCTATTGTTCCACCTCCAGTTCGGTTTCTTCTTGACCTACATACAGCTTTCTCAGGAGACAGGTAAGGTGGTCTGGTATTCCTGTCTCTTACAAAATTTTCCACAGATTGTTGTGATCCACACAGTCAAAGCCTTTCACATAGTCAATGAAGCAGATGCTTTTTTGGAATTCCCTTTCTTTCTCTACGATCCTATGAATGTTGGCAATTTTATCTCCATTTCCTCTGCCTTTTCTAAACCCAGCTTATACATTTGGAAGTTCCCAGTTCACATACTATTGAACTGGGAACTACTATTGAAGTTTTGCTTGAAGGATTTTGAGCACAACCTCACTAGCATGCAAAATGAATGCAATTGTATGGTAGTTTGAGCATTCCTTGGCATTGCCCTTCTTTGGGATTGGAATGAAAACTGACCTTTTCCAGTCCTGTGGCCACTGCTGAGTTTTCCAAATTTGCTGGCGTATTGAGTGCAGTACTTCAGCAGTATCTCCTTTTAGGATTTTAAATAGGTCAGCTGGAATTCTATTATGTTCACTAGCTTTGTTCATAGTAATGCTTTAAGTCCTACTTGACTTCACAATCCAGGATGTCTGGCTCTGGGTGAGTGATTACACCATCATGATTATCCAGGTCATTAAGATCTTTTTCATACAGTTTTTCTGTGTATTCTTGCCACCTCTTCTTAATCTCTCTGTTTCTCTTAGGTCCTTATCATTTCTGTCCTTTATCGTATTAATCCCACCTGGATTGAGATACACTTGACAGTATTATATAGGTGAGGATCATGTCATTATTCAGATGTTTACCCCTATGCTTCAATTATCATTATGTAATTTCACTTTCTACATCCAAAGTAGCTTCAGTTGAAACCATAAAAACAAGGCAATGGGTTCTAAGAGCTAGTGCTTTTAAGTCTAAACTATGACTCTCACTGTTCCATTATTAAAAGTTATGATTAAGTGTTATTACTATGGAGTAGTTAGAGACAGTGAATTCATGCCACATTTCAACAGCTGCTCATCTGGTATCCACACAGCAGTGAGGATACTGCTTTTGCAACAGAGAATCTTTCTCACCCCAGTACACCAGACCCCTACAACCAAGAGATCCAAGTAGCCCTAAAGCTAAAACCTAAAACCTAATTTGTACAAAAAGCTTAATAGTAAACTTGATTCTCTCCTCCCAACTACAGGACACTACCTGGAATGTTCAGAAGTCAGCTTACTACAGTTGTATAGACTTCAAACAATTTAAGAAAAATAAAAAGATAAAAGATTTCAACAAAGACTTACTGTAAATAAACAAACAAACAAACTACTCAAAGCAATCTACAGATTCAATGCAATTCCTATTAAATTACCAATGGCATTTTTCACAGAATTAGAACAAAAAATTTTTACATTTTGTATAGAAACACAAAATACCATGAATAGCCAATGCCATTTTGAGAAAAACAAAGAAATATGAAGCTGAGAGAATAAGGCTCCCTGTCTTTGTACTATACTACAAAGCTACAGTAATTGAAAGAGTATGCTACTGTTACCAAAACCAGAAATATAGATCAATAGAACAGGATGGAAAGTCCTGAAATAAACCCAGGCACCTTCAATCACCTATGGCAAAGGAAGCAAGAATATTTTGATCAAATTCAAATCACAGCTAGATTTAGATAAAGAAATTCTTTATTCGTTCTTTCATCTAGGTCCTCTCAAACACGCCTCCCTCCAAATTCTTTTGGCATATCTCCAGGTGGAAATTGTTCACAAGTTTTTAAAAACATGTTGATTTACAATAATGTGTTAATTTCAGGTGCATAGTACAGCCATTCAGTTATTTTTTCCTGACTACATTCCATTACAGGTTATTACAAGACACTGAATAAAACTACCTGTGCTTTACAGTATATCCTTGTTGTTATCTATCTGGCAATATTAATAGTAGTGTGTCTATTAATCCCACACTTCTAATTTGTTCTGCCCTCCCTCCATTTCCTCTTTGGTAACTGTAAGTTTGTTTCCTATGTTTCTGAGTCCATTTCCATTGTTAATACAGATTCATTTGTATTATTTTTTAGATTCCATGTATCAGATCCGATCAGATCAGATCAGTTGCTCAGTCGTGTCCGACCCTTTGCGACCCCATGAATCGCAGCATGCCAGGCCTCCCTGTCTATCACCAACTCCCGGATTTCACTCAGACTCCCGTCCATTGAGTCAGTGATGCCATCCAGCCATCTCATCCTCTGTTGTCCCCTTCTCCTCTTGCCCCCAATGCCTCCCAGCATCAGAGTCTTTTCCAATGAGTCAACTCTTCGCATGAGGTGGCCAAAGTACTGGAGTTTCAGCTTTAGCATCATTCCTTCCAAAGAAATCCCAGGGCTGCTCTCCTTCAGAATGGACTGGTTGTATCTCCTTGCAGTCCAAGGGACTCTCAAGAGTACACCACAGTTCAAAAGCATCAATTCTTCCATGTATAAGTGATATCATATTTGTCCTTCTCTGACTTACTTTACTAAGAATAATATTCTCTAGATCCATCCATGTTGCTACAAATGGCAATATTTCATTCTTTTCCATGGATAAGTAATTATTGTTCACTCATTTTTGAATCAGTAGCATTCTAAAATTTAATTCTCATTAGAGTCCTCACCACCCTGAATTTTGATGAACTACCTGTATTTTGTCTCCACCTTAGATGAGTAGCCTAAGGGCTGGGATAGTGTCAGTACATCCCCCACCATGGAGCAGAGCCAGACACAAGACAGGGTGAGATGAGTAAGGGAGGGGAGAGTCTGCTGTCTCCCCCATTCTGGGCCTCCCCTGCACCTGCGCCAGGAGCCTCTGTGCGGGTCATGGAGCACCCAGCCCTGACCGCCCTTGTGCCTTCAGGACCTGCACAGCCAAGGAGTCCTTGAACAGTCTTGACTTCTGCTCTGGGAACGTGATGAATGTTTTCATAACTGCCCTTCTGGATCTCTGAACTGTGACATGATCTAACATGTCCCCTTTGTACATTGTTCATGCAAAGAGCTGAAAGTGATTCATGGTGCTTTTGATCATCTAGTTGTATACCTGTGTTTTCATTTCAGCATCCATAGTGCTCTCTCTCTTCACTCTATTGACTAACTTTTTAGCTTCCTATTACTTTGTGCTTATAAGAGCAACATAAACTCAGATTGAGCTCCTGCTCCAAATAATAAAGACTAGGGACTCTGTTTAGGCCTTTTCTGAACCCAAAGGTGCCCCAAACTACTCTCAGAACTCAGTTTGGAAAGAGGGTGCTCACAGGGATGATGCAGGTGAATTCCAGGGCCCATCACTCTGTCAGGAGGATGCTGAGAGTCCAGCTCCAGAGAGCACAGAAAACTCACTAGAACCAGGCTCTTGTTTCCTGAGCAAATGTTGTGATACCAACACTATTCACCACAGACAGGTTTCTGAGATGGAAGTAGACATAGATGTGGCTGTTCACCCAGGGAGAGTCCTGGAATAAACTCTTCACCTTGGTCTCCCTCACCTGCTTCCCTCATCAGGAGTCAGGAGATCAAAGCTGCAGGTGATTCTTTCCAGCAGGGAGGGAGAGTGGGGTTGAATTTAGAAACCAGGTGTCATTTCAGCCTTGAACACCAGGGAACCTAAATACCTCATCACTTACCTCACCTCATGCCCAAGAGTTACAGGCTGAGGGTATCTGAACCCGTGAAAAGTCATCCTATTTCTCTCAAATCCCAGTTGTGGGTGAGCAGGATGCCAGTATGAGTGAACTCTGATGCTCTTTTGCCCAAAGTAACATCTTTTTTCCCACAAGCACTGAGCTCACTGTCCTGAAGCAGACTATGTCACAGCCACAGCGTCATCCCACAGTCACAGACACACGTAACCCTAGAGTTCACATGACTGATGCCTGTGTTTCCCACAACCCTGAGGACACTTGGGGACACACCCCACCAGGACTGCAGATCTATGCTGGCAAGGGGACCTTGGGCTGACAGCCCTGCTGCAGGTTATATTTCAAGCTATGTGAGACCTGCTAATTGTGAGTAAGTTCTTGATTCCCTCATGTTCAAGGTTCCAGTGCCTTTGGTCATGGCCAGCAAGTACTTTACAAGCATCGATTCAAGAAATCCTCCTGAGAACTCCAGAGACTGAGGGATTAAGGGCACTCAATGCCCAAGATTAACTATATTAACCCACCTAAGTGATAGACCTGGGTCTGAGACCCAACTTTCTGATTCCCAAGGTTGTGCTTTTAATAACAACAGCAGTGTCTCAGAGGGAGAATAACCAGGGTTAAGGATGCCCATGTGTGACGATGTGCATTTTTCTCCAGACTTTGTTATTTATGTGCAGAAAAACCTCAATTCATACTCCGGTACCATCCAACATCCTTCATCATTACTGCACATCTTATTAAGCACCTGAGGTTGAACAAAGTTCCTGGAAATCTTGTATGAGAACTCCTTAAATCAGCAGACTTGAGTATCCATGGTCCTAATACATCTGACACACATAATAACCCACCCATAGCAATGCTCATAGCAGACACTGCAGGTTGATCCCAGTACTTTTTCATACAGAACTTGAATATGGCTTCATCATTCACACAGTGCCAAATGCCTTCTGGTCATAGCAGTCAGGTATCCTTCTTTTTTGCTGGTGGCTCCAGCAGGGACCTTAAGATATACTCTCACTCACTCAGTCACTCAATCGTGTCTGACTCTTTGTGACCCTGTGGACTGTAGCCTGTCAGGCTTCTCATGGGATTATCCAGGCAGGAATACTGGAGTAGGTTGCCATTTCCTCTTCCAGGAAATCTTCCGAACCCAGGGACTGAACCCATTTCTCCTGCGTCTCCTGCACTGGCAGGCAGATTCTTTTATCACTGAGCCACCTGGGAAGCTCTGGGAAAACAGCAGTGTTATTATGTACGGCACAGATCCACCACCTTGAGTGAGTACATAAACAGTTCTAATGAACAGGTCACCACATGTGGTTATCTGAGGTGTGGGGGAGGGGGTATCTGAATTGAATTTAGTGTGTAACTTGTTGCAGCCTACTAGGGTACAAGAAAATCCAAATATTCCACAGAGATGATGCTAAAGTTCTCAGACTCTCCACCTCAAATACTGAGAAAATCCTATATTGTTTCTTGAAAAAAGCCTCAGGAGGGGCCCTTCTACCCACTTCCATATGGATGGGAAATGGCCCTTCCTCAGGCAAAAATATCTGTCAAGTGTTCCTTCTGGAAGAACCTCTCACTAAATGTACCAGAGAGCTGCTTTTCAGCAAGATTCTTGAATTACCCCATTTCATGGGCAGCCTCAAACCATAAGATGCCTGAAGCCTTGTCTTCACAGAAGACTGGATGGAGCTCATCACTTCCTCTTCTGCCTTCCCAGGTCCTACCATCAACCAAGTCACATCAGCACATCACACACACCTGGTATCTACTGCTCTCCATCCATCCAGACACCTCACAAAATTAGACTAATGAGATAAATTCAATTATTTCATCATCTGTGATTACTTGTACAATAGAATATTAGTCATAAAATGTGATCCCCATTATTCTATTTTTTTGGCTGCACCTTGCAGGATCTTAGTTCCCTGACCAAGGATTGAAGCTGTGCTCCCACAACAGAAGCATAGAGGCTTAACCCCAGACAACAGGGAAGTCTCTGTTTCCAATATTCTAAAACTAGGAAGTTGAATGGAGTAATAGACTAAATGCATACTGAACAGATCCCCCTCCAGTGTCCTCCTAAGGGATTCTTTCCAGCATCACTTATATGAATAGGCTTGTGAAAGGGGGATCACAAACAGTGTGGTATCACCCCAAATACTAGTAATTATAAAGAGCAAACCTGAAAATAACAGGGCTCATCTTTCAGTAGGGCTTCCCTGGTGGAACAGACAGTAAAGAAACCATCTGCAATGCAGGAGAACTGGCTTCAATCCCCAGGTCGGGAAGATCCTCTGGAGAAGGGAATGGCTACCCTCTCCAGTATTTTTCCCTGGAGAATTCCACGGACAGAGGAGCCTGGTGGGCTATAGTCCATGTGGTCGCAAAGAGTCAGACACAACTGAGAGACTAACATGAATCATTTCAACACACTTAACAATTTCAACTTACTTAAACATGTGGGAAAATGTATTTTTCAAAGATATCACTTCTGATATATTTCCTAAAATCTTGCCTTTTCCTAATCTTTTCTTTTCATTGTCATTTCTGGTAACTTCAGGAGAAACAATGCCTATTTTCCTTCTACATTAGTTCCAACAGGATAAAATATTTTTAAGAAAAGTATTTACAGAGTGGATATTCTGTGTTAGGAAATACGTCATGAACAAGACAGAAATGAGCCCTGTCCTCATTGTGCTCACATCCATCCCCCTTGTGCTAAAATGCAAAGCCGTAGCTCACCTGCCACCAGCTCTATTTGCCTTAAGGACCACACTGACTCACAGTGGCCATAATATTCAATTAACTAATGTTGACTTGGTGAGAAATTTCAGAAAACAGAGTCTTCAGGATTTCAGGGGTCTGGTTAATTATGGCATAAATGGAAGCCAGACTGCACTGCCATCCAAACCTGAGAGCCCTGGTACTCACTTGTACATTCCAGGCATTTCACATCTCGTGATGTCCTTAAGAAATACCACCAGAGGACAAAGAAAATGATGCCAAGGGGAATCACAGGTATAGCAATCCAAGGAATTGCAGCTACCATCACACCCACCACACCAATCACAAGAAGAAATGTCTGAAATAGAAAAAATAAATACAGAGGACTCCCTATGAAGGGTACTTTTCAAAGATAAACAGTAATGGTTTATTCTGTTGGGATTAAACTCCTTTCCTCAAAAAGACTTGTTGGGACAGGAGGGAATGCTTTCCCTTCCAAAGAAATAAAATTATGGTGGTCCTTAGCAGCAGCGGCATGATATTTAGCACATATGCCAAATACTCTGATAAGAACTTTCTAGGTGTCAGCTCTTGTGATACACTCATTAGCCCCATGAGGCAGACATTACTACTTTTAACAGAGAGAATATTTGAGGCTCAGACAGTAGGAGCTGAATCCCAAACTATCAGGAGCCTGCAGGTGTTAGACAGATGAGGGAGCAGGCATCACAGATGAGGAATCCAGACACCTCAGCTATGCATGGAGGGATAAAGAAGTGGATAATTACAAATTTAGTGTCCAGAAAAGTCAGACAAAATTTAAATGTTGGGTTTTGGAAGTAGGAATTCCTCTTTCTAGATTTTCTATCCGTAGTTAATATTTACTGAGTGTTGACTGTATAGAGGGCTAGACCTTCAAACCTTCACATGTATTAACTCATTAATCCTTACAATAGCTTTATCTAGTAAGAGTATTATCTCATTTTACAGATAAAGAGAATGAGGTACAGGGAGAGGAAAAGCAACTTGATGGAGACTGAAAAGCCTAAGTCATGAAGCCAGGAAGCTCATGTCATGAGTTTTTATGACATATTTAAGCTTGCCCCCAACATACAGCCATCTTTCCATCATTATACTAAGTATTTAAAAGGCCCATTCCAAAGGCTAATGATTATAACAACAGCAGATCCCATTTACCAGGTGTTTTGTATGTAAGACACTGTGCTAAGAGTTCCATGAACATTCTCTTAATCATCACATTATCCCATGAGATGATTTTATCTTGGGAAATTATCTTGGTCAAAAAAAGAGAGATGGTAGAATAGAAAACAAAATCATTGATTGCGGCTGATGTAAGCATCCATCTTTATCAAGAGAAGTTATGATACACTTACTTTTTAAGAATGCAATCAACATTTAGTGTCTGCTTGCTATGACAGTGGGGTGGGGTGGTGGGGATGTGCAGCTTTAGTCTAGTTCAAGGCCTCCAAAGTTTAGACTCTCACATGGATACAAATTCATGGTGATCTAAACAAGGCAGAGTGCTGGGGAAACACAGTGAAGAATTCAGGAACATTTTTAGACAATTCTAAGAGACTTAAGGATGAATTTTACAGGCTGGTTTAACAAACAGACCCTGGAGAAGGGAACAGCTACCCACTCCAATATTCTGGACTGGAGAATTCACAAAGAGTTGGACACAACTGAGCGGCTTTCATTTTCACTTTAACAAATAGAAAGATTGGCAAGAATAACTTTCAGGCAGTAACTAGAATTGATGGTACTTTTGACCAAAAAGGAGCTGGGATGAGAAGGTTGAGACGGCTTCTGAGTTAACACTGTTTGCTCTGTGTCTTCTCAGCACCAGCACCTGTACCCCATGCTCACTAGCCAGGGCCTCCCTATCATGTCACCCAGGGCTGCTGGCCCAGGCACATCTCTGAGGGATGGGTTAGCAGGGGGGTAATGTTTGTACAGTAGAGACTTGTATCTTTTCTCAGCTCTTCCAGATTGAGTTTTCTTGGAGGATCTTCACAACTATCTTGTGAATGAGAAAAATAAGAACTTCATTTTCATTTACAGATACGACATAAAGATGGGAGGGTAAGCGGTTGTCCAAAGTTTTCCCAGGAAGGACTGCGGGTCAAGGATAAAGGCAGAAGCAGTTTGTACTCAGGGAATCCTAGTGCCACAGCCACAGGCAGGAGGAGCCTGTAGGGAGGAAGAAATGTCCAGAACTGTGACTGTGTTTAGGAGCCCTTGGGAACCAAACTCTATTACCTGGATGGCGAGCCATGTGCTTTTCCTGTTTCTCCCACACCTGCCATGGTATCAAAATAAACCACAGAGTGAAGAAGATGGGATTCTGAAGCAATACATTCCAGTCATAAGTGGAGAAAAATAGCCCTACCTGACCTCTCTCCTATTAGATTTACAGATGAACAACTGTTTACAGCCCCTTCATTAAGTATGCATTCCACCTGCTACAACTTTCATGCTCATGGGTCCTGCCCATGCTCAGGGGTCCTGCCAGCTCCTTCTGTGTCTGGTCTTAAGTCACTTGACTTGCCATTGTTGGTTGTCAAAAAATCTGCTAAAACATCAATAAAAAATCCAAATTACAGTTTTTTAGCAGACTCACATCATTTGATGGACAACATTCATCAGTTTCAATAATCTGGCTCTCTTTCAATAATCTGGCCCCAGGTGAGGGCCTTTTAAGACTAAACTCAGCCTGGCAGATAACCTGGAAAGTAGAGGTAAAATCAAAATGAAGGGCTTCACAGGAACTGAGCCAATGCATTTTCCTTAGGTACCCATTGAAGACCCATTATTAATGCTCTCAGAAGCTCGAAGTTAGGTCACGTCCTTCAGATTTCATTCCCCTAAATTCTGAAACAATTCAAAGAGGATGTCTTTAACACCTACTTATAGGCAATAGTATAGCCACCCTCATTGTGTATTGCATATTATATATATATATTCTATATATTAAAATACATAGAATATTATATATATAGCAACTTCACTTTCACTTTCATGTGAAAATGAAGTCGTTCAGTTGTGTCTGACTCTTTGCGACTCCATGGACTGGGGCCTAATATATACATATATATATATATATATATATATATATATATATATATATATATAATGTATAAAGTGTATGGGTTTATAGTTATATGGACACATATTTGTGAGTCTTTAATGTCAGGGATCTCAAACCCTTTATAGAAGTTGGCAGATGAAAATAGTATCTAAGCAGAAATCATTTGAAGAAGGAAACAAAAGATTCTGGTGTGCAATACACCTCCATTCCTTGAAGCCAACCTCATTTCTTTCTCCTATATTCTCAAGAATTCCAAAAAATTCAATTAAAGCTACACCCAGAATTCCTCTTATCTGGTTGGACTTCAGGCCCATCTGATGGACCACATCACCATAGCCAGTGTTTCTGTACATCTGTCTCACAGGCACAGAGACAATGATGGGTATATAGAAAGAAGCCCATGACTCAACTCCTAATGCCCCCCCAATAAGGAGAATCATTATTTTGATATATTTCCCATTTGGAGTACACCACTTGGGAAATTCTATCCAAGGTCTTTGAATCCACATAAAAAAATTTAAATATTTAAAAAATATTTTAAAAATCTTGGATGAAAATCTTCAACTTGAAAGAAAATGGTGATTTTTCACAATTCAGAAAAATTATTTAGTTTGCAGAGAATGACAGCCTATACCTGGAGGGGAAATTCCACTAGCCCAGTATTGTGCTGAGAAAGGGTTTAGGACAAACCTTCCTGAATATGATTAACAGGGAAGGTAAGACTCTACACCTACTCTCAATCTTAGTAAAATCTGGGATATACCAACAACATAAAAGAATGGTGGTAAGAATTAAAAGGTAATGAAATAAGTTGCTAAACAGTTCATGCATAACAAACAGAAACTCTAACTCCATCATCACCACCCTTCAGTGTGCTCTGCATGACAGCAGCCAGGGGAGGAGGAATGAAGTATTCACAGATTTATGTGCCCTCCAAATATTAAGAATCTCATGAAGTTGAGCCCTAAGAGACCATTCATTTTAACCACTAGAACAGCTTAGTATTATCTAGAGACATATCAGAGCAGGTGCTACTTTTCCTAGATGTGGTGATGATGTCATATGTACCACAGTGACTGTGGTTCTTCTTTGGTCACAGTGAAAATCATATCGGAGGTCTATTTTGTTTGAAGATGCACTTTTAAAATAATATGACCAATAAACCTCATGCCTACTACAATTTTTGTCCTCTCTGTATTATCTTCCCCACTCCAGGCCTTCCAAAGATTGATAAACTTACAGACATGGCAGTAACATTTTTTGAGATGTTCTTTTTCCTTTTTAATTTTTAAAAGAGATGTTTCATTTCTTATTCCAGATCTTCTTTATCTTTCAAGTTATCCTTTTTCTTAGTGAAGACTTACGGTTTTGACACTTCTAAGTATTTATGGGAGACTAAGGGGAAAATTTGGAGAAGGAAATGGCAACACACTCCAGTGTTCTTGCCTGGAGAATCCCAGAGACGGGGGAGCCTGGTGGGCTGTCGTCTCTGGGGTTGCACAGATTCAGACACGACTGAAGCGACTTAGCAGCAGCAGCAAGGGGAAAAGTGATGGACCTCTGAATCAACAAAACCAAACCAAATTATTCAATATAGTCCAAAGAGAAGAAGAATTTGACATTTTCTATTTCATGTACCATGAACTGGTGTATTGATACCAATGGAAGTACAAAATCTAGGTTTTGTAAACTCATGAATATTAGGAAATTCAACTGTGTCCACTCTAGGTTGGTATTCTTGGTGGAAGCAAGCAGCCTGGTTAGAATGTCAGGATGACTAAGACAGAGGACGTGTCACCACCACCTATGGAAGGAAGTCCCACGAGCACCTTTCTTCCTTTGAAAGGATACTGCATTGTGAGCAGCTGTTTATGACAAGCCACACTGCATCTAAGTGAATTGTAAATTATATATATATATATATATATATATATATATATATATCAGCAAATAAAAGAAAATAATGCTTGTGAAAATGTTAATGGTCTTGTTTAAAAGCCTATCCAACAACAACAACAACAACAACAACAACAAATTGAAAAATAAGACATTGATTTATTGCTAGATCCCAGGACAAGTTTTCTCATAACACAGAAGTTCCACAGTTCTCTAAATCTAGCCAACAAGCAAAGAAGTGATGGTTACTCCATGATATCAAATATCAATTACAGATGACATTTTATAAAACTTGTCATGAGTCCCAATCTCAAGTATTTCACAAGCTTTATGTAATCTCATTCTTACATCAGTATGAGGAGGGATGATCCTCTCCATTTACAAATCAGGAAACTGATACTCAAAGAGGCTTACCAATTTGCCCAAATTCAAACAATTCAGTTATTATGACCCCAAGTCTTTTCTTTTAATTTCTGCCTGATACTGTATCACATATAGAGATAAAATTCACATTCTAAAATTTAATATCTAAATAAACTCCTCTTTTATATATTTCACCTTCTGTCTGCATTTTCTAATTCTGTTAGGTTTCTTGCAGTTGTATTTGATATCTCCCGTGAGGGGACCATAGCTTCTAGATTCCAAGCTAATTAGGGAATAACAGCCTGCTCAGTTCAGAGAGCAGACTGATCATTAAAAGATCCTATAAGCGCTTGCTGGGCTTCCCTGGTGGCTCAGTGGTAAAGAATCTGCCTGCCGATGCTGGAGATGTGGGTTTGATCATTGTATCGGGAAGATCCTCTGGAGAAGGAAACAGTAACCCACTCCAGTATTTTCACCTGGGAAATCCATGCACTGAGGAGCCTGGAGGCCCACAGTCCATGGGGTTACAAAGAGTAGAACAAACTTGGTGACTGAGCAGCAACAGGAGCAGTGTGTTCTGTCTGTTGATTTTCAGGCACTCTGTCTACCAGATCTAATCCCTTGAATCTATTTGTCATCTCTATTGTATAACCGTAAGGGATTTGATTGAGATCAAACATGAATGGCCCATTGGTTTTCCCAACTTTCTTCAGTTTAAGCCTGAATTTTGCAATAAGGAGCTGATGATTGGATCCACAGTCAGTTCTAGGTCTTATTTTTGCTAACTGTATAGAGCTTCTCCATCTTTGGCTGAAAAGGAATAATAAATCTGTTTTCAGTATTGATCATTTCATGATATACCAGAGTCCAGCCCCGGTTGGATCCAGGGATTCCCTCAGGAAGGCGGCATTGGCGATTAGAATAGCAAAGGCTGAGAGATTTATTAGAGGCTCATTATAACTGGTTTACGCAGGAAACCAATAAAGTTCGTTGCACTGAACTTGCTCTGACTACAGAGGCCGCAGGCACTCTCTAGAATAGTGGAAGGTGCCCCACCTTGGGTGCTTTCTTGAGTGGGTCTTAGAAGCCCAGGCAAATAAGTAGTCCCAGAGGACCCCCACACTCTAACTAAATGTCCTGAAGGAATATCAGAAGAGAAAAGGAGGAAAAGGAAACAAGAAAGAATGACACAGGGAGACCGGGCTTCAGTGAGCAAGACCCACACTTTATTTTCCAAAGTAGTTTTTATACCTTAAGTTGTGCATAGAGGATAATAGGGGAAGGGGTAGAGTCATGTAAGGTCAGCAGTCCTTGATCCTTATCGAAGCCAGGCTTTCTTTCTGCAAACTTATCATATGCCAAAGTTTTAGGTGATTTACATCATCTTCTGGCCAGGAAGCCTGTTAACATTTTATGACCCTTTCCTCAGAAAACTTATTTTTCTCTAAAGCTGATTATTCTAAAGTCAGGCACCACCCTCCAAAAGCATTAGATAAAGTTGCATTCCTATAGGGCAAAAGTGTTGGGCTATAACAAGAAAAGTATTAACTCAAGGGTCCAAGGTTACAAACATTAAAGCTACTACTTACATTTCTATACACCAACTATATTAATCAATACACTCCCAGAGACACAGTAGGTAAGGGATATGGAAACTTGGCAGCAAGCATTAGCTCAACAAAGAAATCGTCTACTAGTTCTATTTAATAATTTTAACTCTCTGAGAAGCTCTGAATTGTTAGACTATCTTAAGCTTCCCGTGCCTCTCGTGGTTGGGAGGCTGTGAATCTGAACAAACCTGTCAGGCAAGCTAGAAAGTCATCAGAGGGGTTTGAATTGAAACACTCTTATTATGCCCAGGAGACTTATTAACTAGAGTTTTAAGTTGATTTTCTTCAAAGAAAGGTGGTCGGGGTTAGCCCCCCGTTAATGTCAGAGGAGTTAGTGAAAGTCGTGAAATAGTAAAACAGACAGATTTTGGTTTTGGGGCAAACGCTCAGGCAGGCCCAGAGGGGCACCCCTAGAGTTCTGCCTCGCCTTGCCCACCAGAACTCTCCCACATGGCCTTGTCATGGGTGGGGACTCCCATGCTGGCTCCCAGCAGTGATATCCATGTGTAGAATCATCCCTTGTGTTGCTGGAAGAGAGTGTTTGCTATGACCAGTGTGTTCTCTTGACAAAACTTTGTTAGCCTTTGCCCTGCTTCATTTTGTACTCTAAAGGCCAAACTTGCCTGTTACCCCATGTATCTCTTGATTTCCTACTTTTGCATTCAAATTCCTTATGATGAAAAGGACATCTTTTTTTTGGTATTAGTTCTAGTAGGTGTTGTAGGTCTTCATAGAATCAGTCAGCTTCAGCTTCTTTGGCATCAGTAATTGGGGCATAGACTAGGATTACTATGATGTTCAATGGTTTGCCTTGGAAGTGAACCAAGATCGTTCTGTCATTTTTGAGTTTGCACCCAAGTACTGCATTTCAGACTCTCTTGTTGACTATGAGAGCTACTTGCATTCCTTCTAAGGGATTCTTGCCCACAGAAATAGATACAATGGTTATCTGATTTAAATTCACCCATTCCCTTCCATTTTAGTTCACTGATTCCTAAGATGTTGATGTTCATTCTTGCCATCCTGCTTGACCACACCCAATTTACCTTGATTCATGGACCTAACATTCCAGGTTCCTATGCAACATAGTTCTTTATAGCATTGGACTTTGCTTTTACCAACAGATACTTCCACAACTGAGTGTCATTTCTTATTCAGCCCATGTGCTTCATTCTTTCTGGAGATATTAATAATTGCCTTCTACTCTTCCCCAGTAGCATACTGGACATCTTCCAACCTGGAGGGCTCATCTTCTGGTATCATAACTTTTTACCTTTTCATACTATTCATAGGGTTCTCATGGCAAGAATACTGGAGTGGTTTGTCATTTCCTCCACCAGTGGACCACGTTTTGTCAGAACTCTCCACTATGACCTGTCCATCTTAGTTGGCCCTGCATGACACGGCACACAGCTTCATTGAGTTACACAAGCCCTTCACCACAATGAGGCTGTGATCCATGAAGGGGGAAAGGGTATGAACAGCCAGTTATTTAAGCTCAGCCAAATTGTTGATTCTTTTTTGTTGTTGTTGCTGTTGTTGTTTTCTCTTCAAGAATGAGGGGTGTGTGAGAAAGCAAGGTTTTTCAATTCAGTTTTCCTCAATAAATTACAGCATTTTTCTGAGGGCAGCTGTGTTCTACTCAAAGCAGTCCCAATTGTTTTTTTTTTTTTTTTAATTTAATAAGTTATTTTTGGCTATTTTTTAATATATTTATTTTTCATTGAAGGATAATTAAAATGCCTAAATATAACTTCCACGTCTTACTTTCATTTTCACTTGTTTTACTCACAGGAAAACTTCTAGGAGGTGATGATTTCAATGACAAAAAATGTACATAATTGAGACTCCTTACTCAATGTTATTTGGAAAACTGTATGAAAACTACATTAATTTGAAATATTTAGTGCCCAATGGTCAGTTTTGAAAACAACTGATTCTTATTCTGTGAGTCTACAAAAGAAAGTGTCCATTAAAATTTTCAAGAATTACAAACCTAGAAACTCTATAATATTATAAACTCATGAGATAATATTTATGGGCCTGGAAACTGTCTGACAATCACCTTAATGCTGCATAATGCCAGTGTCATCAGACAATTTTTCTCACTTAAAAACATATATGGTGTTTTAAAAATAACTACATATTACTTAGTGCTTAACATGTATTTAGATGTTATAAAAGAATAATATTAAAACAACTTCACTTTATCTTCCCAACATTTATGGAATTGGTATTGTTTTCTCTATTTTACTGAGAGGAGACTGGCTTTGTGTGGCAGAGACAGGAAGAGGGAGAGCTGAGATTCAAGCTTGGAAAGAGAGACTGCAGGGCTTCCCATGCCACTGTACTTCAAAGTTGTTGACATCATAAATAATTATCAGATGGAATCACACTACATAAATTGTTTTTTTATGCTGCTTTCCTTCATCCTTTTAGAAATAGTAAACAGCTCCAATTTGCCCAACAACTATAATGTGACTGAATAGGCAACATATCTGGTTGCTGTAAAAGTCAGTGCACAGGATGGTACTCAAACTCATGATCGCTCTCTGTTAAGATGAGGTCTCTGAGTGATATCGTCTGAGTAGATGTTCTGTCCTGAAGTGTAGACCCACTACTCAGAACCCAGGGTTTTCATTAGGCACACTTGGTGTCACTATTACAAAATATTAAATAAATTATCTAAGCTATCATTTAAGGGAATGAGAAGGAATTAAATGAGGGGACATATATGAAATAGACTCTTTGGAAGTAATAAAAATGATCAAGAATCTTCCAAGGCTTATCAAATACACCAAGGATAAGCAGAATCATCAAAAATGAGTTTGAAACACTTGGCATGAAATACGTCCTTTAAAACAAAACTGAACAACCCCCTTCCAGCCCCTTTCCTTCCCCCTCTTAGCTGGGGATAAAGAGAAAGACTGGTTTCCACGCAAGAACCAGCAGCACCTCCATCCCCACCATCCACAGCAGCAGCCTTTTCTTCTCATCCAGGATCAAAGGTCACCTCCTAGAAGCTCTGCCCACCTCCTGGACCAGGCTCCCTAACGTCCTCCGTCCACATCCAGTTTGCCTTCCAGAACTTCCTCCACAGAGCTCCCACAATTAGGATTCCAAAGCCATCAAGGGATGAATCTCTGGATGTCTTCCCTCCCTGGGGGACTGGAGGAGACCCATGAGGAGAGGGCGTCATGCCTGATTCACCCCTGTACCTCATGGCCTCAATGTTTGTTTGTTGAAGGGAAGGATGGAAGAGAGGGAAAAACGACCAACGATCCTCCCCTCACAGAAACTAAAATCTCAAACAACCAACACTACCTCCTCAGACCCTACATTCCAGATGGGTCTTTCTCCTGATTCATTCAAACTCCTTCCAGCCTGTCTTTACCTCAACTCCCTCCATGCCTCCTGGGTTTGCAGCCCTTTGCTTTCTAACTCCTCCCATCTGAAACCTGCTCCTCAGGTCACCAGGCACCTCCCAATTCCAAATCAACAAACAAGTTTCTGTGGACTCACCATCTTATTTGCACTGAACAGACCTGCCCTTCCTCGGGTCTCCACCATATCACCTCTTCTCTTCCTTGCTGTTTATTATGTGTCTTCTGTACTTCCCTTCTCTCTCTACTTTGTCTCTGAATATCAAGGCTTCCCTAAGCTTCTGATCTTGGCTCCTAAAATACTTCCCTCTCTCTTGGCAGTATTACCCATCTTCAGAGATTTGGCTACTTGATTAGTGAAAAATACACAGGCTCCATGTTCATCTCAGGTCTTTCTAAAGGAACAGACTCTTACTTCTAATGAACTACACGACACCTCCACCAAACTTCAAGATAATTGAACTTCAAGTGGTATAGCAGGTACTGGAAATCAGCTAGACTAGAAATTTCTCCCCTCTTTAATATTTCTTGCTGAAATCAGGTAGCATCTATCCCTATCCCTCTATATGACATCCAAAACTATGTGATGAATTCTGATTATGATGACTAACTAAACAGATGCTAAACACATGGGGGAAACCAACCTTGGCCTAGCTTGCTGTAGCAAAAAAAACAGAACCTTTCACAAGACCCTTTCAAAGTAATTCACAATCACTGTTAAAACACGATGCTGTTTTGAAAGAAAAATTGTTTCTGGGGATAAATTATGTAGCTAATCCAACAAGGCACATTTATAAAATAAGTTTTCAGAAAAGAAAGAAAAATAAACATCTTTTCTGTAAGTTCTCTGCTTCTGAGTCTCAGCTTAGTTCTCATGGGTAACTGTGGAATCCTTGCCCACAAGCTGTGCTGTCTGCAGGCAAATGTTCATTGCTGCATTTCTATGTGAAGTTTTTGACACATCCTTTTCATTTTCAAAATTAACACCTGGAAAGAATAAAGTAAATACCCCAACGCTTAATCACCATAAAGCAGACAGAATAAAATAACAAAAAAACACTCCATATGAGCAACAATACTGAATGTGGGGATGAGAGCTGAGATGACCTAAATTCATTCCTTAGAACCTCAAGTTCACAGACAGAGGCTGAATAGAATGTATTTCTATAGGTCTTTCTCTCTCTCTCTCTTTTTTTTGGTAAGACAACTTAAGATAGAGCAATCAATTTGTGAAAAGAAAATCTGCCTACAAAAACAAAAGATATTTTCTGAGATGATTTTGATCTAGAGATCTCTTCTAGAAAATTGGAGATACCAAGGGAACATTTCATGCAACAATGGGCTCAATAAAGGACAGAAATGGTATGGATCTAACAGAAGCAGAAGATATTAAGATGAGGTGGCAAGAATACACAGAAGAACTATATTAATAAAAGATATTCATAACCCAGATAACCACGATGGTGTGATCACTCACCTAGAGCCAGACATCCTGGAATGTGAAGCTAAGTAGGCCTTAGGAAGCATCACTATGAACAAAGCTAGTGGAGGTGATAGAATTCCAGTTGAGCTATTTCAAATCCTTAAAGATGATGCTGTGAAAGTGCTGTACTCAATATGCCAGCAAATTTGGATAACTCAGCAGTGGCCATAGGACTGAAAAAGGTCAGTTTTCATTGCAATCCCAAAGAAAGGCAATGCCAAAGAATGTTCAAACTAACACACATGCTAGCATCTCACATGCTAGCAAAGTAATGCTCAAAATTCTTCAAGCCAGGATTCAACAGTACATGAACTGTGAACTTTCAGATGTTCAAGCTGGATTTAGAAAAGGCAGAGGAACCAGAGATCAAATTGCCAACATCCATTGGATCATCGAAAAAGCAATAGAATTCCAGAAAGACGTCTACTTCTGCTTTATTGTCTATGCCAAAGCCTTAGACTATGTGGATCACAACAGACTGTGGAAAATTCTTAAAGAGATGGGAAAACCAGACCACCTTACCTGCCTCCTGATAAATCTGTATGCAGGTCAAGAAATAACGGTTAAAACTGGACATAGAACAACGGACTTGTTCCAAATCAGGAAAGGAGTATGTGAAGGCTGTATATTGTCACCCTGCTTATTTAACTTAAATGCAGAGTACATCATGCAAAGTGGTGGGTTGGATGAAGCACAAGCTGGAATTAAGATTGCCGGAAGAAATGTCAATAACCTCAGATACACAGATGACACCACCCTTATGGCAGAAAGTGAAGAAGAACTAAAGAGCCTCTTGATGAAAGTGAAAGAGGAGAGTGAACAAGTTGGCTTAAAGCTCAATATTCAGAAAACGAAGATCATGGCATCTGGTCCCATCACTTCATGGCAAATAGATGGGGAAACAATGGAAACAGTGAGAGACTTTATTTTCTTGGACACCAACATCACTGCAGATGATGACTGCAGCCATGAAATTACAAGATGGAGACAAGGCGGTCCTAAGATGGCAGAGGAATAGAATGGGAAGACCACTCCCTCCCCCACAAATTCATAGAAAGAACATATGAATGCCGAGCAAATTCCACAAAACAACTTCTGAATGCTGGCAGAGGACATCAGGCATCCAGAAAGGCAGCCCATTATTGCAGAAAGGAGGTAGGACAAGATATAAAAGATAAAAAGAGAGACCAAAGAGGTAAGAATGGAGATCCATCTTGGGATGGGAGTCTTAAAAAAGAGAAGTTTCCAAACACCAGGAAACACTCTCTCCGGTGGGTCTATGGTAAGCCTTGAAGTCTCAGAGGGCAAAATAACTGGGAGGAAACATAAATAAATAGTTAAAACCCACAGATTATGTGCCTAACAACAACTCTCAGTGGAGCAGCAGCCCAGACGTTCGCATCCCCCACTAGCAAGCAAGAGCTTAGACAGTGAGGCGCAGGCTGCATTGCCTAGGGTAAGGACTGGGCCTGAATGCCCCAAGGGCAATCTGAGGGAACTAGCTTGAGATAGCAACCCAGACTGTGGGACAGCTATCCCACGAAAAACCCTAACCTAAGACTCCACCAGGCCTACTCACAGAACAAAGGACTGAGCAGAGCTAGCCACAGTGGACCAGCCCATCCCCTGACAGAGACAGGCAGGCAAGGGCAGCCAGAGCCAGAAGCGGGCAATCACGGCCCCAGAGAGGCATCCTATACCAAACTGCAAGCAGAGTTTATTGTCAGCCAAGACTTCTTGGGATTCTGAATGGTCAACATCTGCTGGGAGGGTTGCAGCCAGAGATCAGCTCCCCAGAAGAGATACATGGCACACCTGAGAAGGCAGTCCGTTATACACCCAGAAAACCAAGCAGCTGGGATGGGGGAGGTGATAAGTCACAGCCTTCAACTGGGGGCGACTGCGCTCGCCAAGCACCTGGTCACCTGAGCTGCTCGGACCCAGGATGGGCACAAAATGCAGGCCCAACCAAGTCTGCGCCTTTGTGGAATACCCAAAAACCTGAATCTTAGTGGCTTAGACCTGAGGAGTTCATGCAACCCAGGGCCCACATCACACAATTCCTGGCAGTGCAACCTAGAGCCTGAGCATTGTAGACTGGGAAAGCACACACGCCGGGAGTGGGGGCAAACCCAGTGTGGCTGAATCACTGTGAGCACATGCCAACAGTATTTGTTTGCAGTGTTCCTCCATCCCCACAGCATGACTGAACAAGTGAGCTTAAAAAAAAGTGACCACCACCCCCCTCCCCTGTGTCCACCAGACTTTGCCATAATGAGGATATAAAGGACTGTACCTGGAGGAGATAACTGAATATACATGGATCAGGTGATTCTGCAGGAGCAGGAGTGTGCGTTTCTGTGTGTGGAAAGTGGGGTGAATGAGGGTGAGGCAATGCTAGAAGCCCCATGCCTGCTGTGAGGCCTTCTTGGCCCCTTATTCCCTGGCCTTTCCACGCTCCTCACCTGGACTCGTGGATTCTGCTACTCCCTGGTGGTGATTTTCAGTATGGTACTGTTGCCCCTGGAGGTTTCATACAAGCCCAGCCTTGGTTCATCACAAACCTATGAGCAGGTATCCCAAGATGTGGTTTGCCAGGAGGGAAATCCTGGGAACTGTACACAAGGAGCAGCTTGGCAGTAACTTCAGGAGTCGCTCCTGAACACGGAAGCTCAGGGAGCTCTAGGTCACTGGCTAAGCATGGGTCTGGCACATGCCTGTGACTGGAGCCTTCCTGTGCCTGTGGTTTGAGGAAATTGTTCTTATCAGCCAGTGACAAGTGCCTATGATATCAAGCATCAGGAAGTTTAGAGGTGTAAGGTGACAAGCTTCACAGTAAACAGCAACCACCCTGCTGTATATTCTGCCCTGTATAGCAAAGATTTTTTTTTTTTTACTTAATGACCATGTTTACCTGTAACACAAGCCTAGAGGGTGTTAGGATCCCCATCTCACAGACAAGGAAACAAGCCTACAGAGCTTAAGGAAACTGCTCAAGATCATACAACTCCTAACTGACAGATGCATCCTCTGAGCCCAGGCAGGTGGGACCACACAGTCTGTCCCCACTCCTCCAGTGTCCTGGCAGGACCCTGAGTTCTCTCCTGTCCAAAGATCTGCCCAGCCCTTCAGCCTGACTCCCTGGGTGGGTTCAGGTGGTCCTTCCAGGTGCCCACAGCCCCTTTGCTCCTATTGCCCCTGATTTGGATCCCTCCTTCTGCAGGGCAACCCCACCCACCTACCCACACACCGAGAGCCCCATGGTCAGCAGAAGGACACCCTTATCCCGTTCTGGCAGCTTCTCCCTGCAGCCAACTCCTGTGGGTGGAGTCAGGCCAGGTTGTGAGGAGAATCATGAGAGAAGCGGGAAGGTGTGACCTGGTGGTCAGCGCCTTCCTCTGATCTGGGACCTCCATCACTTGTAGCAGCTCCCTTCCCTCTCTCTCCCCCATTACACGTGCTCCTATAGCTCTGCTGTGGATCAGAGTCACCAGGGGAGGGGTCAGAATGCAGGTTACTAGGCTCCAGCCCCAAAGATCTAATTCAGGGGGTTACACAAGTGGGGCCTGGGAATTTGAATTTTTAACCAACAACCCAGTCAGTTTTGATGTAAGGGGTCCTCTGAACACATGCTGAGAAACATTTAACAGACCTGCCACTCACATCTGTGAGCCCTTGGTCAAGAGTGCAAATGAAGTCCATACTATATGTTTAAATATTTAAAAGTTATAAATCAATCAAACAAAACTGTCAAGTACACCCACATAACTATTAAAACCTGGTGAACTGGGATTTTGGACACTGAGCTCCAAGCCAGAAGGCAGGACAGCAGAAGGAGGGGCCGCCCCAGCCCCCAGCCCTCCCCCTGCTCTTCCCACCTCTGGCTCTGACCCTCTTTGTGCCCTTAGGAATCTGCTGCTCAAGCAAGAGTGTCCCCAGCCTTCAAGTCCAAGCTTAGGCCACCTCTTTCCACGCATAAACAGCTGTATCTTGACCACCTATTGGGCTGGAACATGGACACCAGGAAGGAGGCACTGGGGTTGGGAGGAGGGATGCTAGGGTCCAGGTGCTCAGAGCACCGCCTAGAGGGGGAGGGGCTCCAGATGGCCACACCCCCTGGTCCTCTCTGGCTGCCTGCACCTGGGGGAGGGTGCAACCACAGGATGACGTGAGCAGGGCCTTTAAACCAGCACTTCTCAAACTGTACTGTGAGGAGGACTCACCTGGGATCTGGAGATTCTGATTCAGTGGATCTGGGGTGGAGACAAGATTCCATGTTCTAACGGCTCCCCAGGCCAGCTGATGCTGTTGTTCCACAGGTCACACTTAGAATAGCAGAACTCTGGGCCAGGGTGGACAGAGTTTTCCTGTAAAGGACCAGGAAGTACATTCCCAGGCTTTGACGGCCTTATGGTTTCTGCTCAGAAAAACATCTACTTCTGCTTCATTGATTATGCTAAAGCCTTTGACTCTGCAGATCACAACAAACTGGAAAATTTAAAGAGACAGGAATCCCAGACCACTTTACCTGTCTCCTGAGAAACCTGTACGCAGGTGGAGAAGCAGCAGTTAGAACTGGACATGGAACAACTGGCTGGGTCAAAATTGGGAATGGAGTATGACCTGCATATTGTCACCCTGCTTATTTAACTTATATGAAAAAGAATGTATGTATATGTATAACTGAATCACTGTTGTAGAGCAGAAATTAACATAACATTATAAATCAATGATACTTAAATTTTTAAAGAAACAAGAAAAAAAGCCAAGGGTGTCAGTAGGTTCACTATTAATAATATTTACTCTGGTTACTTGCTTAGCCAGGTGTTTGCCAGATATTTCTACTTGGAAATATAATTCTTTCCTAAAGAATTAATCTGAGAAGATAATTGGAGTCCATGAAAATGGTGTCTCCTCCAACCCCCGACATTTCACTGTACATTCAGATAACGATGAATTTTGTCTGAATTATTTATGACAAGGATGGCTGCTACTTTTCCATCAATTTGTCTACATTTGTGAATTGACCTTCTACTTCAAAAAAGGGCTTTCCCTTCCTACTATTTTCTGTCTTATAGAAATTAGTATAAACTCATGGATTTTTAAAATTTTTAGTGTTGTAAAATGTAGGGTTTAAAAGCCGTCTGTTCTCTGTTTACCATTATTTACTTATGACATTTCTAATATGAGATAAACTCCATCTCAGAGACTCATTTTGCATCTGGGTAGTCTGCAAAATTTAATTTTAAAAATGTTTTTCATGTAATGTCCTCCAGAATTAAATACGATAAGCTTTTGGATCAAACAGTGTTTTGGAATACCCAAGGCTTCCACCTACTGGGATGGATACTTGTGAGCATGGCTGCTGAGTGAAAGAGTGAAATTAGTCAGAACCATACAATGTGAACTTCTTGTAGAATATTCCTAGTGTGTTTAAGTCTTAACCTTGTTTCTTCTTAAAACACACACACGCACACAAAAATTCACATAATCCTAGTTTGACTCCTAAGACAAGTCAGATGGGCATGGAGTACAGATGGAGGTCTCACAGGGCTGGGGCATGCAATTTATACTAGTAATGTTATTTTTTAAATAACATTTTTTTCTAAATTCAAATAAATATATATTTCTCCCTGTTTTCAACCCTCATTGCTGTTTTAGTTTTTTAAAAAAAGAAACACTTTACTTAGAACATTAGATTTAAAAAACAAAAACTCAGTTAATCCATATTCTTTCTGCTTTTAAAGGAAAATTAATAGCTTACACTTAAAACCTTGTATTTTATAAATCTCCGAAAGTTTAAAAGTGTTCTGTTCTGCTTCCAGGGACCTTCTTCAACCTTAGGACCATGCTGTTGATTCAAGAATAGAATTGGTAAAAATACATGAACAGTATTGTTTTTAGACTTGAAACAAACACTTTACACTTAAACAGAAATTTACTTATTTCTAACTTTTTAATGCTATTAAAAATGTGATCATGCAGTCTACAGCCTTGTCTAACTCAATGAAATGAAGCCATGCCATGTGGGGCCACTCAAGACGGATGGGTCATGGTGGAGAGGTCTGACAGAATGTGATCCACTGGAGAAGGGAATGGCAAACCACTTCAGTATTCTTGCCTTGAGAACCCCATGAACAGTATGAAAAGGCAAAATGACAGGATACTGAAAGAGCAACTCCCCAGGTCGGTAGGTGCCCAATATGCTACTGGAAATTAGTGGAGAAATAACTCCAGAAAGAATGAAGGGATGGAGTTAAAGCAAAAACAACACCCAGTTGTAGATGGACTGGTGATAGAAGCAAGGTCCAATGCTGTAAAGAGCAATATTGCATAGGAACCTGGAATGTTAGGCCCATGAATTAAGGCAAATTGGAAGTGGTCAAAAAGGAGACAGCAAGAGTGAACATCAACATTGTAGGAATCAGTGAGCTAAGATGGACTAGAACGGGTGAATTTAACTCAGATGACCATTATATCTACTACTGCGGGCAGGAATCCCTTAGAAGAAATGGAGTAGCCCTCATAGTCAACAAAAGAGTCCAAAATGCAGTACTTGGATGCAATCGCAAAAACAACAGAATGATCTCTGTTCATTTCCAAGGCAAACATTCAATATCACAGTAATCTAAGTCTATGCCCCAACCAGTAACACTGAAGAAGCTGAAGTTGAACGGTTTTATGAAGACCTGTAAGACCTTTTAGAACTAACACCCAAAAAAGATGTCCTTTTCATTATAGGGGACTGGAATGCAAAAGTAGGAAGTCAAGAAACACCTGGAATAAGTAACAGGCAGATTTGGCCTTGGAGTGGAAGAATGAAGCAGGGCAAAGTGTAATAGAGTTTTGCCAAGAGACTGCATTGTTCATAGCAAACACCCTCTTCCAACAACACAAGAGAAGACTCTACACATGGACATCAGCAGATGGTCAACATGGAAATCAGATTGATTATATTCTTTGCAGCCAAAGATGGAGGAGCTCTATACAGTCAGCAAAAACAAGACCAGGAGCGGACTGTGGCTCAGATCGCGAACTCCTTATTGCCAAATTCAGACTTAAATTGAAGAAAGTGGGGAGAACCACTAGATCATTCAGGTATGACTTAAATCAAATCCCTTATGACTATAGAGTGGAAGTGAGAAATAGATTTAAGGGACTAGAACTGATAGAGTGCCTGATGAACTATGGATGCAGGTTTGTGACATTGTACAGGAGATAGGAATCAAAACCAACCCAAAGAAAAAGAAATGCAAAAAAGCAAAATGGATGTCTCAGGAGGCCTTACAAATAGCTATGAAGAGAAGAGAAGTGAAAAGCAAAGGATAAAAGGAAAGATATACCCATTTGAATGTCAAATTCCAAAGAATAGCAAGGAGAGATAAGAAAGCCTTCTTCAGCGATCAATGCAAAGAAATAGAGGAAAACAATAGAATGGGAAAGACTAGAGATCTCTTCAAGAAAATTAGAGATACCAAGGGAACATTTCATGCAAAGATGGCTGCAATAAAGAATAGAAACGTATGGAACTAACAAAAACAGAAGATATTAAAAAGAGGTGGCAAGAATACACAGAAGAACTATACAAAATAGATCTTCACGACCCAGATAATCACAATGGTGTAATCACTAACAGTCACCTAGAGCCAGATATCCTGGAATGTAAAGTCAAGTGAGCCTTAGGAAGCATCACTATGAACAAAACTAGTGGACATGATGGAATTCCAGCTGAGCTATTTCAAATCCTAAAAGACAATGCTGTTGTGTCAGCAAATTTGGAAAACTCAGCAGTGGCCACAGGACTGGAAAAGGTCAGTTTTCATTCCAATCCCAAAGAAAGGCAATGCCAAAGAATGCTCAAACTACCACACACTTGCACTCATCTCACAAGCTAGGAAAGTAATGCTCAAAATTCTCCAAGCCAGGCTTCAGCAATATGTGAACCGTGAACTTCCAGATGTTCAAGCTGGTTTTAGAAAAGGCAGAGGAACCAGAAATAAAATTGCCTACATCCTCTGGATCATCGAAAAAGCAAGAGAGTTCCAGAAATACAAACAAACAAACAAACAAAAAATCTATTTCTGCTTTATTGACTATGCCAAAGCCTTTGACTGTGTGGATCACAATAAACTGTGGAAAATTCTAAAGGAGATGGGAATACCAGACCACATGACCTGCCTTTTGAGAAACCTGTATTTAGGTCAGGAAGCAACAGTTAGAACTGGACATGGAACAACAGATTGGTTCCAAATAAGAAAAGGAGTGCGTCAAGGCTGTATATTGTCACCCTGCTTATTTAACTTATATGCAGAGTACATCATGAGAAACGCTGGGCTGGAGGAAGCACAAGCTGGAATCAAGATTGCTGGGAGAAATATCAATAACCTCACATAGACAGATGACACCATCCTTATGGCAGAAAGTGAAGAAGAACTAAAGAGCCTCTTGATGAAAGTGAAAGAGGAGAGTGAAAAATTTGGCTTAAAACTCAACATTCAGAAAGCTAAGATCATGGCATCCAGTCCTATCACTTCATGGCAAATAGATGGGGAAACAGTGCAAACAGTGGCTGACTTTATTTTGGGGGGCTCCAAAATCACTGCAGATGGTGATTGCAGCCATGAAATTAAAAGACGCTTACTCCTTGGAAGGAAAATTATGACCAAGCTAGACAGCATATTAAAAAGCAGAGCCATTACTTTGTCAACAAAGGTCCATCTAGTCAAGTCTATGGTTTTTCCAGTAGTCATGTATGGATGTGAGAGTTAGACTATAAAGAAGGCTGAGCACCGAAGAATTGATGCTTTTGAACTGTGGTGTTGGAGAACACTCTTGAGAGTCCCTTGGACTGCAAAGAGATCCAACCAGTCCATCCTAAAGAAGATCAGTCCGGGGTGTTCACTGGAAGGATTGATGATGAAGCTGAAACTCCAATGTGTTGGCCACTTGATGCAAAGAGATGATTCATTTGCAAAGACCCTGATGCTGGAAAAGATTGAAGGCAGGAGAAGGAGGGGACGACAGAGGATGAGATGGTTGGATGGCATCATCAACTCAATGGATATGTGTTTGAGTAAATTCCAGGAGTTGGTGATGGACTGGGAAGCCTGACGTGCTGCAGATCATGGGGTTGCAAAGAAATGGACACAACTCTGACTGAACTGAACTGAAATGAAAATATTGATAATGTATTGTAGCACCTTTTGAAAGCCTGTGTGCTCTAATTTTAAGTTAAATATGATGGTAAGAATTAATAAAGAGTATAGTGCTAGAGAGGGTAGTAATGATTGACAGCTCATCATATATACAGCATTGTTCAAAAGCACTGAACATATCTAGCATTGTTTCTTACCTGTCTGGTATTAAATATCAATTTTATCTCTTTTACATTTTCAGCACATTGAGACCTAATCAATGACCCACTGTGCATGGCTAGTGTGCAGCTCAGCCATGTGCCCCTCCACCCCATAGTGCAACCCTCACACTGGTCCCCAGGGTGTTCAGGATCCCACCCATTCTGAGGGTGGATGTCACAGCAATACAGATGGTTTTGAGTTTCTAGCTTTCTTGAAATTCCTGTACTTACTTCTAATCAGGCTACAAACAGGTCATGGACTGGTAGTAGTGCACAGTCCTCACTATGAGTATCACTGTCATAGTTAATCTTTGCAGCAGCCTTCTGAGAATCAAGAAGGCTATCCCCACCTTACCTTTCAGACAAAGACCCTGAAGCACAGTGGGCTTCCGAACCTTAACAGCCCACATTCACCAGGTAGCAGAACTTGTATCCAAACCCAGTCAGTGCCCAGAGGAGCCAGTATTTGCCCCTGACTCCAGAGCTTGTGCTCCTCCCTGTGTGCTTGTGCCATTTTAACCACAGGTGGAGGAAGAACAGTTTGGTTTAGGCCATCAGATGAGGACCTACTCAAGTACACCCTCTACATTCCACAAACCTCCTTCATCCACACCCATCCTGTTCTCCTCTCCTGGTGATAAGAATCTCCAAGGTCAGTGATTACACCCTGTGTCTTTGGATGCTCTTAGTCCATCCATCATCCCAACCAAAGCAATGGTTCAACAGCAGGAACTGTATTCATTTTCCAGACAAAGAAGCTGAGATTCAGAGGTTGAGATGCTTACCCAAGCATGTAACTAAGACTGCGTGGCTGTAGGATGTCCACAGCCTATTTTGTCAAGGATGGTGCCATTCTAATATCCTGGCACTTTGGCTGGTTACTGCTTTCCCACACCCACACTGTTGCTGCTGCTGCTAAGTCGCTTCAGTCATATCTGACTCTGTGCGACCCCATAGACGGCAGCCCACCAGGCTCTCCGTCAGTGAGTAGTAAAGGACAGATCAGTGTGACTGACTCCAAAACCAGGGCTTTCTGTTATCCCAGGCTACCTCTTAGTATCTCAAAGTTATAAAGTTGAGAAGGAAGGTTTGCTCTCAGTCATCATTTGTTCATTCCACAAACATTTACTGAGCACCCTCTGTGCACAGACACTCTGCTGAAAGCCATAATCAGTGAACAGGGCACAGTTTCAAGTCTTTTTCTCACTTAGTTTAGTGAGAAAAAGACCACGTGTGAACACTCACACTCAGAGCAGGCTACATGCACAACAGAAAGAACAGACCCTTGTTTAAAAATAAGGTCTCTCAAGATGGTGACACAGGACACTAACCTAGTATGGTTCAGTTTAACACGAGAGGTGCTCAGGGTAACACACAAATCCGAGTTACCTAGGATGGTGACTGATGTTAATGTGACTTCCTAGAAGAGGTGACAACTGGGCTGACCCAGGAGAATGAGGATATCTCCCCTACATGGACCTTCTCCTCTATTTTTTAGACCAGAGGGTATTCAGGAGAATCACTGAGTCATCATTTTGACTTAAACATCAGTCATCAAGAGTCTCCCCCACCGTACACCCTCATCACCTACCTCTGGAGCTGTGATACATGCCCAGGGGAGACATGGAGATGTGCTGTCCGGACCTCCCTTCAGGGACTCATTGTCCAGCAGCTGTAAGTGCTGCCAGTGGGCAATTTTAAACCACCAACCCCTCTGGGGGCAGCCTACATGCAATGATCCATCCGGGTAGAGGTATAGAGGCCTGGTCATTGGATGTGTCAGGACAACCCTGAGGGGCCATCTTCATTCCAGACCCCCATGGGCTCAGCTCAGGTCATCTGGACAGTGATTCAGCTTGATCCTTCCCTCTGCCTTACCCTGTTTCTTCCCTCCTGATTCCACAGTTTTGACCCCAAGGGCACCCCTGATACACATCCCAGCACTAAACTCCATCCGAGTGTGCATCCCAGAGAACCAGCCTGCAACACGTATCAGAAAACATTCCAGTATTTGGGGAGGATTTTTATTGAAAATTACTGGTTACACATGTATTTATAACATTTAAAAAAAAAACCAATAAAACACAAAATGGTAGAAATAAGGACCTTTTGTGTTAATGTGGTTACCTATGGTTTAAAATTCACAATCTAATGTTGTCTGACCAAATGAAATTAAGTTATATGTTAATAACAAAAGAAAACTATATGTTGAACCATATGAAACTGCCACTTTATCACTTATAAAAAAGACTGAATGTTAGCAGTTCCACATGGCTGAATCTAATTAAAAATATCCATTCGAATTTGAAATTTAGAGACCAGTATATTTATGAATAACTCATGGGTAAAAGATATAGTTAATGAATTAAATTAGGAATTAGAAAATACATAATACTATGGCTATCAGCGGTGTTGAGTACCAAAACTTGCAGGTAGCCCCTAAAGTGGATCTTAGGGGAAAAGTCAGCTTTATATATTTATATTAGAAAAATAATGATGTTAATAATCTTTTCAATTTAAGAATTTAGAGGGAAAACCTCAAAGCTAAGGAAAAGTTGAAGGAAAGAATGATATGATGAACTGGGGAAAAAAGAGAACATCAATCAAGCAGAAAGTTGATTCTTTGAAAACAGGAAAAAGTTATGCAAGATTATTTATAAAAAGAAGGTTAAAAGAAAATTAGAAAGCCAAAAGAACACAGTTAGAGGTGCTGCAGATATGAAACATATACGATATTGTGAATAAATTTATGCCAGTCAAGAAAAACTCACAGGAAATAACTTATCAAAATGACTCTGTGAAATAACACACTGAATAGGAAAAAACATAATTACCAAAAGTTACCCAGACAATGTGGTTACACAACACTGTGAATGTGATTAATGCCACTGGATTATGTGACTAAAAATGGTTATATGGTAAATTTTATGTTATATATACTTTACCACCATTTGTAATGTTAAAAAAACAAAAACAAAAACAAAAACCTAAAATCCTCTATCTAGAAGACAGTCTAGTACATTCTGTCCTTCATTAGCAAATCCCTTAGAAGGGCTCCTATTTTGAGAAAGCATATTTTCTCTTCCTTCTCTTTTAGAACATATAACATATTTAACCCTATATCTTTTTTTTTGTTGTTGTTGTTACTTAAACTAGGCTTAAACCAGGTCTTCCCTGGTGGCTCAGAGGGTAAAGGTCTACCTGCAATGCAGAAGACCTGGGGTCGATCCTTGGGTCGGGAAGATTCCCTGGAGGCGGGCATGGCAACCCACTCCAGTATTCTTGCCTGGAGAATCCCATGGACAGAGGAGCCTGGTGGGCTACAGTTCACGGGGTCGCAAAGAGTCAGACACGACTGAGGACTTCACTTTCACTTTCTTTCTTTCACTTAAACTATAGTATATTGTATGTTTTCTTATCAGTTTTCTCTATAGTATTTTAACCAGAGGTCTTTTGGTGAAAAAATGGATCCTAGTCATGTTAAAGGAAGTGGTGACACAAAACAGCAACTTCACAGTCTTCAAGTAAACAGAATCCCTGATATAACTGGAAAGTAATATGTAATTCTGGAAACAGTTAAAAAAAAAAAAAAAAAAAAAAAACACCTGTGACAACTTTGTCTCAAATCTTAGAAAATGAGTTTGGCTCTGGAGTCTCTCAAGACACAAAACCTGGGAAACGGCTATTACTGGTGGCCTGCACCTCTGATTTGGATAAGAAAGAAAGTAATATAACATTTAAGTAAACATAATAAATCCTTTTTTAAGAGCTTGAAATCGTTGAGTGAAGTTGGAGAACTCACATTTTATAATGTGTAAATATTTGTTGCTGGTGTAAAACAAGTAGAATATAGTTTATGTAGTGCAAAACTTTTGGAAAAAAGCCTTTGGAATAGACATGAACTCATGGTAGAATCACAGTGTTGACTCAAATATTATGAAGGCTGAGGGCTGTCCACTGGAAACATGTATAACCACATGGTCACTTTGAGTAATATTTTGCTATCTCCTTTTGAAGTACACCTGAGGGAGAAAAAGACAAAAACAACATGTTTAAAAGTTTTAAAGTCCTCCTCCTAAGGCAACACATTTCTAGGTTTCCTTCTAAATGTGAAGCAATCATATTACTATTGGAGACACAGTTTTAGAAAACCAGGGCTGTATTAATTCTATGGAGGAAGCAGTCCCATTAAAACCCCCAGTGGGTCTGGACGTAATGCCAAATAACCTGTAGATCTCCTAGATTTCTGATCATTCTGATTCACAGATATGATTTTGATTAGCAAAATCATTTTATTCCCTGAAATAAATTAAAAACAGGGTAACAAAGAGGTAGGAAATCTAGCATCTGAACAGGGTTTGTCATTTTCACACATAAAAGGAGCACAACAAATTTGGATGTTAGTATCAGGTTGTTGTCTTTATATTTTATAAACTCTGATTGACAGGCACTAAAACACTGGCATCTATGTATGAAATATCCTGGTGTTTAGTTTGTGCGGCAAAGCAGTTATAGGACCTCTAGAGATGTGATCTGTGGACAGTGGGTGCCAAGACTGAAAAGAGAATCAAAAGTGCTAACAAAGACTCAACCAAGAGACTTCTCTAAAATGTAAGATGATACCCAATAATAGGACAGATCTGTGCCAGACCTTTGGCAATGGCACCCAACTCCAGTACTGTTGCCTGGAAAATCCCATGGATGGAGGGCCTGGTAGGCTGCAGTCCATGGGGTCGCTAAGAGTCAGACACGACTGAGCGACTTCACTTTTACTCTTCACTTTCACGCATTGGAGAAGGAAATGGCAACCCACTCCAGTGTTCTTGCCTGGAGGATCCCAGGGACGGGGGAGCCTGGTGGGCTGCCGTCTATGCGGTCGCACAGAGTCTGACAGGACTGAAATGACTTAGCGGTGCCAGACCTTTGAGCTCTTGAATTCTACCAAATTCTAGCTGAACTGGAAGAGATACAGGTCTTCTCAGTGTATACTCAGAACACAGAGGAAATGAAGTGCTGTCAAGTTCCACAATCAGATTTTAGCAGCTATATTGTATCTCAGTTCTTTACAGATGCACGTAACAAAATAAAATAATGTCAGGGCTTGTGAAGCCTTATCTCTAAACATGTTTGGCCAAAAAAACTACTTCAAGTGTAACTCTTTATCTTCAAAGAAGAATGTGAAAGTTTCATTTGAGTCTTTAAAACAGAATATGTATCGTCTATCAGAGGCTGACTCGTTTCACAAACTGGGTTGCTTCAGTTCAGTTCAGTTTAGTTGCTCAGTCATGTCCGACTCATATGATCCCAGATCTCTTTTATAAATCCTGACCGCAAGTGCATTTTGGGGTGCTGTAAACAAAGTTATCATGAGATGGAATGAACTTCACACATGAAACAAAAAAGCACTAGGACACCCACCTTCATAGTAAGTGCACTTTCTTACTCTCTTGTTGTTAACATAATCTGCTCTGCACATGAAATGCTATATATTTAAATGTCACTTAAGGAGAAAAATAAACCCTCCAAGAACGCTTGGGCCCACTGGCTGAAATCTGAGGCTATTTCCGTTGTAATGGAATTTAAAAATAAAGCCTTTTGTGGGAGTTGGGCGTGGGGGGGTGTTGGTTAATTGCATATCATCACCCTCCTCCATTTTATTAAGCTAGACATATTTTGTAATTATAGATTTATGTACTCTTTTGGTGAAACTAAAAACAGTTAAAGGAACAAAGGAAAATTAATTTCATTTTCTACTGCTTAATATTCTTTCTAAAATCATCTGGTTCCTTTCTCCATAAGCCTTCTCAATACAATTTTTTTTTTATAAAGAAAATATTATTTTTAGCAACTTTTAACTGAAAAGGACTTTGGTTCATGGTCTGAAATACCTTAACTGAATACTGCAAAGGATCTTCAGCAGTTGGGGACCCCTGATTTACAGTCTCTAAAGCAACCTAGAAGAACTATGGGTTTTTTGTTTTATTATTGGGAGGCAAGGTTTCTACCTACAGCCTTTTACAAAATGACCTCAGTTTTATACCGTAAAGTGCTCTATATTCTTCAAGCACTTAAGCATATACTGTCTCATCTGATCCCTGTGATAAGTGTGAAGAAGCCAGCAGGGCTGTAATCTTGCTCTACACACAGGTGAGAACCTGAGGCTCAGAGACCTTGGGGGACACAAGGCTACATGGATGCTGAGTGCCTCTTCCATCTATTCAAATGGGTCCAGGCTCCTGGAGCTAGGATATGATAATTTTATAACTGCTGGGCTGTATTAGGTGATGTCATGAATAGACAAAATGACACCTCTGTTACACCCTGGGAAGAAAGAAACTTCAAAAAACCTCAACCAGATCTGCTTCATCACAGAACAGAATGGATGATAGGTATTTATTCTTGGAGCTGAACTGTGTCCCTTCTGAAAGACTGTTGCTGAATCATGAAAGACACTGCGATTCTTGGCATCCAGAGGAGAAGAATTCAATCTGGGGCTAGTGACAAGGCTTAATCATTCAGAGCTTTTGTGTAATAAAGTTTTATTAAAGTATAAAAAAATAAAAGAGATAGAGAAAGCTTCTGATATAGACATCAGAAGGGGGCAGAAAGAGTGCACCCTGCTAGTCTTTAGGTGGATGTTATATAGCTACTAGTAGTAGCAGTGTTAGTCAGTCAGTTGTGTCTGACTAATTGCGACCACATGGACTATGGCTTGCCAGGCTCCTCTGTCCATGGGATTCTCCAGGCAAGAATACTGGACTGGATTGCCATTCCCTTTTCAGAGGATCTTTCCAACCCAGGGATCTAACCCAGGTCTCCTGCATTGCAGGCAGATTCTTTTTTTTTTTTTTTCTAATTTTATTTTATTTTTAAACTTTACATAATTGTATTAGTTTTGCCAAATATCAAAATGAATCCACCACAGGTATACATGTGTTCCCCATCCCGAACCCTCCTCCCTCCCCCCTCCCCATACCATCCCTCTGGGCCGTCCCAGTGCACCAGCCCCAAGCATCCAGCATTGTGCATCGAACCTGGACTGGCAACTCGTTTCCTACATGATATTTTACATGTTTCATTGCCATTCTCCCAAATCTTCCTACCCTCTCCCTCTCCCACAGACTCCATAAGACCGTTCTATACATCAGTGTCTCCCTTGCTGTCTCGTATTTCCAGTTTTTTAAGGAATTGCAGGCAGATTCTTTACCATCTGAGCTACAGGGAAGATCCATATAGCTACTAGCAGTCTGCTAATTAGAGAAAGGAAATGTCTCAGAACTCAGAGACTTGCACCAGGCCCCTCACAAACAACGTGCATTTTGAGGTAACATTGGCACAAGGTGAGTTGTCCCTGGCCATAAAATGATTGACATGAATCTTGAAGAAAGGCAGGTTTCTAAGCAAATACAGTCTCATTGACATAGCTTATGAGAACATTTGCATGAGTAAAACGTACTGGTTTGTCATGTCAATTCTGAGTCTTAGGGGGAACCCACTTGAAGACAGAGTCTAGGGTAAATACACAGTTCATTTGCATAGTTTAAGACAAACATTTCCATAAGAAAAATGCTTTGGTTAGCTCAAGGTTTGAGAAAGTTAAGTTCAGGTGGAACCAGGTATCCTTATGGCAACACAGAATTTTAAAAGAAACCTCTTTTTAAATTTGTATCAGTTCAGTTCAGTCCCTCAGTCCTATCCTACTCTTTGCGTCCCCATGGACTACAGTATGCCAGGGTTCCCTGTCAACCACCAACTCCCAAAGCTTATTCAAACTCATGCCCATTGAGTCACTGATGTCATCCAACCATCTTATCCTCTGCCATCCCCTTCTCCTCCTGCCTTCAATAATTCCCAGCATCAGGGCCTTTTCAAATGGGTCAGTTCTTCGCATCAGGAGGCCAAAATATTGGAGTTTCACCTTCAGCATCAGTCCTTCCAATGAATATTCAGGACTGATTTCCTTTAGGATTGACTGGTTTGTTCTCCTTGCTGTCCAAGAGACTATCGAGAGTCTTCTCCAACACCACAGTTCAAAAGCATCAATTCTTCAGTGCTCAGCTTTCTTTATTTTCCATCTCTCACATCCATAAATGATTACTGGAAAAACCATAGCTTTGACTAGATGGACCTTTGTTGTCAAAGCAATGTCTTTGCTTTTTAATGTGCTGTCTAGGTTGGTCAAAACTTTTCTTCCAAGGAGCAAGTGTCTTTTAATTTCATGGCTGCAGTGACCATCTACAGTGATTTTGGAGCCCCCAAAAATAAAGCCTATCATTGTTTCCACTGTTTCCCCATCTATTTGCCATGAAGTGATGGGACAAGATGCCATGATCTTAGTTTTCTGAATGTTGAGCTTTAAGCCAACTTTTTAGCTCTCCTCTTTCACTTTCATCAAGAGGCTCTTTAGTTCTTCACTTTCTGCCATAAGGCTGGTGTTATCTGCATATCTGAAGTTATTGATATTTCTTCCAGCAATCTTGATCCCAGCTTGTGCTTTATCCAGCCCAGCGTTTTTCACGACGTATTCTGCATATAACTTAAATAAGCAGGGTGGCAATATAAAGCTTTGATGTACTCCTTTCCCGATTTGGAACCAGCCTGTTGTTTCATGTCCAGTTTTTACTGCTGCTTCCTGACCTAAATATAGATTTCTCAGAAGGCAGATAAGGTGGTCTGGTATTCCCATCACTTGAAGGATTTTCCAAAGTTTGTTGTAATCCACAGAGTCTAAGGCTTTGGCATAGTCAATAAAAGCAGAAGTAGATGTTTTTCTGGAACTTTCTTGCTTTTTTGATGATCCAGCGGATGTTGGCAATTTGATCTCTGGTTCCTATGCCTTTTCTAAATCCAGCTGCTTAAACATCTGGGAGTTCACGGTTCACATACTGTTGAAGCCCAGCTTGGAGAATTCTGAGCATTACTTTGCTAGCCTGTGAGATGAGTGCTATTGTGCGGTAGTTAGACCATTCTTTGGCATTGCCTTTCTTTGAGATTGGAATGAAAACTGACCTTTTACAGTCCTGTGGCCACTGCTGAGTTTTCCAAATTTGCTGGCATATTGCGTGCAGCACTTTCACAGCATCATCTTTTAGGATTTGAATTAGCTCAACTGGAATTCTATCACCTCAACTAGCTTTGTTCATAGTGATGTTTCCTAAGGCCCACTTGACTTTACATTCTAGGATATCTGGCTTTAGGTGAGTGATCACACCATCGTGATTATCTTGGTGTTGAATATCTTTTTTGTATAGTTCTTCTGTGTATTCTTGTCACCTCTTCTTAATATCTCTGCTTCTGTTAGGTCCATACCATTTCTGTCCTTTATTGAGCCCATCTTTGCATGAAATATTCCCTTGGTATCTCTAATTTTCTTGAAGAGATCTCTAGTCTTTCCCATTCTATTGTTTTCCTCTATTTCTTTGCACTGATCACTGAGGAAGGCTTTCTTATCTTTCCTTTCTATTCTTTGGAACTCTGCATTCAAATGGGTATATCTTGCCTTTTTCCCTTTGCCTTTAGCTTCTCTTTTCTCAGCTATTTGTAAGGCCTCCTCAGACACCCATTTTACCTTTTTGCATTTCTTTTTCTGTGGATATAAATTTGTATATAGAAGGGGAAAAATATATCACTAGTAGTTTGTTTCCTCCTGCAGCTTAAGAGAGAGATAAAAAAATGTCTGACACTTGCAACCTACTCCCTCCATTTGGAGCCCCCTGGTCTTCTTGCCTGTTACCCTCTCACTTCCAATTTTACATGTTGAAGTCCTAAACCCCCCAGTACCATAGAATGTGACTGTATTTGGAGACAGCATCTTTAAAGAGGCAATAAAGTTAAAATGAAATCATACAAGTGGGTCCTAATCTAACAGACTGGAGTTTTCATAAGAAGAGACCAGGACACAGGCTCACAGAGAGGGAAGAGCATGTGAGGTCACAGATAGAAGATGGTGTCTACAAGGCAAGAAGCGAGACCCCAGAGGAAATCAACCCTGCTGACACCTTGACCTCTGACTTCCAACCTCCAGGGCTGTGAGGATATAAGTTTCTGCTCTTTAAGTCACCTACTCTTTGGTCTTTGTATGACAGCCCTAGCAAACTACTGCCCCCTTTAGCTTTATGTATCTAAAAGGGACTTTCTCTATTTCATGGATCATCCAAAAGGGTCAATCAGACAGTGATAAGCTCACCTGAGCTACAAGTTCAACAAACTGTGATGTGGAAGCATCTTCTCCCAGATATTGGGTTTTCTTTTTAGATGAATGAATTCTATTGTATTAGTGAAAACCTTATAACTTAGGCTAATGCTCCCCATGTTATAGCTCTGAACAATGCATTGATATCTGATGCTTGCACATTCAAAAAACTGATAATCTGACAGTTTATACTCCTAAGATGATGCAGAGTATGCAGAAGTAATGTCAAGATGGGATGAGAATTAAGAAATGTATTTCTTTCTATAGAGGTGACCTGAGCCAGTAGCAGGACTGAAATCCAAGAGTGAGGTTCTGTCACCTTGTGAACTTCCGTGACTGGCCCGACCTTGGCTACCATGTGACAGGAGAAGTGTTCTCAGGCTCAACACAGAACCCAGTACCTAGGACAGCACCCAGCCTCCCAGCAATTCCTGCTCTGTGCTCCCTGGACCAGCTCAGTGACCTTCAGTGATCTCTGAACGCACTCTCTTTATCCATGACATGGGATAAAATGGACCATCAGGAGAGTAAATGAAATCATACATGTGAGAACTGTATAAAATAAATTATGAAGAACTACACAAATGTAACTTGCCATTAATATTGTTAGAGTAGGTGCAGGATTACTAGGCCAGGAATCACAAGATTTCTAAGTCTATGACCTATGTCTGCTTCAGTGTGTATGTTACACTTGATTTAAAATATTTACTGAAAGAACAAATTTATAATTCTGTGTCTGCTGCACTAGCTTAACACCAGTTATATACATAGGGCCACCTTCCTTCTAAAGCACCTTAGTTTCCTCACCTGAACAAAGAGAGGGTTGAGTCCTATTATCTTATTATCTGAACCAATCTAAAATTGTGTTCTATTTCTCATTACTCAATGTCATGATAATATAGTTTTAAAATGAAGACTTTGACATACAGGTGGGAACACCTCTTTTTGATGTGAGATGCCTAAGGTCAAAAGAGCAAAAGAGTTTGGGGGATTCCTGGCTCTCTAGGCCTCAGGAGGGATGGTCTGACTGGGAGACACTCTAGTGGATAAAAGCACTCTGTGAATTTCAGGCATAAAAAAAAAAAAAAAAATACAGAGTTCCTTGTTCAGCTTCTCAACATTTGCACACAATGTAAGTACTTATGAAAAGTTGAGAATACAGACTTCCTTTTCCCTAAACCTAAGCATGAACTCTAGCTCTGCCAACCCTTCAGCCAGCTCTGGGACCCAGGAAGTCTACCCGATGAGCAGTGGAAGGTCCTGCTTTGCAATTTTCTCATTTCTACAGAGGATTGAGAGGAGACAGTGATGAACTCAGGCCACATTTTAGATAAATCTTTCATATACAAGTACTTAAGATACTGGGGCATGTTTTCTTTAAGATATTTTAAATATTACACAAATAACAAATAATCTTATTCTGTTTATAAGTGAAAATCTGGGAAAGGCATAAAAGTATGAAGAAGGGGACATACAAAGATAATTTATCACCCAGAGATAAATTTTCGATGGGGAAGTCACATCCCACCCTGAGCCATGCATGTTAAGGGACAAGAACACCAGACCTTCCTTCCCTCCCTCTGTCTTCCCATCGACCACAATCTCACTCCCACCTTGTCCCAGAAAGAATTACAGACGGCTGCATGACAATAGCTAAGCCTCTTAAACCAGACCTTGGTTACCAGTACACCTCTGTTATGAAGATACCACATGACCTGAATGTTACTCACTGAGCCCCTTCCTCACACTACATACAGTGCTTAATGCCTCACACACCTCATCTCTGAGAAAGTGCTGTAAACCTTCAGGCACCATTCAGACTACAGTGTGAAGGTGTTGTGAGTTCTTGATTTGTCCTGATGACAATTTCATCTTCTAGAATACAGAGGAAGCATGGGGGGCAAATGAACCTAATTCTAAACAACAAAGAATTAGGGAGAAAGTGATAATTTCAGGTAAGAGTTTTCTTTACAGATTACAAAACAGAAGAGACCTACACCTTTCTCTGGAAGATCTTCCTAGAATCAAAATATTTCAAGATTTTTCCCCTTAAACTCTCAAATTTCCTGGATATTCCTCAACAGAACTTGTATCACAAATGTGCTGAACACCAATCAGAATGAATGTAAAGGGTCTTCAGTATCAGGATGTTCAGTGCTCCATGAGAATCTCAACTCAGAGTCCGAACATGTGGAAAGTCGAATCCCAAATCTCTGTCTCAGGCACAGGTGTGTGCACACAGAAGGGTTCACACGTTCCGACCCCACCCCCAGCACTGCTGCAGATTCTCAGCAGACCTGCCTTCCACCTGCCACATGTTGTTAAGACCCAGTCATGAAACTTCCTCTCGGGAGGCTTCTAATTGAAAAGAGCACAGAGTGCTTGTTCCCAGACCCTTGGTGGAGATCTTGTGAAGAGTGCACCCTGGAGGCGAATTTTAATTACATCTTCCTGCAGCAGACTCACCTCTTTTGCCCTTTTGGAGAGGACAGCAGCCTCTGCCTTGCCCATTTGTTGCACCATCTTGTAAAATAGGCTGTTTCTTTTTTGCAGCAAATTATATGGCTGACTATATTCTTTCTGTGTCCCTGAATCCAAAACCTGTTAACAGCAGAAAGAAACCCATTAGCACACAGTATACCCCAGTAACATAACTCAGACAATATTTCAAAAGGGGGCAGGTCAGGGAGAATTTGGGTGGTAGGACTGATATTTAAATGATTTGATTACTCTGTTTTACTAGGTAGCAAAGGCCCAGCCCGACCTTTCATTATTATATGGTTATAGGAAAGGAAGAAAATGAACATTTTAGAATATGATTACTGGAACTGAACAGTCTGTAGTAATTTATATTCTGCCCAGGGAATTTGGGGTTGTTATCATTAGTTAGTGCTTTTAGCTCTCAGACTCTGAGCTTTGAGGGCTATTTATACAGATATACAGAGTTGAGAAACGTCTTGATTCAAGAAAAGCAGACTGCATTTATCTAAAAAGTAGGTTGACATCATACAAATCACATGGCAATGTCCTAACAACAAGTTAATCTCAAGTTGATTTGACAATTTGAGCAATATTTTGGGGGGAAAAAGTAAATGCTTCCAGAATTTCTTTAGTGTCCTGGATAACGTCAGCCCCTACTGGATGGACTAAATGTGAGGCTGAAACTCCATTACTTTGGCCACCTAATGGGAAGAGCTGACTCACTGCAAAAGACCCTGATGCTGGGAAAGACTGAAGGCAGGAGGACAAGGGGACAACAGAGGATGAGATGGTTGGATGGCATCAGCAATTCAAGGGACATGAGTTTGAGCAAATTCCAGTAAGTAGTGAAGGACAGGGAAGTCTGGAATGCTGCAGTCCATGGGGGTGCAAACAGTCGGAAACTGACAGACTGAGCGACTGAACAACACGAGGGGCAGAACCCCTTGTCCAAGAGGTTAAGATGCTTCTTGACGTTGGCTGTGGTTGTAGTTTATTATTATGAGAGTGGAAGGCTGGCAAAAAGAGCTGTTATATAAGCAGCTTTTGCAGAATTGCTCTGCACAGAAGGCATTTCTAGAAATGCAGTTTTCTTTTGGGTAAGACTATAAAACCAAATAAGAAATTGAGCTCCAAACTGAAGCAGTCACAGCCTGCACAGCACATAGGGCAGCCCAACCTGAACTGCCTAGGATCTGAATCTGTTTTCACAAATTACTTTTATTTGCTTTTTTCTCTTTCTTTGTTAAGCTGCCTGTCTTTCACCCCTTTTATTGCTCATTAATAAACCTGCTAATTGGAAATTGAAAGGGAGAGGAAGGGGCTCTTAAGTTTGCCTTTCTACTTATGCCTTGGTTAATGGTTATGGAGGAGGAAAAAGTACCTGAAATAATTGATCCAAATAATAGAACTACAAAAACAGTTCTGATATTACTGCTGCTGCTGCTAAGTCGCTTCAGCCCTGTCCGACTCTGTGCTACCCCATAGACGGCAGCCCACCAGGCTCCGCCATTCCTGGGATTTTCCAGGCAAGAACACTGGAGTGGGTGTTCCATTTCCTTCTCCAATCCATGAAAGTGAAAAGTGAAAGTGAAGTCACTCAGGCGTGTCCAACTCTTCACAACCCCATGGACTGCAGCCAACCAGCCTCCTCCATCCATGGGATTTTCCAGGCAAGAGTACTGGAGTGGGGTGCCATTGCCTTCTCCGGTTCTGATGTTAAGTGGAATTTAATTATTCATTTAGGTCATATTTAAAGTAAATGCATCTAAAGAGAATATGTGTTATGGGCTTACCTGGTGGCTCAATGGTAAAAGAGTCGCCTGCCAATGCAGGAGTCATAGGTTTGATCCCTAATCCAGGAAGACCCCACATGCTGTGGAGCAAATAAGTTCATGCACCACAACTACTGAGCCCACATGTCACAACTACTGAAGCCTGAGCGCCTAGAGCCTGTGCTCCACAACAACAGAAGCCTCTGCAAGGAGAAGTCTGCACTTTTGTCGCAACTAGAGAAAAGCTCACACAGCAACGAAGACCCAGCACAGCCAAAAATAAGTTAATAAAATTATTTTTTTAAAAAGAAGAGAATATGCTGGAACTCTAAACAAGACACAAGTTATTTTTTCCACATGTAGGTATTGCAGTTAACTTCATCCTTTTTATTTAATTGGAAACATTTTTTTAAGTCTCACAAAGGGCATATTTCTATTAATCTTTTGTTTATACTGTGAATCATTGTTAAGAGCAGCTTTCTCAAAAGAGTCCAAGAATAATTGAATGTCTCATCTACATAATTAATTTTCTGTATGCCAATTGAGCATGCCAATTTAGATGCCCTGAATGTGCAATTTTACTTAAGCATAGCATAATAGAACATAACTGCTCCTCCTGAAGTTGAAGAAGAAAAACTGCAGTTTTAAAACACAGGTCTCAAAATATCTATGTTCAATTAATCTATGGAAGATTAGGTAAGAGTATATATTGAACAAAAGACAGTCTCTTTGCTAGGTAGTACTGGGAAAGCTTCATACCTGGAAATAAATGAAATTAGAAAACTCCCTCATACCACACATAAAAATAAACTCAAAATAGTTTAAAGACCTAAGATAAGACTGGGCATTATAAACAAAAAGGAAAACACAGGCAAAAAACTTTTTGACATAAAATGCCGCAATATTTTCTTATATCAGTCTCCCAAAGCAAAGAAATAAAAGCAAAAATAAACTGGATCTAATTAAAATTAAAAGGCAAGACTCACATTAGGGGATTCAAGACCTAAGATGGGACATAGACTGAAAAATGGCCGGAAACAGAATTTTACCAACTTAGCCTTTACATTTACTGGCTTGATCAAAGATTTTAGATATTTCAGAATAAATAAACATAAAGCAAATCTAAATTCTCTTTGTGTTCAGAAAAATAGGTATAGTTTTAGGTTTTTAACATCCCTTATAAAAATAACGTTGTATCATTTTCCACTGTGTCCCCACCCTTGCTGTAACACTAGTTAAACTATATACTAAATCACACATTCAAATTGGCGTGATAATAATCCCAGAACCCCAGGATCTCTCCAGGAACCCCCAACCTTGAATTACTTATCAAGCTCTAGTAGGTTAAGTAAAAAAACATTATGTTGGACAAGTAAGTGAGTTACATAAGCTCAATGAAGATGTGTTTATCAAACCTGTTTATGTGCAGATATTCCTGGTAGCTGTCTAGACATAAAAATTAAATGGACCCACTGCAAGATAACTTGATCCATTCATTGGCAAGATGCCATCAGTGAAAAAGAGGAATGCAAGGAGAGGTGGGTGAGTGCATGGAGAGGTGGGGGGCAGGAGAGGATGGAGTTAAAGCCCGATAAGAAATGATGACAACAATAGAGATAGACCTCCACTTATCGACAAGTAGAGTTGCAAGGGGAAGGTCTGTGTCATATCTCTGTTTCTGGTCGCCAGGTGATGACAAAGGGACAGTTGTCCAAACTTGCATAGTGGGTCCCTCATTGGTAAAATGGGTGCCCGTGATTTTCTCAGTGACTGGGCAACATGGCAAGTATTAATTCAAAATCCTTTCCTAGACCTTTAAATAATAAATTAGTCTCTCACCAGGGAGGTGATGAAGGCTGGGTTATAGTCACTTCCATAGTCACTTTCCCAAATCTGCTGCCTTTGCTTATAAGCACTCCCCTCTTAAAGTATCTCTTCTTCCCAACTGTGCTTTCTACATCCATATTAGTTATTTTCCTTTGAAAACTTGAGTGAAATCTTTTGGAGTTTTTGAAGGAGTTTTCTCTTCTGAAATATTCTAATTACAGCCATGTAGGCTTCTGAAAGAAATGTTCCATGAAGGTGAAAAACATAATTTAAGTAAAAGTCTAGTTAGACATGAGCTGTTTTGTGCTTTCTAGGTGGGGATGTTACAACAGTTTCTGGTTTTGATTTCCCTGGGGAAAATTCTACTGAGAAGAGGTTCGTGTTGAGGAAGAAACAGAAAACAAAATCATAAGATTGACTGTAAACAAAAGAGGTGGAATCTGAGTTTCCTGTCCCTGGTTTTGGTTCTTCATCATTCATTTCCAAAGAATTCTCTAACTGCAGACAGTGAAAATGTTGACCACAGACAACAATACTGTTAATGCAAGTGCAGATTGTCACATGCTTCTCTGTTCATGGTTCTAGGGAGGATTCAGGTGACATGAAGACTGAAATGTTCAGGAATTAGAGGCAACAGCTGTGCTATTAGCTGCAGAGAAAGCAGGTCACAAGCACCCAGCTAATCCTAAAATCTATAGGAAGAACCCTCTAATATAGACAGTAGTGAGTATAAGGAGAAAAAGGATTTCTAATTTATCTGTCTCACTCCACTATTTTGGAGCAAATGAGGATGATTAATTTAGTTGCTGTTATGACTTTTATGCTTAATCATAACTTAGATGCTGTTATGACATCTTTAAAATACTTAAAATTCATAAAATTTCTTTGGAAAATAAAATTCTGAAATGGTTTAACGAACCAAAACTAGGTAAATCCCTTCAGAGAGCCAACACATACACAAAGCTATTAACTGGGTCACAGTTGTTTCCCAACAAGCCTTTTCTCTTGTTCACTTACACTAAGCAAAACCATATCCATCTAATCATTTCAAGATTTTTGAATAAAAGTGACAATTTAAAAAATATATAATCTCTAAAGTGAAAGTGTTAGTTGCTCAGTCATGTCCGACTCTTTGTGACCCCATGGACTGTAGCCTGCTAGGTTCCTCTGTCCATGGAATTTTCCAGGCAAGAATACTGGAGTGGGTAGCCTTCCCTTCTGCAGGGGATCTTCCTGATCCAGGGATCAAACCTGGGTCTCCTGCATTGCAGGCAGATTCTTAACAGTCTGAACCTCCAGGGAAGCCCATATTATGTCAAAGTTTCAGATTAATTATACTCGATCTCTAAGATGAAATTTTAGGCAGCTATTAAAACTGTGCTATAGAAAATTAATTACTGACATGGGGGATTTTAAGAATATATTGTTGCTATAAAAATTCTGCTGATGAAATACTCTGTTTTGCATAAGACTAATTATCAAACTATTAATAGTTCTAATTTTATCCAAATAATATTATAGCACTATACAACTGTTACTTTCTGGTGGTGTGTATTTTGTAATCTTCCCTTTATGAGATTTTAAAAAATTTTCTTATTTGTACCTTGCACATTTATTGCCTTTTTGTAACAAAATATATGTTTTTATGAGTTAGGCTCTTCATTTTAAAAAACAGAATAAAAGAAAATATCCATCTATTTTTGTGCCGAAGTGTTCATCAGTACAACAATATGTAATTATTACACCTTAACACTTGCAGTGACAGGACTTTATGGTGACAGCACTGTTGGTTATGCCCTTCATCAGAATCTGTCACGTCCCCAAGCCCCTCCCCCAGGCTAGCAGCCCTGCCTGTGAAGCATCAGGCTTTGTAGCAGATTGACTCTGACTTGTCTTTATATCCTTAAAGCTTTAAGAACAAACAATCACTTGCTTTCCAGAAAGGAACTCGTATAGGCATCCCTCTGAGCTCTTGCAGGTTCAGTTTCAGAACACCAGAATACACTGAATACTGCAGTAAGTGAGTCATGTGAATTTTCTGGTTTTCCAGGGCATATAGAAGTTATGTTTACACTATACTATACCCAAGCATGTGTGCAACAGCATTATGTCTGAAAAAAAAAAAAGTACAGAACTTAACTTAAAAATAAGGCATTGCTAAAAATATTAACCATCATCAGAGACTTCAGTAAGTCACAGTAGTAATATCAAAGATTGTTGATGTTACAGATCACCAAAGCAACTGCACTGATAGTGAAAATGTCTGATATATTGTGAGAATTACCAAAAGGTGACATAGAGACATGGAATAAGCAGATACTGATGGAAAAACAGTGCCTATAGACTTGCTCAATGCAGGTTTATGACAAGCTCTCAATTTGTAAAAAATGCAGTATCTGGGAAGCACAATAAAACAAAGTATGTCTACAGTTCTAAAGCAAGCAATAAAAATGAGATTGCCTCAAAAATTGAAGGTTTGAGAGAGAACATTATTTGTGATGTTTTCACTACATTGAAAGCCAACTGGTAATTAGAAGCTCTAGAATAACATACAGGCTTTACACCTGGGGTGAATGGAGCACAGAGGACAATCCCCAACCCTGAAGCTGGGGGATGCCTGTCTCTTGGTGCCCTGAGGTCTAATCCTGTTATTCCTACCAGAGGAGTCAGCAACTACAACCAGCTCAGACTGAGATGTAAACACAGGGCCAAGCTTACATCTCCTAGTGGGACCTCCCCATGACATCACTGATGACCTCAACCACGAAACCTTAAACTGAAGGTTTCCCAACACAGGAGTGGGAAGAGCAGCTCCACAGTGAAGGGTAAGATCCTTTCTGGAAACAAGGTCATTCATCACAATGATGACAGACTCCAAACAGAACCCTTGCCTTTCCCTTCTCCCTCCATCTTCCCCATTCACCCCGATGCTCAGTCTTGGCACCCAGAAACCAGCATCAACTTCTCTCTCTGCCCTCAGATCCCATGTTCAATCCATCACACAGTCCACTTGGCTCCACTTCCATATCTACCCCAAGTCCCACCATCCCACCATTATCCACTGCAGGCACCTTAGACTAAGCCAACAGTCTACAGAGAGCACATTGTAAGAGAGTGAACATTGAATTTGGAGAACTGAAAGACCATCAGTGTGGTTTTAGCTGTAAAGGAAGGAGGCAGAAGAGAGTGAGACAAAACTAGAAAGTTGGGGAGGGACTGGCTGTACATTGCTTCATAAAAGTCCTTTAAAGATTTGTTCACAGACATTGACCAAGAGAGAAAAAATTGAGGTTATAGAAATTTACCAGGAGATATTGATAAGATATTCCAAGATGCTTATTCCTTGGAAAAAAAAGTTATGACAAACCTAGAGAATGTATTAAAAAGGAGAGACATTGCTTTGCTGACAAAGGCCCATATAGTCAAAGCTATGATTTTTCCAGAAGTCATGTATCGATATGAGATTTGGACCATAAAGAAGGCTGAGTGCCAGCCAATGAATTGATGCTTTTGAATTATGGTGATAGAGAAGACTTTTGAGAGTTCCCTGGACAGCAAGGAGATCAAACAGTCAATCCCAAAGGAAATCAACCCTGTATATTCACTGGAAGGACTGATGGTGAAGCTGAAGCCCCAATACTTTGGCCACCTGATGTGAAGAGCCAACTCACTGGAAAAGACCCTGATGATGGGAAAGATGGAGGGCAGGAGGAGAAGGGGATGACAGAGGATGAGATGGTTGGATGGCATCACCGACTCAATGGACATGGGTTTGAGTAGGCTCTGGGAGATAGTGAAGGACAGGGAAGCCTGGCATGCTGCAGTCCATAGGGTCACAAAGAGTCAGACAGAACTGAATGACTGAACAACAAACTGATAAGTAAAGCATTAAAAAAATGAGCATTTTTTTGGTAATAGCAACAAAGCTGACTGGTTCAGAGGATATAGATGTTCACATCTGCAGATCAGGTGCTGAGTGATAACAGTTTAGGACTGATCAGGAGACATGTCCTCCATTTCTGTGCTTCTTCAGTTTCCCTAACCAACCACACATTCCAAGGTGACAGTATTTCTAAGAATTAGATAATAAAAAGAATCTGTTACCATGAATGTCATTAATGCTATAATACCGAAAAACCAAAAATAAATGTTTAGGGTACATTTAGGAACAAAGAATTTAATTGAACAGACCCTTAACTGAGCTGGCGATCAAGCCATCTTTCTGCTGCTATGTCTAAAGCCTGACAAAGGGCTTGAAACAGGTACATTTCACAGCATCATTTATTTATTATGGAAAAATGGTGCTTTGGGGGACAGTCTTTGAAATACAGTGTTGAGAGGTAAGAACAACAAAGTGACAGGTAAAAACTAGAAATAAAAGGTTACTTTTCCAATTAGCATTCAAGAACACAAAATGAAGGACTAACACAAAACATTTCTAGAAATTAAGAGTCACTGTTGGGCAATCTTGAATGTCACCCCATCTTTCATGAAAGTCTACAGGTACAGCCTGCTTCCTACTGTGATATCTAGTCCACATGACCAGACACACTGCTTGGAGCCTAGACGACAGGATGTCCCACTCCTTTCATCTGCCTCCCCAGAGCTCACTCCTGAGCACATCCAGCTTGGGGTGTGAGGCTACAGGTACTGCCTCAATGCTGACAGCCTGGTATCTTCTCAGTGTCCCACTGATGATCCCATCTGACAGTGCATGTGAAGTAGGATAGGAGGTGATATTCCAGAAGCTGCCCAAGAAGTCAAAAGTGATGGTACTATTATCCTTAGACATAAGGAACTGTGGGTATTACTGACCACTCATTAGTGATTATTACTTGTTTTGTATGAACCATCAAAATATCTTAAAGTATCTTGCATTCCCTGAGATTATTTGCTGCCAAAGTTTTTCCTTTGAGGAATGCTTTTCTTGTTTTATAAAGTCACATCCTAACATTTATTGAAACTGAGAAAACAACAGAGGGAAAGGACAAGGAAAGAGATAAAATGAAAAAGAGAGAGACAAGTAATAGTTAGAGGAAGGAAATAAAGCTAAGGAAGGAAATATTAAATTACTAAGGAAGAAAGAGCCAACCAAACCTGGAAAGAATATACTAGACAGATAACCAGAGACCAAAGCCTGGAACTTGCCATGTGTGCAGAACAGAGATATTGTGTAAGAGACTTGCTGGTTGTTTAGTTAGTCTCTCATCCCTGATTTGCCTTTCTTTCCAAACTCTCATCTGTGATGCAGAAGCTGGGTCTCTGCAAGTCACTGCAAGAGTTCAGACTCTTTTGCCAGGTGGCCTTTGTTAGGTCCTGCAAGTAGGGGGCCCTAGAAGAAGACTGAAGGTGGAAACAGCTAATGTGCTACCTGATTCTGCTACTAGCATCACCTCAGCACTGGTACCTGACTCCAGCTCCCAGCTATTAGCACCTGGAGAACCAGCCCCATCCTGCCCCCTCACAAATATGACCAGCAACTGGGCAGTGACCTCTCCTTGGAGGTCTGAGCATCAATATTTTAGGGCCTCTCTTCTGAATTCTCAGGTCTGGAGATCTGTCCGAGTATATGGTAGCTGCTTTCTAAGATCATTACCCAAGTGTTTCATTTTTCTAGCCCTCTAATCCATATGTAATACATTTCTTATATGAAATCCTTTCAGTTAAAGTACTGTTTTTCTCACTAGGCTTTTCTCATCTTCTGAGAAATTCTACAACTTTAGCCATCAACCTCCTGGCAGTCTAAATTAGAGCCAAATTTTTTGATAAGAGAATCCAAAAATGCTGAAATTTCTATGATACAGTGAAAATGATGGTGTTCTGCCCCAATAAAATATGGAGCTATAACTTAGGTTTGAAATATTTTAATGGTTGGTGATCATAAAAAAATGACAATTCAAATAAACTTTTAATATGAAAATATAAGATCATTGGATATATTATTTAATAGTGCATTCTAAAAGTATAGTTAAGTACTTGAGTAATTTTCAGGAATGAGAGAAAAAACTAAGAGAAAAATTAATGGACGTCCCTATCAAATTTTACATGGAAGGATATATTGAAAATTGAACATAAATGGAAACAGCTAAAATGGAGAGGGTCTTACCATTATCCGTTCACAGTCAATAACAGTGCTCAACCTGTGTGCAATGGTCAGCACAGTGCACTGGGCAAATCTCTCACGAATTCTTTTTTGTATTAACTCATCAGTTCTAGAAACAAAGAAGTTGATTTAGTTCAGTAAAGACAGGAAAAGCAGACTTAAGACTTAAAAATATTCTATGATATTTTTACAATGTTTTTAAAAATCAATACTTTAACATATAGTCTTGTTCCTAAAAAACTAAGTATAAAAAGTCTACTTAGAAATTTAATATTTTTTATAAAATGATGGAAAATTAGTCTTTCCTCAAAATTGCTTGAAACTATCAGGAGCTGGATTTAGGAATTCAGCTCTCTTATTGTGCCTCAAAACAACATTAACACCATATAACATGTCTTGGTTTTTTCCTTTGTTTTCTGGAGTTAATATTATCAACAGATATCCATGAGGCCAAAAGAGCACTTAGAAACATTTCGAAGATTCATGAAATGTTTTCCATTTACCACATTTACAAGTCAGTTCAAGATTTACTGGGGCTCAGCTCCATACCTTGGATCCACGTTTGATGTGGCTTTGTCAATAATCAATATCTGATTCTTCCTGAGAAGAGCCCTGGCAAGGCACACCAGTTGTTTCTGACCAACACTCAAGTTCAACCCAGATTCTGCTAATTTGGTATTCATTTTAGCAGGAAGACCTTCGATGGATTCTTTAAGTTGTACCTATGGATACAGAAAGAATGACATTTTTCTAAGCAAACTGTTCCTGAAGTAGACAAGCCTCTTAGACATTAACTTTGACATCCTCAGGACTTCTTATGTGTCTTACATGTACAGCCAGGTGATAGGGAGAGCTCCTTCCAGTGAATGTTCACTGAGAAAGATGGTGGAGTCAACTCAGGACAGAAAGATCTCAGTGTCCCCCTTTCCCATCACAGGACATCCACCAGAAACCTCACCTAGGGGTTAATTATGGAAGTCTCACAAAAAGTGAAGCTATTTCTCCCAATGTGACTTAAACAGAAAAGTTAAAAGAATCTTTATGGTTGAGTCAATTTTCCCAATGTACATTTTGCATAGGAGTTGGTATACTAAAGAAAAACTTTCAAAAATTTTACAGAAAAACTGGTTCTCTGAAGATATAAGCTAATTGGCCCTTTATTATCTTCTAAAGTTTAATATATGCAAGTTCAAGCAATGACAAACTGCCCCTTATACATTAGTAATCCTGGAACCCATTCTGATGATGGTTCTTTCCCAAGTTTAATCCTATAAATAGTGGACCAATCAAGTGCATTTTCTTCAGTGTCATAAATGCATTGTAGTGAATGAAAACACATGAAAAATAAAACACAACATCTTATTTCCCAAAGCATATGGATACAGGTTATTGTCATCCAGTCGCTGAGTCATGCCCAACACTTTGCAACCCCATGGACAGCAGCACACCAGTGTTCCCAGTCCTTCACTATTGCTTGGAGTTTGCTCAAACTCAGGTCCATTAAGTTGGTGATGCCATCCACCCATCTTGTCTTCTTTTGTACCCTTATCCACCTGCCTTCCATCTTTCCCAGCATCAAGGTCTTTTTCAATGAGTTGGCTCTTCACATCAGGTGGCCAAAGTATTGGAGCTTCAGCTTCATCATCAGTCCATCCAAGGAAAATTCAGGGTTGATTTCCTTTAGGATTGACTGGTTTGATCTCCTTGCTGTCCAAGGGACTCAACAATTTTCTCTAGAACCACAGTTCAAAAGCATCAGTTCTTCAATACTCAGCCTTCTTTATGGTCCAACCCTCACATTGGTACATGACTACTGGGAAAACCATAGGTTTGACTAGATGGACTTTGTCAGTAAAGTGATGTCTCTACTTTTTAATATTCTGTCTAGGTTTCTTGCAACTCCTCTTCCCAGGAGCAAGCATCTTTTAATTTCATGGCTGCAGTCACCATCTGCAGTGATTTTGGAAATAAAGTCTGTCATTGTTTCCACTGTTTCCCCATCTACTGCAATGTAGTGATGAGACAGGGTGGCATGATCTTAGTTTCTTGAATGTTGAGTTTTAAGCCAGGTTTTTCACACTCTTCTTTCACTTTTATCAAGAGGCTCTTTAGTCCTCTTCACTTTCTATGATTTGGGTGGTATCAGATGCATATCTGAGGTTATTGATATTTCTCCCAGAAATCTTGATGCCAGCTTGTGCTTCATCCAGCCTGGCATTTTGCATGATGTACTCTGCATATAAGTCAAATAAGCAAGGTGACAACATATAGCCTTGACGTACTCCTTTCCCAATTTGGAACCAGTCCAAATTGTTGCTTTGGAACAGCTGTTCCATGTCCGGTTCTAACTGTTGCATCTTGGCCAGCATATAGGTTTCACAGGATGCAGGTAAGGTGGTCTGGTATTCCTATCTCTTAAAGAATTTTCCACAATTTGTTGTGATCCACACAGTGAAAGGCTTTAGTGTAGTCAATGAAGTAGATTTTTTTTTTTATGGAATTCTGTTGCTTTTTTGATGACACAATGGATGTTGGCAATTTGATCTCTGGTTCCTCTGGCTTTTCTAAATACAGTTTGTACATTTGGAAGTTCTTGCTTCATGTACTATTGAAGCCTAGCGTGAAGGATTTTCAGTATTGCTTTGCTAGCATGTGAAATGAGTGCAATTGTGTGGTAATTTAAACATTCTTTAGTACTGCCCTTCTTTAGGATGGAAATGAAGACTGACGTTTTTCCAGTCCTGTGGACACTGCTGAGTCTTCCAAATTTGCTGGCATATTGAGTGCAACACTTTCACGGCATCATCTTTTAGGATTTGAAATAGATCAGCTAGAATTCTGTCACCACTAGCTTTCTTCATTATGATGCTTTCTAAAGCCCACTTGACTTTGTGTTCCAGGATGTCTGTCTTTAAGTGAGTGATCACATCATTGTAGCTATTTGGGTCATTAAGACCTTTTTTAGAAATAGTTCTTCCCTGTATTCTTGCCACCACTTCTTAATCTCTTCTGCTTCTGTTAGGTCCATACTGTTTCTGTCCTTTATTGTGCCCATCCTTGCAGGAAATGTTCTCTTGGTATTGCTAATTTTATTGAAGGAATCTCTGGTCTTTCCTTTTCTATTGTTTTCCTCTATTTTTTTGCATTGATCACTTAGAAAGGCTGTGTTATCTCTCTGTGCTATTCTTTGGAACTCAATATTGAGATGGGTATATCTTTCCTTTTCTCCTTTGCCTTTAGCTTCTCTTCTTTTCTCAGCTATTTGTAAGGCCTTCTCAGACAACCATTTTGCCTTGTTGCATTTCTTTTTCTTGGGGATGGTTTTGTTCACCACCTCCTGTAGAGTGTTACAAACCTCTGTCCATAGATCTTATATTCCTAAACTCTAAGTAAGACTATAATATAATAATTATAAAGGTGTGTACCTCTTAAGATTGTTAAGAATATTAAATCCCTTGAATCTACTTGTCACTTCCACTGTATAATTTGTAAGGGATTTGTTTTAGGTCATGTCAGAATTGCCTTGTGGTTTCCCCTACTTTCTTCAATTTATGCCTGAGTTTTGTAACAAGGAGTTCATGATCTGAGCCATAGTCAGCTGCCATCTTGTTTTTGCTGACTGTATAGAGCTTTTCCATCTTTGGCTGCAATGAATATAATCAATCTGATTTCAGTATTGACCATCTGGTGATGTCCATGTGTAGAGTTGTCTCTTGTGTTTTTGGAAGAGGGTATTTGCTATGACCAGAACGTTCTCTTGACAAAACTCTGTTAGCCTTTGTCCTGCTTCATTTTGTACTACAAGGCCAAACTTGCCTGTTACTCCAGGTATCTCTTGACTTCCTACTTTCACATTTCAGTTCCCTATGATTAAGAAGACATCTTTTTTGGTTTTAGTTCTAGAAAGTCTTCTAGCTCTTCATCGAACTGTTCAACTTCAGCTTTTTTAGCATTAGTGGTTGGGGCATAGACTTGGATTACTGCAATACTGAATGGTTTCCCTTGGAAATGAACTGAGATCACTCTGTAATTTTTGCGATTGCACCAAAATACCACATTTTAGACTTTTGTTGAATATTATTTTTCCAGCCAAACAAAAATAAATTGTACACTTGAAGCCAGGCAGCCTGGGCATAAGTCTTGCCTGGCTGTGCCAACTGGGCAAGTTTCCTGAACCTACTCTAACTTATATTCCTAAACTCTAAGTAATACTATAATATAATAATTATAAAGGTGTGTACCTCTTAAGATTGTTAAGAATATTAAATGTGTCAGTGCATGTAGAATTTGTAACAGATCAATATATATTGCCCATTATTAATAATGCTATCAGCTCACCCTTCCTCAAGTTCTGCTTCACTTTTCTCTTTTGCATGTATCAGCACTGAGATTTTGTTAAATATGTACATTTTGTTACATATGATTGGCTTGATTTTCAACTTCTCCAGGAGAATTTCAGCTCCAGAAGGACAGACATTTTATCTCTTGATGATTGTGACAGCCTCAGAATCTGCAGCATTGCCTAACAAGCTCTTAGTAGATATTTGTTGGCTGGATGAAGGTGGGCTTCCCTGGTGGCTCAGTGGTAAAGAATCCGCCAAACAGGAGACTTGGGCTCTATTCTGGGTGAGATCCCCTGGCTAAGGAAATCGCAATCCACTCCAGTATTCTAACACTGTTTCCTTAGTAAGTGTAATTGTAAAAAGGATATATTCTTATAACAATTAACTGACTCCAAGATATCATATCACACTTTAAACAAAGGAAAGCACTGAAAAAGTTATAATTTAAGGAAAATAGAACAAATAATAACTATTCAAACTATACATCTCTGAATAGAATACTTCAGATTATTTTTGAACTTGGGAAAATAATAGAATATAGCAAAACTGAAAAAAATAAACTGGACTCATAAGGCACCCTGTCTCCATCATTGCTATGTGCACTCTGTGTGGTAGGTGCTGATGCCCCTCACATGAGGTGAACACAGATGTCAGGTGCTTTCCAAATTTTGTGGAACTTTATTACTTTTCAAAGAGAAAATCTGGTGTGGGCCAGAAGGAGACACTGAAATGCAATCAACAGATGGGGAAGAGCTTTTACTAGAGCAGGGCCAGCAGTAAAGGAATTTCACCGAACACAAGGCCCCGGGGAAATGGACATGTGACCTGTTGCCACCACAAGGACTGAACCACGTGGTTCCTGATGCATCAGCTGCTGATGCCCAGATTTCTGTATCTCGGTTTCCTGTGTGATGTGACACACTTGTGTCCTAACAGAGACACTATCAATGTCAGACATTTAACCACACGATTTCTTCCCTGTTTTGTTCCAAACAGGACATTTTTGTTATTGTTTAGTTGCTAAGTTGTGAAACTTATGGACTGTAGCCCACCAGGTTCCTCTATCCATGGGATTTCCCAGGCAATAATATTGGAGCGGGTTACTATTTCCTCTTCTAGGTAATTCTCCCAACTCAGGGATCAATCCCACTTCTCCCCCATTACAGGCAGACTCTTTATCACTGAGAAACTGGGGAAGCCCCCATACTCTACCCTTAATTCCAAATCCCGGTATCTAAGGTGTTTTGTTTTTGCTTTTTAACAGAAGCAACACATCAATGATTCATTCCCAGAGTTTTATCTACTATGACATTTTAACCTCTGGGTGATAAAGTGCTTCATCTTCAAGTACTTCTCATGTTATATTTTTAGAGCTGCCTTTGCTTTTTAGCACCCCAATAGCACTTATTTCTGATGAACTTTTATCAGTTTACAGTAAGTTGGCAAGTTTTCAGTACATGAAAAATGTATTTTCAGCATATTTAGAAAAATAAACAAAATGAGACAGGCAGCATCCATTGGACTGTCTTCCTTCTGAATGTCCATCTCTGCTAAGGAAGAAGGAGGAAAGAGAACTAGAGGACCTTGAAAAATTTTTAAGCCATATTTTCCTTTTAATTGAAGTTTATAAAGAGGAAAACATAGTGGTTCTCTCCTACTCATTCTCAGGTTAACTCTGTGAGTTTGGGTTCACATATCCAGTTAGGCATCATACACAAATTAATTTTTGGTTCACTTAAAAACTGACTTCATTGATTTAGTGATACCTCTTGATGAGGGTGAAGAAGGAGAGTGAAAAAGTTGGCTTAAAATTCAACATTAATAAAACTAAGATCATGGCATTCAGTCCCATCATTTCATGGCAAATACAAGGGGAAAAGATAAAAGCAGCGACAGATTTCCTTTTATTGGACTCTAAATTCAGTGCAGATGGTAACTGTAGCCTTGAGATTAGAAGATGAATTCTTTTTGGCAGGAAAGCTATGACAAAACTAGACAGTGTATTAAAAAGCAAAGATATCACTTTGCTGACAAAGGTCCATATAATCAAACCTATGGTCTTTCCAATAGTCATGTACAGATGTGAGAGCTGGACAATAACAGAGCATTGAAGAATCAATTAGATTATGGACTGTTCCATCTCTGGGTTGGGGAGATCCCCTGGAGAATGGGATGGCTACCCACTCCAGTATTCAGGCCTGGAGAATTTTATGGACTGTATATCCTTGGGTGCAATCTAGAGTAATTGGATGCAATCTCAAAAACGACAGAATGATCTCTGTTCGTTTCCAAGGCAAACCATTCAATATCACAGAAATCCAAGTCTATACCCCAACCAGTAACGCTGAAGAAGCTGAAGTTAAACGGTTCTATGAAGACCTACAAGACCTTTTAGAACTAGCACCCAAAAAAGATGTCCTTTTCATTATAGGGGACTGGAATGCAAAAGTAGGAAGTCAAGAAATACATGAGGTAACAGGCAAATTTGGCCTTGGAATACAGAATGAAGCAGGACAAAGACTAATAGAGTTTTGCCAAGAGAAAACATTGGTCATACCAAACACCCTCTTCCAACAACACAAGAGAAGACTCTATACATGGATATCACCAGATGGTCAACACTGAAATCAGATTGATTATATTCTTTGCAGTCAAAGAGGGAGAAGCTCTATACAGTCAGAAAAAAACAAGATTAGGAGCTGACTGTGGCTCAGATCATGCACTTCTTAATGGCAAATTCAGAATTAAATTGAAGAAAGTGGGGAAAATCACTAGACCATTCAAGTATGACCTAATTCAAATTCCTTATGAGTATACAGTGGAAGTGAGAAATAGATTTAAGGGACTAGATCTGATAGAGTACCTGATGAAATATGGACGGAGGTTCATGACATTGTACAGGAAATAGGGATCAAGACCATCCCCATGGAAAGGAAATGAAAAAAAAGAAAAATGGCTATCTGGGGAGGCCTTACAAATAGCTGTGAAAAGAAGAGAAGTGAAAAACAAAGGGGAAAAGGAAAGATATACGCATCTGAATGTAGAGTTTCAAAGAATAACAAGGAGAGATAAGAAAGCCTTCCTCAGCAATCAATGCAAAGAAATAGAGGAAAACAACATAATGGGAAAGATAAGAGATCTCTTCAAGAAAATTAGAGATACCAAGGGAATATTTCATGCAAAGATGGGCTTGATAAAGGACAGAAATGGTATGGACCTACAGAAGCAGCAGATATTAAGAAGAGGTGGCAAAAATACACAGAAGGACTGAACAAAGAAGATCTTCATGACCCAGATAATCACGATGGTGTGATCACTCACCTAGAGTCAGACATCCTGGAATGTGAAGTCAAATGGGCCTTAGAAAGCATCACTATGAACAAAGCTAGTGGAGGTGATGGAATTCCAGTTGCGCTATTTCAAATCCTGAAAGATGATACTGTGAAAGTGCTGCATTCAATATGCCAGCAAATGTGGAAAACTCAGCAGTGGCCACAGGACTGGAAAAGATCAGTTTTCACTCCAATCCCAAAGAAAGGCAATGCCAAAGAAGGGTCAAACTACCACACAATTGCACTCATCTCACACGCTAGTAAAGTAATGCTCAAAAGTCTCCAAGCCAGGCTTCAGCAGTACGTGAACTGCGAAATTCCAGATGTTCAAGCTGGTTTTAGAAAAGGCAGAGGAACCAGAGATCAAATTCTGAACATCTGCTGGATCATGGAAAAAGCAAGAGAGTTCCAGAAAAACATCTATTTCTGTTTATTGACTATGCCAAAGCCTTTGACTGTGTGGATCACAATAATAAACTGTGGAAAATTCTGAAAGAGATGGGAATACCAGACCACCTGACCTGCCTCTTGAGAAACCTATATGCAGGTCAGGAAGCAACAGTTAGAACTGGACGTGGAGCAGCAGACTGATTCCATATAGGGAAAGGAGTACATCAGGAATGTACATTGTCAGCCTGCTTAATTAACTTATATGCAGAGTACATCATGAGAAATGCTGGACTGGAAGAAACACAAGCTAGAATCAAGATTGCTGTGAGAAATATCAATAACCTCAGATATGCAGATGACACCACCCTTATGGCAGAAAGTGAAGAGGAACTACAAAGCCTCTTGATGAAGGTGAAAGAGGAGAGTGAAAAAGTTGGCTTAAAGCTCAACATTCAGAAAATGAAGATCATGGCATCTCGTGCCATCACTTCATGGGAAATAGATGGGTAAACAGTGGATACAGTGTCAGACTTTATTTTTTGAGGCTCCAAAATCACTGCAGATGGTGACTGCAGCCATGAAGTTAAAAGACGCTTACTCCTTGGAAGGAAAGTTATGACCAACCTAGATAGCATATTCAAAAACAGAGACATTACTTTTCTAACAAAAGTCCTTCTAGTCAAGGCTATGGTTTTTCCAGTGGTCATGTATGGATGTGAGAGTTGGACTGCAAAGAAAGCTGAACACTGAAGAATTGATGTGTTTGAACTGTGGTGTTGGAGACTTTTGAGAGTCCCTTGGACTGCAAGGAGATCCAACCAGTCCATTCCAAAGAATATCAGTCCTGGGTTTTCTTTGGAAGGAATGATGTAAAGCTGAAACTCCAGTACTTTGGCTACCTCATGCGAACAGTCTCTAGAGTAATGCTACCTGTGAATCTGTGAAAAAAGGTCTCAATCTGGGAAACAAATAGAAAAATAATTTACCAGTACTTCCTGTTTTTTCTTTTTTAAGATGTGTCCCAATTTCACCATTAAATTTGTCCTATGAATTCAAGAATAATGGATCATCCTATCATTCTTTGCTTTTAATGGTTAAATACTCTACACACCTCTTCTCTTGTAGAATTTTACTGCAAAAGTGTCATTAGCCGTGTTAGGCATTACTGACAAAATGGAGGCATGGCTCAAATCCCCTCTCCTTGTCCTGCAGGCACAGACCCGGGATGAATGAGTTAGGCCTTTTGATTCTGACTTGTTTTTTTCCTCTCCTTGGCTGAGTTGACTGAAAAGGAATATTAAGCTTCTTATTGTTCTTGAGAGGACCATGAGAAGGCACAAAGCCTTCTGCAACTGTTTTCAGAGAATAATTCATAAAGTTAATCACTGACATTTGTTCAAAGACTTTTACAAAAGAGTATTCCAGGATGAGCACATAGGCCACAGCTTGAGGCCATGGGAGCAACTGCTATCTGAAGCCTATTTGTGAAGAAAATGTTTATGGCAAAGGAGTTTACTGAATTTAGGGCTTAGGAATAATTAAAATAGCTAGAAGTTAAAGATTTAAGAAATATTGTAATGTTAGCATATTTTATTATAGCTTATAGAGGTTAGGAATTTTAGAGATACTAATAGAAGTCTTTTTAAGAGATAGTGAGCTCAGGATGTTAGGGGCAAACAGGATTTAGAAAGATAAGAAATGAACTGAGGAACGTAGCATGAGTTACAATGTAATCACAAGTTAACTATAGGACACATGAAGTAGATAATAGATGGTAAAGCTGATTTTGAGAGAATCGCTGAAGCAGGAACTGTGTTTGAAGGGCAACAATGATTTATGGAGATAACAAATCTGGGTGAGGGGAAATAGAAAGTGAAATCGCCAACCTAATGCTTTTGTAAAAGTATAAAAGAGAATCATAAGCTTGAAATAAATACACAGTCCAAGAAAATTGAGAGGCTGCATCATTTCTCACTGACACCGCTCACCCCTTCAGGTTGAATCCCTGGCTGCTGGAGCTGGACTCCGGCATAAAAGACTCACAAACTTAAATGAAATCAGAGGTGCACTGTTTTTCAGGCAGGAGAAGGTGAAGCAATCGACCCAATTTAAGAAAACAAAATCCACATGCTGCTGAAAAGCAGGGTGGGTGTATAAAGACTCAGTGGTGACATCCTTCAGAAACCAGAATTACTGGCTAGAAATGGTCATGCTTCCAAATCTGCCTGCTTACAGTCAAGGCTCATCTGCATATTACAGATTTCAGAGCTTCCCTGGAAGGGTGACACTAAATGACAAACACACCAATTCAAACCAACATGAACAATAAATCTCTCAGATTTGTGTAACAACAACAACAAAGATTAAAACATATATATGTCACACTTCTCTGAAATGAAAAGATCAATCAAACACTTAGTAGTTATTTAGGTAGAGTGTTTTCCCTGTGTTGTCCTCTAAGAGTGTTACAGTATCTGGTCTTCCATTTAGATTTTCAATCTACTTTGAGTTTAGTTTTGTATATGGTATCAGGGAGTGTTCTAATTTTATTCTTTTACACATAGCTGTCCAGTTTTACTACACCACTTACTGAAGAGACTGCCTTTTCTCCATTGTATATTCTTGCTTCCTTTGTCATAGGTTAGGTGACCACAGGTATGTAAGTTCATCTCTGAGCTTTCCATCCTGTTCCATTGATCTATATTTCTGATTTTGTGCCAGTGCCATACCATCTTGATTACTCTAGCTCTGTATTAAACTAGTGAAAAAGTTCATTTAAGTTTTTCCATAAAATCTTATGTAACAAACATTTTGGTCAACTCAATAATATATTCTGAAGTCAGGGAACCTAATTTCTCCAGCTTCATTTTTATTTCTTAAGGCTGCTTTGGCTACTTGGGATCTTTTGTGTTTCCATTAAAATGGTAAAATTTTTGGCTCTAATTCCATGAAAAATGCCACTGGTAGTTTGACAGGGATTGTATTGAGTCTGTAGATTTTTTGGGTGTATAGTCATTTTCACAATATTGTTTCTTCCAATCCAAGAACATGGTATATCCCTCCATCTGTTTTGTGTCATCTTTGATTTCTTTTGTCAGTATCTTGTAGTTTTATGAGCACAGGTCTTTTGTCTCCTTAGGTAGGTTTATTCCTAGGTATTTTATTATTTTTGTTGCAATGGTAAATGAGATTGTTTTCTTAATTCCTCTTTCTAATCTTTCATCGTTAATGTATAGGAATGCTCATTCTTACTTTTTAAAAGCAAAAGACTACGTATGGAAAAACCACTGCAATATTGTAAAGTAATTAGCTTTCAATTAAAATAAATAAATTACAAAAAAGAAGTCTAGGGTTTCTGCCATCAGTAGAACTGATTTGTAAAAGGACTGCAAAATCACAAAATAGTCTGTATTAAAATACAAACTGACAGCAATTTAATAGTCATATTTTCTTTTCATGCAAGGGTGAAGAAATTCAAAGAAATGGAGCAAGGGAAAATATGACACAAATAACAGAAAATTCTCTAGAAATGAACCTACCCATATAAAAGCTGAGCAGATGTTCCAGGGTTCTGTTATCTGCATTCATGCTACAGCATTAAAATGACATAATTGCCAATAAATAATCATCATTAATTCTGACTATATAATTTACCTTTATAAACACTTTCCTATGAAACTTCTATATTTTATTAGTATGATCTTGTTTATATCTTTTAGTTAATAAGGAAAAAATACTATTGTCTCCACTTAGGAGATGTTTCCTAAGACCAGAGGAATAAAATGAATATTGGAGTGTAATGGAGTAATTAATTCACTAGGTCACTAGTAGAATTTGATCCCACAGTTTCAACATCTAATTGAGTACTCTGCTAAGGACAAGATAATGTGTCTATTTGTTCAGGGTTCTAGGAAAACAGCTAAAATGAAAACATGTCACATTATGTTGTTGATTTTCATCATCATCAATACATACATTTTTAAGCATACCCATGTCATCAGTGTTTTCCTACTACTGAAGTCAGTGAAACTGACATGCTCCCCTTAATTATCTGCAATGCTCTAAATATAAACACACATATACAGATGCTAACAAGTTAATTACCTCTTCTAAGGCATTCCACAATTCATTATCCGTATGCTCATTAAAGGGATCCAGATTTTCCCTCATTGTTCCAGTGAATAAAACAGGTTCCTAAATATGCCAAAACAGTGAGTGTTATTACCTTAACCTCTTTTTATTTTATTCTAATGTGTACAGACTGTCAAAATTAAAATACAAAAAACATCTAAATTCATTAATTATTAATAATAAAGTTGCAAATGTATGTTTACAAAACAGTATCTCTAAAATAATTTTCCATTGTACAAAGTGTGCTACAAAATATCTTCTGAACTACTGAACACTAACAGAAGAAAGTGTTGAAGAAGTTTTTTTCATTTTAAGGAAAAAACTGAAGACAAAGGAAGACTTTATTTAAAAAAAAAAAATACCACCCTGGTAATAAATATCTGTTTAAACACTCACACAAACTGAGGAAATAATTACAAGAGAAACTTAACATCAAGATCTACATAAATTAACTGTCAATCCTGGTGTGACTGGGAAATACCAACAGCATGATTAGTAGAGGTTTGTGCCTCGAAGCAAACCATTAAATATTTACACATTAGCACTGAAGACTAAACTAGGCTATTTTCTCCATTGGTCAGACTGTCTTCTAGGATCTGGAATCTCTTCACATGTGTGAAATGAACATCCCCACATGTGCAAGGGGAACGTCAGCTCCTGGGGTATGCAGCACCTCTGTCCATGGAGAGATCACCTCTGATTTTGGCATTAGCTGGCCCCCACGTTCTCTCACATGTGTGTTAGGATGGCCTGCCTCACAGAACATTATTAACTGCAAGGACAGGAGGACCTGAAACCCACTGTGACCTGTGTCATGATACTTTAATTTAAATAGTTCTTCCTAGTCCTCTGCTTCAGGAGGAGCCACAAGTAAATTAATCTGGGAATATATGTCTCTTCTTGGCCTCAAGAGAGAATCTTGTACATAAGCTAATGTAGGCCATTTACATTTTCTTCTGGAAGGCTCAGTAAGCCAGGTCATAAGAATATGGGCAGAAGAGAAGAGCCCAATTGGCTCCTTTCAGTGAAGGGGGCAGGACAAGTGGAGGCACATGTGTGGGAACAAGAGGAGACATGACTCCTCCACAAGTGCCCAGAACTGCTTGGAATCCCCAAGTTCAAATCCTGGCTGGCATTGGGGTTGGACTTTCCTCCTCACTTCACAAAAACCTGAGAGGAAAGATGAAGAAGACAGACATTTCTTTTCCCTAATCATGAGGAAGAATGATACTCAGGAAGCCTTCCAATCCTTCCTTCAATATGGTCTCAGTTTTAAGTCTAGTGAGAGAGAAATGAATACAGAAAACTCATGGTGTGCCACCAAAAAAAGACATATTCCTGAGCAAAATCCACAATTAAAAGGACATTATAAAGGGAGATTTAATTGCAAAAGTTGATTAAGTGGCCAATATGCTTCCAAAGCACTGAAAATCACTACTCATACAATATTTCAGAATGAGTACTTGTCGGGAGCCACATTAGGCATTGCTAACAAAATGGAGGCACGGCCCCAACCCCCTCTCCTCATACTGCAGGCACGGTCCTGGGATGAAGGAGTTAGGTCCTGTGATTCTGACTTATTTTTTCCTTTCTTCAGTTGAATTGGCTGCAAAGAATGTTAAGGTGGTTATTGTTCTTGAGAGGAGCGTGAGAAGGCACAAAGCCTTCTGCAGTTGTGCCCAGAGAATAATCCATAAAGTTAACCACTGACATTTGTTCAAGGATCTTTACAAAGAGCATTCCAGGATGAGCATGTAGGCCGCAGCTTGAGGCCATGGGAAGGATTGTTATCTGAGACCTGTTTGTGAGGGAAATGTTTATGGCAAAGGAAGTTTGCCGAGTTTAGGGTTTAGGAATAATTAAGAATAGTTAGAAGCTAAAAGTTTAAGGAATGTTGTAGTGTTAGCATATTTTACTATAGCTTGTAGGGATTAGGAATTTTAGAATTAATAGCTATAAGCCTTTTTAGGAGATAGTGAGTTTAGGAAATTAGGGGCAAGCAGGATTTAGAAAGATAAGAAATAAACTGAGGAATGTGGTATGCAGCCCAGACATAAGCATGAGTTACAATGTAATCACAAGTAAACACATTCTGAGAGAATCACTGAGGCAGGAACTCTGTTTGAAGGGCAACAATGAGACAATTAATCTGGGTGAGGGGGAACTGAAAATATCAAACCTCTGACCTAATACTTTTGTCAAAGTATAAAAGAGAACCTGGAGCTTGAAATAAACATGTTCCTTTTCAGGGGAATAACCATAATTCTACTTCAGATTTTTATAAAAACTTGTTAGTCTTTGTAATTATCAACCTTAAGATTCCCACATGCAGGTGATTTCTCATCCTTCAGCTGTCTCCATGAGTTTTACACAAGCAACATAGCCAGGCGAGGGGAGGCTGGTCCCCAATATTCTTCCTCCTTCCCTTCTCCATCTTCCCTTAATTTTCCAGTTTCTTTCAAGTAAGCAGGCTACTCCCTGCATATAATCTCAATCTCAATTTAACTACTTCAGATCCTGAGCACAAAGAACACACATACTTCAGCTACCTGTTGTGTTTCTGGAAATTTGTTAAGAAGAACTTTCATTTTAGAGTATTCCTAAAATTTTGAACGGAAGTTGAGGAGTATCTTCCTAAAAACACAGAATTCATCTTTGAAAGTTCACCCCAGGACTGATGGTCTATGTCCCCACTCCCCTGTCTCTGGTCCTACCCAGGTCCTTTTTACCATCACATCTCCCCAGTTCTGACCTGTTCATGCAGGGTAAGCAGTGACAGGGATGAGCCTGGGAGGAAGAGAGAACACCATGGAAGCTCCCTGCTTCCTGGATCACAAGGACCTGGGATCCAGGGAAGATGGTGTGGGCCTGCCTCAGCCAAGAGAGGCAACTCAAAGAAAGAGCACTGGGCTCCCCCTCTGCAGAGTCTGCTCTCATCTTCCTAAGTTTCCTACATTGGGGTGTTGAGACACAAGCATCACTGCTTCCTACTCATTTGTGGGGAAGACAAATGTAAGATTTTGCACTTATACAAGTAAATTCAGGCAACCAAACTAACAGACTTTCTCCACCTCTGCAGCTAGCAAGACGCTGTAAAGACAAAGGGCTCTTGGTTGGGGAGGGATAACATTTTGAGTATCTTCTCCTGACACATATCAGCCCATAACATACAAGTGCATAAACCCATTTCTAAATTGATATTGTCCAAATGAGGGACAGAGCAATAGGAGTAGTATCTTCTGGCTTTGTTCTATACTTATTCATTCTTTCTATGGTTTGGGGAGTCCTTTCAAGTGGGATGGTAGAGAAAATGGCAAAAATATCTGATGAGTACAACACAGCTGAAGAATTGATGCTTTTAATTGTGGTGTTGGAGAAGATTCTTGAGAGGCCCTTGGACTGCAAGGAGATCAAACCAGTCACTCCTAAAGGAAATCAACCTTGAATATTCACTGGAAGGACTGATACTGAAGCTTCAATACTTCGGCCATCTGATGTGAAGAGCTGACTCACTGGAAAAGATCCTGATGCTGGGAAATATTGAAGACAGGAGGAGAGGGGGATGGTTGGATGCCATCACCGACTCAATGGACGTGAGTTCGAGTAAGCTCCATGAGTTGGTGATGGACAGGGAATCCTGGTGTGCTGCAGTCCATGGGGTCACAAAGAGTCCGACATGACTGAGAAGTGGACAAGGTGGAGACTGGAGAGCGTAGGTCTCTGTTATATGACTAGTACTTTGGATTTTACTCTGCTGCAATGGGAGTCTTTGGAGATAAAACTGAAACTCTTTACTATACAACTGAAACACTGTGAATCAACTATACTTCAATTTAAAAAAATAGATATATAAAATTTGAATCCTGGTTCTGCCCCCTACTTGAAAAATAGGATAAGCTCCCAGTAACTCAGTTTTTAAATCTGTCAGATAAAGATAACAACAAATTGTGAGGATTAAGCAGGAAATGGTGGGATAAGAAACTAAAATGTATTAACAATTCCATAAACTTTAGGAATTATTATTAATATTCTTGCAACTTGTCAGGGACTGTAACAAGCACTAGAGGAACAGAAATGAGAGATATAGGCCCTGTCCTCAAAGAGAGAAAGAAAATAGTCAAGAGTGTGGAGAGGGCTGAGAAAAAGGCTGGAGGTTTTGGTGGGGGATTAGAAAGTAAGATCATGTACAAGGTGATAGTCAGGAAAGAAGCTGGTGGGAGGAAAGCCAGAAATCAAAATACAAAAAATTTTAGTCTGAGTTCTTGCTCTTGGTGGCAAATGTTAGATACATTTCTCTGTTATGCTTTTCCCCAAAATTCCTATTGTGTTTTTGTGTTTGTTTTTGTTTCTTTGCCCTACTATTAATATTTATGTAACAATTCAGTTTTTATTATTAAGCAATAAATATAAAGAAAATCACCAAAGACCATGAACACATAAACAGAAATTAAAGAGAAAAGTCATTTCAGTAGGTGTTACTCTTTTTACTTAAGTAGAAACAATACACAAAAGGCCAGTGCCCTGATTCTTAAGAATAATAACAGTTCCTGATGACTGAACATTCCTAAGAATGAGACATGGGCACAAACATTATCTCACTAAGTTACATCTTCACAAATCTGTGGGTCCATGATTTCCAGAGCGGGTTTAAGGATGAGGATGTTGATGCTTGGCAGCCAAGTTACATCATCAAGGCCTCACAGTCGACGAGGCAGAGCAGGAATAAACTGTGGGTCACACTGACACTGGGTCTACACTACCATTCTATCCCCGTGTGCCTCCTGAATGGCTTCCTGGGAATCTTTACACTGAAAGTACTCCTCAGATTCTTTTTCTTTAATCAACCAACACTGCACCTTGGAGACAAAGGCATAAAAAGTGGAATCTACATGGATACAAAGCTTGGCACTATTCTGTAAACACACTCTCTAGAGTATGTACCTAGAACATTCTCCAAGGAAGGATGGAACCCAACAGAACAGAACCAAAACATGCTGAGGTCAAGGCATGTTTAGTCCTTGCTCAGATGTGCTTCCAAATATTATTGGCAGAGCCAAGAATCATCCAATGTTATTTATTTACAGAGTTATTTTATGTATACAAACATACAACTTTTTCCTATTAAGAAGCATTAAAAATAACGCAGGGCATGTTTCTAAAGCTTTGCTTCCAACGATATGAAAGGAATTTACAGACATGCCCTTTATTTCTACTAACTAATCTCACATGACCATTTTAGCAATGAGTACCATCAAAACATAAAACTTGGGAATCTAAGCTCATTTATTTTCTACTGTAACCATAAGTCATAAATCTAATAGCCAGAGGAAATCTTTAAATTTGGAGACTGAATGTGCTGAAACATTCTTCCCATTTTTCCTGAAAGGGATACCTTTGAAAAAAAATTTTTTTTTCAATTGTGATAAAATAAATTTGCTGGATTAACCACTTTAAGTGCACAGTCCAGTGACGCTAAATACATTCATATTGTTGTACAGCCATCACCACCACCCAGCCAGAGATCTCCTTTCATCTTAAGGAACTGAAACTCTGTACCCATTAAACAACATCTCCCCTCTCCTGGCCACTCCTGGCACCTACCTTTCTACATCCTGTATCCATGAATTTGCTATTCTAGGTAACTCCTATTAGTAGAATCATACAGTATTTGCCCTTTGTAAATGACTTATTCCACTTAGCTTAATTTTTTCAAGGTTCATCTGTGCTATAGCATGTGTCAGAATTTTCTTCTTTATTAAGGCTGAGTAATATTCTACTGTATGTGTATGCACCACATTTTGTTTGTTGACTCATCTGTCAATGGACGCTTGAGTACCTCCACCTTTTTGCTGTTGAGAATAATGTTGCTATAACAAACACGTTCCAGTATCTCTTCAAGACCTTTCTTCCAATTCTTTTGGGTTTATACTCTAAAGTAGAATTGCTAGGTAGGTAATAGACTATGGTTTTTCCAGTGGTCATGTATGGATGTGAGAGTTGGACTGTGAAGAAAGCTGAGCACTGAAAAATTGATACTTTTGAACTGTGGTGTTGGAGAAGACTCTTGAGAGTCCCTTGGACTGCAAGGAGATCCAACCAGTCCATTCTAAAGGAGATCAGCCCTGGGTGTTCATTGGAAGGACTGATGCTGAAGCTGAAACTCCAATACTTTGGCCACCTCATGTGAAGAGTTGACTCATTGGAAAAGACTCTGATGCTGGGAGGGATTGGGGGCAGGAGGAGAAGGGGATGACAGAGGATGAGATGGCTGGATGGCATCACCGACTCGATGGACAAGAGTTCGAGTAAACTCTGGGAGTCAGTGATGGACAGGGAGGCCTAGCCTGCTGCGATTCATGGGGTCGCAAAGAGTCGGACATGACTGAGAGACTGAACTGAACTGAACTGAACTGATGACAATTCCATCATTAACTTTTCAGAGCAACCACCAAGTTGATTTCCATAGTAGCTGGACTATTTTACATTCCTATCAGCAATGAACAAGTATTCTAATTTCTCTACATCCTTGCCAATGCTTATCATTTTCATTTTTCTCTTTTCTTTGATAACAGACATCTTAAGGGGTGTGAGGTGGCATTTCACTAGTGTCTGAAAAGAATATCTTGGTTTTAAAATTACTTAGAGTAATTCCAGGTATTTTTGAGGTCACGGGTAGGTAGCAACACTTGTACCCAAATCCACATTTGCCTTCCTTTTGGAGCCATGTTGTACATGCTTCCTGATAAACAGGTATTTCAGGACACATTGCACCCACATTCCAGGAAGCACATTTGCCTGGCTCATTCTCTCTCCTCTCCTCTCTGTTTCTCATCTCAAGAGGGTATTTTTCTGAGCTTCCTTTGATGGGCAAATGATTACTAAGTATACAAATAAAAAACTCAATTTTTTTTTTTTTTTTAACAAGCAAGTCTGTCAAAACAGTGGGCAGGATGATAGATGAGGACACAGGAACTAGGTTGCCCTTGGCTATACATTTGGAGGATAGTAATTTCTCAGTAAATATCATGGAATTATGTTCAGTGAATGAACCACAAGGAAAGACAGGAGTGTCTACCCGTCCATATAATCCAGTCTCCAAAACTCTCCCTGAAAGTTATACTACTTTACAAAGAAGAAGAAAAGAAAACAGAATCAGAGCCTAGGAAGAGATGGCCAACTCAACACTCCACCATCACAGCAGGCACATATGGGTCTACATGAAGCACTTCACACTCACTGACCTATTTTGTCCTCACAACAGATTGAGGGGTTGGTCCTGTTATCTGCCTTGTAAGACAGAGAAAACCAAGATACACGGAGACAGAATTCTGAGTCCCCTGCTCTTCCTCACTATTCTGTACTGCCTCCCTGGTGAAAATTATTCATTAATGGCTAAATTGTCAGTCTCCCCAAAGCATCTATATATCCTATAATTCTCAAAGCCCCACAATTTCACAGAAAGTTCTCCAAGGAGATACCACTTTTGAAAAGATGTCCTCATTTCCCACAGCAAAATTATATCTATAAGACACTTATTAATAAAATTCATGTTTCCCTATAGGAAACTCTCTGGTGCTAAGCAAACCATTTATCCTTCTGTTCTCAGATTTATGTGATTATCAGTCGATAACATTGTGGAAACTGAGGAAGTCTGAGTCCAGAAATCTATCTCAGTAAGTTATTAAATCACATACACACAAAACTAACAGATGAAAACAAAACAAAACAAAACCTGGTATCCAATGAAAGTGTTTGTTGAAAATACCTCCTGCTAAAAATATGCTCTATTGGGTAAAAAAGGATCAACTCATTCCCTTAATTTGAAAAGACTAATCAAATTAAAAGCACTTAAACTTTAGATACCTTATGAAAAGAATATGTGAGAGTGCTCTGCTAGGCATACCTGAAGTGCAACTGACATTTTCTTCCTTAAATCGTGCAGTCCAATACTGGTTGTCAAGATGTCATCAATATAAATTCTACCTCCAGGTTCTGACAATCTAAAAAGGGCAGCAATGAGGGAACTTTTTCCAGCTCCTGTTGTTCCCACAATGCCAACCTGTAAAGAGACCCAGGGGGATGAAGAATTAACAGGATGCACAAAACCTAGGAGAAACCTGATTGTTGAAGATGAATTTTAAAAGTTCTATTATATGTAAAGAATAGTCTATAAGTTTCTCAAGCAAGGCCCTGTTGACATTTTGGACCAGTTAATTCATTGTTGAGGGTTGGGGGCCTGTCCTGTATATTTTAGGATGATTGACAGTAGCCATGAACCCACTAGAAATCAGATGCAACGCCCAAAACTGTGGCAACCAAAAATGACAGAAATTCACAAATGTCCCTAAATGAGACCACCATCATCTCTAGAATACACAATATAAAGTATAATGACTTTTACGCCTTCTATTCAGATTTCCCTGAGTAAATGCTTAATATGCAGAAAACTGTTTGTTTTCTACAATTATCACATAGTATCCATTATGTGGTATGTTAGAGGGGGAGACATGTATGTGTATGTGTTATATATGTGTGTTTGTTTGTGTGTATGTATGTAACTAACATCCATAAATAAAGGAAGAAGATGACTTAAATAACCTGACTGTAGTGAAAACCCAGCAGTCTCCTAAGTGGTCCATAAGAAGTCAATTTTAAATTAGTTTTATGGAACTGGAGGAATCAACCTACCTGAATTCAGGCTCTACTACAAAGCCACAGTCATCAAGACAATATGGTACTGGCACAAAGACAGAAATATAGATCAATGGAACAAAATAGAAAGCCCAGAGATAAATCCACGGACACATGGACACCTTATCTTTGACAAAGGAGGAAAGAATATACAATGGATTAAAGACAATCTCTTTAACAAGTGGTGCTGGGAAAACTGGTCAACCACTTGTAAAAGAATGAAACTAGAACACTTTCTAACACCATACACAAAAATAAACTCAAAATGGATTCAAGATCTAAACGTAAGACCAGAAACTATAAAACTCCTAGAGGAGAACATAGGCAAAACACTCTGCGACATAGCAGGATCCTCTATGACCCACCTCCCAGAATATTGGAAATAAAAGCAAAAATGAACAAATGGAACCTAATTAAACTTAAAAGCTTCTGCACATCAAAGGAAACTATTAGCAAGGTGAAAAGACAGCCTTCAGAATGGGAGAAAATAATAGCAAATTAAGCAACTGACAAACAACTAATCTCAAAAATATACAAGCAACTCCTACAGCTCAATTCCAGAAAAATAAATGACCCAATCAAAAAATTGGCCAAAGAACTAAATAGACATTTCTCCAAAGAAGACATACAGATGGCTAACAAACACATGAAAAGATGCTCAACATCACTCATTATCAGAGAAATGCAAATCAAAACCAGTATGAGGTACATTTCACGCCAGTCAGAATGGCTGCTATCCAAAAGTCTACAAGCAATAAATGCTGGAGAGGGTGTGGAGAAAAGGGAAGCCTCTTACACTGTTGGTGGGAATGCAAACTAGTACAGCCACTATGGAGAACAGTGTGGAGATTCCTTAAAAAACTGGAAATAGAACTGCCTTATGATCCAGCAATTCCACTGCTGGGCATACACACTGAGGAAACCATAAGGGAAAGAGACACGTGTTCCCCAATGTTCATCGCAGCACTGTTTATAATAGCCAGGACATGGAACCAACCTAGATGTCCATCAGCAGATGAATGGATAAGAAAGCTGTGGTACATATACACAATGGAGTATTACTCAGCCATTAAAAAGAATTCATTTGAATCAGTTCTAATGAGATGGATGAAACTGGAGCCTATTATACAGAGTGAAGTAAGCCAGAAAGAAAAACACCAATACAGTATACTAACACATATATATGGAATTTAGAAAGACGGTAACAATAACTCTGTATACGGACAGCAAAAGAGACACTGATGTATAGAACAGTCTTATGGACTCTGTGGGAGAGGGAGAAGGTGGGAAGATTTGGGAGAATGGCAATGAAACATGTATACTATCATGTATGAAACAAGTCGCTAGTCCAGGTTCGATGCACGGTACTGTATGCTTGGGGCTGGTGCACTGGGACGACCCAGAGGGATGGTATGGGGAGGGAGGAGGGAAGAGGATTCAGGATGGGGAACACATGTATACCTGTGGCAGATTCATTTCGATATTTGGCAAAACCAATACAATATTGTAAAGTTAAAAAATAAAATAAAATTTAAAAAGAAAAAAACTTAAATTAGTTTTATTCCTACTCCCTGTGTAATTTGACCTTGAGAATTACATGGGTAATTTTACAGAGATATCAACAAGACAAGTGAGAAGGATTATACACAAACAAGTATTCACTTTCTCAGGGGTATGTTATTTATTTAAGAGGAATTATTGTTCGGCAAAAAAATGAAATCACTTCCTGATATTAAATACCTTAATTACATTTTATCTTGAAAGGAAACATCTTCACATATAAAATGCAGGTCTCAGTCTTGAAAGACAGAGGCCAGTAGACAAAATGTACATAATGAGACCAAGAACAACACAGACAGTATTTGATATTTACATTGGACCTTTCATCGGAGCAGTTCAAAAGACATTTTATTAATACATTAATACTTAAAATTGAACCTTGGAAAAACACATGTCAAGCGTCAGTCTATTTATTAAAAGCAAAGCAGAGAGAAACTAAATGCACTAACAGTAAGTTTAAAGAATCAATACAATGTAGGTAAAATGCTGGTGGTTGGTAGTTTAGTTGCTAAGTCGTGTCTGACTCTTTCGACCCATGGACTGTCACCTGCCAGACTCCTCTGTCCATGGGATTCTCCAAGCAAGAATACTGGAGTGGGTTGCTATTTCCTTTTCCTAGGTAAAATGCTGGTGGGGGATAAAACCACATTTAAATATATATGCAGAAACTGGCCTTTTTTACCAATGAATTTTAAAGTGAAAGAAAGCATTAGACGATCAGTCGTGTCCAATTCTTTGCAACCCCATGGACTATGGCCTGCCAGGCTCCTCTGTCCATGGAATTCTCCAGGAAAGAATACTAGAGTGGGTTGACATTTCCTACTCCATGGGATCTTTCTGACCCAGGGATGGAACCCGGGTCTCCTACTTTGCAGCCAGATTCTCTACCGTCTACCCAGGAAGCCCAACCGCAAATTTTCTGAAGGAAGCTTTCCAAGAGATGATGTCATCTCTATGTAAAATCTGGAATTGATGAGCGTGTAAGATATGCTTGAATCATTTGTAAATCAGTAAAGTTTTAAAACTCCTGGCTTTAAATAAAGAAGAAATAAATCTTTCTGAGTAATATAATCAGAATGCTTAGAACTTTTCATGTTTCCTGATTTGAAAACCTCTGAAGTTTCACATCTTAGTCTGTAAAATCAATCATGGCACTTCAAAAAAGAATTTACCTTTATAGAGATTAAACTTAAGAAAAGTGGGTTCAGCTAATTTTATTATCTTATAAAGATAATGCAATGACTATAAGATATTTTGATATTGTTCAGTAGTGTCTGACTCTTTGCAACCCCATGGACTGCAGCATGCCAGGTTTCCCTGTCCTTCCCTATCTCATGGAATTTGCTCAAACTCATGTCCATTGAATCGTGATGCCACCCAACCATTTCATCCTTTGTTGTCCCCTTATCCTCCTGCCTTCAGTCTTTCCCAGCATCAGGGTCTTTTCCAATGAGTTGGCTCTTTGTGTCAGGTGGCCAAAGTATTGGAGCTTCAGCATCAGTTCTTCCAATGAATATTCAGGACTGATTGCCTTTAGGATTGAATGGTTTGATCTCCTTGCTGTTCAAAGGACTCTCAAGAGTCTTCTCCAGCACCCCAGTTCAAAAACATCAATTCTTCAGTGCCCAGCCTTCTTTATGACCCAACCCTTATATCCATACATGACTACTGGAAATACCATCGCTTTGACTATATGCATGTTTGTCAGCAAAGTAATGCCTCTGCTTTTTAATATTCTGTCTAGGTTTGTCATAGTTTTTCTTATAAGGAGCAAGTGTCTTCTAATTTCATGGCTACAGTCACCATCCACAGTGAGTTTCTGAGCCTAAGAAAATAAAGTCTATCACTCTTTTCATTGTTTCTCCATCTATTTGACATGAAGTGATGGAACCAGATGCTGTGATCTTAGTTTTTTGCATGTTGTTTTAAGCCAGATTTTTCACCCTCCTCTTTCACCTTCATCAAAAGGCTCTTTAGTTCCTCTTTGCTTTCTGCCATTCAGGTGGTATCATCTGCTTATCTGAGGTTACCGATATTTCTCCTGGCAGTCTTGATTCCAGCTTGTGCTTCATCCAGCCCAGCATTTCGCATGCTGTACTCTGCATTAAGTTGAATAAGCAGGGTGATGATATACACCCTTGAGGTACTCCTTTCCCAATTTTGAACCAGTCCATTGCTCCATGTCCGGTTCTAACTGTTGCTTCTTGATCTGCATACAGGCTTCTCAGGACATTTTGTACCTTATGTTAAACCCTAATTCATATAATATATATGGGCCATTCTCTGCATATAGGCAGGTCATAGTATGTATTTATGTGGCTTGTGCATTCTGTGTACAGGCAGGCCTCAAAGATATTTTGAATATCAAAATAAACCAAGTTATATGAATGTTTTGTTTCTCTGTGCAAATAAAAGTCATGTTTATACTATACTGTAGTCTAGTGATGTACAATAGCATTATATATAAAAAATGTGCATACCTCAATTTCAAATACTTTATTGTTAAAAGAATGCTAACCATCTAAGCATTTATAGGGTAATAACATTAAAAGCCACTGATCACAGATCAGGATAATAAATATAATAATAATAAAATGGTTTGAAATACTGCAAGAATTATCAAAATCTGACAGAGACACGAAGTGAGCAAATGCTATAGGAAAAATGGTGCCAGTGTACTTGCCTGACACAACATTGCCATAAATGTCCATTTTTTTTTTAAAGCATTATCTGTGAAGCACAGTAAAACAGGTGGGCCTATATTTCTGAGTGTCCTTATACATAAATCAACACACATCAGGACACAGGTGAGAACTGATCTGTGAGAATGTGTATATGTTCTCATGTTATCAGCTCCACCAAAACTGATCCATCTGTGCAAATGGGAACATCTGTAAACTTTGCGTAAATGGACTGAGATATGTAGGGCACCGAGGGCTGTTCATTACCACAGGACTGTGAGTTCCAAACTCCAGTGAAGAGAACTAAAAAACCAGGGGACTTCCCTGACATTCCAGGGGTTAAGAGTCTGTGCTTCTACTGCTGGAGGCATGGATTCGATCCCTGGTCAGGGAACTAAGATTCCACATGCTGCATGGCCTCAGACCCCCCAAAAAGAAAAAGGCAACTCAAAGAAAACCTGATTCTGATTATTCCTAGAGTTCAGTCATCAAAGCTATAGTCCAAATGTCTTTTCTGGGTAACCATAGCGTTTTACCAATTGCCCATGGAGAGTGTCACCGGTGTCAGTAAGGTTACATTCTTCAATCTAAAGACACTTGGGGTCTTCCCTGATGGCTCAGTGGTAAAGAAACTGCCTGCCAATGCAGGAGATGTGGGTTCAATCCCCAGTCCAGGAGAATCCCACATGCTGCAAAGCAACTAAGCCCGTGCGCCACAACTATTAAGCCTGCACTCTAGAATCCATGAACCACAACCATTGAGCCTATGTGCCACAACTATTGAAGCCCTCTCACCCTATAGCCCATGCTCTTAACAAGAGAAGACACCACAGTGAGAAGCCCACACACAGTAACTAGAGAGGTGCCCGAGCAGCAACAGAGACCCAGCCCAGCCAAAAATAAAGAAATAGATACAATTATAAAGACTCTTAAAGAAAATCTTCTGTTATTTGCTTGCAGTGGCCCCTTTCTGTTTTTCCAACCAGGTTGCTCTCTTATGATAACACAGCTTGTTAGACACTTGCTCCTGGATCTGTCTTCACACATCAAACTCAACATAATCAACACCCAATGCTCCACACAAAACCACCCCTTCATCTGTCTCCCCCACTTACTCTCATTACATCTTTCCCAGGCTCACAGTGTTTAAAAAACAAAATAAACTCTTTCCTTAATCATAATCAGTGCAAATGAATTTGAAAAGTAAATAAATACAAGCTATGCCCCAGCACTCTGAAAAAAACATTCTTAAAATGATGTTTTTACTTTCTAGGCTTCTATATGTGTTCTTTTTGTTGTTGCTGTTGTTATTTTTTTGGATGTGTTCTTAAAGTTACAAGTTCACATATTTAAACAAAATGGGATTAATGTGAACATACTGTTATATGTGCTTTCATTTCATATTTCATAAAAATTTACATTAATTGTTGCATAATATTATAGTACATGTGATCATTTATTTAACAAATCCTCTACTGCTTGATTGGAGAAGGCAATGGCACCCTATTCCAGTAGTCTTGCCTGGAAAATCCCATGGACGGAGGAGCCCGGTAGGCTGCAGTCCATGGGGTCACTCAGAGCCGGACAGGACTGAGCGACTTCACTTTCACTTTTCACCTTCATGCACTGGAGAAGGAAATGGCAACCCACTCCAGTATTCTTGCCTGGAGAATCCCAGGGACAGGGGAGCCTGGTGGGCTGCCATCTATGGGATCACACAGAGTCGGACACGACTGAAGCTACTTAGCAGCAGCAGCAGCAGCAGCTACTGCTTGATATTTATGCAGCATCAAACAGTGAGCTATTATAAATAACTGTCTTAAATATCCCTGAAGCTAAATCTTTGCAAATAATCTGAATCATTTTCTTCACATAAATTCTCAGATGTGGAATTGCTGAGAGTCAAATATGAACCCCTTGAACAGCAAGTATGAATTCGCTGGACAGCAAGGAGATCAAACCAGTCAATCCTAAAGGAAATCAATCCTGAATATTCATTGGAAGGCCTGATGCTGAAGCTCCAATACTTTGGCCACCTGACACAGAGAGTCAAATCATTGGAAAAGACCCTGATTCTGGGAAAGATTGAAAGCAGGAGGAGAAGGGAAAGAAGGATGAAATGGCTGGATGGCATCACTGATACAATGAACATGAACTTGGGCGAACTGCAGGAGATGGTGAGGGATAGAGAAGCCTGGTGTGTATCAGTCCATGGGGTCACGAAGAGTCAGGCATGACTAGGTGACTGAATGACAACAAGGTATGAACATTTTCAGGAGGAAGCTGTTAAACTGCTAACCTACCCCCAAAAGTATAATTCCATTTTCTGCTCCCATCCATTTCCCTGCATGTTCACAAATCCAGGTGATATAGCTTTGTTTTAATCGACATCAATTTGATTCAAAGAAGTGGAATCACTTTCCCAGGATGTCTTGCTGGAGGCATAACAGCTCCTGGCTCCCCGTCCCCTGCACCTGCCTACTCTGGTCCATGTGCTCTCACTTCTTAGATTAAACTTCTGAATTCCAGCTCAGCACTCAACACTCCACCCCAGGATGTCTCTTCTACAAAACTGTCCTTCTAACCTCTCTATTCTTCATGTACATGAGTCAGCTTCCTTGGCATCACTAGGTAGTGGTGAGCGTTGAATATAAAAATGTGTGTTACACACTCTGTAGTTCATTTTCCTGAGTGCTTTGCAGGTGTCTATGTCTTCATTCACTGTATCAGGACATCATACTTTTGCTTATGCTGGTCCCACCTCCTGGAATGCCTTTCACATGCATTCCCACCTGCTGAAACCCTAACGACACATCTCTAAGTCTGTCTCACATGTCTAATTCCTTGGAAATGCTCTCCGTGTCTCCTCATGTGGGTTTGTTCCAACTCTAAGAGATGTTATGTCATTTTTTATATACATCTATAAAAACCGTGACCTTGTTCTAGCTTACAAAGCTAATACAGCCATTTTCTTGTTTCTTTAACTAGACTGTATATGTTGACATCAGGATCTGTATTGGATTTGATTTTTTCTTATTTGTATTACCTGTGGTGCCCTGAGACAAAGAAACTTCCACTGGGAGCTGAGATTTTTAACTCAAGCCAGAGAAATTTATGGGAAATCTATTACCATATTATTTAGGTATAAGATAAATCAGACAGAGACAGACACAGCAGACGGATCCTATAGCCATAAATACAACTTCAAATGGCCAACACCTCATTCTCATGGGACAGACACCACCTTCCACAGCATAAGTGGTTATGGTCATTTTATGACCATATGAAATGATGACAATTTTTGTCCAAGTATTTACTCTTGGTGCTTTACATGTCTTATCTTAAATTGTACATCAGGCCTACAGGTTACATCCTTTGACTTCCATTTTGCGTAAGAAAATATTTAGGCTTAGATAAATTAGTCTGTCTGAATATCAGAGCTAATAAGTAGCAAGATGCGACTCAAATCCACATATGTTGGCTTCTTTTCCATCTGCTGATGGGCCTCCTTATCCCCTGGATGGCCTGACAACTTATCATGCCCTTCTGTGTAGACAGAACAGAGAAAGTGGGGAGAGGTGTAGTTGTAGTTAAAGGAACAGGCCTACCATAGAGATCTTATGGTCAGAGAGTTAAAGCATGACGTGGACACAGGCATATATGTGGCGAGTGAGAGTGAAGAGGGTACCTGCGGGCAGGTGGACCAGCCATCAGCAGGAAGAACCGGCACCCACAGCCGGACTGAGAGAGAAATCTGCATAAGTGGGACACATGGTGCCTGGGGAATAGGCCAAACAGACTTCATGCCCTGCTTGGGGCAGAAAGACTCATTTTTTATCCCATCAGGTTGTGAAACAGCCGAATATACACTGCTACATGGGGCTGTCTCTGACTCCAGGTCCAGGCAGGGCTGAGTCTGTGGGAAATCCCTCCAGTCCCTGCAGGAGACTGATGTGGGGAACGACAGACAGCAGGATGAAAACTGCCTGTAATGAAGACAGACTCCACTGGAAAGACACAAATAATGTGATGTAATCACACAGAATTAGATTATAATGTAAAAGTACAATTTATAGAGCTTAAAAGTAAGTAAATCTAGGGCCACAGAACATTCTAGAGCCTCTTGCTCAGCCACAACAGAGATTTGGGAATTCTTGAGTTCAAATTCAAACTGTCAAAGAACATTTCTTGAGAATCACAGGTTATCACTCATCAAAAACTGTCCATGGGAGAGAAAGGAAGAGGTCATGTTCAGATACGAATCTGAGTCAAGAGGTCTGGGTGAGCCTGAGACTCTGCATTTCTAAGAAGCTCCAGGAGAGGCAGGTGCTGCTGGCCCTGACACCACAGTCTGAGACACTGGGAATTAGGAAGCCAGCAAGGGAAGGGGATGATCTGGGAGTGAAGGGAGCGGTTTTTAAGAAAATATTATGTAAAAAGGGGGAAAAGTAGTAAACTAATATTTTTGTACATTATAGCATGGTCTACTAAGCATCTGTAAACTGTATCATCCAAATAATAGCCGTGAGCAAAAACAAAACAAAATCAATCTACCTCAAGAACTGGACAATACTTTATTGTTCAGGACTCTCTAAAATGATCAAATCAACCACAAAATCATCTAAATGAAAAATGAAGCCCATGTTCAGACTCTAACCAAGAAGTCTAGGGTGTTATTTACCTCATGTTTATTTATTTATTTTATGTTTGGCTGTGCTGGGTCCTGATTGCTTTGCACGAGCTGTCTCTAGTTGTGACAAGTGAGGGCTACTCCTGCAGTGCACAGGCTCCTCACTGAGGGGGCTTCTGTTGTTGCTGAGCAAATACTTCAGTAGTTGTGGCATGTAGGCTCAGTAATTGTGGTGCAGGGCTTAGTTGCTCAGTGGCATGTGGAATCTTCCCAGACCAGGGATTAAACCAGTGTCTCCTGCCTTGGCAGGCAAATTTTTATCTGCTGCACCACCAGGGAAGTCCTAGTTCTTTATTTTCACTTGCTATTTGTTCTGTGAATTAAAATTCTGCATAGTACCTAACATACTCTCCTACTGACTGTAACTTCTAGGAATTGGGATAGAAGAAGAAATGAGGGAAAGAAAATAAAGCCCCCCTTCTGCTGGGCTGGCTCACTCCCATGTCCCCATTCCCCACCCTCCGACAACAGCCTCTCTGAATCAAATCCAACACCAAAGGGGTGTCCTGGAGTGACTAGGGCTGGGACAGGTGAACAGGAGAGGGAGCCTGGGATGTACACAGGCAGAGTGAAATCAATTCATGAACACACTGCCAGGGTATAATTTCCAAACACAGAAATGAAGCTAACAGTGATACTGAGAGTGGACCAAGGCACAGATCAAAAGTCAAGTTACTGAATTTATTAATTCAGTCTCCAAATTCAAATTTCCCTCAAACATTTTAGAATCTCAATGATCCTATGATTTACAGGTTTTAAGAAGGAAGAAGAAGAATCTGTTATGTTTCTAAGTTGTACTACAGAGTTTCTTAGATAATTCATATTTTATGGCTTTGGGGAAAATTTAAGACAAGTACAGGTTAACAGAATTACATTTACAACAGAAAACCTAACAGACACATTGTCTGAGTGTAAGTAAACATCACACACAGTGCTCCAAGGGAAAGATTGTATCAAGAGCTGTGATTAATATTTTCCTGACACAGTAGTTCACCTTTTTCCTGACCTACAATGGAACTGGAAATAATTAGGACCAGCTTTTGCCCTGTGACTAACTGAAGCTGCTCCCTGGGTAACATTTAGGCATTAAATTGAATATTCTTTTATGTTACAAGGGTTTCATTCATTCAGTTCAGTTCAGTTCAGTCACTCAGTTGTGTCCGACACCTTGCGACCCAATGAATTACAGCACTTCAGGCCTCCCTGTCCATCACCAACTCCTGGAGTCTACCCAAACTCATGTCCATCCAGCCATCTCATCCTCTGTCATCCCCTTCTCCTCCTGCCCCCAATCCTTCCCAGAATCAGGGTCTTTTCCAATGAGTCAACTCTTCACATGAGGTGGCCAAAGTATTGGAGTTTCAGCTTCAACATCAGTCCTTCCAATGAACACCCAGGACTGATCTCCTTTAGAATGGACTGGTTGGATCTCCTTGCAGTCTAAGGGAATCTCAAGAGTCTTCTCCAACACCACAGTTCAAAAGCATCAATTCTTCAGTACTCAGCTTTATTCACAGTCCTAATCTCACACCCATACATGACCACTGGAAAATTCATAGCCTTGACTAGACAGACCTTTGTTGACAAAGTAATGTCTCTGCTTTTTAATGTGCTGTCTAGGTTGGTCAGACAGGGAGGCCTGGCGTGCTGCAATTCATGGGGTCGCAAAGAGTTGGACACAACTGAGCAACTGAACTGAACTGAACTGAGGTTGGTCATAACTTTCCTTCCAAGGAGTAATTGTCTTTTAATTTCATGGCTGCAATCACCATCTGCAGTGATTTTGGAGCCCCCAAAAATAAAGTCTGACATTGTGTCTGCTGTTTCCCCATCTATTTGCCATGAAGTGATGGGATCAGATGCCATGATCTTTGTTTTCTAAACGTTGAGCTTTAAGCCAACTTTTTCACTCTCCTCTTTCACTTTCATCAAGAGGCTGTTTAGTTCCTCTTCACTTTCTGCCATAAAGTGGTGTCATCTGCATATCTGAGGTTATTGATATTTCTCCCGGCAATCTTGATTTCAGTGTGTGCTTCTTCCAGCCCAGTGTTTCTCATGATGTACTCTGCATATAACTTAAATAAGCAGGGTGACAATATACAGCCTTGATGTACTCCTTTTCCTATTTGGAACCAGTCTGTTGTTCCATGTCCAGTTCTAACTGTTGCTTCCTGACCTGCATATAGGTTTCTCAAGAGGCAGGTCAGGTGGTCTGGTATTCCCATCTCCTTCAGAATTTTCCACAGTTTATTGTGATCCATACAGTCAAAGGCTTTGCATTAATCAATAATGCATTAAATTATAGCTATTTTCCACTAGATGGGTCTGTGGGGTGGTAGAAGTTTTAAAGAGCAGTTCTTTCAGTTATTTACAGAGTTGTCGTGTGTGTGTGTGTGTGTGTGTGTGTGCTGGTTTCTGCTTGCTCACACCTGTGTAACTCACTCACCCTCACAACCAGCAGTCCCTCAGTACTCTCTCTGTGCCCTGAAGAATGCTACTTTCTGGGAACAAATATGAAAACAAGATGCTCCCTGATTTTACAAAGCCTCAAGGTACTATGAGATACAGATACCAAATTACAAAGCACGCCACAGGTGCTATCTTTTCTTTTATTTATGATAAAATTCACATAACATAAAATTTAACTATTTTACCATTTTTAAGTGGTTAGTTTGGTGTTCAGTACGTTCACATTGCTGTGCAACCAAGCTTGAGAATTTTTTTCTGCCTTGTAAAACTGAAATTCATACCCATTAAATAAACAGCTCCCCATTTACCCTCCCCCAGTCCCTGGAGACCACCATCCTACTTCCTGTCTTCTTGGATTTTACTCTCTAGGAATCTCACACAAATGGAATTGGAGTATTCATTCCTTTTGTGTCTGGCTTATTTCATTTAGTAAGATGTCATGAAGGTTTATCCACAGGTCAGAATTTTCTTCCTTTTTAAGGCTGAATAATGCTTCACGTAAGGATTTAGTTCCTTCCAAATTTTGGCTGCTATAAATATAGCTGTACCATAAATGCTATCTTGAAAGAATATATAAGACACTAAGGAAGAACTGAGGATCTCAAAGATGCACTAGGATTGACTCAGAAAATGAGGAGATTTTCACCATCCAGATGACAGAGGACCTGGGTCTCTGAGGCTGAGGGGCAGCATGTGCACTGGGAACAGGGAGGATGTGGTGCTTTGGGAGAAACTACACACAATCCGAGTTCAGGGGTGTGTGTGTGTCAAACAAACTGGCTGCAGAGGGAGGTGGGGAAGAGCTCCTAACACCTTGTCCAGTTCAGTCTCTTCTTCAGGATTCTGTCCTGATGCCAGCTGAGGGCCTCAATCTGAGTGCAGAAGGAACATCACAAGCAGACATGGATGCTGACAGGTCCAGGTCAAAGCCTCTCTGCCGTCTCCCACACAGATCTTCTCTGATCCAATCAATTTGCTTTTGACTTTGAGCCAGTCTCTAGACCTTGCCTCCATCTGATACCATGATTCCTCACTGCTGACTGGGTTATTATTGAGGCTCTTCTCTGGTGGACACAGCTCACCCCATGGCCCCTGCTGGAGTGGACTTGAAGCTATGCTATGGTTCCAGCAGCAGCTCACCAGGCCAGTAAGGATCAGATCTGTGCTAAAGAAAGCAGCAGTCTGTGGTGGGAGGGCAGGGGGATGGCAGCTCAGTGTGGGTGAGTGGAAGACAAGGCTACAGGAAGGGCTAAGAGACAGAGAGGGAGGCTGCAACCAGAGGGCACCATGGGAGGAAGAGAAGATTTCAGAAATACAAACAAGTAAATATGGCAAGGAATGAAATATTGGAGAGTTAGGGCCAGGAAGACAAGGCTGATGTCCCAGACTTTGTATGAATAATCAGCCCTGGATCCCAGAGCCCATCAACCATCATGAGGGAACTCATGACACAGGGAAGAAATTTCTTGGTATCCCCATTCCATGGTCAGCTTCCAAGAAAGATTAGCCTACAATGTCACTGATCTAATCTGCATCCATTAGAAACAGAGTCCCCCTGACACACTGACAAAGAAGTCAAGAGCCGATGTGGTGCTAAATCTTTAGATTTTAAAATCTTTAAAATCTTCAGATTTTAAAAAGGCAAATGGCTTAAACTAACCTTTTGTCCTGGGTTAAATTTTGGATACATGTTCCACAATACCAGAGGCCCGTCCGATGTATGCCTGAAGTACACATTGTGAAGGGAAATCATTCCTTTGTTGGGCCAGGATGGTGGTGGACGATACTCAAGTTCCCAGGATGCTTCTTTCACAAGGTCTGTGTATTCAATCACCCTTTCTACTGAAATCATCTGAAACACGTATGACATCTCATGAGTTAGTATCAGAGAGTCTTGTTTATAGATGTCCAGACATTGTAAATGAAACCTTCTGCTTTTATACAGTTCAGAACAACAACCACAAAGATCTAGATTTAGATCTCAGCATCCACAAAGGACAGAAGTAGGAGTCTGATAAGGCCTTGGATGATTTAAAACTTATTCATCATCTTCAACACTTTTACATATGACTATTTCCTTCAATTTTATATTAAAGTTAAAAAATTAAAGAAATGCATAGTAAAATTTTATTGATCCTCCTTTCACATCTGAATTAAAAAAAAAAGAATATTTTCAAAGAAAAGAATACTTTTGGACACCAATTAGTAATGTGTGGCCACAGAAGGGCCACGTGTTACAGATGAACAGAACTGGATGATCATCAAACCTCATTTTAATAATCAGTCATTTTCTACTCTGTTATGAGCTTTCCTGATAGCTCAGTTCATAAAGAATTTGTCTGCAATACAGGAGACCCTGGTTCAATTTCTGGGTTGGGAAGTTCCCCTTGAAGAAGGGATAAGCTAACCACTGCAGTATTCTTGGCCTTGCCTTGTGGCTCAGCTGGTTAAGAATCCTCCTACAATGCAGGTGACCTGGGTTTGATCCCTGGGTTGGGAAGATCCCCTAGACAAGGGAAAGGCTACCCACTCCAATATTCTGGCCTGGAGAATTCCATGGACTGTATAGTCCATGGGGTCGCAACTGAGTGACTTTCACTACTTCTACTCTGTTAGAAGAAAGATATGGAAAAATTTCATTTTTATTATTTTTATCCCTTTAGGAAAATGTACAAATATTCAAAAGTGTATAATGTTTCTTCTAAACAACCATGACTCCACACCTTAGAGAGCATATTCTGAGAGGGAGCCTATCCTACCAGGAAGAAGGGCCACCAGCAAATTCGGTGTTCAACACACACAAAAACAAATGATAAAATTGGAGATGGGTGGAGGAACATAGTAATTAAATAAACCTCAAAATATTGGAATATTTTCTTTTACCAAAAATGAGGAATTACCCATTAAGAAACAAATACAAACAAGCTGCTAAGAAATTAGCTTACATTGTCTCCAGAATTTCAGAACCTCCCTCCTTCAGAGACATTTATTGTATTTGAAGACAGTTTGTGATGAATACAAAACCTTCTAACATGGCATACACATGACAGAAAAATATGTGTATATTTTATTTTACATTAACTTTAAGCACATGGAAAGTGAAAGTGAAACTTGTTCAGTCATGCCCAACTCTTTGCAACCCCATGAACTGTAGCCTGCCAGGCTCCTCTGTCCATGGGGATTCTCCAGACAAGAATACTGGAGTAGCCATTCCCTTTACCATGGGATCTTCCCAACCGAGGGATCGAACCTGAGTCTCCTGTGTCTCCTGCATTGCAGGAGGATTCTTTACCATCTGAGCCACCAGGGAAGCCCTTAAGAAGATGGAGGAGAATGTAAAAAACTTTGTAAAATGATGTAAAAATAACAGTTTCATTATTTTACATAAGAATTGCTTTTATGTCATATAACAGCAAGGAGACCTGAAAAGGCTAAGAACAGAAAAATAAACATCACCATGTTCTCAACTTCCGCACTTTGCCTGACGCACCACTGGAAGATACTGATAAGTGTGATGGTTAGTGACAGGACGAGGCCAACATGCCCAGCATCCAAAGCTAAATGAGGAAGAAGAAGAAGAAAGTCAGTCTCCTTCTCAACCCTTCACACAGGTCCTTCTGTCACTCTACAAAGAAGACTCCTTTATTTTTATGATTTTCATTGGAGTATAGTTGATTTACAAAGTTGTGTTAGTTTCAGGTGTACAGTAAAGTGAATTAGCCAGACATATATGTAATCTGCTCTTTTAAAATTATTTTTCCACATACATCATTACAGAGTATTAAATAGAGTTCCCTGTGCTATACAGTAGGTCTTTTTTAGTTAGCTATTTTATAAATAGTAGTGAGAAGACTCCTTTATAATATTTAAATCATTTGTATGTAATGATAGTATTACTCATAATATTACTTCTGTTGTATGAGACAATAATAGTTTAAAAAAAAAAAACCACTATGAGGGACTTTCCTGGTGGTCCAATAGCTAAGACTCCGAGCTCCCAATGCAGGGGGTCCAGGTTCGATCCCTGGTCAGGGAACTAGATGGACTACATATGCCACAACTAAGAATTCACATGCTGCAACTAAAGTCCTGCCTATTACAACTAAGACTGAAGATCCTGCATGCCCCAACTAAGACCCGGTACAGCCAAATAAATAAGTAATTTTTAAAAAATATTATGAATTTAGAAGGAATCTCCACACTGTTCTCCATAGTGGTTGTACTAGTTTGCATTCCCACCAACAGTGTAAGAGGGTTCCCTTTTCTCCACACCCTCTCCAGCATTTATTATTTGTAGACTTTTGGATCGCAGCCATTCTGACTGGTGTGAAATGGTACCTCATAGTGCTTTTGATTTGCATTTCTCTGATAATGAGTGATGTTGAGCATCTTTTCATGTGTTTGTTAGCCATCTGTATGTCTTCTTTGGAGAAATGTCTATTTAGTTCTTTGGCCCATTTTTTGATTGGGTCGTTTATTTTTCTGGAGTTGAGCTGTAGGAGTTGCTTGTATATTTTTGAGATTAGTTGTTTGTCGGTTGCTTCATTTGCTATTATTTTCTCCCATTCTGAAGGCTGTCTTTCCACCTTGCTAATAGTTTCCTTTGATGTGCAGAAGCTTTTAAGGTTAATTAGGTCCCATTTGTTTATTTTTGCTTTTATTTCCAATATTCTGGGAGGTGGGTCATAGAGGATCCTGCTGTGATGTATGTCAGAGAGTGTTTTGCCTATGTTCTCCTCTAGGAGTTTTATAGTTTCTGGTCTTACGTTTAGATCTTGAATCCATTTTGAGTTTATTTTTGTGTATGGTGTTAGAAAGTGGTCTAGTTTCATTCTTTTACAAGTGGTTGACCAGATTTCCCAGCACCACTTGTTAAAGAGATTGTCTTTAATCCATTGTATATTCTTGCCTCCTTTGTCAAAGATAAGGTGTCCATATGTGCGTGGATTTATCTCTGGGCTTTCTATTTTATTCCATTGATCAATATTTCTGTCTTTGTGCCAGTACCATACTGTCTTGATAACTGTGGCTTTGTAGTAGAGCCTGAAGTCAGGTAGGTTGATTCCTCCAGTTCCATTCTTCTTTCTCAAGATCACTTTGACTATTCGAGGTTTTTTGTATTTCCATACAAATTGTGAAGTTATTTGTTCTAGCTCTGTGAAGAATACTGTTGGTAGCTTGATAGGGATTGCATTGAATCTATAAATTGCTTTGGGTAGTATACTCATTTTCACTATATTGATTCTTCCAATCCATGAACATGGTATATTTCTCCATCTATTAGTGTCCTCTTTGATTTCTTTCACCAGTGTTTTATAGTTTTCTATATATAGGTCTTCAGTTTCTTTAGGTAAATATATTCCTAAGTGTTTTATTATTTCCGTTGCAATGGTGAATGGAATTGTTTCCTTAATTTCTCTTTCTGTTTTCTCATTATCAGTGTATAGGAATGCAAGGGATTTCTGTGTGTTGGTTTTATATCCTGCAACTTTACTATAGTCATTGATTATTTCTAGTAATTTTCTGGTGGAATCTTTAGGGTTTTCTATGTAGAGGATCATGTCATCTGCAAATAGTGAGAGTTTTACTTCTTCTTTTCCAATTTGGATTCCTTTTATTTCTTTTTCTGCTCTGATTGCTGTGGCCAAAACTTCCAGAACTATGTTGAATAGTAGTGGTGAAAGTGGGCACCCTTGTCTTGTTCCTGACTTTAGAGGAAATGCTTTCAATTTTTCACCATTGAGGATAATGTTTGCTGTGGGTTTGTCATATATAGCTTTTATTATGTTGAGGTATGTTCCTTCTATTCCTGCTTTCTGGAGAGTTTTTATCATAAATGGATGTTGAATTTTGTCAAAGGCTTTCTCTGCATCTATTGAGATAATCAAATGGTTTTTATTTTTCAATTTGTTAATGTGGTGTATTACATTGATTGTTTTGTGGATATTGAAGAATCCTTGCATCCCTGGGATAAAGCCCACTTGATCATGGTGTATGATCTTTTTAATGTGTTGTTGGATTCTGATTGCTAGAATTTTGTTAAGGATTTTCCCACTGCTGGGCATACACACTGAGGAAACCAGAAGGGAAAGAGACACGTGTACCCCAATGTTCATCGCAGCACTGTTTATAATAGCCAGGACATGGAAGCAACCTAGTTGTCCATCAGCAGATGAATGGATAAGAAAGCTGTGGTACATATACACAATGGAGTATTACTCAGCCATTAAAAATAATACATTTGAATCAGTTCTAATGAGGTGGATGAAACTGGAGCCTATTATACAGAGTGAAGTAAGCCAGAAGGAAAAACATAAATACAGTATACTAACGCATATATATGGAATTTAGAAAGATGGTAACAATAACCCTGTGTATGAGACAGCAAAAGAGACACTGATGTATAGAACAGTCTTATGGACTCTGTGGGAGAGGGAGAGGGTGGGAAGATTTGGGAGAATGACATTGAAACATGTAAAATATCATGTAAGAAACGAGTTGCCAGTCCAGGTTCGATGCACAATACTGGATGCTTGGGGCTAGTGCACTGGGATGACCCAGAAGGATGGTATGGGGAGGGAGGAGGGAGGAGGGTTTAGGATGGGGAACACATGTATACCTGTGGTGGATTCATTTTGATATTTGGCAAAACTAATACAATATTGTAAAGTTTAAAAATAAAATAAAATTAAAAAATTAAAAAAATGTTCCTTAAAATCCCACAAATAAAAGGAAGATCATATAAATATCATCAAAAATAAAGTATAATTGATGCACTAAAAAAAAAATAAACTCTCAACTAACAAAGTTGTTAGATGACAGAGGATGAAATAGTTAGATGGCATCACCAACTCAATGGACATGAGTTTGAGAAAACTCAGGGAGTTGGCAATGGACAGGGAGGCCTGGCGTGCTGCAGTCCATGGGGTCACAAAGAGTCACACACGACTGAGCAATTGAACTGAACAAAGTTGTTCAGTCACTAAGTCATGTCTGATTCTGTGTCTCCATGGACTGCAGCACACCAGGCTTCCTGTCCTTCATTATCTCCTGGAGTTTGCTCAAACTCATGTCCATCGAGTTGGCGATGCCATCCAACCATCTCATCCTCTGCCACTCCCTTCTTCTCCTGCCTTCAATCTTTCCCAGTATCAGGGTCTTCTCTAATGAGTCAGCGCTTCTCATCAGGGGGTCAAAGTATCAGAGCTTCAGCTTCAGCATCAGTCCTTCCGGTGAATATTCAGGGTTGATTTCCTTTAGGATTGACTGGTTTGATCTCTTTACAGTCCAAAGGACTCTCATGAGTCTTCTCCAAAACCACAGCTTGAAAGCATCAATTTTTTGGCCCTCAGCCTTTTTTAAGGCCCAACTCTTACATCTGTTGACAACTCTTACATGACTACTGGAAAAAATATACCTTCACTATGTGGATCTTTGTTCTCAAAGTGACATCTCTGCTTTGTAATATTCTGTCTAGATTTGTCATAGCTTTCCTTCCAAGAAGCAAACATCTTTTCATTCATGGCTGCAGTCACAGTTTGAAGAGATTTTTGGAATCCAAGAAAATAAAATATGTCACTGTTTTTAATTTTTCCCCAGATGGGACCGGATATCATGATCTTAGTTTTTTGAATGCTGAGTTTTAAGCCAGTTTTTTCACTCTGCTCTGTTACTTTCATCAAGAGGCTCCTCACTTTCTGTCATTAGAGTGATATCATCTGCATATCTGTGGTTATTGATATTTCTCCCAGAAATCTTGATTCCAGCTTGTGCTTCATCCAGCCCAGCATTTTGCATGATGTATTCTGCATATAAGTTAAATAAACATAGTGACAATATACAGCCTTGTCATTCTCCTTCTCCAGTTTTGAAGCAGTCCATTGTTCCTCGTCCAGTTCTAACTGTTTCTTCTTGACTTTCATACAGGAGACATATAAGATGGTCTGGTATTCCTATCTCTTTCAGAATTTTTCACAGTTTGTTGGGATCTACACAGTCAAAGCCTTTCACATAGTCAATGAAGCCGATGTTTTTCTGGAATTCCCTTGCTTTCTCTATGATCCAGTAAATACTGGCAATTTGATCTCTGGTTCCTCTGCCTTTTGTAAATCCAGCATGTATAGCTGGAAGTTCCGGATTCATGTACTGCTGAAGTCTTGTTTGAAGGGATTTTAATATATCCTTGAATTCAGTTCAGTTCAGTCACTCAGTCATGTGCAACCCTTTGCGACCCCATGAATCGCAGCACGCCAGGCCTCCCTGTCCATACCAACTCCTGGAGTTCACTGAGACTCATGTCCACTGAGTCAGTGATAACCTTACTAGCATGCAAAATAAGTGCAATTGCAAAAATAAACTCAAAATGGATTAAAGATCTAAACGTAAGACCAGAAACTATAAAACTCCTAGAGGAGAACATAGGCAAAACACTCTCCGACATACATCACAGCAGGATCCTCTATGACCCACCTCCCAGAATATTGGAAATAAAAGCAAAAATAAACAAATGGGACCTAATTAACCTTAAAAGCTTCTGCACATCAAAGGAAACTATTAGCAAGGTGAAAAGACAGCCTTCAGAATGGGAGAAAATAATAGCAAATGAAGCAACCGACAAACAACTAATCTCAAAAATATACAAGCAACTCCTACAGCTCAACTCCAGAAAAATAAACGACCCAATCAAAAAATGGGCCAAAGAACTAAATAGACATTTCTCCAAAAAAGACATTTAGATGGCTAACAAACACATGAAAAGATGCTCAACATCACTCATTATCAGAGAAATGCAAATCAAAAGCACTATGAGGTACCATTTCACACCAGTCAGAATGGCTGCAATCCAAAAGTCTACAAATAATAAATGCTGGAGAGGGTGTGGAGAAAAGGGAACCCTCTTATACTGTTGGTGGGAATGCAAACTAGTACAGCCACTATGGAGAACAGTGTGGAGATTCCTTAAAAAACTGGAAATAGAACTGCCTTATGATCCAGCAACCCCACTGCTGGGCATACACACTGAGGAAACCAGAAGGGAAAGAGACACGTGTACCCCAATGTTCATCGCAGCACTGTTTATAATAGCCAAGACATGGAAGCAACCTAGATGTCCATCAGCAGATGAATGGATAAGGAAGCTGTGGTACATATACACAATGGAGTATTACTCAGCCATTAAAAATAATACATTTGAATCAGTTCTAATGAGGTGGATGAAACTGGAGCCTATTATACAGAGTGAAGTAAGCCAGAAGGAAAAACATAAATACAGTATACTAACGCATATATATGGAATTTAGAAAGATGGTAACAATAACCCGGTGTACGAGACAGCAAAAGAGACACTGATGTATAGAACAGTCTTATGGACTCTGTGGGAGAGGGAGAGGGTGGGAAGATTTGGGAGATTGGCAATGAAACATGTAAAATATCATGTAGGAAACGAGTTGCCAGTCCAGGTTCGATGCATGATGCTGGATGCTTGGGGCTGGTGCACTGGGACGGCCCAGAGGGATGGTATGGGGAGGGAGGAGGGAGGAGGGTTCCGGATGGGGAACACATGTATACCTGTGTCGGATTCATTTTGATATTTGGCAAAACTAATACAATTATGTAAAGTTTAAAAATAAAGTAAAATTAGAGAAAAAAAAATAAATTAAAAAAAAAAATAAGTGCAATTGTATGATAGTTTGAACATTCTCTGGGATTGCCTTTCTTTGGGATTGGAATGTAAACTGACCTTTTCCAATCCTGTGGCCACTGTTGAATTTTCCAAATTTGCTGGTATATTAAGTGCCGCACTTCAACAGAATCATCTTTTAGGAGTTTAAATTGCTCAGCTGGAATTCCATTACCTTCACTAGCTTTGTTTGTAGTAATGCTTTGAAGTTAAGATCCACTTGACTTCACAGTCCAGGATGTCTGGCTTAGGTGAGTGACCACATCATCATGGTTATCCAGGTCATTAAGATATTTTCTGTACAGTTCTTCTGTGTATTTATGCAATCTCTTCCTAATCTCTTCTGCTTCTCTTAGATCCTTACCATTTTCATTATTTATCATATTAATCCCACCTGGATTGAGATACACTTGACAGAATAATATAGGTGAGGATGTCATTGCTCAGATTTTTATCCTTATGCTTCAATTATCATTATGTAATTTCACTTTCTATGTCCAGTGTAGCTGCAATTGAAATCACAAAAACAAGGCAATGGGTTTTGCAAAACAAGGCAATGCTTTTAAATCTAAAAAATTACTCTCATTTTTGCGTTAAAGACTGTGATTCAGGGTTCTTGCTATGGAATAGAGAGGGATGGTGAATTCATGACACACATTCCAACAACCCCTCATCTGTGATCCACACAGCAGTGAGGATATTGTTTTTGCTACAGAGACTCTTTCTAACACCATTACACTGGACCCCTACAACCAAGAGATCCAAGTAGCCCTAAAGCTAAAACCTATAACCTAAACTGTCAGTTCAGTTCAGTTGCTCAGTCCTGTCTGACTCTTTGTGACCCCATGAATTGCAGCATGCTAGGCCTCTCTGTCCATCACAAACTCCCAGAGTTCACTCAAACTCATGTCCATTGAGTCAGTGATGCAATCCAGCGATCTCCTCCTCTGTCATCCCCTTCTCCTCCTGCCTCCAATCCCTCCCAGCATCAGAGTCTTTTCCAATGAGTCAACTCTTCACATGAGGTGGCCAAAGTACTGGAGTTTCAGCTTTAGCATCACTCCTTCCAAAGAACACCCAGGGCTGATCTCCTTTAGAATGGACTGGTTGAATCTCCTTGCAGTCCAAGGGACTCTCAAGAGTCTTCCCCAACACCACAGTTCAAACGCATCAATTCTTCAGCGCTCAGCTTTCTTCACAGTCCAACTTTCACATCCATACATGACCACTGGAAAAACCATAGCCTTGACTAGCAGACCTTTGTTGGCAAAGTAATGTCTCTGCTTTTCAATATGCTATCTAGGTTGGTCATAACTTTCCTTCCATGGATTAAGCGTCTTTTAATTTCATGTCTGCAATCACCATCTGCAGTGATTTTGGACCCCCCAAAAAATAAAGTCTGACACTGTTTCCACTGTTTCCCCATCTATTTCCCATGAAGTGATGGGACCAGATGCCATGATCTTTGTTTTCTGACTGTTGAGCTTTAAGTCAACTTTTTCACTCTCCACTTTCACTTTCATCAAGAGGTTTTTAGTTCCTCTCCACTTTCTGCCATAAGGGTGGGGTCATCTGCATATCTGAGGTTATTGATATTTCTCCCAGAAATCTTGATTCCAGCTTCTGCTTCTTCCAGCCCAGCGTTTCTCATGATGTACTCTGCATTTAAGTTAAATAAGCAGGGTGACAATATACAGCCTTGATGTATTCCTTTTCCTATTTGGAGCCAGTCTGTTGTTCCATGTCCAGTTCTAATTGTTGCTTCCTGACCTGCATATAGGTTTCTCAAGAGGCAGGTCAGGTGGCCTGGTATTCCCATCTCTTGAAGAATTTTCCACAGTTTATTGTGATCCACATAGTCAAAGGCTTTGGCATAGTCAATAAAGCAGCAATAGATGTTTTTCTGGAACTCTCTTCCTTTTTCCATGATCCAGCGGATGTTGGCAATTTGATCTCTGGTTCCTCAGCCTTTTCTAAGCTGTACAGAAAGCTTAATAGTAAACTTGGTTCTCTGTATCCAACTACAGGACACTACCTGGGATGTTCAGAAGGTCATCCTGCTACAGTTATGTAGACCTCAACCCATTCAAAGAAAGATAAAAAGAAAAAAGATCTCCTCGATGACCTACTGTAAACAAACAAACAAACAGCCTACTTAAGCAATCTACAGATTCAATGCAATCCCTATTCAATTACCAATGGCATTTTTCACAGAATTAGAACAAAAAAGTTTACATTTTGAATGGAAACACAAAATACCATAAATAGCCAATGTAATCTTGAGAAAGAAGAAAAATGAAGCTAGGAAGAATCATGCCCCCTGTCTTTAGACTATATTACAAAGCTACAGTAACAGAAAGTGGCACCAAATGCTATGTGGCACCAAAATCAGAAATACAGATCAACAGAACAGGACAGAAAGTCCAGAAATAACTCCCAGGCACATATGATCACTTATGACAAAGTAAGCAAGAATATACAATGGAGAAAAGACTGTTTCTTCAATAATTGGTGCTGGGAAAACTGGACAGCTACATGTAAAAGAATAAAATTAGAACTTTCCCTAACATCATACACAAAAATAAACTCAAAATGGATTACAGATGTAAATGTAAGACCAGACACTACAAAACTTTTAGATGAAAACATAGGGAGAACTCTCTCTGACATAAATTGCAGCACCTCCTAGAGTAATGAAAATAAAATAAAACATAAACAAATGGGACCCAATTAATCTTAAAAGCTTTTGCATAGCAAAGAAAACCATAAAAAAATACCAAAGACAGTCTTCAGAATGGGGAGAAATATTTGCAAACAAAGTGACTTACAAGGGATGACTCTCCAAAATATACAAACTGCTTATGCAGTTCAATATAAAAATAAATAAATAAATAAACAAAAAATCCAAAAAATGGGCAGAAGATTAAAAGAGATGGTCTCCAAAGAGGAAACACAGATGGCAAAAAAAAAAAAAAAAAAAAGCATGAAAAGATGGTCAATATCTCTAATCGTTAGAAAAATGTATATCAAAACTACAGTGAAAAAAAATGAAAAAAAAAAAGCAAAAAACTACAGTGAGGTTTCAATTTACCACAGTCAGAATGACCATCATCAAAACAATAAATACTGGAGAGGATGTGGAGAAAAGGGAACCCTCCATCACTGTTGGTGGGAATGTAAACTGGTAAAGCCACTATGGAGAACAATATGGAGTTTCCTTTAAAAACTAAAAAGAGAGCTACCATATGATCCAGCAATCCCACTCCTGGGCATATATCCAGAGAAAACCATACTTCTAAAAGATACATCCACTCTTATGATCACTGTAGCACTATTTACAATAGCCAGAACATAGAAGCAACCTAAATGTCCATCAACAGAGTAATGGATAAGGAAGATGCGCTATTATACATATAGTGTAATATTACTCAGCCATAAAAAAGAGTGAAATAATACCATTTGCAGCAACATGGCTGGACCTAGAGATTTTCATACTGAGTGAAGTAAGTCAGACAGAGAAACAGAGGATATGATATTGCTTATATATGGAATATAACAAAAGGCTACAAATGAACTTATATACAAAACAGAAGTAGTGTAACAGATGTAGAAAATAAACTTATGGTTAACAGGGGATAAGTGAGGGGAGGGATAAATTGGAAGACTGGGATTGACACATACAACTATATATAAAATATTAAAATAGATAACTAATAAGAAACTACTGTACAGTACAGAGAACTTGGTAATGGCCTACATAAGAAAGAACCTAAAAAAGAGTGGATATATGTATATGTATAGCAGATTGACTTTGCTGTACATCGGAAACTAAGACAACAGTGTAAATGAACTATACCCCAGTAAAACTGAAAATAAAAATGAAAGAATGTCCTGAGCAAGCCAAAGCAGGGGCCCAAGGCACCAAAGGTCTGCTGGAGCAGGCACATCATACCTGGACTTTGCTCCTAAGGACTCTGAAAGTGAAAAATAGAAATTCTTTTCTAAAAGACAGTTCATTTGAAGTATTAATCAAAATGCAAATTACTAAAAAAAAATATACATTCACCCCAATGTTCATGGGGTATGGAAAAAGAATCTTTAAAAAGTGGATATATGTATAACAGAGTCACTTGGCCATACACCTGAAGCTAACACATTGTAAATCAACCATATGCCAATCATTTTTTTTAATGGCCTCAAAAAGACCTACTGTAAATAAATAAGTAAATTAAAAAAAAGATAAAAGTTTTCATTAAGACACAAACAACTTCTCATGGACCACACTGTGGAGTCACATACTGCAGACACTTAAATACAATTCATTAGAACCAAAGAGTATATATTAGACATGATGATTAGAGTTTAATAACTACAAAAAAAAAGCTAAAAAGTGTAAACATACCACAAATATTCACATCTGTACTTACTTTCTACCAGAATCAGGGCCCCAAAAGCAACAGCAGTGACAAAGATGGCACAGATGACATCTAGATACACAGCGAGCCATCGGGACGTCGTCAAAAGCAGGAACCAAGCCTCTGGATTTGTGAACCGTAATAAGTGTAATACAAAAACCATGTTAGCTGCTTCTCATGAGGGAGAATATTTTCTCAGTTGAGCTACAGAAGATTTTACACAGGTAGGACAGCAAAGTTACATACCCAAGGAACCTGAAGATTCTAGAAAACTAGGTTCTAACACAAGACAATGTATGAGACACACAGAAATCAGTCCAGGAAGCATGAATTGAAAACTTCAACCCACAGGTTATCAACAGAAATAAGATCAGAAGAAGGAAGATGGAAAATCGTCTCATCTGTGCATTTCCTGCAGTGCTGGGCCTCAGCGTGAAGATTATCCTCTCACAGGGTCGACTGCTCCCAGCTCTCACACAGCAGAGAGCACAGCTCACACTGTTTCCAGCACCTTCTGCCCTCACTATATGGCCCTGCAGTGTTTATTCTTAGGATCCAGTGTCTATATGACCATCAGCTAACAGGATCTGCATGTGACTTTCAAAATGCCATTTTTATCTTCAAAATACAATAATTATCGGAAAGTTTGGCTTGGATTTTATAGACTTAGAAGAAATTCTGAATTTTCTACCTAGGGAAAAAATTTCACTGATTAAAAACATAATCAAGTGGGTGGCAAATCAGGAAATTATTTCCTCAATCACATCTGCCACCCTCCACGCTCTGGAAAGTCAGCAAACCGCAGTCTGGAGGGTGAGAACAGCCACCACCTGGTTTTGTAAATAAACTTTTATTGGAACACAGAAACCACCATTTTCTGATGTATTATCTTTGCCTGTCTTTGTGCTACAACAGCAAAGGTGAGTAGTTGCAACAGACATGGTACAGCACACAAGCCTACAATATTTTCTATCTGGATCTTCACAAAAAAGAAGTTAGCTGACACTCTTACCCTAAAGAGACAGAAGTCTACAGGGCACAGTGATGCAAGGACAATGAGAGCCAGTCAGGGGAGAAAAGCAGGGGATGACAGGGAAGAAGGGAGCACTGAGGAGATGCTGAGAGGAAGGGGTGGGGGAGGCAGGTGTGTAGAGGGGGATGAGGAGTGACACAGAGAGAGGTGCTGGCCTACTAGGCCACCTGAGAGGGAGGTCAGCCTCAGAAGGGAGCACATGCCATCCTTTGAAATCATCTCCAGAAACTTACAGACCTGAGTACAAATCCTGGTGTGTATCAAACAGTTCCTGAAACTTCTGTTCAGCTTTATATGCCCGGATGGTCCAGAGTCCCCGGAGAGAAGATGCTAAGTGGGAAAATACAGGGCTCCATGCTGGGGAAGCAGAGACAGAGAAGGTCAAGAAGGCTGGATGCAAGGAAACCCACTGCCTCCCGGGCTCTGTGGTCACACATCCCGCCAAAGAGAATCCTCCATGTGACCCTCAAAGTCCTGCTCACACCAAGCTTCACTTTAATGACCTGGGAATGAAAGCTTCTCCTTGAAACTATCTTTGATCAAGTTCAAACCACAGCTAGATTTAGATAAAGAAATTATTGTTCTTTCATCAAGATCCTCTCACACACGCCTCCCTCCAAATTCTTCTGGCATCTCATCAGGTGGAAATTGTTGACAATTTTTTAAAAATATATTGAAGTACAGTTGATTTACAATAATGTTCTAGTTTAAGGTATATAGTATAGTCATTCAGTTATTTTTTTCAGATTTTATTTCATTACAGGTTAATACAAGATACTGAATAAAATTCCCTGTGCTTTGCAGTAATTCATTGTTGTTGTCTATCTGACACATTAATAGCAGTATGTCTATTAATCCCATACTTCTAACTTGTTCTTCCCTCTCTCCCAATCCCCTTTGCCAACTGTAAGTTTGTTTTCTATGTCTCTGAGTCTATTTCTATTTTGGGTACAGATTCATTTGTATTGTTTTTAGATTCCATATATAAGTGGTATCGTATTTATCTTCCTCTGACTGACTTTACTAATAATAATATTCCCAAGTCCATCGATGCTGCTGCAAATGCTAATATTCCATTCTTTTTCATGGGTGAGTAATTACCCTTCACTATTGGGTAGTGAAGTGAAGAATAATGGTAGTGAATTACCATTCACTAATTTTTGAATCAGTAGCCTTTTAAAATTTAATTCCTAATTAGAGTCCTCACCACACTGAATTTTGTGGCCGTCGCCTTCTTAGATGAGTAACCTAAGGGCTGGGATAGAGTCAGTACATCCCCCATCCTGCACCAGAGCCAGACACAGGACAGGGTGAGATAAATAAGGGCAGTGGACAGTCTGCTGCCTCCCCCGTCGTGGGCCTCTCTCTGCACCTGTGCCAGGAGCCTCTGTGTGGGTCACAGAGCACCTGGCACTGCCCCGCCCTTGTGCCCACAGGACCCGACAGACGAGGAGCCTTTGAACAGTCTTGACTTCCATTCCAGGAACCTGATGGACATTTTATTAGCTGTCTGCTAGATACCTGTCCTGGTGTTCTGAGGTCACTGTGGCATGTGACACATCAATCTTTTAGAATCTGACAGTGGCCTTAGTGGCCATTCTCTTTTGAGTGACTTCATGTGGATTTGGGCTTGGTGTCACATGACTGGCCATTCATTTCCTGCCTTCTTCTCTAAGAGCACACTGACCACAAGCACCAAGGTCAGGCTCCTGCCTATCAGGGAACAGGTGGGCTGAAGGCTGCCAAGCAGGGAGGACACTTCTGGTGGGGTTTTCATTCCTCCCATGAATGAGGTTGTAATTTGCTGTTGTCAGGGGCACATAGTGAGTCTGTGACCTCTGTCTGAGGTGAGTGATAACTTGTGCTGTATCAGCAGGAAATACTGACATCACTTTGTTACCTGTGTGTCTCCTAGAGAAGACCTGTTAGTACAATTAGGTTGTTTATGGGAAGTTAGTAATGCATCTTACAGGAGGCTACAGAGATTTTATAAAATGATGGGGAAATAATCAAGGGGGAAACTCCAAACTGTTTTCAGGTCCTCACTTTTTAGTCCAGTATCTGAATTCCTGTCTGATGACAGTTCAGTCAGTACCAACATGCATCTGGGCACTGCACATTTAAAGGAGTTGAGGTACAAATAGATAAAGACACAGAACCTCCTCTTGTGTTTAGTGTTCCCAATTCTATAAGGAAGGAAGGAGAAGGCTTCCTTCTGTGAGACACTGGGGCTCAGAGAGAATGGGAAGCCCTCAGCTGGGGGAGGACAGCTTGGGCTGCGGACCAGGTGACCATCCACTCAGCCCTAGGATGAGATGGTTGGATGGCATCACCAACTCAATGGACATGACTTTGAGCAAACTCTGGGAGATGGTGAAGGACAGGGCAGCCTGGGATGCTACATGTAGTCCATGGGGTCAAAGAGTCAGACACGACTGAGGGACTGAACACAACCACCACCACCACCTAGATAGAGAACATAAACATTCTAATCAACTGGCTACCGCATATGGTTATCTGAGGTGTGCAAGATGGGGTACCTGGATTAAATGTATTGTCTAACTTGTTTTATTGACTATATATTCCAAAGCCTTTGACTGTGTGGATCACAATAAACTGTGGAAAATTCTGAAAGAGATGGGAATACCAGACCACCTGACCTGCCTCTTGAGAAATCTGTATGCAGGTCAGGAATCAACAGTTAGAACTGGACATGGACTAAAAGACTGGTTCCAAATAGGAAAAGGAGTACGTCAAGGCTGTATATTGTCACCCTGCTTATTTAACTTCTGTGCAGAGTACATCATGAGAAACGCTGGGCTGGATGAAGCACAAACTGGACAAGATTGCCGGGAGAAATATCAATAACCTCAGATATGCAGATGACACCACCCTTATGGCAGAAAGTGAAGAGGAACTAAAAAGCCTGTTGATGAAAGTGAAAGAGGAGAGTGAAAAAGTTGGCTTAAAGCTCAATATTCAGAAAACGAAGATCATGGCATCTGATCCCATCACTTCATGGGAAATAGATGGGGAAACAGTGTCAGACTTTATTTTTCTGGGCTCCAAAATCACTGCAGATGGTGATTGCAGCCATGAAATTAAAAGACACTTACTCCCTGGAAGGAAAGCTATGACCAACTTAGATAGCATATTAAAAAGCAGAGACATTACTTTGCCAACAAAGGTCTGCTAGTCAAGACTATGGTTTTTCCAGTAGTCATGTATGGATGTGAGAGTTGGACTGTGAAGAAAGCTGAGCGCCGAAGAATTGATGTGTTTCAACTGTTGTGGTGGAGAAGACTCTTGAGAGTCCCTTGGACTGCAAAGAAATCCAGCCAGTCCATTCTAAAGGAGATCAGCCCTGGGTGTTCTTTGGAAGGAATGATGCTAAAGCTGAAACTCCAGTACTTTGGCCACCTCATGAGAAGATTTGACTCATTGGAAAATACTCTGATGCTGGGAGGGATTGGGGGCAGAAGGAGAAGGGGACGACAGAGGATGAGATGGCTGGATGGCATCACCAACTTGATGGACGTGAGTTTGAGTGAACTCTGGGAGTTGGTGATGGACAGGGACACCTGTCATGCTGCAATTTATGGGGTCGCAGAGTCGGACACGTCTGAGCCACTGAAATGAACTGAACTTAACCTGTTTCAGCCTACTCGGTGCAAAAAATCCAAATAATCCACAATGATGGTGCCAAAGTTCTCAGACTCTTCAGATCAAATACTGAGAAAATCCTGTACTGCTTCTTGACAAAAGCCTCAGAAGGAGCCCATTTCTCCACTTCCATGTGAATGGGAAATAGCTCTTGCCCCAAGCAAAAATTCTGTCAAATATTCTTTCTGGAACAACCTCTCTCTCAATGTGCCAGAGACCTGCTTTGCAACAAGACTATTGAATGACTTCATTTCATGAGTGGTCTCAAACCATAAAACGTCTGAACCCTGCCTACACAGAAGACTGGATGGAGCTCATCACTTCCTCTTCTGCCTCCCCAGGTGTTACCATCCCACTGAGTCATATAGGTAGAACTGCACACACACCTGGACTCTACTGCTCCCCATCCATCCAAACACCTCGCCAAACTCGACCTCACAGGAGGTTAGCTGCTTCTCTTGATGAATGAAAATGTCTTCTACAGATTTTATGAAACTGATGATCACTATTCTTTTTGCAAATAAAGGTAAGTACCTCAAGTGTTTATTATTAAAAACAAAACATACAAATGCCACCATAAAACAACTCCTCTGACTGGATGAACTGAGATTTTTTTCCACTTAGTAGATACAGAGAAGCATGACACTCAACATGAGTCTGTTCTTGGCTTGGTTTCTAGAAGGTTAAGTTGGTATTAATCTCCAATAATTATTCAGGGTTGAGGTCTCTGATGCAAACATATTCTCTCCTTACTTTTTGGTTATTTTTATAACTTTTAAAAATATATAACAATCTATTTTCCTTATTTTTGTTTTAATACTGATGAAATGTGTGCAATAATAAGAGAAAAATTTGATTATTTCATCATCTGTGATTACCTGTAGAATAGACTAATAAATCATAAAATGTGTTCCCCATTATTCTTTTTTTTTTTTTTTTTTTTGCTGTATCTTGCAGGATCTGGTTTCCCAACCAGGACTAAAGTGGTGGCCCCCACAGTGGAAGCACAGAGCCTTAATCACAGGACCACCAGGCATGCCTTTGTTCCCCACTATTCTAAAACTAGGAAGGTGAATGGAATTATCAACTAAATACATACTGAGCCGATCCCCCTCCTGTGTTCTCCTAGGGGATTATTTTCAGCATCATTTATATGAATAGCTTTGAGAAAGGGGAACACAAACAGTGTGGTTCAATTCAGTTCAGTCGCTCAGTTATGTCAGACTCTTTGTGACCCCATGAACTGCAGCACGCCAGCCCTCCCTGTCCATCACCAACTCGCGGAGTCCACCCAAACACATGTCCATTGAGTCGGTGATGCCATCCAACCATCTCATCCTCTGTTGTCCCCTTCTCCTCCTGCCCTCAATCTTTCCCAGCATCAAGGTCTTTTCAAATGAGTCAGCTCTCCACATCAGGTGGCCAAAGTATTGGAGTTTCAAACGCTTCAAAATCAGTCCTACCAGTGAACACCCAGGACTGATCTCCTTTAGGATGGACTGGTTGGATCTCCATGCAGTCCAAGGGACTCTCAAGAGTCTTCTCCAACACCATAGTTCAAAAGCATCAATTCTTCCCCACTCAGCTTTCAAACAGTGTGGTTATCACCCCAAATACTGAAAATGGCAAAGAGCAGACCTGAAAATAAAAGGGCTTATCTTTTCAATAGGGCTCCCCTGGTGGCTTAGATATCAGAGTCCACCAGCAATGCAGGAGAGCTGGGTTCAACCCCTGGGTCAGGAAGATCCTCTGGAGAAGGGAATGGCTATCCACTCCAGTATTCTTGCCTGGGGAATTCCATGGACAGAAGAGCCTGGTGGGCTACAAACCATGCAGTCTCAAAGAGTCAGACATGATTAAGCGACTAACACACATCTTTCCAATACTTTTAACAACTGCAACTTACTAGAACATGTGAAAGAATATTTTTTTCAAATATATCACTTTTGACATATATTTCCTGAGGTCTCCTTTCCTTTCCCTAATCTTTTCCTTTCCTTGTCATTTCTGGTAACTTTCAGTTCAGTTCAGTTCATTCACTCAGTCGTGTCCAACTCTTTGTGACTCCATGAACCGCAGCACGCCAGGCCTCCCTGCCCATCACCAGTTCCCAGAGTTTACCCAAACTCATGTCCATTGAGTCAGTGATGCCATCCAACCATCTCATCCACTATTGTCCTTTTCTCCCCCCGCCTTCAATCTTTCCCAGCATCAGGGTCTTTTCAAATGAGTCAGCTATTCATATCAGGTGGCCAAAGTATTGGAGTTTCAGCTTCAACATCAGTCCTTCCAATGAACACTCAGGACTGATCTCCTTTAGGATGGCCTGGTTAGATTTCTTTGCAGTCCAAGGGACTCTCAAGAGTCTTCTCTCCAACGCCATGGTTCAAAAGCATCAATTCTTCAGTGCTCAGCTTTCTTTTGAAGAACAATTCTCTATTTTCCTTCTACATTAGTTCCAAAATGATGAAATACTTTCAAGAATAGTATTAACAGAGTGGATACTCTGTGTTAGGACATAGGTCATGAACAAGACAGAAATGGTTCTTGTCTTCATGGTGCTCACATCCATCCTCCTTGGGATAAAATGCAAAGGGCAGCTGACCCGCCGCCAGCTCCATTTGCCTTAAGGGCCAAACCTACTCTCAGGGGCCATAACTTTCAATCACCTAATGTTAACAGTGAGAAATCCCATAGAACAGTCTGCAGAGTTTCAGGGGTCTGGTTAATTGAGGCATAAATGGAAGATAGACTGCACTGCCATCCCAACCTGAGAGCCCTGGTACTCACTTGTACATTCCAGGCGTTTCACATCTCGTGATGTCTCTAAGAAATATCGCCGAAGAAAAAAGAAAATGATGCCAAGGGGAATCACAGGTATAGCAGTCCAAGGAATTGCAGCCACCATCACGCCCACCACACCAATCACAAGTAGAAATGTCTGAAATAGCGAAAATACAGAGGCCTTCATGTCAAGGATACTTTTCAAAGATAAATTTTATTGATTTGTTAGGATTAAACTCCTTTCCTTGAAACTTGTTGAAACAGCAGGGAATGCTTTCCCTTCCAAAGAAATAGAAGTATAGGTGGTCCTCATGATGTTTATTGCATGCACCAAACACTCTGATAAGAACTTTCTAGGTATCAGCTCTTGTGATACACTCAGTAGCCCTTTGAGGCAGGAATTATTATTTTTAACAGATGAGACTATTTGAGGCTCAGAGAGTAGGAGCTGCATCTCAAACTATCAGGAGTCAGCAGGTGTTACTAGAGAGAGGAGTGAGCAAGCATTACAGATGAGGGATCCAGATGCTTCAGCTATCCATGTAGGGAAAAAGAAGGAGTTAATCACTTTCACTTTTCACTTTCATGCATTGGAGAAGGGAATGGCAACCCACTCCAGTGTTCTTGCCTGGAGAATCCCAGGGACGGGGGAGCCTGGTGGGCTGCCGTCTATGGGGTTGCACAGAGTCAGACACGACTGAAGCGACTTAGCAGCAGCAGCAGCAGCAATTACAAATTCAGCGTAACATATCTAGTAACAGTATTATCTAATTTTACAAATGGAGACAGTGAGGCACAGGGAGAGGAAAAGCAACTTACTGGAAACTGCAAAGCCTAAGTCACGGAGCTGGGAACCCCATGTCATGAGCCATTATGTCATATTTAAGCTTGCCCCCAACATACAGCCATCTTTCTATCATTATACTAAGTATTTAAAATGCCCATTCCAAAGGTTAACTATTATAACACCACCAGATTCCATTTACAGTGTGTGTACTGTGTGTAAGGCCCTGTGCTGAGTTCCATGAACATTCTCTTAATCATCACATTATCCCCTGAGATGATTTTCTCTTAGGAAATGATCTAGGTCTAAGAAAGACAGCAGGTAGAACAGAAAATGAAATCATTGGTTGATGCTGATTTAAGCATCCATCTTTATCAGGAAAAGTATGATGATACTCTGGAGGACAGTATCAGGCAATAAGAATGCAATCAACACTTAGTGCCTGCCTGCTATGAAAGTCGGGTGAGGTACTAGGGACTAGCAGATTCATCCAGTCTTGGCCAAGGCCTCTGAAGTTTATGATCTCAGGTGGATACAAATCCATGGTGATCTGCACAGGGGGATGGGGAAACACAGGGAAGAATACCTGAATATTTTTAGACAATTCTAAGACTCATGACTGATTTTATAGGCTTGTTTAACAAATATAAAGAATGGCATGAATGACTTGCAGGCAGTAATCACAGTTGATGGAAATTTTGACAAAAAAGGAGCTGGGATGAGAAGGCTGAGATGCTTGTCTGAGTTAACACTGGCTATTCTTTAAGATAAGAAATGATGAAGTTGGGAGGGTAAGTGGCTGTCCTAAAGTTTCCCAAGAAGGTATTGCTTATCCTGGAGAAAGAGAGAAACGGTTTGTACTCAGAGAATCCCAGAGCCACAGCTGCAGGCAGGAGGAACAAACAACCAGAACTGTGACTCTGTGGCCAGGAGCCCTTGGGAACCAAACTGCATGATCTGAATGGAGACCCACGTGCTTTTCCTGTTTCTCCCCACCTCTGCTGTGGTATCAAAAGAAAACTCAGAGTGAAGAGCATGGAGTTCTGAAGGAATAAATGCTAATCGTAAGTGGAGAAAAGTAGGGCTGTCTGACCGCCCTCCTATTAGACCTACAGAGAACAATTTCTTTCAGCCACTGGCTTGACTGTGCATCCTACCAGGCTACAACCTTCATGTTCATAGGGAGGGGTCCTTCCAGCTCCTTCTATGTCTAGCCTTTAGGTCACTTGGCTTGCCATTGTTTTTTGTCAAAAACAAAAAACTACACCTAAAGTGTTAATTATTAAAAGAAAAAAAACCAAATTACTGGTTTTTAGCCGACTTGCATCATTTGATGAACAACATTCATCCGTTTCAATAAGCTGGCTCTCCCCAGGTGGCTTCCCTAGTGGATCAGTCATTAAAGAATCTGACTGCTATGCAGGAGACCCAGGTTTGGTCCCTGGGTCAGGAAGTTCCCCTGGAGAAGGAAATGGCAACTGACTCCAGTATTCTTGCCTGGAACATCCCATGGACAGAGGAACCTGACATGCTAGAGTCCATTAGGTCAAAAAGAGTCAGACAAGACTGAGTGACTAAACCACTCCAGGTGAGGGCCTTTTATGACTAACCCAGCCTGGCACATAGCCTGGGAAGCAGAGGTGAGATCAAAATGAAGGGCTCCATGGAAGCTGTGCCAATGCTTTTTCCTTAGGTACCCACTGAAGACCCATTACTAATGCTCTCAGAAACTCTGGAGTTAGGTTCAGATTTCATGGCCCTAAATTCTAAAGCAATTCAAACAGGGTACCTCTAACAGCTTTATTATACATACACACACACACACACAACATATTGGCTTCCCAAGTGGCTCAGATGGTAAAGAATCTGCCTGTAATGCAGAAGACCCAGGTTTGATCCCTGGGTTTGGAAGATCCCCTGGAGAAGGGATGGGCAACCCACTCCAGTATTCCTGCCTGGAAAATCCCATGGACCGAGGAGCCTGGCAGGCTACAGTCCATGGGGTCCCAAAGAGTTGGACATCACTGAGAACTTTTACTTTTATATTTATGTACACTTGTGAATCTTTTATTGCCAGCCATCTTAAACCCTTTATAGAAGTTTGTAGAAGATGAAAATAGTATCTAAGCAAGAAGTTAACATCTGAAGAAGGAAACAAAAGATCCTAGTGTACAATAAACATACAATAAATCCCTTCCTTGTAGCCAAGCTCATTTCTTTCTCCTACATTCTCAGAAATGCCAAAAAGCCCAATTCAAGCTACACACACAGTTACTCCCACCTGGTTGGATTCCAGGCCTATCTGATGGACCACATCACCACGGCCCGTGCTTCTGCACCTCTGTCAGACTATGGAACAGAGACAGTGATGGGTATATAGAAAGAAGTATATTGACCCAGAAGCAAGTGACCCAAGTCCTGATATTCCCCAGATAAGGAGAATCAATATTTTTATATATTTCCCATTTGGACTACACCATTTGGGAAATTCTATCCAAAGTCTATGAATCCACATAATCAAATAAAAAATTCTTAGATGAAATCTTTCACTTGAGAGAAAATGGTAATTTTTCATAATTCAGAAAAATTCACAGAAAATCCCTGGGCTGGGAAGATCCCCTAGAAAAAAGAATGGCACACCACTCCATTATTCTTGCCTGGAGAATTCCATGGACAGAGGAGGCTGGCAGTTTAGTCCATGAGACTGCAAAGAATCGGACACAACTGAGTGACTAACAAGCGTACACACCCACATACAAACCCTAAGACTAAGCCTTTCTAAACGTGGCCTTTGCTTGGGATATATTAATCACATTCTTCATCCCTTATTTGACTGCCTTGGGTCTTTTCACAACCACATAAGCTCTGGGACCTGGATATCCTTCAATTCACTCCCAACTTAGAGTCATAGCTAACTCCACTGAAGAGTGAATAGTGGGGTTTGGTTCACAGTTTGCTAACCAGCACGATAGGAAGCTTTAGGGAAACATGGTGTATCTCTTCCCTCATTTTAGTGTATCTCACTGATCAATAGTTTCCTTTCCACTTTTTTCAGAGTTCAACGATATTACAAAGTTTAAGACTGGAGTCCTCTTATTTTATAATTTATCATGGTACACCTTAAAAAGAAGAGCACTATAAAAGTATATCACAGGGAAATCTATTTAACATTCTGTGATAACCTATATGAGAAAAGAACCTAAAAAAGAATGAATATAGGTACATGTATAACTAAATCACTTTGCTGTACATCTGAAACAAATACAACATTGTAAATCAACCATATTCCAATAAAATTAAAATAACTTTTAAAAAAGAAAAAAGTCTTTAAAAAAAGCTAAAATCAAGGGTTTTGAAATCCATCTTATAAATAAAAGAAAAAAACAGCATATTAAAGTATGTAGAAGAATGAAAATAGAAAAAAAAAAAATAGACTCTTGAGAGTCCCTGGTACAGCAAAGAGATCAAACCAGTCAATCTCAAAGGAAATCAATGGTGATTATTCACTGGAAAGACTGGATGCTGAAGCTCCAATACTTTGGCCACCTGATGTGAAGCGCTGACTCACTGGAAAAGACACTGATGCTGGGAAAGACTGAGGGCAGGAAGAGAAGGGAGCGACTGAGGATGAGATGGTTGGATGGCATCATCAACTCAATGGACACGAGTTTGAACAAACTCTGGGAGATAGTGAAGGACAGGCAAGCCTTGCGTGCTGCAGTCCATGAGGTCACAAAAAATCAGACACAACTAAGCAACTAAATGACAAAAGACCTGAATGAAAAAGAAAACTAACTTCTAAGCAGAAAAATCAACAAACACAAAGCGTGGTTCTTTGAAATCACCACAAAATGCAAAAGGAAAAAAAAAAAAAAAAGAGAGAGAGAGAGAAAATTTACAATTCACACGAATTAAAAGAGGATAACACCAAAGATTGGGCTTCCCTGGTGGCTCAGATGGTAAAGAATCTGCTTGCAATAGGGGAGATCCACATTTGATCCCTGGGTTGGGAAGATCTCCTGGAAAAGGAATAGCAACCTATAGCAGTATTCTTGCCTGGAGAATCCCATGGACAGAGGAGCCTGACAGGTTACAGTCCATGGGGTTACAAAGAGTCGGACATGACTGAGGAACTAACACTTCAGCTTTCATTTTAATACAAAAGATACCATAAGCATTACAAAGAGACTATAATAAACACTGTGCAGATAAACTTTTAAATTTTAATGTAAAGGACAAATGTCTTTAAAAATGACATATAAAACATAACAATATAGAAAATCATAATAAATGCATATTGATTAAGAATTTGAATTCTTTTTTTAAATTTTACGTTATTTTATTGTTTTGGCCATTCCATGCAGCTTGTGGGATCTTAGTTTTCCTACCAGCAATCGAACTCAGGCCCGCAGCAGTGAAAGCACCAAGTCGTGACCACTGGACTACCATGGAATTCCCTGAATACATAATTTTTAAATTTCTCAAAGAAAAGACTGTAAGTCCAGAGGGCTTCACAAAAACACTGCGCAGAAAAGTTTTACCAAACTTTTCCCGGTACTTTTCCAGGGTCCAGCATTATCATGATATAAAAACCAGATAAAGACATTAAAAGAAAGAAAAATTGCAAACCAAACTGTCTTGGAATATTAAACGACATACCAATGAACTGAACCTAGCAATATAAAAAGGTAATATTCCACAATCTAACTTGACTGGGCAAGTCCAAAATACGCAGGGTCGCCTGCTACAAAGGACAGGCTGGAACCCTTGGGCAGGGCTGATACTGTTCTCTACAAGTAGAATTTCTTTTTATTTCAGGGAGGCTTTGTCCCTACTTAAAATCAACTAATTATGGACTTCAATCACATCTACAAAATACCTACAGAGCAATACACAGATCACCTTTTGACTGAATAACTGAGGAATGTAGTCTGGTCAAGCTGACATTAAACTTACCATTAAAAATGGAAATATTTCCCATGTATTTTCATGAAGATACATAAGAATTGATGCTTTTGAACTGTGGTGTTCGAGAAGACTCTTGAGAGTCCCTTGGACTGCAAGGAGATCCAACCAGTCCATCCTAAAGGAAATCAGTCCTGAATATTCATTGGAAGGACTGATGTTGAAGCTGAAACTCCAATACTTTGGCCACCTGATGCAAAGCGCTAACTCATTAGAGAAGACTCTGATACTGGGAAAGATTGAAGGCAGGAGGAGAAGGGGATGACAGAGGATGAGATGGTTGGATAGCATCACTGACTCGATTGACATGGGTGTGAGTAAGCTCTGGGAGTTGGTGATGGGCAGGGAAGTCTGGCATGCTGCAGTACATGGGGTCATAAAGAGCCGGACATGACTGAGTGACTGAACTGACTGACACTTTTGATAACAAAAGCTGAGAAAATATTTTAAGTAAAGCAAATTATAGACCAATATCCTTCATGAACAACAGGTCCAGAAATTCTTGACAAACTACATACAGCAATACAGAAAAAGATGCTACATTATGACTAAGTAAACTCTTTTCCAGGAATGTTAAGTTTAACTTTCAAATACCAATCACTATAATTCACATTAAAAGAGTAAAGATAAATAATTGTATGACCAGCTGAAGAGATGTAGAAGAAATATTTGTTAAAATTCAATACCTATTCTTCATTTTTTAAAAAAAGTAAAATTCTTGACAATTGAGAAATTAAAAGAAACATTTTCAATCTGATAACAGATACCTACCTAAAAGATTGCAATTAATATTATTTGTAATGAAAAATTACTGAAAGATTTTGCCCTAAGAATACAAGATTATCTTATTTAACCTATTCTTTTTAATGCTAACTGGAAACTCTAGCCACAACAAGTCAAGAAAAGGAAATAAAGGTCACAGATATTGGAAATGAAGATACAAAACTGCCATTATTTACAGCTGACATGATTGCATATGGACAAAATCCTATAGAATTAAAAAAAATAAAAAACATACCACTATTGACTCCAGGCAATGCAAAGTTAATTCACAAATAAATCAACTATATTTCTATAGACTAGCAACAAGCAAGTGAATAATGGTATCAGAAACAAGACTTCCCTAGTGGTCCAATTGGTTAAGAATCCACCTGCCAATGCAGGGAACATGGGATCGATCCCTGGTTTGGGAAAAATCCACATGTGCAGAGCAGCTAAGCCCATGTGCCACAGTCACTGAGCCCAGGCTCTAGAACCAGACAGCTGCACCTACCGAGCCCATGTGCCACAGTTACTGAAACCCATGAGCCCTAGAGCCCATACTCTGCAATAGGAAAAGCTAAATGAGAAGCTCACCCACAGCAACTAGTCACCCCCACTCACCACAACTAGAGAAAGCCCATGCATAGCAAAGAAGGCCCAGTGCATCCAAAATAAATTAATAAATAATTTTTAAAAATCCAATAATACTATGAAAAACAAATATGCATGAATAAATTTAACCAGAGAAGTGTAATATGTCTATACTAAAAATTACAAAATATTTCTAAAATTAAAGAAGATCTAAATAAGCAGAGAGAAACAAATATTAGTAATTGCAGATCCAACATTGTTAAGACTCAGACTTCGTGAATATTCTACAGAATATTCTATTCTATAAAGGAAACATTAATAAAATTTTCAGGCTTTTATTTAAAAACAAATTGAAAGATTTCTAAAACTGACATATAAAAGTAAAGAATCCAGAATGATCAAAGCAAACTTGACAAAGAAGCACAAAGTTAGACAATTTAAACTATGGGTTTCATCTCTTGTTAAAATGTACAGTAACTAAGAATGCAGTATTGGTATAAGGATCAAAATATTGGCATAACCAGCAACTACTGAGGAACAAAATAAATTATACAGATGCAGATTTCCTTAATCCAATGCATAAAAGTCTTTAGCAAACATGTCCAGAATAATTGGAAAAAATAAAACTCAACGACTAATTACTCTTTCACATATAAAGATTAGTGCAAGATGCATAAATATCTAAAAAGTTAGAACACAGAAAAGTATCTTCACAATCCTAAGGATATGCAAAGATTTCTTAGGATACAAAAACATCAACTACGAAAGAAAAAAAAAAAGGTAAACATTAGACTTCATCAAAATTAAACCTTGATCTCCACTAAGGATATAAATGGCAAGCCACTGACAGGAAGAAAATATCCACAAAGGACTAGCATTAAATATATATTAAAAATAAACATCCCCAAGGGGAATTTGAGGGAGGGGTTGGGAAAGGGATCAACACCCACAGAGATCTCAAAATGACAAAGTCATTGTTCAGTGGGAGAGGCTGGAATACTCTGTACACACTTTCCCTGACATCTGCACACAATGAAATGCAAGGGTCAGTGGTGCTGAGACAAGTAAAGGCTGCAAAAGCAAGTGACCCATAATAACCTATTACACTGAGTCTCAGGCTTCATTCTCAATATCCAGATGCAGTGGCCTGTTGTTTTGAACTCCCCTCTCTGGAAAGAAATGACTGAGGACACCTCCTTCACATTTTCTTTTTCTTGGGCATCTTCATTTTATAAAACTGCAGTCAGTGCATTCTGTGTGTGCTGAGGAGGGAATGACACGGTTCCTGGTGGTCCCACCATGGTCGCCATTGGTCACCCAAGTGCCCTCAGGATTAGCGCTTTGTGTCCATGAAAGGACGTGAAGACTAGTTCAGCTCTGCCAAGCTGCTGGTTTTTTTTTTTCCCCTGAATGAGGGATGTGTGGGGAATAAGCATTTTGCAACTTAGTTTTCCTCAATAAATTATAGTATTTTGCTGAGATCAGCTGTGTGCAAGTTCACATGCTCAGAGCAGTCCTAAACCTTTTTTTTGGGAAAATTACAATGCCTAAACCTAACTTCCACATCTCACCTTCATTTTCACTTGTTTTAGCAGTAGGAAGACTCCTTGGAGATGACGATTTCAATGACAAGAATTGTAGATAATTTAGACTTCTTACTCAGTGTCATTTGGGACTTCGGCAAATTGTTTGAAAATTACATTACTCTGAAATAGTTAATGCTCAATGGTCTATCTTGAAAACAACTTATTTTTATTTTGTGAGTCTATATAAGAAAGTAGTCATCAAAATCTTCAAGGATTACAAACCTGGAATCTCTGTGATACAAATTCATGAGATGATATTTATGGGCCTTGAAACTGTCTCTGATAATAACTTTAATGCAACATAATGCCACTTTGCCAAAGGCAAAAGGAGAAGAGGGTAGCAGAGAATGAGATGGTTGGATAACATCACTGATTCAATGACATTGAACTTGGGCAAACTCCAAGAGATAGTGAGGGACAGGAAGACCTGGTGTGCTGCAGTTCATGGGATCACAAAGAGTTGAACATGACTTAGCAACTGAACTACAACAAATACCACTGTCATCAGACTATTCCTGTTTCCTAAAACACACATGTGGTATTTTAAAAATAGGTACTTAGTGCTAAACATGCATTTAGATGTTATGCAAAAAATAATATTAAAATGAATTTCATTTTTATCTTTCCAACAAACTTAGGAAGTGGATGTTATTTTTTCCATTTTACAGAAAGGAGAGTGTGGCTTTGTGGGGCAGAGATGGTAAAAGGGAGAGCTCAGATGGAGGCTTGGAAAGGGAGACTGTGGGGCTCTGCACTGCCACACTTTACAGCTGTTGACATCATGAATAATTATCAGGTGCATCACACCACATAAATTGACTTTTTTATGCTGCTCTCCTTCATCCTTTGAAATGGTGGACAGATCCAATTTGCCCAACCGCTTATATAATGTGACTGAACAGGCTGGTAGCTGTAAGAGTCAGTGTACAGGATGGTGCACAAACTCATGATCGTCTCTCTGTTGGAATGTGGTCTCTGAGTGAAATCACCTGAGGGGGTGGACTGTCCTGCAGTGTAGACCACTACTCAGAGTCCAGGGTTTTCCTTAGCCACACTTGGCATCACTATCACAAAATATTAAATAAATTATCTGAAATTTCATCTAAGGGAATGAGAAGGAATTAGATGAGGGAAAGTATATGGAATAAACACTTTCAGTTCAGTTCAGTTCAGTCACTCAGTCATGTCCGACTCTTTGCAACCCCATAAACTGCAGCACACCAGGCCTCCGTGTCCATCCCAATTCTCGGAGTTCACTCTTACGTCCAACGAGTCGGTGATGCAATCAAGCCATCTCATAAAAATAAAAATGATCAAGAATCTTCTAAGGTTTATCAAATACAACAGGGATAAACAAAATCATCAAAAATGAGTTTGAACACAGGTATGCTAACATTGCTGAAAAAGGACCTTCCAGCCCCTTCCCCTCAGTTGGTGATAGAGAGAAAGACTGGGTCCCACACAGGAATTTGGCTTCCACCAGCACCTTTTGCCCCACCATTCACAGTGGCCTTTCCCTCTCATCCGGGATCAAAGGTCACCTCCTAGAAGCTTCTCCTACCTCCTGGACCAGGAGTCAGCTCTTTGCATCAGGTGGCCAAAATATTGGAGTTTCAGCATCAACACCAGTCCCTCCAATGAACATTCAGGACTGATTTCCTTTAGGATGGACTGGTTGGATCTCCTTGCAGTCCAAGGGACTCTCAAGAGTCTTATCCAACACCACAGTTCAAAAGCATCAATTCTTCGGCACTCAGCTTTCTTTATACTCCAACTCTCACATCTACACATGACTACTGGAAAAACCATAGCCTTGACTAGACAGACCTTTGTTGGCAAAGTAATGTCTCTGCTTTTTAATATGATGTCTAGGTTGGTCATAACTTTCCTTCCAAGGAGTAAGTATCTTTTAATTTCATGGCTGCAATCGCCATCTGCAGTGATTTTGGAGCTCCAAAAAACAAAGTCTGACACCATTTCCACTGTTTCCCCATCTATTTCCCATGAAGTTATGGGACCAGATGCCATGATCTTAGTTTTCTGAATGTTGAGCTTTAAGCCAACTTTTTCACTCTCCTCTTTCACTTTCATCAACAGGCTCTTTAGTTCTTCTTCACTTTCTGCCATAAGGGTGGTGCCATCTGCATATCTGAGGTTATTGATATTTCTCCTGGCAATCTTGATTCCAGCTTGTGCTTCATCCAGCCCAGCATTTTTCATGATGTACTCTGCATATAAGTTAAATAAGCAGGGTGACAATATACAGCCTGGACGTAGTACCTTTTATATTTGCAACCAGTCTGTTGTTCCATGTCCAGTTCCAACTGTTGATTCCTGACCTGCATACAGATTTCTCAAGAGGCAGGTCAGGTGGTCTGGTATTCCCATCTCTTTCAGAACTTTCCACGGTTTATTGTGATCCACAAAGTCAAAGGCTTTGACATAGTCAATAAAGCAGAAATAGATGTTTTTCTGGAACTCTTTTGCCTTTTCAGTGATCCATCGGATGTTGGCAATTTGATCTCTGGTTCCTCTGCCTTTTCTAAAACCAGCTTGAACATCAGGAGGTTCACAGTTCACGTACTGTTGAAGCCTAGCTTAGAAAATTTTGAGCATTACTTTACTAGCATGTGAGATGAGTGCATTTGTGTGGTAGTTTGTGCATTCTTTGGAATTGCCTTTCTTAGGGATTAAAATAAAAACTGACCTTTTCTAGTCCTGTGGCCACTGCTGGCATATTCAGTGCAGCACTTTCACAGCATCATCTTTTAGGATTTGAAACAGTTCACCTGGAATTCCATCACCTCCACTAGTTTTGTTCGTAGTGGTGCTTTCTAAGGCCCACTTGACTTCACATTCCAGGATGTCTGGCTCTAGGTGAATGATCACACCATCGTAATTATCTGGGTCATGAAGATCTTTTTTGTATAGTTATGTTTATTCTTGCCATCTCTTCTTAATGTCTTCTGCTTCTGTTAGGTCCATAACATTTCTGTCCTTTATTGAGCCCATCTTTGCATGAAATATTCCCTTGAGAGCTCTAATTTTCTTGAAGTGATCTCTAGTCTTTCCCATTCTATTGTTTTCCTGTATTTCTTTGTACTGATCACTGAGAAAGGCTATCTTATGTCTCCTTGCTATTCTTTGGAACTCTGCATTCAAATGGGTATGTCTTTCCTTTTCTCCTTTGCTTTCTGCTTCTCTTCTTTTCACAGCTATTTGTAAGGCCTCCTCTGACAGTCATTTTGCTTTTTTGCATTTCTTTTTCTTGGGGATGGTTTTATCCCTGTCTCCTGTACAATGTCACGAACCTCCATCCATAGTTCATCAGGCACTCTGTCCATCAGATCTAGTCCCTTAAATCTATTTCTCACTTCTACTGTATAATCATAAGGGATTTGATTTAGGTCATACATGAATGGTCTAGTGGTTTTCCCTACTTTCTTCAATTTAAGTCTGAATTTGGCAATAAGACACCTTAGGACAGAGCAATCAGCCTGTGATAAGAAAAACTGTCTACAAAATAAAAGACATTTTCTGAGATGACTTTGATCCCATAATCGAATTACTGGCTTAAAAGCCTTCATATATTCAAAGCTTCTCTCTATTAAACTTGTTGGACTTCTCAGGTGGCTCAGTGGTAAGAATCTGCCTACACTTCAGGAGACACAAGTCTGATCTCTGGGTCAGGAATATTCCCTGGACAAGGAAATGGCAACCCACTCCAGGATTCTTCCCTGAGTAATCCCATGGATGGAGAAGCCTGGTGGGCTGCAGTCCATGGTGTCACAGAAGAGTTGGACACAATTTAGCAACTAAACAACATTGTCCTTGTTAAAGTATTATTTTCACCTTATTTTTAACCAATCTTTTATTTGGCTTTATCCAAATAAAATGGTGCAGCAGATATTTGTCCCCTGTGGGACTACAACACATCATGCTCGTGCTCAATTGTGTCCAACTCTTTGCAGCCCCATGGACTATAGCCTGCCAGGCTCCTCTGTCTGTGGAATTTTCTGGGCAATAATACTGAAGTGGGTTGCCATTCCATTCTCCAGGACATCTTCCCAACCCAGGAATTGAACCCATGTCTCTTGCATCTCCTGCATTTGCAGGTAAATCCTTTACCACTGAGCTACTTGGGAAGCCCAATACAGTGCATAAGTTAGTTAATCTAGGTTATCTTTCCATGAGAGGTGACTGTCTCTCTGTTATGAAATGTGCTCACAGTAAAGGGAATCCACACCAGACACCTGGAAGGCAGAGGGAGAACCATTTACCCAGCATGTCACTGCTTCAGAGGAACATTGACATGATTGTGTAGCCACTCCTGCCCCAGGGGTTACTCATGTCACAGCCACACGTCTCTCAAAAAACACAGCCTCTTACAGAAGATAACAGGATACATCACCAGGGTGAAAGGCCCACCTCCAGTCCCTGTGAAAAATCCTTGAGAAACAGGCACTCTGCTCTTCCCTATGAGAACTCTGGCAGGACTGGTACACTACCTGGATGAAATCTTGAAATATCAGGGGCAGCAAGTCATCCATATACCCAATGTCTTTGAAGAAATGATTTAAAATTCTTCCTGCAAGAATAGGATACAAAAATTACTCATTTCCTCAGATAGGAGCTTTAAGAAAAATAATTCATGAACAAATCAAAACAATATTTTTGAAGTATATGTATTTACTTTTCTGGTAATACAGTGTCCCCAGTGCAGGGGACATGGGTTTGACCCCTGGTGCAGGAAGATTCCACATGCTACAGAGCAACTAAGCCTGTGCACCACAACTACTGAAGTCCATGTGCCTAGAGCCTGAGCTCTGCAACAGAAAAAGCGACCACAGTGTGCAGCAACAAAGACCCATGCAACTAAAAACAAATAAATAATTATTTTTTTAAAAGTCCACCTGCCAGTGCAGAAGACATAAGAGACAGGGGTTCAATTTCTGGGTCAGGAAGATCCCCTGGAGTTGGAAATGGCAACCCCCTCCAGTATTCTTACCTGGGAAATCCCATGGACAGAGGAGCCTGGCAGGCTACAGTCCATGGGACTACAAAAGAGTCAGACATGACTTAGTTGTAACACAACAACAAATTAAATATATTACAAATTCATATGAAATAAGCCAATGTCAATGGTAAAAAGAAAGACAAAATAGTATGATACCTAAAGAGAAACAAAAATACCACCAAATGGCAGTGGGTGGGAAATTGAAATTGAGTCCTGATTTCTACAATAATGGGGGAATCTTGTGGCAGTAACAGGAAGGGTTGGTGGATTTGAGAATATTCCCTCCCTTTAGATCCATCCCATCTAAGACTTACTCCAAGTGCTAAATTGGTAAATAAATAGTTGCAAAATACCTAAGTTAATCCTAATTGTTACACCAATTTTGCTTTAATTATCAAGATTAATTTTGCCAAGTGATAATTTTTAAATAAACATAATTATAACCTCTCTGCAATTTTTTTTCCCTCCAGATGGCTCACAGCAGCTCACATTTTGGGAAATTATGGCTTGTGGCCATTTCCAAGTTTTAAGTTTACTACTTGAGTAATAAGCCGTTATTTTCAGAGGTATACCAGATGTGACAAGCACAGACTTATGAATAAGCTTCTAAGAAGACCAGAGGGATGTAGGCAGGAAAAGTGAAATATTACTAAATGACCAAGAATCACTTATCATTGATTTTACTTCCCTTCTCAGAATCCACAATAATAGTATATCCTTAAGGCTACAGGATAGAATATGAGAATTTCTGGTAAATATCTGGTGTGAACTAAAAATGTCACCTGTTACATCATTAAACAAAGGATGCTGCAGCCATCAGGACTCTGCAGCCACCCCTGCAAGGGTGATGCACCCTGAGGAGACTCAGGATAAGAAAGAACAGGATGCTGGTCCCAGACAGAGGAGGTGCACACCAAAGGAAATGTAGCAGGGAGGAGCCAATTTTGACTCCATGCTGGATCTGTTTCTTTGACCATTGCTATACATTGTTTTTGTCAGGGAACCCTGCCCTCCTGCCTGAATGTTAAACTAAAGTGGCTTTTATCAGCTCACAGGGAGACAATCTGACTCTCACCACCTGTGAATGGCTGCAGAAAAAACGCCCTCTTATTGTGCAAGATAACTGGCCTTTTGACTTCACTTCCTTGCTTCCTCTCCCCTATGTTCTGTAAAAGAACCAGGCATCCAGACTCCACTAAGATGGTTATTTTGAGATATCAGTCTGTCATCTTCTCAGTCTGCCAGGTTTCCAAATAAAGTCATTATTCTTTGCCTTAACATGTCGTCTGTAAGACTTACTGGCATTGTGAGACAAGCAGAGCGAGCTTGAACTTGGTAACAAGTAATACCACTATATGTGGTTTTTCTCTTCATGCCATCACATACCAGAAACAAAGACCACCATAAATCATTTGTTAAAAATTCTACTTTTGAAAATAAACACAGAGAAGAGTTCAATTTAATACACCGCTAAAAGAGTAAATAACTAATGCCCCTAAACCTTTGGTCCTATCTTTGCAGTACTTATTTGGGCTTCTATTTTCTTGAAGGAATGAATTTCTGACAATAGACACGGGAGGGGGAAACAAGACACACACTGTTATGCCTGCTGCTCTAGGATTAGTGATCTTAAAGATTTAAACTTGGTTCCAAATCCTTGAATAATAAATCAGCATCTGGAGAAGCCTACAGGTCATAAAGAGCCTGGTTAACAGTGGTCACAACCACTCAGAAACTGTGATAACAGAAATTCAGCCCCACTTGATGCTCCCAAATTTATGACTGTAGTTTTCACATTAACAGGCAAAGTAGAGTGACCTCACAGCTGTAATAGCAAAGACTCTTCCAATCACTTCCTCACTCCAGCTTCATTATAAGATGAGATTCTGTGGGCCTCTTCAGTTTACCATCCTGTGCTCCTCACAGTGCCTGGACTAAAGAACATGTGTTGAATAAATCTGCACAAGATGCTGCACTAAACACTCTTATTTAATCCTCACAACAGTCTTGTGAAACAGGAAGGGCACCGGTTATTCCCATTTCACAGGAGAGAAGTTCCCAGACACCATGCCATCATCCTCACTGAGGTTCATTAGGCACTGACCCTGTGCTAAGTGCTGTGAATGTATTAACCTGCTTAATGCCCACAACGTCAAGATATTGCTAAGTGTGTGAACAGTATCATCATTTTATAGGTAAGAAAATTGAAACACAGAAAAATTAAATAACTAGCATATAAGTATTAATATAACTATAACTGGCTACCACTATTAATAACTAGCACTAGGATTGAACCCAGGAAGTTGGCTCCAGGGTCCATACTTATAACCATGACAACATTCTGCCTGGAGATTTGCCTGCCCAGTAGTATCCACCTACTCTGGCCTTGATCACACAGCTAGTTGATGGCCAGGCCAAGGCTACTGCTGTCCTCTCTCCAGTCACATCCCTGCCTCAACAGGTCCTTTCAATTATCACCTGCAAAAACAAAGCCACTCTGTGCCTCAGCACAAGTCTAACCAAATGAACAGAGTGGGCATGTAGGCTGGTGAACTAACTCTTCATAGGAACCTAGGTCACGAGACTACTTTCAGAAGCAAGACAGGTCGAAGGCCTCAGGGAGGAGGAAGCAATCACTGTGAAACCTTCAGGGACACTCAACACTGAGGATCCACCTGCTATAAACCACAAGACCTCCTAAATGTAACCAAAAGTCCATTGTAAAACTAGAGGGTTGATTTTATTGAAGAGGATGTTTATATTTCACTGATCTTGTATTTTAATTAATCTTACATTACCATTTAAGTAAAACTCAAAATAAGGGCACATGTCAGAGTTCTGAGGTCCCAGAATGGATGGACAATGAAAGAAAGAAACACACAGCCTATCTTCAGTAGAGATTTTTCTGGAAGAAAGTCCTTCCTAGTTAGCTTAACACTATGTAACACAGCCAATGTTTCAACAACTAGTCAAAAACATTTCAACACATTTACATCATCCGTTAGGTGTTTCATATGCCACATAAAAAATGGACTCCTAAATCATCCTGCAAGGTAAACAGTCATGTATTTTTATAGACATGTATAAATTGGAATAAAAGCTTATATGCTCCTATATTCAGATTTTCTCTGGCAGAAAAAATTATCAGTGAAGCTTTTTGTAGAAAATGAATAAACATACACAGTGATTTTCTTGAAAGCATATCTTCCATTTTCAAATATGAAAATGTAACCAGGCACTTAATGTGTTAACAAGATACATTCACTAAAAAATATGGTGTCTGACTTACCTATTGGATTTCTATTGAAGAACAATACTGGAGATCTTAAAATGGTCTCCAAAATTTTGTTGTGCAAAGTTTGTGAAGAATAAACAAGGATGTAGAATATCAACAGAGACCATGTGATGCCAAAAAGGACAGTAGAAACAATTAACCCTGAAATAAAGAAACATCACTCAGCACAAGATCTCTGTCTGATCCCAAACCATGCTAAAGCATGACAGGCAGTTTAAAAAGATACTGTGTATTTTATTCTATAAATCAAATTTGTATAGAGGGTTACATATATAAAATACAGAATAGAAAACTTATATATATATATATATATATATATATATATATATATATAAAGTATATTCTCTAAGAGTTTAATGCTTTCAAAAACTACATTTCTAAAGAAAAGTGTAAAAATCACTGTTTTCCTCTCATTAAATAGAAATAACACAGGGGAAAAAAAATAAGTGTAAACTACAGTTTCATTCTAGGCTTGCCTAGTTCAATTACAAGTTCTAATAAAACTTATGACAGATAATTATACAAGTAGCTAATTTAAGTAATGCTCAAAATTCACCAAGCCAGGCTTCAGCAATATGTGAACCATGAACTCCAGATGTTCAAGCTGGTTGTAGAAAAGGCAGAGGAAGCAGAGATCAAATTGCCAACATCTGCTGGATCATGGAAAAAGCAAGAGAGTTCCATAAAAACATCTATTTCTGTTTATTGACTATGCCAAAGCCTTTGACTGTGTGGATCACAATAAACTGTGGAAAATTCTGAAAGAGATGGGAATACCAGACCACCTGACCTGCCTCTTGAGCAACCTATATGCAGGTCAGGAAGCAACAGTTAGAACTGGACATGGAACAACAGACTGGTTCCAAATAGGAAAAGGAGTACGTCAAGGCTGTATATTGTCACCCTGCTTATTTAACTTCTATGCAGAGTACATCACGAGAAATGCTGGGCTGGAAGAAGCACAAGCTGGAACCAAGATTGCCAGGAGAAATATCAATAACCTCAGATATGCAGATGACACCACCCTTATGGCAGAAAGTGAAGAGGAACTCAAAAGCCTCTTGATGAAAGTAAAAGAGGAGAGTGAAAAAGTTGGCTTAAAGCTCAATATTCAGAAAACGAAGATCATGGCATCTGGTCCCATCACTTCATGGGAAATAGATGGGGAAACAGTGGAAACAGTGTCAAACTGCATTTTTTGGGGCTCCAAAATCACTGCAGATGGTGACTTCAGCCATGAAATTAAAAGATACTTATTCCTTGGAAGAAAAGTTATGACCAATCTAGACAGCATATTCAAAAGCATAGAGATTACTTTGCCAACAAAGGTCCATCTAATCAAGGCTATGGTTTTTCCTTTGGTCATGTATGGATGTGAGAGTTGGACTGTGAAGAAAGCTGAGCGCTGAAGAATTGATGCTTTTGAACTGTGGTGTTGGAGAAGACTCTTGCGAGTCCCTTGGACTGCAAGGAGCTCCAACCAGTCCATTCTAAAGGAGATCAGCCCTGGGTGTCCTTTGGAAGGAATGATGTTAAAGCTGAAACTCCAGTACTTTGGCCACCTCATGAGAAGAGTTGACTCATTGGAAAAGACTCTGATGCTGGGAGGGATTGGGGGCAGGAGGAGAAGGGGATGACAGAGGATGAGATGGCTGGATGGCATCACTAACTCAATGGACGTGAGTCTGAGTGAACTCCGGGAGTTGGTGATGGACAGGGAGGCCTGGCGTGCTGAGATTCATGGAGTCATAAAGAGTCAGACATGACTGAGCAACTGAACTGAATTTAATGCTATGCTATATATATTCTAAATACTCTTGTGAATAGAGACAGCCATGATAATATTAGTCTGGCAAGCCAAATTTTGAATTAATCACACAGTTGGGGAGGAGATAACACTGTGATCTCAGGGTAAGAAAGAGAAGGAATCCTAATTCCCGACACTGGACTTCCCCTGCTTAGCTTTTCAAGTTATTAGTGAAGCCCAGGAGATGAGCAGTGTGGAAATGGGAGCTTTGCATACCTGGGAGGGAATAATGCTTTTATTTGGGGTCCATGCTGCCAGAGGATTTCATCCAACATCAATAAAAGCCAAGCTTTATTCAGACTGAATCAGCATAACGGGATGGGGATCCATTTCTAATCCCCTTACCCATCCATACAGCAATATAAGATTTAGTTAAAGCACCTACTAGAATACACAGTAGCTACATATTTCCAGTAGCTGATTTTCTCAATATTCAATCCTGGTTTAACTACCACAATCCAGTATGGACCAACTTAAGAGTCTCCATTCAACCTCTTTTCTTCTAGTAGATCTTTAAAATAGCTATTCTAATTAATTCACAGAGTAAACATGATTCATATACTTAATCTATTAAGACATTACTGAATTACTCTAGAAGCCCTCTCGTTCACACAGACTCATTGTAAGCACCTTACACTCTGGTATTATAGAGCAGATGACTCAACTTTACCTGAATAAACTCCTAAGTACCAGTTCAGAAAAAACACTACATCTTCATCTTCTTTTACTAACGCCCTAGAATACAGCTCACTTTGTAGATTCACCCTATGGAAGAGGAAATAAAAAATATTACACTATAGATGTACATAGAATTTATACAAATATCACAAAAAATTACCTCAATTCAAGAAATGTATTTTATGCTGGAAAGTGTTTCCCAGCTCACAAGGCCCTCTGTGTGTCTCCCTTTTAAAAATCTGAATCATGACTTTCAGTTTTCAAAATTATCTGTGAAGACAGACTTAGAAAATGAACTTATGGTTGCCGAGGGGAAGGATAGATAGAATGTTTGGATGCTCATGCACACACTGCTGTTTTAAACAGGTAACCAACAAGGGCTTATTGTATAGCACATGGAACTCTGCCCAGTGTTATGCGGCAGCCTGTATGGGAGGGAAGTTTGGGGGAAAATGGGTACATATATATGTATGGCTGCATCCCTTGACTGTTCATATGAACCTATCATAACATTGTTGATTGGCCATATCCCAATACAATATTAAAAGTTTAGAAAAAGAAAAAGAATTGTCTGTGAAGAAGCTGCTAAAGGGAGGGACATGGGGAGAGACCATGAGGGGATCACATACCACCCACAGGAACTTTCATCTTTCTTCAGGGAAACTACATGAGGGTCAGAAGAGGAGGCTGAACTTGCCCCATCTCTCCCCCTGACTCTGTGGGAAAGGGGGCTTTGTGTAGATTTCACAGCACTTTGGGTCAGACCAGGAATCACTCACCAGAATGCAAGCCACCAGTCCTGCAGGACGTAGGCAACCTGGAGCAGGAAACAGCAGTCACTCACACACTGACATCACTGAGCCTCACACCCCACTCACTAGGATGGGGGATGGAAAGGCTCCAGAACATGGAGACGGTCCTTCTGCCTCAGGTCTGCACCAAACCCCATACCCTAGATGACCACAGGTCAGGGGAGGGCATCTTACATGTTAATATCTTTAAAAGAAATCCCCTTTTCCCTAGAAGACTTTGCTCCCCAAATATAATGTACATCAATGCAAATCCAAGTGGACTGCAAAAGGCAGTAATAACAGTACATATGTTTGGATTTTTTTTCAAAGAAGAAGCTTGACAGGTACAGTGATGGTCAGTTCTGGGTGTCAGCTTGGCTAGGTCAGTCTCCAGTGATTCAACCAAACACCCATCTAGATGTTGCTGTGAAGGTATTTTGTGGATGTGGTTCACATCCATCATCAGAACTTCAGGAGAGGAGACCACCCTCAACACTGTGGTGGCCTCGTCCAGTCAGATGAAGGCTTGAAGAGCAAACCCTGAGGCTTCCTAGAGGAGGAAAAAATTATGTCTCTAGACATCAGGGTCAGCTCCTGTCTAAGGTTTCAGTCTGCAGGCCTGCCTTTCAGATTTCACATTCACCCAGATAGGCCCACAACTGCATGAGCAAAGTCTTTGAGATAAATTTCTTAATATATATATTTAAAAATAATTATATATATTTTTTAATTTTTTATTATTATTATTATGTTTTACTTTACAATATTGTATTGGTTTTTGCCATACATCAACATGCATCCACCACGGGTGTATACGTGTTCCCCATCATATGTAAATAAATAATTATAAAACACTGTATAAATAGTATATAAATATCAAGTTGAGTGCACAAACCAAAATAAATGCCCTTACGTACCTGAGCTGTGATGTTGACTAGTATAAGGAAGATGATGACAGGCCAGTCGGCACCAGCTGTGAAGTAATTCACATATGTCTTAAAACCAACTTTTCCTTCCAAATGGTCCTGCAGAGGTAGTGTAACCTGTATATTCTCAGTCTAGAATGGAAAAATGGCAGTGAGAGATGAAATTTTAAAAAATGAATCCCAAATTTCAAGAGCTCAGCAATGTCCTCCACTGCAAAGCTGTGGGAAACACACATCTCATACACTGGTAGGAGTGCAGGATGGTCCACCTCCTACAGAGAAAGGTGGGGGGATAGCTGGCCAAACCACGTATGTGTCTACACTTGGACTCAGCCATCCTACTTCTAGGAATCCGTTAGAAATAAGGAAATGTCATTCGCATGAGTTCATTCATTCAGCGTTGGGTAGTTTTGCTTAAAATACATCATGACTCTCAACTAACACACAACAAAATCAATTAACATATAAATGCAGAAGTTTGATCTAAGATAACACACAAAATGATATGGAGCTAATGTACCCCTCTAGATGACTTGTGTCATTCAATGATAGAAACATAAAACATTCTTGGGGCTCAAAATACTAGCCAAATACAGTAAACTGAGTTCACAGAGAGAGCTGGAGTAATACGAGTTTGGATAGCACATTGTAAGCATATGATCTGAATCTATTTGGTTCCTAAGTTTCAGAGAGTGATTCCTGAGTTTAGAAAGTGAACGGCTAATTTGAATACTTATCAGACCCATTCCAGGCTCCTGGGTTTGGATATTGAGGGTTTAGCTATCAAGGGAATATCTATGTATGTTTTTAAGGGAGATCTAGTGCATTTCCTCATTTCTGTCTGGAGGACTTAGAATGCATTGTAGCATCACAGGAGCTTGGCTCTGCCCTGATCACTGGGGTTCAAGGTTGATAAGATGTGGTTCTTGGTCATGAAGGGTAAGAAAGGAGGACAGGAACTAACACCAAAGTGTCTACCATGTGCCAGGTCCTTTGCCCACATTACCTCTGACCTATCACAAACCATCTGACACTGAGGCAAAATACTACCATCAGTCACCTGCAGTGCCAGAACATTCCAACATATAGGAAATGTAGCTGATTTAACATGGCAACAGCAGGACTCAGTCTAAAGGGGTCTTCACATTAAGACTCTGGATGCATAAGAGAAGCCAGGGGCCATCAGCATGACTAGGATGTAACTAAGGTAAACTGAAGTGGCTCACAGTCAGTGTGAGCCAAATGCACTCCGAAATTCATGGCAAGGCACCCGCTACTATTCTCCATAAGATTCTCCATCCTACACCCAAAGGGGAACCCCAAGCAGGCTTGCTCCCCTCATGCTCTTCTAACTCTACTAATTCCATGGAACAAGACTTTGGGAACTTAGGATCTACTTTGGGACAAATGAAGATGTCACAAGCAGACTGAAGGTCCATGAGGCCACCAAGAGCACACAGACCCAAGCACACTGCAGGGTGAGAAACTCACATCTTGGTCCTCTGGAGCCACATCTTTCAATGAGGGTCTGGGAGACTGGAAAGACTCAACCAAAGACTTAGAGATCACAGTGGGAGCTCCTGGAACTGGAGATGGTTCAGACTGCTCATTCCCCTTCTCAAAAAGGGAAAAAATATCTACCCCAGATTTCAGGAACTCAAAGTAAGTTCCTCTTTCCACCATTTTTCCCTAAAAAAAAAAAATTGAGAGAAATTAATTTATATTTGATAATATTAAACCAACCTAAATACTAATCAAAAAAGTTATCTGGTCTTAAATTATGATTTTTGAAGAAAAAAAAATGATGCCTGGGTCTAAAATTCTTGTTGAGAAATCTAGTTCAGTCAACTCAGTACTGAACTGAGCATTGTGTTCTCTGCCAAACCCTGTCCCTATGTCAGGTGCTGGGGGATGTGAAAGTAAGGTGTGCTCATGTGTTAAAATGGAGGCCACTGACACGACTACCCTGGGCACTTAGGGAAGCAAGAAGTACAGAGGTTGATGGGAGGATCAGCACAGTCTTTTTAGACAACATGGGAATTGAGAGAAGCCTCATGTGACAATTCCAGGAAAGAAACTTAAACTTAATCTAGAGGTGGGCACAAGCACATCTGCATATGGGTAAGAGTCACTCATTAAATCTTCACTGACCACTGTCACTGTCACACTATCATGTGCCCAGCTGGGATAATAGGAAACAGACCTGGACAGAAAATCCATGAAAGGCCTCTCCATGGTCTCCACAACTGCCTCCACACACTCAGCAAGTTCCCAACTGAAAAGTCAATATTCCACCTGATAAAGTAATTAAACAAGGAGGCTATGGGGCTGGAGTGGCTCTAAAGCCTTGGCAGTCTGTGCCCACAAATCAAAACCTAAGCCAGAATCAATGCACTCAGATCTGAGAAAAAACTTAGGAACGACCAACCACAAGCAGCCAACTAGGCTTCCCTAAATCAGGCAACTGCTTAAGCTACAGCCAATCAAATCACTTTCTTTAAACACAAGTGAAACATCCTTGCACAGTTTCCCTCCCTTCCAAAGTCATATAAAATAATGTGAAGATTTTTTGCTATTTTCTGACCCCATGAAACCAAACTCAGCTGATTCACTCAGTAGCAAATAAAACATCAGAGGACAAAAATGTCAGGATGCAAAACTCATCAATGAGAGGAGCTCTGGTTGAGGCAGCTCAGGTGGAGGGAGCTGGCCCAGAACTCTCACTGGGACCCCTCTCACCCTCTCCCCAAAGGGGTCCCCTGGGAGAAATGCAGGGAAGCATCTGAGTACCATCTGATACTGGAGAACTAGAAAATGATGCAGAATGTATTGTGTCTTGTTCCACTTGGGACGCAAAATTCACATACCTCTTTAATGAAACCACCATTCACCACATCAAATCTGTAATACGCACAATTAAATGACTGGTAGTACAAAGACAGCAATTTCACTCAGCAGTCAAGCGCTGACAATTCCAAGGGACAGGAGGGCAGCCATCCCCTCTCTGCTGTGAGAGAGGGACCTGACAAACAGTGAGGATGGTCCCCAGCTCATCCAGGAGTGCTCAGATCAGATCAGATCAGTTGCTCAGTTGTGTCCGACTCTTTGCGACCCCATGAATCACAGCACGCCAGGCCTCCCTGTCCATCACCAACTCCCAGAGTTCACTCAGACTCACGTCTGTCGAGTCAGTGATGCCATCCAGCCATCTCATCCTCTGTTGTCCCCTTCTCCTCCTGCCCCCAATCCCTCCCAGCATCAGAGTCTTTTCCAATGAGTCAACTCTTCGCATGAGGTGGCCAAAGTACTGGAGTTTCAGCTTTAGCATCATTCCTTCCAAAGAAATCCCAGGGCTGATCTCCTTCAGAATGGACAGGTTGGATCTCCTTGCAGTCCAGGAGTGCTCACCAGTGGACAAATAGTTGTTTTATTAGTAATAAAATTGGGTGGTAGTGTCCTCAAAGGAAGCAATAAGGGGGCCCCAAAACATCTAGGGACAGGCTAAATAGGTTATACTCCTTCCCATTGATCCTATGCTTATAACACTGTCAACACTGGGTTTACACACTAGAATCGACCCCTCTGCACATGAAATCAACTGCTCTCAACCTTGCAAACCTTAGCCCCTTCTAGAGGAGTGGCAAAAGAGTTGACACATGGAACTGCTTCCAGAGAGGCAGGGGTTCTGTATTTTAATAATCTTTCTTGGAGCAGAGATTCATTTCAAAAGTCAGGGATCTGACCAAGGGCCTGTGGAGCACTCAGGGATTAACAACAAAGGTGCTGAGACCTAGAAGTAAAAAAGCCAAGGAGTGAAACATCAAACGACCACTAAGTCTGAACATTTCTCACTAATCTCCACCCCACTCTCAACCATGCTAGGAGCTGTGGGTTGGATGGTGCTCCCTCCTTAAAAGGATATGTTCAGACATGACACCTGTGAATGTGACCTTATTTGGAAGCAGGGTCTCTGCAGATGTAATCAAGTTAAGATAAGGTCACACTGGAGCAGAGTGACCTTACATCCAATATGACTGATGTTCTTATGAGAAGAGACCCAGACTGACACAGGGACAATGGCCATGTGACATCAGAGGCAGAGACCACAGTGCTGCAGCTGGAAGACAAGGAACACCAAGCAAGGCCCGTGAACACCAGAGGCTGGAAGGAAGGATTGTCCCCTGGAGCCTTCAGGGAGAGCACGGCCCTGCCAGCACCTGGATTTGGGATCTGTAGCCTCCAGAACAGGGAGACGATAAACTTCTGCTGTTAAAAGTCACTCAGTTTGCAGTACTAGGTTACAGTAGTTCTAAAAACTGATACTCTAGCCTGAGCCCACAGTTCTGTCTTCTCAGCTTTACTAAGATTACTAACTGCTTCTTCTGTCGCCCCTCCAGTGACCATCGGAGGAATCTCTTAACTCCCACATCAGACCATATCCCTCTTCTGCTCTGGACCGTGCAAAGCTTCCATCCTACTTCTGGTCCTGGCCCCCTGCCTGGAGACCAGCTCCCTTTCGCTTCTCAGCTCACTCTCATCAGACACACTGGTCTTCCTGTTGTTCCTCCAACCTGCCAAGTTGCTCCTTCCTGGGGACCCCCTGCCTCAGACCCCCTCCCCCAGGTGACTGCATGGTCCCCCTACCTTCATGTTACTCAGACCCCATGAAGCATCAGCTCCTCAGGGAGGCAGCCAGGATGTCAGCCCACCCACCTCTCTCTCTGTCACATCCTCCCCATAAGCCTTGTGAAGGTAGGGCCTTGTCCTCCTGCTGCACAGACTCCCACACGTATCGGACACATAGAGATCTGGGCAGGGAGACCAGCAACTGGAGACACCAGCAGAGTGGGCGTCTCTGATCTGGGCCCAAGCTCGCTTCTCGTGTTAATGGTAGATGCTCTTGAAGCAAACTAGGTATAATAATCACCTAGATACAAACAAGTATTAGTATCTCTAATTTCTAAGTAATACACTTTGACTTAAGTCATGGAAGAAGAAAATAAAAAATTCTAAATAAATATTACACTTAACAGATTTCATTAGAAGGGTAATGATTCAGTAACCTAGGGTTTATGTGGCTTAGAGTGTGAAAGAAAGTGAAAGTCGTTCAGTCGTGTCTGACTCTTTGCGACCCCATGGACTATACAGTCCGTGAAATTCTCCAGGCCAAAGTACTAGAGTGGGTAGCCTTTCCCTTCTCCAGGGGACCTTCCCAACCCAGGGATCAAACCCAGGTCTCCTACATTGCAGGAGGATTCCTTACCAACTGAGCCACAAGGGAAGCCCTAGAGTGTAGGCTTACAGCGTAGTAGTGATATTTCCAGGCTTTCCAGGTGGCGCTAGTGGTAAAGAACCTGCCTGCCAGTGAGACAGTGTTCGATGATAAGAGACTAAGTTTCAGTTCCTGGGTCGGGAAAATCCCCTGGAGGAGGGCATGGCAACCCCTTCCAGTATTCGCGCCAGGGAAATCCCATGAACAGAAGAGCCAGGTGGGCTACAGGTCTTTGGATTCATCCTTCAAGGCATGAACAGCAGCTGTGAAAAGAAGAGGGCATAAAACTCAGGGAGAAGAGGGTGTTTACCATGAATGCGAGGAAAGTGAGTTGCGGGGATGTCTGTCCTTGGACACACCTGAGTGCTAGCAATTCCACAGACTTCTATAAACTACTTACATCTCTCATTATCAGAATCTGACTTGTATCTTTTAGGTACGGCAGCTGATGAGTCACTAAGATTGTGATCTTCTCCTTCAAGGCCTGACGAATACACCTACAAATGTAAAAGGAACAGTATGCAAAGGCACGTTAATGGGGGTGCTTCAAACTGGAAACTTATATTTTGAAAAGAATAAGACAAAGACCACACAGCAGTCAAAGATCTGCAGTTTAAATACCTAATCGATAATAAATATTAAGTAAACATAAATCAATTAATCCGACTAGGATCTTAAATTTATCAGCAGGAAATTTGAACCTAACTCTGCTTAAAAAATTCTAAAAAGCAGTCCACTGAAGGAGGCACAAACAGCTACGGTTTTTTAATAAAACTCAGCTTAACAATTATATACATGTTTCATAAAGAAAAACAAATGAGTAATACTGAGATTCCGAATTCTACTGAACTAAAACACTATTCTATTGCTATGTAGGAATGGGAGGAGAGGGATCTATGTCATATAAAAATGTGTACATTCTTAGCTTTCTAGGTGATTATAATTAATGATGTAAATATTAACAACAACAACAAAAAAAAAAAACTAATAGATTCTAGGTAATCTTTGTTACAGTGCATTTGCTAGACACTTGTTCCCAAATATTGTTAGATAAAAAATGAATGCCAGCATGGCCTCCATTAGTCTCTGCAATATTCCAGAGGAATATTCCATCCAGGAAGCAAGTCTTCTTCCATTAGGACTGAATACTTTCCAAACATGAACATAAAAGAACAGAATCCAAATGTCCTGAATCACAGTGGAAATCACCCAAGGTCTCAGAGCACGTGCCAGTTCTCTATAGTCAAGATCCCCCTCACTACTCAACCTTAAATTTTTTTCACAGGGAAAACAACAACAACAACAACAACAACAACAACTTCCTCCTACATTTTAAATGCAGACCCCTAGGAACTCAGCCCAGTTTAACCCCAAAGTGTCCACAACAACCCCTTTAGGGAAGCAAGTGCCCAGGTCCAGGCCCATGTGATCACAGGCAGGTCTGAGTGCCCCAGCCCCTCACAGAGAAAATCTCAGGAACCTGGGCCAGAGATCAGCCTGTGAATGAGTCAGATGGAGAGTCTGGAGGCAGCAGACTGCAGCTCAGTCCCTCTCAGGAGCCTGATGACATCAGACAAGAGACTAAACCTCAGTTTCTTCATCTCAGAACGTCAATGACAACATCATCCACACGTTCTGAGAAATCAAACCACCAACACACTCAGTAAACGTCAGCCCCCTTCTCTGCTCTTCCCTAACCAAAAGTGGCCCCGTGCTTTGGACTCAGTACAGAAGAGTCCTAAGGGGACACTCTGGACACTGGGTCTATGATCAGAATCAGGACCCAAGGACTCAGACACACAAACCATTGCTTCATTAAGTCCAAAAGGATTCATTTTTACTCTTTAACATGTGTTAGTTCAGCATTCATACTAAGTTTCTTGACTAACACTTTTTTCAGATATTGTACTAAAGCATTTATATAGAATTTTTCTCCTTAATTCATAATTACCTGCCAGCAGTCTCAGATGATTTATTAATTGTTAGAAGATTGGACTTGTTAATCAAATCCAATGGGCTGCTTTGTCCAAGATGGAGCAACACAAAAGTTTTAAAATGTTTTCTAAACAGTCCATCCAGATGAGGTAACATAATTATAATGAAATGATCAATTGATGGCTTTATATTTTTTCCTAAAAAAATGCTTTTATCTAAATCATTAAGAAGATACACTATTTTCCAAGTTTTTAGATTAAAAATTTCCAAGTCATGACATAGAAATTATTGAGTAAGCAACCAGTTGTTTAGCTGTTATTCCGATATAAAGACTGTGTTAATCCTATAACCCCACATATAATCATATATAAGGGCTGGCCCCTGATAGCTCAGTTGATAAAAAATCTGCCTGCAATGAGGGAGACCTTGGTTTGATCCCTGTGTTGGGAAGATCCCTTGAAGAAGGGAAAGGCTACCCACGCCAGCATTCTGGCCTGAAGAATTCCTATAGTCCATGGGGTCACAAAGTGTTGGACACGACTGAGCAACTTTCACTTTTCACTTTAAGAGAGGACACATCCCGTGGTGGAGGGGACACAAATGAAACAGACAGAGGCCCCATCCCCATTCATTCAATCAACAGAGGTTTGTTAAGGAGCCAGGCACTGTCTCAGGTGCTGAGGATACGCTGAAGTCAAGATAGAAGACAACACTCTGCACCATGCACAGGGGACGCACTGAAAATGCACTATTGGGCCGTAATGTGTGCTCTAAAGAAAAAGCAAGGGGGGCTGCTGTCTTAGATGGGGAGACATTAAGATAGTGGCATTAAGTACATTCACATAGTTGTGTAGCCATCACCACCATCCATCTCCACGAGTCTTTCATCACCTCAACACTAGCACATTTTACATACGGGCAGGTCCCACCAAAGACTAGCGACCCCTGCTTAATGGACGTGGAATCCCAGCTCCTCATATCCAGAGCTCAGAGCTCCTCACACATCTCCCTCTCACACACTGGACTCTGCTGAAGTTTCTTCACTTTGATATTCTGGACCTGCTATAAATAAGTCCCCTCAAATTCACTTGACACTTTAACCATCAGTACTGTAGAATTCAGTGACAGAGACTTTTAAAAGGTAACAATTACCCTTAATTATACTGGACCTAATTTAATCTGACTGGTGTGCTTAGATGAAGAGGAGACTAAGACATAAGGACATGGACACAAGCATGTAAATCAGTGAAGTTAGAACACATCCCTCTCACCATGCACAAAAATAAACTCAAAATGGATTAAAGACTTAATCACAAGATGTGACACTATAAAACTCCAGAAGAGATTAGAGGTAAACTTTCTCTGACAAAATTATACCAATGTTTTCTTAGGTCAGTCTCCTAAGGCAATAGAAATAAAAGTAAAAATATACAAATGGGGGCCTCCCTGGTGGCACACTGGTAAAGAACCCGTGTGCCAATGCAGGGGGCATGGTTTCGATCCCTGGTCCAGGAGGGTCCCACATGCCACGGAGCAACTAAGTCCATGCACCACAACTACTGGGCCTGTGCCTGGGGCCCAGGAGCCTCAGCTACTGAGCCCACACATCCTAGAGCCAGTGTTCTGCTCAAGAGGAGCCACTGAAATGAGAAGCCCACACACTGCAACTAGACAGAAACCCCTGCTCATCACAACAGAGAGAAACCACCACCAACAAAGAGCCAGCACAGCCATAAACAAATAATTATTTTTAATTAAAAAAAGTAAACAAATGGGATGTAATCAAACTTACAAGCTTTTCACAGCAAAGGAAACCATAAACACAATGAAGAGACAACTTACAAAATGGGAGAAAATACTACAAATGATGTGACCAACAGGAGCTTAATTTCTAAAATATACAAACAGTTCATACAACTTAACAGCAACAACAACAACAAAATCCAATCAAAAAATGGGCAAAGGAACTAAATGGACATTTCGCCAAAGGACACATACAGATGGCGAATAGGCACATGAAAAGAAGCTCACCATTTTGAATTATTAGAAGAATGCAAATCAAAACTGCAATGAGATATCACCTCCTGCCAGTCAGAAAGGTCATTATTAAAATAACAGTGGCTGAGGGAGAGTGGGATAAAAGGAACCCTCCTACACTGCTGGTGGGAACATCAGTTGTCGCAGGCATTATGGAAAACACTATGGAGGTTCCTCAGAAAACTAAAAACAGAATTACCTTATAATCCAGTAATCCCACTCCTGGGCATATATCTGGAGGAAACTATAAATCAAAAAGATACATGCACCCCTATGTTCATAGCAAAACTATTCACAACAACCAAAACATGGAAATAACCTAAATGTCCATAGACAAATGAATGGATAAAGAAGATATGATACATATAGACAATGTAACATCACTCAGTCATAAAATAAAAAGAAAGAAAGAATACTATTTGCAGGAATGTGGATGGACCTAGACTTTATCATACTAAGTGAAGTAAGTCAGAAAGAGAAAGACAAATATCATATATCACTTATACGTGGAATGTAAAATAAGGCAAAAATGAACCTATCTACAAAACAGAAACAGACTCACAGACATAGTGAACAGACAGGGTTGCATGGGTGGAGGGGGTGTTGGGGAGGGATGGACTGGGAATTTGGGGTTAGCAGATGCAAACTGTTACGTGTATAATGGACAAGGTCCTACAGTATAGTGCAGAGAACTATATTCAATACCCTGATATAAACCAGAATGAAAAAGTATTAAAAAGAATGTATATATGTGTATAACTGAACCACTTTGCTGTACAAAGAAATTAACACAATATCAACTATATCTCAATAGAAACTTTAAAACAAAGGGACAGAGATATGGGGGCTCTCGAGGACAGAGGAGAGATCACCTGAGGACACCGTGTGGTGGCCGCTGCCAGTGGGCAAGGAGAGTGTGCTCAGCAGAGACCAAAGCTGCCCGCACGCTGAACTCCCAGCCTCGAGAACCGTGAGAGAATCAATTTCTATTCTTCAAGCACCCCCATCTGTGACAACTTGCTATAGACTGAATGTTTTTTCTCCTCAAAATTAATGCATTAAAAGCTATTCCCATTGTGTTGGTATTAGGAGGTGGGGCCATCGGGAGGATTAGGTCATGAGGGTGGAACCTGCATACATGGGATTGGTGTCCTGATAAAAGGAACTACATGACTCCCTCACCCTTCCACCACGTGAGGACACAGGAATCAGACCCTCATCAGACGCTGAATCTCTCAGCACCCTGACCTTGGACTTTCTCAGCCTCCAGAACCAAGAGAGATAAACTTCCATTATTTCTAAGCCGCCCAGGTTCTGGTCTCCTGTGAGAGCAGCCTGGACGGACACAGCCCCAGCAAATTGACACAGGACCTCACAGCAAGAATTTCCAAACAGCTTCTCTCTGCCAAACACCCTGCCTCCTCCAGGTGAGGACGTGCCTGCTGTCCTCCTCACAGCCCTGCTTCTTCCTCCCTCCACACCTGAGCTTCTACCCTTCCTTCAGCAAAGAACTGGGTCCTCTTCTCAGCCTCCACACACCTGCCCAGCCTGCAGGACCCCAGGGCATTGCCCACCCAGCCCCAGGCACAAGGAGCTTTCCAACTTCAGTGAAAGCCTCCAGCTGACACTTCCACTTGTTATTTCCTACCTTGTATAGAAACTCTCTAAACCTTGACTCAGCTGACCTTTCCACAGGCATCTGTCTTAACAAGCGCCACATAGAGACAGGTTCCTCAGAGGCAAGAATGACAGCTGGGCATGCTAGTCTCCCTTGTTCGGTGTGTGGTCCTTCCTCTCTCCTGGCTTACTGTGCTCCTTGTAAACTGAGAGGTTTTGTGCAGTAACATCTGTAAGGGCATCGATCTCAGTGCACACAGTAGGGTGTTAATAAGTGCAGCTGGAAGGCTCATTGGCTTTAACAAGGTGAACAACAGCAAGAGAACTAACTGTGGGGTAGATGTGGAGGCTGCTTCAGAAAGAGCAAATTCGTGAGGCTTTCAAAGAGGTCAGTCTAGACTCCACCAGAGGCCTCGGTCAGCATGTGTTAGGACAGAGAGGCATCAGAGCTGTCCACTTTCAGGAGTTCTGTGGCCAAGAAAGAGCCACTGACAACAAATTGCAGAACAAAGTGAGAGTCAGGACTTCAACCAAGATACCGAGTTTCAAATTCAAGGTAACCCCACACAAGGGTCTAAATATTAATTCTAGTAAGGATCCATGAAGCAATGTTAAACACCTGAGTCATACTCAGATGTGAAATAAATCATCTGTAAATTCTAGACTTTATTAAGTATTTCCAAACCAATGGATTAATAAACCAACAGTCTTTCCATGGAAGCCCTATGTTGGTACTGAAAACTTCACTTCTAATGTGTGTTCAACACATGATGGAGGAAAAGGATTGGCATCCAGTTATCAGGTTCCCAAGGCCTACTCTTTGATTTAAAATTTTTACATCATTCTTATCCCTAGGGTCTGGATCCATTACCTGCAAGTCATGGGAGAATCAGCCATCTATCCCTTACTCCCTAAAGCACCGACCCCACTCTCCTCCACACACTCGAAGCACCTGCTGTATTTTCCTGTCCTAACTTCATCATGATGCAAAACTTCTCTATGATGGATCTTGTGTGGAGGGCAGGGAGGGGAGGGAGGAACACCAGGGCAGAGAGAGCTGAAACTCCTAAAGCACAAAGGCTTTCCTGAGCTCCCTTCTCTACAGCGTTCTTGGAAAGCAGAAATGATAGAAAACAGAAGCAAACTCACTGTTCAAACAAGTGCCTGCTGACTCCTGCGTCCACTGCGCTGAGCGGATCGTCCAGGAGGTAAATGTCCGCATCCTGATACACGGCTCTAGGAAACAGAGACACGTCAGGAGAGGACACTTCACACTCCCTGGGTCTTGTCTCTGAATCATGATGGCATCCAACAACTCCATGTTCATTCCAAGAGCCCAAGGAAAAGACCAAGACCCTGCTTCACACAGGCCCACCCGGTGAGCTGGGTCTGCATGCTCACGTCCACTAGGAGCCACGGAGGAGGAGGAGCAGGATGGCAACTGAAACCCACTTACCTGGCGAGGCTGACCCGGGCTTCCTCTCCTTCACTCAGCAGGGTTCCTCCATCTCCTCTCACAATTTCATCTTCCTTCAAATTCTGCAAATCCTGCATGGAGATAGAAAAGGAAAAAAGAAAATGACTCCTCCTACCACCCTAACATTTTAGCATCATTTCTTCATATAAGTATTTAATCAACAGCAATGGGCTTATTTCATAGTGACTAAACTGTAACCAGGAAATTTAATAAAACCTCTTAGGGCTCTTCATTTGTTTTCATTCTGTATTTTTTGAAGCATTTATGCATTTGACCACTTTAACGGGTATTTATTGAGGACTGACTACACACCAGGCATTGTTCTGGGCACAATGAATTCAGCCACGAGGAAACAGATCCCTAGAATTTCTTTCCATGGTGGGGGATGATGATATGGAAAATTAACCCGAGCACAAGAACTGAGGACAAGAAAGAAAAGCAAACCAGCTCAGGGGGATGGAAAGTGAAGGAAGAAGTGAGTCCACACTGGGGTATGAGGGCTCTGCTCAGAGGAGCTGTGAGCAAATCTGGGGAGGGGGAGGGGCTCAGGCAGACCTGGAGAGGCTGCTCCACAAAGAGGGAGGGGCGGGTGCAGGGGCCACAGGGAGATTCACAAGGGGTTCAGGACAAGCAAGGAGGCCAGGAGAGCAGTAAGAATGAGGGGAGTGAGGGTAGAGACAGAGCAGGAGGAGCCTGGTAAGGAGGAGGGGGAGGGGAGGACTGACATGGTCTGAGGTTTACAAAGAAACTCCTGTGCTTTGCAGAAACCAGGAAGTAAGTGGGGAAGGATGAGGGCAGATACAAGTGAGGACATTACTGAAATAAGCTAGAAAACAGTGGGAATGGAGAGACAGGGTCACATTGCAGAGACATTTGGAAGGCAGAGTCTGTAAGACCTACTGACAGGATGGGTGTTGGCTCTAAGAGAAGAGGACTGTGGTGTTTGGGTTGAAGAAGGGGAAAGACAGGGTCTCCATTTACTGACTTGGGGAAGATGGCAGATGCAGGTTTAGGAGGCTTTTCTTGTGGACAAGCTGAGATGACCTCTTGGTGATGCCACTGAGTGCCACCAGTGCAGCTGGACATGCAGGTGTGAAGGTCTGTGCCAGCGACACAGGTGTGAGAGCTGGTGGCCCAGGCTGGTGAAGGCACAGGATTTATTGTATCTTAAATTATCACTTTTGCTGATCTTGGTCTCTGCTTCTCACTTTCAGAGAAGGAATAACACCTGACCAAGGTCTTCACAGTAATACTTAAGGCAAGTCATAGGGTGATAGATGAGGTCTGTACAAGAAATGGGACCAGAAAGAGTAGGCTAGGCAGGAAAACCAAAAGGAAAGAAACAGTGTGTTTGACGTACACCAAGCAGATCAGCTGGACTAAGTAGATGCTTGTCTGTGAAAGTAGGAAAAACTCAAAGTTAAGAAGGATATGAAGCTTTGACTTGAGGATCTGGGACTCTACCATAAGTTATATTTGAATGTTATTTAAGAAGTAAATAGACAAATCAGTCTAATTTCCCCAGAGCATCTGGGGAAATTAAAAAAAAAAAATGACAACAATATCCCCCAAATGACATGATAACAATCAGGTTTCAGTTCAGTTAGTCAGTTCAGTCGCTCAGTCATATCCAATGCTTGGCGACCCTATGAATCGCAGCACGCCAGGCCTCCCTGTCCATCACCAACTCCCAGAGTTCATTCAGACTTACATACATTGAGTCAGTGATGCCATCCAGCCATCTCATCCTCCGTCATCCCCTTCTTCTCCTGTCCCCAATCCCTTCCAGCATCAGAGTCTTTTCCAATGAGTCAACACTTCACATGAGGTGGCCAAAGTACTGGAGTTTCAGCTTTAGCATCATTCCTTCCAAAGAAATCCCAGAGCTGATCTCCTTCAGAATGGACTGGTTGGATCTCCTTGCAGTCCAAGGGACTCGCAAGAGTCTTCTCCAACACCACAGTTCAAAAGCATCAATTCTTCAGTGCTCAGCTTTCTTCATAGTCCAACTCTCACATCCATACATGACCACTGGAAAAACCATAGCCTTGACTAGATGGACCTTTGTTGGCAAAGTAATGTCTCTGCTTTTCAATATGCTATCTAGGTTGGTCATAATTTTTCTTCCAAGGAGTAAGCGTCTTTTAATTTCATGGCTGCAGTCACCATCTGAAGTGCTTTTGGAGCCCAAAAAAATAAAGTCTGACACTGTTTCCACTGTTTCCCCATCTATTTCCCATGAAGTGATGGGACCAGATGCCATGATCTTCGTTTTCTGAATGTTGAGCTTTAAGCCAACTTTTTCACTCTCCACTTTCACTTTCATCAAGAAGCTTTTTAGTTCCTCTTCACTTTCTGTCACAAGGGTGGTGTCATCTGCATATCTGAGGTTACTGATATTTCTCCCAGCAATCTTGATTCCAGCTTGTGCTTCTTCCAGCCCAGTGTTTCTCATGATGTACTCTGCATTTAAGTTAAATAAGCAGGGTGACAATACACAGCCTTGAGTACTCCTTTTCCTATTTGGAACCAGTGTGTTGTTCCACGTCCAGTTCTACCTGTTGCTTCCTGACCTGCATACAAATTTCTCAAGAGGCAGATCAGGTGGTCTGGTATTCCCATCTCTTTCAGAATTGTCCACAGTTTATTGTGATCCACACAGTCAAAGGCTTTGGCATAGTCAATAAAGCAGAAATAGATGTTTTTCTGGAACTCTCTTGCTTTTTCCAGGATCCAGTGGATGTTGGCAATTTGATCTCTGGTTCCTCTGCCTTTTCTAAAACCAGCTTGAACATTTGGAAGTTCACAGTTCACATATTGCTGAAGCCTGGCTTGGAAAATTTTGAGAATTAGTTTACTAGCATGTGAGATGAGTGCAATTGTGTGGTAGTTTGAGCATTCTTTGGCATTGCCTTTCTTTGGGATTGGAATGAAAACTGACCTTTTCCAGTCCTGTGGCCACTGCTGAGTTTTCCAAATTTGCTGGCATATTGAGTATAGCACTTTCACAGCATCATTGTTCAGGATTTGAAATAGCTCAGCTGAATTCCATTACCTCCACTAGCTTTGTTCATAGTGATGCTTTCTAAGGCCCACTTGACTTCCCATTCCAGGATTTCTGGCTCTAGGTGAGTGATCACACCATCATGATTACCTTGGTCTTGAAGATCTTTTTTGTACAGTTCTTCTGTGTATTCTTGCCACCTTTTCTTAATATCTTCTGCTTCTGTTAGGTCCATATCATTTCTGTCCTTTATTGAGCCCATCTTTGCATGAAATGTTCCCTTGGTATCTCTAATTTTCTTGAATAGATCTCTAGTCTTTCCCATTCTGTTGTTTTCCTCTATTTCTTTGCATTGATTGCTGAGGAAGTCTTTCTTATCTCTTCTTGCTATTCTTTGAAACTCTGCATTCAGATGCTCATATCTTTCCTTTTCTCCTTTGTTTTTAACTTATCTTCTTTTCACAGCTATTTGTAAGACCTCCTTAGACAGCCATTTTGCTTTTTTCCATTTCTTTTCCATGGGGATGGTCTTGATCCCTGTCTTCTGTACAATGTCATGAACCTCTGTCCATATTTCATCAGGCACTCCATCTATTAGATCTAGTCCCTTAAACCTATTTCTCACATCCACTGTATAATCATAAGGGATTTGATTTAGGTCATACCTGAATGGTCTAGTGGTTTTCCCAACTTTCTTCAATTTCAGTCTGAATTTGGCAATAAGGAGTTCATGATCTGAGCCATAGTCAGCTCCTGGTCTTGTTTTTGTTGACTGTATAGAGCTTCTCCATCTTTGGCTGCAAAGAATATAATGGATCTGATTTTGGTGTTGACTATCTGGTGATGTCCATGTGTAGAGTCTTCTCTTGTGTTGTTGGAAGAGGGTGTTTGCTATGATCAGTACATTTTCTTGGCAAAACTCTATTAGTCTTTGCCCTGCTTCATTCTATATTCCAAGGCCAAATTTGCCTGTTATTCCAGGTGTTTCTTGACTTCCTACTTTTGCATTCCAGTCCCCTTTAATAAAAAGGATATCTTTTTTGGGTGTTAGTTCTAAAACGTGTTGTAGGTCTTCATAGAACCGTTCGACTTCAACTTCTTCAGTGTTACTGATTAGGATTAGACTTGGATTACTGTGATATTGAATGGTTTGCCTTGGAAACGAACAGAGATCATTATGTCAGAAATCTTTGAATTATCTACTAAACCCCTCAGGCATCAACCTAAGATACACAGCAGTACCTTTCTGCAGATGACGCCCTCACTCTCTGTCTCTACTTTAGCAAATTTGGGGAGAAAGTGGTTAGCACCCTGGAGTCTGCATGATAAACAAGTCCTTTGATCTCCCTAAGTCTCACATTCCTCTTCTACAGAATGTGCTAAAAAACGAAAGTCACTAGATTCAAAAGTGAGAACACCCTCTATCAATAGAAAAATGACTGAAATTGATTATAACTTGCTACTGGTGGCTGATGCCTATTTTCCCATCAAACCAACAACGGGACCACATTCACACTGTGGCTAATAATATGCAAAGCACATGACCATAAAGAGAAGAAAGAAGGTGTCTTCATCGTAACCCTCCCTGACAGGCACACAGACACACAGGTTCCCTGCTCACTCAAAGCTTAACTGGGGTACATCCAATGAAAGGCAGCAATTGGTCTGTCATGAAAATTCATCATTATTTCACCTTCTTTCTTTGTTGAGTTCAGAAGTTATTACCATCCATTGCTTTGGTTTTCATGAACAACAGTGAGCCATTTTAAGACAGGTTCCCAGCCCTACACACACACACACACACACACACACACAGAGTTGTTGGTCTCTATTTCACTGTTGAAATCCTTGCAAACTATTCCACTTAGCTTTTATGCTTTGATTCTATGTTGTTTCATTTTGTTTCTCAAAATAGTAACACATCATAACACAGCAATCTTAACCATTATCTAGAAAAGGCACCTAAATGCACTTATTCACTTAGCATAGTTAGGGCACAAGAACAGGCTCTCTCTGAATCTGGTAGCAGTACTATAAGCATGTTATTGACTCTGACGATTATTTATGGACCAGCCCCAAATGGGAAAAATATTTCACAGGATTTGAAATAAAATCCAAGTCAGGTTAATTTCCCAGCCACTATTTTCTGGTTAGGTTAAAGGGAAAAGCCTGACTTGAGTATAGACTACAATTCCCCCCACTGACAGAAAGGTGTTCTTATCCACGTTATTTTCCTTTAAGTTAAGTTTCCCCAATTCTCACTGAATAGCAGACACACAAACTAGAGGTAAACTAGGAAATGGTGATGCTGGTTTGGTGCCATCCATCCAGAAGCACATCTAGGGCCCTTCAGCGATGGTGGAGACTTACAGTAGAAGCACCACAGAGCAAACTGCTGAAATGGTAAATGTGGGTCTGGACATAAGGCCCTAGCAGAAGAGGGCTAGACTCTAGAGTCGAGCAGCAGGAGCCCTGCTTTCCTTCACAGCTTTTTTTCCATGTGGAATCACCCCTCCTCTCACGGCCTGTCAATATTCTGCCCATTTTCCCAGGCTCATCCCAAGCACCCTCCCATGGAACCATCCTGGACTCATCCCTTCCTGCTGGGTTCCTAAGGCTCTGTTTACATCTCTCATCTCTCATGAAGGACAATCTTATTCTGCTCCATCATTTGTACACATGCACACAGCTTCTCTCAGCTCCTGGGGGGCAAGATCTGTGCACCAAGCTCTGTGCTGGATCCTGACGCTGATTATTTCTAATCCTCACAACCTCACAGGAAGTCCTGGCCCCATTTCACAGATGAGGAAACTTAGACGAAGTAAGGCCATATCACTGGTCTGAGGATTGTCAACTGTTAAACAGAAGAGCTGGAATCTGAACCAGATCATGTCCTTTTGAACCAGTTCATAGCCTTATGTTCTTTCACATCACGCTGCCCAGGTGGTGACCGAAGATTATATTTGAAATGAAGGCAACGCTAAAATAACTCAAGTCTCAAAGGCCTCTATACCTAGACACAGAATGATCAGTTAACTTATTATCCTATGATTGTTAAGGCAGTCTGAAAAGAAAATGTCCAAGTTGGCAGGAATGTGTAAATATTAGATGAAAGTACAAACTTACAGGCATCCAAGAGGGATTTGTAAGGTCAAGCAATCTATGTGGGAAAACATCAAACTAGAATTTATCAGCATAATACCTTAATGTAATGCCTAAAATTTTTTAAAATCCTTAAAAGCTTTTTATAAAACAAAAAATTTAAAGTTTTTAAAAGTGGTTAAAGATAACAGACAGTCAAATGTTACATACTATACTGCTTATGGTAACAGAATATGTTTACTGTTGATTTATGTGGCATCTGGTCCCATTACTTCCCAGCAAATAGGTGAGTAAAAGGTGGAAACAGTGTACAAATTTTATTTTCTTGAGCTCAAAAATCACTGCAGATGAAAAAAAGAAAAATCACTGCAGATGGTGACTGAAGCCATGAAATTAAAAGATGCTTGCTCCTTCGAAGAAAAGCTATGACCAACCTACACAGCATATTAAAAATCAGAGACATTACTTTACCAACAAAGGTCCATCTAGTCAAAGCTATGATTTTTCCAGGAGTCATGTATGGATGTGAGAGTTGGACTACAAAGAAAGCTGAGCGCCAAAGAATTGATGCTTTTGAACTGTGGTGTTGGAGAAGACTCTTGAGAGTCCCTTGGACAGCACGGAGATCCAACCAGTCCATCCTAAAGGAAATCAGCCCTGAATATTCACTGGAAGGAGTGATGCTGAAGCTGAAACTCCAATAGTTTGGCCACCTGATGCAAAGAAATGAATCATTTGAAAAGACCCTGATGCTGGGAAAGATTGAAGGTGGGAGGAGAAGGGGGATAACAGAGGATGAGATGGTTGGATGGCATCACTGACTCGATAGACATGAGGTTGAGTAAGCTCTGGAAGTTGGTGATGGACAGGGAAGCCTGGTGTGCTGCAGTCCATGGGGTCGCAAAGAGTTGGACACAACTGAGGGACTCAACTGAATTGAACCATCTGTCAGGGCCAGACAGGGTTCCCTCCCTGTTCAGGCTTCAGGATCCGGCACTGCTCCGCGGTGACCAGAAGGGGGCAGCACTCAACAGTCGTTGGCTGCTGGGTACCCTCCCCCACTGGTTATCCGGGTTGGGGGACACTGACTCAAGGATTATCATCTGAACCTGAACTCTGTGCAGACGCAATTCGAAATCCCGGTCCCATGAGATCCGCAGGCTCCCACAGGACCATTTTTCTTATTTTGGCTGCTCTGGGTCTTTGTTGCAGTGTGTGGGCTTAATTACTCCATAGCACGTGAGATCTTAGTTCTTCACCAGGGGTGGAACCCACGTCCCCTGCACTGGAAGGTGGATTCTTAACCACTGGGTCACCAGAGAAGTCCTGGGACCGTTTATTTTAAAGCATAAAGACTGAGATCAAGTTCCATCATTCCATGAATGAGACCTGGGTCCCTGAGACCTGCCCCCACCTGCCCAACTGGCTGTCTAGGGGAACAGGTTACAGAGCTCACATCTGTCTCCTGCCTCCCAGCCCAGCAGGGGCTTCATTCAGACTCAGCTTCTCTCCAAAACCCCAATGTCTTCCCCTTCCCCTCTGAGGGCTCTCTCACCCATGACCTAACCTGACAGCCCTAATTACTAATGACCCCAGCAAGGGGCACAGTCCTTCCATAGGCAAGGTCAGGGCAACAGAACAGGGTGTTCTGGACTACAGTGCAATTTACACAGAAGTCTGTGACCATGTTATTTAGCTCTTAAAAGAACAAGATAGTTCATTTTAAAATGCTGCATAGTTTGACACAAAAGCAAGTCAGTGGATACCTGTACACACTGTGGGGGGAGGGTGCAGGGGACAGAAGGACAGATAGCATTGGGCGGCCCAGGTCCACTTGAACTTCTGCATGGAGGACGCGATGTCCAGGCTCTCCCACCCGCTGCCCTGGGCTGCAGGCTGCCTGGCCACACCCTGTGTGATGACCGGCTCAGGGCACCACCCTGGCCCTGACGTGACTACAGCCCGGCTTTACTGAGCATCACCACGAGAGCCCCAGTACCGCCACTCCTCAGAGGCACCTCTTCAGCACCAGAAATCTGGGAAACCACAACAGCTGTGTTTCCTGTTTTGATGCTAAGGTTGCTAATACTAACTTCTTTGGGAAAAAATGAAAGGTAAAAGCTACTGTTCAGATAACTCAACATTAGTAACTGCCAGGTGCTGAATTCTGTTCTGTGCCCACTGCCAAGCATCGCCAACCAATTCTAAAACCACAACTCTGCCTTCCCTTCCTCAGCTCCCACCACAGTGACCACGTCAAGTACAACTAACGCCACTGTAACTCTGACCTCCCAACCTGTGCCAAAGTCTGCCTTTGACACATCCAGTTTCTTTGGAGGAAATGTCTTCATCTTGGGTGTGCAGGGTATCATTTTCTTTCTCTATAAATTCTACAGATCTAAAAAACAAAACTACTACACTGTGAAAACAGACCTGCTAAATTAACAAGGACTGGTGTGTAACTAACTGAAACAGTATTTTATTTCAATATGTCCCATGTGGAAGGTGTTATTCTACTACCCTTAATTGTTCCCATATGAGCATCACCCTTGAAGAAGAATCAGTTAAATCACTTTGTTCAAGGGAATATTTAAAACATTCTGCATGAATCCTTGTGTCTTCTTTTAACTTAAATGACTGTTGCTGTGGTACTGGTTCTCTCTTCTTGACGTGTCAGCTGTGACTCTGTAAGCGATGGAAAACACTGTCCTGTGCAAACAACCTCATGACTCTCTTGACAGTTTAAATGTTGTCATTTTAAAGCCTGAAAGCTGCGTTATTTTTATGTGAACTCAGGATGTAGTTTAGTGACCAGAATTCAGAAGAATATGCTGAAGCAGCATCAATCAGGTGCATTGCTGGCTATCATTTCCAAAGTGGAATAGATTTATAAATTTAGTAGCCTTAGAGCAAAATTCTGTGCTTAATAACAGTTATTCTACATAGAAACAAGAAAAAGAGTAAAGTATAGCAGCATATTGTTCATACTTGTAAAGCACCTTATATGTTTGAGAAATTAAAAAACAGTGCCTTAAAGACAGCCTGAAAGGTAAACTTAACCTAAAATTTTGGTGATTCGATATTTCACATTAAAGAAGGAAAAAGTTGGTCTGAGGATGTAACTGTTGATGTGGACAGTAAAAAACCTGCTTTAAGATACTTAAGTGTTAGCATTTAATTGAAAACATCCCTATTTTATTCAAAACCCAAGTGACTTAAACGATTTTATGCAAAGTCAAAAGCCTTCATCTATTGAACCACCCAAAAGTTTTCTTATGGTTAATAAAAAGTATAAAGTTGATTTAATTTTATTTTCCTCTGTACTTTAAAAAATTATCCTAACACTGTTGTGCCTTAAAAAGATTTCCACCAAGCTTTCTTGAAAAGTAACTTCTATGAGGCAAGAAAGAAGTTGTTTTAGAATCATTTACTCTTTAATTAGACAATCATTTTAAGTTTTAACACAGTAAATGTGAGCAGTGTAATTTCAGAAAAAAATTAAGTTGGTCAGATTACTGTGGATTTTTAATGATGATTGCCCTGGGTAAACAGATCATACTTTTTCTTTCTTTTCTCCCATCCTTTACCAGTTTCAATTCCTGTGACATGATAACATGCATACTTTCATTTCTTTAGTTTCCTTATAAAGCACTAGTTTTTTCAGGTTTAGAGGGATCCCTCTTCCCTGACTTTGACACACAGGATTAGTTCAGGGGCTCAAACCAATTTAAAATGAGCTTTTGCTCATTAAGGCTCCAATTACTAAGGCTTTTTTGTTTTAGTTTCTTTAATCTATAGTGGTTGAATTTAGCACTTGGTTTTCAATATTTTATGGTAAGAAATGACAAATTGCTTTTGTCCATTTCTTAAGCCAAATTTCCTTACATTTAGATAATTAAAGGTTCATAAAATGAAGATTTACTATTTCTTCATTACTTGCTGGTACAGCTAGAGTTTCTTTTTGTTGCAAATCTGTACATATTCCTAGTGTTTTCAAGGGCCTTAATTGTTTAAAATCTCTGGCTTCAGAGGTTTCTGGGGAAAGGCAGGCTTACATTTTTGTGTTTCCATCAGTAGTAACAGGGAGCCTGGTGGGCTGCTGTCTCTGGGGTCACACAGAGTTGGACATGACTGAAGCAACTTAGCAGCTAGGTACCTCACAATAGTGCGATGAGTTTTAGATTTAAGTGAGTGCTATAAGATACAAGATTCAGTTGAGAATACATAGAATTGCCCTTCTCCCAAAGTGGTAAATATTAGCTGCAATGGCATCATTGTCATTTAGGTAGACAGGAACACCTTGCCACATAGTAATGTTAACACTGTAGCTATTTTTGTGAAAATGTAGCTGATGAAGCCTCTCCTGTAATTCTGAATGCTGCTCTAACAAAACCATAATATGGAATTAGAGTGTACAAGAAAAGCCTCAAGGCCTTGCTCCTCTTCCTTTAGCAGTTTAGTACCTTGAGTTATTAATAATTTGATTTTTTTTTACTCTAGAAGGTATATAGAAACCTTTTCAGATTTTTCACCTGATTTTTTCACATAGACTGTAGTACAACTAAAATCCTTTATTTTACCTTACAGATATCTGTTGCACAGGCAGATACTGTTGTATATAGATACTTTTATTTCAGTTCATTAAAAACTACAGAACCAATCTGCATCATATATCAAACTGATTTAAAATAAATCTACAAAAAATAAATAAATGATAAAATAAATCTATGTGTTTACTGGGAAAAAAAGAAATCTGCTAATGAGTCATATAAAGGATGTGTTAGCATTCACATAGAGTAGCCTTTAAAATGGAATTTTAGTGGTGCTTTCTATAAATGCTTCAAGAGCACTATGCCGAGAAACACCAAGCAGGAGATAAATCTACTATATTAAGGTAGGAGAAACCATCAGGGAAGGTCAGGCACCGTGTGTGAGTTTCCATGGACAGAAGGTGCAGGGATGTGGTTTCATGTATCTGGGAACAAACCACTGTGTTGACGGTGGGGAAGGCAGGTGCTGAGTCAGAAGCAGGTGAACACAATGCAGGAGGCACCACAGAGTCACAGGCACGGAAGACAGGGTGAGTCTACAGTCAGGACCCGTGCTCTGTGGTCCCCACTCTGACAGCCCGGCTCCTGGGCTCTGCTCTGGAGGGTGGACCCTGTGGTGGAGGCGCCACCTCCCTGAGTCCCTCCAGCGCTGGACGTGAGGGCAGCTTCCTGCCATTGCTAATCTCTGGGTTGTCTCATGCACCACTGTTTAACCCTTTCTAATTTTTCCTCCCTCTTTTATCACCTACGTAACTAACTCCCTGCATGGAACTCCCTCTCCCATTGTGGGATTGAGTTTTCCTGACTAATCCACACTGATGCAGGAGGGTGAGCACAGAGGACCATGAAACCTGGGGTGAGGGGAGCATTTCCATTGGTAAAGGGGCTGCTCTGGGTATGCAATACTGACAGCTTCTTGAGACCAGACCCGGTTGTTTTTTCTCTTTGCCTGCAACTAACAAATAAACCAAGTGTTGGAAACCACCAGCTTGTCATCATCTTGTCAACAACTCTGTCAACTTGTCATCAAGTGCAGTCCTTTAACTGGGAATCACTGGTGCTCATTATGCCCACCTGCTGTCTCCTCCTGCCCCTGGCTGCCAACAAAGTGTACAGAATCATCCAGAAGCTCAGGATGGGGGAGCCCCCACCCTACTCCAGCCAAAATCCAGATCACAGCTTCACTCTATGTATAATAATGTGATCTGATAATCAAGGCAAATTTGTACATTAACTCCCCAAAGCCTCTTAAACAACCAGTTGTGCAATTAACCCATTCCACACTGCAGCATTTTCTGTCCATTCCTATAAATGTGAACATTACAAATGTATGTACTTTAAGTTCAAAAGGTGCTAATACTTTGAAAGCGCTCTTGAAAATGAGATAGAGAGCAAGCAATAAGTCAAAGGTATTAGGTTGATTTTATACTTAATCTCCATTAGATACAACTTTAGTCCCAATTTTGAGAATTTTTAAAACATACTTTCAGTAAATGAGCAAGTCACAGTTTACACCACGCATAAAATCTAAAAATTCTCCAGTAAATCCATGTCACAGTTGTCTGTTAGAAGTCAGAATCCTGGAATAGAGGACTTGTTACTTCATCCCAAAAAGCAGTGAAATCTTGCATGTCCACCATCCTTTCACCATCTGATGGCTGCTGAGGATGGAGCTCTGGTATCTCATCAAGTAATAGAAAATTCTACAGAAAACAAAACAAACAAACAAAAAAACAGATTGTTAAACTGTGGAAGAAAGCACAAATAAAAACAACTGCTTTCCTGGGATTTGCAATAAAAACCTTTGTACAATCTAAATAATGTTTTACCAACTGTACTTAAAGTATTGGTTCACATCAGAACATACTAAATAACATATGGAATAATATTTACTGTTATTACACCTCATGGTATATATTAATAAAATCATATAATATACTGCATTTGTTGCAGTTCAGTCATCAAGTAGTGTCTAACTCTTTGCAGCCCCATGGACTGCAGCACGCCAGGCTCCCCTGTCCTTTACTATCTCCAAGAGTTTGCTCAAATTCATGCTGATTGAGTCAGTGACGCTATCTAACCATCTCATCCTCTGTTGCTGCCTCCTCCTGCCTTCAATCTTCAAAAAGCATCAGGGTCTTTTCCAGTGAGTTGGCTCTAAGCATTAGGTGGCCAAGTATTGGAGCTTCAGCATCAGTCCTTCCACTGAGTACTTGGGATTTGATTTCCTTTAGGGTTGACTGGTTTGAAATCTTTGCAGCCCAAGGGACTCTCAAGAGTCTTCTCCAGTACCACAATTCCAAAGCATCAATTATTTGGCACTCAGTCTTCTTTATGGTCTAACTCTCACATCTGTCCATTACTATTGAAAAAATTATAGCTTTGACTATACGGACTTTTGTCAGCAAAGTAATGTCTCTGGTTTTTAATAATGCTGTCTAGGTTTGTCACAGCTTTTCTTCCAAGGAGCAAGTGTCTTTTAATTTCATGGCTGCAGTCACCATCTACAGTGATTTTAGAGCCCAAGGAAATAAAATCTGTCACTGTTTCCATTGTTTTCCCATATGTTGCAATGAAGTGATGGGACCAGATGTCATGAGTTTAGTTTTCTGAATGTTGAGCTTTAAGCCAACTTTTTCACTCTCCTCTTTCACTTTCATCAAGAGGTTTTTAGTTGTCTTCACTTTCTGCCATTAAAGTGGTGTCATCTGCATATCTGAAGTTATTGATATTTCTCCTGGCAATCTTGATTCCAGCTTGAGCGTCATCCAGCCTGGCATTTCACATGATATACTCTGAATATAAGTTAAATAAGCACGGTGACAATAAACAGCCTTGATGTGCTGTGCTGTGCTTAGTTGCTTTGGTCGTGTCCGACTCTTAGGGACCCCATGGATTGTAGCCCTCCAGGCTCCTCTGTCCATGGCAATTCTCCAGGCAAGAACACTGGAGTGGGTTGTCAGGCCCTTCTCCAGGGGATCTTCCCAATACAGAGATCAAACCCTGGCTTCCTGCATTGCAGGCAGATTCTTTATTGACTGAGCCTTGAGAGAAGATGACAATATACAGCCTTAACATACTCCTTTACCAATTTGAAACCAGTCTTTGTTCCATTCCTGTTCCAGCAACAGTTCTAACTGTTGTTTCTTGACCTGAATACAGTTTTCTCAGGAGACAGGTAAGATGGTCTGGTATTCCCATCTTGTTCAGAATTTTCCACAGTTCATTGTGATCCACACAGTCAAAGACTTTAGTGTATTCAATGAAGGAGAAGTAGATGCTTTTCTGGAATTATCTTGCTTTTCCTATGATCCAATGGATGTTAGCAATTTGATCTCTGGTTCCTATGCCTTTCTAAATCCATTTCATGCATGTAGAAGTTCTTAGTTCACATAATGGTGGGAATTACAAATTTGAAAAGCAGAGGGCAGTTAGAGAGAGGATTAAGCAGTAATTAAAAGGGTGCAGGGATGAAAAGGCAGAAACAAAAGGCAGGTTCAGACACCAACAAGCAAAACATTTGTGGAGGAAAGAACTCATTTTTGAACACAGAGAATTAAGTGAATCTGAGGCCACTCTTCCTGTCCAAGCAGCATGGAGCTCTCAGCAAGTTCCTCCCCTCCCAGCCCAGAGAGGAACTCTGTACCCCAGGACTGTGCAGTCACTGCCTAGTCATCGGAGTCAGCACAGGAGATGCAATCTGCTTGCTTCTCCTGCTTTTAGACATTTTAGTCACTCTGCAGGCATCACTACACAAGAGCCCTGTGCCACTGCTATCTATATATACTACTGGCCTTACATGAGAACCGGTCTTAGGATATCTGTAACACACTCTACGTAATAAAAGAAGAGAGTACCTACAACATTCTGGGAAGTCTGCCAGCTTTGGCACTGGGAGAGTTAACTATCACCTAACTGGCACACAGTGAGACCACATAAAGGAGCTATTTTAGGTAAAATCTGCCTATAACTTTAAAAAGTTATTTGTCCCCAAACCTTGATTCTTCGGATGCTGACAACGGCCTCTGACACCTTCTCAACAGCCATGGGGAAGTAGAGGGTGCTCGAGAACCGCAGAGCCTCAAACAGCATCACCACCACAAACACTTGGCTGGCTGTGATCAGGTTGTCAAGGAGCTCATTGGTGATGAAGGTGACAAAAATCATGATTTTGCTCACAGCGAAAAATGATGCCAAATTCATGCCCCGAAGGTAGGAACTTTTCAGAATCTTGGAAATTTCCTTCCTGGAAAAGAGAGAACAGAATAGGTTTTAAAAGAAGCATCAATATCCAAGTCCACCTCCAGGGCTCCATCCCGACACCAGGACCACACACTTCATCACTGCTTCACTCTTCCAACTAAGCAGAGGCTTCCTGTCACCCTTTTAAACACTGTGGGTCAATCAGACTGTGTTTGAACATTCATTCAACAAGCATTCATAACCACAAGTCCTGGGTGGGGCTCCCCACCGATGACAGAAAGACACAGTCCATCCCCTCCAGGAGCTCATGAACTTGTGGGGGAAGAGAATAAGACACCCCAAAATTGTGAGACACCAAGACATCAAACAGAGGCAGGCACCATGGCCCCTCTGGAAGCACATGTCCTGGCTATTGTAAATAGTGCTGCAATGAGCACTGAGGTACATGTGTCTTTTTGAATTCTGGTTTTTTCAGGGCATATGCCCAGTAGTGGGGTGGCTGGGTCATATGTAGCCTTATTCCTAGTTTTCTAAGGAATCCCCATCCTGTTGTCCATAATAGCTGTGCCAGTTTGCACTCCCACCACAGAGCAAAAGGGTATTGTTTGTAGATGTTTTCTTGATGGCCACTCCTACCAGTGTGAGGTGATACTTCATTGTAGTTTTGATTTGCATTTCTCTAATAAAGAGTGATGTTGAACATTTTTTTCATGTGTTTATTGACTGTTTGACTTCAGAAGCATATATAATTTTGCCTTTAAGAAGATCGTAAATGGAACAGCAGATTAAAATGACATCTCCCCTCTTTCACTTAACCCACCTGCCACATGTGAGGTGTGGATTCATAGTATTTAAGCTCATCTTCATGTGAAAAGTGGTAAGACTTTTAATTTCAGTCTGTAAAAGCAGGGGGGAAAGTAAAAAATATGGTGTGATACATACAAAAACTTACCTTCTCAGTCTGGTAATAAGGTCTATAAATGACTTTTCCCAAGCATTCATTTTTACTGTTCTGATGCCAGTTATGACTTCGCTCATGGTCCTGATCCTGTCGTCTGTGAGAGCTGCAGTCTTACTACTGGGGGGACAGACGTGAGATGAGCCATAGTGACCACAGCCCAACTTTCCTCAGCAGCAGCAGGGGGCACAGGGAGGGACCAGGGATCCATGATACCCTACAGCTCTTCTGTGCTGACATCACAGGCAGGTCCTTCTCAAAGTGCAAATGGAGAAAAAGACTTCTAGGAAGTCAACCATTCAGTCCAATTCAAGGAGTAACTTGGAGAACTCACAGTACTGGCTGAGGAAGACCTGAAGTAAGTCAGGTACGAACTCTCCACCTAAGGTCGCAGTTGGGCAGGGAAAGCAAAAAGACACTGAATCTAAGGGGAAGACAGTGTCTGTGTGGTGATAAAATAGGAATGAAGTGCCGGTGAGCAGAAAAGATCGGGCTGTTAATTCCACTGGGAAAGGAGAGCAAGAGCTTCCGAGACCTGGCAGCACTGCAACAGGGCCTCGAAGGGTAAGAAACATCTCTCCACAGCAAGATAGGAAAGGAAATTTAAAATAGACAAAAATATCACATGTAAAGTCACCAAAAAAAAAAAACCTTCAAACAGCACAATACCTCCATCACCTGACAACCTGGACAATGACCCACCTCCAACCCGCTGGGACCTGCTTCAGGTCTATCTCATCACCATTAGGCCCTTCATCACCAGCCACTGTTCTATCACATATGCTGCTGGGACTGCGTGGCTGTATAAAGACAAAGTTAACTAAGATTGACCTTGTCCTTGAGGCACATATAAGTTAATGGAAACACTGAATTAAAACCAAGACATGAACATAGATACCTGAAAATTGCATAACAAAAATACATGCAGCTAAACTTGAGCATATAGGATTGTTACTATTTAATAATAATTAAATAACTTCAATATAGGTAACTTCTGCTCAAGGACACTCTACTTATACAGGTATGGTGCTGGAAGGAGCCAGTGAGCGCCGTCACCTTTCCCTCTTCATGATAAGCCTTCAGCTTAGGGCTGGAGCCTCCACTGACGAAGCCTGAAGGCCCTACAATCCACATAAAGAAAAGACTAGAAAAGGCATTGGTTTTGTTTTTGAAGAGAAGTATGGAGCAAATGGTGAATGTTACCAAGCACATATCACCTAGTTTTTAAACCAGTGTTTCTCTTACCTGAGTGATGAGAACGAATTTCCAACACAGCTTTGCAAAAGCAGAAGAATAATGAGAACCTCCATCCCAGCAAGACAAGATATTCCTATTTCCATGCAGAGCAGGGCAGTCACTGCGATAGCCTGCAGTGGCCCCACCCACAGATAGTGCAAGAACATTGTAACCTTAAAAGAGAAACACAAAGCCTTCTTAGAACTGTATAAAATCAAAACCAGTAAGGACAAAGTGTAGAACAACCTGTTCTAAAGAAACAGGCAGGAATCTAAACAGAAATGATATCAGTGAGTTTTATACCTCATGATGAAGCAGAAATCCAAGTGTCCCCCCCAGATGATGCTGTTCTGGGGCAGCACAGGGCCAGCCTCAGGGACGTGCCAGGGAGAACCCGACCAGTAGCACTGAAGGAAGATGTTGATTTTGTCCACAACACAGATGAGCTCAGGGCTTCCCCAAACTCTCTCTGTCCCAAAATTCAGCCCCCATCTCCATAGAAAAGCCTATATTATGGTACCTACCACACTCTCCGATATCTACTTGTGCATTTACCTTCCAGACAGGCTGTGGCCTTTCCAGTGCAGAAATTAAGGCTTATTCACCTTCAAATTAAGTAGAGGCCTTACATCATGCTTAATGAATAAATAATTGAAGGAGAAGTGAAAGTGTTAGTCTCTTAGTCATGCCCAATTTGCAACTCCATGGATTGTAGCCCACCAAGCTTCTCTGTCCATGGGATTTTCCCAGGCAAGAATGCTACAGTGGATTGCCATTTCCTTCACCAGGGAATCTCCTGACCCAGAGATAGAAACCAGGCCTCCTGCATTGCAGGCAGACTCTTTACCACCTGAGCCACAAGGGAAGCCCCCAGACTTAAAGGTCAGGATCATCCAGGAAAGAGAAGTGGTCTATACAGATCTGACCAACAGCTACAACACTCTGGGTAACATGATTTATTCATAAAGTAAGTGTGAAATGGGTACGATGGGACAGCAGAGAGGAGGCTGTGTCTGACTGGGGACCACACACTTGGCATATTCCTCAAAGGCTCCCTAGGCAGCAGGCACTGTACAGGGCACAGAAAGAACAATCCCTTCCCACCAGGCCTACATCATCCAGAGGAGGAGGAAGACAATCCCACAACACCAACACCACGTACCAAGAAGGACCACTCCAGGAGGACCCCTAGGAACACTAACCAAGCTGGGCAAGAACACTGTTGCCTGTCTATTACTAAGGTATGTTACAGACAATGTCAGAAAAATAAAACCCTCATCTACAGGACAACACATATTATCACATCTAAGCTGCACACAGAAAATGAGCATTGGATAAAGAGAACCCTTGTTTTATGTCTTCAACCGAACCCTGGCTGACACCAAACCCTGGCACCTGGCATCCCAATAAGCTAAATCCAGTGAGAACGATAGGGAATGGAAGAGGATCCCTCAGGCAGCTTACCTGATCAAACCTGTTCACATCGTTGGACAGCAGGTTGACTATTTGGCCTGTGGTGGTCTTCCCCATGGCTGAGCTACTCAGACGAAGTGACTGAAATGAGAGAAAGATATAGAGAATCGGATTTCTGCAGTGATACCATGTCAGTCTGAGAACATAGCAAAATGGACTGTATTTTCATGGGGTCTTGTGTGGTGTCAGGATGAGCAGTATGATGCCTGAAAGCAGGGCTCTAGGGACCCTTGTTCATCCTTTGATGATTCAATGTGGCGCCAGCCCTGCCCACAAGGACAGCAAAGGGAGGAGCAGGAGACAGAAGCAAAACCCTCTACCCTGTTTCTCAGTGAACCTGGACCTGCCTGAAGGATAAAGAAATATAGATATAGACTTAGGGGTCAACCAAAGCAATTTTGAGCCAAAAACTAGACAGCATATTAAAAAGCGGAGACATCACTATGCCAACAATGGTCCATATAGTCAAAGCTATGGTCTTTTCAGTGGCCTGTACAGATGTGACAGTTGGACCATAAAGAAGGCTGAGCACCGAAGAATTAATGCTTTTGAAATGTGGTGTTGGAGAAGACTCTTGAGAGTCCCTTGGATAGCTAGGAGATTCAACCACTCAATCCTAAAGAAAATCAACCCTGAATATTCACTGGAAGGACAGATACTGAAGCTGGAGCTCCAATACTTTGGCCAACTGATGCCAAGAGTTGACAAACTGGAAAAGACCCTGATGCTGGGAAAGATTGAGGGCAGGAAGAAGAGGGAACAACAGAGGATGAGATGGTTGAATGGCATCCCTGACTCAATGGACATGAGTTTGAGCAAACTCCAGGAGACACTGAAGGACAGGGAAGGGTGGTGTGCTGCAGTCCACGGGGTCACAAAGAGCTGGACAGGACTGAGTGCCTGAACAACAACAAGATGAGAGTGGAGAGCCTGCCTCAAGGAAAGAGATTAATACGAGGTGTGACATCATTTAAACACTTTGGTCTTAATTTCCTCATTCTAAAACTAACCAGTATAATATTCAAAACACTAATCCTGTGAGGAACCTGTGTTCTTAACGCCAGTCTGCTGACTTGACAAAAAGCACAGCCTATGCTGTATAATTCCTTCATTTGATAAAAGGCTCTGAAAAATTCCCTAGAGATCTGAGAAATCGGAACAGACCACCTTGAGCTGTTTCAACAGACCACCAGCTGTAGCCATCGATCCAAACAAAATGTCATGGTTCATAAAAATGTTCCATTTAGTCCTCAAGTTAAAATTGATATAGCCACAATGGAAGAGACTATGGCAGTTCCTCAAAAGACCAAACATGAAATTAACATATAGTAAAGCAATTTCACTTCTGAGAATGTACTCAAATTAAAGCATAAACTTGAACTGATTATTTGTGCACCATGTTCATAGCAGCACTATGTACAATAGTCAAAAGGTAGAAACAACTCAAATGTCCACTAACAGATGAATGGATACATACAATGTTGTATATACATGTAAAAGAATATGATTCAATCTTTAAAAAGGACTTAAATTCTGACATTTGTTCCAAGACAGATGAATCTTAAAGACAGTGTACTTACATGGCATAAACAAAATGACAAACATTGTATGATTTCACTTATATGAGGGACCTAGAGGAGTAAAATTCATAGAAAGAAGCAGTAGAAGGATAATGACTAAGAGGAGGGGACTGGGGAGTTAGGGTTTAATGAGTGCAGAGGTTCAGTATGGGAAGGAGAAAAAATTCTGGAGATGCAGAGTGGTGATGGCTGCACAAGAATGTGAATGTACTTAATGTCACCAAACAGTGCACTTAAAAACAGTTAAAATGGTAAATTTTATGTTGTGTATATTTTACCACAATTTTTTTAAATGAATGAACCAAAGCCAAAAGCAATTTTATCAAAGCTGCAGAAAGGTAAATAAATGACAAGTCATCTAATATATGATGTGTGTACTGTCGCTCAGTCACGTTTGATTCTTTGTGACCCTATGTATTGTAGCCCTCCAGGCTCCTCTGTCCATGAAATTCCTCAAACAAGAATACTAGAGTGGGTTGCCATTTCCTTCTCCACTATACATGATACCTGTTCAAAATTACAAACTATGACTTTGAGCTTAGCGGCCATTCCATTTCCAACACCCAACCTGATTTCTCCTCAGGACCAGGCATCAGGAGACAGGACCTCTGCATGAACCACAGACATTCACAGGGGCCTTTCAGAGCCGCTCGGCAGCATCAGGTTTACCCTAAGGAATTGGTCCAGCTGTGACCTGCAAGAAGTGTCTTATTTTTGCATGTCAGTAGAAATCTACATGTAAGGCTGTGCACGAGGAAATTCCCATGTTTCTGGAATTTCAGGTTATGTATACAGTTTCTGACTTTGTAAAGAAACAATTGTTTTAGGCTAATTAAGCCAGTAAATGAACACTTTGGGAGATGTTTACATTTCCATAAGCAACATACAAGGTCAGATCAGATTCCCCAAAGGAGACATTCCAAAGTGTTAGCGGGAAGAGGGAAAAAACCAGGACAGTGGCTCACTTGTGCAGCAAAGAAAGAGCTTTGTTTGACTAAACCATCATCTCAAATCTAACTTAAGGTTTTTACACTGCAGTTCTGGTGAAATTTCCTGCATACTTATGGGAGCTAAGTATGATCTGGAAAGATGAACATCTAGCTAATTTGTGGGGACATCTGAGTATTTGTCTACTAAATGGCAGAAGGTGCAAGAGAATAACAAAAATGATGAAGGCTGACAATGAAGACCCTTAACTGGAATATATGTTACCCAAGGAGAAACTGGGCTCATGTGCCAAACACAGGCAGTGAGATGCCAGGCCTCTGAGTCCACACAGTCCCGAGATTTAACAAGAGTCTGCTCAAGCAAAGATGGGAGAAGACATTCTACATTTTCCCCAGTAATGTATTTCCAAGAAATAGGAGCTCTAGATAAGTAACAAATAGGAAAAGAATCAATATTTTTCATTTAAATCGCCTGGTTTTAGCTTTCATTGAGGATTTTACTCATTTGTAATAAAATTAAATATATTTACTATGTGCAATTTGATGTTTTGATGTAAATAAACATTGGGAAATGGTTATAGTAGGAAAACAAATGAACGAACCCATCATCGCACATAGTTATTCTTCTGTGTGTGTGGTGAGAACACTTAAAATCTATTCTCTCAGCAAATTTCAAGAATAAAATACAGCTAAATAAAATTTTTTTCCTAGAAAAAAACAAACAGCCCAAGGCAAAGAGATATGCAGGGTCAAGTTTATATAGAGCCCTTCAGTTCTTAACACTGTGGCAATTCCCTTGTGAAAACAGCTAAAATCCTTAATTCTTTTAAACTACTTAAGACTAGGTTAAACTATAGAATAATTCCATGGCAATTCTCAACACAAAATCACTGAACACACCAAGTCAGGTCTTATTAAAAGTGCTAAAATGCATACTAAAGAAAAAGGAAATATTGAATTAAGAAAATAACTTGAATGAATAGCAACAAATTCCCACCAAAATTACTAAAAGCTGCATAAGATTTCAAGTTTCATCCCAACATTCAGCTCTATTCTTTAATACCATTATAAAAAAATCATAGCTATAGAATATAGCGAGAGAATCTATGTTTGGCATGGATTCCATTTATATTTTTCTTTAGTTCACACAATTACATTCAATATGTCTAGATGGGTCATTTAAACATATAATCATTCCCTTTCTCAAATACATTTTGTGCTCCTAGATTTAATTTCATAAATCCGATCAATGAAGTTTACTTTTAAATACAAAGTTGATGTAAAAGATGGTCTTAATGAACAACAAATTGCCACAAATACAGCTACAAGATTAAGGCATGAAAACACTGAAAACCAATTTGACACTTTTTATACTTATTTTTTAATTAGATTCCATTACAAGCTGCGTGGATATTACATAAAAACCTGTGGATAAAATTTACCAAAGGCAGCTCTGACCCGATCTCAATACAAAACTTTTCATTATTTACTGGTAAATTTTACTTAAATGACAGCAACAAAATTGGCCTGATGCAAATAGCAAGCTTCTCTAGGAAGGTGTAAATGATCCCAGTTACAAGATGTTTAATTTACAGAGAACTAAATGTTCCTGATGCTTCAGGAGAGGAACACACCGTGGTACCGAGCGACACTCACCTTGCGGTAGATCATGTGGCACACGGCTACTCTCAGCCTCATCCCCCCGCGCTGCATGTGGTAGAAGCACAAGTGGTGCAGAACGGCCCACACGAGCACGCAGGCGCTCAGCGCTGCCGCGTAGCCGTAGGCTTCGTGCAAAGCGGCAGAATTGTCGGGATCATAGTTTTCGACATAACTAATAATTTTGCCCCAAAATATGGGCAGAACTACTTTGGTGCCTTCCTGAAAGAAAAAAAACCTTAATTAGAAATACAAGTCATGCCAGTTTTTCTTAACACAAGCTTTACGTTTATTATTAGCATGTTAAAAAGCCATCTTGACAAAATGCTACATTCATGGCTAACCTAAAAGAAAAATACACAGATCTAGTCTCTCCAGTAAGACAAGCAGACAACAGTTTTAACATAAGTCAAAATCTTACATTCAAAGACAATAAAGCCTTAGTATTGGGTTGCCCAAAAAGTTCTTTCAGTTTTTAAGTAAAAGACACATTTTTCATTTTCACCAAGAACTTTGTTGAACAACGTATTCAAAATTCTGTTCCACTATCTCCTGCCATTTTTCAGGAAACCTGATAATTCCATCTTCCCAAAACTTTATATCTTTTTGAGCAAAGAACGATTTCAGGTGCCTTTTACAGTCTTCCTGGGAATTAAATCTTTTTCCATTAAGAGAATTTTGTAAAAAACAAAATAAACAGAAACCTGAAGGAGCAGTGTCTGGTGAATATGGCAGCTGAGTCAGAACTTCCAAGCCAAGCTGTAACAGTTTTTGCCTGGTCATCAAAGAAACATGCGGTCTTACATTATCCTGATGGAAGATGATTCATTTTCTGTTGAATAATTCCAACACATTTCATCAAGTGCTGCTTTAAGTTGGCCTAACTGGGAGAAGTACTCATTGGAATTAACTGTTTGGTTTTCTGGAAGGAGGTCATAATAGAGGACTCCCTTCCAGTCCCACCATATACACACCACCTTCTCTTGATGAAGACTGTACTTTGGTGTGGTTGGTGGTGGTTCATTTCACTTACCCAGTGATATATTTCACTCCACATTAGTGTACAGTATCTACTTTTCATTGCCCATCACAATTTGTTTTTAAAAAGGAGCATTTTTTTTTAATAGTTACATTTCAGTAGAGAATTGCATGCAGAAATAACGGTCAAGAAGATTTTTCTTTTTTTCCCTCGCTTAACTTAGGTGGAAACCAAGCATCAAAGTGATTAATATAACCAAGATGGTGAAATGACTTTCAGGGGATTTTTTTGGATATTTTGAGTATGTTGGCTATCTCCCACAGGATATAACATTGATTGTTCTCAATTAATGTCTAGATTTGATCTCTATCAACTTTAGCTGGTCTACTCGACTGTAAAACATCATCCACCAAGAAATCTCCAACACAAATCTATTTTTTTCTTTTTTTTTCTTTTTTTGCTATGTTGGGTCTTCATTGCAGTGTGCAGGCTTCTCTAGTTGGAAAGCGCCAGCATAGTCGCCCTGAGGCATGTGATATCTTAGTTCCGCGACCAGGGATCAAACCCGTGACCCCTGCATTGGAAGGCAGACTCTTAACCACTGGACCACCAGGGAAGTCCCCTGACAGGTTTGATTTTGATAGCTCTCTTCTGTCTGTAAAATGTTGAGGAACCCACAAGAGGAAGAGAAGGAGAAGAATCCCAAACTCAAATCACAAAGCATAACTAAAAAGCATTTTCTGCTCAACTAACTAGTGCCTGATCAGATTATTTACAGAAAGCTGACCCCATCTCTCAAAAGGATGTGACACAGAAGTCCTAAATGTCTGTCTTGTTCTACACACACACATGTTCACAGGCCTTAACACCTGCCTTACCTCCCACAAGGTCATAGGCGCTTTCATCTACTCCAGAGAAGAGAAGACTGTTTATTGGAAGAATTATGTGTAAGATGACCATATCAGAGGAAGATGACCAGTTCTCAAGAACACAAAGGCTCAATGTTACATTTCTAGGAAGCCTCATCATTCACCCCTGGAGGCACTAAGAGCTTAAGAAGAACCCCTCATAGATTGTAAAACACACTGTTGATACAGTTTACTGAGATAGAAGTCTGGAGACTAATACAGAGAAGCAAAAAGTCAAACTACACATGGCAGTCCCAGCCCAGATACGATCAAGGGAAGCCCAGTGCTGCAGGCTACAAACCTGTGGCTCTCCACCAGAAGCCCAGTGGTAACACCTGCCATCCCAAAATGCCCTAAAACTGTGATTCTCTTTGGAAATCACTGCTGTCTGTTCAGTTCAGTCTCTCAGTCATGTTCAACTCTTTGTGACCCCATGGACTACAGCTTGCCAGGCTTCTTTTTCTATCACCAACCCTTGAGCCTGCTCAAACTGATGTCAGTGATGTCATCCACCTATCTCATCCTCTGTCATCCCCTTCTCCTCCTGCCTTCAATCTTTCTCAGCATCAGGGTCTTTTCAAATGAGTCAGTTCTTCGTAACAGGTGGCCAAAATATTGGAGTTTCAGCTTCAGCATCAGTCCTTCCAATGAATATTCAGGATGGATTTCCTTTAGGATAGACTGGTTGGATCTCCTTGCAGTCCAAGGGACTCTCAAGAGTCTTCTCCAACACCACAGTTCAAAAGCATCAATTCTTCAGTGCTCAGCTTTCTTTATAGTCCAACTCTCACATCCATACATAACTACTGGACAACCACAGCTTTGACTACATGGACCTTTGTTGGGTGTTACTCAGCTGTCTGTTACTCATCTATTTGATCCTAATATCATTTCAATTACAGGAGGAGTAAGGAGTAATATCACCCATCTAAAAGAATACTAATAAATGCAAGAAATTCAGCAAAAAAGAGTGCAAAATAAAGGCAGGTCATTACCGGCTAAGTGTCTGGGTTTATCTGCTGAGAGACAGTCTTTAATAACCCAGGTGAGCAAACAGCCTCACTAAGGAGTAATGCCAGTCCATGGCCTATAGCTTCTACTCTTCTGTCTATTCTGGATACTAATCCTCAACTAGTGAGGAATAAAACAGCTGAGAAAATATTCCCTATCAAACTTGAAACTAACCAAATTAAAATGTTCTGGATAAGCAGGCACAAGATCAAAAGTTGTTCCCTCAAACTCTTCATCTTTAACATCAGTCTAAGTTTGATTTGTGAATATTCTTTCCACAAACCAATTCAGAATAGAGTTATTACATCTTCATAGGAATTCGTCACAACTATGAAATCATGAAAGATTTTTTAAAAGAGTCTATTGTAATACAACATTTGATAAAGGTTCTACAAGAATCTGAGAGTCTCTGGGGCAGACATTTCTTGGTAGAGTCCTTGGTATTCAGCCTCCTGAAAGCACTTGACTTTGGGCCCCATTTCCTGCTTCTTAGGGGAACTTCTCACAGGATTAAGTGCTAAAATTTCCCTACTCATTATAGTTTCTCCATTACATTTCCACACATACTTAAAAGGTTTCTTACCCAACTCCACCAATTCTGCTTCACAAGAAAAATTAAAAAACACAGAAAACAGAAACAAGCTATATCAGACAAAGAAAAAATGCTTGAGTGAAATATATAAGCAGGAAAAATGAGCTTGTGGGAAAAATGAAGGGGCAATTTACGTTCAGAAATGGGAGAACAGGTGACAAACAGCAGAGCTGAGACAGATCCAGAGCTAAGGAGGAAAATCAGTGAATCTGGGAAAATAATAACATTAGGATGCTAAATATAACTTTACTCCTCCTGACACAGTGGTCTTCATCCTGACTGTACCTTAGCATCACCTAGGAGGGGTTAAGAGCACTCTGAGGCCTAAAGCCAAGCCTCCAGAAACTGGGTTAGGTCAACTGATTAAGGATGGACCCTGAAGTTCCCTCTGCCTGGAAGATTCTGGATGTAGAATCTAATCCCATGGAAATATCTGCTATTATCCTGCATCATCATGGCATCTGGGCCTCGAGGAGCCATGAACCTGCTTTGAAGGACTTACAAGTACCACAGAAGGTTTTATGCTGAGTTCCGTGTTACATATCATACTTCTAAGAAAATTCCTTATGAACCCAAATTCTTGAGACTCCAAATATGAAATTCAGACCTTTCATTCGAAACACGGGAAAAAAATAAATGTTTGTAAAATACAGTATTTACAAAATTAAAATATGAATCAAATTTGTAATGTTATATCTAATGAGGGAGAAGAATTAGAATGGAACAAGGATACCAGTCTTCTTTAAAAATAGCCTCTTCTGTTGATTTGACTTTGGAATTGTGAAAACATTATACAGAATTATAAAACAATGAAGTTTTCAAAATCAATTCATAAAATTTCAGAGTAAAATAAAACAAAAACTATATCCATCCAGTAGGTTGGCAGTTATACAGTGCTGCTGCTGCTGCTAAGTCACTTCAGTCGTGTCCGACTCTGTGTGACCCCAGAGATGGCAGCCCACCAGGCTCCTACGTCCCTGGCAATCTTCAGGCAAGAACACTGGAGTGGGTCGTCATTTCCTTCTCCAATGCATGAAAGTAAAAAAGTGAAAAGTGAAAGTGAAGTTGCTCAGTCACGTCTGACTCTTAGTGACCCCATGGACTGCAACCCATCAGGCTCCTCTGTCCATGGGATTTTCCAGGCAAGAGTACTGGAGTGGGGTGCCATTGCCTTCTCTGGCAGTTATACAATAAAGAACTGTTAAAAGTGGTTTAAAAAAAAAATTGAAAACATATTCCCTGTGTGATATGCCTATCTAAGAACAATATGAACAGCAACAACAACAACAACAATATGCTTTCAAAAGTCACATTATGGTTAATAGTGTTGATATTATAAGATTTTTAAATGAATAATTATGTCAGTATCATTGAGAACTGGGATTCGCTGAAGTTGCTCAGTCGTGTCTGACTCTTTGTGGCCCCAGGAACTATAGCCTGCCAGACTCCTCTATCCATGGAATTTTTCAGGCAAGAATACTGGAGTGGGTTGCCATGCCCTCCTCAAGGGCACCTTCCCAACCCAAGGATAGAACCCAGGTCTCCCACACTGCAGGGAGACTCTTTACCATCTGAGCCACCATTAGGCATGGCAGAAAAGAGAAAAGATGATGAGAGGAAAAGAGATACCAATCTAAGAGTAAAAAGATAAAATACAAGCACTACTGCCCTGAATCTGACTTCGACTGGAAATATCCATATAAACTCAAGGTCTGTTTACTACAAAAAATGTATAATATCTTTGTCCAGTGAAAAAGCTGAGAAACAATAGCCAACTCAACAGCAGTGAAACACCCCTAGTGCCCAGACCATAGTCTCTAAATACCATTTCCAATGAGAAGGAGCCATGGCTGCTTGGAGAAATGGAGATTCCAGGGCTGGGCCAAGTTTGTACTTAAAGATGCACAGCTTCTTTTGTGTAACCATAAATCAGAACCTTCTCATCACACCAGAAAGTGAAAAATTAGCAATGATTTCTACAGTTTGCACAAAAGGCAGGAGTCCTGGGACGAGACCTATTCTATCCTCAATGGCAGAGGCTGTTTCCCAAAGGGCTTAGAAAACTCACTGCTGTTTACAGGCCATCATGGCAGAACAAGAACTCTTAAGAAAAGTCACTTCTAGAAGCCAACTTTACTGGACAGTAATTAAAAGTTTCACTTCTAAGCAGAATTTTGAATTTGTCACCATTATGAAAGTAATCTTTTTAAAGGAGTCACCTATTTCCTTGACTTATTAAAGATAATGGATTGAGGGGGATTGGAGAATGAGTGAAATAGGTGAGGGAGATGAAGAGGCACAAATTTCCAGTTATGGGAATGTAATTTACAACATAGGAAATACAGTCAATAACACTGGAATAACTTTGTATGGTGACAGAGGGTAACTAGACTGATCAGGGTGATCATTTTATAATGTAAAAATAATATTGAATTACTATGCTATACACTAGAAACTAATATAATATTTTAAGTCAATCATCCTTCAATTTTTTTAAAAAAGTTTTCAATGAGACAGTAAAAATACAGTGTTTTTTTTTTTTTTAATGAATTGAAAAGTATCACCCTCATATATGTCTCAAGGTCATCACTGTGGATATTACTGACACCTAATGGCTAATGCTTAGCTCTCAGGAACCAGCAGAGTGCACACAGCAGGTCTGCTCTGCAGGTCCCTGTCTGCTTGGCTCAATGCCCCCTCCTCCTCTCCCTTGCTGCGTGATCCTTGGTGGTTGCTTTGAGCCCACAGTATCTCTGCCACTAGTAGCCACTCCTCAGCCTCCCGGGTTAAGCAGAAGTGAGGGACACATGGAAGAAAGGGTTGGGAAATAAATGCAAAGACCACCCAGCTCTTGGGGGAACCAGCCCTGAGTCCAGGCACAAAGCTCACTTTGGAACACAGAGGATTCTGCTTACTCCCTGCCCATCAGTTGAGCTCCCAAGTGAAGATTTACACAAATATGTGCCTTCCTATAGCCTCTACCTAAAACCGACACAATCAGCAAAAGTGGCCTTGGACAAAGGTCAGTGATTAGACAAGGCCAGCCATTTCTAAGGTTCCCACAAAGAGGACATAAACCCTGGTCACTCCTCCCCACTCAGGGTAGGGAGTGAGTGAAACCACTGAGGCTCTTCAGTTCAGTTCAGTTACTCAGTCATGTCTGACTCTTTGCAACCCTATGGACCGCAGCATGCCAGGCTTCCCTGTTCATCACCAACTCCCGGAGTTTACCCAAACCCATGTCCATTGAGTCAGTGATGCCATCCAGCCATCTCATCCTCTGTCATCCCCTTCTCCTCCTGCCCCCAATCCTTCCCAGCATTAGGGTCTTTTCCAATGAGTCAACTTCACATGAAGTGGCCAAAGTACTAGAGTTTCAGCTTCAACATCAGTCCTTCCAGTGAATACCTAAGACTAATATCCTTTAGGATGGACTGGTTGGATCTTCTTGCAGTCCAAGGGACTCTCAAGAGTCTTCTCCAACACCACAGTTCAAAAGCATCAATTCTTCGACACTCAGCTTTCTTCACCGTCCAAATCCCACATCCATACATGACTACTGGAAAAACCATAGCCTTGACTAGATGGACCTTTATTGGCACTTCAAGGTAACCCCATTTACACGCCAGCAAGTGGACACCTCATCTCTCAGAGAGAAGCCCTGATGACCTGGTGGGGGGGTGGTCTCTGTGTCTCTGGTCCAGGAAGAGTCTTTAGGATCCTCCTATCCACCCTGAGGGCCCCAAGCAGGCAGAGACCTGTTCACCTTCTCCTCACCCAAGATCCCCATGAAAGTACACACAGGGGCCAGGCGTGCTAGGAACTCGCTGGCTGTTCTGTTCTAATTAGGGGTGACCTGCACGTGCTCCAGGTTGAACATTAGCCTGGTACTTGCTTCTCCAAGCATTATGGGCACTCCTCAATTCTCACAGGACAGAGGTTTCACACTTTGAAATCCTAACCCTTAAAGCCTCACCCTAGACTGGTTTCACCCTGCCTCTTCCCACTGGTGCTGCCAGGAGTGCCTGCGCTGTGGTGGGTCACAGCACTGTCTGGGAACCATGGGTAACCCATGAGTCATTCTGTGCACCAGAGGAATTAAAAGAGGGCAGGAGGTCAAAAGTAATGTGTTCATGTTTTAGAGAGTCCTGAGCTGAGTTTAGATCTTCTCCTATCTAAAATTATCACCACTTAAGGATGGTAATGAGGGCAACGTTAAAGAGCTCCTGGTCTATCTGAACACAGCATGATGTTGCTTCTAGCATCAACATTCTAGTCAAATCTGGCACCCAGGCGACATGGACACCTGAACTCTACCCTCATTTACGATCCCAAATCTGACTTCCTGCTCCAGGAAGTTCTTAGCATCCTATTTATTATCTTTGACAATATTCAGGATGCATGTGTCTGACACTATGAATACAAAGCTCTAAAGACAAGCCTTTCTGACCCTGGACGAGCTCTCAGGCATTGAGGTGAACAGGCTCATAAGTCAGAGTACCCGAAGTGGAACCTCAATTTGTTCTTTATGCTCTGTGTGACCAGGGGCATCCTATGTAACTACTTGGACTTAGAGTCCTCTCTTCTAAAATGGGGGTAAAATGAAACCTACAACTTCATTGAGTTAGCCCAAAGAATAAGAGTGATATTACACATACCGTGCCCACAGCAGTTCCTAATACATAATGTATTTTGAGTACTTACCATTGTTCCTACTGCACTACTAATAGTACTGCTGCTGCCACCACCATGACTACTGAGTAGGAGCCCCTGTTACTGCTACTGGAACTTCTAGTACTACAGAGCATGAGCTCCCTTGTTTTCAAGGTCCTCGACTCCCCACTTCTCTGCCATGACCACCCCACAACCAGCCTCTTGAAGGAGGGGCTGGGGCTCTACCAACTGACACCTGACACAGGCCCCAGGCCTGGCCTTCCTGGATCTGCAGCAGGAAGTGTTACTAGGGCTGGACAACTTTGAAATAAACACTCCAGCCCGCCCTTCACAAGGCACTGCAGCATCTCGGTGGCCAGAGCCCTGTCTGAGGTGGCACTCTGCCCCACACACCTGCCCCACCCTCTGGCACAATGGTCAACCCACCTTTGTCATCAACAAGAACTCCATCTCCCAGGACCACCCAGTCACCTGGGAGCTGACAGATTCCGTCTCTCCAGTTGTGTGCGTCAGACTTCACTTGCCCACCTGCCCACTACCCGCAGTGCCCTTCAGTACAACACAGCCTTTAAATAAGAGCCATGCCACCCACATTTAAACCACTTGGCCCCCCCACCTCACCCCTAACACAATGGACTGAGGACAGCTCACACCTTCTCCACCTAAAACACCCCTTTCACAGCAACTGCATCTTCCATCCCTCCTGCCCTCACACACTCACACGCTGCCTGTGTCCCTAAGTCAGCGCTAAGGGACCACGGAAAGCACAAGCCACCCAGGGGGGTCTGCAGCAGACCCCCAGCAGGCTCAGCCAGAACAAGGGGGCTGACAACACTGTGTCCCCAGGTGGACTGTCTCACTGGGGGATCTTGACCCAGGATGTTCAGGGTCATGGAGGTCACTGACCTCACAGTTTTCTGCCTTTGGTTTTCTCCTGCACATCCTCTCCTAGACCCTCTGTCAATGCCAGGATACTAAGACACTCCTTTCAAACACCAAACCACCTCAACAGTCAGGACTGAAACCAGCACAGATGGTGCATGGATTCTCCATGATTCATGGTGAAGCTGGAGCTCCTCCCCACAGGGGTCTCTGACCTGGATGACTTGGCCCATGGGGAGGGAGCAGCCCAGGGAATGGTATGCTCTTGGAGCTCTGGCAGCTCCTGCCCAGATGAAGGGCCCCAGGTCCTGTTCCACTGGAATGGGAGAGGTAATGATCCCTTCTTGGGAGAGCATTTTTCAGATGTGTCCTGGGCAAGCTAACAATTGCTTGCTGAGTGACTATAAAATGTCTTAGGTTTTCAGCTCAGGTCCAGGTTTACTTCCTCCAAACCAGGAGGCAAATATTCCTTGAGGTTGTAGGATCTTCTTTTTCTCAAGGATCACTTTTAGCATTTATATCATTTACTGAGCACTAACAATGTCCTAGTATGGTATAAAATGTCAGTGCCATCCTTCCACAATACTATGTTTTAACTGGTTAAAATAAAAATATTGCCTTAGCAAAAAGTTCATTCAAGTTTTGCCAAAAGATGTTATGGGAAATCTGAAAGAATTTTTCTGCCAACCCAATAGTAATCCCCTGGAGAATTTGTCTTTAAGCACCTGTCCATTCTAAAAGTAAATACAACCGCTGAACTACATCATGATTCACAGAGAAGTTTTAACTTCAGACATGAAAGCTCTGTCCTCTCTCGTCCCCATCTCATCCATCTCAGTACTGATCTGCATACACTGAGAAGTTAATGCACAGTTAAGTAAAAACTTTTACCTCAAGAAATATAAGTAGTCCCAAAGCAAAACAGAATTTCCAGTAACACTTGACAATTGTTTTCATTAAAGAAGGCTCCCGTGCATCTTTCTGGGCTCTCAAAATTTCTCGATCCCAGTACCTGCGATGAGAAACAGAGCAGAGTGAAGAAGAGCCCTGCTACAGGTAAAATGGGGGAGAGGGCAGAGCAGAAGACGAGCCTTCACTACAGAGTGCTCTGTGGCTGCCCCATAGATGCTGGCTAATGGGTCACAAGGCGCCTGAAGGATGAACAGTGTAGACTGAAGCACCAGTAAAAGCACCAGACCAGTTTTTGAGGGAAAAGTCCCAGTCTCAGAAAACAAGTTCCTGTCAAGCTTTGCTGGACTCACAGATCATGAGCAGCTCATGGGTGCAGACACCCTCTTCCAGGGGCCCCATCTCCAGGGACAGAGCTCGGCCTCCAGGGCCATGGCTGCGGGCTCCCTCCACGTCCACAGATGCACAGAGAACATGGGCTCCCCCCAGCCTCCAAAGTGGGCTAAGCCTGGGGTCAGCCTGAGGTGGTGTGTGTGCAGTGTCAGGGAAGAAGGCTCCAGAGAACACAGTGGAAGGCAAAGCGCACCCCCCCATACACACACCTTTAGCCCCATGTGGAAATTCTCACTCTCCCTCCCCTTCTCTCTTCTATCTGTGCTCACCCTTGCAGCTCTTCTCCAAGGCGCTGGGAGTGATCTTCTGGAAGCACTGAGTACAAGTCATCTTGTTTTAATTTCCGTTCATAACCAATTTTAAACAAGGGGTTTAGCCACCTGTTAAAATTAAGAGGACAATGACATATATCTAAATTACACAGCTCTAATTAGAATCCTACAGTGATGGGCTTTGTTAAAAAAAAAAAAAAAACTATATTTTAAATATATAGAGATATGATGGAATAATTAGACATGTGTTTACACACTCACACACAGACACATACACACTCCCTAATTCTGTATGCTGAGAGGCCCCAGAAGCAATAACACACTGGTAGCAAAGAGCATTCCAGCCCCAGTTTCTTGGGGTTTTGTTTAACCTACACAATTATGATTTTTTTCTTGTGGGAAGGACTTTTAAGGTCTACTCTCTTATCACCTTTCAAGTATTCAATACAGTAGAATTAACTATAGTCACCAAACTGGATATTACACCTTCATGAAAGTGAAAGTTGCTCAGTCATGTCCAACTCTTTGCGGCCCGGTGGACTATGGAGTTCACGGAATTCTCTAGGCCAGAATACTGGAGTGGGTAGCCTTTCCCTTCTCCAGGGGATCTTCCCAACCCCAGCGATCAAACTCGGGTCTCTCACATTGCAGGTGGGAATTCCATGAACTGTATAGTCCATGGGGTCGCAAAGAGTCAGACATGACTGAGGGACTTTCACTTTCATGAGGATGTAACGTGCAGTCTGGTGACTATAGTTAATCCTATTGTATAACTTAGTTTACAATGGAAGATTGTGTCTTTTGGCCCCCTTCACCCAGGTCTTGGCTTTTTAATATCCTTCTTCCCAAAAAGGAACCAAATGAAGAAATGCTGGTTCCAAGGTTGGGGCTGTGTGTGTCAGCATGTGATAATTCTGTTTTGTTTTTTTTTTTTAACAGCAATATAAGTGCGTGTCATGAAGCTTTGGAGACATCCATGTCAAAAACATCCATCTCCGGTGAACATGTGACAGCTACACAATGAGATAAAGAGCCAGGCCACCCCACCCGTGAAGTTCCCTCTTTCAGAAAGCTCTGGTTGACCTGATAACAGACCATCTCACTGACTGCTTGCTTCTCCCTTCCTGCACTTTAATTCCCACTCTTATTTTTTATATTCATTAGTAAAGAGTGAACCTTTAAAATCCTAGACACCCCACTCTCAAACTCAAAAAGGCAGAATCCCAAGTCCAAGCTTGCTCATGAGCTCTCTCTCTCTCTCCACCCAGGACCTTGCTGTGTCACCCCAGGGGTGCCTTGTACCCTCCAGGGCATGTGAGTGATACACCTTGGCATATCAAAGTTCCCTGATGGTTGGTTGTTGCTGAGATGTGTCTCACAATCCTAAGAACCACAAGGGCTGGTCCAGCCACAACACTGTAAAAGGAGAATTTCTGTAGGGGCTGCTCATAACTAGTATGAGCCCTGGTGAGCAGAGCCCCAGGCAATCCCGGCAAAAGCCTCACTGTCTACAGGCCAAGATCAACAGGCAGAGAAAGTCCAAGATGGGTCTGGGACATCCTGTGCCATAAAATAAGAAAGTGCTCAAGGAATCATGAGGATGTGTAGAAGGACAGAGAAGCTTGAATGGCTCTTGCTAGACAAATCTGAGATACTTAGAGCATCAAAACAAACAAATGGCAATGAACGTTAACCCAGTAAATAATGAAAGAATCCATGAATCCGTAGTGCTACGTAAACAGGAGAGAAATGAAAGCTCTTGCAAACAAATTCAAACAAACATAAAAGGAGTAATCAGTTATTTTAAGCTATGTACATAACTGAAAATGTACTGTACTGAATAATTTTCAAGTGTAAGATATTTTTTATCTTTATATTAGGAAAAGCCCTTGGGAAATTGTTTTGTGAGTCAATCTGTAAACTATGTGTCCCAAGACATGTCTATTCTAGATAGATGCTTAGTCCCATGTGCAAATCAAGTGCTGGTCCAAAAGACTGCTGAAATTTTATATGCTTACTGATATTTTACAGTTTTTAAGTTATAAGTCTGCACAATAAAAAAGTTTAACAATTCAAAAAAAATAAATAAAAAAGGATCAAGAAAATCATCAATGAAAATTAAAAACTGGCTGAAAGTTTGAAGCAAAAGGTGATATTTACATAATCTCAACTTACCACTCTGCAATTATTTATTATAAAGGGAAAAAACTAACTGTACAAATGATCCCACCAAAAAACCTCTTCAGATCAATTATGCATTATTTAAATGATAATAGTTAGAATGCAGAGATAGCCCATAGGTAAATACCATTTTACTAATTTTGCCAGGGTAAGGAAAATTCCAAGGCCAGACCATAATAACCCATGGATAGAGATCAAACCAGTCAGTCCTAAAGGAAATCAACCCTGAACATTCATTGGAAGGCCTGATCTGAAGTTCCAATACTTTGGCCAACCTGATGCAAACAGCTGACTGATTGGAAAAGACCCAGATGCTGGGAAAGATTGAAGGCAAAAGGAGAAGAGGAGAGCAGAAGATAAGATGGTTAGATGACACCACAAACTCAATGGACATGAACTTGAGCAAACTATGGGAGAGAGTAAAGGACAAGGAAGCCCGGTGTGTTGGTCCATAGGGTCGCTGAGTCAGACACGGCTGAAGGGCTGAATAATAGCAACAACAGAGATTACATTTCTTCTCTCCTGTTATTCCCAGAACAACATAGGTACAGATGCTCAAGAACTATTTGTTGAATGTATGAATATCCATGACTCATTAAAGAAGCGATAAGACAGATTGAATTTCAGATTTTGCTAATCCGGGTAACTTGGCACCCCTAAAGAACCCCAGTCCAGGGGTCAGAAGACTGGACTCTAGTCTCAGCAGTGGTGCTGAGCACCCAGGGCCTCAGCTGTCCTCTGCTCCACGTCTCCACTCCAGTTCAGCAGCTCCATGACCTTCAACATCTCTAGGTCTCAGTTTCCTTCCAAAACAACAGTGTACATCTAGGAGCTTTACCACTAAGCACGTTTGAAACATGTTGGGTGATTTATTCCACACTTGTCCCCTATAGAAAATGCTCAGGGAATTAGCACTGGGACTTACCCAAATGATGACACCCTGCCCCCAAAGTGAAAGCATTAGTCACTCAGTTGCATCTGACTCTTTGGGACCCCATGGTCTGTCCACAGAATTCTCTAGGAAAGAATACTGGAGTGGGTAGCCATTCCCTTCTCCAGGGGATCTTTCTGACCCACATTCTCCTGCATTACAGGCAGATTATTTTACCTTTATCTGAGCCATAAGGGAAGCCCACAAAAGACCCTCTTTAAAATTCTGCTTGAAGAGGAAAACATACTCAACATCAAAATATCTTTGGATCCAGATTCCTTCCTAACTTTCTATGGGAAAGTTTAACATTTATTTAGAGAATTATCTAATGTGCAAAACATGGCATTTATTTTCTAATTAAACTTTTTATTTTGTATAGGAGTATATCCAATGGCCAACATGATAGTTTCAGGAGGACAGCAAAGGGACTGAGCCATACATACACATGTATCATTCTCCCTCAAACCACACTCCTATTCAGTCTGCCACATATCATTGAGCAGTTCCCTGTGCTATACAGTAGGTCCTTGTTGGTTATCCATCCTAAATACAGCAGTATATACATGTCCCTACCAAACTCCCTAACTATTCCTTTCCCCCTCACTCTCCCTGGCAACCATAAGTTCATTCTCTAAAGTCTGAGAGTCTGGTTCTGTCAAAATGTGGTATTTAATTGAAATGTATAATTAGGATGTGATGCATATCCATGACCATATATTTTAGTGCATCTTTCCTTTTTCCAAATTCCCATAAGTAGAATAATTAGTGAAGGGCTGAATTCTTTTCCATTAGGTTCAGACCAATCTGCCCTCTTAACAGCTGTTTGTGAGCTTATTTCATTGTAACCTTTGAGTACCTGAATTACAGTTTTTCTGGGCCTAAATTTAAAAATAATTCAGGGTTTTAATTTGAATTTTTTGACTTATACATGCTTAGTCATTCAGTCCTGTCCGACTCTTTGCAAACCCATGGACTGTAGCCTGTCGGACTCCTCTGTCCATGGGATTTTCCAAGAAAGAATACAAGAGTGGGTTGCCATTTGATTCATAAAGATGGAACACTTTTTTATGTCTCTTGATCATTTGTCTTTCTTCAAATGTCTATTAATATATTTTACATAGAGTATATTTTTGAAATAACTTGTAATCGTGCATATAATACTTTTTCAGATTTTCATTTGTTCTTTAGATGTTTAAAATTATGTATATCATTAAATAAAATCAAGCTTTTCTTTTTCATTTCTCCTGCTGCTTTTGTAGTATGTCTTCTGTAGTGTATCCTAACATCATCTAAATCTCTGTTTTATTATAGCTTTTTTCTTATTTTATTTCTAACAGTAAAGGCAGCTAGAATTTTTCTTTTCTTTTTTTTTTTAGTTTTTGATATAGGATAGGCCCCATTTTTTCCTAAAACAGTCCATTCTCCAATTATGGTTTACTGAATTTTTCTTATTCCTCACTATTGGAAATAAGCACAGTTAATGAAGCGTGTCCAGCTGGGGACTGGATTGTCCAGTCCCTTGAGACTCTGTCCTCACTGCAGCCTCTGGGGTGAGCTCTGCATTTCTGTCTACCCTCGTCCCAGAGGCCAGCAGGTTGGGGGTGAGTGCAGGACCTATCCCCAGTGATGAGGATGGGGCAGGGTCTTGGACTAGATGCACTTGGCCCATCAGGAAGCTGTTAAATCCTTGCTCCCCTGACACTGGCCACATCTCAGTGAACTGTCCCCTTGCAAAGGGAGTGTGGATGTGGAAACTGGTATCAAGACAGACTCCCTGGAGACACTTTTCAGAGAAGCTGATGACACGAAGTGGGGGATGTGAACTGGCCGAGTGCTGAGATGATTTAGGGAGGTTGGTCCTGCTAGGCCCTCAATAACTATCGATTATGAATGGACAGAAATGTTTAATTTCAAACTATGATTCTTTGCACCATTTTCAGAATACCACCTGTTATTGTTCATTAACAGTCAGAAATCCACATGCTGTAGATGGAGGCTGAGTGAGCTCTCCAGGGCTCTTTCTCTGACCTTGACCTGTTCCCAGTGAATGTTTAGCTTGATGAGTTTTGGTAATTTTATACAATAACCAGAGCCTCAAGCGAGAAATAGAACATCCCAAAGGTATGGTCAAATTTACTGGTATGTCCTTACAACAAAAAAAACTGCCGAACAAATTTAAATTTATCTTCTGTAGTTTACTCTTGATTTTTTTGGTCTTTGTAGTTCTGCACCTGATCAGCCTGAGACTAGTATCCTTTCAGAGGTATCAAGTGGATAATTTTCCACCCAGAGTCTTCCATAGGTCCCCCATTGCGTTGATTCCCTACCCTCTGTTGACCTGAAACAAATAGACTGTCAGATATTTCTTCAGCAAAGATGGGCTTATTCAGTATCAGCAGAGAATAGCAGTTTGAGGTCTGCATTTGTGCAGAGCCAAGTGTAAGTCCCCAAAGTGCCAGGGCTGGAGAGCACTTTTACAGAGGGGAAGAGGAGGTTGGGAGGGCTCCTACAGAATCCATGGCTTTTCATTGCCTGCATCCTTACCAGGAAAGGACAGGAGTCTCTCTTCTTCCTGTTGAGGGCTGCAGTTGTTGTAACCTCATCTATCAAAGTTATCAGAGGCTTTCTACTGGGGACCACATGGGATATGCAGTCTGTGGTGGTGATGACTGCTCTTTGTCTGGGGGGACTTTGTCCTGTTCAGAGCATCACCAATCCTCTCAGCATCCCAGGGAGGTGTTCTCTCCGGGTCTTCTCCCCACTTTCCTGAGGCCAGTACTGAGAGGTTATGTGGCTGGTTCTCGGTCATATAACCAGGAAGTGGCAAAGTCTAGACTCTATAACACAGGAACACTTCCAAATGAGGCACATCAGGTGCCATTTTTGTTTCACATTAAGTTTTTTAAAACTGTGGAAAATACACACAACATAAAATTTACAATCTTGGCAATTTTTCAAGCACACGGTTCATTATTGGTAACTATCTTCACATTACCGTACAACCAGTTTCAGAACTCTCTTCATCCTGTACTGGTGTGCCATCAAACACTAATTCTCTACTTCCCTTACCGCTAGCCCTTGGCAACCACGAGGTCACTTTGTTTCTCTTTGAATTTGACTGCTCTGAGGACTTCACGTAAATCAAATCATAAAATATTTGTCCTTCGTGATACACATTTTATAAGCCTGCCATCAGTGTGCAGGGTTCCAGTTTCTTCACATCCTTGCCAACACTATTGTTTCTTCCTTTTTTTCCCCATGTGTGACTTGGTGTCTCATTGTGGTACATAACTAACACTTGGTTAAGCAACTTACCCCAATAAAAATCAAGACTAAAAAAACATGAGCTATAATTTTAATTAAAAAAAATCTGTGTGTGTGTAGATATGCAAAGGTTTCTAGGGGAAAGACTGAGAAATAACCAAAATATCAGCAGGTAGACCTGGTTAATAAAAACAAATCCTTATTCCTTTCTTCTTGTATGTGCTCAGTCATGTCCAACTCTTTGCGACACTATGGACTGTAGCCCACCAGGCTTCTCTGCAATGGGATTCTCTATGCAACAATAATAGTGTGGGTTGCCATTTCTTACACAGGGGGATCTTTCTAACCCAAGAATCAAACCTGTGTCTCTTGTGTATCCTGCACTGGCAGGTAGATTCTTTACCTCTGTGCCACCTATCTGGGAGCCCCTTCTTCTATAGTTTTAAGTTTTTATAGAAATAGAAAATATATATATTCTTTTCTAAAATTCACAATTACCAATAGTCAAAATGTATTCTTTCTCTTAGACTCTCAGTCCTACCTGTGCTGTGAAAACACTAAAACCTCAGTGTGGTCATTTGTATAAGTCAGTAAGCTAGTTACTGGCATCATTTACAAGTTGAGAAAGCAGATGAAATGTGAGAAGAAAAGCAAACACTAAATGAGAAGATGAAAACTCAGTTTCTCGACAAGGCGGGCCTTGTCTCTGGGCAGCACTTCCTGCCTGGGCTCGTTTCAACTTTCCCAGGACAGCAAGTGGGGGACACGAGGAAATCACAAAGGTACCTCAGACTTCACAAACAGGATGGCAATTGTGGTCACCAACTAACTTCACAAAGTCTGGACCCCTTTTAAAAGTTAGCACTGAAGGAACAATGCCAGTGGGAGGAGAGGCTTAAAGCAGAAGCCAGCCTCCACCTTCCATCAGAATCACCTGGAGCTTGCTTAACCCCACCCCCATTATTTCTAAATTTACAAAATTGGTCTAAAAGGACTTGATAGGGAGATTTGCATTTCTAACAAGCTCCCAGGTGACAAGGATGCCACAGGTCTGAGAGCCATACTCTGAGAATAGCTGCCCTAAAGCTTGATTATAGAGATGTTTCATGAGCATCATCTCCAACAGCAAGAACTTTAAGAACGTCCCTTGAGAAACTCCTGCCTACAAGATCAAAGGTGTGTTTGCATTTGCTTTCTCCCTGCATTTAAGAACAAGTATCCAAAGAGAAGTGGCTCAGAATAGCAATTATATACATGGCCACACAAACTCGGGAGCCAGGCTCCTGATTTGGGGTCCAACTTTCGCTATTAAGTTGTGTGATGCAGGCAAGTTACTCAAACTCTTAGAATTTGGGAGAGAATGGATACATGTATCGGAGAAGGTGATGCCACCCCACTCTAGTACTCTTGCCTGGAAAATCCCACTGATGGAAGAGCCTGGTAGGCTGCAGTCCATGGGGTCCTAAAGAGTCGGACACAACTGAACGACTATGACGGAGTCCGTTTCCTGTCCACATGAGACTCACAACATTGTAAACTGGCTATACTCCAATATAAAATTAAGTTTAAAAAAATTACTCAAGCTCTCTGCTTAAGTGACTTCACATATAAAATAAGAGGTAATAGCTCCTTCCAATTCAGCAGGAAAATTGGAAATGGGGGTCTACCCAAATCAATGAGAAGTCCTCATCTTCACATTTCCACATACACACCTTTTGAAAATCCACAAATAGCACATCCCTGGAGAGTTCCTTTCCCTGCCTGAAGTTAAGGAGAGGTGTCTCTACTTTGGTATCATTTACAGTTGTTGTTATTTAGTCACTCAGTCATATCCAACTCTTTTGCAACCCCATGGACTATAGCTTGCCAGGCTCCTCTGTCCATGGGATTTCTCAGGCAAGAATACTAAAGTGGATTGCCATTTCCTCCTCCAGGGGATCTTCCCCACCCAGAGATCAAACCCATGTCTCCTGGGCTCCTGTTACGGCAGGTGAATTCTTTACCACTGAGTCAACAGGGAATCCCACACCCATATTTTTCCTTCTTGACCCTCTTTCCTTAAGGGCTACCAAACGGCCAAGAGATGTAACCACACACACTGAATACACCACCATCAAAACATGCACAGGAGTTTCTGTTTCCTGGGGATCCCCAAGTCCCTCCCACATAACAACAAAGGAAATACCAGAATGTGCGGGAAAGATGAAGGTTTAGGGTCCAGGAACGAAAGATATAATAATCACTCAAGTGTGATTAAACCCAAAGGTTCCACCTACTTAGTGGTCCCAGCTACTAGATTGTGGAGAAGGCAATGGCACCCCACTCCAGTACTCTTGGAAAACCCCATGGATGGAGGAACCTGGTAGGCTGCAGTCCATGGGGTCGCTAAGAGTCGGACACAACTGAGCAACTTCACTTTCACTTTTCACTTTCATGCATTGGAGAAAGAAATGGGAACCCACTCCAGAGTTCTTGCCTGGAGAATCCCAGGGATTGGGGAGCCTGGTGGGCTGCAGTCTATGGGGTCGCATAGAGTCGGACATGACTGAAGCAATTTAGCAGCAGTAGCAGCAGCAGCTACCAGATGGCGCGCTCTGAGCTCGGGTCCCCACCCAGAAGATGGAGAGGGAGGGGCAGGCTGCAGCAGAAACACCCCTCAGCTGTGGTGAAGACCAGAGAAAGCTGGCAGAAGGAGATAGCAGTCTGCCCTCCGGGCACGCTGCCCTCATCAGGACCAAACAACGGCACTGTGGGAAGGTCTCCAACTGGAATGCAGCAGGACCTGGGCGGCCTTCCTGGGAGAGACCCCACCCCGCCGAGAGATACCCTGAACTAGTGGCCAGTACTGGTCAGTGGAGGTGAGCACAGATGACGGACACAACGCTGCCAGGCTACTGAGATGACAGCCCCAGGCTCCCCAGTGTCTGTTCTACTGCTAGGCTGGCCCTGAGGAATCCTGTTTTGATAAGATGAAGGAAAAGGAAAGACCACAGCACATCCTTCTCCTGACATGAAGGACAGTTATTCAGTAGTAAACTGATGCACAGAGAAAAGTACATAAGCAAAAAGTCAACATTTACTTTGTTTATCCCTCAAATAAATAAACTTTGAATCAGCCAATAAGCAGGTATCAGTTCAAGAGGGAAATAAGTAACTTCAGACATTTTCCCCATACATGAACCTCATATGAATATATATGAAGAATATAAATGCATTCAAAGAAATATTTCTGGAATGAAAAAACAAAGTGTGGTATAAACATACAATGTCATATCACTCAGCCTTAAAAAGGAAGGAAATTCTGACACACGTTGCAGCGTGGATGAACCTTGAAGACTGTGATGTTGTGACTTATAATTAGAATATGTATTTAGTCTTGATGATGTTGCTGGCACAGAACTCCTAACACCCTTAGGTGCTTTAAGGTAAGCGTGAAGTATCTTTTGATAATTATAACAGGCCCCTTTCAACTACACCTGAGTTTTAGTAAATTAATCTGTCAGAAAAACCAAACACCTGATTAAAGGGTTGGCATTTTCAGCCACACCCTCCATGTCTAGGGAGAAGAAGGACTGGAAACAGTTGAATTACCAATGGCCAATGCATTAACCAGTCTTGCCTAAAGTATGCTTCTATGAAGCCTCAATAAAAAACCAATAGGATGGGGTTCACAGAGCTTCCCGGCTAGTGCACCTGTGCAGGTGCAGGAAGAGCGACTCACCTGGAGAGGCCTGGAAGCCCCTGCCCCTCCCCCTACCTTGCTCTCTGCATCTCTTCCATCTGGCTGTTCTGCAGTTGAATCCTTTTATAATAAACTAGTGATTTAGTTGAGTAAACTGTTTTCCTGAGCTGTAAGCCACTCTAGAAAATTACAAACCCAAGGAGGGGGTTATGGGAAGCCTGATTTGTGATCAGTCCATAAGAAGAACAGGTAACCACCTAGACTCACCACTGGCTTCTGAAGTTGAGAAGAAGGAGTAGTATTGTGGGACTGGGTCCTTGACCTATACAAGGTCTAGCAAAAACTCCAGGCAGACAGCGTCAGAATTGACTTAACTGTGGGACACAGTTGTGTCTTATAGTCTGAGAACTGGTTCAGTTCAGTCACTCAGTCGTGTCCGACTCTTTGTGACCCCATGGGCTGTAACACACCAGGCCTTTCTGTCCATCACCAACTCCTGGAGTTTACTCAAACTCATGTCCAACGACCTCATCCTCTGTCGTTCCCTTCTCCTCCTGCCTTCAAACTTGCCCAGCATCAGGGTCTTTTCGAATGAGTCAGTTCTTTGCATCAGCTGGCCAAAGTATTGGAGTTTCAGCTTCAACATCAGTCCTTCCAATGAATACTCAGGACTAATTTCCTTTAGGATGGACTGGTTGAATCTACTTGCTGTCCAAGGGACTCTGAAGAGTCGTCTCCAACACCACAGTTCAAAACTTAAATTCTTCAGCACTCAGCTTTCTTTATAATCCAACTCTCACATCAATACATAACTACTAGAAAAATCATAGCTTTGACTAGATGGACCTTTGTTGGCAAATTAATGTCTCTCCTTTATAATAAGCTGTCTAGGTTGGTCATAACTTTCTTCCAAGGAGGAAGGGTCTTTTAATTTAATGGCTAGAGTCACCATCTGCAGTGACTTTGGAGCCCAAGAAAATAAAATCTGTCACTGTTTCCACTGTTTCCCCATCTATTTGCCATGAAGTGATGGGACTGGATGCCATGATCTTAGTTTTCTGAATGTTGAGCTTTAAGTCAACTTTTTCACTCTCCTCTTTCACTTTCATCAAGAGGCTCTTTAGTTCTTCACTTTCTGCCATAAGGGTGGTGTCATCTGCATATCTGAGGTGATTGATATTTCACCCAGCAATCCTGACAGACTGAAAACCACAATCACAGAAACTGAAGATTAGCTGTACTTAAAACAATCAAGGTGACACTGGTCAGACCAACATGACTAATTTCAAGATGACTGTAGCTCTGACTCTGCTCTTTATACTCATAGCCCTCTCCCTCTGCCTGTAAAAGTTCTTGTCCACTAATTGTCAACAGTGGGGACAGTCAGCCTTTGGACAGGTGCCCACCCTTCCCCCACTCATACATACTGGCATCTAAAATAAAGTTCTTTTCCACCAACCTGGTCTCTTTATTGGCTTTTGAGCAGCGAGCAGCCAGACGCCCCCCACCCCTTCAGTATCACTTTTTGGCCTTCTATGGTCAGCCTTTGAAATATCACAGCACCAGCCATGGTGAGAGGGGAGTGACTTTAGTGTTATAATGCACGATCAGAGACCAGATCACGCTCAACACCATCTTGATTAGCTGGATCAAGCCAGTTTCTGTGGGATCCTGTTTTTCTCAATATATGCGCCCCTCTTCCTTCCTGTCTCAAAAGCATGGATACATTGTTTCCATAGTGACAAGGCCATCTTAGCCTGTCATCTTGAAGACCATACCTGTGTATGGGGTTACACAGGGTTCTCTGTGTATCCTGATGCCTATGTCCTTCCCTTTCCCATTTAAGCAATACCAGGTTGTCTTCCTCAGATGAAGGGCACCAGGTACTCCCACTTATTTCAGGAGCAATATCAAGCCCCAGCCAAGAGGGAGTTACCTTATGCATTAAAGAAAACAAAACAAACAAAACTGATTATATCAATACCTTTCCTATTGAACATTCAGGAATAGGGAGAAATTGGCCTCTTTCTCTTCATCAACATTATCTCCACAGGTAACAAAGGAAACAGTCATTAAAGGTAAGGTGGGGCCCTTAATATTCAGGGAGGCTGGGCTGTGATGGAACAGTCATCAACAAAGCCCATCAACAATTCCCCGGGAGTAAAAGTAGAATCTGGATAATGAAATAAAGTGTCACTTTTTTTCTCTCCCTTTGTGCTGAGTCTTGTTTCACTTGCTCACAGGGCACCTCGTGCAGAAGTCTCACACCTGGCCCTTCAGACAAGACTCCCTGGTGTGAAACAGCTGCTCTGACACTTCAGGTCTGAGGGCCCTGTGTGTCTCTGTGCCTGGCACTGTGATTCAAGATGGCAGCAAGGGGGCCATGTGGAGAGATGCTGAGCCCAGCATTATGATTCAAGATGGTGGCCCCAGGGCCGAATGCAGAGACTGAGCCCAGCTCTGTGATTCAAAATGGTGACAAGGGGGCCGTGTGCAGAAATGCTGACCTAGCATTACGACCTGGAGCCAAGAGCAGCACAGCTGAGCCTGTCCTGTGAGAACCCCTCCATCCCCTAGCTGACAGGAATCACACACAGCAGTCCCAGGAGTGCTTTTAGGAGAGAGTGTGTCCTCTAGAGCACATTCTATTGGGACAAGCCACACCTGGCAGAGGGGCTTCCCAGGTGGCTCAGCAGTAAAGAACCTGCCTGCCAGTGCAGGAGACTCGCTTTGATCCCTGGGTCAGGAAGATCCCTTGGAACTGAAAATGGCAACCCATTCCAAAAATGCCTGGGAAATCCCACTGACAGAGGAGCCTGGAGGGCAAAGAGCCAGACATGACTGAGTGACTAAGCACACACACAACCTGGTTAAAGGACTCCAAGCCCCGCTTTGGGTCTGACTGGGAAGGGTCAGTAACAAAGTAGGAAGAAATCAAACCATCTCTGGTTTTCCTGGTGACTCAGATGGTAAAGAATGTGCCTGCAATGGAGGAGACCTGGGTTTGATCCCTGGATTGGGAAGATCCCCTGGATAAGGGAATAGGCAACCCACTCCAGTATTCTTACGTGGAGAATTCCATGGAATTCTGGTGGATGGACAGGGAGGCCTGGCGTGCCGCAATTCATGGGGTCACAAAGAGTCGGACACAACTGGGTGACTGAACTGAACTAAACTGAACTAATAGCCCATGGAGTTCCAAAGAGTCAGACAAGACTGAGTAACATTTTCTAGCAATGAAAGTTACTGCCATTTGGGAAGAAATGAGATCTTTTGCTTCCAACAGAGGTCCTCTCTTGGCTGCAGGGTGGAATTACCTGTGGGGTTTTAAAAAGCGTTGCCTCCTGCTTTCTCTCTCCCAAGATTCCGATGTAACTGAGATGAGGCTTCAGCACTGGGATTTACAGAGCTCCCCTCGTGATTTTACAAACCACAAGCCTTTGCCATGTTTAGCTATAAGGACTCTATCTGGACGAGGAACAGAGTAAACAAATCAGGTGATTCTGCGTCTAGGGTGTATGAGGTGGGTGAGGTGAGGGTCTGTGATACCTGTTGCCCGCTGAGAGGTCTTACTGGCCCCTCATTCCATGGCCTTTCCAAGCTGCTCACCTGGATACATGGATTCTTCTGCCCCCTGGTGGTAATGTTTAGTATAACACAGTTGTCCTTGGAAGTGTTTTTTTTTTTTTTTTTAATTTTATTTTATTTTTAAACTTTACATAATTGTATTAGTTTTGCCAAATATCACAATGAATCCGCCACAGGTATACATGTGTTCCCCATCATGAACCCTCCTCCCTCCTCCCTCCCCATACCATCCCTCTGGGTCGTCCCAGTGCACTAGCCCCAATATCCAGTATCGTGCATCGAACCTGGACTGGCAACTCGTTTCTTACATGATATTTTACATGTTTCAATGTCATTCTCCCAAATCTTCCCACCCTCTCCCTCTCCCACAGAGTCCATAAGACTGTTCTATACATCAGTGTCTCTTTTGCTGTCTCGTACACCGGGTTATTGTTACCATCTTTCTAAGTTCCATATATATGCGTTAGTATACTGTATTTATGTTTTTCCTTCTGGCTTACTTCACTCTGTATTGGAAGTTTTATAGGAGCCCAGCCTAGTTGGCCTTCCCTGGTGGCTCTGGTGGTGAAGAATCTCCCTGCCAGTACAGAAGCTGCAAGGTTCAATCCCTGGTTCGGGAAGATCCCCTAGAGAAGGAAATGGCAACCTATTCCAGTATTCTTTTCTGGAGAATCCCATATTCACAAAGGAGCCTAGCAGACTACAGTCCATGGATTCACAAGAGTCAGACATGACTTAGCGACCAAACCACCACAGCCTTAGTTCACCACAAACCTGAGCCTGAGTCCCAAGGTGTGGCTTGCTGGGAGGGAAATCTTAGGAGCCATACAGGATGAGCAGCTCAGCAGTAACTTCAGGAGTCTCTCCTGCATAGGGAAGCTCAAGGAGCTCCAGGCCACTGGCCAAGCACAAGTCTATAACAGGGCTGTGACTGGAGTCTTCCTGTGCCTGGGGTCTGAGTGGTGTGTGTATTCAGTCATGATGACTCTTTGGGACCCCATGGCAGAGGATGGGATTTCCCAGACAGGAATACTGGAGTGGGTTGCCATTTCCTCTTCCAGGGGATTTTCCTGACCCAGGAATGAAACCTGCATCTCTTGGGTTTCCTACAGTTGCAGGCAGATACCTTACCACAAGCACCCCTGGGGGGGGGGGTTGAGGAAATTGGTTTTATCAGCCAGTGACAGGTGCTTCCCAGCCTCAGTGTTAAAGAATCGGCCTGCCACTGCAGGAGACACAGGAGAGGCAAGTTCCTTGTCTGGGTTGGGAAGACACCCTGGAGGAGGAAATGGCAACCCACTCCAGTATTCTTGCCTAGAGAATCCCATGAACAGAGGAGTCTGGCAGGCTACAGTCATAGGGTTGCAAAGAGTCAGATGTGACTGAGCACAGCCAGTAACAAGTGCCTATGATATCGAGCATCAAGAAGTGCAAAGGTGTAAGGTGATGAGCATCCCAATAAACAGCAGCCACCACTTATTCTGCTCAGTGTGCCAGGATGTGTTTTTACTTAACTATCACATTTAATTATTTTTTGGTATATAAAAAGTTATTACTATCATGCTTTCTTCATCCAAATTTATGATCTTGGTCTTTCCTTCTTGCCTTTGTATAAGGCCAAAAGAGAGACACTGGCTAATTTGACAACCTTAAAGCGGACTCCAGGAATGTCACCAACGGCATGACCTTTGCAACCAAATCCAGCAACCAGAATGTCATCATTTTCCTCAATAGAATTCAAGTAACCATCACTGGGTACAAAGGCTGTGATTTTTTGCCATTCTTGATGAGCTGAACCCTGACACATTTCCTGATGGCAGAATTTGGTTGTTTGGCTTTAACTCCTACTTTTTCGAGCACAATTCTCTTGGCATGAGAAACGCCTCCAAAAGGGTTGGCCTTCAGGGCTGTGCCCAAATGGGCTTTCTTGTACTACTTACCATGCCGCTTCTGGGCTTGTCGGTGGCTACAGAAATTCCTGGCAGTATGAAAACCGTGACACTTGCTCATTCTGCCAGTGTCACGGGCCTGAACAAAAGAATATCATATTTAATTTTAACACAAGCTCTGAGGGTATTAGAAGCCCCATTTCACAGCACTTTAAGACCTTGATCAATGTCATAGGACTCCTAACTGACAGATGCAGCCTGTGAGCCCAGGCAGCTGGGACCACATTCTGTCCCCACTCCATGCGTGTCCCGCGGGACCAGGAGTTCTCCCTGCCCAAAGACCGCTCAGCGGCTTCAGCCTGACTCCCTGGGTGGGCCCATGAGGTCCCTCATGGTGCTCACAGTCCCTTTGCTCCTACTGCCCCTGACTCAGGTCCTTCCTTCTGCAGGGCAGCCCCCGAGAGCCCCACGGTCGGCAGGAGGACACCCTTGTCCCGTTCTGGTAGCTTCTCCCTGCAGCCAGCTCCCGGGGGTGGGGTCAGGCCAGGTTGTGAGGAGAATCAGGAGAGAAGAAGGAAGGGAGTGAGCTCGTGGTCAGCACTTACCTCTGACCTGGGACTCCCTCTCTCTCCCTGACACTTCCCACCACTTGTGGCAGCTCCCCTCCATGCCCACCCCCCCCCTCCTTCATTATAAGTGCTCCTGTAGCTCTGCTGTGGATCAGAGTCACCAGAGGAGGGGTCAGAATGCAGGTTCCTGGGCTCTACTCCCAAAGATCTGATCCAGGAGGTCACATAGTGGGGCCTGGGAATTTGAATTTTTAACCAACAACCCAGTGGGTTTTGATGCAGGGGGGTCCTCTGAACAAACTTTGAGAAGCATTTAACAGACCTGTCACTCACATCCGTGGCCCCAGGTCAAGAGTACAGATGAAGCCCATACTACACGTTTAAACAGTTAAAAGTTATAAATCAGTCAATCAAAGTTGTCAAGTACACCTTCCTAACTATTAAAACCTGGCAGATTGGGTTTTGGACACTGAGCTCCAAGCCAGAAGGCGGGACAGCAGAGGGAGGGGCCGCCCCAGCCCCCAGCCCTCCCCCTGTTCTTCCCACCTCTGGCTCTGACCCTCTTTGTGCCCTGAACAATCTGCTGCTCAAGAAAGAGCACCCCCAGCCTTCAAGACCAAGCTCAGACCACCCTCTTCCGCCCCTTAAAGAGCTGAATCTTTACCTCCTGTCGGGCTGGGACATGGGCCCCGGGAGGGAGGCGGGCACTGGCTCTGGGAGCAGGGATTTGGGGGTCCAGGTGCTCAGAGTATGGCCTGGAGGGGGTGGGGCTCCAGGTGGCCACACCCCCTGGTCCTCTCTGCCTGCCCCTGGGGAGGGTGCAGCCACAGAATGATGGAGCAGGGCTTCTAAACCAGCACTTCTCTGACTATACTGGGAGCAGGAGTCACCTGGGATCCGGAGATTCTGAGTCAGTGGGTCTGGGTTAGAGACAAGATTCCGTGTTCTAACAGCCTCCCAGGGCAGGCCAAGGACGCTGGTCCACAGGCCTGGCTTAAAATAGCAGGGATCTGGAGCATGGCAGGCGGAGTTTTCCTGTAAAGGACCAAGAAGTGTTTTTCCAGGCTTTGGGGGCCTTATGGTCTCTACTCAGGAAAACATCTACTTCTGCTTCATTGACTATGCTAAAGCCTTTCTGTGGGTCACAACAAACTGGAAAACTTAAAGAGATGGGAATCCCAAACCACCTTATCTGTCTCCTGAGGAACCTGTATGCAGGTCAAGAAGCAACAGTTAGAGCCGGATATGGAACAACTGCCTGGGTCAAAATTAGGAAAGGAGTATGACAAAGCTGTACATTGTCACCCTGATTTAATTTATATGAAAAAGAATGTATGTATCTGTGTAACTGAATCACTGCTGTACAGCAGAAATCAACACATTGTAAGTCAACTATACATAAATAAATTTTTAAACGAACAAAAAAAAAGCTAAGGGTGTCATTAGGTTCATTATAGTAATGTTTATTTTGGTTACTTGATTAGCCTGGTGTTTGCCAGATTTTTCTACTTAAAAATATAATTCTTCCCTAAAGAATTAATCTGAGAAAATATTTTGAGTCCTTGAAAATGCCATGTCTTCCCCAACCCCCAAACATTCACTGTCTATTCAGCCAATGATGAAATTTGTCTGAATTATTTATGACAATGATGGCTGCCATATGGTACTTTTATGTAAATCTGTTTAGATTTGTGAGTTGGCATTCTACTGCAAAAAAAAAGAGCTTTCCCTTCCTCCTATTTTCTGTCTTATTGGAATCAATATAAATTCAGATTTTAAAAAAATTTTATTTTTGTGAAATGTAGGGTTTAAAGACCCTCAATCCTCTGTTTATCATTACTCATGACATTTCTAATGTGATTTAAACTACATCTAGGAAACTCATTCTTTGTCTAGATAGTCTGCAAAATGTAATTTTAAAAATGTTTTTCACATAATGTTCTCCAGAATTAAATATGATTAGATTTTGGATCAAACACTGTTTTGGAATACCCCAAGCTTCCACCTATTGGGATGGATACTTGTGAGCATGGTTGTTGAGTGAAAGAGTGAATTTAGTCAGAACTATTCAATGTAAACTTTGTGTAAAACATTCTTAGTGTGTCTTAACCTTGGTTCTTAAAACACACAGTCACACACACACACACATACACACAAACACACAATCCCAGTTTGACTCGTAAAGCAAGTCAGATGGGTCTGGAGTACAGATGGAGGTTTCATCGTGCTGGGCATGTTATTCCTTCTTGTAATGTTATTTTTTAGGTCTGAATTCAAATAAATATATGTTTATCCCAGCTTCCAACACACATTGCTATTTTAGTTTTCAGAAAAAAAAAAATTCCTTAGAACATCAGGTTTAAAAAACAAAAGCTCAGTTAATCCCTATTCTTTCTGTTTTTAAAGGAAAATTAAGAGCTCACACATAAAATCTTGTGTTTAAAAAACTCTGAATAGTTTTAAAGTAGCCTGTTGTGTTTCCAGGTACCTTCTTCAACTTTAGGACAATGTTGCTGATTCAAAGAAAGGAAATTCAAGAATAGCATCAGTATAAATACATGCACAGTATTAGCTTTGGTGGGGGGGCACCTCTAAACGTAAAGAGAAATTTAATTATTTCCAACTTTTTAATGCTATTAAAAATATTGATAATGTACAATAGGGCCTTTTGAAAGCCCATATGGTCTCATTTTAAGCATAAGTAAGATGATAACAATTAATAACAAGGGTAGAGCTGGAGAGGGTAGTACTGATCGACAGCTAATCACATATCCAGCATTGTTCAAAAGCAGTGTTTCTCACCTGCCTGGGATTAAGCATCAGTTTTATCTAATTTCACATTTTCAGTCCATTGTGACCTAATCACTGAAACACTGTGCACAGCTAGTGTGCAACTCAGCCCTGTGCCCCTCCCCCTGCAAGTGCAACAGTCACACTGGTCTCTGGGATGTTCAGGATCCCACCATCCTAAGTGTGGATGTCACAGCAATAGCTGATGGCTCTGAGTTTCTAGCTTTCTTAAATTTCCTGTGCGTACTTCTAACCTGGTTACAAACAGTTAACGGAGTGGCACTAGTGCACAGAGCACATTGGGCGTGTCACTGTCATAGTTAATCTTTGCATCAGCCCTCTGAGAATCATACTATCCCCACTTCAACTTTCAGACAAAGACGCTGAAGCACAGTGGACTTCCCAATCTTAAAAGCCCATGATTAGCAGGAAGCTGACATCGTATCTAAACCCAGTTAGTGTCCAGAGGAGCCCGGATTTGTCCTTGGAAGGCTGACTCCAGAGCTTGTGCTCCTCCCCATGTGCTGGTGTCATTTTAACAAGAGGAACAGTCTTGTTTAGCCCATCAGATGAGGACCTCCTCAAATACACCTTCTACAGTCCACAAACCTCCTTCATCCACACCCATTTTGCTCTTTTCTCGTGGTAATTAAGAATCACCAAGGTCAGTGATTCCACCCTGTGTCATTGGATGCTCCTGGTCCATCCATCATCCCAACCAAAGCAATGGTTCAAGAGCAGGAATTATATTCATTTTCCAGACAAAGTAGCTGAGAGGCAGAGGTTAAGATACTCTCCCAAGCATGAAACTAAGTCTACATGGCTGTAGGGTGTCCAGAGCCCATTTTATTAAGGATGGTGCCAGTTTATTTCCCTGGAATCTTGGCTGGTTATCGGTTTCCCGTCACTCTCAAGTGTCCCACTCTGGACAGTACATTCTTTGGGCACCCACACTGCTGGTGAGAGCAGAGAAAGACCTGACAGGCAGGTCAGTGTGACTGACTCCAAAACCAGGGCTGTCTGTTATCCCAAGCTACCTCTTAGAATTTCAAAATTATAAATTTGAAAAGGAAGGTTTGTTCTCAGTCAACATTTATTCATTCAACAACCATTTACTGAGCACCCCCTACATGATGCACACTGTGCTGGAAGATGTAATTAAAAAGCGGATAGGGCATAATTCAAAGTCTTACTCTCACTTGATTTAATGAGAAAACAGACCACGTGTGAACACTCACAATCAGGGTGAAAGTGAAAGTGAAGTCGTTCAGTTATGTCCGACTCTTTGTGACCCCGTGGACTGTAGCCCACCGCCCATGGGATTCTCCAGGCAAGAATACTGAAGTGGGCTGCCATTTCCTTCTCCAGGGGATCTTCCTGAGCCAGGGATCGAACCCAGGTCTCCTGCATTGGAGGCAGACGCTTTAACCTCTAGGCTACATCATATAGAAGCAGTGCACAATGGGAAGAACAGGCCCCTTGTTTACAGATGAAGTGTCTCAGGATGGAGACAACAGGACGCTAACCAAGCATGGTTAACAAACGAAAGGCGCTCAGGGTCCTAGGGAAATATGAGTTACCTAGGATGGTGACTTCCTAGAAGAGGTGACAACTAGGCTGACCCTGGAGAATGAAGATATCTCCCTTATATGGGCATTCTCCTCTATTTTTCAGACCAGAGGGTATTGAGGAGAATCACTAAATCACCGTTTGACTTAGATATCAGTCATCAAGAGTTTCCCCCACAGTACACCCTCATCACCTACCTCTTGAGCTGTGATACATGCTGTGGGGGGAACATGGAGATGTTCTGTCTTGACCTCCCTTCAAAGACTCACTGTCCAGCACTGAAGTGCTGCCAGTGGGCAAGTTTAAACCACCAGCCCCTCTGGAAGCAGCCTATGTGCGCTACCCATACAGGAAGCAGTATGGCAGCCTGGCCAACGGATGTGTCAGGACAACCCTGGAAAGCCATCATCACTCCAGACCCCTATGTGGTCAGCTAAGGTCATCTGGCCAGTGTTCCTCTGCCCTATCCCGTTTCGTCCCTCCTGATTCCACAGTGTTGACCCCAAGGGTACCCCTGATACACATTCCAGCACTAAACTTCATCTGAGTCTGCATCCTAGAGAACCAACCTGCATGTATCAGAAAACATTCCAGTATTCGGGGAGCATTTTTATTTGAAAATTACTGGTTACATACATATTTATAACATTATAAGACCCCCAAATAAAATACAAAATGGTAGAAACAAGGACTTTTTGTGTGAATGTGGTTACCTTTGGTTTAAAATCCACAATCTAATGTGGTCTGACCAAAATGAGATTGTTATATATTAATAACAAAAGAAAATGATTATGTTCAACCATATGAAAGTGCCATTTTATAGCTTATAAAAAGACTGGATGTTAGCAGTTCCACATGGTTCAATCTAATCAAAAAAATCCACTAGCATTTGAAATTTAGAAAATATTATACTTATGAATAACCCATAGACAAAAGATATAATGAATTAAATTAATAATTAGAAAATACATAATACTTTGACTATTGATTGGTAGTAAGTATCAAAACTTGTAGGTTGTAGCTAAAGTGGATCTCAGAAAAAAAAGTCAGCTTCATATAATTATATTAGAAAAATAATGACATTATTAATGTTTCCAATTTAAGAGTTTAGAGGAAAAAAATCTCAAAGGAAAAGTTGAAGGAAAGGAAAAATGATGTGAAGAATTAGAGAAAAAAAAAAAAAAAGAGCCTCAATAAAACAAAAAGTTGATTTTTTTGAAAATAGGAAAAAGTTATGCAAGATTATTAATAAAAAAGTGAAAGCTTAAAGAAAACTAAAAGCCAAAAGGATGCAGAGATGCTGCAGAGATTAAGCATATAAGATACTATGAATACATATATGCCAGTTAAGCTCAAAACTCACAGGAAACAAATCTACTTCTAGAAAAATGAAACGTACCAGAATGACTCTGCAGAAATAACAACCTTTACCAAAAGTTACCTAGACAAGATGGTTGCACAACCTTGTAAACATGATTAATGCCACTGAATTGTATGATTTAAAATGGTTATATGGCAAATTTTATGTTATATATGTTTCACCACATTTTTTTAATGTAAAAAAAATTAAATCTTGTATCTAGAAGACAGTCTAGCACACGTTTGTGCTTCATGAGCAAATCCAAGGAAGGGTTCCTACTTTGAGAAAGCATATTTTCTCTTTCTTCTCTTTTAGAGGGCTTTCCCAGTGGCTCAATTGTAAAGAATCTGCCTGCAATGCAGGGGACACAGGAGACAAACATAAAATATTGCTCTATATTTTAACCATATTTTATTTTTGGAGGGCAACACCTCTCTTTCCTATAATGTCACTTAAACTCCACAAATCGTATGTTTTTCCTATTAGTTATCTCTAGTATTTTAACCAGAGATCTTTGAGTGGAAAAATGGGTCATAGTGTTAAAGGAAGTAGTGACACAAAACAGCAACTTCACACAGTCTTCAAGTAAACAGAAGCCCTGACATAATTGGAAAGTAATATGTAATTCTGGAAACAGTAAAAAAAAAAAATCTGTGACAACTTTTTCTCAAATCTTAGAAAATGAGTTTGGCTCTGGAGTCTCTCAAGACACAGAACCTGGGAGACAGGTTTATTGGTGGCCTGCACTCTGATTTGGATAAAAAAGAAAATACTGTAAGATATAAATAAAGATAATAAATCCATTTGCAAGAGCTTGAAATCACTGAGTGAAGGTGGAGGAAAAAAATATAGAAAAAAAAAACCATCTTGTGATATGTAAATATTTGTTGCTAATGCAAAAAAAAAGTATAATATAATTTATGCAGTGCAAAAACCTATTGGAAAAATGCCTTTGGAATAGACATGAAGTCATGGTAGAATCACAGAGATGACCCAGAGGGATGGTATGGGGAGGGAGGTGGGAGGGGGGTTCAGGTTGGGGAACATGTGTACACCCATGGTGGATTCATGTTGATGTATGTCAAAACCAATACAATATTGTAAAGTAATTAGCCTCCAATTAAAATAAATAAATTTATATTTTAAAAAATTGTTAAGGCTGAGTGCTGTCCACTGGACATTCATAACATTCATAAAACCACACAATCACTGTGAGTGATATCTGGCTATTTCCTTCAAAATGCACCCGGGCATGGGGAAAGACAAAAACAAAATGTTTAAGAGTTTTAGAGTCCTTCTCCTAAGGCAACACATTTCTAGGTCCACTTCTTCATTTGAAGCAAATCATATCACTACTGGAGACACAATTTAAAACGACGGGTGTGTTTATTCTATGGAGGAAGTAGCCCCATTAGAACCTTCAGTGGGGCTGAACTTAATGCCAAACAACCTGTAGATCCACTAGAGTTCTGATCATTCTGATTAACAAATAAGTTTTATCACTAGAGCAAATTGGTAAGTAAAATCGTTTTACTAACTCAAAGCCTGGAGATAAACACAGGGTGACAAAAAGGCTGGGAAATCTATTAATCTTGTCTGCCCAAGGGTTTCTCATGTTCACACATAATATGAGCACAACAAATTTGGATGTTAATATCAGGTTGTAATCCCTATGTTTTAAAAACTCTGCTTGACAAGTATTGAAAATAAGGAGTAGGAAATGGAGAAACTGTAACACTGCTGCTGCTGCTAAGTCGCTTCAGTCATGTCCGACTCTGTGCGACCCCATAGACAGCAGCCCACCAGGCTTCCCTGTCCCTGGGATTCCCCAGGTAAGAACACTGGAGTGGGTTGCCATTTCCTTCTCCAATGCATGAAAGTGAAAAGTAAAAGTGAAGTCCCTCAGTCTTGTCTGACTCTAGTGACCCCATGGACTGCAGCCTACCAGGCTCCTCTGTCCACGGGACTTTCCAGGCAAAAGTACTGGAGTGGGGTGCCATTGCCTTCTCCAAACTGTAACACTATGTAGCCATTAAAGGGAATGAGACAACTATATGCATTGATATAATGTGAACTATAATATTAGCTGAAAAAGGAAAGAATAGCTATCACCTCTGCTTAAAAACAGGAAGACCACATGTTCACAAGTTCTTCCTGATGCACAGAAGTCAACAAGACAGTGAACAGTGGTTCTGGGGCTCCACCTGGGGAGGAGCTCTGTGATGACGGGAGTGAAGGGTGACTTACATTCTGTTCATAAACTCTTAAAAAGTATTTTTAAAAGATTTTAAATTTTGTAGCAGTATATTGCCGGGAGCCAGCACGGGAGTCCCCACCCATGACAAGGTCATGCGGGAGAGCTCTGATGGGCAAGGCAAGTCAGAGCTCGAGGGGCCTCCCCCTCCCTGGACCTGCCTGAGCATCTATCCCAAAACCAAAATCTGTCTGTTTTACTATTTTATAACTTTTACCAACTCCCCTGACATTAACGGGGGGCTATCCCCGACCACCTTTCTCTGAAGAAAATTAACTTAGAGCTCTAGTTAATAATTCTCCTGGGCATAATAGGAGTGTTTCAATTCAAACCCCTCTGATGACTTTCTAGCTTGCCTGACAGGTATGTTCAGATTCACAGCCTCCCAACCATGAGAGGCATGGGAAGCTTAAGATATTCTAACAATGCAGAGCTTCTCAGAGAGTTAAAATTGTTAGAATAGAACTAGTAGAGGATTTCTTTTTTGAGCTAATGCTTGCTGCCAGATTTCCATATCCCTTACCTACTGTGTCCGTGGGAGTGTATTGATTAATATAGTTGGTGTATAGAAATGTAAGTAGTACCTTTAATGTTTGTAACCTTGGACCTTTGAGTTAATCCTTTTCTTGTTATAGCCCACCACACTTTTGCCCTATAGGAATGCAACTTTATCTAATACTTTTGGAGTGTGGAACCTGACTTTAGAATAATCACCTTTAGAGAAAAATAAGTTTTCTGAAGAAAGGGTCGTAAAATGTTAACAGGCCTCCTGGCTAGAAGATGATGTAAATCACCTAAAACTTTTTGCATATGACAAGTTTGCAGAAAGAAAGCCTGGCTTTGATAAGGATCAAGGATTGCTGACCTTGCATGACTCTACCCCTTGCCCCATTATCCTCCATGCACAGCTTAAGGTATAAAAACTACTTTGGAAAATAAAGTGTGGGCTTTGCTCATCAGGCTTGGTCTCCCCTTGACGTTCTTTCTCTTTTCCTTTTCAGGCTGATTTCCCTGGAGCACAGGGGCCCTCTGCATTCACTTTCCTGCCTGGGCTTCTAAGACCCACTCAAGAAGGTTCCTAAGGTGGGGCACCTTCCGCGATTCGAGAGGGCGCCGGCAGCCTACGTGAACAGAGCAAGTCCCATGCTGGGGCTTTATTGGCTTCCTGCGTAAACCAAGGAATATCAGCCTCTTTTCTCTCTTCTATTTTCTTAACTGCAAAATTCTTTCCTTATCTCTTTATCTATTCTTTTAATCACCGACACCGTCCTAGCAAGGGAATCCCTGGATCCAAACTGGGCTGGACCCCGGTAGTATATGTATCATTTGTTTCAAAACTTATTATTAAAAATACATTTTAATCATTTGCAGAAGCAGTCCCCAACCTTTTTGGCACCAAGGACCCAGTTTCATGGAAGAAAAGTTGTCCACAGACAGGACAGGGGTGGAAGGGGAGGAGGTTCAAGTGCAACGTGAGCAGCAGATGAAGCTTTGCTCACCAGCCCATCACTCACCTCCTGTTGTGCAGCCCAGTTCCTAACAGCCCATGGAGTGGTACAAGTCTGTGGTCCAGTGGTTGGGGATCTGTGATTTAGACTCTGAAGCTACTTAGAAGAACTATGGATATATTTATTTTATTGTTGGGAGGCAAGGCTTCTGACTACAGCCTTTTTAAAAATGACCCCTTTTAATTCTTTTTTAATTGAAGGATAATTGCTTTACAGAACAGTGTTGGTTTCTGCCAAACATCAACATGAATGAGCCTTAGGTATACATATGTCCCCTCCTTCTTGAACCTCCCTCCCACCTCCCTTCTCATCCCACCCCTCTAGATTGTTACAGAGCCCAGGTTTGAGTTCCCAGAGTCATACAGAAAATTCCAACTATCTATTTTACATTCAGTAATATGTTTCCACGTTACTCTCTCCATACATTCCACCCTCTTCTTCCCCCCACCCCCATCCCACCAGGTCCATAAGTCTGTTCTCTATGTCTCCATTGCTGCCCTGCAAATAATTCCATCAGTACCATCTTTCTAGATTCCATATATACAGGTTGGTATATGATACTTGTTTTTCTCTTTCTGACTTACTTCACTCTATATAATAGGTTCTAGGTTCATAATAATCTTATTAGAACTGACTCAAATGTGTTCCTTTTTATGGCTGAGTAATATTCCACTGTGTATACATACCACAGCTTCTTTATCCATTCATCTGTCAATGAACATCTAGGTTGCTTCCATGTTCTAGCTATTGCAAATAGTGCTGCTACAACATTGGGGTACACATGTCTTTTTCAATTTTGGTTTCCTCAGAGCATATGCCTAGTAGTGGGATTGCTTGGTCATATGGTTGTTTCATTCATAGTTTTTAAATGAATCTCCATGCTGTCTTCCATAGTGGCTGCATCAACTTACATTCTCACCAAGAATGAAAGAGGGTTCCCTTTTCTCAACACCCTCTCCAGCATTTAGTGTTTATAGGCTTTTTGATGATCGCCATTCTGATGGGTGTGAGGTGATATCTCACTGTGGTTTTGATTTGCATTTCTCTAACAATGAGCGATGTTGAGCATTTTTTCATGTTTGTTAACTATCTGTATGTCTTATTTGAATAAATATATGCTTATATCTTTTCCCCACTTTTTGATTGGGTTGTTTGTTTTTCTGGAACTGACTTGCATGGAAGTGTGGTAGTGTTAGCATCGCCGACTCTTTGCAACCCCATGGACTGTAGCCCACCAAGTTCCTCTTTCCATGGGAATCTCCAGGCAAGAATACTACAGTGGGTTGCCATTTCCTACTCCAGAAGATCTTCCTGACCCAGGGATTGAGCCTTGGTCTTGCACATTGCAGGGTTCTCCCTCACTGCAGGCAGATTCTTTACTGTCTGAGTCACTAGGGAAACCTTGCATGGGCAGCTTGTATATTTTGGAAAACAACCCTTTGTCAGTTGTTTCATTTGCTATTATTTTCTCCCATTCTGCGGGTTGGAAAAATGATCCCACTTTTTTTTTTTTTAATATACTGTAAAACACTCTATAGTCTCAAAGCATTTAAGCACCTGTTCTCTCATCTGATCCCTGTAATGAGTGTGAGGAAACTGGCAGAGCTGTAATCCCTGCTCTACACACAGGTGAGGACCTGAGTCAAAGAGGCCTCGGGGAACACAAGGCCACATGAATGCTAAGTGCCTCCTCCATCGATTCAAACTGATCCAGGCGCCTAGAACTAAGATATTAGGATTTTGTAACTCCTGGGCTATATTAAGTGATTTCATGAGTAGATTAATAACACCTTTGTTACACACCAGGAGCAAAGAAACTTCAAAAAACTTCAACCAGGTCTGCTTCATCACAGAACAGAATGAATGACAGGCATTTATTCTTTGTTTGAGTTGAACTGTGTCACCTCCAATTTTACATGTTGAAGTCCTAAACCTGCCAGTACCTCAGAATGTGACTGCATTTGGAGACAGGCTCTTTAAAGAGGCAAAAAGTTAAAATGAAGTCAAACAGGTGGATCCTAATCTAATAGACTGGAGTTCTTACAAGAAGAGAAGATCAGTACATAGGTACAAACAGAGGGAAGGCCCTATGATGACACAGAGGGAAGACTGCATCCCCAAGCCAAGGAGAGAGACCTCAGAGGAAACCAACCCTACTGACACCTTGACCTCAGATGTCCATCCTCCAGGGCTGTGAGAAAATAAATTTATGTTGTTTAAGTCGTCTACTCTGTGGTACTTTGTATGGCAGTCCTAGCAAACTAATGCCCCTTCAGCTTTGTGTATCTGAAATGTAATTTCTCTGTTATCTCATGGATCATCTAAAAGGGTCAATCAGACAGTGATTCAGCTCCCCTGAACTATGTATTTTTTAAAAGTGTGACTTGGAAGCACCTTTTGTCACCTGTTGAGTTTTCTTTTCATATGAATGAATTCTGTTCTATTAGAGTGAAAATTTTGATGACTTAGGCTAATGCTCCTGGTGTTATAGCTCTGAACAATGCATGGGTGTCTGATGCTTGCACATCCAAAAACATGATAATCTGAGAGCTTACCTAAGAGGATGCAGAGTATGCAGAAATAATGTCAAGAAGATGTTCAACTGGGATGAGGATCAAGAAATGCATTTTTTTTTTTTTCTGTAGAGGTGACCTGACCCCGTGGCAGGACTACAACTCAGTGAGGTTCTGCCACTCTGTGAACTTGCATGATGGCCCCATCTTGGCTACCACGTGAAAGAAGCAGTGTTCCCAGAATTGACACAGAACACAGTACCTAGGGTGGCCCTCAGCCTCCCCCAGCAATTGCCCCTCTGTGCTTCCTGGACCAGCTTTGTGACCTTAGGTGAGCCCTGGACCCACTCTCCCCAACCATGACATGGATAAAAATGGACCATGATGAGATTACATGAAATCATACATGTGAGAACAATGTAAAATAAATTGAGAAGAACTACACAAATGTAACTTACCCTGAATATTGTTAGAGTAGGTGCAGGATTACTAGACCAGGAAGCACAAGATTTCTAATTCTATGACCCATGTCTGTTTTTATATGTATGTTACACTTGATTTAAAACATTTACTGAAAGAAAAGATTTCTAATTCTCTGTCTGCTGCAAACTAACAACACCAATTATATACATAGGGCCACCTTCCTTCTAAGGGGCCTTAGGTTCATCACCTGTAAAATGAAGTTGTTGAAACCTATTATCTTATGTGATCTGGATCTATCAGAAGTTCTGTGATCTATTTCTCATTATTCAATGTCTTGATAATATATAATGATAACACAGTGTTTAAATGAAGACTCTGACACAGGTGGATACACCTCTTTCTGATGTGAAATGCCTACGGTGGAAAGACCAAAAGGGTTTGGTAGATTCCTGCTTGGTTTGTGATTTTCTTACCCAGAAAATGACAAATGCTTATCAAGTCTTCAATGACTGGCAGACACTCGAATTAATGAAAGTGCTCTGTGAATTTCAAGCATTAAAAATATATATATATATAGGGTGATATATGGCTCAGATGGTAAAGAATTTGTCCTCAGTGTGGGAGATTGGAGTTTGAGCCCTGGGTTGGGAAGATCCCCTGGAGAAGGGAATGGCAACCCACTCCAATATTCTTGCCTGGAAAATTCCATGGACAGAGGAGACTAGCAGGCTACAGACAATGGTGTTGCAGAGTCAAACGTGACTTGACGACTAACACACACACTCTATGCTGCTGCTGCTGCTGCTGCTAAGTCGCTTCAGTAGTGTCTGACTCTGTGCCACCCCATAGCCCACCAGGCTCCCCCGTCCCTGAGATTCTCCAGGCAAGAACACTGGAGTGGGTTACCATTTCCTTCTCCAATGCATGAAAGTGAAAAGTGAAAGTGAAGTCACTCAGCCATGCCTGACTCTTAGCAACCCCATGGACTGCAGCCTATCAGGCTCCTCTATCCATGGGATTTTCCAGGCAAGACTACTGGAGTGGGTTGCCATTGCCTTGTCCACACACACTCTATACTTGCATACAATATAAGTACTTTGGAAATGTTCACAACACAGACTTCCTTGTCCCTAAACCTAAGTATGAACTCTAACTCTGCCATCTCTTCAGTCAGCTCTGCAACCCAGAAAGTCACCTACAGTATGAGCAGTGGATGGTACTGCTCTGCATTTCCTCATTTCTAAGGAGGGTTGAGATGAGACAGTGATGAACTAAGGCCACATTTTAGATACATCTTTTATATACTAGTACTTAGGATACTGGGACATGTTTTCTTTGAGACATTTAAAATATTAAACTAGTAATCCTATTCTACTTACAAGTGAAAATCTGGGAAATGCACAAAAGTATGAAGAATAGAAAATACACCCATAATTTAATACTTAGAGATGAGTTTTCTATGGGGAAGCCTTACTACAGGCAGCTGGAAGCCTTATCCCACCCAAAACCACACATGTCAAGGGTCAAGAACACCAGACCTTCCTTCCCTCCATCTTCCCATCAATCCTATTCCCACTCCCACCTTCTTCCAGAAAAACTTACAGATGGCTGTCTGACAATAGCTAAATCTCCTAAACTAGACCTCAGTTACCATCTCACCTTTCTTAGGAAGATGTCATGTGACCTGAGTGTTACCCATCGAGCACCTTCCTCACACCATGCACAGTACTTAGTGCTTCACACACCTCATCTCTGAGGTGTGTGAAGTGCTCTGTAAACCTTCAAGCACAATTCAGATTACAGTGTGATGGTATCGTGAGTTCTTGATTTGTCCTGATGACAATTTTATTTTCTAGAAGGTAGAGGAAGCCTGGGGGTGGTGAGTGGCAAATACACCTAAGTCTAAACAACAAAGAATTAGGGAGAAGCTGACAGTATCATGTAGAAGTTTTCTTCATAGATTAGAAAACAGAAGAGACCTACACCTTTCCCTGGAGGATCTTCCTAGAATAAGAATATTTCAAAAATTATCCCCTGAAATCTCAAGTTTCCTGGATATTCCTTGACAGAACTTGCATCACAAATATGCTAAGCACCAATCAAAATGAATATAAAGGGTTTGCAAAATGAGAGTGGTCTGTGCTCTATGAGAATCTAAACCCAGAGTCCAGAAGTGTGGAAGTCCAATCTGAAATCTCTGTCACAGGCACATGTGTGTGCACACAGAAGAGTGCACACATCCTGACCCCACCCCCACCTCTGCTGCAGATTCTCAGCAGACCTGCTCTTAACCCGCCTTGTGTTGTTAAGACCCACTCATGAAGCTTAGTCTCTGGAGGTTTATAAGGCCACAGAGTGCTTGTTATCAGACCCCTGATAGAGATCTTGTGGAGAGGGAACCTGAAGACAAACTTTAATGACAACTGCCTGTCCTATTTTGCTCTTTTAGTGAGTACAGCTATTTCCTTCTTGCCCAGTTGTCGCACCATTTTGTAAAACAGACTGTTTCTATTCTGCAGCAAATTATTTGGCTGACCAGTTTCTTTCCGTTCCCCTGAATCCAAAACCTGTAAACAGCAAAAAGAAACCCATTAGTACATAATGTCTCCCAGTAACATATTATAACTCAGACAATATTTCAAAAAGTGGCAGGATAGGGAAACAGAAAATCTATTTGGGTGGTAGGGCTGGCTGATGTTTTAATAGTTTGATTAATTTGTTTTACTAGGCAGACAAAGGCCTAACCTGACCTTTTAATATTATAATGTTATAGGAAATAAAGAAAATAGAAGCTTTAGACTATGACTACTAGTACTCTATAGCATCTTATTTTCTCTTCAGGGCATTTGGGGTTTTATCATTAGCACTTTTAGCACTCAGACTCTGAGCTTTGAGGACATTTTTACAGATACACAAAGTTGGCAAATATATTCATTCAAGAAAATCAAACTCCGTTTACCTAAAAAATAGGTTGATGTCATACAAACCAGAGGGCAGTGCCCTGACAACAAATTAATGGTCGATTTGAGAATCTGAGCAATATTTGTGGAAAAAAGCAAATGCTCCCAGGATTTCTTAAGGATCCTGGATTGTGTCAGCTTCTAAGAGGAACAGAATCCTTGTCCAAGGGGTTGAGATGCTTCTTGAAGCTGGATGTGGTCATAGTGTATTCTTCTGAAAGAGAAAGCCTGGCAAAAGGAGCTGGTACATAAGCAGCTTTTGCAAAACTGCTTTGCACAGAAGAAATATCTAGAAATCCACTTTTCTCTTTGGATAAGGCTAAAGAAGCAAGAAAGAATTTGAGCTCCAAATTCCAGTGATCATGGCCTACAGAGCACATGGGTCCAGCCCAACCTGAACCGCCTAGGATCTGAATCTATTTCCACAAATTATCTTTCTTTTCTTGTTTCTTTCTTTCTTTCTTCAGCTGCTTCCCTTTCACCCCTTTTACTGCTCATTAATAAGTCTGCTAAATACAAACTGAAAGGGAGAGGAAGGGGTCCTTCACTCTGCCTTTCTACTTATTAGTGACTTTGGTTAATGATTCTGGATGGGGGAAAAGTGTCTGAAAAAATTGGCCCAAGTGATATACTTATAAAAACAGTTCTGATGTTCAGTAGTATTTAATTCTTCATTTAGGTCATATTTGGAATAAATGCATATTAAGAGAATATGCTGGATGGGCTTCCCTGGTGGCTCAGTGGTAAAAGAATCTGCCTACCAGTGCAGGAGTCTTGTGTTCCATCCCTGGTCCAGAAAGATTGCACATCCCACAGAGCAACTAAGCCCATGTCCCATAACTACAGAGCATGTGGTCTAGAGCCTGGGAGCCTCAACTATTGAGCCCACATGCCTGGAGCCCATGCTCCACAACAAGAGAGCCCATGCAATGAGAAGTCTGCACACTGCAATGAAGAGTAGCTCCCACTCGCTGCAACTAGAGAAAAGTCTGTGCAGCAAGGAAGACCCAGCACAGCCTAAAAGGAATAAATAAATAAAAGTGTGTTTTGTTTTTTTTTTAAAGAACAGAATATGCAGGAACTCTAAATAAGACATAGTTTCCCCCCCCCAACAGTTAATTTTATCCTTTGCATTTAATTGGAAACACCTATTAGTCTCATAAATGCCATTTTCTTGTTAATCATTTGTTTACTACTGTGAATCACTGCTAAGGACAGCTTTCTCAAAAGAGTCTGAGAATAATCTAATCTGTTTCATCCACTTAATGGGCTTCCAAGGTAACTCAGTGGGTAAAGAATCTGCCTGCAATGAAGGAGACACAAGAGACACAGGTTTGATCCCTGGGTTGGGAAGATCCCCTGGAGAAGGGCATGGCAACCCATTCTAGTATTCTTGCCTGAAAAATCATATAGACAGTGGGGATGGTAAAGAGTCGGACATGACTGGGCAACTTTCACTTTCACATCTGCATAACAATTTAAATGTTCGGTGAAAGTTGCTCAGTCATGTCTGACTCTTTATTACCCCATGGGACTGTAGTCCACCAGGCTCCTCTGTCCATGGAATTCTCCATGAAAGAATTCTGGAGTGGGTAGCCATCTCCTTCTGCAGGGGATCTTCCTGACCCAGGGATTAAACTCAGGTTTCCTGTATCGCAGGTGGAATCTTTACCATCTGTGCCACCAGGGAAGCCCTGTAACTTGGCATGTCAATTTAGATGTCTCAAATGTGCAATTCTACTTAAGCATAGATAGCAGAACATAACTACCACTCCTGACGTTGAAGAAGAAAAACTGCAGTTTTAAAACACTGGTCTCCACACATCTACGTCAATTAATCTATGAAACAGTACACAAGAATTGGAAAAAAGACATTTTCTATGGTAAATAGTACTGGAAAAGCTGAACACCTGAAAATATTGGGAATTAAACACTCCCTCACATCATGCACAAAAATAAACTCAAAATGGCTTCAAGATCTAATATAAGGCTGGGAATTATAAAACTAAATGAAAATACAGGCAAAAGACTCTGACATAAATCACAGCAATTTTTTTTTTTGATTAGTCTCCAAAAGCAAAAGAAATAACAGGAAAAACAAATGGAACCTAATAAAACTTAAAAGCCAAGGCTCACATAGGGGCTACAAGAGCTGAGATGGGACACAGACTGAAAAAAGGCCAGAAATAGAATTTTACCAACTTAGCCTTTACATTTACTGGTTTAGTCAAAGACTCTAGATATTTTAGAATAAATAAACATAAAGCAAATCCAAATTCTTGTTATGTACAGAAAAATAGGTATAACTTTGGATTTTTAACATTCCTTATAAGAAAAAGCTCCTACAATCTCCCGTTAGGTCCCCAACTCTTCTCATAACCCAAGATAAACTATAAACTAGAACACATATTCAAGTTGGTATGATAACAATCCCTGAACCCATAGGATCTCTCCAGGAACCCCAACCCTGAATTGTTTATAAAGCTCTAGTAGGTTAAGTAAAAATACATTATGTTGGATGAGTAAGTCAGTTACATAAGCTCAATGAAGATGTGTTTATGAAGCCTGTTTATGTGCAGATATTCCAGACAGCTGTCCTAGACATAAAAGTGAAATGGACCCACTGCAAGATAATTTGATCCATTTTCACTGGCAGGATGTCATCAGTGATAAAGAAGAATGCAGCAAGAGGTGGGTCAGTGCACCAAGAGGTGGTGGTGCTCAGGAGAGTATGGAGGAGAAGCCTGATAAGAAAGATGCTGGGAAATGATGACAACAATGGAGAGAGATCCCACTGTGCAACAAGTAGAGTGGGGAGGGGAAGGTCTGAGTGTCAGATTTGTCTCTGGCTGCCAGGTGATGACACGGGACAGCTGTCCAACCCTGGAAGGTGGGTCCTCATCAGTAAAATGGGTGCCTGTGATTTTCTCAGTTCTGGACAATGTGGCAAGTATTAACTCAAAATCCTGTCTTGGGTCTTTAAATAGTAAATCATTCTTCTCAGTGGGGTGAGATGAAGGCTGGGTTAGGGTGACCTCCACAGCCACTCTCCCAAAGCTGCTGCCTTTGCACACAAGCGGCCCCCTCATAAAGTATCTCCCCAACTGTACTTTCTACCTCAGTGTTAGTTATCTTTCCTCTGAAAACTTGAGTGAAATCTCTTGGAGTGTTTTTGAAGGAGCTTTTCTCTTCTCACATGTTCTAATTGTAGCATGTAGGTTTATGAAATAAAAGTTCCATGAATGTGAAAAATAGAATTTAAGTAAAACTCTAGTTAGGTATGAGCTGTTTTATGCTTTTCAAGTGGGGGTGTTACAACCGTTTCTGATTTTCACTTCTGTAGGAAAAATTCTAAGAAGAGGTTTGAGATGAGGAAGAAACAAAGAATATAAAACCAAAAGATGGACTATAAACAGAAGAGGTGAGATCTGAGTTTCTCAGCTCTGCTTTTGGTTCTTCATCATTCATTTCCAGAGAATTCTCTAACTGAGGACAGTGAAAGTGTTGACCACAGATAACACTATTAGAGCAACTGCAGATTGTCACATGCTTCCTTTGTTCACACTAACAGGAGAATCCGAATGATGTGAAGGCGGCAGTGTGCAGAGACTGGAGGGAAGAGCTGGGCTGTTGGCTGCAGAGAAAGAAGGTCATGAGCACCAAGCTACTCTCAAAAACTACAGGAAGAACCCTCCAGTGGAGACAGAGTGGTGAGTCTTAGGATAAAGAGCATTTCTAATTTGTCTGTCTTGTTCCACTGTTGTGGCAACAGAGAAAGTAAGGAAGATTATATTAGATGTCATTATGACTCCATCATGTTTAATAAACTTAATATTGAGAGAACTTCTTTGTGAAATAGAATTCTAAGCCTGACACATGAATGGTGCTTAATGAACCAAAGCACGGTAAATCCCTTCAAAGAGACAGCAGATAAACAAAGCTATTATTTAAGTCACACCTGTTTCCCAACAAGCCCTTTCTCTGATTTAATTACAGTGAAGAAAACCATATCCATCTAATCATTTCAAGATTTTTTATAAAAGTGACAATTTGGAAAATATATAGATGTCTAAGTTTGAGATTAATTATGCTCTATCCCTATGATGAAATTTTAGGCAGCTTTAAGAACTGAGCTGTGGAAAATAAATGACATGGGGAATTTTAAGAATACATAAAAATTCTAGTAATGAAATATTCTGTTTTGCATAATAAAACAAATTACTAAAATGGTTCTAATACTATCCAAATAATATTATAGCATTATATAACTGCCACTTTCGGGTAGTGGGTATTTTTTAATCTTCCTTTTATGAGATTTTCTTTTATTTTCCTATTTCTACCTTGCACATTTATTGCTTTTTTATAACAAAAATATATTTTTATGGATTAGATTCAATTAAAAATAGAATTAAAAAAACATATTCATCTATCTTTCTGTAGAAGTATTCACATGCAATAAAATGTAATTATTACACCTTATCACTTGCAATGATAGGACTTTATGGTGACAACCCTGTCAGTTATGCCCTTCATCAGCATCTGTCACTTTCCCAGCTACTCCTTGAGGTCGGTCACCCGCCCTCTGGAGCATCAGGCTTTGAAGCAGATTGACTTGTCTTTATATCCACATTAAAGTTTTCAGAATACACAGTCACCTGTTTTCCAGAAAGGAAGGAGATACAGTCATCCCTCAGTGTGGGTACAATTCCAGAACACTGGAATGAAGTGAATATGGCAGTAAAGTGAGTCATATGAATGTTCTGATTTCCCAGAACATACAGAAGTTATGTTTGCATGACACTGGCCTATCAAGTGTGCAATAGCATTATGTCTGAGAAAACAATGTACAGACCTTAATCTAAAAACAATGCATTGCTAAAAAAGAAATACTAACCAACAGAGGAGACTTCAGCAAGTCATAGCAGTAGCATTGATGTTACAGATCACCAGAGCGACTATAACGGTTGTGAAAAAGTTTGACATATAATGAGAATTACCAAAAGATGAGACAGAGTCATGGAATGATCAAGTACTGTTTGAAAACTGGTGTACATAGACTTGTTCAATGCAGGGTTATGATAAACTCTCAATTTGTAAAAATGCAGTATCTGGGAAGTGCAATAAAACATGGTATGTCTATTTCTAAAGCAAGAAATACAAATAAGTTTCAAATTGGGAAAGGAGCATGCCAAGGCTGTATATTGTCATTCTGCTTATTTAATGTATATGCATATCATGCATAATGTCAGGCTGGATGAAGCTCGAGCTGGAATCAAGATTGCCAGTAGAAATATCAATAACTTCAGATATGCAGATGACACCACTCTATGGAAGAAAGCAAAGAGGAACTAAAGAGCCTCTTGATGAAGGTGAAAAGAGGAGAGTGAAAAAGCTCTTAAAACTTAACATTCAAAAGATGAAGATCCTGGCATCCAGTCCCATCATTTCATGGCAAATAGATGGGGAAACAATGGAAACAGTGACAGACTTTTGTTTCTTGGGCTCCAAAATCACTGTGGACAGTGACTGCAACCATGAATTAAAAAGACACTTGCTCCTTGGAAGAGAAGCTATGATAAACTAAGACAGCATATTAAAAAGCTGAGACATTACTTTGCTGACAAACGTCCATTTAGTCAAGCTATATTATTTTTCCAGTAGTCATGTATGGATGTGAGAGTTGGACCATAAAGAAGGCAGAGCACCAAAGAATTGTGCTTTCAAACTGTGGTGCTGGAGAAGACTCCTGAGAGTCCCTTGGACTGAGAGAATATCAAAGCAGTCAATCATATAGGAAATCAACCCTGAATATCCATTGGAAGGACTGATGCTGAAGCTCCACTATTTTGGCCACCTGACATGAAGAGCTGACTCACTGGAAAAGACTCTGATGCTGGTAAAGATTGAATGCAAGAGGATAAGGGGATGACAGAGGATGAGATGGTTGGATGGCATCATGGACTCAACAGACATGAGTTTGAACAAACTGGGATATCGTGAAGGACAGGGAGGCCTGGTATGCTGTACTCCATGGGTTTGCGAATAGTCATACATGACTAAGCAACTAAATAACAATGATTTTCAGGAAAGAGAGGAGAAACTAAGAGAAAATCACATTACTGGAGGTTCCTTTCAAGTTTTATAAGGATTTATGCACAGAAAAATTGAACATAAATGAAAACAATTAAAATGGTGCGGGTCTTACCAATATCTGTCGACAGTCAATGACATTGCTCAACCTGTGTGTGATGGTTAGCACAGTGCAGTGAGCAAATTTCTCACGAATTTTTTTTTGTATTAACTCATCAGTTCTAGAATCAAAGATATTGATTTAGTTCAGTAAAAGCAGGAAAAGCAGACTTTTGACTTAAAAATATCATTATACTTTTAATAATGTTTTTAAAAATCAATACCTTAACATATAATCTTGTTCCTAAAAAACTAAGTATAAAAAGTCTGTTTGGAAATTTACCATTTTCATAAAATGATGGAAAATAATCTTCCCTCAAACTTGCTTGAAATTATAAGGAGCAGGATTTAGGAATCTAACTCTCTCAGAATGCCTCATAACAACATTAACCCCATATAACATGTCTTGGCTTTTCCTTTGTTTTCTGGAATTACTATTACCAAGAAATACCAATGGGGCCAAAAGAACACTTAGAAACATTCCTAAGCATCACGAAATGTTTTCCATTTACCACATTTAGAAGTCAGATTCAAAGTTTCCTGGGTCTCAGCTCCATACCTTGGATCCACATTTGATGTGGCTTTGTCAATAATCAATATCTGATTTTTCTTGAGAATAGCCCTGGCAAGGCACACCAGTTGTCTCTGTCCAACACTCAAGTTCAATCCAGATTCTGCTAATTCAGTATTCATTTTATCAGGAAGACTTTCGATGGTGTCTTTAAGTTGCACCTGTGGATACAGAAAGAATGGCATTTTCCTAAGCAAACTGTTACTGAAGTTGAAAAGCCTCTTACACATTAGAACTTTGACATCCTCAGGACTTCTTTGTATCTTACATGTACAACCAGGTGAAGGGGAGAGCTCTTTCCAAAAAGCGTTCACTGAGAAAGATGATGGAGTCAAGTCAGGACAGAAAGGTGTCAATGTCACCCATCCCCACCACAGGGTATCCTCCAGAAACCCCACCTAGGGTTTAAAGAAGTCTCTCAAAAAATGAAGCTATTTCTCCCAATGTGGTTTAAACAGAAAAATTAAAACAATATTCATGGTTGACTCAAGTTTCCCAAAGTTCATTTTGCATAGGAGTTGGTACAATAAAGAGAAACTTCAAAATTTTTTACAGTAAAGTCTTTTTCTCTGAAGATAAAATCTTACCAGCACTTTATCATTTGGTGAAGTTTAAAACACACAAATTCAAACAATGGCAAATACAACCTATACATTAGTAATCCTGGAACCTGCTCTGGTGATGGTTCTTTCCCAAATTTAATTCTATAAATAGTGGAGCAATCAAGTGCATTTTCCTCAGTGTCATAATGTCTCACAGTGAATGAAAACTTATGAGAAATAAGATACAACATCTTATTTCCCCCAGAATATGGATATAGGTGATGTTTATATTACTCTATCTTCATAAAATTGTACTCATGGATTAGAAAAAAACAAACTTTTAATTGCCAAATATAATCTGAAAGTACATTTGGTGGCAGGGGTCAGTTCAATAAATATTTATTTTGGAAAAATATTATAGAGCAAGAACCAAACTCAAAGAACAAAGAAGAAATACACTTCAAATTAAGAGACCAACAGATTGATGAGTGATGGCTGATAAGTTATCTGACACATTATAATGTCAGATAGCAACACACCAAGAGTCAGTGAGCAGTGTTTTAATTTTTCCACTTTTAAGGTATCCTAAATGCTGGAGCAAGTCTATAAATGTGAACCTGAACTGTGTTCCTGATGGAGTTTAATCCCATGAAAGGGGAATTCTGAGTTAGGATTAAATATGGTATTGGTGGGTAATGTTAGCATGAAAAGTACACAAAATCTAAAGGGTAAGATTCAGACTGTGATGGAAGTGGTTCGACTTACTTAAGACTGATATCCTGACTCACACTTGCCTCTGACTTGGATGACATCTCATCACTAATTTGATTTTATTCTTTCCTTTGAGTTTGCCCATGTCTACTTCATGAGGTCAAAGGGTTGTGAGGGGAAATGTTTTTCAGAAAATGCTGTTATCTGAGACTCTGTCTTCATTTCTACATCAGGGATGGTTATGAGAATATATGAATACGAAGGCCTTCTGTAGTGTAATGATAAAATCAAACTATAATTAAGTATTAAAATGGGAAAAAAGGACAATAGAAGCAGTAGACAATAATAACTAGGAGTCACAACTAGAGAATCTGAAAACACACTAGATAATAGTATAATATTACATTGAGCTTATTAATTGAGATAACTGTGTTAAGACATATAAGAGAATATCCTTGTTCTTACAAGGTGTACATTTATGTATTTAAAGGTGAAATCCAACTTTTAATAAACATTTTTACAACTTACAGATGTTAAGATGTGTACCTCTTAACACTGATAGAGTATAAAATGAATCAGTACATGTAGAATTTATGGCAGATCAATAGATACTGTCCATTATTAATAATTGCCAGCTAGTACACTTCATGTTCTGTTTCATTTTCCTCCTGTGCTTGTGTCAGCACTGAGACCTTGTTACATATGCATTGGCTTATTTTCCATCTTCTCCAAGAGAATTTAAGCTCCAAAAGGGTAGAGACTTTGTCTTTTGATGACTGTGATAGCCCCAGAGTTTGCAACAATGCCTGTCTAACAAGCTCTCAGTAGATATTTGTTGGCTGTATGAATGAAGGCATAAGTGAATCTCATTGTGTGACACATTTGTTCATATAAATTAGAACACAAATCCACGTAGATAAATAATTTTTATAAAACACTATTTTCTTATTAAGTGTAAGTGTAAAAGGAATATATTCTTATAACAATTAACTGGGTCCAAGATATCACAACATCACACTTTAAAGAGTGGAAAGCACTGAAAAAAGTTATGATTTAATATGCATATAATATGAATAATACTATTCAAAATTATACATCTCAGTACAGAATTCTTCAGATTGTTTTTGAGCTTTGGAAAATAATAGAATATAGCAACATTGAAAAACACACTGAAATTGAAGGCACCCTATTTCTATCACCATAAACATTTCACTGTAACCTACTACATGTACTCTATCTACCAACCAGGCACCAACATCCCTCACAGGAGGTCAACACAGATGTCATATAGTTTATATATTTTGTGGAACCTTATTACTTTTCAAAAAGAAAGGCTGCTGTGGGCTGAAAAGAGACAGGGAAATGCAATCAACAGATAGGGAAGAGCTTTTACTAGAGCAGGACCGGCAGGAAAGAAAGTAAAAGGACAGCCCATTCACCTAAATACAAGGCCTGACAAATGGCATGTGACCTGTCCCACAGCCAGGACTGAACCACGTGGTTCCTGATGCACAGGCTGCTGATGCCCAGGTTTCTGTATGTTAGTTTCCTGTGTGCTGAGACACACTTCTGTCCAAACAGAGACACTATCAATATCAAACATTTGACTGCATGATTTCTTCCCCAGTTTTGACAGGACAGACCACGTGCTTAACTTCATAGTCCAGAATCTAAGCTGTTTTGTTTTTATTTTTTAACAGAAGAAACACATTGATGATTCATTTTGAGAGTTTTATCTATTGTGATAAAAAGGACAGAAATGGTATGGACCTAACAGAAATGGTATGGACCTAACAAGCAGAAGATATTAAGAAGAGATGGCAAGAATACACAGTAGAACTGTACAAAAAAATCTTCACAACCCAGATAATCACGATGGTGTGTGATCACTGACCTAGAGCCAGACATCCTGGAATGTGAAGTCAAGTGGACCTTAGAAAGCATCACTATGAACAAAGCTAGTGAAGGTGATGGAATTCCAGTTGAACTATTCCAAATCCTGAAAGATGATGCTGTGACAGTGCTATACTCAATATGCCAGCAAATTTGGAAAACTCAGCAGTGGCCACAGGACTGGAAAAGGTCAGTTTTCATTCCAATCTCAAAGAAAGGCAATGCCAAAGAATGCTCAAACTACCACACAATTACACTCATCTCATAGGCTAGTAAAGTAATGCTCAAAATTCTCCAAGCCAGGCTTCAGCAATATGTGAACTGTGAACTTCCTGATGTTCAAGCTGGTTTTAGAAAAGGCAGGGGAACCAGAGATCAAATTGCCAACATCCGCTGGATCATGGAAAAAGCAAGAGAGTTCCAGAAAAACATCTATTTCTGCTTTATTGACTATGCCAAAGCCTTTGACTGTGTGGATCACAATAAACCGTGGGAAATTCTGAAAGATATAGGAATACCATACCACCTGATCTGCCTCTTGAGAAATTTGTATGCAGGTCAGGAAGCAACAGTTAGAACTGGACATGGAACAACAGACTGCTTCCAAATAGGAAAAGGAGTACGTCAGGGCTATATATTGTCACCCTGTTTATTTAACTTATATGTAGAGTACATCATGAGAAATGCTGGACTGGAAGAAACACAAGCTGGAATCAAGATTGCTGGGAGAAGTATCAATAACCTCAGATATGCAGATGACACCACTCTTATGGCAGAAAGTGAAGAGGAACTAAAAAGCCTCTTGATGAAAGTGAAAGTGGAGAGTGAAAAAGTTGGCTTAAATGAAAATGAAGATTTTGAAGATGAAATGAAGATCATGGCATCCAGTCCCATCACTGCATGGGAAATAGATGGGAAACAGTGGAAACAGTGTCAGACTTTATTTTTCTGGGCTCCAAAATCACTACAGATGGTGATTGCAGCCATGAAATTAAAAGACGCTTACTCCTTGGAAGGAAAGTTATGACCAACCTAGATAGCATATTCAAAAGCAGAGACATTACTTTGCCAACAAAGGTTCGTCTAGTCAAGGCTATGGTTTTTCCAGTGGTCATGTATGGATGTGAGAGTTGGACTGTGAAGAAGGCTGAGCGCCGAAGAATTGATGCTTTTGAACTGTGGTGTTGGAAAAGACTCTTTTTTTTTTTAAATTTTTTTAATTTTATTTTATTTTTAAACTTTACATAATTGTATTAGTTTTGCCAAATATCAAAATGAATCCATCACAGGTATACATGTGCTATGGGGAGGGAGGAGGGAGGAGGGTTCAGGATGGGGAGCACATGTATACCTGTGATGGAAAAGACTCTTAAGAGTCCCTTGGACTGCAAGGAGATCCAACCAGTCCATTCTGAAGGAGATCAGCCCTGGGATTTCTTTTGAAGGAATGATGCTAAAGCTGAAACTGCAGTACTTTGGCCACCTCATGCAAAGAGTTGACTCATTGGAAAAGACTCTGATGCTGGGAGGGATTGGGGGCAAGAGGAGAAGTGGACACAGAGGATGAGATGGCTGGATGGCATCACTGACTCGATGGACATGAGTCTGAGTGAACTCCGGGAGTTGGTGATGGACAGGGAGGCCTGGCGTGCTGCGATTCATGGGGTCACAAAGAGTCGGACACGACTGAGTGACTGATCTGATATCATCTTTAGCATATTTTGAAAAATAACCAAGATAAGATGGGCAGCATCCATGGGACTGCCTCCCTTCTGAATGTCCATCTCTTCCAAGGAATAAGGAGGAAACAGAATTAGAGGACTTTTAAAGAGGAAAATATAGCGGTTCTCTCCTACTGACTCTCAGGCCCCCCCTGGGAGTTTGGGTTCACATGTCCATTTTGGCACCATTTACAAACTAATAACTAGGGTTTTGAGTTCACTTAAAAACTGACCTCACTGACTTAGTGATACCTCTTAGAGTAATGGACTTTCAGGTTGTTCACTGGTTATGAATCCTCCTACCAATGCAGGAGATGCAAGAGATGTGGGTCCAATTCCTGGTTTGGGAAGATCCCCTGGAGGAGGAACCAGCAACTCACCCCAGTATTTCTTGCCTGGAAAACTCCATGGACAGATGATTCTGGTGGGCTACAGTCCCACAGAGGGTCACAAAAAGTCAGACATGACCAAGCATGCACACGCACACGCAGAGTGATAAATCACCCCATTATTCTATTTCTTTAGGAATTTTTCTTTATCACAGCTGTTTGTTTTCAATGAAAGATTTGGTAGGTTTTCCTTAAAACAGTCATAAAGAAGCAGTTTCTAGAGAAACACAGTGATGGGATGATTTCTGTAGGTGATATCACCAACATTAAAAAGGTCAATTACAGAAGCAACACATGGAAATCACATACTGGTTTCCATATATTTTTTTAAACCATACTTTTAAAATAGATTCACATCTATTTCTTTTTATAGAAAGCTCCAAATGTAGTTTAAATAAAGGTAGATCTTAGTATTATCTTCCCCTTCTACCACTTCGTCATTTTTAGAATTTATATTAACGTTGCCTCTCTGTCCATGGAACAATGTGTCCTAAAATCCTAGAGTAATTTTTCTACCTGAGAATCTGTGAAAAAAGATATAATCTAGGAAACAAATATAAAAATAATTTACCAATACTTCAAGTTTTTTTAAGATGTCATAGTTTCACCATTAAATCTGCCCTGTGAATTCAGTATCAGTGGATCATCCCATTTTTATTATATTTGATGGTTAACTGCTCTCCCCTCTTCTCGTCTAGAATTTCACTATAGACTCACAAACTTAAATAAAATCAGAGGTGCACTTCTTTTAGGGCAGGAAAAGGTAAAACAATTGGCCCAATTTAAGAAAAGTAATTAGCCTCCAATTAAAATAAATAAATTTAAATTAAAAAAAAAAGTAAAACTTAGGAAAAAAAAAAAAAGAAGAAGAAGAAGAAAACAAAATTCCCACATTGCTGGAAAGCCGGGTGGATGTACTAAGACTCAGTGCTGACATACTTCAGAAACCAGAATTACTGTCCAGAAATTCTCAGGCCTCCAAATCTGCCCACTCACAGTTAATGCTCATCTACATATTACAGATTTCAGAGCTTACCTGGAAAGGTAACATTAAATGACAAACACATCAATTCAAAACAACACAAACAATCACTCAGATTTTGTGTTAACAACAACAAAAAAATTAAAGAACTATGCCACACTTCTCTGAAATGAAGAGAGCAATAAAAAATTTAGTAGTTGCTTATTTATGTCAAAGAATGTTTTTCCTATGTTTCCTCTAAAAGTTTTATTGTGTCTGGCCTTATATTTAGGCCTTTAATCCATTTTGAGTTTATTTTTGTATATGGTATTAGGGAGTATTCTAATTTCATTCTTTTACATGTAGCCATCCAATTTTCCCAGCACCACTTATTGAAGAGATGTCTTTTTCTCCATTCTGTATTCTTGCCTCCTTTGTCATAGATTAGGTGACCATAGGTATGTGAGTTTATCTCTGGCTTTCTATACTGTTCTATTGATCTATATTTCTGTTTTTTTGTGCCAGTACCATACCATCTTAATTACTGTAGCACTGCATTGAATTTGACAAAAAGTTCATTTGCATTTTTCTATAACATCTTACGTAACGAACTTTTTGGCCAACTTAATAATGTAGTCTGAAACCAAGGAACCTAATTTCCCCAACTTCATTTTTTCTTAAGATTGCTTTGGCTATTCGGGATCTTTTGTGTTTCCATAAAAACTTTAGCTCTAATTCTATGAAAAATGCCATTGTAATTTGATAGGGATTGTATGGAATCTGTAGATTCTTTGGGTAGTATAGTCATTTTCACAATATTGATTCTTCAAATTCAAGAACATGACATATCCTTCGATCTCTTTATGTCATCTTTGGTTTCCTTTGTCAGTATCTTATGGTTTTCTGAGTACTGATCTTTTGCCTCCTTAGATATGTTTATTCTTAGGTATTTTATACTTTTTATTGCAATGGGAATGGGACTGTTTCCTAATTTCTTTCTGATCTTTTATTGTTAGTGTACAGGAATGCATGTGCTTACATTTTAGAAGCAAAAGACTGAGCTAGGTCCTATGAGGAATTTGAAGACTGTCTATGGCTTAGAAATCTAGAGTTTCAGCCCTCAGTAGAATCGATTTGTAAAATGAGGGCAAATACACAAAATAATTTGCATTAAATATTCAAACCAACAGGAAGTTAATAGTCAAAAATGTTTAGGGAAAACATGACATGAATGACAGAAAATCCTCTAAAAATGAACCTCTCCATATAAAAACTTAGCACATTCTCCAGGGTTCTGTTACCTGCATTCATGCTGCAGCATTTAAATGACATAATCACCAATAAATAATCATTCTCACATTCCAGGGCTTCCCTGATGGCTCAGACAGTAAGAATCGGCCTACAATGCAGGAGACTCAGGTTCAATCCCTGGGTTGGGAAGATCCCTGGAAAAAGGGAATGGCAACCCACTCCAGTATTCTTGTCTGGAGAATTCCATGGACAGAGAAGACTGGCAGGCTACAGTCTTTTGGTTTGCAAAGAATCAGACATGACTGCATGAATCTCTGTCTTCTGTCCTCTCACAGTCCAACTCTATAATATACTTTTATAAACACTTTACTATGAAACATTCTTATTTTATTGGTATGATCTCATTCACATCTTTCATTTAATAATGAGAAACTATTATTGTCTCTACATAGTGGATGTTCCCTAAGACCAGAGGAATAAAATGAACATTGGATGGTAATTAGAATAATTAATCGACCAGGTCACTAGTAGAATTTAATCCTACAGCTTTAATGTCTAATTTAGTGCTCTGCTAATCCCTAAGAAAAAGAAATGCAAAAAAGCAAAATGGCTGTTGGAGGAGGCTTTACAAACAGCTGTGAAAAGAAGAGAAGCGAAAAGCAAAGGAGAAAAGGAAAGATATACCCATTTGAAAGCAGAGTTCCAAAGAAAAGCAAAGAGAGATAAGAAAGCCTTCCTCAGAGATCAGTGCAAAGAAATAGAGGAAAACAATTGAATGGGAAAGACTATAGATCTCAAGAAAATTGAGATACCAAGGGAACATTTCATGCAAAGATGGGCTCAAAAAAGGACAAAAATGGTAGGGACCTAACAGAAGCGGAAGACATTAAGAAGAGGTGGCAGGAATACACAGAACTGTACAGAAAAGATCTTCATGACCCAGATAATCATGATGGTGTGATCACTCACCTAAATCCAGACATCCTGGAATGTGAAGTCAACTGGGCCTTAGGAAGCATCAATATGAACAAAGCTAGTGAAGGTGATGGAATTCCAGTTGAGCTATTTCAAATCCTGAAAGATGATGCTGTGAAAGTGCTGCACTCAATATGCCATGAAATTTGGAAAACTCAGCAGTGGCCACAAAACCAGAAAAGGTCAGTTTTCATTCCAATCCCAAAGAAAAGCAATACCAATGCTCAAAGTGAAGTCGCTCAGTTGTGTCCGACTCTTTGCATCCCCATGGACTATAGACTACCAGATTTTTCCATCCATGGGATTTTCCAGGCAATGGTACTAGAGTGGGTTGCCATTTCCTTCTCCAGGGGATCTTCCTGACCCAGAAATCAAACCCGGGTCTCCTGCATTGCAGGCAGACGCTTTACCCTCTGAGCCACCAGGCAAGCCCTTACTTACCCAATGCTCAAACTACCACACAAGTTCACTCATCTCACACACTAGTAAAATAATGCTCAAAATTCTCCAAGCCAGGCTTCAGCAATATGTGAGCCATGAACTTCCAGATGTTCAAGCTGGATTTAGAAAAGGCAGAGGAGGGGGCAGTCCTAAGATGGTGGAGTAATAGAATGGGGAGCCCACTTTCTCCCCCACAAATTCATCAAAAGATCATTTGAACGCTGAGCAAATACCACAAAACAACTTCTAAACGCTGGCAGAAGACACCAGGCACCCAGAAAGGCAGCCCATTGTCTTCAAAAGGAGGTAGGACAAAATATAAAAGATAAAAAGAGAGACAAAAGAGTTAGGGACAGACTCCCATCCTGTGGAGGGAGTAAAGAGGAGAAGTTACCAAACACCAGGAAACCCTCTCCCTGGCGGGTCTGTGGGGAGTTTAATTGGGAGGAAAAAAATAAATAAAACCCACAGAGTATGCACCTAACTGCAACTCCCAGGGGAGAAGTAGCCCAGACGCTCATGTCCACCACCAGCAAGCGGGGGCTGAACTGGGAGGTGCAGGCTGCATTGCTTAGGCTAAGTACTGGGCCTGAATGCAATCTGAGGGAGCTAACGTAAGATAGTAACCCAAACTGTGGGATAGCCAGAGAGAGAAAGCGAGGGAAAAAAAAAAAAAAGAGGAAAGAGACAGAAAGAGAGAACTTTCCCACGAAAAGCTCTAACCTAAGGCACTGCCAGGTCCACTCACAGAACAAAGGACTGAGCAAATACCAGAGGAGAGCTAGCTGGCAGCGGACCAGCCCATCCCTCATGGGAGGCAGAGAGGAAGGCGAGAGACAGCTAGAGCCAGAAAGGGGCAAACTTAGCCCCAGAGACGGCATCCTCTACCAAACTGCGAGCAGGCTTCCAGTTGCTAACCAAATCTTCCTGTGATCCTGGATGGTTGACATCCACCAGGAGAATCACAGCTAGAGATCAGCTCCCCAGAGGAGACACATGGCACACCTGAGATGGTACTTCCGCTGCTCACCCAGGAAACTGAGCAGCTGGGAATGGGGAGGTGATAAGACACACTGCCCTACCTGGGGATAGTGTGCTTGCCAAGCACCTGGTCGCCTCAGCTGCTCAGACCTGGGAAGGGCACAAAACACAGGCCCAACCGAGTCTGTGCCTTTGTGGAGTGCCCAAGAACCTGAACCTGAGTGGCTTAGACGTGGGAAGTGCTCACATCCCAGGGACTGCTTTAGACAGTTCCCCTGCAGAGCAACTTGGAGCCTGAGCTATGTAGACCGGGAAAGCACACACGCCATGAGCGGGGAAAACCCCAGTGTGACCCAGGCACTGCGAGCACTCCCCACACACAACAGTGATATTTGTTTGCAGTGTTCCTCCCTCCCCACAGCACAATTAAACAAGTACGCCTAAATAAATGACCACCTTAGCCCCTTTGTGTCAGAGCAGAAGTTAGATACTGAAGAGACTTGCAAACAGAGGAAGCCAAAATAAACGAAGAAGAGGAAGCCGCTTTGGAAGTGACAGGTGCAATAGATTAAAACCCTGTAGTTAGCATTGACTACATTGGAAAGGACCTATAGACCTTGAGAAGAAGTATAAGCTGGAACAAGGAAATATCTGAAACTGTACTGGCCCCACACTGCCCTCAACAGCTCCAGAGAAATCCCTAGATATATTTTACTATTATCACGTTTTAATTTTTAAGTTATTACTCCTTTAATTTTCATTTTTAAAACCTACTATTATTTAACTTATTTGCAGAGTACATTATGAGAAATGCTGGGCTGGAAGAAGCACAAGCTGGAATCAAGACTGCTGGGAGAAATACCAATAACCTCAGATATGCAGATGACGCCACCCTTATGGCAGAAAGTGAAGAGGTACTAAAAAGTCTCTTAGTGAAAGTGAAAGTGGAGAGTGAAAAAGTTGGCTTAAAGCTCAACATTCAGAAAACTAAGATCATGGCATCTGGTCCCATCACTTCATGGGAAATAGATGGGGAAACAGTGTCAGACTTTATTTTTCTGGGCTCCAAAATCACTACAGATGGTGATTGCAGCCATGAAATTAAAAGACGCTTACTCCTTGGAAGGAAAGTTATGACCAACCTAGATAGCATATTCAAAAGCAGAGACATTACTTTGCCAACAAAGGTCCGTCTAGTCAAGGCTATGGTTTTTCCAGTGGTCATTTATGGATGTGAGAGTTGGACTGTGAAGAAAGCTGAGTGCTGAAGAATTGATGCTTTTGAACTGTGGTGTTGGAGAAGACTCTTGAGAGTCCCTTGGACTGCAAAGAGATCCAGCCAGTCCATCCTAAAGGAGATCAGTCCTGGGTGTTCATTGGTAGGACTGATGCTGAAGCTGAAACGCCAATACCTTGGCCACCTCATTTGAAGAGATGACTCACTTGAAAAGACCTTGATGCTGGGAGGGATTGGGGACAGGAGGAGAAGGGGATGACAGAGGATGAGATGGCCAGATGGCATCACTGACTCAATGGACATGAGTTTGAGTGAACTCCAGGAGTTGGTGATGGACAGGGAGGCCTGGCATGCTGTGATTCATGGGGTCACAAAGAGTCGGACACGACTGAGTGACTGGACTAAACTGAATTACCTTGCAAAAAAAAGACCTTATTTTTAAAGCAAATTACATATATAGAGTTTTTTATAACTTTTGTGATTTTGTTTTATTAATACTATATTTTTGAGAGTCTAACCTCTACTCTAGATTTTTAATCTTTGCTTTTTGGTATTTGTTATCAATTTTGTACCTTTACAAATCCAAACTTCAGTACCCATTTTTACTTAGGAGTGTGATTACTGGCTTGATTGCTCTCTCCCCTTTTGACTCTCCTTTTTATCCCCCAAGTCACCTCTATCTCCTCCCTCTCCCTTCTCTTCTCTACTTAACTCTGTGAATCTCTTTGGGTGTTCCAGGCTGTGGAGAACACTTAGGGAACTGATCACTGGCTAGATTGGTCTCTCTCCTTTTGACTCCCCCTCTTGGTCACCTCTATCTCCTTCTTCCCTCTTCTCTTCTCTATGGAACTCCATGAACCTCTCTGAGTGTTCCAGAGTGTGGAGAGCAAATAGGGAAGTGATTACTAGCTAGATCGCTCTCTCCCCTTTTGATTCCCCCTCTTTTCCTCCTGGTCATCTCTATCTCCCTCCTCCTCCCTCTTCTCTTCTCCATGTAACTCTGTGAAAGTCTCTGGGTGCCCCTCACTGTGTAGAATCTTTTCACCATTAACCTAGATGTTTTATCATTGGTGCTGTATGGTGGAGAAGTCTTGAGGTTACTGCACGAATAAGACTGAAAGCAAGAGGCAGGAGGCTTAAATCCAAAACTTGAGAATACCAGAAAACTCCTCCAGGGAACTTTAATCAACAAAAGCTCATCCAAAAGCCTCCATACCTACACTGAAACCAAGCTCCACCCAAGAACCAACAAGTTTCAAAGGAAGATATAACGAACTAATTCTCCAACAACGCAGAAACAGAACCCCGAGCATAAAATTATAGCTGGCCAAAAATCACACCAAACCCACAGACACCTCAAAACTCGCTACTGGACACTTCACTGCACTCCAGAGAGAAGAGATCCAGTGCCACCCACCAGACACCTACACAAGCTTCCCTAACCATGAAACCTTGACAAGCCACTCATCCAACCCCACCAACAGGGAGGAACCACCACAATAAAGAGGAACCACAAACTTCCAGCATACAGAAAGGCCACCCCAAATATAGCAACCTAAACAAGATGAAAAGGCAGAGAAATAGCAGGTAAAGGAACATGATAAAAGCCCACAAAACCAAAAAAAGAGGAGGAGATAGGGAGTCTACCCAAAAAAGAATTCAGAATAATGATAGTAAAAATGATCCAAAATCTGGAAAACAAAATGGAGTTACAGATAAATAGTCTTGTGACAAGGATTGAGAAGATGCAAGAGATGCAAGAAAAGATTAACAAGGACCTAGAAGAAATAAAAAAGAGTCAATCAATAATGAATAATGCAAGAAATGAGATCAAAAAAATTCTGGAGAGAACCAAGAGTGAAATAACTGAGGCAGAAGATAGGATACGTGAGGTGGAAGATAGAATGGTGGAAATAAATAAAGCAGAGAGGAAAAAAGAAAAAAGAATTAAAAGAAATGAGGACAACTTCAGATACTTCTGGGACAATGTTAAACACCCCAACATTCCAAGCACAGGAGTCCCAGAAGAAGACAAAAAGAAAGGCCATGAGAAAATACTTGAGGAGATAATAGTAGAAAACTTCCCTAAAATGGGGAAGGAAATAGCCACCAAAGTCCAAGAAACCCAGACAGTCACAAACAGGATAAACCCAAGGCGAAATACCCCAAGTCATATATTAACCACATTAATGAAGATCAAAAACAAAGAACAAATATAAAATGCAGAAAGGGAGAAATAGCAAATAACTCACAAGGAGATCCCCATAAGAATAACAGCTGATCTTTCCACAGAAACTCTTCAAGCCAGAAGGGGATGGCAAGACATACTTAAAGTGATGAAAGAGAAAATCCTACAACCCAGATTACTGTACCCTCCAAAGATCTCATTCAAATATGAAGGAAAAATCAAAAGCTTTACAGACAAGCAAAAGCTGAGAGAATTGAGCACCACCAAACCAGTTCTTCAACAAATGCTAAAATATTTTCTCTAGACAGGAAACACAGAAAAGGTTTATAAACTCGAACCCAAAACAACAAAATAAATGACAATGGGATCATACTTATCAATAATTACCTTAAATGTAAATGGGTTGAATGCCCCAACCAAAAGACAAAGACTGGCTGAATACATACAAAAACAAGACCCCTATATATGCTGTCTACAAGAGACCCACCTTAAACCTAGGGACACATACAGACTGAAAGTGAACGGCTGGAAAAAGATATTTCATGCAAATGGAGACAAAAAGGAAGCAGGAGTAGCAATACTCATATCAGATAAAACAGACTTTGAAATAAAGGCTGTGAAAAGAGACAAAGAAAAACACTACATACTGATCAAAGGATCAATCGAAGACAAAGATATAACAATTATAAATATATATGCACCTACCATAGGAGCACCACAATATGTAAGGAAAAAGCTAACAAGTATGAAAGGGGAAATTAACAGTAACACAATAATAGTGGGAGACTTTAATACCCCACTCACACCTATGGATAGATCAAGTAAACAGAAAATTATCAAGGAAACACAAGCTTTAAATGATACAATGGACCAGTTAGACCTAATTGATATCTATAGGACATTTCACCCTAAAACAATGAATTTCACCTTTTTCTCAAGTGCACACAGAACCTTCTCCAGGATAGATCACATCCTGGACCATAAATCTAGCCTTGGTAAATTCAAAAAATTGAAATCATCTCAAGCATCTTTTCTGATCAAAATGCAGTAAGATTAGATGTCAACTACAGGGGGAAAAAAACTATTAAAAATACAAACATATGGAGGCTAAACAATACACTTCTGAAAAACCAAAAAATCACAGAAGAAATAAAAATATGCATAGAAATGAATGAAAATGAAAACACAACCCAAAACCTATGGGATTCAGTAAAAGCAGTGTTAAGGGGAAGGTTCATAGAAATACAAGCTGACCTCAAGAAACAGGAGAAAAATCAATAAATAACCTAACTCTACACCTAAAGCAACTAGAAAAAGAAGAAATGAAGAACCACAGGGTTAGTGGAAGGAAAGAAATCATAAAAATTAGGGCATAAATAAATGCAAAAGAAACAAAAGAGACCATAGCAAAAATCAACAAAGCTAAAAGCTGGTTCTTTCAGAAGACAGATAAAATACACAAACCATTAGCCAGACTCATCAAGAAAAAAAGGGAGAAGAGCCAAATCAACAAAATTAGAAATGAAAATGGAGAAATCACGAGACACACAGAAATACAAAGGATCATAAGAGACTACTATCAACAACTATATGCCAATAAAATGGACAACTTGGAAGAAATGGATAAATTCTTAGAAAAGTATAACTTTCTAAAACTGAACCAGAAAGAAATAGAAAATCTTAACAGACCCATCACAAGCACAGAAATCGAAATTGTAATCAGAAATCTTCTGACAAAAGCCCAGGACCAGAGAGCTTCACAGCTGAATTCTACCAAAAATTTAGAGAAGAGCTAACACCCATCCTACTCAAACTCTCTCAGAAAATTGCAGAGAAAGGTAAACTTCCAAATTCATTCTATGAGGCCACCATCACCCTAATACCAAAACCTGACAAAGATGCCACAAAAAAAGAAAACTACAGGCCAATATTACTGATGAACATAGATGCAAAAATCCTCAACAAAATTCTAGCAAACAGAATCCAACACATATTTAAAAGATCATACATCATGACCAAGTGGACTTTATCCCAGGGATGCAAGGATTCTTCAATATTCGCAAATCAATCAATGTGATACACCACATTGACAAATTGAAAGATAAAGACCATATGATTATTTCACTAGATGCAAAGGAAGCCTTTGAAAAAATCCAACATCCATTTATGATAAAAACTCTCCAGAAAGCAGGCATAGAAGGAACATACCTCAACATAATAAAAGCCATATATGATAAACCCACAGCAAATGTTATCCACAATGGTGAAAAATTGAAAGAATTTCCCCTAAATTCAGGAACAAGACAAGGGTGGCCACTCTCACCACTATTATTCAACATAGTTTTGGAAGTTTTAGCCACAGCAATCAGAGAAGAAAAAGAAACAAAAGGGGTCAAAATTGGAAAAGAAGAAGTAAAACTCTCACTGTTTGCAAATGACATGATACTCTACACAGAAAACCCTAAAGACTTCACCAGGAAATTACTAGAGCTAATCAATGAATATAGTAAAGTTGCAGGATATAAAATTAACACACAGAAATCCTTTGCATTCCTATACACTAACAATGAGAAAACAGAAAGAGAAATTAAGGAAACAATTCCATTCATCGTTGCAATGAAAAGAATAAAATACATAGGAAGAAATCTACCTAAAGAAACAAAAGACCTATATATAGAAAACTATAAAACACTGATGAAAGAAATCAAAGGTGACACAAATAGATGAGAAATATACCATGTTCATGGATCGGAAGAATCAATATAGTGAAAATAAGTATACTACCCAAAGCATTCTATAGATTCAATGCAATCCCTATCAAGCTACCAAATGTATTTTTCAGAGAACTAGAAAAAATAATTTCACAATTTGTATGGAAATACAAAAAGTCTCGAATAGCCAATGAAACCTTGAGAAAGAAGAATGAAACTGGAGGAATCAACCTGCCTGACTTCAGGATCTACTACAAAGCTATAGTCATCAAGACAGTATCGTACTGGCACAAAGAGAGAAACATAGGTCAATGGAACAAAATAGAAAGCCCAGAGATAAATACATGCACCTATGGACACCTTATCTTTGACAAAGGAGCAATAATATACAATGGAGAAAAGACAATCTCTTTAACAAGTGGTGCTGGGAAAACTGATAAACCATTTGTAAAAGAATGAAACTAGAGCACTTTCTAACACCATACACAAAAATAAACTCAAAATGGATTAAAGATCTAAATATAAGACCAGAAACTATAAAACTGCTGGAGGAGAACATAGGCAAAACACTCTAATGTAAACCCCAGCAGGATCCTCTATGACCCACTTCCCACAGTAATGGAAATAAAAGCAAAAATAAACAAATGGGACCTAATTAAACTTAAAAGCTTTTGCACAATGAAGGAAACTATAAGCAAGGTGAAAAGATAGCCTTCAGAATGGGAGAAAATAAAAGAAAATGAAGCAACTGACAAAGAATTAATCTCAAAAATATACAAGCAACTCCTACAGCTCAATTCCAGAAAAATAAGTGACCCAATGAAAATATGGGCCAAATAACTAAACAGAAATTTCTCCAAAGAAGACACACAGATGGGTAACAAATAAATGAAAAGATGCTCAACATCACTCATTATCAGAGAAATGCAAATCAAAACCACAATGAGGTACCATCTCACGCCGGTCAGAATGGCTGCTATCAAAAAGTCTACAAACAATAAATGCTGGAGAGGGTGCAGAGAAAAAGGAAACCTCTTACACTGTTGGTAGGAATGCAAACTAGTACAGCCACTATGGAGAACAGTGTGGGGATTCCTTAAAAAACTGGAAATAGAACTGCCATACGACCCAGCAATCTCACTGCTGGGCATACACACCGAGGAAACCAAAATTAAAAGACACACATGTACCCCAATGTTCATCACAGCACTGTTTATAATAGCCTGGACATGGAGGCAACCTAGATGTCCATTGGCAGACAAATAAATAAGAATGCTATGGTACATATACACAATGGAATATTACTCAGCTACTAAAGAAAATGCATTTGAATCAGTTCTAATGAGGTGGATGAAACTGGAGCCTATTATACAGAGTGAAGTAAGCCAGAAAGAAAAACACCAATACAGTATACTAATGCATATAGACGGAATTTAGAGAGATGGTAACAATGACCCTATATGAGAGACAGCGAAAGAGACACAGATGAAAGAACAGATTTGGACTCTGTGGGAGAAGGCGAGGGTGGGATGATTTGAAGGAATAGCATTGAAACATGCATATTATCATATGTGAAATAGATCATCAGACCAGGTTCAATGCATGAGACAGGGTGCTCAGGGCTGGTGTACGGATTACCCTGAGGGATGGGATGGGGAGCAAGGTGGGAGGGGGGTTCAGGATGGGGAACACATGTACACCCATGGTGGATTCATGTGAATGTATGGTAAAACCCAAAATATTGTAAAGTAATTAGCTGCCAATTAAAATTTAAAAAAGAAAAGAAAAGGCAGAGGAACCAGACATCAAATTGCCAACATTCACTGGATCATCGAAAAAGCAAAAGAGTTCCAGAAAACATCTATTTCTGCTTTATTGACTATGCCAAAGCCTTTGACTGTGTGGATCACAATAAACTGTGGAAAATCTGAAAGTGATGGGAATACCAGACCACCCGACTTACCTCCTGAGAAACCTGTATGCAGGTCAGGAAGCAACAGTTTGAACTGGACATGGAACAACAGACTGGTTCCAAATAGGAAAAGGAGTACGTCAAGGCTATATATTGTCACCCTGTTTATTTAACTTATATGCAGACTACATCATGAGAAACACTGGGCTGTAAGAAGCACAATCTGGAATCAAGATTGCCAGGAGAAAAATCAATAACCTCAGATATACAGATGCCACCATCCTTATGGCAGAAAGCAAAGAAGAACTAAAGAGCCTCTTGATGAAAGTGAAAGAGGAGAGTGAAAAAGTTGGCTTAAAGCTCAACATTCAGAAAACGAAGATCATGGCATCCGGTCCCATCACTTCATGGCAAATGAAACAGTGGCTGAATTTATTTTTTTGGAATCAAAAATCACTTGATGGTAACTGCAGCCATGAAATTAAAAGACACTCCTTGGAAGGAAAGTTATAAGCAACCTAGACAGCATATTAAAAAGCAGAGACATTACTTTGTCAACAAAGGTCTGTCTCATCAAGGCTATGCTTTTTCCAGTAGTCATGTATGGATATGAGAGTTGGAATATAAAGAAAGCTGAGCGCCAAAGAATTGATGCTTTTGAACTGTGGTATTGGAGAAGACTCTTGAGAGTCCCTTGGACTGCAAGGAGATCCAACCAGCCCATCCTAAAGGAGATCAGTCCTGAATATTCATTGGAAGGACTGATGTTGAAGCTGAAACTACAATACTTTGGCCACCTGATGCAAAGAGCTGACTCATTTGAAAAGACGCTGATGCTGGGTAAGATTGAGGGCAGGAGGAGAAGGGGACGACAGAGGATGAGATGGTTGGATGGCATCACCAACTCAATGAACATGAGTTTGGGTAAACCCCGGGAGGTGGTGATAGACAGGGAGGCCTGGTGTGCTGTGGTTCATGAGGTCACAAAGAATCAGACACAACTGAGTAACTGAACTGAACTGAAGGACAAGGTAATGTATCAAGCTGCCCATGGTTCTAGGTAAAAAGCAAAAATGCAAACATGAGGTATTATATTGTTGATTTCCATCATCATCATCAATACACACATTGTAAGTGCAATCATGTCATCAGTATTTTCCCAGGAGGTAAACAAAGTCAGTTAAATTGATGAGTTCCATTTAATTACTCACAATGTTAAAAATGTACGCACACATACATTGATGCCAACACATTAATTACATTTAATAAATTACCTCTTCTAAGACATTCCACAGTTCCACATCCGTATGATCATTAAAGGGATCCAGATTTTTCCTCATTGTTCCAGTAAATAAAACAGGTTCCTAAATGGAACAAAATAGTGAATGTTATTATCTTAACCTATTTTCATTTTATTCCAGTGCTTACAGAATTAAAATATAAAATATCAATTCACTGTGATTATTAGTAATAAATTTGAAAATGGATGTTTACAAAATAGTATCTCTAAAATAATTTTCTATGTACAAAGTGTGCTGCAAAATATCCTCCAGACTATTGAATACTAACAGAAGGTAGTGTTGGATAAGTTTTTCATCTTAAGAAAAAACAAGAGAAGAGAAAGGAAGATTTTCTTTCTTAAAAAATACCTTCCTAGTAATAAATATCTGCTTAAACACACATACACACAAGGAGGATATAGTTATTTGAGAAACTTTACATCAAGATCTACATAAATTAACTGTCAATCCTGCTGTGATGTTGGGAAACATCAACAGCATGAGTAGTTGAGGTTTGTACCTCAAAGCAAAATTGTTAATATTTTCACTGAAGAATGAACTAGGATATTTTCTCCATTGGTAAAACAGTCTTCTGGGATGGGGACTCTCTCCACAGGTGTGAATGGAATGTCTGTACATGTGCAAAGAAAACGTCAGCTCCTGAGGCCTGTGGCTCCTCTGTCCACAGAGAGATCACCTCTGATCCTATACCAGCTGGTCCCACATTCTCTCACCTGTGTGTCAGGATGACCTGCCTCATAGAACCTCATTACTAATGCAAGGCCAGGAGGACCTGAAACCCACTGTGACATGTGCCATAGTAAAATTATTTAAATAGATTTTCCTATTCATCTACTTCAGGAGGAGCCACAGGTAAACTACTCTGGTAATATATGCCTCCTCTGGTGGTAAAGAGTCTGCCTGCAATGTGGGAGACTCAGGTTCAATCCCTGGGTTGGTTAGATCCCCTGGGGAAGGAAATGACAACCCACTCCAGTATTCTTGCCTGGAAAATCCTGTGGATGGAGGAGCCTGGTGGGCTACAGTCCATGGGGTCACAAAGAGTCGGACACAACTGAGAAACTTCATTTTCTTTCTTTTCTTTCTGTGTTTAAGAGAGAATCTTGTATATAAGCTCATGTAGGCCATTTAAGTTTCTTCTGAAAGGCTCTAGTAAGCCAGGACACAGAATATGAGCAGCAGAGGAAAGCCCAACTGGCTCCTATCAATGAAGGGGGCAGAACAAGGGGAGGCACACGTGTGGGAACCAGAGGAGACCTGACGCTTCCACAAGTGCCTGGAACTGCTCAGAATCACCATGTTCAAATCCTGCCTGGCCTTAGAGCTGTTCTGTTCCTCCTCATTTCACAAAAGCCTGAGAAGGAAAAAAAAAAAAATATATATATATATATATACACATATATATTTCTTCACTTCAGCCATGAAGAAGAATGACACTCAGAGAGCCTCCCACATCATCTTTCCCTGTTGTCTCAGTTTTAAGTCTGGTAAGAGAGAAATTGATGAAGCAAACACATGGTATGCCATCAATAAAAAGACATACCCCCTAAGTAGAATCCAAAATTAAAAAGACATTATAAAGGGAGCTTCATTTGCACATTGTTGAGCAAGAAGCCAATATGCCTCCAAAGCAGTGAAAATCACTGGTCATAGGATGTTTCAAAATGATTACTGAATTGAACTGAAAAATCACAAGAACCACATTTAAGGTGTCCTTTAAAACTCTGGAATTTAGGACCAAAGACTAAACAATCGTCTAAGCAATGGTAAGAGTTCCTTGTCAGAGAATAATCATCATTCTACTTCAGAATTTTAGAAAAACTTTTCATTCTCTGTAAGATTCCAGCATGCAGGCAATTTCTCTTCCTTTAGCTGTTTCCATGAAATCTACACGAACAAGGTCACCAAGAGAGACCACAATATTCCTCCCTCTCCCCTGACTCTCCTCTACTTTCTCTCCAAGGCTGTAAATTATGGCAGGATTTTACTCTGTGGCCCAAAACAAGAGACTCTTCAAGCATCTGTATTTGAGGAGATAAAGGGCCCGAAAGAGCCCAGCTTAAATAACCAGCTTTGAGTCCAACTGGGAAAAGTGAGATGGAGTCTCTTTGCTTATAATGATGACAGGAACATTTCTTTGCTCATCCTGCCATATGTGACCTGAATATTTTTTCTTTCAGGTTCCTCTCATAAAGCAAATTCACATCCTGTTTTGATGTCTAAGGTATGAAGCATCCACCTGGTTTTCTAAGTATAGTCTATAAAAGTGTTACCTAAGCTAGTCTACGAAATAAATCAGTTTATTTTTAAAAGACTTTTCTTCCTTCCTTAAACAATAAAAAGCCTCACAGTGTTAGCACATTTGTGAAAGGCAGTTTTGGTGATTCAGGAGAATAGGCACAGTGTCTCCATTTAAACTTCAATCACTGATTTCATAATTAGAGCCTCGTTCTACTGTCACCTCCCTCACCTTCTTCTCTTGAGAACACCCCTTGAAGCGGATGAAGTTCTCCAAAGCCTGGGGGACTGAAGCAGGATTGTTTGCAGAAAGAGGAGTCTGTCACTTCTGAGCCCCTGACCAGCAGCTGAAGCTGCTTCAAACTGAGCTTTCATCAGAGCCCTCAGACACTATGTAGGCCTTAAGGAGGTTCTGCTAATTATCACCAAACAACTGCTGAATGTCATACCAAAAAAAAAAAAAAAGCATTTCCCACTGTGCTAAGAGTCGTACACAACTGAGCGACTTCATTTTCACTTTTCACTTTCATGCATTGGAGAAGGAAATGGCAACCCACTCCAGTGTTTTTGACTGGAGAATCCTGGGACAGGGAAGCCTGGTGGGCTGCCGTCTATGGGGTCGCACAGAGATGGACACGACTGAAGCAACTTAGCAGCAGCAGCAGCAGCAGTGTCCCTGTTTCAAAAGAATGAGCAATCACCTGAAGTTGTTTTAAACATTGGTTTATTTTTCTTATTATTATTTTTTAATACTAAACCCTCTGAATGAACTGATCGTCATCCATATTCAGATGAAAACATTCTTTTCCAAGAAAGGAAAAAGAATTTAAGTCCTATTAAAGTCCTTTGCGGGCTTCAGGATGCAGTTCCACGGGATTTAATGGAGACTTCAGTGTCGGGAACAAAGGGCCAGATGCATTAGGCTAGATTCCAGCTGTATTTCTTAACAACAGTAAAGAAATATACAGTACATCCACCTCTTCTCTCAGTTTTTTTCTCAATAAGGAAAAAGGGAAAGAAAACCAAGTAATCAGGGAGAAGTAAGAGAGCCAGTGCTGGTTCATCTTCTTCAACATACTGAAGAAAACTCAGGGACTAGAAATACCAAAAAAGCAGAGTGTGCTGTTTGAAAAATACTCTGCTTTTGCTTTGATTAAAAAAAAAAAAACTATTAAATATATTGATTTATTTTTTTATTTCTTCTGTGATTTGTTGGTTATTCAGCAGCGTATTGTTCAGCCTCCATATGTTGGAGTTTTTTAATAGTTTTTCTCTTGTAAGATCTAATCGTACTGCATTGTGGTCAGAAAAGATGTTTGGAATGATTTCAATTTTTTTGACTTTACCAAGGCTAGATTTATGGCCCAGGATGTGATCTATCCTGGAGAAGCTTCTGTGTGCGCTTGAGAAAAAACTGAAATTCATTGTTTTGGGGTGAAATGTCCTATAGATATCAATTAGGTCTAAGTGGTCTACTGTATCATTTAAAGTTTGTGTTTCCTTGTTAACTTTCTGTTTAGTTCATCTATCCAAAGTGGGGTATTAAAGACTCCCACTATTGCATATTTAAAAGCAGAGACATTACTTTGCCAACAAAGGTCCGTCTAGTCAAGGCTATAGTTTGTCCTGTGGTCATGTATGGATGTGAGAGTTGGACTGTGAAGAAGGCTGAGCACTGAAGAATTGATGCTTTTGAACTGTGGTGTTGGAGAAGACTCTTGAGAGTCCCTTGGACTGCAAGGAGATCCAACCAGTCCATTCTGAAGGAGATTAGCCCTGGGATTTCTTTGGAAGGAATGATGTTAAAGCTGAAACTGCAGTACTTTGGCCACCTCATGCGGAGTTGACTCATTGGAAAAGACTCTGATGCTGGGAGGGACTGGGGGCAGGAGGAGAAGGGGATGACAGAGGATGAGATGGCTGGATGGCATCACTAACTTGATGTGAATCTGAGTGAACTCTGGGAGTTGGTGATGGCCAGGGAGGCCTGGTGTGCTGTGATTCATGGGGTCGCAAAGAGTCGGACGTGACTGAGCAACTGAACTGAACTGATTGTTGTGTTATTGTTAATTTCCCCTTTCATATTTGTTAGCATTTGTCTTACATATTGCGGTGCTCCTATGATGGGTGCATATATATTTATAATTGTTATGTCTTCTTCTTGCATTGATCCTTTGATCATTAGGCAGTGTCCTTCTTTGTCTCTTTTCACAGCCTTTGTCTTAAAGTCTATTTTATCTGATATGAATATTGCTACTCCTGCTTTCTTTTGGCCTCTATTTGCATGGAATATCTTTTTCCAGCCCTTCATTTTCAGTCTGCATGTGTCCCTTGTTTCAAGGTGGGTCTCTTGTAGACAACATATATAGGGGGTCTTGTTTTTGTATCCATTCAGCCAGTCTTTGTCTTTTGGTTGGGGCATTCAACCCATTTACATTTAAGGTAATTATTGATAAGTATGATCCCGTTGCTATTTACTTTATTGTTTTGGGCTCAAGGTTATACACCATTTCTGTGTTTCCTGTCTAGACAAGACCCTTTAGCATTTGTTGGAGAGCTGGTTTGGTGGTGATGAATACTCTCAGCTTTTGCTTGTCTGTAAAACTTTTGATTTCTCCTTCCTATTTGAATGAGATCCTTGCTGGGTACAGTAATCTGGACTGTAAGTTATTTTCTTGCATCACTTTAAGTATTTCCTGCCATTCCCTCCTGGACTGAAGAGTTTCTATTGAAAGATCAGCTGTTATCCTTATGGGAATCCTTATGTGTTATTTGTTGTTTTTCCGTTGCTGCTTTTAATATTTGTTCTTGTGTTTGATCTTTGTTAATTTGATTAATATGTGTCTTGGGTGTTTCACCTTGGATTTATCCTGTTTTGGACTCTCTGGGTTTCTTGGACTTGCGTGATTATTTCCTTCTCCATTTTAGGGAAGTTTTCAACTATTATTTCCTCAAGTATTTTCTTATGGTCTTTCTTTTTGTCTTCTTCTTCTGGGACTCCTATGATTCGAATGTTGGGGCATTTAACATTGGCCCAGAGGTCTCTGAGATTGTCCTTGTTTCTTTCAATTAGTTTTTCTTTTTTACTCTCTGTTTCATTTATTTCTAGCATTCTATCTTCTACCTCACTTATCCTATATTCTGCCTCCGTTATTCTACTGTTGGTTCCCTCCAAAGTGTTTTTGATCTCAATTTATTGCATTATTCATTATATATTGACTGTTTTTTATTTCTTCTAAGTCCTTGTTAAACCTTTCTTGCATCTTCTCCATCTTTGTCTCCAGGCTATTTATCTGTAGCTCCATTTTGATTTCAAGATTTTGGATCATTTTCACTATCATTATTCGGAATTATTTATCAAGTAGATTCCCTATCTCCAAAAATGAATTTGATTCATCATGATAAAGATGATGGCTCCTGATCTGTGCCAACACTTGCAGTGCAAACATAGATACTGAGTGTGCATGGAATCCCTCTTCAACTGAAAACACGTTCTTTGTGCCAATAGCATAAGAGAGTCTCTCTGTGCAGAGAATCATCTGAAGAGGTTCTGAAATCCATTTTCCTGATTCTTTCAATAAGCAGCTAATCCCTGAATATAATCTCCACTAGGTATTCTTTCTGAGGAACATACTTAACTAAATACTTCAGGCTATGAGCACAAAGGATCCATACACTTCAGCAACCTGTTCTGTTTCAGGAAATTATTTAGGAAGTGGCTTAATTTTTGCTTATTCCTGAAACTGTGAACACAAACTGAGGAGTCCCTTCTTGAGGATACAGTGTTTGTCTCTGAAAGTTGCCCCAGGACTCCAGGACTGATGGTCTATGTCACCACTCCCCTGCTTCTGGTTCCTATGCAGGTCCTTGATGCTGTCATACCTCCCCCACTTCTGACCTGCTCATGGTGTAGTCAGCAGTGATGGGGGTGAGCCTGGGGGAGAGAGAGAAAGAGACCAACCTGGAAGCTCACCGCTGCTCCCAGGATCACAGGGAGCTGGAAGCCAGAGAGGATGATACGGGCCTGGCTCACCCAAGTGGGGCAACTCACAGAAACAGCACTGGGTTTGCCCTCTGAAGAGTCTGCTCTCAGCTTCCCAAAATCAGGGTGTTGTGACTGCTTCCTACTCATTTCAGGAGAAAAGGGATTTAAGCTCTTTGTACTTAGACAAGTGGCTTCAATCAACCAAACCAACAGACTTTCTCCACCTCCACAGCCAGCTAGACAATGTAAAGAGAAGCAGCTCTTGGCTGAGGAAGAGTGAGATTTTGAGTATCTTTTCCTGACACTTCATTGACTGAAAATATTGCTGTCATTTATGTCAAATAGTGTTCTGCCTATGTTTTCCTCTAGGATTTTGTAGTACCTGGTCTTACATTTATTCATTTAATTCATTTTAAGTTTATTTTTGTATATGGTGTTAGAGAATGTTCTAATTTCATTCTTATACATGTTGTGTCTAGATTTCCCAGTATCACTTATTAGAGAGACTCTTTTCCCCATTGTATTATATAGTCTTGGCTTCTTTGTTTTAGATGAATTGACCATAAATGTGTGGGTTTATTTCTGAACTTTCTATCCTGTTTCACTAATCTATACATCTGATTTTTATGCCATTATCATACTGTTTTCATTAAAGTAGCTTTTATAGTATGGTCTGAAGTCACAGCTTGTGATTCCTTCAGGTCCATTCTTCTTTCTAAAGGCTGCTTCTAGTATTCAAGTTTTCTGTTTTCATACAAATTTTAATCTTTTTATTCTTATTCTAAGAAAAATGCTATTGCTAATTTGATAGGAATTACACTCAATTTGTAGGTTGCCCTGGGTAGTATGGTCATTTTAACAATACTGATTCCTCCAATCTAAGAACATGGTATATCTTTCCATCTGTTCACGTTGTCTTACGTTTCTTTAATCAGTGTCTTATAATTTTCTTTTGCCTCCTTAGGTAGATTTATTCTTAGATTTCTTTTCTTTTCTTTTTTTTTGATGCAATGATAAATGGATATTTCCCTTAATTTCTTTTTCTAATTTCTTGTTGTTAACGTATAGAAATGCAAGAGATTTCTGTATGCTGTTGTTGCTGCTAAGTCACTTCAGTCATGTCTGACTCTGTGCAATCCCATAGATGGGAGCCCACCAGGCTCCCCCATCCCTGGGATTCTCCAGGCAAGAATACTGGAGTGGGTTGCCATTTCCTTCTCTAATGAATGAAAGTGAAAAGTGAAAGTGAAGTTGCTCAGTCATGTCCGACTCTTAGCAACCCCATGGATTGCAGCCTACCAGACTTCTCTGCCCATGGGATTTTCCAGTCAAGAGTACTAGAGTGGGTTGCCATTGCCTTCTCTGAGATTTCTGTATATATAACAGCTTATATAGCTTAATACCAAAAAAAAACACAAAAAACCCAATCAAAAAACAGGCAGAAAACCTAAGTAGACATTTCTCTAAAGAGGAAACACAGATGGCCAAGAGGCACAAGAAAAGATGCTCAATATCACTAATTATTAGAGAAATGCAAATCCAAAATACAATGAGGTATTGCCTCACATCAGTCACAATGTGTGTTAGTTAATTGCTTAGTCCTGTCCGACTCTTTGCAACCCCATAGACTGTAGCCCACCAGGCCCCTCCGTCCATGGGATTCTCCAGGCAAGAACACTGGAGTGGGTATCATTAAAAAGCCTACAAAAAATAAATAATGAAGAAGATACAGAAAAAAGGGGACCCTCATACATTTTTGGTAAAGTGGGAATGTAAATTGGTGCAACTATTATGGAAAACAGTGTGGAGCTTTCTTAAAAGAACAAGAAAGAGTCACCATATGATCCAGTAATCCCACTCCTGGCCATGTATCCAGAAAAGACAAAAGTTCTAATTCAAAAAGATACATGCAACCCAATGTTCACAGCAGCACTACTTTACTTACAAGACATGGAAGCAACCTAAATGTCCATTGACAGATGAATTGATAAAGAGATGTGATTCCTATTTATATACACATACTATATATATATAAATATATATATATATATATATATATAACTATATTTATCCACACTATATATACCCACTCCCCCCACACACACACAGAGTCACACATGGAATATTACTCAGCCATAAAGAAGAATGAAAGAATGCAATTTGCAGTAACATGGATGGACATAGAGATTATCATACCAGGTAGGTCAGAGAAAGACAAATATAGTATGATATCACTTATATGTAGAAACTAAAAAGGATGAGAGAAATGAACTTATTTATAGAATAGAAATAAGTTCACCAACATAGAAAACAAACTGCTGCTGCTACTGCTGCTGCTACTAAGTCACGTCAGTTGTGTCCGACTCTGTGTGACCCCATAGACGGTACCCAACAGGCTCCTCTGTCCCTGGGATTCTCCAGGCAAGAATACTAGAGTGGGTTGCCATTTCCTTCTCCAGTGCATGAAAGTGAAGTCGTTCAGTCATGTCCTACTCTTAGCGACCCCATGGACTGCAGCCTACCATGCTCCTCATGGGATTCTCCAGGCAAGAGCACTGGAATGGGTTGCCACTGCCTTCTCCAGAAAACAAACTAAAGGTTACCAAATGGGAAAGTAGGTGGAAGGGATAAATTAGGAATCTGTGATTAACAGATACACACTACTGTATATAAAATGAATGAACAAGAACCTATTGTATAGCACAGGGAACTCTGCTCAGTATTTTCTAATAACCTATTATGGAAAAGAATATGAAAAAGAATATACCTACTCACATACATATATACAAATTCATATACACACACTGCTGCTGCTGCTGCTAAGTCGCTTCAGTCGTGTCCGACTCTGTGCGACCCCATAGACAGCAGCCCACCAGGCTCCCCCATTCCTGGGATTCTCCAGGCAAGAACACTGGAATGGGGTGCCATTTCCTTCTCCAATGCACGAAAGTGAAAAGTGAAAGTGAAGTTGCTCAGTCGTGTCCAACTCTTAGCGACCTCATGGACTGCAGCCTACCAGGCTCCTCCGTCCATGGGATTTTCCAGGCAAAAGTACTGGAGTGGGGTGCCATATACACACACACATATATAATTGAATCATTTTGTTGAACACTTGAAACACTGTAAAACAACCATGCTTCAATTTTAAAAAATAAACACAGACATACACAAAACTCAAATCCTGACTCTGCTGCTTGCTGCTTACCTGGGCAGTGGGTTAAGCTCACAGCTATTGCTGTTGTTGTTTAATCACTAAGCCATATTTGAATCTTTTGCAACCCCATAGACTGTAACTGTAGACTCCTCTGCCCATGGCATTTCCCAGGCAAGAATACTGGAGTGGGTAGCCATTCCCTTCTCCAAGGAATCTCCCTGACCCAGGGGTCAAACCTGTACCTTTTGTATTGACAGGCATATTCTTTACAGCTAAGGCACCAGGGATTCCCAAAGCTCAGGTGCCTTGGTTTTTAAATCTGTCAGATAAGGATAACAAGTGAATTGTGAGGATTTAAGTAGGAGATGGTAGGGAAAAAAGGCTAAAACCTGTTATGGATTCCCAACCCTTTGGAATTATTACTAATACCTGTGTAACTTGTCAGAGTCTGCAACAAGCATTGGAGCAACAGAAATGAGGGACACAGGCCCTGTCCTCAAGGAGAGGAAGACAACAGTCAAGAATGTGGGGAAGACTGAGAAAAAGGCCAGAGGTCTTGGTGGGGGACTGGAAAGTATGAGTGGGTACAGGGTAGTCATCAGGAAAGAATCTGGTAGGAGAAGAATATGAAATCAAAAGGAAATTAAAAAGTGCTATTCTCTCCCACTGTTCCCATAGAAAAGAGTTTAGACACATTTTTCTGTTTTACCTTTTCCAAAATCTCCTATTGTGTCTGTGTGTTGGGGTAGCGGGTAAGGGGTCTGGCATTTGTTTTTCACTTTACTCTTTATATTTTTATTATTTTTAAATTTTATTTAATTTTTAAACTTTACAATATTGTATTAGTTTTGCCAAATATTGAAATGAATCTGCCACAGGTATACATGTGTTCCCCATCCTGAACCCTCCTCCCTCCTCCCTCCCCATACCATCCCTCTGGGTCGTCCCAGTGCACCAGCCCCAAGCATCCAGTATCGTGCATCGAACCTGGACTGGCGACTCGTTTCATACATGATATTATACATGTTTCAATGCCATTCTCCCAAATCTTCCCACCCTCTCCCTCTCCCACAGAGTCCAGAAGACTGTTCTATACATCAGTGTCTCTTTTGCTGTCTCATACACAGGGTTATTGTTACCATCTTTCTAAATTCCATATATATGCGTTAATATACTGTATTGGTGTTTTTCTTTCTGGCTTACTTCACTCTGTACAATAGGCTCCTGTTCCATCCACCTCATTAGAACTGATTCAAATGTATTCTTTTTAATGGCTGAGTAATACTCCATTGTGTATATGTACCATAGCTTTCTTATCCATTCATCTGCTGATGGGCATCGAGGTTGCTTCCATGTCCTGGCTATTATAAACAGTGCTGCGATGAACATTGGAGTACGCGTGTCTCTTTCCCTTCTGGTTTCCTCAGTGTGTATGCCCAGCAGTGGGATTGCTGGATCATAAGGCAGTTCTATTTCCAGTTTCTTAAGGAATCTCCACACTGTTCTCCATAGTAGCTGTACTAGTTTGCATTCCCACCAACAGTGTAAGAGGGTTCCCTTTTCTCCACACCCTCTCCAGCATTTATTGCTTGTAGACTTTTGGATTGCAGCCATTCTGACTGGTGTGAAATGGTACCTCATAGGGGTTTTGATTTGCATTTCTCTGATAATGAGTGAGGTTGAGCATCTTTTCATGTGTTTGTTAGCCATCTGTATGTCTTCTTTGGAGAAATGTCTATTTAGTTCTTTGGCCCATTTTTTGATTGGGTCATTTATTTTTCTGGAGTTGAGCTGTAGGAGTTGCTTGTATACTTTTGAGATTAGTTGTTTGTCAGTTGCTTCATTTGCTATTATTTTCTCCCATTCTGAAGGCTGCCTTTTCACCTTGCTAATAGTTTCCTTTGTTGTGCAGAAGCTTTTAAGTTTAATTAGGTCCCATTTGTTTATTTTTGCTTTTATTTCCAATATTCTGGGAGGTGGGTCATAGAGGATCCTGCTGTGGTGTATGTTGGAGAGTGTTTTGCCTATGTTCTCCTCTAGGAGTTTTATAGTTTCTGGTTCTTACATTTAGATCTCTAATCCATTTTGAGTTTATTTTTGTGTATGGTGTTAGAAAGTGTTCTAGTTTCATTCTTTTACAAGTGGTTGACCAGATTTCCCAGCACCACTTGTTAAAGAGATTGTCTTTAATCCATTGTATATTCTTGCCTCCTTTGTCAAAGATAAGGTGTCCATATGTGCGTGGATTTATCTCTGGGCTTTCTATTTTGTTCCATTGATCAATATTTCTGTCTTTGTGCCAGTACCATACTGTCTTGATGACTGTGGCTTTGTAGTAGAGCCTGAAGTCAGGTAGGTTGATTCCTCTAGTTCCATTCTTCTTTCTCAAGATAGCTTTGGCTATTTGAGGCTTTTTGTATTTCCATACAAATTGTGAAATTATTTGTTCTAGCTCTGTGAAGAATACCGTTGGTAGCTTGATAGGGATTGCATTGAATCTATAAATTGCTTTGGGTAGTATTCAGTTTATTCTTTAAATTTATATAAATAATTTGGTTTATAACCAATAAAGAAAATCACCAAAAAACATAAATAGAAATTAAAAATCAAAGCTGTTGCAGAATGTGTTACTCTCTTTATTTAAGTAGAAATAATCCCTGAATGGCCAGTGCCCCAATCCTTAATAAAAATTATAATTTCAACTGACTGAACGTTCTCAAGAACCAGACATGGGCCACAAACATTTTCTCACCCAGCTACATCTTCACAACACAGCTTAGCAACAGTACTTCCTAGATCTAGTTTAAGGATGAGGAGTATGAAGTTTGGAAGCTGGGTGATGTCATCAAGTTTCCACAGTCATATGAGGCAGAACAGAAATAAAAATGTCAGTCATGTTGACATTTGATTTAAACTCTTAAACATTCTATCTTTGGCTGCCCTCTGTGTAATTTCCTGAGACCTTTACACATTACAGGGTCTCTCCAGATTCTCTCTCTTTAACCAACCAACATTGTGACTTGGAGACAAAGGCAAATAAATTGGAATAATAAAAGTTGCAAAATTATAATGTTTGGTGATCATTATCTATATGGATACAAAGCTTAGCACTGTTTTGTAAGCATGTTCCCTAGAGTGTGTACACAGATCATGATCAAAAGTATAGTATAAATTGATGGAACAGAACCAAAACCTGGTGATCTCGAGGGATGTTTAGTCTTTGCTCAGATGTGCTTCCAAACATTACCAGTAAAGCCAAGAATCATGCAATGTTTTTCTTTATTTATAAAGTTCTCTTATGTACAGGCTTCCCTGGTGGCTCAAATGGTAAAGCATCTGCATGCAACACAGGAGATCTGGGTTCAATCCCTGGGTCAGGAAGTTTCCCTGGAAAAGGAAAGGGCAACCCATTCCAGTACTCTTGCCTGGAAAATCCCATGGATGGAGGAGTCTGATAGGCTACAGTCCATGGGTTCACAAAGAGTTGGACATGACTGAGGGACTTCCCTTCCCTTATGTACATAAGCATACACCTTTTTTTATTAAGAGATATTAAAAATAACGCAGGGCACTTTTCTGGATCCTTTCATCCAAGGACATAAAAGGACTTTGCAGACACACCTACTATTTCTGCTAACTAGTTTCATTTGATTCATGTCAGTGATTGGTACAATCCAAACTTAAAACCTGGAATCTAAACTCCTTTGTTTTCTACTGCAATCACTAAGTCACAAATCTAATAACCAGAGGAAATCTTTAAATACAGGGGTTACAGGTGCTGAAAATTTCTTCCCATTTTTTCTGAAAGGAATATCTTTTAAAAATTGTTTTTAAACTGTGGTAAAATAGGGTGACTCAGTGGTAAAGAATCAGCCTGCCAATGTAGGAGACATGGGTTCGATCCCTGGGTCAAGAAGCCCTGTTAATTAGCCTCCAATTAAAATAAATATATTTAAATAAATAAATAAATAAAAACCTAAAAAATGAAAGCTGTGGTACATATATATACAATGGAGTATTACTCAGCCATTAAAATGAATACATTTAAATCAGTTCTAATGAGGTGGATGAAACTGGAGCCTATTATACAGAGTGAAGTAAGCCAGAAAGAAAAACACCAATACAGTATACTAATGCATATATATGGAATCAGAAAGTGGTAACAATAACCCTGTATGTGAGACAGCAAAAAAGACACAGATATATAGAACAGTCTTCTGGACTCTGTGGGAGAGGGAGAGGGTGGGATGATTTGGGGAAATGGCATGGAAACATGTATAATATCATATAAGAAACGAATCGCCAGTCCAGGTTTGATACAGGATGCTTGGTGCTGGTGCACTGGGATGACCCAGAGGGATGGTACAGGGAGGGAGATGGGATGGGGGTTCAGGATGGGGAACACGTGTATGCCCGTGGCGGATTCATGTTGATGTGTGGCAGAACCAATACAATGTTGTAAAGTAATTAGGCTCCAATTAAAATAAATAAATTTAATTAAAAAAAAAAAGAAGCAGCAACAGCAACCCTGGAGAAGAAAATGGAAACCCACTCCAGAACTCTTGATTGGAAAGTCCCATGCACAGAGGAGCCTGGCAGGCTATAGTCCATGTGGTGCAAAGATGGACATGACTTGGTGACTCAACAACAAGAACACATAAAATTTACCACCTTAATGACTTTTAAACGTACACTTAAGTGGTATTAAATACATTCCCATTATTGTACAGCTATTACCACCATCCAGCCACAGACTCCTTTCATCTTGCATGAGTGAAACTCTGTAGACATTAAACAACAATTCCCCTCTCTCCTCTCCCTGCAACTCCTGGCAATCACCATTCTACTTCCTGTCTCCATGAACTGACTACTTCAGGTACTTCATATTAATAGAATTATATACTAATTATCATTTTTGACTGGCTTATTTTACATTAGCATACTTTCCTCAAGGTTCATCTGTGTTGTAGCATGTGTCAGAATTGGCTTCCTTTCTAAGGCTGAATAATATTTCATTGTATAGAAATGTACCATGTTTTGTTTATCCAGTCATCAGTCAATGGACCCTTAGGTGCCTCCACATTTTTGCTATTGGGAATAATGCTGCTATGAACACACATATACAGATATCTCCTCAAGACCCTGATTTCAATATTTGGGGTTTATACCCTAAAACAGAATTGCTGGGTCATATGATATTTCTATTTTTAACTTTCACGAGTTTCTACTGTCTATATTAATATAATTCAGCCTCTAAAACACTCCCTAAAAGTCATAGTTCTTTAACAAGCAGAACAACAACAAAAGAACCAAAAAAAAAAAAAAATCCCATACAAAACAAAGAAGCAGAACAAAAGAAAATAGACTCAGAGCCTAGGAAGAGATGCTCAATTCAAAGCTTCACCATCACAGCAACCATGTATTGGATCTACATGAAGCACTGCACACGCACTGGCCCATTTAGCCCTCATGACAGCTTAAGGAGTTGGACTGTTAGTTGCCTTGCGATGGAGAAAAAACTGAGGTACACAAAGATGGAATTCAAAGTCTCCTGTTCTTCCTCATTTTTCTGTACTGCTTCCCTGGTTAAAATAATTTACTAATAGCTGAATTCTAAAAGACTCCCCAAAGCATCTATACATCCTATAATTCTTAAAGCCCCACAGTTTCACAGAAAGCCTTCCAAGGAGATAATCACCCTTGAAAAGATGGCTTTATTTCCTACAACAAAATTCCATTTTTAAGACACAAAATTCAGGTTTTCCTATAGGAACCACTCCAGGGCTACACAAATCAGTTATCATTTTGTTTCAGAATTATGTGGTTATCAATATTCAGAACCATGTCACCTGAAGAAGTCTGAGTCCAGAAATCTGTCCAGGTCAGTTTGCACACAAAACAAACAAATGAACAAATAAACAAAGTCTAGTATCTGATAACGTGTCTGCTAAAAATATTCTGTATTGGGGGTGGGGGAGGATCAACTCTTTCAAGCAATTTGAAAAAAGAAAGTAAAAGCAATTAAATTTAGATGCCTTATTAAAAGAACATATGAAAATACTCTGATGTGCATACCTGAGGTGCAACTGACATTTTCTTCCTTAAATCATGAAGTCCAATACTGGTTGTCTTGATCCCATCAATCCAAATGCTACCTTCAGGCTCTGACAATCTAAGAAGGGCAGCGATGAGGGAACTTTTTCCAGCTCCTGTTCTTCCCACAATGCCATCTTTTGAAGAGATCTAGAAGGGATTAAGAATTAACAATACACAACCAACCTGGGAGAAAATATAATTGCCGAAGATGAATTTTAAAAGTTCTATATAAAGAGTAGTTTGTAAATTTCTCAAACATGGCACTGTTGACATTTTGGGCCAGATAATTCATGGTTGGGAGTATGTGGGGCTACCCTGTATATTGTAGCAGGGTTAGCAGTAGCCATGGGCTCTACCCACTAGATACCAGAAGCACCCCACAAACAACACAACCAAAAATTTCAGACATTGACAACTCTCCCCTGGCTGGGACTCCATGGTCACAAGACAACTTAAAACTAACAGAATCAATACACTAGCAATGAAAAGCCAGAAGCCTTCTAAGTAAGTGGTCCATAAAAAATCAGTTTATAAATACGTGTCTGGGTATTTTGATCTTTAGAATTATGTGGGTTATTTTACAGAGATGTCAAGTCTAGTCAGAAGTGTTATATGTAAACAAATACTCACTTTTTCATGGATCTGTTATTTAAGAGGAATTATTCTTTGGTAAAGAAATTAAATCACTTCCTTATGTTAAATATTTTAATTATATTTTATCCTGAAAGGAAACATCTTAAAATTGTAAAGTACAGGTCTCAGGGTCTCATAAGACAGTGGCCAGTAGACAAAATGCAAATAATGAGTCAACAACAACACAAACAACATTTGCTATTTATATGGGGACTTTCATCTGAGCAGTTCAAAAGGCATTTTACTAACAAATCAATACTTACAATTGCACCTTGTAAGAATACATGTTGAGTGTCAGTCTAGTTATTAAAACCAAAACAGAAAGATAGCGAGTTTGGGATTGACATGTACACACTGCTATATTTTAAATGGATAACCAGCAAGGACCTACTGTATAGCAATAGGAACATTGCTCAATGCTATCTAATAACCTAAATGGAAAAGCATTTGAAAAAGAATAGACACATGTATATGTATAACTGAAACACTCTGCTGTACACCTGAAAGTAACATGACATTGTTAATCAACTATACTATAATATAAAATGTAACATTTTTTTTTAAAGCAGAGAAAAAATGCACTAACAATAAGATTAAAAGATCTACATACTGCAGGTAAAATGCTGGTGGGGAATAAAACTGTACTGTAAAAATTGGCCTTTAGCTGTGTGCATTCAATATGTATGCAAAAACTGGCCCTTCTTTTTTTTTTTCTAACCAACAAGCTTTCTCAACTGCTAATTCCCTGGTAGGAGCTTCCCAAGAGATGATTTCACCTCTATTTAGGGATTTGGAATCAATGAGGGGTGTAAGACATGCTTTCAATCATTTGTCAATTAATTCAGCAAATTTTTATAACTCAGATTTAAACAGTGAAAAAATAATTTTTCTGAGCACTGTAATCATAATGCTCATGCTCAGAACTTTTCATATTTTATTATTTGAACATTTCCAAATTGTCAAATCTTAGTCCATAAAATCAGTCAGGGCATTTCAAAAAATAATTTAATCATCACAGAGGTTAAATGTAAGAAAAGAGGGTTTAGATTATTTCTTTGTAGCCATTTTGTACTGTACATTAAACCATACTTTACATAATATAGATGGACCAGTTTCTGTATATAACCAGGCCTAGTATATGTGTGTGTGTGTATGTGTATATATATAGATAGATATATAGATATAGATATAAAACTCATGTGTTCTGTGTACAGAGAGGCCTCAAAGATATCATGGAGTTGGTTCCAGACTACCTCAATAATGTAAATAATGCAAAGTGAAGTAAATCATACAAAAAATTTTGCTTCTCTGTGCATATAAAAGTTATATTGCCACTATGCTATAGTCTACATTATGTCTACAAAGTACATACTTTAATTTTCAAATACTTTATTGTGACAAAAAAACACCATTATCTGAGCCTTTACTGGGTTATAGCAACATTAAAGAACACTGATTCCAGATCACCACAACAAATGCAATAACAAAAAGTTTGAAATATTGCAAGAGTCATCAAAACATGACAGAGATACAAAGTAAGCAAATGTTGTAGGAAAAATGGTGCTGATACACTTCCTCCATGCAGGGTTGCCATAAATGTCCAATTTGTAAAACAAACAAACAAACAAACAAAAAACCAAAAAAGCACTATCTGCAAAGCACAATCAAACCAAGTATGCCTGTATTTCTGGCTGTTCTCATATGTAAATAAACACAATCAGGACACAGGTGAGAACTGTCTCTAAGAATGTATGTTTCCATACTCTCAGTTATATTGAAACTGATCCACCTGTGCAAACTGGAACAGACTCTTGGTGAAAGCCCAAGATGCTCAGGGGCACCACAGGCTGCTCACAACAGGATTGTGAGCTCCAAACTCCAGTGAGGAAAGTAAAGAAAAGGCAACTCAAAGAAACCTGGCTCTGGCTAATTCTACCATTCAGTCATCAAAAACATAACCTGAAGTCTTTCCAAGGTCATCAATGTGTTTTACCAATTGCCCATGGACAGTATCTCCAGCATGAGTAAGTTTACATTCTTAACACAAAGACACTAGAAGACAATCTTATTTTAGCTGCTTTGTGATGGCCCCTTGCTGTTTTCCCAGACCAGGCTGCTGTTGGCCTCTGATGACCACACTAACTTGTTAGACATTTGTAGCTAGATCTCTCTTCATACACCAAACCTAACATAATCAGAACCCAATGCCCCAGACAAAATAGCCACTTCCTCTGACGTCCCCACTCTAATATTACTACTTCTTTCCCAAGTGCATAGGCTCAAAATGTCCACCTAATTTCCAGTTTTCCCCATGTCCAGTGTGGTGCCAAGCCCTGAAGATTCTACTCCTGCAATGCTTCATGACTCAACCCCTCATTTTAAGGACCACATTCAGTACCTGAGTGCCAGGCTGCACTACTTTTGAAAAACAAAATAAACTCTTTCCTTTTACATTGCTGTTGTTTAGTTGTTAAGTCATGTCTGACTTCCTTGTGACCTCATTGACTGTAGCCCACCAGGTTCCTCTGTCCATGGGATTTCCCAGGCAAGAACACTGGAGTCAGTTGCCATTTCCCTCTCCATGGAATCTTCCTGACCCATGGACTGAACCTGTGTCTCCTGCATTGCAGGTGGATTCTTTACCACTGAGCCATCTGAGAAGCCCGCATAAGTTTAATTAGTCTGCCTGAAATAAGAGAGCCTATAAAGCACAAGATGAGACTCAAGTCCATATATGTTGGCCTCTTTTCCATCTGCTGATGGTTTTCTTATCACCAGGATGGCCGGACATCTTATCATGTCCCTCTATGTAGCTAGAACAGAGAAAGTGGGGAGAGGTGTAGCTGCAGTTAAAGAAACAGGCCTACCATAGAGATCCTATGGTCAGAGAGTTGAAGCATGACTTGAACACGGATGCATATAATGTGGTGGTTAGGACAAGAGGGATGACATCACTGAGAAAAGTGTACCTGAGGTCACTGAGGCTATCAACAGGAAGAACCAGCACCCACAGTTAGGCTGGGAGAGAAACCTGCTGCTAAATCGGGCACATGGTGACTAAGGAACAGGCCAAACAGACTTTGAGCCCTGCTTGGGAGCAAGACTTATTTTTGATCCCATCAGGTGGTGACAGAGGCACACATACACTGCAGCACGGGGTTGTCTCTGACTCCAGGTCCAGGCAGGGCTGAGCCTGTGGGAAATTCCTCCAGTCCCCACAGGAGGATGGTGTGGGGAATGCGGGAGCAGGATGAAAACTGCCTGTGATGAAGACAGACTCACTGAAAAGATGCAAATAAATGCAATGGAATCATACAGAGTTGAATTATGAAGTAAAGGTGCAGTTTGCAGAATACGAAAGTAAGTAAATCTATAGGGTGTTAAGCGCTGCAGAACGTTCTAGAGTCTCATGTTCAGACACAACTGGTGTTTGGGTGATTCATGAGTTTGGTTTCAAACTGTCAAAGGATATTTCTTAGAAATCATGGGTTATCTGTCATCAAAACCTGCCCATGGGAGAGAAAGGACTTTACTGGGAGGTCTTGTTCAAATGTGATGCTGAGTCAAGAGGTCTGGGTGAACCTGAGACTCTACGTTTCTAAGAAGCTCCAGGAGATGCAGGTGATGCTGGCCCTGGCAATACAGTCTGAGTCCCAAGGAATCAGGAAACTTGGAAAAGAAGTGGGACAAGCTGGGAGTGAGGGGAGATGTTCCTGAGAAAATATTATGTAAAAAAAAAGGAAAAAATGTAGGAAACTAGTATTTTTGCACATTATAGCAAGGTCTAGTAAGCATCTGTAAAAGTTCAAGAAAAGCTCTGAGCAGGAAAAAATAACAAACCCAAATTAATATACCTCTAGAGCTGGAAAATGCTTTAAAGGGGCCCAGGACTCTCTAAAATTATCAAATCAACCAAAAATCATCAAAATGAGAAATGCAGCCCATGTTCAGAATCTACCCAGGAAGTCTAGGGTTGCATTTACCTCATTGTGAGTCTTTGTTTTTAATTGGTATTTCTTCCATGAATCATAAACCAGCAGAGTACCAACTACACTTTCCTATTAACTCTAACTTCCATGAATCAGGACAGGAGAGCACATGGCAGAAAGAGAATAGAGCCCCATTTCTTCTGGGTGAACTCACTCCCAAGTCTTCCCCTCCCCTCCCCTACAGCAGCTTGTCTCAATCAAAGTCAACACCAAAGTGGTGTCCTGCAGTGATGGGAGCAGAGATAGGTGAGCAGGAGAGGGTACCTGGGATGTACAGAGGTAGAGTGAAATCGTTTCAAGAACAAATTGCCTGGGTATCATCTCCCAATATAGAAGTGAAGCTAACGGTGATGCTGAGTGGACCAAGATAAAGGTCAAAAGGCAACTTATCACATTTATTAATTCAGTCTCAAAATTAAATATTCCTTCAAACATTTTAGAATCTCAGATAGTACTATGATTTGGAGGGTTTTAAGAAGGAATAATTCAAAACTGTATTTTCCTAAGCTGTACTATGAAGTTTTTTAGATGATTCATATTTTATCACTTTGGAGGAAATTTAAGACACAAATGAACAGAATTATATTGACAATACAAGATCTGATCAACATGGAGCTATGAGTAAGCAAACAATGATGGCCTCCAGCACTTTCAGGGACAGAGCTGCAGCAAGAACTGTGGTTAATGTTTTCCAGACACAGCAGTCTTCACCCTCTTCTTGACCTATGGTGAGACTGGAAATAATTAGGAGCCAGCTTTCACTCAGTAACTAACTGAAGCTGATCCCTGGGCATTAAGTTGAATACTTATTCTTTCATGTAACAAGGGTAACATTCATTATATCATAGCTATAGTCCTCTAGGTGGGTCAGTGGTGGAGTTCTCAAAGAGTGATTATTTAAGTGCAATCTGTTGCTTACTCCGTTGTCTTGTGTGTGTGTGTGTGTGTGTGTGTGTGTGTGTGTGTGTGTGTTGGTTACTGGTTGTTCCAGTCACTGTCCAAAGTGATTTTGAAGCCCAATAAAATAAAGTCTGTCACTGTTTTCATTGTTTCCCCATCTATTTGCCATTAAGTGGTGGGAGCAGATGCCATGATCTTAGTTTCTCGAATGCTGAGTTTTTTCACTCTTCTCTTTCATCCTCATCAAGAGGTTCTTTAGTTCCTCTTTACTTTCTGCCATTTAAGTGGTATTATCTGCATATCTAAGAGTGTTGACAGATCTGATCATAAATGTTTACAGGTGAAATCTCATCCACTTTGAGTAGGTGTCCAGGCCCTGTCTCCACCTGGGGGCTCTAGTTCCTCACCCCTGACTGAGTCATGATTCAGGCTCTTCTCTAGTGGCTATAAGCTCATCCCATGGCCCCTGCTGGAGTAGACTTGGGGCTGCGCTCTGGTTCCAGCAGCAACTCACCCACACCAGTAAGGATCAGATTGTATTAAAGAAAGAAGCAGTCTGTGGGGTGGAGGGCAGGGGTATGGCTCAGTGTGGGTGAGTGGAGGACAAGTCTATGGGAAGGGCCAAGGGACAGAGGAGGAGGCTGCAACCAGAGGGGACCATGGGAGGAGGAGATCTCAGAAATACAAAGAAGAAAAGATGGAAAGGAGGAAACAGAGAAGATATTGGACAGTTAGGCACATGGAGCCAGCGCTGACTTCCCAGATTTAGTATGAATAGTCAGGTATCACATATAGTGCCCTGGGTCAGGTTAAGATCGAGCCCTGAAGCCCAGGGCCCACCAACTGCCATGAGGGAGCTCGTTACACAGGGAAAGAAATGCTTGGATCCCCATCCCATGGTCAGTTTTCAAGAAAGATTCACATAGTGTCATTGATCTAATCTGCATCCAAGAGAATCCTCCTGACTCACTAACAAGGAAGGCAACAGCAGACATGCACTAAATCTTTAGCTGGATTTTAAAGAGGCAAATGGCTTAAACAAACCTTTAGTGTTGAGAATATGGTTTCTCCCAGGTTCTTCAGTATCAGAGGCCCATCTAAGCTGTACCTGAAGTTCACACTGTAAAACTCAATCTCTCCTTTATGGGGCCAGGCTGTTGGTGGTCTATGCTCGTATTCCCAGGGTGCTTCTTTCTCACACTCTGTATATTCAAGCCCCCTCTCTACTGAAATCATCTGAAACACATAAGACATCACAGGAGTTAGGAAAGGTCTTGCTTATGGATGTTTAGAGATTGTAAATGAAGCAGTCTACTTTAATATCTTTACATCAGCTTTTCTATGGTTCAGAAGATCTCAGGTCTTAGCATCCATTAGGGACAGAGGTAAGAGCTGGATGAGGCCTTTGATGATTTACAAACTTGCTCATGGTCTTGTAACACTGTTATTTACAGCTACTTCCTTAAAAACTATATAAAAACTAAAAGAATTATAGAAATGAATGCAAAGATTTTATTGATCCACTTTTCACAACTGAACAAAAAAAAGAGAGAATTTTTATAAGAAAAAAATACTTATGGACACCAATCAGTAACGTGTGGCTACAGAAGAGCCATTTGTTATAAACGAGCAGAACTGAATGGTCATCAAACCTCATTTTAATAATTAGTCACTCTCTGCTTTATTCAAAGAGAGAAGTGGAAATTTTTCACTTTTATTTGTTTTTCTCCCTTTAGGAGAAGGTGTAAATATTCAAAAGAGATGATAATTTACATACTGACTAACATCTCTTAAAGTGATAGAACTCCACTCTAATAGCACATTCTGAGCAGGAGCTTATCCTATCAGAAAGAAGAGACACCAGCAAATTCAGGTGTTCAGCACACACAAGAATAGATGATAAAACAGGGAGTGGAGGAATCTAATTAAATAAACAAATCTTAAAACACCGAATTCTATATTTTAACCAACAATGAGGAATCATCTGTTAAGAAACATAGATAAACAAGCCACTAAGAAATTAGCTTGTATTCTCTCCAGGATTTCAGAACCTTTCTCCTGCAGAGATATTTATTATATCTGAAGAGAGTTTGTGATGAGTATAAAACCTGCTGACATGGTGCACATAAGACCGAGAAAAACACATATATATTTAATTTTCAGTTTTACATTTACTTTAAACAAACAGAAGAGGATGTAAAAAAAAAATTCTGTTAATCATGATATAAAAACAAAAGTTTCACTATTTTACATAAGAATTGCTTTTATGCCAGTTAATGGCAAGGAGATTAGAAAAGGCTAAGAACCATAAGATAAACATCACCATATTCTCAGCTTCAATGCTTTGCCTGACGCACCACTGGAACATCCCCGTGAGCGTGAGGGCGAGAGATAGCACCAAGCCAGCCTCCCCAGGATATAAAGCTAAATGAGGAAGAAGAAGAGGAATCAAGTCAGTCTTGTTCTTAACGCCCTGTTCAGCTCCTTCTGTAACTTAATAAAGAAGACTCCTTTATAATATTTAAATCATTCACATGTAATGATCATATTATTCATACTTTTACTATCTGTTCATTGAGACCATAACAACAGTACATAAAAATGACTATGAATTCAGAAAGACTGTTAAATGTGTTTATTAATCCCTATAGGATTGACATATACTTGACCACATTATATAGGTGAGGAATCAAGTCATTATTCAGACTTTTGTCATTACGGATGCAAGAACCATTAGGTAATTTCACTTTCTACAAGTCCAATGCAGCTGCAGTTGAAACCACAAAAATAAGACAATGGGTTTTAAGAGCAAATGTTTTTAAATCTAAAATACTACTTTCCTTGTTCCATATTAAAGATTCAATGCTGTTAGATTGGAATCATTAGGGATGGTGAATTCATGCCACACACACCAACAACTGCTCATCTGGTACCCATACAGCAGTGAGGATACTGTTTTTTGCTACAGAAAATCTTTCTCACCCAGTGTGTACCAGGCACCTACATCCAAGAGATTTGAGTAGCCCTAAAGCTAAAACCTAAACTCTACACTGAAGAAAAACCTTAATGGTAAACTTGGTTCTCTCCTCACATCTACAGGATACTACCTAGAATGTTCAAAAGGTCAGCTTGCTACAGTTGTTCAGACTCCAAACCATTCAACAAAAGATAAAAGGATAAAAGGTAACATATCAAGACACAAATGACTTCATATGGACCACACTGTGGAATTACATGCTGCAAGCATTTTAATACAATTCATTACAACAAAACAGTATAAATTATTAGACGAGGTAGCAACAATTTAATAATTGTTAACAAAGCTATAAACTGTAAGCACACCACAACACGTTATTCACATCTGTACTTACATTGTGCCAGAATCAGGGCCCCAAAGGCAACAACAGTGACAAAGATGGCACAGGTGACATCCAGATACACAGCGAGCCATCGGGACGTCGTCAAAAGCAGGAACCAAGCCTCTGGATTTGGAACCATAATAAGTGTAATATATAAACAGAAAAACCATGTTAGCTGCTTCTCATGAGGGAGAATATTTTCTCAGTTGAGCTACAGAAGATTTTACACAGGTAGGACAGCAAAGTTACATACCCAAGGAACCTGAAGATTCTATAAAACTAGGTTCTAACACAAGACAATGAATGTATGGGACACACAGGAATCCGTCCAGGAAGCATGCACTGAAAACTTCAACCCACAGGTTATCCACAGAAATAAGATCACAAGAAGGAAGATGGGAAATCATCTCATCTGTGCATTTCCTGCAGTGCTGGGCCTCAGTGTGAAGATCATCCTCTCACAGGGTCGACTGCTCCCAGCTCTCACACAGCAGAGAGCACAGCTCACACTGTTTCCAGCACCTTCTGCCCTCACCACAGGGCCCTGCAGTGTTTATTCTTAGGAGAGAATGTCTATGTGACCATCAGCTAACAGGAACTGCATGTGACTTTCTTTTATTTTTATGTAATTTTATTTTTTAACTTTACAATATTGTATTGGTTTTGCCATATATCGAAATGAATCTGCCACAGGTATATATGTGTTCCCCAGCCTGAACCCTCCTCCCTCCTCCCTCCCCATACCATCCCTCTGGGTCGTCCCATTGCACCAGCCCCAAGCATCCAGTATCATGCATTGAACCTGGACTGGCGACTCATTTCATATATGATATTATACATATTTCAATGCCATTTTCCCAAATCATCCCACCCTCTCCCTCTCCCATAGAGTCCAAAAGACTGTTTTATACATCTGTGTCTCTTTTGCTGTCTCGCATACAGGGTTATTGTTACCATCTTTCTAAATTCCATATATATGCATTAGTATACTATATTGGTGTTTTTCTTTCTGGCTTACTTCACTCTGTATAATAGGCTCCAGTTTCATCCACCTCATTAGAACTGATTCAAATGTATTCTTTTTAATGGCTGAGTAATACTCCATTGTATATATGTACCTGCATGTGACTTTCAAAATGCCATTTTTATCTTCAAAATACAATAATTATTGGAAAGTTTAGCTTGGATTTTATAGACTTAGAGGAAATTCTGAATTTTTTACCTAGGGAAAAATTTCACTGATAAAAACATAATCAAGTGGATGGCAAATCAGGAAATTATTTCCTCAATCACATCTGCCACCCTCCACGCTCTGAAAAGAGTCAGCAAACCGCAGTCTGGAGGGTGAGAACAGCTACCACCTGGTTCTGTAAATAAAGTTTTATTGGAACACAGAAACTGCCATTTTCTGATGTATTATCTTTGCCTGTCTTTGTGCTACAACAGCAAAGGTGAGTAGTTGCAACAGACACGGTACAACACACAAGCCTACAATATTTTCTATCTGGATCTTCACAAAAAAGAAGTTAGCTGACACTCTTACCCTAAAGAGACAGAAGTCTACAGGGCACAGTGATGCAAGGACAATGTGAGCCAGTCAGGGGAGAAAAGCAGGGGATGACAGGGAAGAAGGGAGCACTGAGGGGATGCTGAGAGGAAGGGGTGGGGGAGGCAGGTGTGCAGAGGGGGATGAGGAGTGACACAGAGAGAGGTGCTGGCCTACTAGGCCACCTGAGAGGGAGGTCAGCCTCAGAAGGGAGCACATGCCATCCTTTGAAATCATCTCCAGAAACTTACAGACCTGAGTGCAAATCCTGGTGTGCATCAAACAGTTCCTGAAACTTCTGTTCAGCTTTGTACGCCCGGATGGTCCAGAGTCCCCGGAGAGAAGATGCTAAGTGGGAAAATACCGGGCTCCGTGCTGGGGAAACAGAGACAGACACACAGTAGAGAAAGTCAAGAAGGCTGGATGCAAGGAAACCACTGCCTCCCGGGCTCTGTGGTCACACATCCCGCCAAAGAGAATCCTCCATGTGACCCTCAAAGTCCTGCTCACACCAAGCTTCACTTTAATGACCTGGGAATGAAAGCTTCTCCTTGAAACTATCTTTGATCAAGTTCAAACCACAGCTAGATTTAGATAAAGAAATTATTGTTCTTTCATCAAGATCCTCTCACACACGCCTCCCTCCAAATTCTTCTGGCATCTCATCAGGTGGAAATTGTTGACAATTTTTTAAAAATATATTGAAGTACAGTTGATTTACAATAATGTTCTAGTTTAAGGTATATAGTATAGTCATTCAGTTATTTTTTTCAGATTTTATTTCATTACAGGTTAATACAAGATACTGAATAAAATTCCCTGTGCTTTGCAGTAATTCATTGTTGTTGTCTATCTGACACATTAATAGCAGTATGTCTATTAATCCCATACTTCTAACTTGTTCTTCCCTCTCTCCCAATCCCCTTTGCCAACTGTAAGTTTGTTTTCTATGTCTCTGAGTCTATTTCTATTTTGGGTACAGATTCATTTGTATTGTTTTTAGATTCCATATATAAGTGGTATCGTATTTATCTTCCTCTGACTGACTTTACTAATAATAATATTCCCAAGTCCATCGATGCTGCTGCAAATGCTAATATTCCATTCTTTTTCATGGGTGAGTAATTACCCTTCACTATTGGGTAGTGAAGTGAAGAATAATGGTAGTGAATTACCATTCACTAATTTTTGAATCAGTAGCCTTTTAAAATTTAATTCCTAATTAGAGTCCTCACCACACTGAATTTTGTTGAGTAACCTGTGGGCTGTCTCCTCCTCAGATGAGTAACGTAAGGGCTGGGATAGAGTCAGTACATCCCCAACCCTGCACCAGAGCCAGACACAGGACAGGGTGAGACGAGTAAGGGGAGGGGACAGTCTGCTGCCTCCCCTGTCCTGGGCCTCTCCCTGCACCTGCGCCAGGAACCTCTGTGCAGGTCATGGATCACCCGGTGCTGCACCACCCTTGTGCCCACAGGACCTGGCAGACGAGGAGCCTTTGAACAGTCTTGACTTCCATTCCAGGAACCTGGTGGACATTTTATTAACTGCCTGCTAGATACCTGTCCTGGTGTTCTGAGGTCACTGCGGTGTGTGACACTCACATCAATCTTTTAGAATCTGACAGTGGCCTTAGTGGCCATTCTCTTTTGAGTGACTACATGTGGGTTTGGGCTTGGTGTCACATGACTGACCATTCATTTCCTGCCTTCTTTTCTAAGAGCACACTGACCACAAGCATCAAGGTCAGGCTCCTGCACATCAGGGAACAGGTGGGCTGCAGGCTGCCAAGCAGGGAGGACACTTCTGGTGGGGTTTTCATTCCTCCAATGAATGAGGCTGTAACTTGCTGTTGTCAGGGGCACATAGTGAGCCTGTGACCCCTGTCTGGGGGTGAATGATAACTTGTGCTGTATCAGCAGGAAATACTGACATCACTTTGTTACCTGTGTGTCTCCTAGAGAAGACCTGTTAGTACAATTAGGTTGTTTATGGGAAGTTAGTAATGCATCTTACAGGAGGCTTCAGAGATTTTATAAAATTATGGGGAAAGAATCAAGGGTGAAACTCCAAACTGTTTTCAGGTTCTCACTCTTTAGTCCAGTATCTGAATGCCTGTCTGATGACAGTTCAGCCAGTACCAACATGCATCTGGGCACTGCACATTTAGAGGGGTTGAGGTACAAATAGGTAAAGACACAGAACCTCTTCTTGTGTTTAGTGTTCCCAATTCTATAAGGAAGGAAGGAGCAGGCTTCCTTCTGTGAGACACTGGGGCTCAGAGAGAATGGGAGACCCTCGGCTGGGGGAGGACAGCATGGGCTAGGGGCCAGGTGACAATCCACTCAGCCATAGGATGAGATGGTTGGATGGCATCACCAACTCAATGGACATGATGAGTTTGAGCAAACTCTGGGAGATGGTGAAGGACAGAGAAGCCTGCCATGCTGCATGTAGTCCCTGGGGTCAAAGAGTCAGACACGACTGAGGATTGAACACAACCACCACCACCACCTAGATAGAGAACATAAACATTCTAATCAACTGGCTACCGCATATGGTTATCTGAGGTATGCAGGATGGGGTACCTGGATTAAATGTATTGTCTAACTTGTTTTATTGACTATATATTCCAAAGCCTTTGATTTTGTGGATCACAATAAACTGTGGAAAATTCTGAAAGAGATAGGAATACCAGACCACCTGACCTGCCTCTTGAGAAACCTGTATGCAGGTCAGGAAGCAACACTTAGAACTGGACATGGAACAACTGACTGGTTCCAAACAGGAAAAGGAGTACATCAAGGCTGTATATTGTCACCCTGCTTATTTAACTTCTATGCAGAGTACATCATGAAAAATGCTGGGCTGGATGAAGCACAAGCTGGAATCAAGATTGCCAAGAGAAATATCAATAACCTCAGATATGCAGATGACACCACCCTTATGGAAGAAAGTGAAGAGGAACTAAAAAGCCTCTTGATGACAGTGAAAGAGGAGAGTGAAAAAGTTGGCTCAAAGCTCAACATTCAGAAAACGAAGATCATGGCATCTGATCCCATCACTTCATGGGAAATAGATGGGGAAACAGTGGAAACAGTGGCTGACTTTATTTTTCTGGGCTCCAAAATCACTGCAGATGGTGACTGCAGCCATGAAATTAAAAGACGCTTACTCCCTGGAAGGAAAGCTATGACCAACTTAGATAGCATATTAAAAAGCAGAGACATTACTTTGCCAACAAAGGTCCGTCTAGTCAAGGCTATGGTTTTTCCAGTAGTCATGTATGGATGTAAGAGTTGGACTGTGAAGAAAGCTAAGCACCAAAGAATTGATGTGTTTGGACTGTGGTGTTGGAGAAGACTCTTGAGAGTCCCTTGGACTGCAAGGAGATCCAACCAGTCCATTCTAAAGGAGATCAGCCCTGTGTGTTCTTTGGAAGGAATGATGCTAAAGCTGAAACTCCAGTACTTTGGCCACCTCATGCAAAGAGTTGACTCATTGGAAAAGACTCTGATGCTGGGAGGGATTGGGGGCAGAAGGAGAAGGGGACGACAGAGGATGAGATGGCTGGATGGCATCACCAACTCGATGGACGTGAGTTTGAGTGAACTCCTGGAGTTGGTGATGGACAGGGACGCCTGTCGTGCTGCAATTTATGGGGTCGCAAAGAGTCGGACATGTCTGAGCCACTGAAATGAACTGAACTTAACTTGTTTCAGCCTACTCGGTGCAAAAAATCCAAATAATCCACAGTGATGGTGCCAAAGTTCTCAGACTCTCCAGATCAAATACTGAGAAAATCGTGTACTGCTTCTTGACAAAAGCCTCAGAAGGAGCCCATTTCTCCACTTCCATGTGAATGGGAAATAGCCCTTGCCCCATGCAAAAATTCTGTCAAATATTCTTTCTGGAACAACCTCTCTCTCAATGTGCCAGAGAACCTGCTTTGTGACAAGACTATTGAATGACTCCATCTCATGAGTGCTCTCAAACCATAAAACGTCTGAACCCTGTCTACACAGAAGACTGGATGGAGCTCATCACTTCCTCTTCTGCCTCCCCAGGTCCTACCATCCCACTGAGTCATATAGGTAGAACTGCACACACACCTGGACTCTACTGCTCCCCATCCATCCAAACACCTCGCCAAACTCGACCTCACAGGACGTTAGCTGCTTCTCTTGATGAGTGAAAATGTCTTCTACAGATTTTATGAAACTGATGATCACTATTCTTTTTGCAAATAAAGGTAAGTACTTCAAGTGTTTATTATTAAAAACAAAACATACAAATGCCACAATAAAACTCCTCTGACTGGATGAACTGAGATTTTTTTCCACTTAGTAGATACAGAGAAGCATGAGACTCAACACACGTCTGTTCTTGGCTTGGTTTCTAGAAGGTTAAGTTGGTATTAATCTCCAATAATTATTCACGGTTGAGGTCTCTGATGCAAACATATCCTCTCTTTATTTTTTGGTTATTTTTATAACTTTTAAAAATACATAACAATCTATTTTCCTTATTTTTGTTTTAATACTGATGAAATGTGTGCAATAATAAGAGAAAAATTTGATTATTCCATCATCTGTGATTACCTGTAGAATAGACTAATGAATCATAAAATGTGTTCCCCATTATTCTGTTTTTTGCTGCACCTTGCAGAATGTGGTTTCCCAACCAGGACTAAACTGGTTGCCCCCACAGTGGAAGCACAGAGTCTTAACCACAGGACCACCAAGGATGCCTCTGTTCCCCATTATTCTAAAACTCGGAAGGTGAATGGAGTTATCAACTAAATACATACTGAACCGATCCCCCTCCTGAGTTCTCCTAGGGGATTATTTTCAGCATCATTTCTATGAATAGCTTTGAGAAAGGGGAACACAAACAGTGTGGTTCAATTCAGTTCAGTCGCTCAGTTGTGTCAGACTCTGTGTGACCCCATGAACCGCAGCACGCCAGCCCTCCCTGTCCATCACCAACTCGCGGAGTCCACCCAAACCCATGTTCATTGAGTCGGTGATGCCATTCAACCATCTCATCCTCTGTTGTCCCCTTCTCCTCCTGCCCTCAATCTTTCCCAGCATCAAGGTCTTTTCAAATGAGTCAGCTCTCCACATCAGGTGGCCAAAGTATTGGAGTTTCAAACGCTTCAGAATCAGTCCTACCAGTGAACACCCAGGACTGATCTCCTTTAGGATGGACTGGTTGGATCTCCATGCAGTCCAAGGGACTCTCAAGAGTCTTCTCCAACACCATAGTTCAAAAGCATCAATTCTTCCCCACTCAGCTTTCAAACAGTGTGGTTATCACCCCAAATACTGAAAATGGCAAAGAGCAGACCTGAAAATAAAAGGGCTTATCTTTTCAATAGGGCTCCCCTGGTGGCTTAGATATCAGAGTCCACCAGCAATGCAGGAGAGCTGGGTTCAACCCCTGGGCCAGGAAGATCCTCTGGAGAAGGGAATGGCTATCCACTCCAGTATTCTTGCCTGGGGAATTCCATGGACAGAAGAGCCTGGTGGGCTACAAACCATGCAGTCTCAAAGAGTCAGACATGATTAAGCAACTAACACACAATTTCCAATACTTTTAACAACTGCAACTTACTAGAACATGTGAAAGAATTTTTTTTTTTCAAATATATCACTTTTAACATATATTTCCTGAGGTCTCCTTTCCTTTCCCTAATCTTTTCCTTTCCTTGTCATTTCTGGTAACTTTCAGTTCAGTTCAGTTCAGTCGCTCAGTCGTGTCTGACTCTTTGTGACTCCATGAACCACAGCACGCCAGGCCTCCCTGCCTATCACCAATTCCCAGAGTTTACCCAAACTCATGTCCATTGAGTCAGTGATGCCATCCAACCATCTCATCCTCTATCATCCCCTTCTCCTCCCGCCTTCAATCTTTCCCAGCATCAGGGTCTTTTCAAATGAGTCAGCTATTCATATCAGGTGGCCAAAGTATTGGAGTTTCAGCTCCAACATCAGTCCTTCCAATGAACACTCAGGACTGATCTCCTTTAGGATGGCCTGGTTAGATTTCTTTGCAGTCCAAGGGACTCTCAAGAGTCTTCTCTCCGACACCACGGTTCAAAAGCATCAATTCTTCAGTGCTCAGCTTTCTTTTGAAGAACAATTCTCTATTTTCCTTCTACATTAGTTCCAACATGATTAAATACTTTCAATAATAGTATTAACAGAGTGGATACTCTGTGTTAGGACATAGGTCATGAACAAGACAGAAATGGTTCCTGTCCTCATGGTGCTCACATCCATCCTCCTTGGGATAAAATGCAAAGGGCAGCTGACCCGCTGCCAGCTCCATTTGCCTTAAGGGCCAAACCTACTCTCAGGGGCCATAACTTTCAATCACCTAATGTTAACAGTGAGAAATCCCATAGAACAGTCTGCAGAGTTTCAGGGGTCTGGTTAATTGAGGCATAAATGGAAGATAGACTGCACTGCCATCCCAACCTGAGAGCCCTGGTACTCACTTGTACATTCCAGGCGTTTCACATCTCGTGATGTCTCTAAGAAATATCGCCGAAGAAAAAAGAAAATGATGCCAAGGGGAATCACAGGTATAGCAGTCCAAGGAATTGCAGCCACCATCACGCCCACCACACCAATCACAAGTAGAAATGTCTGAAATAGCGAAAATACAGAGGCTTTCATGTCAAGGATACTTTTCAAAGATAAATTTTATTGATTTGTTAGGATAAAACTCCTTTCCTTGAAACTTGTTGAAACAGCAGGGAATGCTTTCCCTTCCAAAGAAATAGAAGTATAGGTGGTCCTCATGATGTTTATCGCATGCACCAAACACTCTGATAAGAACTTTCTAGGTATCAGCTCTTGTGATACACTCAGTAGCCCTTTGAGGCAGGAATTATTATTTTTAACAGATGAGACTATTTGAGGCTCAGAGAGTAGGAGCTGCATCTCAAACTATCAGGAGTCAGCAGGTGTTACTAGAGAAAGGAGTGAGCAAGCATTACAGATGAGGAATCCAGTTGCTTCAGCTATCCATGTAGGGATAAAGAAGTGGTTAATCACTTTCACTTTTCACTTTCATGCATTGGAGAAGGGAATGGCAACCCACTCCAGTGTTCTTGCCTGGAGAATCCCAGGGATGGGGGAGCCTGGTGGGCTGCCGTCTATGGGGTTGCACAGAGTCAGACACGACTGCAGCGACTTAGCAGCAGCAGCAGCAATTACAAATTCAGTGTAACGTATCTAGTAACAGTATTATCTAATTTTACAAATGGAGACAGTGAGGCACAGCGAAAGGAAAAGTAACTTGATGGAAACTGCAAAGCCTAAGTCACGGAGCTGGGAACCCCATGTCATGAGCCATTATTACATATTTAAGCTTGCCTCCAACATACAACCATCTTTCTGTCATTATACTAAGTATTTAAAATGACCATTCCAAAGATTAACTATTATAACAACACCAGATTCCATTTACAATGTGTGTACTGTGTGTAAGGCCCTGTGTTGGGTTCCATGAATATTCTCTTAATCATCACATTATCCCCTGAGATGATTTTCTCTTAGGAAATGATCTAGGTCTAAAAAAGATATCAGGTAGAATAGAAAATGAAATCATTGGTTGATGCTGATTTAAGCATCCATCTTTATCAGGAAAAGTATGATGATACTCTGGGGGACAGTATCAGGCAATAAGAATGCAATCAACACTTAGTGTCTGCCTGCTATGAAAGTCGGGTGAGGTGGTAGGGACTAGCAGATTCACCCAGTTTTGACCAAGGCCTCTGAAGTTTATGATCTCAGGTGGATACAAATCCATGGTGATCTGCACAGGGGGATGGGGAAACACAGGGAAGAATACCTGAATATTTTTAGAAAATTCTAAGACTTATGACTGATTTTATAGGCTTGTTTAACAAATATAAAGAATGGCATGAATGATTTGCAGGCAGTAATCACAGTTAATGGAAATTTTGACCAAAAAGGAGCTGGGATGAGAAGGTTGAGATGCTCATCTGAGTTAACACTGGATATTCTTTACAGATAAGAAATAATGAAGTTGGGAGGGTAAGTGGTTGTCCTAAAGTTTCCCAGTAAGGTATTGCTTATCCTGGAGAAGGAGAGGAGCAGTTTGTGCTCAGGGAATCCCAGAGCCACAGCTGCAGGCAGGAGGAACAACCAACCAGAACTGTGACTCTGTGGCCAGGAGCCCTTGGGAACCAAACTGCATGATCTGGATGGAGACCCATGTGCTTTCCTGTTTCTCCCTGTCTCTGCTGTGGTATCAAAAGAAAACTCAGAGTGAAGAGCATGGAGTTCTGAAGGAATAAATGCTAATCATAAGTGGAGAAAAGTAGGGCTGTCTGACCGCCCTCCTATTAGACCTACAGAAAACAATTTCTTTCAGCCACTGGCTTGACTGTGCATCCTACCAGGCTACAACCTTCATGTTCATAGGGAGGGGTCCTTCCAGCTCCTTCTATGTCTAGCCTTTAGGTCACTTGGCTTGCCATTGTTTTTTGTCAAAAACAAAAAACTACACCTAAAGTGTTAATTATTAAAAGAAGAAAACCCAAATTACTGGTTTTTAGCAGACTTGCATAATTTGATGAACAACATTCATCCGTTTCAATAATCTGGCTCTCCCCAGGTGGCTTCCCTGGTGGATCAGTCATTAAAGAATCTGACTGCTATGCAGGAGACCCAGGTTTGGTCCCTGGGTCAGGAAGTTCCCCTGGAGAAGGAAATGGCAACTGACTCCAGTATTCTTGCCTGGAACATCCCATGGACAGAGGAATCTGGCATGCTAGAGTCCATGGGGTCAAAAAAAGTCAGACAAGACTGAGTGACTAAACCACTCCAGGTGAGGGCCTTTTATGACTAACCCAGCCTGGCACATAGCCTAGGAAGCAGAGGTGAGATCAAAATGAAGGGCTCCATGGAAGCTGTGCCAATGCTTTTTCCTTAGGTACCCACTGAAGACCCATTACTAATGCTCTCAGAAACTCTGGAGTTAGGTTCAGATTTCATGGCCCTAAATTCTAAAGCAATTCAAAGAGGGTGCCTCTAACAGCTTTATTATACATACACACACACACACACACACACACACAACATATTGGTTTCCCAAGTGGCTCAGATGGTAAAGAATCTGCCTGTAATGCAGGAGACCCAGGTTTGATCCCTGGGTTTGGAAGATCCCCTGGAGAAGGGATGGGCAACCCACTCCAGTATTCCTGCCTGGAAAATCCCATGGACCGAGGAGCCTGGCAGGCTACAGTCCATGGGGTCCCAAAGAGTTGGACATGACTGAGAACTTTTACTTTTATATTTATGTACATTTGTGAATCTTTTATTGCCAGCCATCTTAAACCCTTTATAGAAGTTTGTAGAAGATGAAAATAGTATCTAAGCAAGAAGTTAACATCTGAAGAAGGAAACAAAAGATCCTAGTGTACAATAAACACACAATAAATCCCTTCCTTGTAGCCAACCTCATTTCTTTCTCCTACATTCTCAGAAATGCCAAAAAGCCCAATTCAAGCTACACACACAGTTACCCCCACCTGGTTGGATTCCAGGCCCATCTGATGGACCACATCACCACGGCATGTGCTTCTGCACCTCTGTCAGACTATGGAACAGAGACAGTGATGGGTATATAGAAAGAAGTATGTTGACCCAGAAGCAAATGACCCAAGTCCTGATATTCCCCAGATAAGGAGAATCATTATTTTTATATATTTCCCATTTGGACTACACCATTTGGGAAATTCTATCCAAAGTCTATGAATCCACATAATCAAATAAAAAATTCTTAGATGAAATCTTTCACTTGAGAGAAAATGGTGATTTTTCATAATTCAGAAAAATTCACAGAAAATCCCTGGGCTGGGAAGATCCCCTAGAAAAAAGAATGGCACACCACTCCATTATTCTTGCCTGGAGAATTCCATGGACAGAGGAGGCTGGCAGTTTAGTCCATGAGGCTGCAAAGAATCGTACACAACTGAGTGACTAACAAGCATACACATCCACGTACAAACCCTAAGACTAAGCTTTTCTAAACCTGGCCTTTGCTTGGGATATGTTAATCACATTCTTCATCCCTTATTTGACTGCCTTGGGTCTTTTCACAAGCACATAAGCTCTGGGACCTGGATATCCTTCAATTCACTCCCAACTTAGAGTCATAGCTAACTCCACTGAAGAGTGATTAGTGGGGTTTGGTTCACAGTTTGCTAACCAGCACAATAGGAAGCTTTAGGGAAACATGGTGTATCTCTTCCTTCATGTTTAGTGTACCTCACTGATCAATAGTTTCCTTTCCACTTTTGTCAGAGTTCAACGATATTACAAAATTTAAGACTGGAGTCCTCTTATTTTATAATTTATCATGGTACACCTTAAAAAGAAGAGCACTATAAAAGTATATCACAGGGAAATCTATTTAACATTCTGTGATAACCTATATGAGAAAAGAACCTAAGAAAGAATGAATATAGGTACATGTATAACTAAATCACTTTGCTGTACATCTGAAACAAATACAACATTGTAAATCAACCATATTCCAATAAAATTAAAATAATTTTTAAAAAAGAAAAAAGTCTTTAAAAAAAGCTAAAATCAAGGGTTTTGAAATCCATCTCATAAATAAAAGAAAAAAACAGCATATTAAAGTATACAGAAGAATGAAAATAGAAAAAAAATAGACTCTTGAGAGTCCCTGGTACAGCAAAGAGATCAAACCAGTCAATCTCAAAGGAAATCAATGGTGATTATTCACTGGAAAGACTGGATGCTGAAGCTCCAATACTTTGGCCACCTGATGTGAAGTGCTGACTCATTGGAAAACACCTTGATGCTGGGAAAGACTGAAGGCAGGAGTAGAAGGGAGAGACTGAGGATGAGATGGTTGGATGGCATCATCAACTCAATGGACACGAGTTTGAACAAACTCTGGGAGATACTGAAGGAGAGGCAAGCCTTGAGTGCTGCAGTCCATGAGGTCACAAAAAGTCAGGCATAATTGAGCAACTAAATGACAAAAGACCTGAATGAAAAAGAAAACTAACTTCTAAGCAGGAAAATCAACAAACACAAAGCGTGGTTCTTTGAAATCACCACAAAATGCAAAAGAAAAAAAAAAAAGAGAAAATTTACAATTCACATGAATTAAAAGAGGATAACACAAAAGATTGGGCTTCCCTGGTGGCTCAGATGGTAAAGAATCTGCTTGCAATAGGGGAGATCCACATTTGATCCCTGGGTTGGGAAGATCTCCTGGAAAAGGAATAGTAACCTATACCAGTATTCTTGCCTGGAGAATCCCATGGACAGAGGAGCTTGACAGGTTACAGTCCATGGGGTTACAAAATGACTGAGGAACTAACACTTCAGCTTTAATTTTAACACAAAAGATACCATAAGCATTACAAAGAGACTATAATAAACATTGTGCAGATAAACTTTTAAATTTTAATGTAAAGGACAAATGTCTTAAAAAATGACATATAAAACTAACAATGATATAGAAAATCATAATAACTACATATTGATTTAAGAATTTGAATCCTTTTTTTTTAAATTTTACTTTATTTTATTGTTTTGGCCATTCCGTGCAGCTTGTGGGATCTTAGTTTTCCTACCAGCAATCAAACCCAGGCCCGCAGAAGTGAAAGCACCAAGTCGTGACCCCTGGACTACCAGGGAATTCCCTGAATACATAATTTTTAAATTTCTCAAAGAAAAGACTGTAAGTCCAGAGGCCTTCACAAAAACACTGTGCAGAAAAGTTTTACCAAACTTTTCCCAGTACTTTTCCAGGGTCCAGCATTATCATGATATAAAAACCAGATAAAGACATTAAAAGAAAGAAAAATTGCAAACCAAACTGTCCTGGAATATTAAACGACATACCAATGAACTGAATCTAGCAATATAAAAAGGGTAATATTCCACAATCTAACTTGACTGGGCAAGTCCAAAATACTCAGGGTCGCCTGTTACAAAGGACAGGTTGGAACCCTCAGGCAGGAGCTGATACTGTTCTCTACAAGCAGAATTTCTTTTTATTTCAGGGAGGCTTTGTCCCTACTTAAAATCAACTATTTATGGACTTCAATCATATCTACAAAATACCTACAGAGCAACACACAGATCACCTTTTGACTGAATAACTAAGGAATGTAGTCTCGTCAAGCTGACATTAAACTGACCATTAAAAATGGAAATATTTCCCATGTATTTCCATGAGGATACATAAGAATTGATGCTTTTGAACTGTGGTGTTGGAGAAGACTCTTGAGAGTCCCTTAGACTGCAAGGAGATCCAACCAGTCCATCCTGAAGGAAATCAGTCCTGAATATTCATTGGAAGGAATGATGTTGAAGCTGAAACTCCAATACTTTGGCCACCTGATGCAAAGCGCTGACTCATTAGAGAAGACCCTGATACTGGGAAAGATTGAAGGCAGGAGGAGAAAGGGATGACAGAGGATGAGATGGTTGGATAGCATCACTGACTCGATTGACATGAATTTGAGTAAGCTCCAGGAGTTGGTGATGGACAGGGAAGCCTGGCGTGCTGCAGTACATGGGGTCGCAAAGAGTCGGACATGACTGAGCGACTGAACTGACTGACATACTTCTGATAACAAAAGCTGACAAAATATTTTAAGTAAAGCAAATTATAGACCAATATCCTTCATGAACAACAGGTCCAGAAATTCTTGACAAACTACATACAGCAATACAGAAAAAAAGATGCTACATTATGACCAAGTAAACTCTTTTCCAGGAATGTTAAGCTTAACTTTCAAATACCAATCACCATAATTCACATTAAAACAGTAAAGATAAATAAGTGTATGACCAGCTGAAGAGATGTAGAAGAAATATTTGTTAAAATTCCTTACCTCTTCCTCATTTTTTAAAAAAAGTAAAATTCTTGACAATTGAGAAATTAAAAGAAACATTTTCAATCTGATAACAGATACCTACCTAAAAAATTGCAATTAATATTATTTGTAATGAAAAATTACTGAAAGATTTTGCCCTAAGAATACAAGATTATCTTATCTAACTGATTCTCTTTAACTAACTGGAAACTCTAGCCACAACAAGTCAAGAAAAGGAAATAGAAGTCATAGATATTGGAAATGAAGATACAAAACTGCCATTATTTACAGCTGACATGATTGCATATGGACAAAATCCTATAGAATTAAAAAAAATAAAAAACATACCACTATTGACTCCAGGAAATGTAAAGTTAATTCACAAATAAATCAGCTATATTTCTATAAACTAGCAACAGCAAGTGAATAATAGTATCAGAAACAAGGCTTCCTAGTGGTCCAACTGGTTAAGAATCCACCTGCCAGTGCAGGGAACATGGGATTGATCCCTGGTTTGGGAAGAATCCACATGTGCAGAGCAGCTAAGCCCATGTGCCACAGTCACTGAGCCCAGGCTCTAGAACCAAATGGCTGCACCTACCGAGCCCATGTGCCAGAATTACTGAAAACCATGTGCCCTAGAGCCCATGCTCTGCAATAGGAAAAGCCACCAAAATGAGAAGTGCACCCATAGCACCTAGTCACCACCTGCCACCGCAACTAGAGAAAGCCCATACATAGCAAAGAAGGCCCAGTGCATCCAAAATAAATGAATAAATAATTTAAAAAGACAATCCAACAATACTATGAAAAACAAATATGCATGAATAAATTTAACCAGAGACATGTAAGATGTCTATACTAAAAATTACAAAATATTTCTCTTTTTTTTTCAGTTTTTTTTTATTTTATTTTATTTTTAAACTTTACATAATTGTATTAGTTTTGACAAATATCAAAATGAATCTGCCACAGGTATACATGTGTTCCCCATCCTGAACCCTCCTCCCTCCTCCCTCCCCATACCATCCCTCTGGGTCGTCCCAGTGCACCAGCCCCAAGCATCCAGTATCGTGTATCGAACCTGGACTGGCAACTCGTTCCTTACATGATATTTTACATGTTTCAATGTCATTCTCTCAAATCTTCCCACCCTCTCCCTCTCCCGCAGAGTCCATAAGACTGTTCTATACATCAGTGTCTCTTTTGCTGTCTCGTACACCGGGTTATTGTTACCATATTTCTAAATTCCATATATATGCGTTAGTATACTGTATTGATGTTTTTCCTTCTGGCTTACTTCACTCTGTATAATAGGCTCCAGTTTCATCCACCTCATTAGAACTGATTCAAATGTATTCTTTTTAATGGCTGAGTAATACTCCATTGTGTATATGTACCACTACTTTCTTATCCATTCATCTGCTGATGGACATCTAGGTTGCTTCCATGTCCTGGCTATTATAAACAGTGCTGTGATGAACATTAGGGTACACGTGTCTCTTTCCCTTCTGGTTTCCTCAGTGTGTATGCCCAGCAGAGGGATTGCTGGATCATAAGGCAGTTCTATTTCCAGTTTTTTAAGGAATCTCCACACTGTTCTCCATAGTGGCTGTACTAGTTTACATTCCCACCAACAGTGTAAGAGGGTTCCCTTTTCTCCACACCCTCTCCAGCATTTATTATTTGTAGACTTTTGGATTGCAGCCATTCTGACTGGTGTGAAATGGTACCTCATAGTGGTTTTGATTTGCATTTCTCTGATAATGAGTGATGTTGAGCATCTTTTCATGTGTTTGTTAGCCATCTGTATGTCTTCTTTGGAGAAATGTCTATTTAGTTCTTTGGCCCATTTTTTGATTGGGTTGTTTATTTTTCTGGAGTTGAGCTGTAGGAGTTGCCTGTATATTTTTGAGATTAGTTGTTTGTCAGTTGCTTCATTTGCTATTATTTTCTCCCATTCTGAAGGCTGTCTTTTCACCTTGCTAATAGTTTCCTTTGATGTGCAGAAGCTTTTAAGGTTAATTAGGTCCCATTTGTTTATTTTTGCTTTTATTTCCAATATTCTGGGAGGTGGGTCATAGAGGATCCTGCTGTGATGTATGTCAGAGAGTGTTTTGCCTATGTTCTCCTCTAGGAGTTTTATAGTTTCTGGTCTTACATTTAGATCTTTAATCCATTTTGAGTTTATTTTTGTGTATGGTGTTAGAAAGTGTTCTAGTTTCATTCTTTTACAAGTGGTTGACCAGATTTCCCAGCACCACTTGTTAAAGAGATTGTCTTTAATCCATTGTATATTCTTGCCTCCTTTGTCAAAGATAAGGTGTCCATATGTGCGTGGATTTATCTCTGGGCTTTCTATTTTATTCCATTGATCAATATTTCTGTCTTTGTGCCAGTACCATACTGTCTTGATAACTGTGGCTGTGTAGTAGAGCCTGAAGTCAGGTATGTTGATTCCTCCAGTTCCATTCTTCTTTCTCAAGATCGCTTTGGCTATTCGAGGTTTTTTGTATTTCCATACAAATTGTGAAATTATTTGTTCTAGCTCTGTGAAGAATACTGTTGGTAGCTTGATAGGGATTGCGTTGAATCTATAAATTGCTTTGGGTAGTATACTCATTTTCACTATATTGATTCTTCCAATCCATGAACATGGTATATTTCTCCATCTATTAGTGTCCTCTTTGGTTTCTTTCACCAGTGTTTTATAGTTTTCTATATATAGGTCTTTAGTTTCTTTAGGTAGATATATTCCTAAGTATTTTATTCTTTCCGTTGCAATGGTGAATGGAATTGTTTCCTTAATTTCTCTTTCTGTTTTCTCATTATTAGTGTATAGGAATGCAAGGGATTTCTGTGTGTTGATTTTATATACTGCAACTTTACTATAGTCATTGATTAGTTCTAGTAATTTTCTGGTGGAATCTTTAGGGTTTTCTATGTAGAGGATCATGTCATCTGCAAATAGTGAGAGATTTACTTCTTCTTTTCCAATTTGGATTCCTTTTATTTCTTTTTCTGCTCTGATTGCTGTGGCCAAAACTTCCAAAACTATGTTGAATAGTAATGGTGAAAGTGGGCACCCTTGTCTTGTTCCTGACTTTAGAGGAAATGCTTTCAATTTTTCACCATTGAGGATAATGTTTGCTGTGGGTTTGTCATATATAGCTTTTATTATGTTGAGGTATGTTCCTTCTATTCCTGCTTTCTGGAGAGTTTTTATCATAAATGGATGTTGAATTTTGTCAAAGGCTTTCTCTGCATCTAGTGAAATAATCATATGGTTTTTATTTTTCAATTTGTTAATGTGGTGTATTACATTGATTGATTTGCAGATATTGAAGAATCCTTGCATCCCTGGGATAAAGCCCACTTGATAATGGTGTATGATCTTTTTAATGTGTTGTTGGATTCTGGTTGCTAGAATTTTGTTAAGGATTTTTGCATCTATGTTCATCAGTGATATTGGCCTGTAGTTTTCTTTTTTTGTGGGATCTTTGTCAGGTTTTGGTATTAGGGTGATGGTGGCCTCATAGAATGAGTTTGGAAGTTTACCTTCCTCTGCAATTTTTTGGAAGAGTTTGAGCAGGATAGGTGTCAGCTCTTCTCTAAATTTTTGGTAGAATTCAGCTGTGAAGCCGTCTGGACCGGGGCTTTTGTTTGCTGGAAGATTTTTGATTACAGTTTCAATTTCCATGCTTGTGATGGGTCTGTTAAGATTTTCTATTTCTTCCTGGTCGAGTTTTGGAAAGTTGTACTTTTCTAAGAATTTGTCCATTTCTTCCACGTTGTCCATTTTATTGGCATATAATTGTTGATAGTAGTCTCTTATGATCCTTTGTATTTCTGTGTTGTCTGTTGTGATCTCTCCATTTTCATTTCTAATTTTGTTGATTTGATTTTTCTCCCTTTGTTTCTTGATGAGTCGGGATCATACTTATCAGTAATTACCTTAAACGTAAATGGGTTGAATGCCCCAACCAAAAGACAAAGACTGGCTGAATGGATACAAAAATAAGACCCCTACATATGTTGTCTACAAGAGACCCACCTCAAAACAGGGGACACATACAGACTGAAAGTGAAGGGCTGGAAAAAGATTTTCCATGCAAATAGGGACCAAAAGAAAGCAGGAGTAGCAATACTCATATCAGATAAAATAGACTTTAAAACAAAGGCTGTGAAGAGAGACAAAGAAGGTCACTACATAATGATCAAAGGATCAATTCAAGAAGAAGATATAACAATTATAAATATATATGCACCCAACACGGGAGCACCACAGTACGTAAGACAAATGCTAACAAGTATGAAAGGAGAAATTAACAATAACACAATAATAGTAGGAGACTGTAATACCCCACTTACACCTATGGATAGATCAACTAAACAGAAAATTAACAAGGAAACACAAACTTTAAACGATACAATAGACCAGTTAGACCTAATTGATATCTATAGGACATTTCATCCCAAAACAATGAATTTCACCTTTTTCTCAAGCACACATGGAACCTTCTCCAGGATAGATCACATCCTGGGCCATAAAGCTAGCCTTGGTAAATTCAAAAAAATAGAAATCATTCCAAGCATTTTTTCTGACCACAATGCAGTAAGATTAGATCTCAATTACAGGAGAAAAACTATTAAAAATTCCAACATATGGAGGCTGAACAGCACGCTGCTGAATAACCAACAAATCACAGAAGAAATCAAAAAAGAAATCAAAATTTGCATAGAAACGAATGAAAATGAAAACACAACAACCCAAAACCTGTGGGACAGGGTAAAAGCAGTCCTAAGGGGAAAGTTCATAGCAATACAGGCACACCTCCAGAAACAAGAAAAAAGTCAAATAAATAACCTAACTCTACACCTAAAGCAACTAGAAAAGGAAGAAATGAAGAACCCCAGGGTTAGTAGAAGGAAAGAAATCTTAAAAATTAGAGCAGAAATAAATGCAAAAGAAACAAAAGAGACCATAGCAAAAATCAACAAAACCAAAAGCTGGTTCTTTGAAAGGATAAATAAAATTGACAAACCATTAGCCAGACTCATCAAAAATTACAAAATATTTCTAAAATTAAAGAAGACCTAAATAAGCAGAGAGAGACAAATATTCGTAATTGCAGATCCAACATTGTTAAGACTCAGATTTCTCAAAATATTCTATAGCTAAAAGGAAACATTAATAAAATGTTCAGGCTTTTATTTAAAAACAAATTGAAAGATTTCTAAAATTGATACATAAAAGTAAAGAATCCAGAATGATCAAAGCAAACTTGACAAAGAAACACAAAGTTAGACAATTTAAACTATGGGTTTCATCTCTTGTTAAAATGTACAGTAACTAAGAATGCAGTATTGGTATAAGGATCAAAATATTGGCATAAACTGCAACTACTCAGGAACAAAATCTATTACACAGATGCAGATTTCCTTAATTCAATGCATAAAAGTGTTTAACAAATATGTCCAGAATAATTGGAAAAAATAAAACTCAACCACTAATTACTCTTTCACATTTAAAAATTAGTGCAAGATGCATCAATATCCAAAAAGGTAGAACACAGAAAAGTATCTTCACACTCCTAAGGATGTATCCAAAGATTTCTTAGGATACAAAAACATCAACTACGGTTCGATGCACGATACTGGATGCTTGGGGCTAGTGCACTGGGATGACCCAGAGGGATGGTATGGGGAGGGAGGAGGGTTCAGGATGGGGAACACATGTATACCTGTGGCGGATTCATTTTGATATTTGGCAAAACTAATACAATTATGTAAAGTTTAAAAATTAAAAAAAAACATCAACTACAAAAGAAATAAAAAAAAAAGGTAAACATTAGACTTCATCAAAATTAAACCTTGACCTCCACTAAGGATATAAATGGCAAGCCACTGACAGGAAGAAAATATCATGGCATTGAAACATGTATAATATCATATATGAAATGAGTAGCCAGTCCAGGTTCGATGCAGGATACTGGAAGCTTGGGGCTGGTGCACTGGGACGACCCAGAGGGATGGTACGGGGAAGGAGGAGGGAGGAGGGTTCAGGATGGGGAACACATGTATACCTGTGGCAGATTCATGTTGATATTTGGCAAAACCAATACAATATTGCAAAGTTAAAAAATAAAATTAAAAAAGAAAAAATATCCACAAAGGACTAGCATTAAATATATATTAAAAATAAACATCCCCAAGGGGGATTTGAGGAAGCGGTTGGGGAAGTGATCAACACATCACAGAAATCTCAAAATGACAAACTCATTATTCAGTGGGAGAGGCTGCAATACTCTACACACTTTCCCTGACATCTCCACACAATGAAATGCAAGGGTCAGTGGTGCTGAGACAAGTAAAGGCTGTAAAAGCAAGTGACCCATAATAACCTATTACACTGAATCTCAGGCTACAGTTCTCAATATCCAGATGCAGTGGCATGTTCTTTTGCACTCCCCTTTCTGGAAAGAAATGACCACATTCACATTTTCTTTTTCTTGGGCATTTTTACTTCATACAACTGCAGTCAGTGCATTCTTTTTGTGCTGAGGAGGGAATGACACGGTCCCTGGTGTTCCCACCACGGCCTCCATTGGTGACTCAAGGGCATTTGCCCTTTGTGACCATGAAAGGACGTGAAGTCTAGTTCAGCTCTGCCAAGCTGCTGATTTCCCCCCCCCCCGCCCCCGAATGACGGATGTGTGGGGAATAAGCGTTTTGCAACTTAGTTTTCCTCAATAAATTACAGTATTTTGCTGAGAGCAGCTGTGTGAAAGTTCACATGCTCAGAGCAGTCCCAAACTTTTTTTTGTGTGTGGAAAATTACAATGCCTAAACCTAATTTCCACATCTCACCTTCATTTTCACTTGTTTTACCAGTAGGAAGACTCCTTGGAGGTGATGATTTCAATGACAAGAATTGTAGATAATTGAGACTGCTTATTCAGTGTTATTTGGGACTTTGGCAAATTGTATGAAAATTACATTACTCTGAAATATTTAATGCTCAATGGTCTATCTTGAAAACAACTGATTTTTACTTTGTGAGTCTATATAAGAAAGTGTCCATCAAAATTTACAAGGATTACAATCCTAGAATCTCTGTGATACAAATTCATGAGATATTTATGGGCCTGGAAACTGTCTCTGACAATAAATTTAATGCAACATAATGCCACTTTGGAGAAGGCAATGGCACCCCACTCCAGTACTCTTGCCTGGAAAATCCCATGGACAGAGGAACCTGGTGGGCTGCAGCCCATGAGCTCTCGAAGAGTCAGATACGACTGAGTGACTTCAATTTCACTTTTCACTTTCATGCATTGGAGAAGGAAATGGCAACCCACTCCAGTGTTCTTGCCTGGAGAATCCCAGGGAAGGGGGAGCCTGGTGGGCTGCCGTCCATTGAGTTGCCCAGAGTCGGACACTACTGAAGCGACTTAGCAGCAGCAGCAATGCCACTTTGCCAAAGGCAAAAGGAGAAGAGGGTGACAGAGAATGAGATGGCTGGATGGCATCACTGACTCAATGGAAATGAACTTGGGCAAACTCCCAATAGGAAGCTTGAAGGAAGAACAGGAAGGCCTGGCGTGCTGCAGTTCATAGAATCACAAAACGTCGAACATGACTTAGCGACTGAACAACAACAAATACCACTGTCATCAGACTATTTCTCTTACCTAAGACACACATGTGGTATTTTTAAAATGGTTACCCATTACTTAGTGCTCAACATGCATTTATATATTATGCAAAAATTAATTAAAATGAATTTCATTTTGTCTTCCCCAAAACATTAGGAAGTGGGTATTACTTTCTCCATTTTACAGAAAGGAGAGTGTGGCTTTGTGGGGCAGAGATGGTAAGAGGGAGAGCTGGGATGGGGGCTTGGAAAGGTAGACTGCGGGGCTCTGCACTGACGCACTTTAAAGCTGTTGACATCATGAATGATTATCAGGTGCAATCACACCACATAAATTGACATTTTTATGCTGCTTTCCTTCGTCCTTTGAAATGGTGAACAACTCCAATTTGCCCAACCACTTATATAATGTGACTGGACAGGCTGGTAGCTGTGAGAGTCAGTGTACAGGATGGTGCACAAACTCATGATTGTTTCTCTATTGGAATGTTGTCTCTGAGTGACATCACCTGAGAGGGTGGATTGTCCTGCAGTGTAGACCACTACTCAGAGTCCAGGGTTTGCCTTAGCCACACTTGGCATCACTATCACAAAATATTAAATAAATTATCTGAAATACCATTTAAGGGAATGAGAAGGAATTAGATGAGGGAAAGTATATGGAATAAACACTTTCAGTTCAGTTCAGTTCAGTTTAGTCACTCAGTTGTGTTTGACTCTTTGCGACCCCATGAATTGCAGCACTCCAGGCCTCCCTGTCCATCACCAGCTCCTGGAGTTCACTCAGACTCACGTCCATCGAGTTGGTGATGCCATCCAGCCATCTCATCCTCTGTCGTCCCCTTCTCCTCCTGCCCCCAATCCCTCCCAGCATCAGAGTCTTTTCCAATGAGTCAATTCTTCCCATGAGGTGGCCAAAGTACTGGAGTTTCAGCTTTAGCATCAGTCATTCCAAAGAACACCCATGACTGATCTCCTTTAGAATGGACTGGTTGGATCTCCTTTCAGTCCAAGGGACTCTCAAGAGTCTTCTCCAACACCACAGTTCAAAAGCATCAATTCTTTGGCACTCAGCTTTCTTCACAGTCCAAATCCCACATCCATACATGACCACTGGAAAAACCATAGCCTTGACTAGACGGACCTTTTTTTGGCAAAGTAATGTCTCTGCTTTTGAATATGCTATCTAGGTTGGTCATAACTTTCTTTCCAAGGAGTAAGCGTCTTTTAATTTCATGGCTGCAGTCACCATGTGCAGTGATTTTGGAGCCCCAGAAAATAAAGTCTGCCACTGTTTCCACTGTTTCCCCATCTATTTCCCATGAAGTGATGGGACCAGAGGCCATGATCTTAGTTTTCTGAATGTTGAGCTTTAAGCCAAATTTTCCACTCTCCTCTTTCACTTTCATCAAGAGGCTTTTGAGTTCCTCTTCACTTTCTGCCATAAGGGTGGTGTCATCTGTATATCTGAGGTTATTGATATTTCTCTTGGCAATCTTGATTCCAGCTTGTGCTTCTTCCAGCCCAGCATTTCTCATGATGTACTTTGCATATAAGTTAAATAAGCAGGGTGACAATATACAGCCTTGACATACTCCTTTTCCTGTTTGGAACCAGTCTGTTGTTCCATGTCCAGTTCTAACTGTTGTTTCCTGACCTGCATACAGGTTTCTCAAGAGGCAGGTCAGGTGGTCTGGTATTCCCATCTCTTTCAGAATTTTCCACGGTTTATTGTGATCCACACAGTCAAAGGCTTTGGCATAGTCAACAAAGCAGAAATAGATGTTTTTCTGGAACTCTCTTGCTTTTTCCATGACCCAGCAGATGTTGGCAATTTGATCTCTGGTTCCTCTTCCTTTTTTTTTTTTAAGTAATAAAAATAAAAATGATCAAGAATCTTCTAAAGTTTATCAAATAAATCAAGGATAAGCAAAATCATCAAAAATGAGTTTGAACACTGGTGCACTAACACAGCTGAACAATGCCCTTCCAGACCCTTCCCTTCTAGCCTCTCAGCTGATCATAGAGAGAAAGCCTGGGTCCCACACAGGAACTCTGCTTCCAGCATCTACAGTGGCCTTTCCCTCTCATCTGGGATCAAAGCTCACCTCCAAATCTCTGCCATCTCCTAGACCAGGTTCCCTAACTGCCTCAAACCTCCACATCCAGTTTGCCTTCCAGGACTTCTTCCACAGGGCTCCCACAAATAGGATTCCAAAGTCATCAAGGGGTGAATCTCTGGATGTCTTCCTTCCCTGGGGAGGGAGAAGACCTATGAGGGGCGGGCTTCATGCCTGATTCACCCCTGTACTTCCCGGCCTCAATCCTTATTTGTTGAAGGGAAGGATGGAAGAGAGCGAAAATTCTCCAATCATACTCCCCTCCCAGAAACTAAAATCTCAAACAACAGGCAAGAGCTTCTCAGACCCTGCATTCCAGATGGGCCTCTCTCCTGATTCATTCAAATTCTTTCCACCCTGTCTTCACCTCAGCTCCCTCCAAACCTCCTGGATTTGCAGTCCTTTGCTCTTTAACTCCTCGGGTCACCAGACACCTCCTGATTCCAAATCACCAACAAGTTTCCGTGGACTCACCTCATTTGCACTGAACAGATCTGTCCTTCTTCGGGTCTCCACCATATTTCCTCCTCTCATCCTTGCTGTTCATTATCCATCTTCAGTACTTCCCTTCTCTCTCTGCTTTCTCCCTGAATATCAGGGCTTTCTTAAGCTTCTGATCTGGGCTCCTAAAATGCTTTCCTCTCTCTGGGCAATCTTATCCATCCTCATGGATTTAGCTACCTGCTCAGTGAAGAATACGCAGGCTCCATGCTCATCCCAGTTCTCTCTCTCAAAGAGCAGACTCTTACTTCTAATGAACTATAGGACACTTCCAGCAAACTTCAAGATAATTGAACTACAAGTGGTAGGGGAAGGACTGGAAATCAGCTAGACTAGAAATTTCTCTTCTCTTTAATGAGAGTATTTCCTGCTGAAATCAGGTAGCATCTACCTCTGTCCCTCTACATGCCATCCAAAAATATGTGACAAATTCTGATTATGATGACTAACCATATGCTAAGCACAAGGTGGAAACCCAACCTTGGCCTAGCTTGCTGTAGCAAAGAAACAGAACCTTTCACAAAATCCTTTCAAAGTAATTTACAATCACTGTCAAAACCTGACACTGTTTTTAGGGAAAAATTGTTTCTGGGGTTAGCTTATGTAGCTTAATTTTGTAAATTATGTAGCTTAACCCAGCAGGGCATAATTATAAAATAAGTTTGCAGAAGAGAAAAAAACAATCAGACATCTTTGTAGTAAAAGTCCTCTGCCTCCGAGTCTCAGTTCTCATTGGTAACAGTGGAAGCCTTGCCCTCAGACTGCACTGTCTGTAGGACACTGTTGCACTGTTCATTGCTGCATTTCTCTGTGCAGCTTTTGATAAATGCATTTCGTTTCCAAAATTAACACTTGGAAAGAAAAAGTAAATTCCCCACATGCTTAATCACTGATAAGTAGACAAAATAACAGAGGGGAAAACAAACAAACAAACAAACAAACAAAAAACATAACACTCCATAAGAGCAACAATACTGAATGTGAGAATGAGAGCTGAGATGACCTAACATTATTTCTTAGACCTCAAGTTCACAGACAAACTGAGGCTAGATAGAAAATATTCCTGTAAGTCTCTCTCTCTCTTTTTAAAGACACCTTAAGACAGAGCAATCAGCTTGTAAAAAGAAAAACTGCCTACGTAAACAAAAGACATTTTCTGAGATGACTTTGATCCCGGAATCGAATTACTGGCTTAAAAGCTTTTGTGTCTTTAAAGGTGCTGTCTATGGTCCTTCTTGGACTCCTCAGGTGGCTCAGTGCTAAGAATCTGCCTGCAATGCAGCAGATGCAGGAGACACGAGTTTGATCTCAGGGTTAGGAAGATTCCCTGGACAAGGAAATGGCAACCAACTCCAGTATTCTTGCCTGAGAAATCCCATGGATGGAGGAGCATGGCAGGCTGCCATCCACGGTGTCACAAAAGAGTCGGACACAACTTAGCAACTAAACAACACTGACCTTATTAAAATATTATTTTCACCGTATTTTTAGCCAATCTTTTCTTCGCAAGTAACCACACCTGGCTTTATCCAAATAAAACGGTGCAGCAGATATCTGTCCCCTGTGGGAGTACAATGCATCATGCTCATGCTCAGTTGTGTCTCAGTCTTTGCAGCCCCATGGATGGCAGCTCACCAGGCTCCTCTGTCCACGAATTTTCTAGGCAAGAATACTGAAGTGGGTTGCCATTCCCTTCTCCAGGGCATCTTCCCAACCCAGGGATTGATTCCACGTCTCTTGAATCTCCTGCATTGGCAGAATTGATGCTTTTGAACTGTGGTGTTGGAGAAGACTCTTGAGAGTCCCTTGGACTGCAAGGAGATCCAAGCAGTCCATTCTAAAGGAGATCAGTCCTGGGTGTTCATTGGAAGGACTGATGTTGAAGCTGAAACTCCAATACTTTGGCCACCTGATGTGAAGAGCTGACTCATTTGAAAAGACTCTGATGCTGGGAAAGATTGAGGGCAGGAGGAGAAGGGGATGACAGAGGATGAGATGGTTGGATGGCATCACTGACTCACTGGACAAGAGTTTGGGTAAACTCTGGGAGTTGGTGATGGACAGGGAGTTGGTGGCGTGCTGCGGTTCACGGGGTCTCAAAGAGTCGGACACAACTGAGCAACTGAACTGAACTGAGCCACCTGGGAAGCCTAATAAAATGCATAATTTAATTAATCTAGGCTATCTTTCCATGAGAGGTGGTTATTTTTATATTACGAAATGTGCTCATAATAAAGGGATTCCACGCCAGGCACTTTGGAGGCAGAGGCAGAACCACTTACCCAGCACGTCGCTGCTTCAGACCAACGTTGACGTGACTGTGTAGCCACTCCTGCCCCAAGGGTTACTCATGTTAACTCAGGATCTCAATCAGAACAGCACCTCTTTCTCACAAACACAGCCTTTACTGAAGATAACAGGACACACTGCCAGGCTTAAAGGCTCACCCTCAGCCCCTGTGAGAAGGCCTTGAGAAACAGGCACTCTGCTCTTCCCTGTGAAAACTCTGACAGGACTGTTACATTACCTGGATGAAATCAAGAAATATCAGGGGCAGTAAGTCATCCATATGCCCAATGTCTTTGGAAAAACGATTCAAAATTCTTCCTGCAAGAACAAGATACAAGAAAATACTCATTACCTCAGGAGCTTTAAGAGAAATAATTCATGCACATATCACAATAATATTTTTGAAGACTATGTATTTAGGGACTTCCCAGTGCAGGGGGCACGGGTTCAATCCCTGGTCCAGGAAGATTCCACATGCCGCAGAGAAACTAAGCCTGTGCGCCACAACTACTGAAGCTCATGTGCCTAGAGCCTGAGCTCTGCAACAGAAAAACCCACCACAATGTGAACCCCAGGCACTGAAGTGAAGAGTAACCCTTGCTTGCTGTTAACTAGAGAAAGCCCATGTGCAGCAAGTAAAAAACCTAATGCAACTAAAAATAAATGAATAAATCTTAAAAAAAATAAAGTACATGTATTAAATATTTAATATATTGGGCTTCTCCAGGGACTCAGTGCTAAAGAATCCATCTGCCAATGCAGGAGATATAAGAGACAGGGGTTCAATCCCTGGGTCAGGAAGATCCCTTAGAGAAGGAAATGGCAACCTACTCCAGTATTCTTGCCTGGGAAATCCTATGGACAGAGGAGCCTGGCAGGCTACAGTCCATGGGACTACAGAAGAGTTGGTCATGACTTAGAGGTAAAAACAACAACAAGTTTAATATATTACAAACTCATATGAAATAAGCCAATGTCAGTGGTAAAAAGAAAGACAAAATAGGGTGATACCTAAAGAGAAACAAAAATACCACCAAATGGCAGTGGGTGGGGAAGTGAAACTTAGCCCTGATTTTTAAAAGAATGGGGGAACCCTATGTCAGTATCAGGAAGAATTGCTGGATTTGAGAAAGTTCCCTCGCTTTAGATCCATCCTGTCTAAGGCTCACTCCAAGTGCTAAATCTGTAAATAAACAGTTGTAAAATACCTAAGTTAATCTTAATTGTGATACCAATTTTGCTTTAATTATCAAGATTAATTTTGCCAAGTGATGCTTGCTACAATAAACATAATTATATCCTCTCTCTAATTTTTTTTTCCCCTCCATCGGCTAACAGTACTTCACATTTCGGGAAATTTTGGATTCTGGCCATTTCCAAGTTGTGAGTTTACTATTGCAATAATAAGTCGCTATTTTCAGAGGTGTACCAGATGTGACAAGCACAGACTTATGAATAAGCATCTAAGAAGACCACCAGAATGTAGGCAGGAAAACAGAAATATTACTAAATGACTAAGAATCACTTATCATTGACTTTATTTCCTTTCTCAGAATCCACAATAATAGCATATCCTTAAGTCTGCAGGACAGAATATGGGAATTTCTGGTAAATATCTGGCATAAACTAAAAATGTCACATCAGTAAATAAAAGATGCTGCAGCCATCAGGACTCTGCAGCCACCCCTGCAAGGGTAGTGAACCCTGAGGAGACTCAGGATGACAAAGAACAGGACACTGGCCCCAGACAGGGGAGGTGCATATCAAAGAAACTGTAACAGGGAGGAGCCAATTTTGACTCCATGCTGGATCTGTTTCTTTGACCATTGCTAGTCATTGCTTTGGTCAGGGAACCCTGCCCCTCTGCCTGAACGTTAAACTAAAGTGGCTCTTTTCAGCTCACAGGGAGACAATCTGACCCTCACCACATGTGAATGGCTGCAGAAAAGAAAAAATGAACAAATATCCTCTTATTGTGCAAGATAAATGGCCTTTTGACTTTACTTCTTCACCTCCTCTCCTCTCTGTTCTATAAAAGAACCAGGCATCCAGATCCCAATAAGATGGCTATTTTGAGACATCAGTCTGCCATCTTCCCAGTCTGCCAGTTTTCCAAATAAAGTCATTATTCTTTGACTTAACACATTGTCTGTAAGATTTATCAGCGTTTTGAGGCGAGCAGAGCCAGCTTGAACTTGGTAACAAGTAACACCACTCTGTGTGGTTCTCTCTTCATGCCATCACATTCCAGAAACAAAGATACCATAAATAATCTATTATAAATTCTACTTTTGAAAATAAACACAGGGAAGAGTTCAATTTAATATACCACTAAAAGAGTAAATAACTGGCCCCTAAACCTTTAGGCCTATCTTTGCAATCCTTATTCGGGCTTCTATTTTCTTGAAAGGATGAAGTTCTGATAATAGACACGGGAAGGTGAGACAAGATACACACTGTGTGTGCCTTCTGCTCTAGAATTGGTGACCTTAAAGATTTAAACTTGGTTCCAAATCCTTGAATAATTAATCAGCATCTGGAGAAGCCTACAGGTCATCAAGAGCCTGGTTAACAGTGGTCACAAGCTGTGATAACAGAAATTCAGTCCCACTTGATGCTCCCAAATTTACAACTATAGTTTCCACATTAACAGGAAAAGTAGAGCAACTTCACAGCTATAATAGCAAAGATTCTTCCAATCACTTCCTCACTCCATTCATAATAAAATGAGATTGTGTGAGCCTCTGCAGTTTACAATCCTGTGCTCCTCACAGTGCCTGGACTAAAGAACATGTGTTGAATAAATCTGCACAAGATGCTGCACTAAACAGTCTTATTTAATCCTCACAACAGTCTTGTGAAACAGGAAGGGCAGCAGTTAATTCCATTTCACAGGAAAGAAGTTCCCAGACACCATGTTGACATCCTCACTGAGGTTCATTAGGCACTAACCCTGTGCTAAGCGCTGTGAATGTATTAACCTGCTTCATGCCCACAACATCAAGATATCAGTAAGTGTGTGAACAGTATCCTCATTTCATAGGTAAGAAAACTGAGACACAGAGAAATTAAATAACTAGTATATAAGTATTAACATAACTATAACTGGCTATTACTATTAGTAACTATCTCCAGGACTGAACCGATAAAGTTGGCTCCAGGGTCCATACTTATAACCATGACAACATCCTGCCTGGAGATTTGCCTGCCCAGTAGTATCTACCTACTTTCTCCTCGGTCACACAGATAGTTGATGGCCAGGCCAAAGCTACTGCTGTCCTCTCTCCAGTCACATCCTGGCCTCAACAGGCCGTGTCAATTATGACCTGCAAAAACAAAGCCACCCCTGTGTTTCAGCACAAGTCTAACCAACTGAACAGAGTGGGCATGTGTGCTGATGAACTAGCTCTTCATAGGAACCCAGGTCAGGAGGCTACCTTCCAAAGCAAGACAGGTTGAAGGCCTCAGGGTGTAGGAAGCAACCACTGGGAGCCCTTTAGGGACACTCTTACTTAATAATGAATATCCACCTGCTAGGTATCACAGACATCTTTAATGTAACCAAAAGTCCATTGTAAAACTAGAGTTGATTTTATCGAAGAGGATGTTTACATTTCATTGATTTTGTATTTTAATTAATCTTACTTTACTATTTAGGTAAAATTCAAAATATGAGCATATGTCAGAGCTCTGTGGTCCCAGAAATGGATGGGCAATGAAAGAAACAAACACACAGCCTGTCTCCTGTAGAGATGTTCTTGGAAGATGGTCCTTCCTAGTTAGCTTAACACCATGTACCACAGCCAATGTTTTAACAACAAGTCAAAAACATTTCAACACAATATGCCACATAACAAATGGACTCCTAAATCATACTGCAAAGTACACATTCATGTATTTTTACATGAATGCATAAATTGGAATGAAAGCTTATATGCTCCTATATTCAGATTTTCTCTGGTAGGAAAAATTACCAGTGAAGCTTTTTGTAGAAAATGAATAAACATACACAGTGATTTTCTTCCAAGCATCTCTTCCACTTTCAAATATGAAAATGCAAATAGGCACTTAATGTTTTAACAAGACATATTCATTATGAAATTTCATGTCTGACTTACCTATTGGATTTCTATGGAAGAACAACACCGGAGCTCTTAAAATGGACTCCAACATTTTGTTGTGCAAAGCTCGTGAAGAATTAACAAGGATGTAGAATATCAACAGAGATCTTGTGATACCAAAAAGGACAGTAGACACAGTTAACCCTGAAATAAAGAAGCATCAATCAGCACAAGATCTCTGTCTTATGCTCAACCATGCTAAAGCATGGCAGGCAGTTTAAAAAGATACTGTGCATTTTATTCTATAGATAATATTTGTATAGAGATTTACATATATATAGAATAAAAACATATATATAAAGTAGGTTATCTAAGAGTTTAATGCTTTCAAAAATACATTTATAAAGAAAAGTGTAAAAATCACTGTTTTCCTCTCACTAAATAGAAACAACATGGGGGGAAAATGTGTAAACTGCAGCTTCATTCTAGCCTTGCCTAATTCAATTACAAGTTCTAATAAAACTTATAAGAAAGATAAATATACAAGTAACTGATCTTCCTTTCTCCACATTTCAAATCTCATTATTTACAACATGTCCCATAATATAAAAGTAAGGTACGCTTTGGTGAAAGTGAAAGTGTTAGTTGCTCAGTCAAGTCATACTCTGTAACCCCATGGACTGTAGCCCTCAGGTTCTTCTATCTATGGAATTCTCCAGGCAAGAATACTGGAGTGGATTGCTATTTCCTTTTCCAATGCTTTGCTACCAGCACGTGATTTAACAGGGAAGAGGAGAAGCGATCTACAATTTCCTTGTAATTTACAAGGAAATATACTTCCATGTAAAGTAGCTTTTTAAGAACCTATTGTATAACACAGGGAACTCTACTTGATGTTCTGTGGTGACCTAATTGGGAAGGAAATCCAAAGAGAGGATATATGTTCAACTGGTTGACTTGGCTGTACAACAGAAATTAACACAACATTGGAAAGCAACTATAATAAAAATTAATAAAAATTTAAAACATTAAAAATAAACTAGCTACTTCTGTGCCCAAGTAGCTATAAAGAGCATGAAAAGACCATGTTAAGTTGCAAGTAGACAATCTCTTTCATAACTGAACTGCAAGAAACTACAAATTATATTTTGACAGATAATCTAAACATGATAGTCTAAACTAATCTCTCACTATTTTATAGAACCCCAAAGCATTTGTAAATAAATATAATCATTTAAAGTTATGTCTTATCAATGACATAAATGAACACTACAATGCTCATTTAATATAAAAATTAAAATAGCCCTCCAAACATCTCTTCAACTCACAATGCTAAATAGAGTGGGGATAAATTCGGCAACATATATTCCATCAAGTACTTTTTTCCATTCAGCTAGCACATCAGTGTTATTTAAATGCTGAAAGCTGGGTAAATTCTTGAATTTCATCAACAGGCATTTGCCTTAGCCCACAATCCTATATGAATGTGTAGCAAAATCCCTTCCTTTTTCTTTAAGCCCTCATTGTCCACCAATTCAGAAGGCAAACAGCTGGTAGATTCAAGTTTCTTATCAAGTGATCAATAAAATAAATACAAAATTTCAATGAGTGGATTTTTACATAACTTAAGGGTCTGTCTAGTCAAGGCTATGGTTTTTCCAATGATCATGTATGGATATGAGAGTTGGACTGTGAAGAAAGCTGAGCACCTAAGAATTGATGCTTTTGAACGGTGGTGTTGGAGAAGACTCTTGAGAGTCCCTTGGACTGCAAGGAGATCCAACCAGTCCATCCTAAAGGAGATCAGTCCTGGGATTTCTTTGGAAGGAATGATGCTAAAGCTGAAACTCCAGTACTTTGGCCACCTCATGCGAAGAGTTGACTCATGGGAAAAGACTCTGATGCTGGGAGGGATTGGGGGCAGGAGGAGAAGGGGATGACAGAGGATGAGATGGCTGGATGGCATCACCGACTCAATGCACATGAGTTTGGGTGAACTCCGGGAGTTGGTGATGGACAGGGAGGCCTGGCGTGCTGCTATTCATGGGGTCACAAAGAGTCGGACATGACTGAGCAACTGAACTGAACTGAACTCTTTGAAGAAACTTTTTCCAAGCATTTCCTGTGAGGATATTTAAATTTTTACTTATTAAAAAAAAATATATTGGGGTATAGTTGCTTTACAATGTTGTGTTAGTTTCTGCTGTTCAACAGAGTAATTCAGCTATAAATATACATATATCCCTTCCCTCTTCCTCCCATCCCTCCCTTCTAGGTCATCACAGAGCACTGAGCTGAGCACCCTGTGCTATATAGCGGCTTCCCACTAGCTATCTGTTTTGCACATGGTAGTGTATATATGTCAATCCTAATCTTCCAATTCATTTCCTTCACCTCCCCATGCCCGCTCTGTGTCCAAACATCTATTCTCTACATCTACAACTCTATTCATTCCCTGCAAATAGGTTCATCTGTACCATTTTTTCTAGATTCCATGTTGTTGTTGTTCAGTTACATAGTCACATTCAACCCCATGGACTGCAGCATGCCAGGCTTCCCTGTTACTCACCATCTCCCAGAGTTTACCCAAGTTCATGGATTGGTGATGCCATCCAACCAGCTCATCCTCTGTCTCTCTCTTGTCCTTTGCCTTCAACCTTTCCCAGAATCAGGGTCTTTTCCAGTGAGTCAGCTATTTGCATCAGAGACCAAATAATTGGAGCTTCAGCTTCAGGATCAGTACTTCCAATGAGTATTCAGGGTTGATTTCCTCTTAGACTGACTGTTTTGATCTCCCTGCTGTCCAAGGGACTCTCAGTCTCAAGTCTTCTCTAGCACCACAGTTCTAAAGCACTAATTCTTCAGTGCTCAGCCTTCTTTATAGTCCAGCTCTCACATCCGTACATGACTACTGGAAAAACCATAGCCTTGAGTATACCACCCTTTGTCGGCAAAGTGATGTCACTGCTTTTTAACACACTGTCTAGGTTTGTCATGGCTTTCCTGCAAAGAAGCAATTGTCTTCTAACTTCATGGCTGAAGTCACCATCTGCAGTGATTTTAGAGCCCAAAAAGAGGAAATCTGTCACTGCTCCCACATTTTCCCTTCTGTTTGCTGTGAAGTGATAGGATTGGATCCCATGATCTTAGTTGTTTTTTTTTTTTTTTTTTTTTTTTTTTTTAATATCCAGTTTTAGAAGCTCTTTAGTTCCTTTTTGCTTTTTGCCATTAGAGTGGTATCACCCACATATCTGAGGTTGATATTCTCCAGCAATCATGATTCCAGTGTAACACATCCAGCCTGGCATTTCACATGTTGAGCTCTGTGTATAAGTTAAATAAACGGAGTGACAATAAACAGCCTTGTTGTACTCCTTTCTCAATCCTGAACCAATCAGTTGTTCCATACAGGGTTCTAACTGTTGCTTCTTGATCTGCATACAGGTTTCTCAGGAGACAGCTAAGAAGGTCTGGTATTCCCATCACTTTAAGAGTTTTTCATAGTTTGTTATGACAAACACAGTCAAAGGCTTTAGCTTAGTTAGTGAAACAGAGGTAGATGCTTTTCTGGAATTCCCTTGCTTTCTCTATGATCCAGCCAGTGTTGGCAACTTGATCTCTGGTTCCTCTGCCTTTTCTAAACACAGCTTGACCATCTGGAAGTTCTCGGTTCACATGATGCTGAAACATAGCTTGAAGGATTTTGAGTATAACATCAGTAGCATGGGAGATGAGTGTAATTGTCTGGTGGATTGAACATTCTTTAGTACTGCCCTTCTTGGGAATTGGGATGAGGATTGACTTTTTCCAGTCCTGTGGCCACTGCTGGATTTTACAAATTTGCTGACATATTGAGTGCAGCAATTTAAATCTTTTAGGATTTTAAATAGCTCTGCTGGAATTCCATCACCTCTAGTAGCTGTATAGGCAGCCATGCTTCCTAAGGCTCACTTGACTTCACACTCCAGAATGTCTGGCTCTGAGTGAGAGACTACATCATGGTGGTTATCCAGGTCATTAAGATTTTTATTGTATAGTTCTTCTGTATATTCTTCCATCTCTTGTTGATATCTTCTACTTCAGTTAGGTCTTTATCATTTCTGTCCTTTATTGTGCCCATCTTTGGATGAAACGTTCCTTTGATATTTCCAAGTTTCTTGAAGAGATCTCTAGCCTTACACTTTCTGTTGTTTTTCCACTATTTCTTTGTATTGTCCATTGAAGAAGGGCTTCCAATCCCTCCTTGCTATTCTCTGGAACTCTGCATTTAGTTCTAGGAAGTCTTCTAGGTCTTCATAGAACTGGTTAACTTTAGCTTCTTCAGCATCAGAGGTTGGAGCTTAGACTTGGATGACTGAGATGTTGAATGGTATGCCTTGGAAATGAACTAAGATCATTCTGTCATTTTTAAGGTTGCACCCAAGAACTGCATTTTGGGCTCTTGTGGATTATGAGGGCTATTCCATTTCTTCTAAGCAATTCTTGCCCACAGTAGTAGATACAATGGTCATCTGAATTAAATTCACCCATTCTTGTACATTTTAGTTCACTGATTCTTAAGATATCTATGTTTACTCTTACTATCTCCTGCTTGACCACGTCCAATTTACCTTGATTCATGGACCTAACATTCCAGGTTCCTATGCAATACTGTTCTTTACAGCATCAGATTTTACTGTCATGAACAGACATATCCACAACTAAATGCATTTCCACTGTGGCCCAGCAACTTCATTCTGTATGGAGCTATTAGTAGCTGTCTTTTGTTCTTCCCCAGTAGCTTATTGGACACCTTATGACCTGGGGAGCTAATCTTTTGGTGTCATATCTTTTTGCCTTTTTATGCAGTTCATGGGTTTCTCATGGCTAGTACACTGGAGTGGTTTGCCTTTCTTTCCTCCAGTGGATTAAATTTTGTCAGAACTCTCCACTATGACCTGTCTGTCTTAGGTGGCCCTGCATGGCATAGCTCATGAGGGCCATGGCATAGCTCATAGCTTCACTGAGTTATGCAAGCCCCTTCACCATGATAAGGCAGTGATCCATGAAGAGGCTAGATTCTATATATATGCATTAATACATTATTTTTTCTGTTTTTTTTTTTCTTTCTGACTTACTTTACTTTGTATGACAAACCCTAGGTCCATCCACCTCTCGACAAATGACCCAATCTCCTTCCTTTCTATGAATAAGTAATATTCCAGTGTACATGTGTTTTATTTGCTCTGCTGCTGCTGCTAAGTCACTTCAGTCATGTCCGACCTGTGTGACGCCATAGACAGCAGCCCACCAGGCTCCTCTGTCCCCGGAATTCTCCAGGCAGGAACACTGGAGGCGGTTGCCATTTCCTTCTCCAATGCATGAAAGTGAAAAGTGAAAGTGAAGTTGCTCAGTCCAGCCCGACTCTTAGCGACCCCATGGACTGGAGCCTACCAGGCTCCTCCGTCCATGGGATTTTCCAGGCAAGAGTACTGGAGTCGGGTGCCATTGCCTTCTCTGAGTCGCTCAGTCATGTCCAACTCTTTGCAACCCCATGGACTGTAGCCCGCCAGGCTCCCCTGTCCATGGAATTCTCCGAGCATGAATACTGGAGTGGGTTGCTACTCCCTTATCCAGGGGTTCTTCCTGACCCAGGGATGAAACTCAGGTCTTCAGCATTTCAGGAAAATTCTTTACCATTTGAGCTACCCAGGGAGCCCCTCTCCCCCGATCCAGTGTATATATATATATCACAAATGAAGTGAAAAGACAGTCCTGAGAATGGGAGAAAGTAATTACAAAATAAGTAACTGACCAAGAATTAATCTCCACAATATACAAACAGCTCATGCAGCTTAATATCAAAAAAACCAAACAACCCAATCAAAAAATGGGCAGAAGACCTATATAGACCTTTATCCAAAGAAGACATACACATGGTCAAGAGGCACATGAAAAGATGCTCAATATCATTATTTGAGAAATGCAGATCAAAACTATAATAAAGTATTACCTCACACCAGTCAGAATGGCCATCATCAAAAAATATACAAACAATAAATGCTAGAGAAGGTATGGAAAAATAGATCCTTCTTGAACACTTAGTAGGAATGTAAATTGCTATAGTCACTATCGAGAACAGTATAGAGGTTCCTTAAAAAAATTGAAAATAGAACTACCATACGACCCAGCAATCCCACTACTGGGCACATACGCTGAGAAAACCATAATTCAAAAGACATACGTACCCCAGTGTCCATAGCAACACTATTTACAAAAGCTAGGACATGGAAGCAACCTAAATGTCCATCAACAGATGAATGGATAAAGAAAGCATTTAAAATTTTATTAAAGACATCCTTTAAATAGTATGTAATGCTATGCTATATATATATATATATCCTAAATACTCTTGTGAATAGAGAGAGTCATGTTAATAGTTAATATTAGTCTGGCAAGCCAAATTTTGAATTAATCACACAGTTGGGGAGAGATAACACTGTGATCTCAGGGTAAGAAAGAGCAGGAATCCTAATTCCAGACACTGGACTTCCCCTGCTTAGCTTCCCAAGTTATTAGTGAAGCTCAGGAAATAAGCAGTGTGGAAAGGGGAGCTTTGCATACCTGGGAGGGAATAATGCTTTTATTTGCAGCCCATGCTGCCAGAGGATTTCATCCAAGATCAATAAAAGCCAGGGTTTATTCAGACAGAATTGGAACAACCTGAACCACAGGGTGGGGATTCATTCCTATCCCCCTTGCCCATCCATATAATGGTATAAGATTTAGCTAAAGCACCTACTAGGATACACAGTAGCTACATATTTCCAGTGGCTGATTTTCTCAATATGCAATCCTGGTTTAACTACCAAAATCCAGTATGGAACAAGTTAAGAGTCTTCATTCAACCTTTTTTCTTCTAGTAGATATTTAAAATAATTATACTAATTAATTCACAGACTAAATGTGATTCAGATACTTAATCTATTAAGACATTACCTAATTACTCTGGAGCCCTCTTGTTCACGCAAACTCATTTAAGCACCTTAAACTCTGGTGTTATGGAGCAGATGACTCAACTTTACCTGAATAAACACTTAAGTACCAGTTAAGAACGAATACTACATCTTCATCTTCTTTTACATATACCCCAAAATACAGGCCATTTTGTACATTCGCCCTATGGAACAGGAAGTAAAAAATATTACACTATAGATATACATAGAATTTATACAAATATCACAAAAAATTTTCTCAATTCAAGAAATGCATATTATGCTGGAAAGTGTTTCCCAGATTGAAAGGCCCTGTGTGTATCTCCCTTTTACAAATCTGAATCATAACTTTCAGTTTTCAAAATTATCTGTGGAGATAGACTTAGAAAATGAACTTATGGTTGCCAAGGGGAAGGATAGTTAGAGAGTTTGGATGTTCACGCACAAACTGCTAGATTTAAAACAGGTAAGCAACAAGGACTTACTGTATAACACATGAAACTCTGCCCAATATTATGTGGCAGCCTGGATGGGAGGGAATTTTGGGGGAGAATGGATACATGTGTATGCATGCTGCATCCCTTCACTATTCAAATGAAACTATCACAACATTGTTGATCAGCCAGATCTCAATACAATAGTAAAAGTTCAAAAAAAGAAAAGAAAAATTGTCTGTGAAGAAGCTGCTAAAGGGAGGGGACATGGGGAGAGACCACAGGGGGATCGATCACACACCACCCACAGGAACTTTCATCTTTCTTCAGGGAAACTACGTGAGGGTCAGTCCCTTTGACTCTGTGGGAAAGTGAAGCTTCATGTAGATTTTGAAGCATTTTGGGTCAGAACAGGAATAACTCACCAGAATGCAAGCCACCAATCCTGCAGAACGTAGGCAACCTGGAGCAGGAAACAGCAGTCACTCACATACTGACATCACTGAGCCTCACACCCGCTCACTAGGATGGGGGACGAAAAGGCTCCACAACACAGAGATAGTCTTTCTGGTTCAGGTCTGCACCAAACCCCACACCCCAGATGACCACAAGTCAGGGGAGGGCATCTTACAAGTTAATATTTTTGAAAGAAATCCCCTTTTCCCTAGAAGACTTTGCTCCCCGGATATAATGTACTTCAATGCAAATCCAAGTGGACTGCCAAAGTCAGTAACAACAGAACAAATGTTGGGATTTTTCAAAGCAAAAAGCTTGACAGGTACAGTGATGGTCAGTCCTGGGTGTCGGCTCAGCTGGGCCAGTCTCCAGTGATTCAACTAAATAGTCATCTAGATGTTGCTGTGAAGGTATTTTGTGGATGTGGCTCACATCCATTATCAGAACCTAAGTAGGAGATCACTCTTAACACTGTGGTCACCTCATTCAGTCAGTCAACGGCCCTAAGAGCAAAACCCAAGACTTCCTGGAGGAGGAAGAAATTCTGCCTCAAGACAGCAGAGTGAGCTCCTCCCTGAGGTTCCAGCCTGCAGGCCTGCCTTTCTAATCTCACATTCACCAAGCTAGATCCTACAACCTCATGAGCCAAGTCTTTGAGATAAATCTCTTAATACAAATATTTAAAAAGAATTATAAAATTACAGTATAAATAGTATATAAATATCAAGCCAAGAGCATAAACCAAAATAAACTCCCTTACGTACCTGAGCTGCGATGTTTACTAGAATAAAGAAGATGATGATAGGCCAGTCAGCACCAGCTGTGAAGTAATTCTTATAGGTCTTAAAACCAACTTTTCCTTCCAAATGGTCCTCTACAGGTAGAGTAACCTGTATATTCTCAGTCTAGGAGGGAAAAATGGCAGTAAGAGATGAAATTTTAAAAATGAACCCCAAATTTCAAGAGTTCAACAATGCCCTCCACTGCAAAGCTGTGGGAATCAGAAATATCCCACACACTGGTAGGAGTGCAGGATGGTCCATCTCCTATGGATATAGCTATGGGAATATCTGGTCAAATCACATATGTGTTTACCCCTGGACCCAGCCATCCCACTCGTAGGAATCTATGAGAAATAATCAAACGCATTCACATGAGGTTATTCACTGTTGGGGAGCTTTGCTTAAAATAGCACATGACTCTAAACACACACAAATCAAAATAAATTAATGTATAAATGTAGAAACTTCCTCTAAAATAACACACAAAATGATATGGAGCTAATGTATCCCTCGAGATGACTGTGTCATTTCATGACAGAAATGTAAAACATACTTGGGGCTCAAAACTCTAGCCAAATACAGTAAATTGAGTTCACAGAGAGCGTTAAAGAGGAGTTTGGACAGCACGTTGCAAGCATATGATCTGAATCTATTTGGTTCCTAAATTTCAGACAGTGATTCCTGAGTTTAGAAAGTGAACAACTAATCCAAATACTTATCAGAATCATCCAGGCTCCTGGCTTTGGATATCAAGGAATATCTGTGTATATTTTTAAGGGAGATCTAGTGCATTTCTGCAATTCTGTCTGGAGGACTTAGAATGCATTATGCAGTCACAGGAGGCTAGAATGTCCTTGGCTCTACCCCAGCCCCTGGGATTCAAGGTCGATAAGATGTGGTTCTCAGTCTTGAAGGGTAAGAAAGGAGGATGGGAACTAACACCGAAGTGTCTACCGTGTATCAGGTCCTTTGCCCACATTACCTCTGGCCTATCACAAACCATCTGAGACTGAGGCAAAAATACTACTGTCAGTCACATGCAATGCTAGAACATTCCAACATACAGGAAAAGTAGCTGATTTAATGTGGCAACAGTAGGACTCAGTCTAACAGGGTCTTCATGTTAAGCCTCTGGATACATAAAAGAAGCTGGGGGCAACCAGCATGAGTAGGATGTAACTATGGTAAACTGAAGAGTCCTCAATCCGTGTGAGCCACATTCACTCAGAAATTCATAGCAGTGCACCCACTTCTGGTCTCCATAAGATTCTCCATCCTACACCCAAAGGGGAACCCCAAGCAGGCTTGCTCCCCTCATGCTCTTCTAACTCAACCAATTCCATGGAGCAAGACTTTGGGAACCTTAGGGTCTGCTTTGGGACTAATGAAGATGTCATGAGCAGAGCAGATGAAGGTCCATGAGACCACCAAGAGCAGACAGACCCAGGTGTGTTGCAGGATGAGAAACTCACTTCTTGGTCCTCTGGAGCCGCATCTTTCAATGAGGGCCTGGGAGACTTGAGAGACTGAACCAAAGACTCAGAGATGAGACTGGGAGCTCCTGGAACTGGAGATGCTTCAGACTGCTCATTCCCCTTCTCAAAAAGGGAAAAAACATCTATCCCAGATTTTAGGAACTCAGAGTAAGTTCCTCTTTCCACCGTTATCCCCTAAAATAAAAATTTTGAGAGAAATTAATTTATATTTGATAACATTCAGTTCACTTCAGTTGTTCATTCATGTCCGACTCTTTGCAACACCATGAATCACAGCACGCCAGGCCTCCCTGTCCATCACCAACTCCCAGAGTTTACTCAAACTCATGTCCATTGAATTGGTGATGCCATCCAGCCATCTCATCCTCTGTCATCCCCTTCTTCTCCTGCCCCCAATCCCTCCCAGAATCAGGGTCTTTTCCAATGACTCAACTCTTCCCATGAAGTGGCCAAAGTATTGGAGTTTCAGCTTTTGCATCAGTCCTTCCAATGAACACCCAGGACTAATCTCCTTTAGAATTGACTGGTTGGATCTCCTTTGCAGTCCAAGGGACTTTCAAGAGTCTTCTCCAACACCACAGTTCAAAAGCATCAATTCTTTGGCACTCAGCTTTCTTCGCAGTCCAACTCTCACATCCATACATGACCACTGGAAAAACCATAGCCTTGACTAGACAGCCCTTTGTTGGCAAAGTAATGTCTCTGCTTTTGAATATGCTATCTAGGTTGGTCATAACTTTCCTTCCAAGGAGTAAGTGTCTTTTAATTTCATGGCTGCGCTTACCATTTGCAGTGATTTTGGAGCCCCCAAAAATAAAGTGAAGTTGATAATATTAAACCAACCTAAATACTAATCAAGAGAAGTTATCTGGTCTTAAATTATCATTTTAGAAAAAAAATGATGCCTGGGTCTAGAATTCTTATTGAGAAATCTAGTTCACTTAACTCAGTACAGAACTGAGCATTGTGTTCTCTGCCAAACCCTGTCCCTGTGTTACGTGCTGGGGGATATGAAAAAAACATGTGTTCATGTGTTAAAAATGGAGGCCATTGACATGACTACCCTGGGCACTTAGGGAGGATCAGCACAGTCTTTTTACACAACATGGAAAGTGAGAGAAGCCTCATGTGACAATTCCAGGAAAGAAATTTAAACTTAACCTAGAGGTGGGCACAAGCACATCTACATACAGGTAAGAGTCTCTCATTAAATCTTCACTGACCACTGTCACTGTCACACTATCATGTGCCCGGCCAGAATAATAGGAACCAGCCCTGGACAGAAAATCCATGAAAGGCATTTCCATGGTCTCTACAACTGCCCCCACACACTCAGCAAGTTCCCAACTGAAAATTCAGTATTCCACCTGATAAAGTAATTAAACAAGGAGGCCATGGGACTGGAGTGGCTCTAAAGCCTTGGCAGTCTGTGTCCACAAACCAAAACCTAAGCCAGAATCAATTCACTCAGATCTGAGATAAAACTTAGGAACGACCAACCACAAGCAGCCAGCTAAGCTTCCCCAAATCAGGCAACTGCTTAAAATACAGCCAATCAAATCATTTCTTTGAACACATGTGACATATCCTTGCACAGTTTCTCTCCGTGACAAATTCATTTAAAATAATGTCTGCAGATGTTTTACTATTTTCTGACCCCTGAAACCAGACTCAGCTCCTTCCCTCAGTAGCAAATAAAACATTAGTGAAAAAAATCTCAGGATGCAAAATTCATTAAATGAGAGCAGCTCTGGTTAAGGCAGCTCAGGTGGAGGGGGATGACCAGGACCCTCGCTGGGACCCCTCTCCCCCTCTCCCTCGAGGGGTTCCACTGGGAGAAATACAGGAAAGCATCTGGGTACCATCAGATACTGCAGAACTAGAAAATGATGCAGGATATATTATGCCGTGTTCCACTTGGGAGGTGAAATTCACATATCTCTTTAGTGAAATTACCACTCACCACATCAAATCTGTAATATGCAAATTTAAATGACTGGTGGTACAAAGACAGCAATTTCACTCAACAGTCAAGCACTGACAATTCCGGAGGGATGAGGGGACAGCCATCCTCCATCTGCTGTGAAGAGAGGGACCTGACAATGAGGATGGACCCCAATTCATGCAGCGGTGCTCACCAGTGGACAAATAGTTGTTTTATTAGTACTAAAATTGGGGTAGTGTCCTCAAAGGAAGCACTAAGGGGGCCCCAAAACATCTAGAAATGGGTGAAATAGGTTACACTCCTGCCCACTGATCCTGTGCTCATAACACTGTCAACACTGGGGTTTACACACTAGAATCGCCTCCTCTGCACATGAAATCAACTGCTCTCGAGCTTGAGAACCCTTAGCCCCTCCCCCCATTCCTAGAGGAGTGGAGAAGGGCTGACACATGGAACTGCTTCTAGAGAGTTAGGGGTTCTGTATCTTAATAATCTTTCTTAGAGCAGAGATTCATTTCAGAAGTCAGGGCCTATGGAGCAGTCAGGGGTTAATGACAGAGGTGCTGAGGCCCAGAGGTAAACAAGCCAAGGAGTGAAGCATCAATGACCTCTAAGTCTGAACACTTCTCACTAATCTCCAACACACCACCAACCATGTTAAGAGTTGTGGCTTGGATGGTGCCCCCTCCTCAAAAAGATGTGCTCAAACATGACACCTGGGGATGTGATGACCTTATTTGGATACAGGGTCTTCACAGATGTAATCAAGTTAAGATGAGGTCATACTGGAGCAGGGTGACCCTAAAGCCAATAAGACTGATGTTGCTATGAGAACGGAAGAGACCCAGACTGGCATGGGGACGATGGCCACAAGACATCAGAGGCAGAGACTACAGTGCTGCAGCTGGAAGCCAAGGAACACCAAGGAAGGCCGGTGAACACCAGAGGCTGGAGGGAAGGATTCTCCCCTGGAGCCTTCAGGGAGAGCATGGCCCTGCCAGCACCTGGATTTGGGACCTGTAGCCTCCAGAAGAGGGAGATGATAAAGTCCTGCTGTCACCCAGCTTGCAGTGCTGTGATACGGCAGCTCTAGAAACTGATACCATAGCCTGAGCTCACACTTCTGTGTTCTCAGCTTTACTAAGACTCCTAACTGCTTCTTCTGTCACCCCTCCAGTGACCATCAGAGGACTCTCTTAACTCCCACATCAGATGACATCCCCCTTCTGCTCTGGACCATCCAAGACTTCCATTCCACTTCCGGACTCCCTGTCCACAGCTCAGAGACCAGCTCCTCCCATCCCCCTGCTCACTCTCCTCAGACACTCTGGTCTTCCTGCTGTTCCTCCAACCTGCCAGGTCAGCTCCTTCCTTAGGACCCCCTGCCTCAGACCCCCTCCCCCAGGTTACTGTGTGGCCCCCACCTTCATGTCACTCAGACCCCGTGGAGCACCAGCTCCTCAGGCAGGCAGCCAGGACATCACCCTCTTTGTCACATCCTCCCCATCAGAACAGGAGTGCAAGGAAGGCAGGGCCTTGTCCTCCTGCTGCACAGGCTCCCACACATATTGGGCACATAGAGGCCTCGGCAGGGAGACCAGAGACTGGGACACCAGCAGAGAGGACGTCTCTGACCTGGGTGCTCAGCTACCCAACCTTACTTCTGGTGTTAATGGAAGATGCTCTTCTGGCAAACTATGTATGACAATGACCTGGATACCAACAGATCTTAGAATCTCCAATTTCTAAGTGATACACTTTGACTTAAGTCAAGGAAGAGGAAACTAAAAAGTTCTAAATAAAACTGCAACATTACCCTTAACAAATTTCATTAGAATAGTGATGATTCAATAACATTGTGGTTGTACTTTTATACACTTTAGGGTTTATATGGCTTAGAGTGTGATAATGACATTTCTACAGGGCTTTAGGTTCATTATCCAAGGCATGAACACCAGCTCTGAGAAGAAGGGGGCAAAAACTGAGGGAGAAGAGGCCGTTTACCATGAACTCAAAGAGAGTGACCTGCAGGGAGGTCTGTCCTTCAACATAACTGAGTGTTTGCAATTCCACGGATTTCTAGAAATTACTTACATCTTTCAATACCAGAATCTGACTTGCATCTTTTAGGTGCTGCAACTGATGAGTGACTAAGATTGTGATCTTATCCTTCAAGGCCTGGCAAACACACCTACAAATATAAAAGGCACAGTAAGCAAAAGCACATTAATGGAATGCCTCAAACTGAAAACCTATATTTTGAAAACAGTGAGACAAAGACCACACAGCAGTGAAAGATCTTTAGTTTAAGTACCAAATCGATAATAAAAATTAAATAAACATAAATCAATTAATCCAACTAGTTTCTTAAATTTATCAGCAGCAAATTTGAATCTAGTGCCATAAAAAGTTCTTAAAACCAGTCTACTGAAGGAGGCAAAAACAGCTAAGTTTCTTCCTCTAAAACTCAGCTTAACAATTATTTACATTTCATAAAGGAAAACAACTGAGTAATACTGAGATCTCAAAACTTGACTAAACTAAAACACTATTTTATTGCTATTTGGGAATGGGAGAAGAGGGATCAATGTCATTTAAAACTTGTGTACATTCTTAGACAGCTTTCTAGGAGATCATTTATAATTTATGATGTAAATATTCACAACAAAATATTAATAGATTCTTGGTAATCTTTGCCAGACTGCATTTGCTAGACACATGTTCCCAAAGAATATTAGATAGAAAATGAATGCCAGAGTGGCCTCCATGAGTCACTACAACTCCCAGTTCCCTCCAGGAATCATGTCTTTCATTTGGAGTGAACACCTTCCACATACGAAAGTAAAAGAACAGAATCCAAATGGCCCAAATCACAGTGGAAATCACCCAATGACTCAGAGCACCCACCAGTTCTCTTAGTCAAGACACCCCTCACTATTCAACCTTAAATTGTTTTCACAGTAAAAAACAAACAAAAAAACTACTCCTACATTTCAAATGTAGACCCCTAGGAACTCAGCCCCAGTGTCATCCCACAAAGTCCACAACCCCTCCAGGGAAGCAAGTGGGTTTGGGGCCCCAGTGACCACAGGCAGGGCTCCAGGCAGGTACTCTGGGAGCCCGAGCCCCTTGCAGAGCAAATCGCAGGAACCTGGACCAGAGTTCAGCCTGTGAGTGAGTCAGATGGAGAGTCTGGAGGCAGCAGGCTGCAGCTCAGTCCCTCTCATGAGCCTGACATCAGATGAGCAACCCAACCTCAGTTTCTTCATCTCAAAACAAGATCAAACAACTCATCCACATGTTCTGAGAAATCAAACCACCAATCTACTCAGCAAATGTCAGCTTTCTTTTCCACTTCTCCCTAAACACGAGCAGTCATGTGCTTTGGACTCGGGTCAGAAAACTCTTAAGGAGTCACTCTGGACACTGAGTCTGTGATCAAAAACAAGACCCTGGAATGTAAACACATATACCATACATTTGCTAAGTCCAAAAGGATTCATTTTTACATTTTGACATGTGTTAGCTCAGCATTCATACCTAAGTTTCTTGACTAACAGCTTTTCAAATTTAGTACTAAAACAGATTTTTTTCTCCTTGATTCATAATTGCCTGCCAATAATCCCTTAAATTGGATGTTAATCAAATCTGACAGGGTGTTGTGTCCAAGATGAACCAACCCAAAAGTTTTAAGATGTTTTGTTCCTAACATCCCATCACAGATGAGGTAATACAAATAATTACAATGAAGAGATCAGTTAATGCCTTTGAATTTTTCATAAATGATGCTTTTATCCATATCACTAGAAAAATACACTATTTTCCAAGTTTTTAAAGATTTCCAAGTCATGCCATAGAAATGACTGAGTCAGCAACCAGTTGTATAACAGTTATTCCTATATAAAGGCTGTGTTAATCCTATAATCCCACATATAATCCTATATAAGGATTCTATTAAGACAGGATGCATCTTGTGGTGGAAGTGATACAAGAAAGACAGAGGCCCCACCTCCATTCATTCAATCAGCAGAAGTTTGCTGAGGAGCCAGGCACTGTCCTAAGTGCTGAGGATCCACCCACAGGTCAAGACAGAAGACAATACTCTGCACCGTGTAGAGGACACAGTGAGCAAGCATAGAAAACCCACTATTGGACTGTGACCTGTGCTCTGAAGGAAAAAGAAGAGCAGCTGCTGTCTTAGATGTGGAGACACGGGAGCCCTGAGACTAAGCGGGGAAACATCCTGGAAGAAGGCACAGCAGGTACAGGGTTCCTGGGACAGAACACGCTGGGCTGAGGTGCTTTCCTGCATTCATAGTTTATGGGTGGCGGCGGTGGTGGTGGTTTAGTGGCTAAGTCGTGTCTGTCTGACTCTTGCAACCCCATGGACTGTAGCCCGCCAGGGTCCTCTGTCCATGAGATTTTCCAGGCAAGAATACTGGAGTGAGTTGCCATTTTCTTCTCCAGGGGATCTTCCTGACCCAGGAGTCGAACCCGGGTCTCCTGCACTGCAGGCAGATTCTTTCCCAACCGAGCTACAATGGGTGGCAGGGGGACTCATAAATGGTCAAGTGCACCCACTGAGGGCTGGGGGAAGACAGAGGGCACCGCGACCCCTGGAGGAGCAGGAGGGAATGGCAGGTCCCATACTCCACCTTCCTTCTGTGTCCTGGGGCACTGCTCCCTGGCTCTGGAACAGAGGGACCAGTATGCACAGACAGACAGGGGTGAGACAGGACCCCCACAGAGCCAGCTCAGCTGGACACCAAGTGGGTGTGCAGATGAACTGGAAAGGCTGATGGGAGCAGACAGCAAGGAAGCCTGTTTGTTTGAGGACCTGGAGCTGCTTTGTGAATGTGGTGGTGGGTGGAGGTGAGGTGGGAGGAGGTGTGTCCGTGAAGGGCTGGAGCAGGTGGGTGAGCTGTGTAGACAGGAGGGTGAGCTGTGTAGACAGCAGTGTGGGAGTCTGATCAGGACAGACCCCAAGGTCTGATGATGCAGGAGGCAGGGGTCTAGTGATGTGGGGCTGAACCAGGATGGGATCCATGGCTGGACACAGGTGAGACTGCATCAGTTCACATAAGGCCCTCACCTTCTGTAGCTGATAGAATCCACTGTGTTCACAGCATAAAGCTGTAAAAGTCATGAACCTCAATGACCTTGAATATAAATTCATGACTGAAGGAAACTGTTAACAGCAAGCTAAGTGTGAGTCATTCATTTGTAATACAAAACCCTCCTTTTGACTAAGCTTCCACATGACCACCATACCTCACAGCATATTGTTCCATCTGATTCTCTGACTTGAGAACACTCTCCAGTTGCTGCTGAGTGGTTTCCTAAATTTCTTTCACGCTCTCTGCTTTAACTTTCCCTAGAGAATGTAGTTCTGATTATAAACAACAGTCTTAAGCTCGCTTCTATCAAGTATATATCCAAAATGGTATACTCAAAATATTTGAAAAGATTTTATAAATATCTCCAGTGTTTGAAAAAGAACTCAGGAGAACTTCTGCAATCAGCACCATGTACTTGGCACCAAAATGCCTTGCTCTCCCCTCCCTGTAACACAGATGCAATGACCAGCAGAATCTGTTCCTGCCGTGATGGAGAACTTGTGCAGATGCTCACAAGATGGGGTGACACACATTTGTGAGCTCAGGGTGGGGCGCTGGGAACAAGGAGGCTGAGCTACTCAGGATGCCAGGAGGGTGGGGGTGGGAAATCCCTGTCACAGCACAAGCTCCTGTCACTGAACTGATGATAAGACACAGGCACTTCTCTAAGGGAAAATTCATCAAGTCATGAAGAGGAGAGGCTGGGAAAGGGGAGGTCAGATCAGACAGCTGGGGACCATGCCATGTGTGATCTGCCCTGTTCCCTCTTGTTCTCAAGGATTCTGTGCTACTATTCAGGTTTGTATGTGTGTTACAATATACCTAACATGAAATTTACGATTTTTGCTATTTTAAGCATACAGCTCAGTGGCATTAAGTACATTCACATTGCTGTGCAACCATCACCACCATCCATCTCCACAACTCTTTTATCACCCCAACACCAAGCACGTTTTATACAAGGTCAGATTCCACCAAAGTCTAACAAAGCCTGCTTAGTGGATGTGGAATCCCAGCTCCTAGCCAGTTCCTAGTGTCCAGAGCCCAGAGCTCCTCACAGGCCTCCCTCTCAAACTTACTGACCCTGCTGAAGTCTCTGCTTTGCTATTCTGGACCTGCTGTAAATCAATCATGTCCCCTCAGATTCACATGTGGTCACCTGAGTCATCAGTACCTTAGAATTTGGTGTCATGAACTTTAAAGAGGTAATCATTACGCTTAATTATACTGGACCTAATCTAATCTGACTGGTGTGCTTAGATGAAGAGACTAAGACCCAAGGACAGAGACACAAGCATGAAATCAATAAAGTTAGAACACACTCCCTCACCATGCACAAAAATAAACTCAAAATGGCTTAAACACTTAACCATAAGACGTGACACCATAAAACTCCCAGTAGAGATCACAGGCAAAACATTCTCTGACATAAATTATACCTATGTTTTCTTTGGTCAGTCTTCTAAGGCAATAAACATATAAGCAAAAATATACAAAAGGGGGCTTCGATGGTGGCTCAGTGGCAAAGAATCCACCTGCCAGTGCAGAAGACACGGGATTCTTCCCTGGTCCAGGAAGATCCGACATGCACAAAACACCTCAGTCCATGCACCATAACCACTGAGCCTGTGCTCTGGAGCCCAGGAACCTCAACTACTCGCCCACATACCATAGAGCCCAGGCTCTGCAACGAGAGAAGCCATCACCATGAGAAGTCCACACACCACAACTAGAGAGTAGCCCCTGCTCACTGCAAGTAGAGAAAACCCCGACCGTGCGAGGACACAGTGAGGGGATGTGATCAGAAGCCAAGGAGACAGGTCTCAGGAGAAACCAAACCACCCATACCTTGAACCTGTAGCCTCAAGCACTGTGAGAAATTTAATTTCTATTCTTTGAGCACCCCCATCTGTGACAACTTGCTATAGACTGAATGTTTTCCTCCTCAAAAGTCATACATTGAGACCTAATCCCCACTGTGTTGGTATTAGGAGGTGAGGCCATCGGGAGGGACCAGATCATGAGGGTGGAGCCTCCATGCAAGGGATTAGTGTCCTTATAAAAGGGAGCCACATGGCTCTCACCTCTGCCACCACATGAGGCCGCAGGAATCGGACCCTCACCAGACTGAATCTTTCAGCACCCTGACTAGGACTTTTCTAGCCTCCAGAACCTTGAGAGATAAACTTCTGTTATTTCTAAGCCACCCAGCTCTGGTGTCCTATGAGAGCAGCCTGGACAGGCACAGTCCTAGAAACACAGGACCTGACAGAGAGAATTTCCAAACAGCTCCTCTCTGCTACACACCCCGCCTCTTCCAGGCGAGGATGTGCCTGCTATTCCCCTCACAGCCCTGCTTCCTCCTCCCTCCACACCTGAGATTCTTCTCCTCTTCCTTCAGCAAAGGACTGGGTCCTCCTCTCAGCCTCCACATACCTGCCCCACCTTCAGGCCCCCATGACACTTCCTGCCCAGCTCCAGGCACAGGGACCTTTCCAACTTCAGTGAAAGCCTCCAGCTGACACTTCCACTTTACATTCCGCACTTAATATCCTGTATCAAAACCCTCTAAACCCTGACTAGGCTGAGCTTTTTCCAGGCATCTGTCTTAACAAGCTCCACATAGATACAGGTTCCTCAGAAGCAGGAATGAGAGCTGGACGTCCCAGTCTCCCTTATTCTGCCCAGTGTGGGTCCTTCCCATTACCTGGCTCACTGTCCTTCTTGTAAACTAAGAGGTTTATGAAATAACATCCGTAAGGGCATTTGATCTTAGTGCACACAGCAGGGTGTTTATAAGTGCAGCTGGAAGGCTCATTGGCTTTAACAAAGTGAACAACAGCAAGTGACCTGACCATGGGGGAGATGTGAAGGCTGTTTTAGAAGAAAAACAAGTTTGCAAGGCTTTCAAAAAGGCCAATCTAGACTCCATAAGAGGCCTCAGTCAGTGTGTATTAGGGCACATTATACACAGAAAAGAATCAGAGTTGTTCTACTTTAGTCATTGTATAGCCAACCAGGAGCCACTGACAAGTTCAACATTTTAGAAACAGGAATGAGAGTCAAGACTTAAGCTAGATTATAGGTGACACTACATTGTAGGTCTAAGTATTAATTCTAATAAGCATCCATGAAATAACATGCAATGATTGAAATCATACTCAGATGTGGAATACATGATTCTCAAATTCTAGACTTTATTAAGTCTAGACTTAATAAAGACTTCATTTCCAAAGTGATAGAATAACAAGCATAAACCAACAGGGTCTTTCCATGGAAGCCCTATGTCAGTACTGAAAACTTCACTTCTAACGTGCCTTAAGCCAATAATGGAGGGAAAAAACTAGCAGCCAAGTACCGAGTCATAGAGTCTCTCTCTCTGATTTTAAAACCCCATATCGTCTTTCTTATTCCTGGAGTCTGGATCCACCTGGAGTGTCTGGCAATCAACTGCAAGTAGCAGGAGGGAAGCTGCCATCTATCCCTGACTCTCTAAAGCACGGATGCCACTGCCCCCCACACACTGGAAGCACCTGCTGTATTTTCCTGTCCTGACCTCTTCATGAGGCAAGATTTCTCTACGATGGATCTTCTGTGGAGGGAAGGGAGGGGAGGGAGGGACACCAGGGCAGAGGGAGCTGAGTCTCCTGGAGCATAAAGACCTTTCTGAGCTCTCTTCCATCATCTCTGAAGGGCACTTGGAAAGAAGAAACAATAGAAAACAGGAGCAAACTCACTGTTCAAACAAGTGCCTGCTGAGTCCTGCATCCACTGCGCTGAGTGGATCATCTAGGAGGTAGATGTCTGCATCCTGATACATGGCTCTAGAAAACATAGAGAGATGTCAGGAGACGACACTTCACACTCCCTGGGTCTCATCTCTGAATCATGATGGTGTCCAACAACTTCAGGTTTCTTCTACAAACCCAGGGAAAGGGCCAAGACTTCACACCGGCCTACCGGTGAGCGGGGTCTGCGTGCTCACGTCCAATAGGAGCCGCGAAGGAGGAGGAGCAGGATGGCAACTGAAACCCCATTTACCTGGCGAGGCTGACCCGGGCTTTCTGGCCTTCACTCAGCGGGGTTCCTCTGTCTCCTATCTCAGTTAGATCTCCTTCCTTCAAAAGCTGTAAATCCTATACAGATAGGAAAGGGGAAAAATAAAAAAATATAAATTGTGTTCTACTAACATCTTACAGTTTTAGCATTAGTTTCTCATACAAGTATTTGATTAACATGCATATATGCTCAGCTGCTAAGTCGTATTCAACTCTTTGTAACCCCGTGGACTAGGACTTGTCAGGCTCCTCTGTCCATGGGATTCTCCAGGCAACAACACTGGAGTGGTTTGCTGTTTCCTCCTCCAGGAGATCTTCCTGACCCAGGGATTGAATCAGTGTCTCCTGCGTCTCCTGCACTGGCAGGTGGATTCTTTACCACCGAGTGACCTGGGAAGTGACAGCAGTGGGAATAAGTCAGAGTAACTAAACTGTAACCTTGAAAATTAAAAGAAAAAAAAAATCTCAGTGTTTATTTGTTTTCATTCTGTAGTTTGGGAAAGCATGTACTCATTTGACTATTTTAACAGTATTTATTTAGGACCTACTGTATGACAGGCATTGCTCTGGGCACAGTGAACTCAGTTGTGAAGAAACAAACCTCCTAGAGTTTCTTTCCATGATGGAAGATGGACGATATGGAAAATAACCTGAGCACAAGTACTGAGGACAGGAAGGAAAAGGAAGCCGGTTCAGGGGGATGGAGAGTGAAGGAGGGAAGTGAGTCCACACTGGGGTGTGAGGACTCTGCTCAGAGCCCGGTAAGCAGATCTGGGGGAAGGGGCAGGGATCAGGCAGACCTGGAGAGGCTGCTCCACACAGAGGGATGGGCCAGTCCAGGGGACACTGAGGAGATGCCCAAGGCATTCAGGACAAGGAGGCAGGAGAGCAGAGCAGAGTAAGAATGAGGGCCGTGAGGGCAGAGACAGAGCAAGAGGAACCTGGGGTCACTCCAGTAAGAAGAGGAGGGGGAGGTTGGACCTATTTGAGGTTTTAAGGAATTGCTCCTGTGCTTTACAGAAAAAGACAGTAAGTGGGGAAGGGTGAGGGTAGATACAAGTGAGGACATTACTGGAATAATCGAGGTGAGAGATGACAGTGGTCAGGACCAGAGTGAGAGCAGTGGTAATGGAGAGATGGGGTCACACTCCAAGCACATGTTGAAGGCAGAGTCCAAAAGATCTGCTGACAGGATAGGTGTGGGTTGTAAGAGAAGAGGAGACTGTGGTATTTGGGGTGTAAGGAAGGGGAAGAACAGGGTCTCCATTTACTGAGCTGGAGAAGATGGTGGGTACAGGTTTAGGGGACTTCGCTTGTGGACAAGCTGAGATGACCTCTCGGTGGTGTCACATTGCAGCTGGCATGCAAGTGTGAAGGTCTGTGCTAGAGAAACAGGTGTGAGGCTGGCAAAGGCACAGGACTTCTTTTTATCAAGGAATGAGTGTCTCTTAAAAAGACATTTTGCTGATCTCTGCCTCAGCTTCCCACTTTCAGAGAAGGGATAACACCTGACCCAAGTCTTCACAGTGATACTTAAAGTGAGTGACAGACAAGGTCTGTACAAGAAATGGGAGCAGAAAGAGCAAGCTGAGCAGGAAAACCAAAAGGAAAGAAACAGTGTGCTCGAGGGACACCAAGCAGATCAGCTGGACTAAGTAGATACTTGTCTGTGAAAGCAGGAAAACTCAAAGCTAAGAAGGAAATAAAGCTGTAACTTGAGGATCTGGGAATCAATCAAAAGTTATATTTGGATATTATTTAAGAAGTAAATAGACAAAGACAAATCAGCCTATTTTCCCCAGGGCATCATGGAAAAAAAAGAGAATAGATGACAAGTACATTCCCAAAATGACATGATAGAAATCATGCATACCTGTGGCGGATTCATTTTGATATTTGGCAAAACTAATACAATTATATAAAGTTTAAAAATAAAATAAAATTAAAAAAAAAAAATCAGGCTTAAGAAGTTGTTCAGTCACTCAGTTGTGTCTGACTCTTTGTGATCCATGGAACGCAGCACTCCAGCCTTCCTTGTCCTTTACCATCTCGTGGAGCGCATTCAAACTCATGTCTACTGAGTCAGGGATGCCATCCAACCATCTCATCCTCTGTCATCCCCTCTCCTCCTGCCTTCAATCTTTTTCAGCATCAGGGTCTTTTCTAATGAGTTGGTTCTTCCCATCACATGGTCAAAGTATTGGAGCTTCAGTCCTTCCAATGAATATTTAGGGTTGATTTCCTTTACAATTGACATGTTTGATCTCTTTGAAGTCCAAGGGACTCTCAAGAGTCTTCTCCAACACCACAGTTCAAATACATCTATTCTTCTGCACTCAGCTTTCTTTATGATACAACTCTCACATCCATACATGACTACTGGAAAAACCATAGCCGTGACTAGACAGAATTTTGTTGGCAAATTAATGCCTCTTCTTTTTAATATGCTGTCTAGGTTTGTCATAGCTTTTCTCCCAAGGAGCAAACATTTTTAATTTCATGACTGCAGTCACCATCTGCAGTGATTTTGGAGCCCAAGAAAATAAAGTCTATCACTGTTTCCATTGTTTCCCCATCTATTGCCATGAAGTGATGGAACTGGATGCCATGATCTTAGTTTTTTGAATGTTGAGTTTTAAGCCAATTTTTTCACTCTACTCTTTCACATTCATCAAGAGGCTCTTTAGTTTCCCTTCGCTTTCTGCTATATGGGTGGTGTCATCTGCATATCTGAGATTATTGATATTTTTCCCAGCAATCTTTATTCTATCTTGTTCTTCATCCAGCCTGGCATTTCACATGGTGTAATCTGCATATAAGTTAAATGAGCAGGATGACAATATACAGCCTTGTACTCCTTTCCCAATTTGGAATCAATCCTCTGTTCCATGTCCAGTTCCAACTGTTGCTTCTTGACCTCCATACAGGTTTCACAGGGGGCCAGTAAGGTGGTCTGATATCCCCATCTCTTTTAGGAATTTTCTACCCTTTTTTGTGATCCATAGAGTGAAAGGCTTTATCATATTAATGAAGCAGAAGTAGATGTTTTTCTGAAATTCTTGTGCTTTTTCTATGATTCAACAGATGTTGGGAATTTGATCCCTTGTTCTCTGCCTTAGAGTTAAGTTACATAGTATTTCATTAGAAGTCTTTGGTTGCCTGCAATTATCAATTGGCACATTCTGTCACAGACAGGGTTTGGTTGGAGTTTTTATCTACTAAACCCCCCATGCCTCAACCTAGGATGCACAGCAGTCCCTTTCTGCAGGTGAAGTCCTCACTTCTCTGTCTCTACTGCAGCAAATTTGCGGGAAAAGCAAGTAGCTCACTGGTGCCACCATGACAACAAGTCCTTTGACCTCCCTAAGTCTCATTTTCCTCTTCTATAGAATGTGCTGCAGAAACCAGAGTCACTGAACTCAAGGATGCTGTGAAAATCTAAAGAATTGTGTGAACACCTCCACAAATGAAAAATGGACATGAGTTGATTATAACTTGGTGTTGGTGACTGATTCCTATTTTCTCACCAAGCCAACAGTGGGACCCTGTTTACAGTGTGAATCATAACATACAAAGCACATGACCACCATGGAAGAAATAAACTCCATCATAACCCTCCCTGACAACCACAAAGACACAGACACACACAGGTTTCCCACTCACTCAAATCTTAATGGAGGTGCATCTGATGAAAATCAGCAAGTACTCTGCTGTGATAATTTATAATTACCTCACATTCTTTCTTTCTTGAGCTCAGAAATTAATACCATCTCTTGCTTTGGGTCTTCATTGAAAAAAATGACTTATGTTATGTTCTCAGTCTCATGCCCACACATAGAATCACTTGGCCTCTCTTTCACTGTTGAGAGTCCTTGCAAACGGTTCCGCTTAGTTTTTATGCTTTGATTTTATGTTGTTCAAATGGTTTTCTTCTTAAAATAGCACCACATTTTAATACAGCAATCTTAACCACATTCTAGAAAAAGCATTCATGGTCTCTCTTTCCAGGACCTAAGAAATTATCTCTGAGTCTGGTAGTAATACTTTGACTGTGTTGTTGACTCTGAAAATTATATATGAACAAGCCACCAAGGGGAAAAACATTTTGGAGGATTTGAAGTAAAACTAAGTAGAGTTGATTTATCAACCAACTTGTTCTGATTAGATTAAAGGGGAAAAGCCTGAGTTGAGCATATATTACAGTTCCTTCCACTGACAGGAAAGTGTTCTTATTCATATTTGTTACCTCAAAGTTAAGTAAGTAAGTGTTAGTTACTCAGTCATTTTCAATTCTGTGATCCCATGGATTATAGCCTATTAGGCTCCTCTGTCCATGGAATTCTCCAAGGCAAGAATACTGGAGTGGGTTGCCATTTTCTTCTCCAGGGGATCTTTCCAATCCAAGGAATAAGCCCAGGTCTTCCTGTATTGCAGACAGATTCTGTACTGTCTGAGCGACCAGGGAAGCCCCAAAATTCAACCAATTCTCACTGAACAGCAGACACACAAACTAGAGACAAACTAGGAAAAGGCAATGCTGGTTTGGTACCATCCATCCAGAAGCACATCAAGGGCCCTTCAGCGATGGTGGAGACTTACAGTAGAAGCACCACGGAGCAGACTGCTGAAATGGTTAATGAGGACCAGATGTGAGGCCCTGGCAGAGCAGGGCTGGGTTCCAGAGTCAAACAGCAGGAGGCCCTGCTTCCTTCACAGCTTTTCTTCCATTTGGAATTGCTCTTTCTCTCACGGTCTATCAATATCCTGACCATTTTCTAGCCTCACCCAAAACACACTCTCCCATGAAACCATCCTGCACTCATCTCTCTTCCTGCTGGGTTCCCAAGGCTCTCATCTCTCATGTCTCATGAAGGACCATCTTATTCTGCTCCATTATTTGTACACATGAACATGGCTTCTCTCAGCTCCTGCAGGGTAAGATCTGTGCCTGAAGCTCTGTGCTGGACCCTGATGCTCATTATCTCTAATCCTCACAGCAAGATGCAGAGTAAGTACTGGCCCCATTTCACAGATGAGGAAACTGAGAGTGAGTGAGGACCACATCACTGGTCAGCTGTTAAACAGAAGAGCTGGAATCTGAACCAGCTCATGTCAGTACAGAGCCTTCTTTTCTTTCACATCATGCCACCCAGATGGTGACTGAAGGTATATGTGAAAAGAAGACAACTCAATAAAGTAACTCAAGACTTGAAGGCCTCTATACCTAGACATATAAGTATCAATAAACTTATTATCTGATGATTGTCAAAGCAATCTGAAAAGAAATGTCCAAGTAAGTGATCTATGTGGAAAAATATTAACCTAGAATTTATCAATTTGGTACCTTTAAATACATGTTCATTAAACATTTTCAAATGCCTTAAAGATAACATGTAACAAATGTTACATACTATACTGGGTAACAGGATATCGTTATTGTTGATTTACATAATGTACTATGTGTAGAGCACCTATAGAAATATCAACTTGAATAATGGAAGCTAAGTACTCTTCCATAAGAAGTTAAATACTTCTTTCTTACATGTCACATTTTATAGATATAATTTTCCAGAATCTGGCCGAGCTTATAATTAAGAATTAATTTATTTTAAAACTCATTTACAGAGTACCTGTTAGGTCCCTAGCAATCAGGTGCTTTAAAATGATGACCACATTTCATCCTCAAAAAAACCTCATGAGGTTAATAGTTTTACTATCTCCATTTTACAGATGAATAAACAGGCTTGTAAGGATCAAAAAAACCAAAACCAAACATCTGGTCAATAGAATGATTGGAACTCAATTCCTGAATCTTCTGACTCCTAGACCTTGGAGTTAATGTCATTAGCCTGAATCAACATCACAGTCTGATTACTTCACGTCTCCCTGTTTTGTTACAGAAAAATTTTCTGCTCAATGAATTTAAATAGTTATTTCAATAAGTTCTAGTATAATACATCTAGTTGCTACTAACATATGTTATACAAAAATGTTGCTTTTAGAACAACATTCTAAAAGCATGTTGTTTTTAGAGTGATGAAGATCCTACAGGCAGGCAGCAAAGGAGACACAGGTGTAAAGAACAGACTTTTGGACTCAGGTGAGAAGGTGATGGTGGGATAATTTGAGAGAATAGCATTGAAACATGTGCAGTGCCATAAGTAAAATAGATGACCAGTGCAAGTTTCATGCATGAAGCAGGGCACCCAAAGCCAGTAATCTGGGGCAATCCAGTGGGATAGGGTGGGTAGGGAGGTGGGAGGGGGGTTCAGGCTAGGGGGACACATGTATACCCATGGCTGATTCATGTTGATCTATGGCAAAAATCATCACAATATTATAATTATCCTCCAATTTAAATAAATATATTTTTAAAAAAAATAAATGTATTTTTATGGCTTTTCCTCCAGGATGTGGGGGATGTAGGGGTAAGGAGAAATCTTTTTTTTTTTTTTTTTTAATTTTTTTTATTTTATTTATTTTATTTATTTATTTATTTTTTTTTCTAATTTTATTTTATTTTTAAACTTTACATAATTGTATTAGTTTTGCCAAATATCAAAATGAATCCGCCACAGGTATACATGTGTTCCCCATCCCGAACCCTCCTCCCTCCTCCCTCCCCATACCATCCCTCTGGGCCGTCCAGTGCACCAGCCCCAAGCATCCAGCATCGTGCATCGAACCTGGACTGGCAACTCGTTTCCTACATGATATTTTACATGTTTCAATGCCATTCTCCCAAATCTTCCCACCCTCTCCCTCTCCCACAGAGTCCATAAGACTGTTCTATACATCAGTGTCTCTTTTGCTGTCTCGTATACAGAGTTATTGTTACCATCTTTCTAAATTCCATATATATGCGTTAGTATACTGTATTTATGTTTTTCCTTCTGGCTTACTTCACTCTGTATAATAGGCTCCAGTTTCATCCACCTCATTAGAACTGATTCAAATGTATTCTTTTTAATGGCTGAGTAATACTCCAGAAATCTTTGTTATATTTATACGGATGGATAAATGGATAGAGAGGAAAAGGTTAGAATGATACCGATAGTAACCATTAACTGAAACTCTAGTTTGTTTACATTTCACAGGCATTTTCTGTAGTCTTTACAGCAACCCCAACCCTCCCCCATTTAATAAGAATGGAAATTGAGACAAATATCTGGAGTTACTACCCAGGACTGGTTCTCTCCAAAGTGAAAGTGAAAGTCGCTCAGTCTTGTCTGACTCTTTTCGACCCCGTGGACTATAGACCATGGAAATCTCCAGGCCAGAATACTGGAATGGGTAGCTTTTCCCTTCTCCAGGGCATCTTCCCAAACCAGGGCTCGAACCTGGATCTCCCATATTGCAGGTGGATTCTTTACCAGCTGAGCCACAAGGAAGCCCAAGAATACTGGAAAGGGTAGCCTATCCCTTCTCCAGCAGATCTTCCTGACCTAAGAATTGAACTGGGGTCTCCTGCATTGCAGGTGGATTCTTTACAACTGAGCTATGAGGGAAGCCTGGCCAAGCCTTTTCTACCACACATGCTGTCTCTGTGTCTACAGACCAGACTAAACTCCAGGATGCTACTATTTCCTGTGATTGCCTTTATGACCATCCTCTGATACCTGAAATCCAAAAGGAGACAAGCAGAGGCTCTTTTAACTTACTAGGTAGTTCTCAGGTATCATAAAGAACTTGCTGACCTATTATTAACTGGAGTCATACATGACATTTCAGAGCAGCAACAAAACCTCCTGGAAACCCTCTGATCCAACGTTCTCACTTTGCTGCAGAAACGTCAGAGGTCCAGGCAGGTAACAGGACATGTCCAGAGTGACAGCAGGCAAGTGATGAAGCTGGGGCCAGAACTCTCCTCTCCGCTACTTCTCCACTCTGGGCCTCCTTTCCTGCCAAGGATGGGATGGGCATGAGAGGCCCAAACTACATGTCCCAACTATGCACAAGAACAGGAGAGCAGTCCATGTTTATAGAAACGTCACATCCCATACAGAAGAATCACTGTGCAGCCCAGTCCTGCAGGTCCCCTTCCCACCAGAGTCTGTGCTGCACACTTGCCCCAGGGAGGGTAAAGCCCCAGAACACTGCCCGTGTTACTGGTCCAGTCATCCCATGAGGCTGTGGCAAAGCATCAGCTTCCTGGGATCTGAACTTGAGCTGCAAATGTAGAGATGAGGTGTCTCATTGCTCCAGGCCTCAGTTATACTAACTATAAAGTGAGGAAGGGAATATCGAAGACGCTCATAAAGAATGAATAATACATAAATCTAAATTATCTGTGTGCATGTGCACGTGTGAAAGACAGAAAAAGGCTTTGCACGTGGACTCTGAATAAATGGGAGCTACTGTTCTCACTGTTCTACATTTGCTGTCCCTTCTTTTCTTACATGGAATCTACACCATTTAATAAAACTCTAGCTCATTCCTGCTAATTTGACATCATTTCTGCAAACGTACAATCACCCATGAACAAGAACACAGAATAAAGAAACAAGCCCATTAAACAAGCAATTCTGTTTGTTCACATCATTGTAAAATGCTACTTACTTGATACAGGGCTTCCTAGCTGGCACTAGTGGTAAACAATCCACTTGGCAATGCTGGAGACATAAGAGACGAGGGTTTGACCCCTAGGTCAGGAAGATCCCCTGCAGGAGGGCATGGCAACCCAACCCAGTATTCTTGCCTGGAGAATCCCACGGATAGATAAGCCTGCCAGGCTACAGTCCATAGGGCCGCAGAGTCGGACACAACTGAAGTGACTTAGCACGCACAGGCTCACCTGATATAACCTATGATGTTCAAGTCATTTTTTGAGGAGAATTACCATTTCCTCACAAAGCAGGTTTGGAGTCTTCAACACCACACCTTTGAAGATCGGTCTCTGCCTTTTCCTCACAGTACAAGAGAACAGTGGGATTCCAGACTGCACTGAACAGAACCCAGGGGTGGGGGTGGTGGGGAGCCCTTTAACACTATTATTCACTGACTTTTTATAACCCAAGAGAGTAACACAGTATTTAACGTTATTTACTTTTTTCCCTTTCTTTTTGCCAAATTGTATTCTCCTATCAGTTTAGTTCTCATCATTTATTCACTAATCTTATTTAAATCCCAACTTACAGTTAAACCTTTCATCTCACCATTTCTGTGACATTTCTGTGAAACCCAATGCCATTTCTGAAAATAATCCCCCTCAGTGAAATGATGCAGTATTAAAAAGAAATGTTTAAGCATTCCAGTTTCCTTAAATGATAAATTACAAGTCAAAAATGAAGTGGAGAGAGATACTCACAGACTGAAAGGGAACAAGGAAGCATCAGCTAAGTACTGGGGCAGACCTTATGCGGGTTCAAATAGTGGTGAAGGAGATTTCTCCAGTGAGATGATCAAAAATACACAAACACACACTAACAGGTTGATGACATTCAGGTGAAATATATTTTTTCAGGTGAAATATAGTGATATTTTTACCCCAAAGGCTTTACTATCTTTTAGAGAAAACTAATGAAGTGTTTACAGATGAACTAATCTGAGGCCTAGGATCTGCTCCTCAATACTCTGGGTGGGGGTGGGGCTGGCAGAGGGCAGGGGTAGAGATGCAGGGAGACTAGTCACCAGCTGATTCCGGCTGAAGCTGGGGGTGGAGCCTGAAGGGTTCATTACACTGTGCTCTCTGTTTTTGTAAATGTTTATAGCTTTCCATTAAAAAAGTTAAAAGCTAATGAAACTTCACAGAATGAAACAATCCCCATCACCCACCCCGCCCCGGCAAAGGTATTGTGTAAGTGTCATTATCCCATAAACATTAAAAGGACAGCATATGTAAATATGCCTGCATAAAAACCCAGAAGACCAACTGTAAAATTAAGCAACATTCAAAAATCTTCCCATTTTTTAAAAAAGAACTTTTGACAAAACTTTTAGTTTAAAATCAACACTATCATTATTTGAAATTCAAGTAAACGCAACTCAAACGTCATTACTCACCTTTTTTAAAGCACAAGCCTTTATTACTTTTTCATATCGTTCTTTTTCATATTTCTTCCCAAATAAGATGTTACTCTTCACAGTTCCTGGAAACAACCAGGGCTGCTGAGAGACATACGCAATCCTCCCATGGATGCTGACCTTCCCTTGGCTCGGGGGCAGCTCCCCCAGCAGAGCATGTAACAGTGAGGACTGAAACAGACGGCAACACACACACATGAACAGGCAGCACTCAGGGCGGAACATGCCCTGCAGCACAGCTGACCCCACCCTGGTGCTTGATACAGGATAGAACCTTTGTGGAGTTGCATCAAGCTGACAAAAGGCATCACAACTTACCTTTCCTGCGCCCACAGGTCCAACCACAGCTAACAGTTCACCAGGTCTGACAGTAAAGGAAAGGCCTTGTAGAGTTGGGGTCTCTGATGCCTACAAATTAAAGTTTATAAAAATGTACCCATTTTAATAAAGTAACACAAATTGTTTTACAAAGGGGAAAAGATAACAATAGTCGACATAACTGATATGCAAAATATAACCCACATTTTTCTCTTTCCTGTTTTAAGATATTGTGTTCTGGAGGTCTCTTCATTAAATCTTATCTCTTTGGGGATTTGAGGCAGCTTTAGCTAACGTTAGGAAGGTTCCTTCTTTGACTAGATTCCCATACAAACAGAGGAACGTTCCAACTACCACACAATTGCGCTCATTTCACGTGCTAGCAAAGTAATGTTCAAAATCCTTCAACCTAGGCTTCAGCAGTACATGAACAGAGAACTTCTAGGTGTGTAAGCTGGGTTTAGAAAAGACAGAGGAACCAGAGATCAAATTGCTGATATTTGTTGGATCTCAGAACTCCAGAGAAGTATCTACTTCTGCTTCATTGACTATGCTAAAGCTTTTACCAGTATTGATCACAACAAACTCTGGAAAATTTATAAAGAGATGTGAACACCAGATCATGTTACCTATCACCTGAGAAACCTGTATGCAGGTCAAGAGGAAACAGTTAGGACGAGACATGGAACAACAGACTGGTTCCAAATTGGGAAAGGAGTATGTCAGAGCTATGTATTGTCACCCTGATAATTTAACTTTTATGCAGACAACATGATGCAGAATGCCAGGCCAGATGAAACACAAAATGGAATCTAGAATTCTGACAGAATATCAACAATCTCAAACATGCAGATGATACCAATCTAATGACAGAAAGTGAAGAGGAACTAAAGAGCCTCTTGATGGAAGTGAGAGAGGAGAGTTAAAAAGCTGGCTTAAAACTCAACATTCTAAAATCTAAGATCATGGCATCTGGTTTCATCGCTTCATGGCAAATAGAAAGGGAGGAAGTGGAAACAGTGGCAGATTTTATTTTCTTGTGCTCCAAAATCACTTCAGACAGTGACTGCAGCCATGAAATTAAAAATGCTTGCTCCTTGGAAGAAAAGCTATGACAAACCTAAACTGTGTATTAAAAAGCAGAGACATTACTTTCCCAACAAAAGTCCGTATAGTCAAAATTATGGTTTTCCCAGTAGTCATGTATGGATGTGAGAATTGGACCATAAAGAAGGCTGAGTGCAGAAGAATTGATGCTTTTGAACTGTGGTGTTGAAGAAGACTCTTGAGAGTCCCTTGGACTGCAAGAAGATCAAACCAGTCAATCCTAAAGGAAATCAATCTTGAGTATTCATTGGAAGGACTGATGCTGAAGCTGAAGCTCCAATACTTTGGCCACCTGATGCAAAGAGCTGACTCACTGGAAAAGACCTTGATGCTGGGAAAGATTGAAAGTAGGAGGAGAATGGGATGACAAAGGAAAAGATGGTTGGATGGCATCACTGACTAGATGGACATGAGTTTGAACAAGCTCCAGGAGAATGGTGAAGGACAGGGAAGTCTGGCATGTTGCAGTTCTTGGAGTTGCAAAGAGCTGGACACTATCGAGCTACTGAACAACAAGAACAGAAATACTGGAGTGGATATCCATTCCCACGGACAGAGGCACCTTATGGGCTATAGTCCATGGGGTCACAAAGACTCAGACACAGCTGAAGTGACTAACACTTCACACTCAGCCCAGAATATTAGATCTGGCTTTTCTGGCTCAGCTGGTAAAGAATCTGCCTGCAATGTGGGAGACCTAAGTTCGATCCATGGGTTGGAAAGATCTCCTGTAGAAGGGAAAGGCTACCCACTCCAGTACTCTGCCCTAGAGATAATCATGAACTGTATAGTCGACGGGGTCACAAAGAGTCAGACACAACTGAGCAACTTTCACTTTTCAAGAAAAGATGTATTTACGTTCTATATCTTTTGTTTAAGGTGATCCTATTGTATAGCACAGGGAATTATATTTAATACTCTGTAATAAAACATAATGAAAAATAAACTAAAAATTAAAAGAATTTACATACTTTAAGCTCAACACATGCTAATACATTGAAAGCTTGCTTGAAAATGAGAAAAAGAGCAACATGTCAAATGCCTCAGGGTGATTTTACACTTAATCTCTACTCATTGTAAACCTTATTCCTGATTCCAAGAATTTTTATAACATAGTCTCAGTAAATGAGAAAGTCACATTTTACAGTATGTGTAAAATCTCAAAATTCTCCAGTAAATCTATGTCACAGTTGTCTTTTAGCAGTCACGATTTTGAAATGGAAGGTTTCTTACCTTTTCCCAAAAAGCTGTAAATGCCTGCACATCCACGATTGTTTTACCATCTGATGGCAGCTGAGGGTAGCATTGTGACGTTTCATTAAGTAACAGAAATTTCTACAGAAAAAGGCAAAATATAGATTGTTTATACTGAAAGAAGAAAGCACAAACAAAACAACTGCTTCTCTGAAATTTGCAATAAAAAATTTATACAGCCTACCTATCATTTTATAGCTGTATTTTATCAGGTCTTGGGCTTCCCTGGTGACTCAGAGATTAAAGCGACTGCCTCCAATGTGGGAAACCCGAGTTCAACCCCTGAGCAGGGAAGATCCCCTGCAGAAGGAAATGGCAACCCACTCCAGTGTTCTTGCCTGGAGAATCCCATGGACAGAGGAGCTTGGTAGGCTACAGTCCACGGGGTCACAAAGAGTCGGACATGACTGAGCATCTTCACTGGTTCACTTGAGAAATAGTAAATAGTATATAGTATGTAATATACTATTATTATAGTATATATACATCTAAGTCAACTCCTCATTGGAAAAGACCCTGATGTTGGCAGGGATTGGGGGCAGGAGAAGAAGGGGACGACAGAAGATGAGATGTCTGGATGGCATCACCGACTCAATGCACATGAGTAAAAATGCTTGTGCAGGAAAAGAAAGACAGGATCCTTACATTTCTCTCAAACACTAGCTGGCAGGAGACTTGATCCTCTCATTCCCTCCTCTTCTCTTCCAGGCTCACAGAGAATCTAACACTGGGCAAAGCTACTTCTGTCCACACCAAACCTGTGTCCAGTAGGAGGCAAGATGAACAGACAGTGGTCTGAGGACTTCTCTGAAGGCTCTCAACCACTGCAGCCTGAGTCCTCTCTCCACACCAACTCTCCCATCATCAGCCACATAGCAGCTCTCATCTGTTCTCCCAAAGCTCATCTCTTTCCCAATTCTTCTTTCCTCTAGAAACATAATTTCAGAAACTCACTCACCAATTAATCATTTCAAATACTGATACTTTTCTTTTTCTGATTCCTTCCTGAGTTCTCCTCAACACCACCAAACTGACCCCAAACGCACCACTCCTTCCTAATATCTCTACGGCACCTCCAAGAGTGTCCACCACAATTAACACCTCCCAGTGATCGGCCAGCACCTAAGTCCACACTCCCCAGGTGACCTCTACTCAGACACCCTGAGTTCTGACCCCATCCTTCCTTCTGGCCCATCTCAAATACTAACCTTACTGGGAACCATCTCAGCACCTCCCAAGCTGGCACTACCCTCCCTACCTCTGAATCCCCAGAGGAATATTAAGTCACATAGAAGGGAGACACTATGTCATTTATACACTTATACAGTCCCAACTCCAGCTAAGACTGAGTCTTGCATAATCAGACTGTATGGTTGTTCAAATCAGTCCAACCACTGTAGCATGGCTACAGCCTTACATAGTTAAAGCTGACACAGCAACAAGAGAAATGTTATGAGGCAGGCTGGGACCCAGGGCCCTTTATGGGAGTGCTTGCACCTGGACAAACATCTCCTTGAGCAACAAAATACAAAGAAATCGTAAGGGACTAAATATAACTGCACACATGGAAAGGCAATTATGAACAGTAAGATACAAAAACACCACAAGCCAACTGCCATTTCTGAGCTGCTGGGATCAAAAGCAGGGAACTGTGTAAGATCTTGGCACATGGCACCTACAAGACGGTGGGCAGACCACATAACTCACCCATCTGGCTCAAACCATCAAACCTCCCCTACCCTCACCGCACTTAAGGAACCAGCCCATCCTTCTCAAAGAGTCAACAGGGCATCAGTTTGTTTTTTTTTTTTAATACAAAATATTGTTTTATTTTTCATTTATTTATTTTTTTAAATAAATTTATTTATTTTAATTGGAGGTTAATTACTTTACAATATTGTATTGGTTTCATACTTTGTGATGCAGCATGAGCCTCAAAACACCTTGCTTGAATTTCTCATCTGGAATATATCAATTTCTATTGATGAAAAAGACCAAGGGCCATGGAGAGCAATGTATATGTTATATATCTTGTCTACACAGAATCAGATACAATTTCAGCGTAAGTGTGTAACCAAGACATCAACACTCAATGTGTGTACATTAGAACAGAAATTCCCGCTTTCAAAGAAAAAAAGCACCTGAAGTAATGGCTGGATTTTTCTCCAGGACCCACTCTGATGAAAAGATGAAATTAAATGGCCATTAGATCCATGAAGTGCAGACCCAGAATAGGTTATGCAGGAAAGTATCCACATCAGAACTGCAGCCAAAAAGACTGACTTCCCAGTGGTGGTAATGGAAAACCTAAAGCTGCTCTGTGAATAAGATAACCTCAGAGAAACATTTTACTGGATGCAGAAGTCATTGAAAAGTTTTAGCGCTTTGCAGTTAAAATCTTTCACATCCTATGGGAGTCATTCAGTGCCAAGACCATGGGTCCCCGCTCATCATTTAGGGAAAAATAGATGTCTTGGGCTTATGAGGTCATAGTAAATCATTCATTTTCATAGAGACAATTTAATCTTCATTTTAAACAGAAATACTTGAGCACCTACTGTGTGCCAGGCCCTTGTCTTCATGATAAAAATTATTTACTCCTAACTATATAGGGACAGTTAGTTTTAAAAAGGAGAAAACAGGCATGGTGGGAATCACACATTTGAAAGGATGAGGGCAGCTAGAGAGAGGCTTAGACACGAAGTAAAAGAAGAACAGGAACAAAAATGCAGAGATCAGAACTCAACAATAAAACATCTTTGGTGGAAAGAATCCAGTTTTAAACACAGAGAACTAAGTGAATCTGAGGCCACACTTCCTGCCCAGGGAACAGGGGCTTTTCAGCAAGTTCCTCCCCTCCCAGACCAGAGAGAAATCCTAGTCACCCCAGGTCTATGCACCATCACTGCCTAGACATTCCAGTCAGCACAGGAGATGCAATTTGTTTGCATCTCTTGCATTTAGACATTTGAATCATCCTGCATCTATCACTGCATGGCAAAGGCCTATGTTGCTGCTATTAATACTACTACTGCTAAATGAGCACGGATCTTCAGTTCAGTTCAGGTACTCAGTTGTGTCCGACTCTTTGTGACCTCATGGACTGCAACATACCAGGTCTCCCTGTCCATTAACAACTCCCAGAGTTTAGCTAAACTCATGTCCATTGAGTCAGTGATGCCATCCAACCATCTAGTCCTCTGTCATTCCTTTCTCCTCCCACCTTCAATCTTTCCCAGCATCAGGGTCTTTTCAAATGAGTCATCTCTTTGAATCAGGTGGCCAAAGTATTGGAGTTTCAGCTTCAACATCAGTCCTTCCAATGAACACCCAGGACTGATCTCCATTAGGATAGACTGGTTGGATCTCCTTGCTGTACAAGGGACTCGTAAGAGTCTTCTCCAACACCACAGTTCAAATGAATCTATTCTTCAGTGTTCAACTTTCTTTATAGTCCAACTCTCACATGCATACATGACTACTGGAATAACCATAGCTTTGACTAGATGGACCTCTGTTGGCAAAGTAATGTCTCTGCTTTCTAACATTTTGCTAGGTTGGTCATAACTTTCCTTTCAAGGAGTAAGCATTTTTTAATTTCATGACTGCAGTCACCATCTGCAGTGATTTTGGAGCTCGCCCCCAGTCAAAAAATAAAGTCTGCTACTGTTTCCAGTGTTTCCCTATCTATTTGCCATGATCTTAGCTTTCTGAATGTTGGGCTTTAAGTCAACTTTCTCACTCTCCTCTTTCAGTTTCATCAAGAGGTTCTTTTGTTCTTCTTCACTTTCTGTCATAAGTGTGTTATCTGCATATCGGAGGTTATTGATATTTCTCCCAGCAATCTTGATTCCAGCTTGTGCTTCATCCAGCCCAGCATTTCTCATGATGTACTCTGCATGTAAGTTAAATAAGCAGGGTGACAATATACAGCCTTGATGTACTCCTTTTCCTATTTGGAACCAGTCTGTTGTTCCATGTTTAGTTCTAACTGTTGCTTCCCTAATCTGCATACAGATTTCTAAAGAGGTAGGTCAGGTGGTCTGGTATTCCCATCTCTTTCAGAATTTTCCACAATTTATTGTGATCCACAGAGTCAAAGGCTTTGGCATAGTCAGTAAAGCAGAAATAGATGTTTTTCTGGAACTCTCTTGCTTTTTCGATGATCCAGAGGACGTTGGCAATTTGATCGCTGGTTCCTCTGCCTTTTCTAAAACCAGCATGAACATCTGGAAGTTCACGGTTCACGTTATTACCGAAGCCTGGCTTGGAGAATTTTGAGCATTACTTTACTAGCATGTGAGATGAGTGCAATTGTTCAGTAGTTTGAGCATTCTCTGGCATTGTCTTTCTTTGGGATTGGAATGAAACCTGAGCTTCTCCAGGCCTCTGGCCACTGCTGAGTTTTCCAAATTTGCTGGCATATTGAGTTCAGCACTTTCACAGCATTATCTTTTAGGATTTGAAATAGCTCAACTGGAATTCCATCACCTCCACTAGCTTTGTTCATACTGATGCTTCCTAAGGCCCAGTTGATTTCGCATTCCAGGATGTCTGGCTCTAGGTGAGTGATCACCCCATCGTGATTATCTGGGTCATGAATATCTTTTTTGTACAGTTCTTCTGTGCATTCTTGCCATCTCTTCTTAATATCTTCTGCTTCTGTTAGGTCCATACCATTTCTGTTCTTTATTGAGTCCATCTTTGCATGAAATGTTCCCTTGGTATCTCTAATTTTCTTGAATAAATCTCTAGTCTTTCCCACTGATGGATCTTATGATACTTTTAACACACTTTACCTAAGAAAAGAGGGAAATATGTACACTTTAGAAAGACTGCCAGCTTGGAACTGAAAGACTTGAATCTCACCTAACTGGCACACAGTGACACTACATAAAAGGAAGTATTTTAGGTAAAATCCGACTATAACTTTAAAAAGTTATTTTTCACTAAACCTTGATTCTTTGGATGCTGACAACGGCCTCTGACACCTTCTCGATGGCCATGGGGAAGTAGAGGGTACTCGAGAACCGCAGAGCCTCGAACAGCATCACCACCACAAACACTTGGCTGGCTGTGATCAGGTTGTCAAGGAGCTCATTGGTGATGAAGGTGACAAAAATCATGATTTTGCTCACAGCGAAAAATGTCGCCATATTCATGCCCCTAAGGTAGGAACTTCTCAGAATCTTGGAAATTTCCTTCCTAGAAAAGAAAGTAGGATATAGGATTTAAAAGAAGCATCAACATACAAGACATGAATTCAGTGCCCCATGTGAGTGGCCCTTTTCTAGGAAGTAGACACAGATTAAAATAAACTATCCCTCACATCATGGAGACGTTAGCATAGTGCACACCCAGGGGTCTGCCCCGACACCAGGACCACAGATTTCATCATCACTTCACTCTTTCAAGTAAGGGGAGGATTAAAGTCACACTTTCAAACATTCTTGGTCAATCAGACTGGGTTTGAACATTCATTGAACAAACATTCATAATCACAAGTCCTATGCTGGGCTCCTCACAGAAAGACACAGCCTGTCCCCTCCAGGGGCTCATGAACCTGTGGGGGAAGAGAACTGGCAACACAAAATTGGGAGACAATAGACAGGGACGGTCAGCACATCTCCCATGGGAGCTCAGAGCAGAGGCGTGTAAGTGAGGGCAAGTCACACACATGTGGACCCTGAAAAGATGAGTTGGAGTCAGTCAGGCTTGGAGGAGGCCAGAGAAGAAGGATCATGGGAGTGTATTTCCAGCAGTGGGGCAGGGGGGCAGTCCCCAGAAAGGTGCAAAGTCAGAGGTGACAAGGTGGGGTCAGAGAAATGTTCATAAGATATTTAAATAAAAGATGGAAAAATAGTCTACAAACATGAAGCAAAACAAAAGGAACAGTGTTTTCATAGATCCTTTTGAAATGAATAATAGTGATTCATGAATTTGTTAGTGATAAAGAATCCACCTGCAATGCAGAAACACGGGTTCAATCCCTGGGTCAGGAATATCATCTGGAGAAGGAAATGGCAACCCCTCCAGTATTCTTGCCCGGGAAATTCCATGGACAGAGGAGCCTGGTGAGCTACAGCCCACGGGGTCACAAAGAGTCGGATACAACTGACTAAACACGACAACAAAGAATAAAGAGAGATGGGAGGGAGGTTCAAAAGGGAAAGGATATTTGTATACCTATGGCTGATTCATGTTGAGGTTTGACAGAAAACAGCGAAATTCTGTAAGGCAATTATCCTTCAATAAAAAATAAATTAATTAAAAAAAAGAATAATGATTCATATAGTTTGGCTCAATATAGGTACACCAGTCTGTATAATCTACCCATTTCTGGGCTATCAACCCAAATTACAGTCTTAATTTGAAAGTCATTGTTTCAAATACTATCTTAAAGACATTGCTTATTGAGATTTGAGGTACTGAGAACTACTTAGAATTTCATTTTTATACAACTAAGAAGCATATGTATTTTTTCCTTTGAGAATATGGTAAATGGAAGAGCAGATTAAATGATGTCTCCACCATTCTCCTTAACTTTCCTGTAACATGTGGATGATGCAGTGAATAGTAAGTATTGGCGAACTTAAATACTTCTTTGGTAAGACATCTAAAGCATCCAGTAGAATAGGAAATAAAGCATGAAAACATGGAATGTCATCTATATATATAAACTTACCTTCTCAGTCTGGTAATAAGGTCTATAAATGACTTTTCCCAAGCATTCGTTTTTATTGTTTTGATGCCAGTTATGACCTCACTCATGGTTCTGATCCTGTCATCTGTGAGAGCAGCAGTATTATTCCTAAGGGGACAGAAGTGAGATGAGCCTTAGTGACCACAGCCCAACTTTCCTCAGCAGAAGCAGCAGCAGCAGCAGCAGCAGGAGTGGACACAGGGGTGGGGCTAGGAATAAACTTATTCTCTACAGCCCTTTTGCACTTAGAACACAGGTAGGTCCTACTCAAAGTACAAATGGAGAAAAAGGCTTCAACTAGGAAGTCCACCATTCAGTTCATTTCAGGAAGTAACTTGGAGAATGTGCAGCATTGGCTAAAAGAGACCTGAAATGAATCAGATACAAACCATTTGCTCAAAGAGGTCACGGTCAGGTAGGGAGGCAGAAAGACACCCAGGAAGACAGATTCTGTGCTATAATAAAATAGGAGAGAAGTTTTGGGCAGCAGAAAAGATGGGGCTGTTAATTCCACCAGGAAAGGAGAACAAGAAGAGCTTCAGAGACCTGGTAGCACTGAAACAGGGCCTCAAAGGATAGGGAGTATCTATCTCTCCACCAAAGAAAGGAAAGGAAATTCCAAATAAAGAAAGACACCAAGCACAGAACTATACCCACACAACAAACACAAGAACTCAGTGACCTTCAAATAGCACAACATCTCCATCACCTGACAACCACCCACCTCTAACCTGGTGGAACCTGCTTCAGTCTAACTCAGCAGCAGAAGGCTTTTCATCACCAGCCACTTATCTATCACATGTGCTGCTGTGAATGTGGGGCTTCATATAGACACAATGAAGATTAGCCTGGCCCTTGGGATGCTTATAACTTAATGGACCTACAAGATTATTACTATTTAACAATGTTTAAATAACTTGGACATGGGTAAATTCTGCTGAATGACACTCTACTTATTCAGATATGGTGCCAAGAGGACCCAGTGAATACCTTCCCTGTTCCTGTTTCAGGATCAGCTTTCAGTTTAAGGATGGAGCCTCCACTGGCTAAGCCTGTAGGGTCTACAACTCACACAAAGAAGAGACTAGAGAAGGCATTTGTCTTGTTTTTGAACAAAAGCATCAAGCAGATGGTGGATGTTCCAGTTATGTATTATCAATTTTTAAAAGAAGTGTTTCTCTTACCGGAGTGATGAAAACAATTTCCTGAAGCAGCTTTGCAAAAGCAGAAGCATAATGAGAACCGCCATCCCAGCAAGACACGACATTCCTATTTCCATCCAGAGCAGGGCTGTCACTGCGACAGCCTGCAGTGGCCCCACCCACAGACAGTGCAAGAACATCGTTACCTTAAAAGAGAAAGACAAAGCCTTCTTCAGTTCAGTTCAGTTCAGTCACTCAGTCGTGTCCGACTCTTTGTGACCCCATGAATGGCAGCACACCAGGCCTCCCTGTAAATTACTAACTCTCACAGTTTACGCAAACTCATGAGTCCGTGATGCTATCCAACCATCTCATCCTCTGTCGTCCCCTTCTCCTCCCACCTTCACACTTTCCCAGCATCAGGGTCTTTTCATATGAAATCAGCTCTTCACATCAGGTGGCCAAAGTATGGGGGTTTCAACTTTAGCATCAGTCCTTCCAATGAATACCCAGGACTGATCTCCTTGAGGATGGACTGGTTGGATCTCCTTGCTGCACAAGGGACTCTCAAGAGTCTTCTCCAACACCACAGTTCAAAACCATCAATTTTTTGACACTCAGCTTTCTTTATAGTCCAACTCTCACAGCCATACATGACCACTGGAAAAACCATAGCCTGGACTAGATGGACCTTTGTTGGCAAAGTAATGTCTCTGCTTTTGAATATACTGTCTAGGTTGGTCATAACTTTCCTTCAAAGGAGTAAGCATTTTTTAATTTCATGGCTGCAGTCACCATCTGCAGTGATTCTGGAGCCCAAAAGAATAAAATCAGCCGCTGTTTCTCCATCTATTTGCCATGAAGTGACAGGACTGGATACAATGATCTTAGTTTTCTGAATGTTGAGTTTTAAGCCAACTTTTTCACTCTCCTCTTTCATTTTCATCAGGAAGCTCTTTAGTTCTTCTTCACTTTCTGCCATAAGGGTGGTATCATCTGCATATCTGAGGTTATTGATACTTCTCCTGGCAATCTTGATTCCAGACTGTGCTTCTTCCAGCCCAGCATTTTTCATGATGTACTCTGCATATAAGTTAAATAAGCAGGGTGACAATATACAGCCTTGACGTACTCCTTTTCCTATTGGGAACCAGTCTGTTGTTCCATGTCCAGTTCCAACTGTTGCTTCCTGACCTGCATACAGGTTTCTCAAAAGGCAGGTCTGTTCTGGTATTCCCATCTCTTGAAGAATTTTCCACAGTTTATTGTGATCCACACAGTCAAAGGCTTTGGCATAGTCAATAAATCAGAAATAAATGTTTTTCTGGAACTCTGTTGCTTTTTCAATGATCCAGTGGATGTTGGCAATTTGATCTCTGGTTCCTCTGCCTTTCCTAAAACCAGCTTGAATATCGGGAAGTTCACTGTTCATGTATTGCTGAAACCTGGCTTGGAGAATTTTGAGCATTACTTTACTAGCATGTGAGATGAGTGCAGTTGTGCGGTAATTTGAATATTCTTTAGCATAGCCTCTCTTTGGGATTGTATAAAAACCAATAAGGACAGAGTGTAGAAACAATATGCTCTGAAGAAACAGACAGGAACCTAAATAGAAATGATCTCCTCACTGGGTTTTAAACCTGCTAAAGCAGAAATCCAAGTGTCCACCCCAGATGATGCTGTTCCAGGGCAGCACAGGGCTGACTTCAGGGATGTGCCAGGAGAATCAGACCAGCAGCAATGAAGGAATATGTGGATTTTGACCACAACACAGATGAGCTCAGGGCTTCCCCAAATGCTCTCCATCCCAGAGTTTAGCCCCCATCTCCCCTGGGCTCCCCAGCGTCCCAGGAAAGCCTGTATTATGGTACCTACTGCTCTCTCCAGTAATTACTTGTGTATTTACCTCCCTGATAGACTGTGGCTTCTATAGGGCAGAAACTAAGCTTTATTCACCCCTGAATGTGATTAGGGACCTTAGTTCATGTTTGATGAATGAATACTTGAAAGAGAAGTGTCTACTACAATACAGATCTGACCAACAGCTACGATGTTCTGGGTCATGTGATCTATGCTTAAGGTCAGTGGAAAAGAGTGTGTGGGGACATCAGAGAGGAGGTTGTGTCTGGGGACCACCCACTTGAAGGCTCCCTATGCAGCAGGCACTGAACAGGGCGCAGGGGAAAGAACAATCCCTGACCACCAGGCCATCATCTAGAGGAGGAGGAAGACAGTTCAACAACACCTACACCACGTGCCAAGAAGGGCCACTCCAGGAGGACCCTTTAGGACACTAACCAAGCTGGGCAAGAACACTGCTGCCATTTATTATTAGAAAAACAAAACTCTCACTTATGAAACAATAGATATAATTACATCGAATTTGCACACAGAGAAGTGAAAGTTGGATAAATAGAACATTTGTCTTACATCCTCAATGGAATCCTGGCTGACACCAAACGCTGGCACCTGGCATCCCAATAAGCTGAACCCAGTGAGAAGAACAGGACATGGAAGAGGATCCCTCAGGGGCGGCTTACCTGGTCAAACTTGTTCACATCGTTGGACAGCAGGTTGACTATCTGGCCTGTGGTGGTCTTCCCCATGGCTGGGCTACTCAGGCGAAGGGCCTGAAATGAGAGAGGGAGACAGAGATCCAGATTCCTAAGGTGATACCAAGTCATCTTAGAACATAACACAATGGAGCATGTGTTCTGGGGTCCTGAGTGGTCTCAGCAGGAGCAGGATGTGCTGACAGCAGGGCTCTAGGGACCTTTGTTTAGCCTCTAACTCCTCAGTGTGGCAGCAGCCCCAACTACAAGGACAGCAAAGGGAGGAACAGGAGGTAGAAGCAAAACCCACCCCCTGTTTCAGTGAACTTGGACCTGTCTGAAGGTTAAAGGGTGTAGGTTTAGACTTAGGAGACAACTAAGTAATTTTCAGCCAAATTAGATGAGACTGGAGAGGTTGCCTTAGGAAAGAAATTCCGAGATTGGATTCAATCATTCATCCTGTGGGTGACAATATTTAAACACTTTGGGCTTAGTTTCCTCATTCTGAAACGAGCAAGTATGATGTTCAAAACACTGTTCCTGTGAGGAAACTGTGGTCTTGATGCCAGTCTTCTGATTTTACAAAATACACAACCCGTGTTGCTCAATCCCTTTATTTAGTAAGATAAATGCCCAAGAGATCTGAAGAAGCTGAAAAGACACCAGGAGCTGCTTCAACAGACCACCAACTAGAGCCACTAATCCAAATAAAATGTCATACTTTATAAGAAACTTTTTCTTTACTCCTCAAGTTAAAGAAGAAAACAATGATCAAGTGAGAAGGTAAAATGATATAACCACAATGGAAGAGAATATGGAAGTTCCTCAAAAATTAAACATGACATTAGCATACAATACAGCAATTACACTACCAAGGATACACTCAAGAAAACTAAAAACACAACCTTGAACAGACAATTTGTACACTCATATTCACAGCAGCAATGTTCACAATAGCTAAAAGGTGGAAACAACTGTCCACTGACAGATGAGCAAACACACAGAATGTTGCATAGGCCTACAGTGGAAGATTATTGAGCCTTAAAAAGGAATTAAGTTCTGACACCTGCCACAACATGGATGAACCTTGAAGACCTCGTGCTACAGAGCATAAGCCTCACACAAAATGACAAACACTGTATGATTCCACTTACATGAAGTACTGAAGTACTCAAATTCACAGAGATAAGAAGTAGCATGGTGCTGGGTGTGGGGAGAGGGGTTGGGGAGTTAGTGTTTAATGGATGCAGAGGTTCAGTTTGGGAAAAAGAAAAAGTTCCAGAGATGAATAATGGTGATGGCTACACAACAATGTGAGTGTACCTAATGTCACTAAATGCTGTACTTAAAAGGAGTGAAAATGGTCAACTTTACACTGGGTGTATTTTACCACCACCACCACCACAATGATCAAAAGCCAAAGGTAATTTTACCAAAGCTGTGGAAATGGCAAGTCATTTTTATATACGATACCTCCTTCACAATCATTCAAAATTTAGCTGCTAAGAGCACGAAATGCTGAATGGGTCATTTTAGGAGTGGAATATGTGCAGCCTTAGAGACCTGCTGGAGATCTGCCCCAGCCTGGAATCCATGGTCAGAACAAACTATGGCTACAGGCTTAGCAGCCGCTCCATTTCTGATGCCCAATCTGATTCCTCCCCAGGACCAGGGATCAGGAGGTGGGGCCTGAGCATGAACCACAGAAGTTCAGAGGGGCCTTTCAGAGCTGCTCGGCAGCACCAGCTGTGCCCTAAAGAATCAGCCCACCTGTAACCTGAAAAGAAGTGTCTTGTTTCTGCACCCCAGCAGGACTCTAGATGCAAGGCTGTACATGAGGAAATTTGTCTTTTCCAGGTTTCTGGAATTTCAAGTTATGTCTATGTTATAATCCCCATAATTCCTGACTTCATATAGGGCCAACATTTAGGTAAAATTAAGGCAGTAAATGAGCTTCTTGGGAGAATATTTACATTCACTTAAGCCAATGTGCCAGGTCAGATCACATTTCCCAAAGGCAAGATTCCAAAGTGTGGTGGGAAGAGGAAGAAACACAGGTAGACAATGGCTCACCTGTGCAGCAAAGTGTGAGCTTTCACTAAACCATCACCTCACACCTAACTTAAGGTTTCACAACACGGTTTGGGTAAAATTTCACAACTATTATGAGAGTTAAGTATGATCTATAAAGACAAACATTTAGCCAATTTGTGGGGAAATCTGAGTATCCATCTCCTAAATGGTTAAAGATGAAACAGAATACCAAAGATGATGATAAATGACAGTGAAGACCTCTGACTGCAGTATTTGGGCACAGTTGCAATTTCCACATCACCCAGAAGGAAAGCAGCTCAGATGCTGTTGTCAGACAAGACAGTGAGATGCCAGGTCCCCAGTTTCACACAGTTCTGAAAAGTACAAGACTCTGCTCAAGGAAAGATGAGGAGAAAGACATCTCACTTACTGCTGAAAAAAGTATTCTGAAGAAGCAGAAGCTCTAGATAAGCAGCAACCAGGTAAAAGAAGCAATATTTTCAATTTAAGCTGCTTGGTTTTATCTTTCAATGAGGACTTTATTTATTAATAAAAAATGCATACGTTTAAGGTTACAACATGATACTTTGGTATAAATACACACTGGAAAATGATTACTGTAGTAAAACCACTTAAAGTATCCACTACGTAATATAGTTATCCTATTTCACATGTGTGGTGAGAACATTTAAGATCTACTCTTTTGAAAATTTCAAGGATACAATACAGTCAAATAAGGATTTTTTTTTAAACAGTCTAAGGCAAAGACATATCCAGGATCAAGTTTATACTAAGCCCTTCAGCTCTTGACACTGATATACCTGTGGCAATACCTTTGTAAAGATACCTGAAAGCCTTACTCTTTTTACACTAGTTTAGACAAGGCTAAACTATGGAATAATTTCATGGCATTCCTCAATACAAAATCACTAAACACATTAAATCAGTTCTTATTAAAACTGCTACAATGCATACTAAAAATAAAAGGAAATATTGTATTAAAATAATTTAAATGAAGAGCAACAAATTCTCCCTAGAATTAATAAAACAATGTAAAATTTCAAGTTTCATCTCAAATATCCTATTTTCTTTCATACCATTAACAAAAATTATCTATAAAATATAAGGAGTGAGTCTATATTTAGCATGAATTATCTTTATATTTTCCCCTAGCAAACATAATTATATTGAATATAATTAGATGGATCTTTTAAAATTAGAATCATTACCTTTATCAAATACATTCTCTGCTCTTAGATATAGTTTTATAGATCCAATCTCTGAAGTTCACTTTTAAATACAAATTTGATGTAACTGAAGGTATTAATGAACGACCACAAAAAATTTCCATAAACAGCACTATGGGATTTGGGCATGAAGACACTGAAAATCAACTTGATACTTTTAATTCTTGAATATTAATGTAATATTTTACAGTACAAATTTAGTGGTTATTATGTGACAGCCTATGGTTAAAAGTTGTTAAGGACAGCCCACACTTGATCTCAAAAGAAAACTTTTCATTATTTATTGGTAAAGCTTGCTTCAACAACAACAAACTTGGCTTGATGCAAAAGCAAGCTTCTCTAGGAAGGTGTAAACGATCCCAGTTACAAAATTCGTAATTTACAGAGAATTTTCCCCAAATGTTCCTGATCCCTCAAGAGAGGTACACACCGTGGTACCGAGTGACACTCACCTTGCGGTAGATCATATGGCACACGGCTACTCTCACCCTCATCCCCACACGCTGCATGTGGTAGAAGCACAAGTGGTGCAGAACGGCCCACACGAGCACGCAGGCGCTCAGCCCTGCCGCGTAGCCGTAGGCTTCGTGCAAAGCGGCAGAATCGGAAAGATGGTACTTTTCAACATAGCTAATCATTTTCCCCAAAAATATGGGTTGAACTACTCTGGTGCCTTCCTAAAAGAAAAGAAAAAAGTCTTAATTAGAAATGTCAGTTTTTCTTTACATAAGATTTACTTTTATCATTAGCATATTTAAAATACATTTTGACAAAATGCTACATTCGTGACTAATTTAAAAGAAAAGTATGCAGATTTATTATCTCCTATAAGACAAGCAGGCAACAGTTTAACCTTAAGGCAAAATTTTCCATTCAAACATAGTAAAGCCTTAGTACATTGTGCTTAGCACCCCATGGATGCTCAACAAATATCACGAACAGGCTCAATACCAACTGAGCCTTAAGATGAATAAAGAAAAAGGTGGCAGAAGAAGAGGAAGAAATCTGCTTCCACAGGAACAAGCCTGCTGGCAGCCTGCCCCTGTCCCCCATACTCTCAATGTCCCAGCCCAATAGAAAGTCAATGTGGTTCACATATGGGAGACACGCTTTCATCACCTTCTTCATGAATCCTTATGAAGCGAGACACTGGCACAAACACATCCACCCTTTTCTACCCCAAACTCCACACGTAGATCCAGGGAATGGAAACCAGCTTTGGCTGGAGTACCACAAAGAAACCAGGTTTGGCAGCTCTGCAGGCTCTCAGCTCCCGAGAGCACTGCCTCACTATGCCTCTACCCTCTAGAAGTTGGAATGTTCCTTGGAGTAAAAAATTAAACATGGTGGAGGCCAAGCTAAAAAATCATGTCTCCATAGTTCTTGATCCACCATCCACTGAAGTTGGTGGTTTGGAAGAAATGTTACCAATCCTCTCTTTCCCAAGGCCTACACCGATTGACTCAGAGTGCACTGAGGCTTCCACCCTGAGTAAGACTTAGGGAAAGTAAGTTTCTTTCCCAAAGAAAAAGGCAAAGGAACGGCAACACCTACCCACCCTGCCAAACAGCCACTCCACCTCACAACCTACTTCCTCTCTCTAGTCACCCCTTGAAGGCCCCCTTCTTCTTAGGTCCCCTTCTTCACCTTCAAGGAAAATCACTCAACAATCCAAGTTACCAAAACTAAACGCCTTGGGCTGCAATATCATTTCCTCCACAGACTTCTCAAAAGACAAAATGTCAAAAGTTTGGAAGTCTTTCAGGAACAAGGCTTTTCCTTTTTTGGCAATCCCGCCTTACTAACACAGACAGGGTAAGCTTTGCTTACCTGACCAGTATGCTTTGATAGCTCTCTTCTGTCTGTCTGAAGCTAAGGAACCCACACACAAGAGGAGGGAAGGAGAATCCATAACACCAAACACCAAAAAAAAAAAAAAAAAAAACAAGTATTTTCTGCTCAGCCAACCAGTGGTTGATCAGGATATTTATCAAAAGATGTCCCCGTCCCTCACATGGGGGTCTCATTAAACCTTAACATTCCTGTCTTGTTCTACACAAATGGACACATGCGCACACACATGTTAACAGGCTGCACCAACTGCCTCTCCCTCCATGAACTCATGGAGATTTTCATCCACGATAGAGGATAAAGGGAACACTATTTAGTTGAAGAAGTGTAAGTAAGATGATCAGACCTGAGTAAAATATAACTGATACATTTCCACAATGTCCTGTCATCCATCCCAAGAGGCACAGAGAGCTCTTGGAAGAGTCCTTCACACAGTGGATTGTCAAACACACTGTTTACAGTTTCCTGCGATGGAAATGTGGAGGCTCACACAGAGAAGCAAGAACATCAAACTGTACACACGGGCAGTCCCAGCCCAGGTGCTGCCAAGGGCAGTCCAGTGCTGGAGCCACAAACCACCAGAAGCCCAGCAGTAATATCTGCCATCCAAAACTTTCCTGAAACTTATGATTCTGTTTGGGAAATACTGTTGCCTGTTACTCAGCTCTCCATTTGAGCCCAACATCCTTGTAATTATAGGAGAAATAAGAGTAATAGCACTCACCTAAGATAATATGGATAAATTCAATAAATCCAGCAAACAGGAGTGTAAATAAAGGCAGGTCATTACTGCCTAAGCACATCTGGAGTTTTTCACTGAGAAACAATATTTAATAACCTAGTTGAGGGACTTCCTTGGTGGTCCTTTAGCTAAGACTCCACACTCCCAATGTAGGGAAACTGGGTTCGATCCCTGGTGAGGGAAGTAGATCCCACATGCAGAAACTAAGACCTGGCACAGCCAAATAAATCAATATTAACAAAACAAAACCAAAAAACAGTTGGAGAAATAGCCTCATTAAGGTATAATGCCACTTCATGGCTCATATCTTCCACTCATCTATGAATTCTTTTTATTCTTGATAATGATTATTATTTAATTGGGATAGAAAATTTCGTATCTTTCAAAAAGATAGCAAAGGACTTCAAACATGAACTGTTACTGATGCAATTTGGGGGGAGAGTCATTTATTATTTTGGGACTTTCTCCAGTGGCTCAATGGTAAGGAATCCATCTCAATACAGGAGTCACAGGAAATGCAGGTTGAATACCTGAGTTGAGAAGATCCTCTGGAGGAGGAAATGGCAACCCACTCCAGGATTCTTGCCAGGATAACCTTATGGACAGAGAAGCCTGGCGGGTTACATTCCCTGGGGTCACAAAGAGTCAGACACAACTGAGTGACTGAGCACACACACACAACTTTGCCTCCAGCAAGGAGCTGTCACGGCAATTCAGAGAAGTGATGAAAAGTATAACATACAAGGAATTTCCATTCTGGCATAAGTTGCAACTATGGAAAACAGAAAATTGATATTATGCTCCATATGAAAAATAGCAAGTAAAAAACAATTTTCCAGTAATTTCTCTCAAAAAGAAAAAATAGAAAGCAAAATAATGAATAGCACAAAATTATGAAAACAAAACCCCAAGTACATATACAGAGTAAGAAGACACATATTAAATATGATTCTTCAAAGCTTCCAGAACACACAGGGCAGACGTGACTGAGGCCATGAAAGGTAGACTGAGTAAATCCATCCCCTCCACACACAAAGAAAGGTTAGAGATGGAGAGCCGGACAGCTGGCAGCAGCATTTGTAATCTGTGAGTGTTTCCATTTCTGACATCTGGTAAAACTGTCTGAGGCAAACCAGGCAAAAGTTTGTCCAGCTACCAGAAGATTAACTCCTGCATATGCTCAATGTTCTAGTCCAAATATTAACTCCAAATGAAACGGTGGTGTGAATCCCAAGGGTAGACTGAATTTCAGAAGACTCTGCTTGCCTTGGAGAGTCTCTCAGAGAGGCAAGGAGTGGCTGTGGCTCACCCTGGGGACACAGACACTGGTGGCAGCCATTCCTGGGAGCTGCCCCCACCACATGTACACTGGTGTGGGCAGACACCACCAAGGGATTCTCTCATCTGTACATTCCCGATTCTCATCATCAACTAATAAGAAATAAAACAACTGAGAAAATATTCATTATCAATCATGAAGCTAACCGAATTAAAACTTTCTTGATAAGCAGGAACAAGGTCAAACACTGTCCCTTAAACCTTTCCTCTCTGACATCAATCTATACCACATGCATATTCTTTCCACAAACCAATTGAGAATATAGTTCTTATTCTTTCACAAGAATTCTTCACAGCTCTGAAATCATAAAGGATCTTAAAAAGAGCTGAACTTAATACCGCAACATCCATTATTCAGGATTATCTGACAGTCTGAGTCTCTGAGGCAGACTTTTTATTTTGGCCACACCCTGTGGCATGTAGAATCTTAGTTCCCAGTCCAGGGATCAAAAACCCTCATATCTGCATTGGGTACATGGAGTCTTAACCACCGGACTGTGAGGGAAACTGGTGGTAGGCATTTCTTGATAGAGTCCTTGGTATTCAGCCTCCTGAAAGCACCTGATATTGGGTCCCACCTTTTGCTTCTTAGGATAACTTCTTGCAGGGTTCAGTTAGAAACTAGAACTTCTGCAGTGGATAGAGTTCCTCCTCCAAGTTAAGGTACTTGAAACATTTCTCACCCAATTTCCTCACATCTCATTCACGGAAATAAACACACAAAAATAGAAGCAAGCTAACAAAGAAAAACACTTGAGTGAAACATATAAGAAGAAAAGAGTGAGCTTGTAGGGAAAAGTTGAACATGCAGTTAATCTTTAGAACTGGGGGAGTTCTAATGAGGTAAATAAAACTGGAGCCTATTATACAGAGTGAAGTAAGCCAGAAAGAAAAACACCAATACAGTATATTAACGCATATATACGGAATTTAAAAAGATGGTAATGACAACCCTGTATGTGAGACAGCAAAAGAGACACAGAGGTATAGAACAGTCTTTTGGACTCTGTGGGAGAGGGATGGGGGGATGATTTGGGAGAATGGCATTAAAACATGTATAATATCATATAAGAAACGAATCGCCAGTCCAGGTTCGATGCAGGATACAGGAAGCTTGGGGCTGCTGCACTGGGATGACCCAGATGGATGGTATGGGAAGGCAGGTAGGAGGAGGGTTCAGGATGGGGAACACATGTACACCTGTGGCAGATACATGTTGATGTATGGCAAAATCAGTACAATATTGTAAAGTTAAAAAAAAAAAGAAGAACTGCGGGAGTTCTAAAGTAGAGTTGAGAAAAATCCAAAGATGAGGAGAAAAAGCAGTGAATCTGCGAAATCATACCCACCAGCATTCTAGATATCCTAACCTTCACTCCTCTTTTACACAGTGGTCTTCATCCTGACTGCACCTTAGAATCACCTGGGTGGGGATAAGGGCACTCTGATGCCCGAGGTCCAGCCTCCAGAAACTGGTTTAGGTTCAACTGATTAGGGTGGAGCCTGAAGATTCCTCTCCCTGGAAGAGTCTGGATGCAGAAACTAACCCCATGTAAGCATCTGCTAACCTCCACTCTTGCATTGTCTTTGCATCTGAGCCTGGAATGGCTACAGACCTGCTATGAAGGAGTTACAATGATCACAAAGAGTTTTAACCAGAGTCCCATGACACATTTCATGCTTCCAGAAAAATCTTTATAAACCCAAGTCCAGAGATTACAGCATTGAAATTGAAAATTTTCATTCTGCACGGTAGGAAAACTAAAATTTCAGATAAAACCATATTTAAAAAACATTAATAAACAGATGAGTCAAAATTAGCCTGGAAAGTTATCTCTAAAAGGACAAGGAGAATTAGAATAGAGCTAACAAGGATATCAGCCTTCTTTAAAAGTAGCCTTGTCTTGATTTTGGAATCATGAAAGCATTATACAGAATTATAATTATAAAAGAACTAATTTTTTGAAAAGCAATTCCTAAAATTTCAGAGTAAATTTAAATAAAACTACCTATATATCTACCCATCCTGTTGGTTCAAAGAGCCATACAAAAAAGAACTATCAAAAGTGGTTTTAAACAAAACAATTTGAAAACACATTCTCTGCATGATACACCCATGTGAAGACAGAATAACTGCAAAAGATAAATTTTATGTTTTCAGAAGTCACATTATAAGGTAAAACAAATAAATAATTATGTTGATATCATTGAGAATTGGGCTTAGATATGGGACAAAGAGAATAGATGATGGGAGAAAAGAGATACAGATGTAAGCAAAATAAGATTAAGTAAAAAACTAGTGTCCTGTATCTGATTTGGATTGGAAACACCCATATAAACATATTTGTTTACCTTAAAAATGTATTCTAACTTGGTCTAACGAAAAAAAGCCAAAAAACAATAAGCAAGAGCAATATCCCCTCTAACATCCAGATTATAGTCTTTAAATACCATTTCACACTAAAAGAAGACAGGGCTGCTTGGAGAAATGGATGATTCCAGGGCTGAGCAAATGCTGTACAAAATGAACTAGAAACATCCTGTCACACCAAAAACAAAACAAAAAAAAAAACAAGCAAAAAAAGACATTAAAAAAAAAATAGCCAAGACTTCTAGAGTGTGTGCAAAAGACTTAGGACCCAACCTGAATATACTCCCACTGCCCAAAGATGGCCCAAGGTTGATATAAGCATAACAAATAAAATGGACTGAAGCAAATCAGAAATGCTTAAATCCATGAGCTCAAACTGACATTCACAAAACCAAACCAAACAACCAACCATGAAAACTCACTAGTCCCTCTCCTCACTAGAGGAGAACCAATTCCCCATTTTGAAAACAGGTTTTAAAAACGGAAAAAATTATTCTCCCTACTCTCCCTATAAACACTATAGTTCAGTGTTAACTAAAGAGCTTAGAGCATCCCCACTTTGCAACCCTTAATAAATTAATGGACCTTGAGCAAGGATCATGAATAGCTCCAACATCACACACACACACACACACAAAAGATGTTATATACCTTATAAGGGGGATATACAAGCCTACCTCCTACATAGACGAAAGGCGTGAAGAAAATCCAAATGAGCTGTATCGAACTTCTAGACCTAAACATCTACCTAAGGTGCCAGAGGAACAAGTTAATTGAGACAGGGGGAGATGCGATCAGCCAAATCCAGACTGTGGGAATCTCTACAGGTCAAACAACCTACAAGCTTGGGGGTGGAGGGGAACAGAAAGGCAATCTGAATAACCTGCGTCAGCCAAGTGTACCTTATTTAATACTGCTTCCAACAGAAGAGGGGAAAAAAGACAACTGTGAGCACTGGCTAGATACTAATGGTATTAAAGTTAATATTTATGCATAAAACAATAAAGTGAAAGTGAAGGCGCTCAGTCATGTCCAACTCTTTGTGACCCCATGGACTGTAGCCTACCATCTTCCTCCAACCATGGGATTTTCCAGGCAAGAATACCGGAGTAAGTTGCTATTTTCTTCTCCAGGAAATCTTCCCAACCCAGGGATTGAACCTGGGCCTCACACATTGTAGGCAGATGCTTTACCATCTGAGACACAAGGGAAGTCTATAAAAATAATGTTTCATGTAAATATGTTTAGTGGGGGGAGATTCCACATCTTTTAAAGATACATACTAAAATATCTATGGATAAAAATGATTTGATGTCTTGGAACTTCTTTAAAAGAATCTTGGGAAGTGAGGGTGAGTTTCAGATGAATCAAGACTGCACATTATGGCAATTATTGAAGCTGACTTAGGGTGACATAGGGGCTTATTTCCCTTTACCCTTCTGAGTTCTTAACTGAGGATCCCTGTAATGAATGACAGAATATCAAGAGAAAATCAAACAGAAGTTTATTAACATGTATATTTCTGATATACATGTGAAATATCAAGAAGAACTGAGTAACTCCCTGAGATAGCCCAAGCCACCACTTTAAATGCCATCTCCCCCTAAAGACAAAAGAAAAGGTGATGGAGCGCCAATGAGAGGTTAGCAGGAGAAGCAGCTTAAACTACAGCAGGGTTGGGTGTGTTATACAGATTTCATCCTTCTTGAAGACTGTCCTTCAACAGGATTCTGCTGTGATTTAGAGCCATCCTTCTTTTTCTGGTACAGAGAGGGAGACACCTTTACAAATGGAGATTTCCTTTATCTGTGTAAATGTCCCTCAGAAGAATAACTTCTACTCTGTCTTCAGAGTTTCTCCTGTGTCTATTTCTGAAAAACACAACCAACTCACAACAATTTTTCTGCCAGAATGCCCTATTCTGGAGTGACACGTTGTGTTACCCTTTCATTCTATTCTATTTTTGTATTTTTGAAATGTTCTTAAAAATCTACAGGAAATTAAAAAGGAAAAAAAAAACACTATAGAAATCAGGTGACAGAGGGGCCAGAGCTGTTTCTAGAAAAGCAGCTCCTCTTGGCTCTGAGCCTCAGTGGAGGCTGTGGGAGGAGAGGACAGAACACAGAGAACATGGGTCTAGCAGTCAGAGCACAGTGCCTCAGAGACCAGGTCGGCCACCTGCCAGTCACAGGACCCCAAGCCCACCGTGTGCCCTCTTCGGCCCCCAGGTCTTTATCTGTGAAAATACCTGCCTTGCCTCCCTCAGAGGACTCCTGGGACAACTAAATGAGTTACAACAGCTCAGAGTGCTCTGAAACCACCATAAAAACAAAGGTTTTTCATCACTTTTATTATTAGAAGTCCTGGTAAGAGATTTATTCTTAATGGCAGAGGCTGGATTCACAAAGGCTTGGAAAACTCATTGTTCCTCACAGGAGACCACAGTGGAACAAGAACTCTTGAGAAAAGTCATGTGTAAAACCAAATTTTCTAGACTATAAAGTTTCACTTCTACCCAGATTGCTGCAATTTTTAACCATTATGAATGCAGTCTTTCAAAAAGAGTCTCCCACTTCCCTGACTACATAAAGAAAATGGATTGAAGGGGATGGAGGAAACAAGTGAAATAGGTGAGGGAACTTAAGAGGTACAAACTCCAAATTATAAAATAAGTAAAAGGGGACTGGGGACAAAAAATAAATATATAAACTTTTAAAAATAAGTAAATCATGGAATTATATAACATAGGAAATATATTCAATAATATTGGAATAATTTTGCATGGTGACAGTTGGTAACTACACTTATCATGTACTGTATAAAATATTAAATCACTAATGATGTATACCAGAAACTAATATAACATTGTAAGCCAATCATACTTCAATTTTAAAAAATTATTTTAATTTTACATTAAAAATTTACATATGCTTAGAAAAAGAAAAGAAGGTGGATATAAAACCCTAATTTATAACTCAAGGTCATCACTGTGGATATTACTAACACCTAAAATTCTGGGAGTTGGTGATGGACGGGGAGGCCTGGCATGCTGCGATTCATGGGGTCGCAAAGAGTTGGACACGACTGAGCGACTGAACTGAACTGAACTGAATGGCTAATGGCTAATGTTATGCTCTCAGGAACCAGCAGGGCGCACACAGCAGGTCTGCTCAGCAGGTCTCCTTCTGCTTGGCTCAAGGCCCCCTCCTTCTCTCCCTTGCTGTGTGGTCCTCAGTGGTTGCTGTCAGCCCACAGTGTCTTTGCCACCAACAGACACTCCCCAGACTCCTGGGTTGAGCAAAGTGAGGGACACATGCAAGAAAGGATTGGGAAATAAATGCAAAGACCACTCAGCTCTTGGGGAACCAGCCGTGAGTCGAGGCACAAAGCCCACTGTGGGATGCAGAGGATTCTGTTTACTTCCTGCCCATTAGCTGAGCTCCAAAGTGAACATTTACACACACACATGCTTCCCACAGCCTCCACCTGGACCAGAGGCCATCAGCAAAAGTGGCTTCAAACAAAGGCCAAGTGACCAGACAAGGCTGGGCCACTTCTAAGAGTCCTGGGAAAAGGACACAACTCCCGGCAACACCTCCCCTCTCAGGGGAAGGGACTGGGTGAACCCACTCTGGCTCTCTGAGGTCACCCCACTTACACAGCAGCAATGGAGACCTCACCTTTCAGAGAGAAGCACTGATGACCTGGGGAGGTGGTCTCTGTGACTCAGGCCCAGGCAGAGGCTTCAGGCTCCTCCTCTCCACCCTGAGGGCCCCAGGCAGGTGGGGACCTGTCCTCTCCACCCACAGTACCCGTGGAGGTGCACACAGGGGCCAGGAGTGCTGGGAGCGCTCCGGCTGTTCTGTTCTAATTAGGGGTGACCGGCAAGTGCTCCACAGCCTGGTACTTGTTTCTCTGAGGGGTAGAGAAACTCCTCAGTTCTCAAAGGACAGCCCATGGAATTCTCCAGGCCAGAAAACTGGAGTGCGTAGCCTTTCCCTTGTCCAGGGGATGTTCCCAACCCCGGGATCAAACCCAGGTCTCCCTCATTTCAGGCAGATTCCTTACCAGCTGAGCCACAAGGGAAGCCCTTCTCATAGGACAGAGGTTTTCATATGTCAAAATCCTAAAACCCTAAAAGCCTCACTCTGGACTGGCATCACCCTGCTTTCTCCCACTGGTGCTGCCAGGAGTACCTGGGAGGCCCTGCTCGTGCTGTGGGTGGAAAGACCGCACTTCTTGGGATCATGGATGATCCACAGGGCATTCTGTGCACCTGAGGGATTAAAAGAGGGCTGGAGATCAAAAATGAAACATGTTTGTGTTTTAGAAAATCCTGGGCTGAGTTTAGATCTTCCACCATCTAAAATATAAAGAGTAACAAGCAGTATAGATTGATCACAACACAGGAAGTTGCTTCATAAAATCAATTATTTAACTAACTAGCACTGCTACTAGTACTAGCAGTACTGCCACACAGATGAGCCCCTAAATTTAAACTCCCCACTTCTCCGCCATGACCACCCAGAGACCAACCTCCTGAAAGGGCCCAGGGCTCTACCAGTTGCACGTTATGCAGCCCCAGGCCTGGCCTTCCTGGACCCCAGCAGGAAGTATTAATGGGGCTGGACAACTTTGAAATCAACACTCCCAGCACCACAGTGGGGAGGATTCCATCTCAGGAAGAACCCCAGATCCTGTGGCCTCTCTCTCTATGTCTGTTTCTCCCATGAGCTGCCACAGCCAAGACCCAGAACTCATATTAGAATGGGATCCATCCAAGGCTTAGTGACCCCACTCAAGGGGCTAACAGCCCAGAACAGCAAGAAAAACCAGTAGCTCAGTTCAAACCCAGCCACATGGGCTCTGCTTTGAACCCACCTGACTTTAAGACTCTTTTGCATCTTGTACCAAAGAGAAACTAGAGAACAAGGGACAGCAGAAAGAGACCTGCTCCAGGATATGATCCAGCATTAAACCCTGAGGCCACTCATCCAACCAGGCACCTGGCATGAGCCACAGGCAGACACTGAGGCCCCAGGGTTTCCTGATAAGAATTCATGAGAGCTCTGCTGTCTGAGGTCAGGAAATCCTGCACAAACAGGCCACACCAGCTTGCCACCTGTGTATTTCAAACAGACTTACTGTGACTATGCGGAAATTCCATGACTGGGACAGCTGCACACGGGACAAAGAAGGGCTGGGGCAGCCTGACGGGCTCCTGCTCCCTCTCCCACTCCTGTCCTTCACAGGGCACTGCAGTAGCTAGGTGGTCAGTGCCCTCTCAAAGGCGGCATCCTGCCCCACATACCTGTCCCACCCTCTGGCACAATGGCCAATCCTCTTCTGAAATCAGTGAGAATTCCATCCCCCAGGGCCATCCAGTCACCTGGGAGCTGACAGATACTCTGGTCTCTCCAGTTGTGTGGGGTGGACTTCACCTGCCCAGCTGCCCAGCTTCCCACTGCCCACAGTGCCCTTCAGTCCAGCGCAGCCTTTAAACAAGAGCCACGCCTCCCACCTGTAAACCACCTGGCCCACCCACCACACCCCCAACACAATGGACTGAGGACAGTTCACACCTTCTCCACCTCCTCCATTCCTTTCACAGCACCTGCATCTTCCACCCGTCCTGCTCTCACACACTCACACGCCGCCCGTGTCCCTAAGGCAGCGCTAAGGGACCACAGAGAGCACGAGCCCCCCAGGGGGGTCTGCAGCAGACCCCCAGCAGGCTCAGCCAGAACAGGGCGGCTGACGGCACTGTGTCCCCAGGTGGATTGACCTCTGGGGGATCTTGACCCAGGATCTTCAGGGTCACAGGGGTCACTGACCTCACATCTTTCTGCCTCTGGTTTGCCCTGCACATTCCCTCCTACACCCTCTGCCAATGCCAGGATACCAGGATCCCCCTTCAACCAGGAATCTGCTCCCACAACCAGGGAAAGAAAGCAGTGTGGAGGGTGCACAGAATTCACGGTGAAGCTGGAGCTCCTCCCCACGGGGGCTTTGCTCACAGTTCCAGCCCACGGGGAAGGGGGCAGCCTGGGGAAAGGTGTGCTCTTAGAAGTTCTGGGCAGCTATGGTCCAGATGCTGGGTTCTGTTCCCCTGGAAGAGGAAAGGCGATGATATCTTCTTAGAGAAGCATTTATCAGATGTGACCTGGTCAAGGTAATAATTTTTACCTTGTTAAACTATAACAAAGCGCCATAAAAGGTACTTTATTCTAGGCTCGGGTCCAAATTACCTTCCTCTAAATCACAGGGCACATATTGCCTGAGGCTGTTGGAATCTTCTTTTGGTCAAAGATCAGTCAGCGTTTATACTGAACACCAGGAACTTTCTACCATAATATAAAATGTCTTTTATTTCAAGGCCATCCTTCCACAACACTCTTTAACCAGTTAAAAGAACAACAGTAACCCCTGGAGTCCAGTTCTCGCCATTCTAAAGATGAATACAACCTCTGAGCTCTATCATGTTTCCATGAGGGTTTATCCTCAGACCTTAGACCACTGGCCTCTCTCCCCACGGTCCCGTCCACCTCAGTACAGAGGCACATACACCAAAAAGCAGTGCACAGTATGAAAATCTTTTACCTCCAGAAATGTAAACATTCCCCAAATTAAATAGGATTTCCAGTAACACTTTATGACTGCTTTCATTAAGGAAGGCTCCTGTGCATCCTTCTGGGCTCGCTTCACTTCTTGATCCCAGTACCTGTGATACAAAACAAAGCACAGTAAAGAACAGCGTGTCCACCAAAGGGAAAATGGGAGAGGGACAGAGGGGAAGATAAGCCTTCACTACAGGGCACTCTATGGCTGCCCCATAGATGCTGGCTAACTGCTCACAGGGCTCCTAAAAGATAAGCAGTGCAGACTCTGAAGCACCAGAGAAACAGGCTTTGAGGCAAAAGTTCCAGATTCTGGAAACAAGTTCCTGCCAAGATTTGCTGGATTCACAGGTCACAAGCAGCTCAGGTGGGCAGACTCCCTCCTCCAGGGACCCCACCTACGGGGATAGAGCTCAGCCTCCAGAGCCGTGGCTGTGGGCTCCCTCCATGCCCACAGATGCACAGGGAACGCGGGCCTCCAAAGTGGGCTAAGCCCAGGGTCAACTGAGTGGCTGAGCGTGCAGTGTCAGGAGAGGAGTCTCAGAAGAACCCAGAGGAAGGCAAAGCCTCCCTCAAACCTTTAGCCCCACGTGGAAATTCTCACTCTTTCTCCCCTTGCCCCTGATGTCTGTGCTCACCCTTGCAGCTCTTCTCCAAGGTGCTGGGAGCGATCTTCTGGAAGCACCGAGTACATGTCATCTGGTTCTAATTTCCGTTTGTGACCAATTTTAAACAAGGGGTTTAGCCACCTGTTAAAAATTAAAAGGAGAGTGACATATATCCAAATCACACATCTCTAATTATAAACCTACATTCATGGACATTGTTAAAAAAAAGTCTACATTTTAAATATATAAAGATATGGGGAAAATTAGATATATGCTTACAAACACACATACATTCTAGGTATAGGAAAGTCATGCTGGCTTATATATTACATAATTAAAGCAGCCTTTTTGTGGCCTACTGAACATACATTGTACATCTGCTTTAATTATTAAGAAAAAAAAAATGTTTAGAAATCAAATAAAGTAACAGTGGGTCAGGCATGCAGAATAGAGCTGAATGGCCATTGTGGGTAAGGCTGCAGATATGTTCCTGTATTACTGAGGACTTAAATCTTCTGAAATGTATCAGATTGAAGGATACCTACATGCACTAGTGGTAAAGAATCCGTCTGCTAAAGCAGGAGATGTAAGAGATGCTGGTTCGATCCCCAGGTTGGGAAGATTCCCTGGAGAAGGAAATGGCGACCCACTTCAGTGTTCAAACCTAGAAAATCCCATGGACAGGGGAGCATGGTGGGCTCCAGTCCATGGGGGCACAGTCGGACATGACTGAAGTGTCTTAGCACCAGTAATATTCAAAGAAGTTGCAAACTTGAGGTCTCAAGGTCTCCTTAGATCAGTTGTCAACACAGAGAAGTTTTTACAGGGAGTTATCTTATGGACACAACACCCTGAGTCTAACAGGCTCTGGACCCGAAACTACTTACAGTCCTGTCAGACTCCCCTCAGCCAGAACACTCATGTGAGCCTCTTTCTGAACCCAACCTTCTGAAGACAACCTCAAGATAAGTAATAGCTTCCCAACTAAAATGCGATTGATTCTTCTTATGGTCCTCCTCAGCATCACTCTCGGGAAAATTCATTTATTTTTAAAAGTAACATTCAAACATCCAAAAGGGCTGGAATTTTACTGATTGTTGGATCTGTCACCATCAGCCTCAGTTGGGGAATAAATATTGCTCACCAGACTTTCAGGGAACTTTAGCTGACAATATCACCAAACTACGGTTTAATTCCGCCATGCCCAGGTTTCTGCCCAGGGACATCAAGGTTGCCCCCACTGCCACCACACCCCTTCAAAGACATATGTGTTAGTCAAATCCCTGTTTTCTGGGGGTCCAACCAACCATTTACTATGAGCCCTCCACCTACAGGCATGGCCGACTCTAGATAATTACCATGCTTAAGGGCTCTGGGGACAGGATCATACCAAACGTGGAGGGGCCTGGCCATGCGCAAGTACCCTGGATGGAAGGGCACCACCATGAGCCTAAACAAGACTCAATAAAATTCAAAGACCGTGTGTGTGCCCCTGAGGGATGTTTGTTCCTTGAGGACCTTGTAGCAAGGGCCACCCATGTTGGGCCATCAACCATCTCCAAGAAAACTACCAGGGGACACTGGGCTATATGTGGTTCACACCCAGATCAAGGTTACATTCAGATTTTAATTACACTTGCACAACCTGTGAATCAAAGGGGGCCATTCATCTAGTCAGGAGGGGTGCTGGACTGGTAATAGCAGTTGTCACTCTTGTAGGATCCCTGGTGAGCCTAGCATGAGAAAGAATTTATAATACCCTAAGTATAAAAAAAAGAAATTAAAAAAGTCAGAGACTGGCCTAGGTAAGTAGAGAACCCAGTTCTAACCTTAGAATGACAAAATCTTCACTAGAGCCTCTGGCCCACATGACACTTGATCACTGCAAAGCTCTTGACTACCTGCTGGCTGATCAAGGGGGAGTTTGTGCCCCAACCGTTTCCTGCTGTTTTTATGTTAACACTTGTGGTTAGATAGAAAAGAGCACATCCCAATTGCCAGAGAAAACTGCTTGCAGACAAAGACAAATATCATACGGTATCACTTATACACGGAATCTTAAAAAGCAGTATAAATGAACTTATCTACCAAAGAGAAACAGAGTTACAGATGTAGAAAATGAACTTATGGTTACCAGCGAGGGAGGGAGGAAGGGACAAATTGAGAGACTCGGATTGACATACATAAACTACTATATACATATCCAACTCTTTGCAACCCCATGAACTGCAGCCCGCCAGGCTTCTCTGCCCATGGGAATTCTCCAGGCAAGAATACCTGAGTGGGTTGCCATGCTCTCCTCACTGGATCTTCCCAACCCAGGGATCTAAGCCTGGTCTCCTGCACTGCAGGCGGATTCTTTACAGTCTGAGTCACCAGGGAACTATATATAAAAGACATAACTGATAAGAACCTACTGTGTAGCAGAGGGAACTCTACTTAATACTCTGTAATAGCTTTTATCTTTTTTTAAAGAAAAGAACCTTTTAAAAATAGTGGATATATGTCTATTGATTTACTTTGCTGTACTCCTAAAACTAACACAACACTGTAAATCTATACTCCAATAAAAATTCTTCTTTAATAGAGAGAAGGTCACTTGGCCAAATACTCAAAACAGAAAGGGCCTGGCTGAACAAATTTGTGACAGGAACAAAAGAAGGTTCCCCAGCTTCCCTGGGCTTCTAAGGCCATTCTTAGAACCCCTTACATTTATTCTCCTTTTCTGGCTCTTCGGCCCATGATTCTTCAATTGTCTCATTAGTTTTATCTCTTAGAGAACTGAGACAACCAAGTGGCAGATGGTCTTTACCCAAGGCTATGAGCAATTGGGACTCTAGCCTGGTGACAGTCAGATTCATTTTGGTGGAATCAGGAGAAATCCGCTCCTCTAACCCAAAGCAAAAACAACACCCAGTTGTGGATGTGACTGGTGATGAAAATAAAGTTCGATGCTGTAAGAACAATATTGCATAGGAACATGGAATGTTATGTCCGTGAATCAAGGTAAATTGGAAGTGGTCAAGCAGGCGATGCCAAGAGTCAACATTGATATTTTAGGAATCAGTGAACTAAAATGGGGTGAAATGGGTGAATTTAACTCAGATGACCATTATATCTACCACTGTGGGCAAGAATCCCTTAGAAGAAATGGAGTAGCCATCATAGTCAGCAAAAGAGTCCAAAATGCAGTACTTGGGTGCAATCTCAAAAATGACAAAATGCTCTCTGTTCGTTTCCAAGGCCAACTATTCAATATCATGGTAATCCAAGTCTATGCCCCAACCAGTAATGCCAAAGAAGCTCAAGTTCAATGGTTCTATGAAGACCTACAAGACCTTCTAGAACTAACACCCCAAAAAAGATATCCTTTTCATCATGGGGACTGAAATGCAAAAGTAGGAAGTCAAGAGATACCTGGAATAACAGGCAAATTTGACCTTGGAATACAAAATGAAGCAGGGCAAAGGCAAACAAATTTTTGCCAAGAGAATGTACTGGTCATAGCAAACACCCTCTTCCAACAAAACAAGAAAAGACTACACATGAACATCATCAGATAGTCAATACCAAAATCAGATTGATTATATTCTTTGCAGCTGAAGATGGAGACACTCTATACAGTCAGCAAAAACAAGACCAGGAGCTAACTGTTCAGATCATGAACTCCTTAGTGAAAAATTCAGTCTTAAATTGAAAAAAGTAAGGAAAGCCACTAGACCATTCAGATATGACCTAAATCAAATACCTTATGATTATAGAGTGGAAGTGACAATAGATTCAAGGGATTATATCTGATAGCAGAGTGCCTGAAGGTCTATGGACAGAGATAAGTGACATTGTACAGGAGGCAGTGATCAAGACCATCCCCAAGAAAAAGAAATGCAAAAAGGCAAAATGGTTGTCTGAGGAGGCCTTACAAATAGCTGAGAAAAGAAGATAAGAGAAAGGCAAAGGAGAAAAGCAAAGATATACCCATCTGAATGCAGACTTGCAAAGAATAGCAAGGAGAGATACGAAAGCCTTCCTAGTGATCAAGGCAAAGAAATGAGGAAAATACTAGAATGGGAAAGACTAGAGATCTCTTCAAGAAAATTAGTGAAACCAAGGGAAAATTTCATGCAAAGATGGACACAATAAAGGACAGAAATGTTATGAATGTAACAGAAGCAGAAGATACTAAGAAGAGGTGGCAAGAATACACAGAAGAACTATACAAAAAAGGTCTTCATGACACAGATAACAATGGTGGCATAATCACTGGACAACAGCCAGACATCCTGGAACATGAAGGCAAGTAAGCCCTTGGGAAGCATCACTACGAACAAAGGTAGTGGAGTTGATGGAATTCTAGCTGAGGTATTTCAAATCCTAAAAGGTGATGCTTTTAAATTGCTACATTCAATATACCAGCAAATTTGGAAAACTGAGCAGTGGCCACAGGACTGGAAAAGTTCAGTTTTCATCAATCCCAAAGAGAGGCAATTCCAAAGAATGTTCAAAGTACCACACAATTGCATTCATCTCACACGCTAGCAAAGTAATACTCAAAATTATCTAATAGTACGTGAACCATGAACTTCCAGATGTTAAAGCTGGATTTAGAAAAGGCAGAGGAACCAGAATCAAATTACCAACATCTGTTGGATCACAGAAAAAGCCAGAGAATTACAAAAAACATCTACTTCTGATTTATTGACTATTGCTAAGTCTTTGACTGTGTGGATCACAACAAACTGTGGAAAATTCCTCAAGAGACAGGAATACCAGACAACTTGACCTGCCTCCTGAGAAATCTGTATGCAGGTCAGGAAGCAACAGTTAAAACTGGACACGGAAAAAGAGATTGGAGAGAGGAGTATGGCAAGTTTCTAGAATTCCAGAAAAAAACATCTATTTCTGCTTTATTGACTATGCCAAAGCCTTTGACTGTGTGAATCACAATAAATTGTGGAAAATTCTTCAAGAGATGGGACTACCAGATCACCTAACCTGCCTCTTGAGAAACCTGTATGCAGTTCAGGAAGCAACAGTTAGAACTGGACATGGAACAGACTGGTTCCAAATAGGAAAAGGAGTACGTCAAGGCTGTATGTTGTCATCCTGCTTATTTAACTTATATGCAAAGTACATCATTAGAAAGCCTGGGCTGGATGAAGCACAAACCAGAATCAAGATTGCCAGGAGAAATTTCAATAACCTCAGATATGCAGATGACACCACCCTTGTGGCAGAAGGTGAAGAAGAACTAAAAAGTGTCTTGATTAAAGTGAAAGAGGAGAGTGAAAGAGTTGGCTTAAAGCTCAACATTCAGAAAACGAAGATCATGGCATCTGGTCCCATCACTTCATGACAAATAGATGGGGAAACAGTGGAAACAGTGGCTGACTTTACTTTTTTTGGCTCCAAAATCACTTCAGATGGTAATTGCTGCCACAAAGTTATGACCAACCTAGACAGCATATTAAAAAGCAGAGACATTACTTTGTCAACAAAGGTTGATCTAGTCAAGGCTATGGTTTTTCCAGTAGTTATGTATGGATGTGGTAGTTGGACTATAAAGAAAGCTGAGTGCAGAAGAATTGGTGTTTTTGAACTGTGGTGTTGGAGAAGACTCTTGAGAGTCCCTTGGACTGTAAGAAGATCCAACAGGTCCATCCTAAAGGAAATCAGTCCTGGGTGTTCATTGGAAGGACTGATGTTGAAGCTGAAACTCCAATATTTTGGTCACCTGATACAAAGAGCTGACTTATCTGAAAAGACCCTGATGTTGGTAAAGATTAAAGGCAGGAGGAGAAGGGGATGACAGAGGATGAAATGGTTAGATGGCATTACCAACTCAATGGACATGAGTTTGGGATAAACTCCGGGAGTTGGTGATGGACAGGGCAGCCTGGTGTGCTGCAGTTCATGGTGTCGCAAAGAGTTGGACATGACTGAGCAACTGAACTGACTGACTGAACTGATGGCAGAAAGAAAAGAAGAGCTAAAGAGCCTCTCAATGATGGTGAAAGAGGAGAGTGAAAAAAGCTGGCATAAAACTTAACATTCAAAAGATGAAGATCACGCATCTGGTCCCAACAGTTCAGTTCAGTTCAGTTCAGTTGCTCAGTCATGTTCGACTCTTTGCGACCCCATGAATCACAGCACGCCAGGCCTCCCTGTCCATCACCAACTCCCGGAGTTCACTCAGACTCACGTCCATCGAGTCAGTGATGCCATCCAGCCATCTCATCCTCTGTCGTCCCCTTCTCCTCCTGCCCCCAATCCCTCCCAGCATCAGAGTATTTTCCAATGAGTCAACTCTTCACATGAAGTGGCCCAAGTACTGGAGTTTCAGCTTTAGCATCATTCCTTCCAAAGAAATCCCAGGGCTGATCTCCTTCAGAATGGACTGGTTGGATCTCCTTACAGGCCGAGGAACTCTCAAGAGTCTTCTCCAACACCACAGTTTAAACACATCAGTTCTTCAGTGCTCAGCCTTCTTCACAGTCCAACTCTCACATCCATACATGACCACAGGAAAAACTATGCATAGCCTTGACTAGACGGACCTTTGTTGGCAAAGTGATGTCTCTGCTTTTGAATATGCTATCTAGGTTGGACATAACTTTCCTTCCAAGGAGTAAGCGTCTTTTAATTTCATGGTTGCAGTCACCATCTGCAGTGATTTTGGAGCCCAAAAAAATAAAGTCTGACACTCTTTGCACTGTTTCCCCATCTATTTCCCATGAAGTGATGGGACTGGATGCCATCATCTTCGTTTTCTGAATGTTGAGCTTTAAGCCAACTTTTTCACTCTCCACTTTCACTTTCATCAAGAAGCTTTTTAGTTCCTCTTCACTTTCTGCTATAAGGGTGGTGTCATCTGCATATCTGAGGTTATTGAAATTTCTCCTGGCAATCTTGATTCCAGCTTGTGTTTCTTCCAGTCCAGCGTTTCTCATGATGTACTCTGCATATAAGTTAAATAAGCAGGGTGACAATATACAGCCTTGACATACTCCTTTTCATGGCAAATAGATGGGGAAACATGGAAACAGTGACAGACTTTATTTTGGAGGCTCCAAAATGACTGCAGATGGTGACTGCAGCCATGAATTAAAAGACGCTTGATCCTTGGAAGAAAAGTTATGGCCATCCTAGACAGCATATTAAAAAGCAGAGACATTACTCTGCTGACAAACATCTGTATAGTCAAAGCTGTGGCTTTTCCAGTAGTCATGAATGGATGTGAGGTTTGGACTATAAAGAAAACTGAGCACCGAAGAATTGATGCTTTTGAACTGTATTTTGGAGAAGACTCGTGGAGTGCAAGGAGATCCATCCAGTCAATCCTAAACAAAATCTTTCCTGAATTTTCATTGGAAGGACAAATTCTTTGGCCACCTGATGCAAAGAACTGAGTCATTGGATAAGACCCTGATGCTGGGAAAGATTTAAGGCGGGAGGAGAAGGGGACGACAGAGGATGAGATATTTGAACGGCATCACCATCTCAATGGACATGAGTTTGAGCAAGCTCCAGGAGTTCACAATGGACAAGGAAACCTGGTGTGCTGCAGTACATGGGATCGCAAAGAGTCAGACACGTTGAACAACTGAACTGAACTCAGTATGTGACAATGCCTATGCTTAGCAGGTAGCAAGATCAGAAGATGAACCTTTGCCCCTTCAGAGTCCTTCAGTAATAAGGAGCAGTAAAAAGGAAAGGCTGATAACCCAGAAATATATCCCTGTCCCTCCCTCGAATGGAAACCAACTGCTCTTATCTGAGTTTCAGGCTCAATCACAAAAGGAAAGAAAAAAATAAGAACTGATTAGAACTAGGTAGGACCCAAATGGCAGAAGCTCGAACATCTAGTAGACACAGAGCCTCATTATGCATCCAGTATAATATATAAGCATGATAAATTACACACCAACCAGGACCACTAAAGTTGACAATGGCTATGACAACAAAGCAAAGAGCTCATACAAGGACTAAAAAGGAGTGCTACCTTAATTTCAGGTCCAAATCACACTGCATTTTTGGGTAAGCCATGAATATTCCTCCCTCTCTTAACCTGATTCCCTTCTTTTTACTTCAACCCTCCTATATACCTAGTTGGACTGAGAGGTTGACTTGCAAACTAAGTCTCCGCTTTTCCATTCTTTGGTCACTGAGCAAAGCTTGTGCTCTACCAGTCACACCATCAGTTTACTTATTGGTTGTGGGAATCTGAGGGAGAAAGAACCTCCCCATCATGATAAGGGGTCTCATCCTGGGCTAGGCCCCTGGCACAATTCCAGGCAACCAATTCCATGACAAGCACAACAGTTACATACACAAGAAACACAGACCCCAGAACCAGACTTCCTGGTTTGAGATCCCACTCCACCACTTACAAGCTGTGTGATGGTAAGCAACTTACTCAACCTCTATGCTTCAGAGTCTTCAAGCATGAAATAAGAGGTAATAGCTCCTTCCTCCCCAGCAGGAAAACTGGAAATGGGTGCCAATGAAACTGGAAGTCTTCACCTTCCATTTCTATGCACATACATTTTCAAAGTCAACAAACAGAATGTGCTTTGAGAGTTTCTTGCCTTACTTGACGTTAAAGAGACATTTGTCTACTTTGCTATTATTTATGGTAACCACACACATATTCCTTCTTCTAGGTCCTTCTTTCCTAAAGGGTGATCAAATAGCCAAGGGATGTAGCTACATGCAATGAATACACCACCATCAAAACAAGCATAGGAGCTGCCATCCCCCTGGGGATCCCCTAGGCTGTCCAATAAAAGAAGTATCAGAATTTGTGGAAAAGATAAATGGGTTATCTTTAAGACCTAATAATCACCCAAGTGGGATTAAAATCCAAAGGTTCAGGCCTGCATATCTGTAGTCCCAGCTGTTAGATGAAGACTTCAATTAAGAGCTTTAACTCTCTGCAGTGCTTTTCATCTCTGTGTTTCCTCCCAGCTCATGGACCTGTCAGTGGTTTCAGGACCAAAGGACTCCTGGGCAGGACCACCTGCATCAAGACTGTGCACTGCTTCTCTGAAGGACAGAGATCTGGATAAGATGCCACAGGTTTCAGGGACCCCATCCCCAGGGTTTGGTTCTCAAAGGTAGAAGTGGAGATATTCACAATAGGGCCAGGGGCTGTGGTCAAATACATACTCTACTCCTGGCCGTGTGCCCCAGGCAAAAGCAACACATGTTCCAGAATAACGTCCCCATTCATTTCATACAAAACAATAGTGTTTTGTACACGCATGAAATTGGCCAAAACTAGGTACCAGGACATACAGGACCACACAGGAAGTGAAGGAGGGACAGAAAGAAATACATGGTCATAGACAGGGGGAAAGAGGGAGCCCCAGGGCAGTTGGAACTCAGATGCTCACCTAAGGAACTTGGGAAAAGGTGGGGACATTATTGGAAGATGGCAAAGATGCAGGGCACTAAATAGATAAAGAAAATTGTTCACAAGCTGCTTTCTTGGGGGGGAGGGCGGGGGGAGTTGCAGCTTATTTCAGAACTGACAGCGAATTCCTGAATGGTTCTGAGGCCACTGGATAAGGTGGAGGTAGGGAGCCCAGTCCCTTCTCCTGCTGGGCAGTGACTCCCCCTGAGCAACCTCCTTGCCTTCTGCTCCTGCTGCATCAGCTCTCAGGCTCCAGGGCTGGCTGGGTGGAGAGCAGCAAGGCAGGGAGACTCAGTTCCCCTGACACCAGGTTCCTTGGTACCCCTCCCAACCCTACCCCTCCCAACGTTCCAACCCCACCGGCCCCAGGCACCCAGGCATGCTCCCTCGCCTTGTCCCTTGGTCCCCAACAGAAGCCGACAGTGTCAGGCTTGCCCCGCAGTGGAATGTCACAGCTCAGACAGGGCACTCACCAGACAAACAGGCGCGAGCAGAAGTTCGCCTTCTGCACCGGGCTGGTCTTCACCTCCGCGGACACAGGCAGCATCTTGCCGGCCAAGGTGGACACAGACCAGGGTCTCCCTGCTCAGGCGGCGGTGGGGCTCCTGCTGCTCCTGGAGGCGCCGGCGGGGATGCTGGAGACTGGCCGCCTCACAGGTCCACTGGGCCGGAGCCTGAGAACACCTGCTTCTGAGAATGGAGCGCCCTTTGTGCACCAGGTCCGCCTCCCAAGACTGAGCAGCCTCCAGGCTCCACCTCTGAGGAACCCTTTCTGTGCAGGTGTTGCCACAGGCATAGGATAGAGACAGTGTGCCACGTGTGGGACTGCAGGACCAAGAGACAGCCAGGTAGATGCTTCCAGAAGCCTCACGCAGGTAGGAGGCAAAGTTATCAGCTCTTTGATAAAGGCAGCAGGCTGACTGCGGGGCACAACCAGCCCAGCTCCCAGGAACGCACCTGGCTGCAAACTCTGCGGAAGTTCCTGCTCTGAGCCCAGGCACTCACCCAGAAGGTGGAGATGAGAGGCTCAGGCCCTGCCCATCTCTGCTGCTCAGAGGCTCCCCATGGGCTGCAGAGGAAACCTGGAGAAAGCTAGCAGAAGGAGATAGAAGCCTCCTCTCTGGGCCCTCTGCCCTCATCAAAACCAAACAAGGGCCCTGTGGGAAGTTCTCCAACTGTAATGAAGCAGAACCTAGTGGGGCCTTCCTGGGATAGATCCTACCCCAACCCCATGCCCTCTGCCTGTCTCTTGTTTGTAGAAAATCTTCAGTCTCCCAGGCCTCATCTGAATCACAAAAGGCTGGCTCAAGAATTAATGACTGGAAAAATGTGAACAAGTAATAAAAAAAAATAAAATAAAAAAAAAAACTTTATCAATAGATTAGCCATACTGCACAGAATCTTTAGTTCCTCCCAGAAGGCTACAGATGATATGTTTGGTGCACATTCCCGAGTTGTTTTGCAGATGCTAAAAAGTCCACCAGGTGGAAGAAGTTAACTGCATGATGACCATGATAAACTTGAACCTAAGGATTTATGATGATAACCCCTGTTGCATTACCGTGCTCCTCAACGTCAAGCAAAGAATAGTGCATGAGCTAAATCAAGTACTCTCCACTCTCTCCCCTAGACTGCCTTTAAAAAACCTCCCCTGAAATCCACTGGGGAGTTCCAGCCTTCTGAGCATGAGCATCCTTACTCCTTGCTTGGCCCTTGCAATAAACCTTTCTCTGCTCAGAACACCAACATTTCAGTTCATATCACCTCAGTGTACATTGGGCACAAGGGCTTGGTTTGGCCAATACAAACCAGGCACCAAACATTTGACGATGGCCAACAACAGGGTTTAGCACAGATTATGTTTGTAGAGCTATAAGACTTACACAAATGTAACAAAAGATTAGAAGACTTCAAATGATTTTGAAACATGAATTCATTGGAGATTGCCACAATATGTGAGGTGTCTTGCATTTCACAGGTTACATTGTGGGGGGACCTCTGTGAGCTTTTTGCTGCCCTCTTTGAAGAGAAATTTGGGACAGAGAGATTGCCTTATGATTTCTTTCATCATGAGCTCAGGGCCTGCCTAGTGGAGTAATAGTGGCAATATGTTACAGAATACAGGTTATGTGCATTTGTGGGAAACTTAATTCACTTTTACCTCCCACAATGCCCTATTCAAGAAGGTATTATCTCTATTTTACAGATGAGAAAGATGAGGCTCAAGGACAGCATTCTCCAAGATCTTTGAATCAGTAAATGATGAATTTTGATTTGGATTCAAGTCCAAGTCCAGCATGACTGTCTCACTGTTGGATGGTCAGTGTGTGAAAAGTGTCTGGAATATGCTATCTGAATGAATCAATGCTGTAGGGCTGAGAATAAAATCTTGGGCTCCCACTCATAAGTGATAAGTTATTTGTGTGGTCATCTTACCAGCTCAGCAGCTTCTCTTCCCTTTTATTCTAAATGAAGGAAGATCAAAGTTTGTGGTGCTTATAATAAGATCACCTCAATATTCTTTGATAATTTCCCATGTACCTTGGTTAAAATGGTGTTATTAATGACTTTTAGCTTCAGTTATGCAAGATGAATATGTCCTGCAGAACTAGTGTGCAGCAATTTGGTTACAGTTGACAGTACAGTACTGTGTCCTTTTCATTTGCTGAGAGAGTAGAGTTTGGGAGTTCTCAACATACAAGAGAGAAAAAATTAAATGATTAAAATGTGAAGTGATAGATATATTGATTGGCTTGGTATGATGAGCATTTCACAATGTATATGTATGTCAAGTCATCAAGTTGTACATCTAAATAAATACAATTTTTGATCATCAATTAGACCTCAATAAAGCTGAAGGGGAAATTAATTTTAAAGAAACTCTTAATGTATTCAAATGTTTTTTATAACTCAAACATATAAGAATGGCAAACTGTTGATAATTTTGTATTGATGGGCATGCTGTTGGTTTATTATACTATTTTTTTTTGATATCTCATGCATATTTGAAGTTTTCTATTGAAAAAAGGAAGACAAAGCTGAAAATTGTCAACTTCCAATTACCCATCTTTCTGGTGTTAACTCTTTCTCAGATAATGCAATCAAACAACCTAAATAATCACTCCTCACTTGATTTCCAGTTCTCTTGGAAATTCTCTACATTTCTCCATCCCTATAAATGTTCAGCTACTACCTCTACTTCAAAGAAGAATAAATTGCTTGCTGAAGTTGGAAGTCTACTGACTTCTCTTGTCACACTTCCCCAGACTGTTCTCTTTGGTCCCCACAACTGTCTCAAGACCATAATTAGTGTCTCCAAACTGTCAAATACACTCAGTCCCTACAGCTTCTTTTGTATTTTTTTTTTAATTAAGATTTTTTGAAACTTCTTAGCATTATTTTCTGAACATACACCACTATGATATTTAGAAGAAATGTTCAAATCCAATGTTACACTGTTCAGAGGACTGGCTCTGGAGCCAAGGGACCAGAGCTCTAGATGCTTCACTCATCCTGCTTCCAACAGGGTTACTGTCAGCCTCAGAATTTGTGAAAGTATTTTGTAAAAGCTAAAACAAATACAAATAAAACTCTGTTTGTTTTGAAATGACTATACTACTAAGTACAATCAACAGATTCAATGCAATCCCGATCAAATTACCAATGGCACTTTTCACAGAACTAGAACAAAAAAATTTGCAATTCATATGGAGACATAAGAGACCCTGAATATCCAAAAAAGAAGAATAGAGCTGGAGGAATCAACCTTCCTGACTTCAGACTAAACTGCAAAGCTACAGTAATCAAGACAGTATGGTACTGGCACAAAAACAGAAATATAGAACAATGGAACAAGATAGAGAACCCAGAGATGAACCCACCCACCTATGGGTACCTAATTTTTGACAAAGGGAGCAAGAATATACAATGGGGCAAAGACAGCCACTTCAGTAAGTGGTGCTGGAAAAATGGACAGCTACATGCAAAAGAATGAAATTAGAACACTACCTCAAACCATACACAAAGATAAACTCAAAGTGGATTAAAGACCTAATTGTAAGACCAGAAACTATTAAATTCTTAGAGGAGAACATAGGCAGAGCACTCGATGACATAAATCAAAGCAAGATCTCCTACCCACCTCCTAGAATAATGGAAATAAAAACAAAAGTAAACAAGCACTGCCTAATTAAACTTAAAAGCTTTTGCACATCAAAGGAAACTACAAACAAAGTGAAAAGACAACCCTCAGAATGGGAGAAAATAATAGCAAAGGAAACAACTGATAAAGAATTCATTTCTAAAATATACAAGCAGCTCATACAACTCAATACCAGAAAAGCAAACAACCTAATCAAAAAGTGGGAAAGGGACCTGAAGAGACATTTCTCCAAAGAAGGCATACAGATGGGTAACAGGCACACGAAAAGATGCTCAACATCACTCGTTATTGGACAAATGCAAATCAAAACTACAAGAAGTTACCACCTCACACCAGAGTGCCCATCATCACAAAGCCTAAAAACAATGGATGCTGGAGAGGGTATGGAGAGAGGGGAACATTCTTGTAATGTAAACTGATACAGTCACTATGGGAGACAGTATGGAGACTCCTTAAAAAGCTAGGCATAAAACCACCATATGACGCAGCAATCCCACCCCTAGGCATATACCCGGAGGAAATAAAAACTGAAAAAGACACACGTACCAAATGTTCATTGCAGCACTGTTTACAATAGCGAGAACATGCAGGCAACCTGGATGTCCATCGACATATAAATGGATAGAGAAGCTGCGGCACATATATATACAATGGACTAGTACTGCTGCTGCTGCTGCTGCTGCTGCTAAGTTGCTTCAGTCGTGTCTGACTCTGTGTGACACCAGAGACGACAGCCCACCAGGCTCCCCCATCCTTGGGATTCTCCAGGCAAGAACACTGGAGTGGGTTGCCATTTCCTTCTCCAATACTCAGCCATGAAAAGGAACAGATTTGAATATGTTCTAATGAGGTGGATGAAACTAGAGCCTATTATGCAGAGTGAAGTAAGTCAGAAAGAGGAATATAAATATTGTATACTGACACATATATATGGAATCTGAAGAGATGGCACTGATGAATTTATTTTCAGTGCAGCAATGGAGAAACACACATAAAGAACAGACCTATGGATAGAATGGGAGGAGAGGAGGGAGAAGGGGAGATGTATGGAGAAAGTAACATAGAAATTCACAATACCATATGTAAAATAGATAGCCAATGAGAATTTGCTGTATGACTCAGGGACCTCAAACACGGACTCTGCGAAAGGCTGAAGGGTGAGGTGGGGAGGAAGATGGGAGGGAGATCCGGGAGGGAGGGGACACGGGTATACCTATGGCTGATTCTTGTTGATGCATGACAGAAAACTAAAAAATTCTATAAAGCAATTACCTTTCAATTAAAAAACAACAATAAAAACTTTTTGTTTTGAACAGGTGTTCAGTGAATGCCTTTCAGGTGCAGGACCACTAGGCCAGACACAGAGCTTACAAACATGGGGGAGATGTCATAAGACCTCTATCTGCACTTGTTTACTGATCTGAAATTGTTCAATACTACAACTAAAAGAACAATAACAAGTGATGGAAAGGATGTACAGAAACTGGAATTCTCATATATTGCTGGTGGGAATGTAAAATGGTACAACCACAAAGTTACCACATAACCCAGAAATTCTGCTCATAGTTATCTATCCAGGATAAATGAAAACATATGCCCACATGAAAACTTAGTTACTAATGGTATAACACCATTATTCATGAAAAGGTAATAATTAGGGGTGTTAGGGGTGGGAGGAAGCAAGTGTACACCACCTAATGAATGGATAAATAAAATCTTGTACATGCAATAGGATATTATTTGTAAAGATAGATACATGTATGTATGCCACAACATGGATGAACATTGAATATATTATGCTGAGTTAATGAAGCCAGCCATTGACAAAACAACATCTAAGGAGAAATTAAATCTTGTTGGACTTGATGATTCATTTCCAAATAAATCTAAGGGATCATAGGGGAAATCTGTATCTGTGCAAACTATAAATTATTATATGGTCTACAGCAGGAGTTCCCAACCCCTGACCACAGAGCAAGAGGTGAGCAATGGGCAAGGAAGAGAAGCTTGATGGGTATTTAGAGCCACTTCTCATCACTCACATTGCCATCTGATCTCCACCTCCTGTCAGATTAGCAGCAGCATTAGATTCTCATAGAAGCATGAACCCTACTGTGAACTGCTCACGTGAGGGATCTAGGTTGAGCACTCCTTGTGAGAATCTAATACATTATGATCTGAGGTGGAGCTGAAGTGATGACGCTAGCACTGGGGAGCATCTGCAAGTACGATTATCATTAGCAGAGAGGTTGACAGCAGAGGGTCTGTAATAAGCCAATTGCTTGCAGACTCATATCAAGACCCTTTCAATGAGTGGCAAGTGACAAGCTGCATCTGTTGGCCGGCCGTACAGTAGCACATGGGTTGGTACTTCAATTGCACAGCTGCATCTCATGATAGGCTTTAAGGCAGAATCTGACACTAATTTTACTGTGCACAAGACCTGCCCATTACTTCCATCAGTGCCTCTTTCCTGTACTGCATACTTGTCTCTGTCACAGTTTAGGTAAGCCCACAAGCTAACTTTAGCCAAAATGAGTAAAAAACAGAGTCAGAGCTTCTTTGATAAGGGGGAGAGACCCAATGATGAGACAGCAGAAGAGTCTAAGACTGCCAACAAAAGAAAACTTCAATTAAGATAAAATATCAAGAGTTCTACTTCAATTACAGGTTAAGTGCAACACATATATTTGCAACCAGTTATGCAATGAAGCCACAAAACCATCACAACTGTTTTCACATGGAAAACATCACCCTGCATTGAAAGACAAGCCTTTGGAGTTTTTCATAAGGAAATATGTGAACACGAAGAACAGAAGCAATTAGTGATGGTCACAACTTCATCACATGTGTCTGCACTGAGAGCATCATTCTTAGTGGTGAACATCATTGCTAAAGTTAAAAAGCCCTTCACTCCTACTGAAGAGTCAATCCTGCCTGTTGCTAAGGACAGCTTTCATGAACTTTCGGAGAGGCTGCAGTTCAAAAGGTGGCACCGTTCCCTCTTTTGGCTAGTACCATAGCTAGATGACGGAGAAGGCAATGGCACCCCACTCCAGTACTCTTGCCTGGAAAATCCCATGGACGGAGGAGCCTGGTGGGCTGCAGTCCATGGGGTCGCTAAGAGTCGGTCATGACTGAGTGACTTCACTTTCACTTTTCACTTTCATGCATTGGAGGAGGAAATGGCAACCCACTCCAGTGTTCTTGCCTGGAGAATCCCAGGGACGGGGGAGCCTGGTGGGCTGCCATCTACAGGGTCGCACAGTCAGACACGACTGAAGTGACTTAACAGTAGCAGCATAGCTAGATGAATTGGTGAAACAGCAGAGGATATTGAGACACAATTGTAGGAAAGATTAATGAGTCACCATGGTATGCAATCCAACTGAATAAGTCTACTGATGTTGACAAAAAGACAACAATGCTTGCTTCTATGAGCTATATTTTCAGGAGGATGTGCATGAGGATATGTTGTGGGCACTTTTGTTGCCAACCAATGCCACAACTACAGAACTATTTAAGTCTTTGAAATTACATATCAGGAAAACTGAATTGGTCATTTTGTGTTGGTCTGTGCACACAGTGGTTGCCATGACTGGATGGCTTTCTTGTTTCACTAGTTGACTCAAAGAGATGGCTTTTAAATGTGAGTCAATATACACTGTTATCCATAGAGAAATGCTGGCTAGCTGAAAAGTGTCACCTGAACTTAACAATGTTTGCAGGGTGTGACTAAATGACCAACTACATCACAGTGCATGCCCTTAGCTCCCATCTGTTCATACAGTTCTGTGAGGAGATGGATGCAAAGCACACACATTTCTTATGCACAAAAAAGTGAGAAGACTTTCAAAGGTAGATCACTGGCCAGAGTTTTTGACGTACAAGAGATGCTCCAGATATTTCTGGCAGCACCTTTCAGTGACACAGAAGGGATTGCAAACCTTGCTTACCTGTGTGACATACTCAACCTGCTGAATGAACTCAATCTATCTATCACTTTGAGGGAGAAGGACAACTGTGTTTAAGTCAGCAGATAAAGTGGCTGCATTGAATGCCAAACTGGAATTATGGAGGTAACAAGTGAACACTGGGGTTTTGACATGTTTCAAATATTAACAGAGATTTTGAAAGAGACTGAGCCAGGGCCTTCTTCATCCTGGCTGGTGTGTGATCACCTATTTCAGCTTTTGAAAGAGTTTCAGCATTACTTCCCAACCACGAAACAGTCTTGAACTGGAAAGGAATGGATCTGTGATCCATTTGCAAATAAGCCAGGTGAATCAACTTTATCTGTTGTAAGAGAGGATCACCTTCTTGAGATTGTAAATGATGATGATCTAAAAAGTATATTTGAGACAATTTCAAATCTCTATATGTTCTAGATTAAAGACAGAATATCCTGAGATTGCCACAAAGCACTGAAAAGTCTGCTTCCATATTCTTTGGGAAGCAGGGTTTTCTGCAGTGACAGCAACCAAAATGTGATTGCAGAGTAGATTGGACATAAACAGCACACTTCAGGTGTCAGTCTCTCCTATCACCCCAAAATGAGACTATCTAGTTGCAGAAAAACAAGCTCAGGGCTCCCACTGATTCTGCAGTATGATGAGTTGTATAATTATTTCATTATATAGTCACAACATAATAATAAAAGAAGTAAGTACACAGTAAATGTAATGAGCTTGAATCATCTCAAAACCATCCCACCCTCCCTGGTCCATGGAAAAACTGTCTTTCATGAAACTGGTCCCTAGTGCCAAAAAGGTTGGAGACCACTGGTCTATAGGATGCCGGGAGCCGGCATATTGCATATTGAGTGCATATTGCATATTGAGTGCAGCACTTTCCACAGCATCATCTTTCAGGATCTGGAATAGCTCAACTGGAATTCTATCACTGCCGGGAGCCAGTGTGAGGAGCTCCACCCATGACAAAGGTCATGAGGAAGGAGGCTCGGCATACGCAAAGGTGGGATCGAGCCTCAGGAGTCCCCCTGGAAATTCTCGAGCATTTACACCCAAAACCAGAGTCTGCCTACTTTCTGCTTTGTGCCTTCACCTACACCTCTGACTTTACGGGGGGCTGTCCCCCACTACCTCTCTCTGAAAAAAGAGTTAGCTTACAGCTCCAGTTAATAATTCCTGGGTGTGACAGTGTTTAACCTACAAACTCCTTTGGAAATCCTCTAGCTTGCCTGAATAGGTTTTTCCGGCCACATGTGATTGTTCAGAGCCTCCCAACTGTGAGAGGCAGGAGATGTTCTAAACTGTCTAAATACAGATTCCTTTGAGCAGTTAAAAGATTGATTAGAAATTGTATTGGTGAAGGGATTTTCACTTGTTGGGCCAATGTTTGCTGCTAAGTCTCCATATCCCTTACCTGCTGTGTCCCTGGCAGTGTATTGATTAATATAATTGGTGTAAGTAGTAGCTTTAATGTTTGTAACCTAGGACCCTTGAGTTAATTCTTTTTCTTGTTATAGCCCACCACACCTTTGCTCTGTAGGAATGCAACTTTATCTAATGCTTTTGGAGGGTGGCGCTTGACTTATCACCTTTAGAGAAAAATAAGTTTTCTGAAGAAAGGGTCTTAAAATGTTAACAGGCCTCCGGGCCAGAAGATGATGCAAATCACCTAAGCTTTTGCATATGATAAGTTTGCAGGAAGAAAGCCTGGCTTGCTGCAGGACTCTACCCCTTTCCCCATTATCCTCTATGCATAACTTAAGGTATAAAAACTACTTTGGAAAAAAAAGTGCGGGCCTTGTTCACCGAAACTTGGTCTCCCCATGTCGTTCTTTCTCTTACCTTCTGGCTGAATTATTCAGCCTCTTTTCTCCACTGAATTTCCTCACTGAGCTATTCTTATTTCAGCCTCTTTTCTCCACTGAATTTTCCTACTGAGCTATCCTCATTCTATTACTCCTTATATCCTTAATTAACATTTAATTAAGTAATTGTTTCCTGATCTTCGCCTACGCCGTCTCTCCTTCGAATACCCTGGATCAGCCGGGGCTCGGCCCCGGCAATAGGATCTCTGACATATGGTCAAAGCTGTGTTAAATCTGCAGCAGGTTTAACAACAGAACTCAAATGGCTCGGGTGGGACAGGGCTGGTTGGTCCTCAAGCATTTTTCTATCAAGACATACAGGACAAATGGGATTCACAATTTAAACATAATCCTGTGGGTATCCATAGCTCTGAATATGGTGACAATCTCTCTATCACTCCTCCTTCTAGAAATATATCTACCTCTGTAAACTCAGGGCTGGGCACCCAACTGAAATCTAGCCAATCATAATATGCCATGTCAATATGCAAAGGCCTTGGCCCACAGATAACCTCATGGCTAACCAGACCAACTGGATTTCTTCCTTGAGAATGTTGAGCGGGGGTAATTTCTGTTTTCTTTTTTGCTGGAGCTAGAAAGAGAACACCTCTCTTTCCTTTCTGATGAGGGAGTTTTAAGGACATGACACATGATTGGTAACCATGTGCCCCATTTATTTACATGGAGAGCCTGAAAGAGTAGAGCAGGTACTCAGGGAAAGTCATACAGTCAACAACTATTTATTGAACATCTACTATTCCAGGAACTAGGGATACATAAGTGAACAGCACGATTGGTATAAAGCAGAATCTCAGTGACATCAAGTCCCTAGGGCTCTTGAGGCTAACAGGATCCCTCCTTGGATGGTGTGACCTGCTGGAGCAGAAGCTGTTACTTTCTAGCTTGTGTCCTCTGACTCTTCTCCAGGACCAAGGAGCTCACTGCTTATCTGCAATTCTCCACTTAGGGCCTCTTTCTAGCTATGGAACCACACTGGGGCCATATGCAAAGCAAGTAAAAAACCTTGGATTCAGCCCTTAACCAGTGATGGATGGGGAGTGGGTAGATAAATGCCCCAGTGCCCTTGCCTGTCAACTGGAATAATTCTGTCTCCCAGGGTAACTCAGGGAAGGAACCCAGTGGCAAAAGCAGTAACTTTCTTGATAACACACACTTTATTGGTTTCCTTCCCTTTGTTGTCTCACTTATCCACTCCATACATGTGTTTTCCTAGGATCACTTGTAAAATAAACCACTTTCATGCAAATGTTTGCCTCACGGTCTGCTACTGGGGGAACCCAAACTATGACACCTATGAGGAACATGCTTCCAATTATGAAAACTACATTCACTCCATTGAACCCATGAAAATCCTTATTAATATTATAAACCTGGGTTGTCAAATACAGTAACACTATTCACATAATGCACATAAATGCATCTGGTCCAAATTGAGGCGTGCTTTAACTGTACAGTACACCACAGATTTCAAATATAGCATAAAACTTTTTTGTCTCAATGATTTTTTCCTGTTTATTACATGCTGATGTATTTTTGACACATAGTTTCAAAAAGGTCTTACTAATATTACTTTAACTTGTCCCTTTTAACTTTTTCACATGGTTATTGCAAATTTAAATTTATAGATGTGGCTCACTATATATTTCTGTGGACAGCACTGCTATAACCAATGGACAGAATTTAACACCACAAATTTCTCTCCCACTTAAGAAAGTAAATAAGTATCATGAGAGTATTTAAATCTTGAATGTGATCTAATTCATGAAAAGAAGTCACACACACATTTCAGAACTTTGTTATTAGTAATGTGTTACCTGTGTTACTTCCCACTGGCCCTCAGTCGTATGTGCATCATTATACTATCATATAGAGCCCTGATGTAAAAATTGAAGCAAAACTGCTCAATGTGAGCCAATGACTTCTCTGGGGGCTCAGTGGTAAAGAATCTGCTTGCCAAGCAGTAGACTCAGGTTTGATACCTGGGTCGGGAAAATCCCCTGGAGAAGGAAACAGCAACTCACTCCAGTATTCTTGACTGGGAAATCCCATGGGCCGAGAGGCCTGGCAGGCTACAGTCCATGGGGTCACAAAAGAGAACGACTGACTAAACCACATTAAGATATCATAATAAAAATGGGATTTTCAGTTATTTTGATTCCAGCCTTTTGGAAAACTAGTTCATTATTTAGATAAGTGTCCAGAAACTGCAAAGAGTTGATAAAGGTGTCCTTGGAGAAGGCAATGGCACCCCTCTCCAGTACTCTTGCCTGGAAAATCCCATGGGTGGAGGATCCTGGTAGGCTGCAGTCCATGGGGTCGCTAAGAGTCGGATACGACTGAGCGACTTCACTTTCACTTTTCACTTTCATGCATTGGAGGAGGAAATGGCAACCCACTCCAGTGTTCTTGCCTGGAGAATCCCAGGGACAGGGGAGCCTGGTGGGCTGCCATCTATGGGGTCGCACAGAGTCAGACACGACTGACGCAACTTAGCAGCAGTAGCAGCAGCAGAAAAGAATATACCTAAAAAGATGAAATCCCTGTTTTCATTAGGCTCACAATCTAGAAAAAGAGTAAGTAAAAAGAAAATTATAGCAAAGTAATACAAATAATAAGATAATCAGTTCAGTAGCTCAGTCGTGTCCAACTCTTTGAGACCCCATGAATCGCAGCATGCCAGGCCTCCCTGTCCATCACCAACTCCCGGAGTCTATCCAAACCCGTGTCCATCAAGTCAGTGATGCCATCCAGCCATCTCATCCTCTGTCATCCCCTTCTCATCCCGCCCCCAATCCTTCCCAGCATTAGGGTCTTTTCTAATGAGTCAACTCTTCACGTGAGGTAGCCAAAGTATTGGAGTTTCAGCTTCAACATCAGTCCTTCCAATGAACACCCAGGACTGATCTCCTTTAGGATGGACTGGTTGGATCTTCTTGCAGTCCAAGGGACTCTCAAGAGTCTTCTCCAATACGAAAGTTCAAAAGCATCAATTCTTTGGCACTCAGCTTTCTTTACCGTACAACTCTCACATCCATACATGACCACTGGAAAAACCATAGTCTTGACTAGATGGATCTTTGTTGGCAGTGTAATGTCTCTGCTTTATAATATGCTGTCTAAGTTGCTCATAACTTTCCTTCCAAGGAATAAGCGTCTTTTAATTTCGTGGCTGCAATCACCATCTGCAATAAGATAATATAAACATACAAATATATTCATTCTCACCTATTAAATTAGCAACACTTTTTAAAAAACAGAATTAGTTCAGTTCAGTTGCTCAGTCATGTCCAACTCTTTGCAACACCATGGACTGCAACATGCCAAGCCTCCCTGTCCCTCGACAACTCCCAGAGTTTACCCAAACTCATGTCCATTGAGTTGGTGATACCATCCAACCACCTCATCCTCTGTCGTCCTCTTCTCCCACCTTCAATCTTTCCCAGGATCAGGGTATTTTCAAATGAGTCAGTTCTTCACATCAGGTGGCCAAATTATTGGAGCTTCAGCTTCAACATCAATCCTTCCAATGAACACTCAGGACTGATCTCCTTTAGGATGGACTGGTTGGATCTCCTTGAGGTACAAGGGAATTTCAAGAGTCTTTTCAAATATCAAAGTTCAAAAGCATCAGTTCTTCAGTGCTCAGCTTTCTTTATAGTCCAACTCTCACATCCATACATGACTACTGGAAAAACCATAGCCTTTAGTAGATGGACATTTGTTGGCAAAGTAACGTCTCTGATTTTTAATATACTGTCTAGTTTGGTCATAACTTTCCTTCCAAGGAGTAAGTGTCTTTTAATTTCAAGGCTGTAGTCACCATCTGAAGTGATTTTGGAGCCCCCCAAAATAAAGAAGGCAATGACACCCCACTCCAGTACTCTTGCCTGGAAAATCCGATGGATGGAGGAGCCTGCTAGGCTGCAGTCCATGGGGCCACTGAGAGTCGGACACGACTGAGCGACTTCACTTTCACTTTTCACTTTCACTTTTCACTTTCACTTTTCACTTTCATGCATTGGAGAAGGAAATGGCAACCCACTCCAGTGTTCTTGCCTGGAGAATCCCAGGGACGGGGGAGCCTGGTGGGCTGCCGTCTATGGGGTCAAACAGAGTTGGACACGACTGAAGTGACTTAGCATAGCAAAATAAAGTCAGCCACTATTTCCAGTTTCCCCATCTATTTTCCATGAAGTTGATGGGACTGGATGCCATGATCTTAGTTTTCTGAATGTTGAGCTTTAAGCCAACTTTTTCGCTCTCCTCTTTCACTTTCATCAAGAGGCTCTTTAGTTCTTCTTCACTTTTGGTCATAAGATCATCTGCATATCTGATGTTACTCTATTTCTCCCAGCAATCTTGATTCCAGTTTGTGCTTTATCCAGCCCATCCCATGCTAATTAAAAGTGTGATAGGCACTGTAATCTACTATTGGTAAACTATAAATTAGAATAGTCTTTTTAGTTAATAATTTGACAATATTTATTAAAAGCCTTAAATTGTTCACCTTCTTTTACCCAATAGGATGTTTACCTACAAGATGATGAAGGCAAAAAAGTCACTTACAGAAAACTGTTTATGCACAACTTTATTTATATACAAATGTTTCTCAGAGCAATGATTATTATTAAATTATAATAGAATTTAGAAACACCCTAACTTCCAAGTTTAGCAACAGCAACATGATTAAATAAATTAGGAATTATTTTTAAATAAGTGCTTTTGAACATCTATCACACATCACATACCCTTCAAAGAACTAAGAATCAATGGCTTACAAAACATGTAAGGTTTATCTTCTCACAGTGTTTACATTGAATTCATAGGAGATAGACAGTAAACAAGTTAATGAATGAACAAGATAATATCAGAAGTGCTGACTCATTGGAAAAGACCCTGATACTGGGAAAGATTGAGGGCAGGGGGAGAAGGGGACGACAGAGAATGAGATGGTTGAATGGCATCACCAACTCAATGGACATGAGTTTGGGTAAACTCCGAAAGTTGGTGATGGACAGGGAAGCCTGGAGTGCTGCGATTCATGGGGTCACAAAGAGTCGGACACGACTGAGTGACTAATCTGGACTGATGAAGAACAAGAAGTGAGAGTAGCTAGAGATGGCTGGCAAGCCCTGATTTTAATTGGGTAGTCAAGAAGGCTACTCAGATAAGAAATAGCCAAAACATGAAAACCAAGGAGTCAGTCTTCTATAAACCTGGGAGCAAAAAGAAAAAAAATTAAAAAACCAAAAATGTAAAAAAAATGAAAAACAGTCCTTGGTATTGGATAAGATAACTTAGGTGAGTGTAGATTTAAAAAAGGAAAGGGAGACTTCCTTTTGCATCTGTCAGAGGAGGCAAACTGCCACCCCCAAGACTGGGGAGGCCCACAGGTGAACAGAGGAAGTTGAGGCTTCTCAGGGTGAAACCACCATGGGAGCCTGCGCTTGGAGAGGAAACCAGAGCCATAACCGAAAAACTGCTGGAGGCTCAGTGTGAACAATCTGAGAGTAAAAACCCCAGGGGGACCTGGTAATGAAGGGACTCATAATACTGTGAACCTTACCTCCAGGAGTTTCACCGGGATCCTACAAGAAATACCAGGGAAAGTCCCCTCAGCCTTCCTGCTGGGAGTGGGGGCATGGGGAGGAGCCAATTTGAAATAATCAGAACACTCAGTCTTCTGAAGAAGGCCTTTCCCAGGGGAAAACTAGTACTAGAGTCTAATCCTCTAGAGTATTAACTGAGCCAACTGACCTGGGGAAGGGAATACCCAGTTCCAGCTGGCTTGAGCTATTCTGTCCCATATAAGAGAAGGGGTGGGGGAGAGAAAAATGAGAAACACTTGTGAGGTTTACAGTCCAGAGGAAGAGGCTCACTGAGAGCAATGGGATCTGCCTGCCCTCACACCTCACCTCCTCATTACTAAAACCCACTTATAGCAGTGCCTTTAATCCAGGACATCATGTCCACGTTTCAAGAAAAAGTTACAAGGCACAGCAAAGGCAAAAGAAAAAAAAAATTTTTTTTTTGAAGAGACAAAGCATCATCTGAACCAGACATAGCAGGGATGTTGGAAACATCAGACCAGAAGTAAGCCAGAAAGAAAAACACCAATACAGCATACTAACGTATATATATGGAATTTAGAAAGATGGTAATGATAACCCTAAAAGCGAGACAGCAAAAGAGACACAGATGTATAGAACAGTCTTTTGGACTCAGTGGGAGAAGGTGAGGGTGGGGTGATTTGAGAGAATAGCACTGAAACATGTATATTATCATATGTGAAACAGATCGCCAGTCCAGGTTCAATGCATGAAATAGGATGCTCAGGGCTGATGCACTGGGATGACCCAGAGGGATGGGATGGGGAGGGAGTTAGAAGGGGGGTTCAGGATAGGGAACACATGTACACCCATGGCTGATTCATGTCAATGTATGTCAAAACAACTACAATATTGTAGAGTAATTAGCCTCCAATTAAAATAAAAAATAAAAGCGACTCTGGCTTCCCCAGTGACTCAGTGGTAAAGAATCTGCCTGCCAATGCAGGAGACCTGGGTTCAATCCATGGGTCAGGAAGATCCCCTGGAGAAGAAATTGGCAATCCACTCTAGTATTCTTCCCTGGGAAATCCTATAGACAGAGAAGCCTGGTGGGCTACAGTCCATGGGGTCACAAAAGAGTTGAACATGCCTGAGTGACTAAACAACAGTGATAATAACATGATTAATATATCAAGGGCTCTAAAGGATAAAGTATACAGCATGCAAAAATAGATGGGCAATAGACTCAGAAAGATGTAGATTCTAAGAAGGAACAAAGAAGAGATGCTAGAAATAAACAGCAGTGTAACAGAAAAGAAGAAAAAACCCTACAACTATGCTTATTATTTTCAAATTAAAGAAAAACACTTTGTCTATAAAGGAATAAAGATAAGAATTGTATCCAATTCTACTCAGAAACCATCCAAAACAAGGAGAGAGTAGAGTGAAAAAGTTTTAAATGTTGAGAGAAAACAAAACAAAACACCAATTTAGAATTCTATAGTTTGTGAAATGATTTTCAAAAGTAAAGGAAAAATGATTACTTCTTCAGACAAACAAAAATTGGGAAAGGAGTATGACAAGGCTGTATAATGTCACCCTGCTTATTTAACTCATATGCAGAGCATCATGCAAGGTGCCAGACTAGATAAAGCACAAACTGGAATCAAGATTGCCAGGAGAAATATCAATAATTTCAGATATGCAGTTGAAGCCTAGTGTGCTGCAGTCTATGGGGTCACAAAGAGTCACACATGACTGAGCAACAGAACTGAACTGATGATGATACCACTGTAGATGCACAAAGCAAAGAGTAACTAAAGAGTCTCTTGATGAGGGTGAAAGACAAGAGTGAAAAATCTGGCTTAATGCTCAACAATCAAAAAGCTAAGATCGTGGTGTCTGGTCTCATCATTTCATGGCAAATAGATGGGGAAAAAGACGAAGCAGTGAGATTTTATTTTCTTGGGTTCCAAAATCACTGCAGACAGTGACTGCAGTCATGATATTAAAAGACACTTGCTCTTTGGAAGGAAAGCTATGACAAACCTAATAAAATCTAAAGGGAAGATGTAGACATTCTAGAGATGGATTCACAACAATGTGAATATAACTAATACCATAGAGCAGTACATTTTATAAAATGGTGGAAATTGTTCATTTTACATTATGTATATTTTACGGCGTAGGGGAGAGGAAAATTTCTTTTACTCTTCTAGGCTCTCTGGCTGAGGCCTTGGAGATTCAAACGATGTAAGACAGATGAACAAGAGAAATACAGTTTATTAACTTGTATAGAATGCACACTTATGGAAAGATCTTCTATCATTTACAGATTGTTATTTTTGTACTCAGATAGTATTACAAAGTGCTTCATCTTCAGGAAGATTCATAGGAAGGATTTTTGACAAATACAGGTTTCTGATAAATTTCAGACCTTGCTGCTAAACTTTGTAAGGAATTATATGATTCTAACAGAAAGTCTGATGTATTCATAAAACTGTTAACAAAAAGAGGACTAGTTGCTGAGTGAACTTGTGAATATGGTTATGATTTTTATGACTTTTGTCTAAAATATTACTGGTTTTAGCTAGCATTTTCCAGATATAAGGAAACCCTTCCTTTCAAGATAATGAAGACTTAAAGGGAACCCTCTTACACTGTTGGTGGGAATGCAAACTAGTACAGACACTATGGAGAACAGTGTGGAGATTCCTTAAAAAACTGGAAATAGAACTGCCTTATGATCCAGAAATCCCACTTCTGGGCATACACACCAAGGAAACCAGAATGTAAAGAAACACGTGTACCCCAATGTTCATCACAGCACAGTTTATAATAGCCAGGACATGTAAGCAACCTAGATGTACATCAGCAGATGAATGGATAAGAAAGCTGTGGTACATATACACAATGGAGTATTACTCAGCCATTAAAAAGAATACATTTGAATCAGTTCTAATGAGGTGGATGAAACTGGAGCCTATTATACTGAGTGAAGTAAGCCAGACAGAAAAACACCAATACAGTATACTAACACATATAAATGGAATTTAGAAAGATGGTAACGATAACCCTGTATGCGAGACAACAAAAGAGACACAGATGTATAGAACAGTCTTTTGGACTCTGTGGGGGAGGGAGAGGGTGGGGTGATTTGGGAGAAAGGCATTGAAACATGTATAATATCATATATGAAATGAATCGCCAGTCCAAGTTCAATGCATGGTACTGGTTGCTTGGGGCTGGTGCACTGAGACGACTCAGAGGGATGGTACGGGGAGGGATGAGGGAAGGGGGTTAAGGATAGGGAACACGTATATACCTGTGGCAGATTCATGTTGATGTATGGCAAAACCAATACAATATTGTAAAGTAATTAACCTCTAATTAAAATAAATAAATTTATTTAAAACAACAATAACAACAACAAAAAAAAAACAATTTGGAAAATTAGACCTTTGTAAGTATAATTAAAACATATCTTTTCTTTCTACCTGATTCCTCCAAAAACTGGAAACTCTTAGGTTCCCAGCAGATTTATCAGATAAATAAGGGAGGCTACCTCCTAAAATGGGCACTCTTCCAAACTCCAGTTGATAATTATATTCTCTGAATGAGATTTCTCATCTGTAAATTGCATACTGAAAAGTAATATCAATTTCATGGAGTTATTGTTGATGTGAAAGTGCTTACTGCAGTTCATAGCACAGAAGAGAAAATCAGTAAGTAGAAACTATTACAGCAAGCTATTTTACCAGAGTATTAAATTGACTGTCCCTTGCTGTGGTGTGAATGCTTGTGTAAAAGGAATGAACATGGAATTCTTGAGGTTATAGCTAAGGTATAACCTTAGCTGGTTATAAAGAGCACAGTTGGCAAGAAAACAGCCAACCAAGACTTCCTCCACAGAAGAGAGATCAAAACCCAAGTCAGAGGCGAGTAAAGGTCTGGGAATGAGAGGCAGAAAGCTGGAGAGGCCTGTCCCCAGTGATGACCAACCCAAAGTAGAGGGGACACAGGATATGATAGAAACCCCTTCAAGTATGGCTCATGCCTTACCTCCTGCTAGAAGCCAGCAGCATTATCAGCTTTGTAGAGGAGATTCCCATGCCATAAACCTGTGTTATGAGTGAAGTAAAAAACCCCAATTTCCCACTTGGAGTCTGAAAAATTCAGAAAGAGGGAGAAAACAGGCCTATGGAGTCTACAGCCAGAGTGAGAGAATGCCATAGAGGGAGATGAAATATGTGTCTTCCAACTGGGGAGTGGATGAGAACCAGCTACATCCTTCCTTCAAATTGAGTTCTATACACTCTGCAAAAACAGGCCCAGGAGCAGACTGTGGCTCAGATCATGAACACCTTACTGCCCAATTCAGATGTAAATTGAAGAAAGTGGGGAAAACCACTAGATCATTCAGGTATGACCTAGATCAAATCCCTTATGATTATACAGTGGAAGTGAGAAATAGACTTAAGGGACTAGACCTGATAGGCAGGATGCCTGACCTAAGAACAGAGGTTCATGACATTGTACAGGAGACAGGGATCAAGACCATCACCCAGAAAAACACTCCAATATTGTAGAGTAATTAGCCTCCAAATATAGTTTTTTAAAAAAGACAAAAATGGCTGTCTCAGGAGGCCTTACAAATAGCTGTGAAATGAGGAGAAGTGAAAAGCAAAGGAGAAAAGGAAAGATATACCCATTTGAATGCCGAGTTGCAAAGAAGAGCAAGGAGAGATAAGAAAGCCTCCCTCAGCCATCAATGCAAGGAAATAGAGGAAACCATTAGAATGGGAAAGACTAGAGATCTTTTCAAGAAAATTTGAGATACCAAGGGAACATTTCATACAAAGATGGGTACCATAAAGGACAGAAATGGTATGGACCTAACAGAAGCAGAAGATATTAAGAAGAGGTGGCAAGAATACACAGAGGAACTGTACAAAAAAGCTCTTCACAACCCAGATAATCACGATGGTGTGATCACTCACCTAGAGCCAGACATCCTGGCATGTGAAGTCAAGTGGGCCTTAGGAAGCATCACTATGAACGAAGCTAGTGGAGGTGATGGAATTCCAGTTGAGCTATTTCAAATCCTAAAAGATGATGCTGTGAAAATGCTGCACTCAACATGCCAGCAAATATAGAAAACTCAGCAGTGGCCACAGGACTGGAAAAGGTCAGTTTTCATTCTAATCCCAAAGAAAGGCAATGCCAAAGAATGCTCAAACCACTGCACAACTGCAATCATCTCATACACTGGTAAATTAATGTTCAAAATTCTCCAATCCAGGCTTCAGCAATACGTGAACTGTGAACTTCCAGATGTTCAAGCTGGTTTTAGAAAAGGCAGAGGAACCAGAGATCAAATTGCCAACATCTGCTGGATCATCAAAAAAGCAAGAAAGAGTTCCAGAAAAACATCTATATCTGCTTTATTGACTATGCCAAAGCCTTTGACTGTGTGGATCACAGTAAACAGTGGGAAACTCTCAAAGAGATGGGAATACCAGGCCACCTGACCCGCCTCTTGAGAAACCTGTATGCATGTCAGGAAGCAACAGTTAGAACTGGACATGGAACAACAGACTGGTTCCAAATAGGAAAAGGAGTACGTCAAGGCTGTATATTGTCACCCTGCTTATTTAACTTCTATGCAGAGTACATTATGAGAAACGCTGGGCTGGAAGAAGCACAAGCTGGAATCAAGATTGCCGGGAGAAATATCAATAACCTCAGATATGCAGATGACACCACCCTTATGGCAGAAAGTGAAGAGGAACTACAAAGCCTCTTGATGAAAGTGAAAGTGGAGAGTGAAAAAGTTGGCTTAAAGCTCAACATTCAGAAAACGAAGATCATGGCATCTGGTCCCATCACTTCATGGGAAATAGATGGGGAAACAGTGGAAACAGTGTCAGACTTTATTTTGCGGGGCTCCAAAATCACTAATGGTGATTGCAGCCATGAAATTAAAAGACACTTACTCCTTGGAAGGAAAGTTATGACCAACCTAGATAGCATATTGAAAAGCAGAGACATTACTTTGCCAATAAAGGTTCGTCTAGTCAAGGCTATGGTTTTTCCAGTGGTCATGTATGGATGTGAGAGTTGGACTGTGAAGAAAGCTGAGCATCAAAGAATTGATGTTTTTGAACTGTGGTGTTGGAGAAGACTCTTGAGAGTTCCTTGGACTGCAAAGAGATCCAACCAGTCCATTCTAAAGGAGATCAGCCCTGGGTATTATTTGGAAGGAATGATGCTAAAGCTGAAACTCCAGTACTTTGGCCACCTCATGCGAAGAGTTGACTCATTAGAAAAGACTCTGATGCTGGGAAGGATTTGGGTCATGAGGAAAAGGAGACAACAGAGGATAAGATGGCTGGATGGCATCACCTGCACGATGGACATGAGTTTGAGTGAACTCCGGGAGATGATGATGGACAGGGAGGCCTGGCGTGCTGCGATTCATGGGGTTGCAAAGAGTAAGACAAGACTGAGAGACTGAACTGAACTGACCTGTGCCCCCTCCTCATTCTGTTAACAACTCTGCCCCCTCCTTCCCATCTCAAACATTCAGTTCAGTTGCTCAGTCATGTCTGAATCTTTGTTAAAAGATGGACTGTTAAACACCAGACCTCCTTGTCCATCACCAAATCCCGGAGTTTACTCAAACTCATGTCCATGGAGTCGGTAACGCCATACAACCATCGCGTCCTCTGTTGACCCCTTCTCCTCCTGCCTTCAATCTTTCCCAGCATCACGGTATTTTCAATTGAGTCATCTCTTCGCATCAGGTGGCCAAATTATTGGAGTTTCAGCTTCAACATAAGTCCTTTCAATGCATATTCAGGACTAATTTCCTTTAGGATGGATTGGTTGGATCTCCTTGCAATCCAAGGGACTCTCTAGAGTCTTCTTCAACATCATAGTTCAAAAGTGTCAGTTCTTTGGTATTATAGTCCAATTCTCACATCCATACATGACTACTGGAAAAATCAGAGCCTTGACTAGATAGACCTTTGTGGACAAGGTAATGTCTCCAATTTTTAATATGCTGTCTAGGTTGGTCATAAATTTTTTCCCAAGGAGTAAGCGTCTTTTAATTTCAGGGCTACAGTCACCATCTGCAGTGATTTTGAAGCCCCCCAAAATAAAGTCTGACACTGTTTTCCCATCTATTTGCCTTGAAGTGATGGGACTGGATGCCATGATCTTAGTTTTCTGAATGTTGAGCTTTAAGCCAACTTTTTCACTCTCTTCTTTCACTTTCATCAAGAGGCTCTTTAATTCTTCTTCACTTTCTGCCATTACGGTGGTGTCATCTGCATATCTGAGGTTATTGATATTTCTCCCGGAAAGCTTAATTCCAGCTTGTGCTTCTTCCAGCCCATCATTTCTAATGATGCACTCTGCATATGAGTTAAATAAGCAGGGTGACAATATACAGCCTTGATGCACTCCTTTTCCTATTTGGAACCAGTCTGTTGTTCCATGTCCAGTTCTAACTGTTGCTTCCTGACCTGCATACAGGTTTCTCAAGAGGCATGTCAGTTGGTCTGGTATTCCCGTCTCTTTCAGAGTTTCCCACTGTTTACTGTGATCCACACAGTCAAAGGCTTTGGCATAGTCAATAAAGCAGATATAGATGTTTTTCTGGAACTCTCTCTTGCTTTTTTGATGATCCAACAGATGTTGGCAATTTGATCTCTGGTTCCTCTGCCTTTTCTAAAACCAGCTTGAACATCTGGAAGTTCACAGTTCACGTATTGCTGAAGCCTGGATTGGAGAATTTTGAACATTAATTTACCAGTGTATGAGATGATTGCAGTTGTGCAGTGGTTTGAGCATTCTTTGGCATTGCCTTTCTTTGGGATTAGAATGAAAACTGACCTTTTCCAGTCCTGTGGCCACTGCTGAGTTTTCTATATTTGCTGGCATGTTGAGTGCAGCATTTTCACAGCATCATCTTTTAGGATTTGAAATAGCTCAACTGGAATTCCATCACCTCCACTAGCTTCGTTCATAGTGATGCTTCCTAAGGCCCACTTGACTTCACATGCCAGGATGTCTGGCTCTAGGTGAGTGATCACACCATCGTGATTATCTGGGTTGTGAAGAGCTTTTTTGTACAGTTCCTCTGTGTATTCTTGCCACCTCTTCTTAATATCTTCTGCTTCTGTTAGGTCCTTCCATTTCTGTCCTTTATGGTACCCATCTTTGTATGAAATGTTCCCTTGGTATCTCAAATTTTCTTGAAAAGATCTCTAGTCTTTCCCATTTTACTGTTTTCCTGTATTTCTTTGCATTGATCACTAACAAGGCTTTCTTATCTCTCTTTGCTATTCTTTGGGACTCTGCATTCAAATGAAAATCCTTTTCACCTTTGCTTTTCACTTCTCTTCATTTCACAGATATTTGTACAGCCTCCTCAGACAGCCATTTTACATATTTGCACTTCTTTTTTCTTGGCGATGGTCTTGAACCCTGTCTCGTGTACAATTTCACGAACCTCCATCCATAGTTCATCCAGCACTCTGTCTATCAGATCTAGTCCCTTAAATCTATTTCTCACTTCCACTGAATAATCGTAAGGGATATGATTTAGGTCATACCTCAAAGGTCTACTGGTTTTCCCTACTTTCTTCAATTTAAGACTGAATTTTCAAATAAGGAGTCCATGATCTAAGCCATAGTCAGCTCCCGGTCTTGTTTTTGCTCACTGTATAATGCTTCTCCATCTTTGGTTGCAAAGAATAGAATCAATCTGATTTTGATGCTGACCATCTGGTGATGTCCATGTGTACAGTCTTCTCCTGTTTTATTGGAAGAGGGTGTTTGCTATGGCCAGTGTGTTTTCTTGGCAAAACTCTATTAGCATTTGCCCTGCTTCATTCTGTATTCCAAGGCCAAATTTGCCTGTAACTCCAGGTGTTTCTTGACTTCCTACTTTTGCATTTCTGTACCCTAAAATGAAAATGACATCTTTTTTTTGGTGTTAGTTCTAGAAAGTCTTGCAGGTTTTCCTAGAACTGTTCAACTTCAGCTTCTTCAGCATTACTGGCCAGGGCATAAGCTTGGATTACAGTGATATTGAATGGTTTGCCTTGGAAATGAACAGAGATCACTCTGTTGTTTTTGAGATTGCATCCAAGCACTTCATCTCCGACTCTTTTGTTGACTATGATGGCTACTGCATTTCCTCTAAGGGATTCTTGCCCACAGTAGTAGATATAATGGTCATCTAGGTTAAATTCACCCATTGCAGTCCATATTAGTTTGTTCATTCCTAACATGTTGACATTCATTCTTGCCATCTCCTGTTTGACCACTTCCAATTTGCCTTGATTTGCAGACTTAACATTCCAGGATCCTATGTAATATTGCTCTTTACAGCATCAGACTTTGCTTCCATCACCAGTCACATCAACAACTGGGTGTTGTTTTTGCTTTGGCTCCATCTCTTCATTCTTTCTGGAGTTATTTCTCCACTGATCTCCAGTAGCATATTGGGCACCTACGGATCTGGGGAGTTCAACTTTCAGTGTCTTATCTTTTTTGCCTTTTCATACTGTAAATGGGGCTCATGAATTCAAAGCAAGAATACTGAAGTGGTTTGCCATTCCCTTCTCCAGTGGACCACATTTTGTCAGAACTCTCCAGCATGACCCATCTGTCTTGGGTGTCCCTACACTGCATGGCTGATAGTTTCATTGAGTTAGACAAGGCTGTGAGCATAGATACACTGTTTCCATAGTGAAGGGGCCATCTTAGCCCTTTTCTCAGGAGCTCAGACCTGGTTCTCTTGCACCCTGATGCCTAGGCCCTTCCCTTCCCTATTTAAACAATACTCAGTTGTCTTCCTCAACTGATGGACACCAAGGACTTCCACTCATTTCAGGAGCAACATCAAGCCCCTGCCAAGAGGGAGTTACTTTATGGGTAAGAAAGCTACAAAACAAACAAAATTGATTATATGACTACCTTTCTTCAGGTTTAGGAAACAAATTGATTTCTTTCTTTTCATCAGGGTGATCACCACAGGAAACAAAGGAAGCAGTCATTAAAGGTGAGGCAGTGCCCTTAATATTCCAGGAGGCTGGGCGCTGATAAAGCAGTCACTAGAAAAGCCCATCAATTCCCTGGTGTAAAAGTAGACTCTGGGTCTTCCCAGGTGGCTCAGTGGTAAAGCACCTGCCTACCAATGCAGGAGACACAGGATATACGGGTTTGATCCCTGTTCAGGAAGATATACTGAAGAAGGAAATGACAAACCACTCCAGTATTCTTGCCCAGGAAGTCCCAAGGACAGAGGAGCATGGTAGGCTACAGTTTACGGGCTCACAAAAGAGTTGGACACGACTGAGCAACTAAACAACAAAAAGTAGAATCTGGGTCACAAAATAAAAATTTAACCTTTTTTCTTTCCCTTTGTGCTGAGTTGACTTTCACTTGCTCACAGGTCACCTCCTGCAGAGGCCTCACATTCCCAGCCACTTAGACCAGCTTCCTGGGAAGAAATGGCTGTGCTGACACCTCAGCTCCGAGGGCCATGTGGAAAGATGCTGCTTAGGCTGCTGTAATTGAAGATGGCGGCCAGGGGGCCGTGTACAGAAATGATGCACCTGGCCCTGTGATCTGGGCGCACAGCTACACAGCTGAGCCCACCCAGCGAGAACCGCAACCCTCTCCGCTCACATGAGCCACAAGCAGCAGCCCCGTGGAGGGCTTTTAGGGGAGAGCATGTGCTCCAGAGCAAGTTCTATTGGAACAAGCCAAACCTGGCAAAGGACACTTCTTGGGGTCTGACGTGGGAGGGTGGGTAACAGACTAGGAAGAAATCCAACCCTCTTCTGCCCAATAACAGAATGTGATTCTCCAAGAAACCTAGATAAAGGAGAAGCAGCAGACTAGTTTAGAAAACTATTACTTAATACCCATGTAGTCTGCATCATTCCCTTTAAAAGTGATGTTTACTCTTGGAAACGTGCCTCCCCTCCTGATAGAAGCCAGGTGATACTTATAGACCTTCCAGTCCTATTAGGTTAAAGACATAAAGAACCAGAAACTCGGGAACCTCTCAGAGTGGGATTCTTGAGGGAAATCCGTTGTCTGGGAGACCCAGGCTCACACTAGACCCAGAAGCCAAGAGCCTCAGACAGTTTTCTCCTTCAGACTTTCCCACTCTTCCTGACCTGAGCCCCAGGAAATACCCTGTCATGCTAATCTGAGGATTTAAACTCGAGATTTGGTGACTAGCCAGGGAATGGAGCCTGACTCAAGTGATGAGACCTTCATAAGGATGAGATTTTCCTATGAGGATGTATCTCCTTCAGGAGGCAGGTACAGATTCATGTGAAGAGAGCAGAAAGGGGCCCTCAATTAAAAAAAAAAAAAAGGTTCAAGAGGGATGGTGTTGCCCTGGGGATTTTCCCCAAAAGAAAGAATGTGTAGTTGTTCAGTCCTGTCCAACTTTGTGACCCCGCGTACTGTAGCCTGCCAAACTCCTCTGTCTGTGGGATTTTCCAGACAAGAATACTGGAGTGGGTTGCCATTTCCTTTTCCAGGGGAGCTTCCCCAACTCAGGGGTCAAACCTGGGTCTCCCACATAGCAGGCAGATTCTCTACCATCTGAGCCACAAGGGAAGCCTAAAGGCTCAGTTCTTTAAGTGATTTTCCCTTTAGAATATGGGGAAAGACTATTGGAAAAACTTTAGCTATTTCCCTGCTTACTGAAGTAGATATTTTAAATGTATTCTGGTTGTTGAGTTAACTGAGACAATTCCTGCCCAGTGCAGGACTGCAGTTCCAGGGAGGCTGATGGGACAGGATGGTGACATGGGAAAGGGGAACAGTCTCCCCACTTCCACTCACTGATCTACTGCAGAGAGAGTGTCATCCTGTCAAGTGGACATCCTGTCAAGTGGACTGTGACTCAGAAACTCAGGTCCTGAGAACAGTCCAGTGAACACAACAGAGCAGGAGGTAAGGGGAGAATTCCACACAGTATCAGCAGTCCTTGGAAGGGGATAGAGCAGGAGGTGAGGGGGGAATTCCCCACAGTAGCAGGGAGTTCTCCTTACTGTATAGTCAGGAACACCAGGGAGAATGAATCTGCTGTCTGTCACTACATCAACCACCTGAGACATCAGTAGCCTAAAGCTGTGATCCCTTATTCATTACTCAGTACAGCTATGAGGGCTGATGAGGCAAGGCTATTGCTGGCCTCCTGGGCTCACTCACAGGCCTGCACACAGCCGGGGGCACCGCTGGCCCTGAGTGTCCAGATGGGCCTCACTTCCACTGTGGGCTGATCTGGGATGGCCGGAGGTCCTGGGGTGGCCTGGTTTCTCTCCCCACGTGGCCTCTCATCTCAGGCTGCTGACAGCTCGGTGGTCAGGGAGGGAGTCTGTGATGGAGTCACCTCCAAGCTGAGGTCTCCTAAATGATTAGAAGGCAGCAGTGAGCAGGGAAAAGGGGGAGAGGCTAGTGAGAGGGTGGAAATTGACTTATAAGAGAGAATAACATGTGCCTATGAGGTAGGAGGAAGTTTGACAGTTTCTAGAAAAACAGGAATAAGGTTAGGTTGGTTAGTGCAAGTAATATAAGAAAAGAAGGGAGGTGAGTGTCAGGTCATGCAAGTTAAAGGAGCTAAGGAGTTTTTTCTTTGTTTTTAATCTTTGTACCAAGAGTGGGAAACTGTTGAAAATTTTTAAATAATGGGGTGACATCTGATGTTCTCTTTAAAGAAAGAACATGGTTATGCATTTCAGGTTTTACAGAGGGACTGGAGCAGACTTTCTTAACCTTAGCAGGGTTGACATTTGGGCCAGACAAGTCTTTCTTGGTGAGGGGACCTGTACATTGCAGGGTGTGTCACAGCGTCCCCAACCTCTATCCACTGGATGCAGTAGTCACCTATCCCTCAGTCGTGACAACCAAAAATGTGCCCAGACAGAGAGAGATATCCTCTGGGAAACCAGTTCCTGGTTGAGAAACACTGGGCTGGAGTGAATGCAGGGTTTCCTCTGTCTTCTGGGAGAGAAATACTCCTCACCGGGCTTGAGTGGTGGAGGTGGACCTGAGATGAGCAGATGGGACTGCAGAGACCAGGAGATGAACTCAGCAGTACTTGGGGGGACAGACCCATCACGATGATCCAGTTCTCAATCCTCTCTCTGCTTCCATCCTTCAGCATTCCACCTGCTCTGAAGAAAGAGTCTGGTCTTGTGTTGGGGATACTCATAGTTGGGTGGCAAAAGGTTAGTATGTGGAATGTAAATTTCTCTTTCACCCTGTTGTAGTTTGTTGATGCAACACTCATATAGTGTCAAAGTCTGATCAAGGAATTGATTGCTCATGTAGGGCCAAAGTTTGATCAAGGAACTGATTGAAAATCAGCAAGGCAGGGCAAAAACCCCCAAAAGTTAAAAAACAACAAAAGGGACTTCCCTGGTGACCCAGTTGTTAATAAGACTATATGCTCCCAATGCAGGAGGTACAGGTTTAATCTTATTTTCCCTGGTCAGGGAACTAAGGTCCTATCTGCCACACAGTGTGACATTAAAAACCAAAAAGAGAGAGAAAGAAATAAGGTTGGTTATTCCCAGGATTGTTTGTTTACTTATTTTTGGCTGTGCTGGTCTTTTGGTCTTTGTTGCTTTTATGCGTCTTTCTTTGGTTGAGGAGAGCAGGGGCTACTCTTCATTGTGGTGTGTGAGCTTCTCGTTGTGGTGATTTCCCCTGTTGTGGAGCACAGGCTCTAGGCATGCAGGCTTCAGTAGCTGCAGCATGGGCACTCAATAGTTGGGGCACACAGGGTTGGATGTTCCACAGGATCGAACCTGTGTCCCCTGCATTGGCATGTGAATTCTTATTCACTGTACCACCAGGGAACTCGTCCCAGGCTTATTTTTGAATGAGGGTAGTGTAAAGGTCTGGAGAGCAAACTGAGATGTGAGGGCAATGGAGAGAGTGCTCTGGAATGAACTTGCTGAGGAACTGGTAGCAAACCTTAGAACATCTGTCTGCAGATGCAACCATGTTCTTTTAAAATATAGTTGTATCCTCATTCCCTTGGTTTTTCTTGTTCTTATTCAGTCACTTAGTCATGTCCAACTCTTTGCGACCTCATGGACTGTAGCACACCAGACTCCTCTGTCCTCCACTGTCTCCTGGAGTTTGCTCAAATTCATATACATTTAGTCAGTGAAGCTATTTAACCATCTCATCCCCTACCACCCCCTTCTCCTTTTGCCTTCAGTCTTTCCCAGCATCGGGGTCTTTTCCAATAAGACAGCTCTTCACATCAGGTGGCCAAAGTATTGGCCAGGAACAATCCTTCCAATGAATATACAGGGTTGATTTCCTTTAGGATTGACTGGCTTGATATCCTTGCTATCCAAGTGACTCTCAAGATTCTTCTTCAGACCATAATTTGAAAGCATCAGTTCTTTGGCCCTCAGCCTTCTTTATGCTCCAACTCTCACATAGATACATGACTATGGGAAAACCCAGAGCTTTGACTGTATGCACCTTTGTTGGCAATGTAATGTCTGCTTTTTAATACACTATCTAGCTTTGTGACACCTTTTCTACCAAGGAGTAAATGTATTTTAATTTCATAACTGCAGTCACTGTCTGCATTGATTTTGGAGCCCAAGAAAAGAAAATCTGTTACTGCTTTCACTTTTTCCTTTTCTATTTGCCATGAAATGATGGGATCATATACCATAATTTTAGTTTTATTTCATGTTGAGTTTCAAGCCAGCTTTTTCACTCTACTCTTTCAATCAAGAGGCTCTTTATTTCCTCTTCACTTTCTGCTCTTAGAGTTGTATCATCCACATACCTGAGGTTGTTGATACTTCTGTTGGAAATCTTGATTCCAACTTGTGATCCATCCAGCCAGGCATTTCACATGATATATTCTGCATAGAAGATAAATAAGCAGGGTGACAATATACAGCCTTGCTGTACTCCTTTGCCAACTTTGAACTAATTAGTTCCACATCTGGTTCTAACTATTGCTTTTTGACCCACCTACAGGTTTCTTTTTACATCATGAATAATAATTCTCTATACTGTGCCCACCTGTTAAGGAACTATCATGAGGAATGGTGAGTTCCCAACCCTAAAACGCTAGGAATTCACCTGATCAAAGACCCTGTCCTTAGTTCTTATCTGTTCATATCCTATCATGGGAAGTAGGTGTTTGAACTTTTTATTATGGAAAATTTCAAAAATGTCCAAAAGTAGAATAGCACAATGAACTTCCATGAAACAAGCTTCAACAATTATTCATGTTGTCTATCTCATTTCATCAAACTCTCCTCTTTTGCCGCAGTGCCACCAGTATTTAGCACGACTCCAAGATACATATAATTTTACCAACTGATACTCCAGTACACATTTATAAGAGCTAAACACTTGAGAAAGATAAACACAGTACCATATCCCTTTACTAATCACCTTAACATCAATATATGTATGTAGCGTGGGCAGCTGCGAAGGCGCACATAGCACAGCTGAGAAGAGCTACCACATGTCTGAGGTCAGGGGTGGTGGCCGAGAGGAGCAACCCCACGTCCAAGGTCAGGGGCAGAAGCCGGGAGGACCCCATGCCTGAGGAGTGATGGCCAAGAGGAGTTACCCCACGTCCGAGGTCAGGGGCAGTGCTGAGACTGCCAGGCTGTGACTGCGCAGGAACAGCCAAGAGGAGCTACCAAGTCCAAGCTCTGGGCGACGGCCGAGAGGAGCTACCCCACATCCAAGGAGCAGGGGCTCCAAGGGCACAGGAGGTCCTAGGGGAGCTATTCCACGTTCAAGATCAGGAGGGGTGGTGGTGAGGAGATACCTTTCGTCCAAGGTAAGAGAAACCCAAGTAAGACAGTAGGTATTGCAAGAGGGCATCAGAGGGCAGACACACTGAAACCATAATCACAGAAAACTAGTCAATCTAATCATACTAGGACCACAGCCTTGTCTAACTCAATGAAACTAAGCCATGCCTGTGGGGCCACCCAAGACAGGCAGGTGGTGGTGGAGAGGGCTGACAGAATGTAGTCCACTGGAGAAGGGAATGGCAAACTTCTTCAGTATTCTTGCCTTGAGAATCCCATGAACAGTATGAAAAGGCAAAATGATAGGATACTGAAAGAGGAACTCCCCAGGTCAGTAGGTGCCCAATATGCTACTGGAGATCAGTGGAGAAATAACTCCAAAAAGAATGAAGGGATGGAACCAAAGCAAAAACAATACCCAGCTGTGGATGTGACTGGTGATAGAAGCAAGGTCCGATGCTGTAAAGAGCAATAATAGGAAACTGGAATGTCAGGTCCATGAATCAAGGAAAATTGGAAGTGGTCAAACAGGAGATGGCAAGAGTGAATGTTGACATTTTAGGAATCAGCGAGCTCAAATGGACTGAAATGGGTGAATTTAACTCAGATGAACATTATATCTACTACTGCAGGCAGGAATCCCTTAGAAGAAATGGAGTAGCCATCATGGTCAACAAGAGTCCATAATGCAGTACATGGATGCAATCTCAAAAACGACAGAATGATCTCTATCCGTTTCCAAGGCAAACTATTCAATATCACAGTAATCCAAGTCTATGACCCAACCAGTAATGCTGAAGAAGCTGAAGTTGAACGGTTCTATGAAGACCTACAAGACCTTTTAGAACTAACACCCAAAAAAGATGTCCTTTTCATTATAGGGGACTGGAATGCAAAAGTAGGAAGTCAAGAAACACCTGGAGTAACAGGCAAAATTTGGCCTTGGAATACGGAATGAAGCAGGGTAAAGACTAATAGCGTTTTGCCAAGAAAATGCACTGGTCATAGCAAACACCCTCTTCCAACAACACAAGAGAAGATTCTACACATGGATATCACCAGAGGGTCAACACTGAAATCAGATTGATTATATTCTTTGCAACAAAAGATGGAGAAGCTCTATACAGTCAACAAAAACAAGACCAGGAGCTGACTGTGGCTCAGATCATGAACTCCTTATTGCCAAATTCAGAATTAAATTGAAGAAAGTAGGGAAAACCACTAGACCATTCAGATATGACCTAAATCAAATCCCTTATGATTATACAGTGGAAGTGAGAAATAGATTTAAGGGACTAGATCTGATAGAGTGCCTGATGAACTATGGAATGAAGTTCGTGACATGTACAGAAGACAGGGATCTAGACCATCCCCATGGAAAAGAAATGCAAAAAAGCAAAATGGCTGTCTGAGTAGGCCTTACAAATAGCTGTGAAAAGAAGAGAAGTGAAAAGCAAAGGAGTAAAGCAAACATATAAGCATCTGAATGCAGAGTTCCAAAGAATAGCAAGAAGAGATAAGAAAGCATTCCTCAGCGATCAATGCAAAGAAATAGAGGAAAACAACAGAATGGGAAAGACTAGAGATCTCTTCAAGAAAATTAGAAATACCAAGGGAACATTTCATGCAAAGATGGGCTTGATAAAGGACAGAAATGGAATGGACCTAACAGAAGCAGAAGATATTAAGAAGAGGTGGCAGGAATACACAGAAGAACTGTAGAAAAAAGATCTTCATGACCAAGATAATCACGATGGTGTGATCACTGACCTAGAGCCAGACATCCTGGAATGTGAAGTCAAGTGGGCCTTAGGAAGCATCACTACGAACAAAGCTGGTGGAGGTTATGGAAATCCAGTTGAGGTCTTTCAAATCCTGAAAGATGATGCTGTGAAAATGCTGCTCTCAATATGCCAGCAAGTTTGGAAAACTCAGCAGTGGCCACAGGACTGGAAAAGGTCAGTTTTCATTCCAATCCCAAGGAAAGGCAATGCCAAAGAATGCTCAAACTACCACACAATTGCGCTCATCGCACATGCTAGTAAAGTAATGCTCAAAATTGTCCAAGCCAGGCTTCAGCAATACGTGAACTGTGAATTTCCAGATGTTCAAGCTGGTTTTAGGAAAGGCAGAGGAACCAGAGATCAAATTGCCAACATCTGCTGGATCATCAAAAAAGCAAGAGAGTTCCAGAAAAACATCTATTTCTGCTTTATTGACTATGCCAAAGCCTTTGACTGTGTGGATCACAATAAACTGTGGGAAACTCTGAAAAAGATGGGAATACCAGACCACCTGACCTGCCTCTTGAGAAACCTATATGCAGGTCAGGAAGCAACAGTTAGAACTGGACATGGAACAACAGACTGGTTCCAAATAGGAAAAGGAGTGCATCAAGGCTGTATATTGTCACCCTGCTTATTTAACTTCCATGCAGGGTACATCATGAGAAACGCTGGGCTGGAAGAAGCACAAGCTGGAATCCAGATTGCCAGGAGAAACATCAATGACCTCAGATATGCAGATGACACCGCCCTTATGGCAGAAGGTGAAGAAGAACTACAAAGCCTCTTGACGAAAATGAAAGAGGAGAGTGAAAAAGTTGGCTTAAAGCTCAACATTCAGAAAACGAAGATCATGACATCTGGTCCCATCACTTCATGGGAAATAGATGGGGAAATAGTGAAAACAGTATCAGACTTTATTTTTGGGGGGGCTCCAAAATCACTGTAGATGGTGAACGCAGCCATGAAATTAAAAGACACTTACTCCTTGCAAGAAAAGTTATGAACAACCTAGATAGCATATTGAAAAGCAGAGACATTACTTTGCCAACAAAGGTCCATCTAGTTAAGGCTATGGTTTTTCCAGTGGTCATGTATGGATGTGAGAGGTGGACTGTGAAGAAAGCTGAGTGCAGAAGAATTGATGCTTTTGAACTGTGGTGTTGGAGAAGACTCTTGAGAGTTCCTTGGACTGCAAGGAGATCCAACCAGTACATTCTGAAGGAGATCATCCCTGGGATTTCTTTGAAAGGAATTTTGCTAAGGCTGAAACTCCAGTACTTTGGCCACCTCATGCAAAGATGACTCATTGGAAAAGACTCTGATGTTGGGAGGGATTGGGGGCAGAAAGATAAGGGGACAACAGAGGATTAGATGGCTGATTAGATGGCATCACTGACTCAATGGACGTGAGTCTGAGTAAACTCTGGGAGTTGATGATGGATAGGGAGCCCTGGCGTGCTGCGATTCATAGGGTCGCAAAAAGTTGGACACGACTGAATGACTGAACTGAACGGAACTGATGGATATATATACTCATACTCATTACTATATCTCAAGAACATCTTAAGAAACTGACAGCTGTCTGCTAAAATCTTAATGCTAGGATTTCACTACAGTTTTCTTCAGATCCATCAGCCTTTATAAGCATATGCATTTAATTCAGCATTACAATCCTTTATTTATTGAACCCAAGAGCTTGTTCCAATTATGACTGCTTCCTTTTCTAAATCATCACAAGCCATTGGTTTAATACTGCACTTGGGCTTCCCTGGTGGCTCAGTTGGTAAAGAAGCCACCTGCAATGCGGGAGACCTGGGTTCAATCCTGGGTTGGGAAGATCCCCTGGAGAAGGGAAAGGCTACCCACTCCAGTCCTCTGGCCTAGAGAATTCAATGGACTATATCCATGGAGTCTCAAAGAGCGAGACATGACTGAGCCACTTTCACTTTATTTCACTTTTTCTTTGGAATTTTACATGAGGGCAGTTTCTGGAATGATTTATTTCTTCCCTTTGAAACACTGGATAAAGAGCTTAAGTCTTATCTTGATACCACTGCTTTTCTTTTGTCATTATTATGCAATAAGCTCATGAGATAATTGTCCACCCAACAAATGGAATCAGATAATAAACATGAGTTTGAGGGTTTCCCTGTGTTTCAGATGCTTAAGAATCTGCCTGCAATGTGGGAGACCTGGGTTTCATCCCTGGGATTGGGAAGATCCCTTGGAAAAGGTAATGACTACCCACTCCAGTATTCTTTCCTGGAGAATCCATGGACAGAGAAGCCTGGCAGGCTACAGTCCATGGGGTCACAAAGCATAGGACATGACTGAGTGACTAATACTTTTACTTTCACTTTGAGGAGAGATAAGAACAGACCAAAGACCTGGAGTATATTGGGAGGGGCTGCTGGTGACATGAAGGTCAGGGGCCAACAAAGGTAATTTTCCTCCCTGTCACAGTTGTAGGGGATCTGGTTCTGGTGAAAATGCTGTGATGTTTGCCTTTGCTGTGTGTTAAGTGCCCCACACCCTCGTTTAAAAGTGAGATAAGAAACTAATCAACACCTCAGACCCTCCTGCCTTTTCCATACTCCCGGTTCTCCCCTTGTCCTCCTGAGTGAAGTCACTCGACTATCAAGGAATAAGCTTTTAAACAACAAAGAAGATAGTTTAAGAAAGATTTCAGCTCTGAGATAGAACTCTGGGAAACCTTGCATGAATATGAGAGGAAATCGAAGGGCAAGTCCAAGGGCAGAGGAAATGGAAGGGTGGAGGTGCTGGGGGCAGGGCCGGGGGACCACTGGCTGTGGGACCAGAGGACACTCATTCATCTCACCTCCCCACCTCTCAGTCACGGGCTGACTCAACAGTCAGGGGGCTGGGGATAGAGACACGACAAGCCTTCTCCTACCCTCAGCCCTGTTCTTCTGGGGAAAGGGAGTGAAGAGTTCTCAGAGGTTGAAGGGTAGGACTCAGGGATAACCAGTCCTTCCTTCCGTGGGAGTGGATGAGAGATTTGGACACTGTAAAATGTGTGACATCCCTATTTAAGCAGCTTGTTTGGGGGTGCTAGGGTAGCAACCGTTTATACAGAGACACAACACATGTTTCCCTCGAGTTGAATTTCCATTCAAAGCCTTGACCTTAGAGCCTCAGCCTATCAGAGAACCAGCCAGAGTGAGCCCTCAGGGAACACCTCCATGGCATCTTCATCCTGGGAGCCTCTTTCACACACACAGGACAGGCTTTGTGCGAATCACAGCAACTGGCTCTTGGCCATGCTCTTCCTGAAGTTCCCGGTTCTTTTCTCCCTTCTCTCACCAACTGTCTTCTATTTAAATAATGCATGTGTCCTTACCCTCCCCCAAACACCTGAAGTTTATTAGCCATTAAGTCCTAAGTCCAAGGGGAAAAGAGAAGCAAGTGGACACATTTGAGACTTGGAAAGTTGTTCACCTACCGCCTGGGTGCTTTCAAAGTCAGCCACTGAATACTGAGCCCTCCTGTGCCCAAGCTCCCAGACAGGTGCTGGGGTCCCTGGAGGAGACACAGCTGCCACTCTTCCAGGCTGAAGGAGAGGAGAAAGGAGCCAACACAGGGGAGTCAGGAGAGGAGGGGGATAGGGAAGAGGGGGGTTCATTTCAGGGAGAAAGAGTCCTGCTGGGTAGAGCCATGTCTCACTTGTGACCTAAGAGATGAGTAAGAGTCAGTCAATAAAAGATGCGGGGGTGGGGGTGGAGGGTTCCTTGGCAGAAAAGGATGAACCCAAAAGTCCAGAGCAAAGGAGAGGTTAGTGGATTTGAGAAACTAAAACAGTTAAGACACGTTGGAGCTCAAGCTAGAGTGAGAGAAAGTCTGGAGATGAAGCAGGAGAAGAGGCAGGACTCAGCTGGTGGAGGCCTGTCCCTCTGGACAGACTAGAGTCACTCCCACTTCCTCCTGCGGACACTGCCTTCTGTCCTAAAGGAGTCCTTTCCCAACTCCTTACATGCCCCATCAGGGTTTTTCACTGAGTAGTTAAAATCCAACCTTCCTCAGCACCTACTAGGGCAGGCCTGGGACTAGATATGGAGGGAAAAGTAATAATACTCAGTCCTCCTAATAAGGGGGCCATGTAATTATGTTCTTTTTGAAACACCAAATTTTAACCACAACGAATATACCTAAGACATAGATAAAATTAAAGACTACAAGAAATAAATAAAACCCCTCACATAATCAACTCCTTTCAGTTTAGTCACTCAGTCGTGTCCGACACTTTGTGACCCCATGAACTGCAGCACACCAGGCCTCCAAGTCCATTCCCAACTCCCAGAGCTTACTCAAACTCATGTCCATAGAATCGGTGATGCCATCCAGCCATCTCATCCTCTGTTGACCCCTTCTCCTGCCTTCAATCTTTCCCAGCATCAGGGTCTTTTCAAATGAGTTGGTTCTTCACATCAGGTGGCCAAAGTATTGGAGTTTCAGCTTCCACATCAGTCCTTCCAAGGAATATTCAGGACTGATTTCCTTTATGATGGACTGGGTGGACCTCCTTGCAGTCCAAGGGACTCTCAAGAGTCTTCTCTAACACCACAGTTCAAAAGCATCAGTCCTTCAGCGCTCAGCTTTCTTTATAGTCCGACTCTCACATCCACACATGACTACTGGAAAAACCATAGCTTTGACTAGATGGACCTTTGTTGGTAAAGCAGTGTCTCTGATTTTTAATATACTGTCTAGGCAGGGCATAACTTTTCTTCCAAGGAACAAGTGTCTTTTAATTTCATGGCTGCAGTCACCATCTGCAGTGATTTTGGAGCCCCCCAAAATAAAGTCTGCCACTGTTTCCATTGTTTCCCCATCTATTTGCCATGAAGTGATGGGACCAGAAGACACAATCTTCATTTTTTTAATGCTGATTTTCAAGCCAGTTTTTTCACTCTCCTTTCACTTTCATCAAAAGGCTCTTTAGTTCTTCACTTTCTGCCATAAGCGTGGTACCACCTTCATATCTGAGGTTACTAATATTTCTCCCGACAATCTTAATTCTAGTTTGTGTTTCTTCCAGCCTGGGATTTAGCATGATGTACTCTGCATATAAAATAAATAAGCAGGGTGACAATATACAACCTTGATGTACTCCTTTCCCAATTTGGTACAAGTCTGTGGTTCATGTCCAGTTCTAACTGTTGCTTCTGACCTGTATATAGGTTTCTCAAGAGGCAGGTCAGTTGTCTGGTATTCCCATCTCTTGAAGAATTCTGTGCAGTTTGTTGTGATCCACACAGTCAAATGCGTTGGCATAGTCAATAAACCCAAAGTAGATATTTTTTCTGGATCTCTCCTCCTTTTTCTATGATCCAATGGATGTTGGCAATTTGATATCTCATTCCCCTACCTTTTTTAAAGCCAGCTTGAACATCTGGAAGTTCTCAGTTTATGTACTGATGAAACCTCTCTTGGGGAATTTTGAGCATTACTTTACTAGTGTGTGAGATGAGTGCAAATTGTGTGGTAGTTTGAGTATTCTTTGGCCTTGCCTTTCTTAGGGATTGGAATGAAAACTGACCTTTTCCAGTCCTGTGGCCACTGCTGAGCTTTCCAAATTTGCTGGCATTTGAATGCAGCACTTTCACAGCATCATCTTTAGGATTTGAAATAGAGCAACTAGAATTCCATCGCCTTCACTAGTTTTGTTCATAGTGATGCTTCCTAAGGTCCACTTGACATCACATTCCAGGTTGTGTGACTCTAACTGAGTGATCACACCATTGTGGTTATCTAGGTCATTAAGATCTTTTTTGCATAGTTCTGTGTATTCTTGCCCCCTTTTCTTAATATCTTTTGCTTCTGTTAAGTCCATAACTCTTCTGTCCTTTATTGTGTCCCTCTTTGCTTGAAATGTTCCCTTGGTATCTCTACTGTTCTTGAAGAGATCGCTAGTCTTCCCCATTCTATTGTTTTCCTCTATTTCTTTGCACTGATCACTGAGGAAGGCTTTCTTTTCATTCCTTGCTCTTCTTTGGAACTCTGAATTCAGATGGGTGTATCTTTCCTTTTCTCCTTTGCCTTTAGCTCCTCTTCTTTTCACAATTATTTGTAAGGCCTCCTCAGACAGCCATTTTGTCTGTTTGCATTTCTTCTCCTTGGGGGTGACTTTGACCATGGCCTTCTGTGCAATGTCATGAACTTCCATCCATAGTTTTTCAGGCACTCTGTCTATCAGATCTAATCACGTGAATATATTTGTTACTTCTACTGTATTTGAATTAGGTCATTGGGATTTGATTTAGGTCATACCTGAATGGTATAGTGGTCTTCCCTACTTTTATGAATTTAAGTCTGAATTTTGCAATAAGGAGTTCATGATCTGAACCAAAGTCAGCTCCCAGTCTTGTTTTGTTTTGTTTTGTTTTCCCCCACTGTATGGAGCTTCTTGTCTTTGGCTGAAAAGAATATAATCAATCTGATTTCAGTATTGACCATCTGATGATGTCCATATGTAGAGTTGTCTCTTGCATTGCTTTGAAGAGAGTGTTTGCTATAACCAGTGTGTTCTCTGGGAAAAACTCTGTTATCCTTTGCCCTGCTTCTTTTTGTACTCCAAGGCCAAATTTGCCTGTTATTCCAGGTATCTCTTGACTCCCTACTTTTGCATCCCAATCCCCTATGATGAAAAGGACATCTTTTTTTGGTGTCAGATCTAGAAGGTCTTCTAGGTCTTCATAGAACCACTTAACTTCAGCTTTAGTGCTTGGGGCATAGACTTGGATTACTGTGATATTGAATGGTTTCCCTTGGAAAGGAATGAGAGCCTGCTGTTGTTTTTAAGATTGTGCCCAAGTACCTGCATTTAGGACTCTTTTGTTGACTATGAAGGCTACTACGTTTCATATAAGGGATTCCTGCCCATAGTAGTAGAAGTAATGGTCATCTGAATTAAATTCACCCATTCCGGTCTATTTTAGTTCACTGATATCCCAAAGTGTTGATGTTCACTCTTGCCGTCTCCTGTTTGATCACTTCCAGTTTACCTTGATTCATGGACCTAACATTCCAGGTTCCTATGCAATATTGTTTTTTACAACATCAGACTTTACTTACATCACCAGTCACATCCACAACTGGGCATTGTTTTCTGTTTGGCTCTGTCTCTTCATTCTTTCTGGAGTTATTTCTCAGTTCTTCTCCAGTAGCATATTGGGTACCTACCAATCTGGGGAATTCTTCTTTTAGTGTCCTATCTTTTTGCCTTTTCATACTGTTCATGGGGTCCTCAAGGCAAGAATACTGAAGTGGTTTGCCATTCCCTTCTTCAATGGACCATGTTTTTTCAGAAATGTGAATGAAAGCATTTGTCATTTGGGAAGAAATGAAATCTTTTGCCTCCAGCAGTGGTTCTCAGTTGGCTGCAGGGTGGAATCACCTGTAGGGTTTCGTTAATACAAAGTGTTGACTCCTGCCTTCCCTCCTTGAGATTCTGATTTAGCTGAGATGAGGCCTCAGCACTGGGATTTTATAGAGTTCTCCTGGTGATTTGAATTTGCAGCCAAGTTTACAAACTACTGGCCTTTGCCATAATGAGGATATAAAGGACTGTACCTGGAGGACATAACTGAATATACAGGGATCAGGTGATTCTGCAGGAGCAGAAGCGTGCCTTTCTGTGTGTGGAAGGTGGGGTGAATGAGGGTTTGGCAATGCTAGAGGCCCCTCTTGCCTGCTGTGAGGCTTTCCTGGTCCCTCAGTCCATGGCCTTTCCACGCTCCTCACCTGGACTCGTGGAGTCTGCTGCCCTCTGGTGGTGATTTTCAGTATGGTACAGTTGCCTCTGGAGGTTTCATTTAAGCCCAGCCTTGGCTCATCACAAACCCATGAGCAGGATTCCCAAGATGTGGTTTGCCGGGAGGGAAATCCTGGGAACCGAAGCCAGGGAGCAGCTCGGCAGAAACTTCAGGAGTCGCTCCGGACAGGGAAGCTCAGGGAGCTCTAGGTCAGTGGCCAAGTGCGGGTCTGACACGTATCTGTGACTGGAGCCTTCCTGTGCCTGTGGTCTGAGGAAATTGGTCTTAACAGCCAATGACAAGAGCCTATGATATTAAGTATCAAGAAGTGCAGAGGTGTAAGGTGACAAGCTTCATAGTAAACAGCTACCGCCCTGCTGTATATTCTGCCCTGTATAGCAAAGGTGTGTTTTTACGTAATTACCATGTTTACCTGTAACACAAGCCTAGAGGGTGTTAGGATCCCCATCTCACAGACAAGGAAACAAGCCTACAGAGCTTAAGGAAATTGCTCAAGATCATATGACTCCTAACTGACAGATGCAGCCTCTGAGCCCAGGCAGGTGGGACCGCACAGTCTGTTCTAGCTACTCCCGTGTCCTGGCAGGACCCGGAGTTCTGTCCTGTCCAAAGATCTTCCCAGCCCTTCAGCCCGACTCCCCCAGTGGGTCCGGATGGTCCCTCCAGGCTCCCACAGCCCCTTTGCTCCTATTGCCCCTGATTTGGATCCCTCCTTCTGCAGGGTAACCCCACCCACCCACCGAAAGCCCTACGGTCTGCAGGAGGACACCCTTGTCCTGTTCTGGCAGCTTCTCCCTGCAGCCAACTCCCCAGGGGTGGAGTCAGGCCAGGTTGTGAGAAGAATCATGAGAGAAGCAGAAAGGTATGAGCTTGTGGTCAGCATCTTGCTCTGATCTGAGACCTCCATCACTCATGGCAGCTCCCCTCTACATCCCCCCCTCCCTCATTACAAGTGTTACTACAACTCTGCTGTGGATCAGAGTCACCAGGGGAGGGGTCAGAATGCAGGTTACTGGGCTCCAGCCCCAGAGATCTGATCCAGAGGGTTACACAAGTGGGGCCTGGGAATTTGAATTTTTAACCAAAAATCCAGTCGGTTTTGATGCAGGGGGATTCTCTGAACACATGCTGAGAAACATTTAGCAGACCTGCCACTCATATCTGTGAGCCCTGGGTCAAGAGTGCAAATGAAGTCCATACTATATGTTTAAATATTTAAAAGTTATAAATCAATCAAACAAACCTGTCAAGTACACCTACATAACTATTAAAACCTGGTGGACTGGGGTTTTAGACACTGAGCTCCAAGCCAGAAGGCAGGACAACAGAGGGAGGGGCCGCCCCAGCCCCCAGCCCTCCCCCTGCTCTTCCCATCTCTGGCTCTGACACTCTCTGTGCGCTGAAAAATCTCCTGCTCAAGAAAGAGTGCCCCCAGCCTTCAAGTTCAAACTTAGGCCACCCTCTCCCCACCCATAAACAGCTGTATCTTGACCACCTGTCGGGCTGGGACATGGGCACCAGGACGGAGGCCTGCACTGGGGCTGGGAGCAGGGGTTCTAGGGTCCAGGTGCTGAGAGGATGGCCTGGAGGGGGCGGGGCTCCAGGTGGCCACACCCCCTGGTCCTCTCTGGCTGTCTGCCCCTGGGGAGGGTGCAACCACAGGATGATAGAGCAGGGTCTGTAAACTAGCGCTTCTCAAACTGTACTGTGAGCAGGACTTACCTGGAATCTGGAGGTTCTGAATCAGTAGGTCTGGGGTAAAGACAAGATTCCGTGTTCTAATCCCAGGCCAGCCGATGCTGCTGGTCCACAGGCCTCGCTTAGAACAGCAGAGCTCTGGGGCAGGGTGGGCAGAGTTTTCCTGTAAAGGACCAGGAAGTACATTTCCAGGCTTTGCGGGCCATATGGTTTCTGCTCAGAAAAACATCTGCTTCGTTGACTATGCTAAAGCCTTGGACTCTGTAGATCACAACCAACTGGAAAACTTAAAGAGATGGGAATCCCAGACCACCTTACCTGTCTCCTGAGAAACCTGTATGTGGGCGGAGAAGCAACAGTTAGAACTGCACATGGAACAACGGCCTGGGTCAAAATTGGGAAAGGAGTATGACCTGCATATTGTCACCCTGCTTATTTACCTTAAAAGAATGTATGTATGTGTAACTGAATCACTGCTGTAGAGCAGAAATTAACACAACATTGTAAATCAATGATACTTAAATTTTTAAAGGAACAAGAAAAAAAGCCAAGGGTGTCAGTAGGTTCACTATTAATATTTATTCTGGTTACTTGCTTAGCCAGGTGCTTGCCAGATATTTCTACTTTGAAAATATAATTCTTTCCTAAAGAATTAGTCTGAGAAGATACTTGGAGTCCATGAAAATGCTGACTCCTCCAACCCCCAAACTTTCACTGTACATTCAGACAATGATGAATTTTGTCTGAATTATTTATGACAAGGATGGCTGCTACTTTTCTGTCAATCTGTCTACATTTGTCAATTGACCTTCTACTGCAAAAAAGGGCTTTCCCTTCCTATTATCTATTTTATGTCTTATAAAAATCAGTATAAACTCATGGATTTTAAAAATTTTTAGTGTTGTAAAATGTAGCATTTAAAAGCCATCAGTCCTCTGTTTATCATTATTTACTTATGACATTTCTAATGTGAGATAAACTCCATTTCAGAGACTCATTTTTTGTCTGGGAAGTCTGCAAAATTCAGATGAATGGATAAGAAAGCTGTGGTACATATACACAATGGACCATTACTTAGCCATTAAAAAAGAATACATTTGAATCAGTTCTAATGAGGTGGATAAAACTGGAGCCTCCTATTATACAGAGCAAAATAAGCCAGAAAGAAAAACACAAATACAGTATACTAACTGCAAGGAGATCCAACCAGTCCATTCTGAAGGAGATCAGCCCTGGGATTTCTTTGGAAGGAATGATGCTAAAGCTGAAACTCATGTACTTTGGCCACCTCATGCGAAGAGCTGAGTCACTGGAAAAGACTCTAATGCTGGGAGGGATTGGGGGCAGGAGGAGAAGGGGACGACAGAGGATGAGATGGCTGGATGACATCACTGACTCGATGGACGTGAGTCTGAGTGAACTCCGGGAGTTGGTGATGGACAGGGAGGCCTGGCATGTTGCAATTCAGGGGGTCGCAAAGAGTCGGACACAACTGACCGACTGAACTGAACTGAACTGAATGCATATATATGGAATTTAGAAAGATGGTAATGATAACCCTGTATGCGAGACAACAAAAGAGACAGATGTATAGAACAGTCTTTTGGACTCTGTGGGAGAGGGTGAGGGTGAGATGATTTGGGAGAATGGCATTGAAACACGTATAATATCATATGTGAAACGAATCGCCAGTCCAAGTACAATGCATAACACAGGGTGCTCAGGGCTGGTGCACTGGGATGACCCAGAGGGAAGGGATGGGGAAGGAGGTGGGAGAGGGGTTCAGGATGGGGAACACTTGTACACCCGTGGCGGATTCATGTTGATGTATGGCAAAACCAATTCAATATTGCAAAGTAATTAGCCTCCAATAAAATAAATAAATAAAATAAAGGGGGAAATTACCTAAAAAAAAAAAAAGTTTTTCATGTAATGTCCTCCAGAATTAAATATGATAAGCTTTTGGATCAAACACTGTTTTGGAATACCCAAGGCTTCCACCTATTGGAATGGATACTTGTGAGCATGGTTACTGAGTGAAAGAGTGAATTCAGTCAGAACCATCCAATGTAAACTTCTTGTAGAACATTCTTAGTGTGCCTAAGTCTTAACCTTGGTTCTTCTTAAAAAAAAAAAAAAAACACACATCCCAGTTTGACTCCTAAGTCAAATCAGATGGGCGTGAAGTACAGATGAAGGTCTCATAGGGCTGGGGCATGTGATTCCTATTAGTAATGTTATTTTTTAGGTCTAAATTCAAATAAATATATATTTCTCCCAGTTTTCAACACATATTGCTGTTCTAGTTTTTTTAAGAAAAGAAACACTTTCCTTAGAACATTAGGTTTAAAAAACAAAAACTCAGTTAATCCATATTCTTTCTACTTTTAAAGGAAAATTAATAGCTTACACTTAAAACCTTGTGTTTTAAAAATCTCTGAAGGTTTAAAAGTGGTCTGTTGTGCTTCCAGAGACCTTCTTCAAACTTAGGACAATGCTGTTGATTCAAGAATAGAATCGGTAAAAATACATGCACAGTATTGTTTTTAGACTTGAAACAAACACTTTAAACTTAAACAGGAGTTTACTTATTTCTAACTTTTTAATGCTATTAAAAATCTGATCACGCAGACCACAGCCTTGTCTAACTCAATGAAACTAAGCCTTGCCATGTGGGGCCATCCAAGACAGGTGGGTCATGGTGGAGAGGTCTGACAGAATGTGGTCCACTGGAGAAGGGAGTGGCAAGCCACTTCAGTATTCTTGCCTTGAGAACCCCATTAACAGTATAAAAAGGCAAAAAGATAGGAGCTGGAAGATGAACTCCCCAGGTCGGTAGGTGCCCAATATGCTACTGGAGATTAGTGGGGAATTAACTCCAGAAAGAATGAAGGGATGGAGCCAAAGCAAAAACAACATCCAGTTGAGGATGAGACTTGTGATAGAAACAAGGTTCAATGCTATAAAGAGCAATATTGCAGAGGAATCTGGAATGTTAAGTCCATGAATCAAGGCAAATTGGAAGTGGTCAAACAGGAGACGGCAAGAGTGAACATCGACATTCTAGGAATCAAAAAACTAAGATGGATGGGAATGGGTGAATTTAACTCAAATGACCATTATATCTACTACTGTGGGCAGGAATCCCTTAGAAGAAATGGAGTAGTCATCATAGTCAGCCAAAGAGTCCAAAATGCAGTACTTGGATGCAATCTCAAAAACGACAGAATGATCTCTGTTCATTTCCAAGGCAAACCATTCAATATCACGGTAGTCCAAGTCTATGCCCCAACCAGTAATACTGAAGAAGTTGAAGTTGAATGGTTTTATGAAGGCCTACAAGACCTTTTAGAATTAACACCCAAAAAAGATGTCCGTTTATTATAGGGGACTGAAATGCAAAAGTAGGAAGTCAAGAAACACCTAGAGTAACAGGCAGATTTGGCCTTGGAGTACAGAATGAAGCAGGAAAAGGCTAATAGAATTTTGCCAAGAGAACACACTGGTCATAACAAACACCCTCTTCCAACAACACAAGAGAAGACGCAACACATGCACATCACCAGATGGTGAACACCAAAATCAGATTGATTGTATTCTTTGCAGCCAAAGATGGAGAAGCTCTATACAGTCAGCAAAAACAAGACTGGGAGCTGACTATGGCTCACATCATGAACTCCTTATTGCTAAATTCAGACTTAAGTTGAAGAAAGTGGGGAAAACCACGAGACCACTCAGATAGGACCTAAATCAAATCACTTATGACTATAGAGTGGAAGTGAGAAGTAGATTTAAGGGACTAGATTTGATAGACAGAGTGCCTGATGAATTATGGACGGAGGTTCATGACATTGTACGGGAGACAGGGATCAAGACCATCCCCAAGAAAAAGAAATGCAAAAAAGCAAATGGCTGTCTGAGGAGGCCTTGCAAATAGTTGTGAAAAGAAGAGAAGTGAAAATGAAAGGAGAAAAGGAAAGATATACACATTTAAATGCAGAATTCCAAAGAAGAGCAAGGAGAGATAAGAAAGCCTTCCTCAGCGATCAATGCAAAGAAATAGAGGAAAACAATAGAATGGGAAAGACTAGTGATATTACAAGGAAATTACAGAACCCAAGGGAACACTTCATGCAAAGATGGGCTCAATAAAGGACAGAAATGGTATGGACCTAACAGAAACAGAAGATATTAAGAAGAGGTGGCAAGAATACACAGAAGAACTGTACAAAAAAGATATTCATGACCCTTATAATCACAATGGTGTGATCACTCACACTCACCTAGAGCCAGATATCCTAGAATGTGAAGTCAAGTGGACCTTAGGAAGCATCACTATGAACAAAGCTAGTTGAGGTGATGGAATTCCACCTAAGCTATATCAAATCCTAAAAGATGATGCTGTGAAAGTGCTGCACTCAATATGTCACCAAATTTGGAAAACTCAGTAGTGGCCACAGGACTGGAAAAGTTCAGTTTTCATTCCAACCCAAAAGAAAGGCAATATCAAAGAATGCTCAAACTACTGCACAATTGCACTCATCTCACACACTAGTAAAGTAATGCTCAAAATTCTCCAAGCTAGGTTTCAACAATACATGAACCATGAACTTTCAGATGTTCAAGCTGGTTTTAGAAAAGGTAGAGGAACCAGAGATCAAATTGCCTACACCCTCTGGATCATTGAAAAAGCAAGAGAGTTCCAGAAAATCATCTATTTCGGCTTTATTGACTATGCCAAAGCCTTTGACTGTGTGGATCACAATAAACTGTGGAAAATTCTGAAAGAGATGGGAATACCAGACCACCTGACCTGCCTTTTGAGAAACGTGTATGCAGGTCAGGAAGCAACAGTTAGGACTGGACATGGAACAACAGACTGGTTCCAAATAGGAAAAAAAAAAAAAAAGTACGTCAAGGCTGTATATTGTCACCCCGCTTATTTAACTTATATGCAGAGTACATCATGAGAAACACTGGGCTGGAGGAAGCTCAAGCTGGAATCAAGATTGCCTGGAGAAATATCAAGAACCTCATGTAGGCAGATGACACCACCCTTATGGCAGAAAGTGAAGAAGAACTAAAGAGCCTCTTGATGAAAGTGAAAGAGGAGAGTGAAAAAGTTGGCTTAAAGCTCAACATTCAGAAAACGAAGATCATGGTATCTGGTCCCACCACTTCATGGGAAATAGATGGGAAAACAGTGGAAACAGTGTCAGACTTTATTTTTCTGGGCTCCAAAATCACTACAGATGGTGATTGCAGCCATGGAATTAAAAGATGCTTACTCCTTGGAAGGCAAGTTATGACCAACCTAGATAGCATATTCAAAAGCAGAGACATCACTTTGCAAACAAAGGTCCATCTAGTCAAGGCTATGCATAGTTTTTCCTATAGTCATGTATGGATGTGAGAGTTGGACTATAAGGAAAGCTGAGTGCCAAAGAATTGATGATTTTGAAGTGTGGTCTTGGAGAAGACTCTTGAGAGTCCCTTGGACTGCAAAGAAGTCCAACCAGTCCATCCTAAAGATCAGTCCTGGTTGTTCATTGGAAGGACTGATGTAGAAGCTGAAACTCCAATACTTTGGCCACCTGATGCAAAGAGCTGACTCATTGGAAAAGACCCTGATGCTGGGAAAGATTGAGGACAGGAGGAGAAGGGGAAGACAGAGGATGAGATGGTTGGATGGCATCAGCAACTCAATGGACATGGGTTTGGGTAAATTCCAGGAGCTGGTGATGGACAAGGAGGCCTGGTGTGCTGTGGATCATGGGGTCACAAAGAATCGGACATGACTGAGTGAACTTAACTGAAGTGAAAATATTGATAATGTACAATAGGGCCTTTTGAAAGCCTGTGTGCTCTAATTTTAAGTTCAATATGATGGTAACAATTAATAAAGTGGATAGTGCTATAAAGGGTAGTACTGATTGACAGCTAATGCCATATACAGCATTGTTCAAAAGCACTGAACATATCCCACATTGTTTCTTATATGTCTGGGATTATCTAACTTTACATTTTCAGCCCATTGCTACCTAATCAATGATCCACTATGCACGGCTAATGTGCAGCTCAGCCATGGGCCCTTACCCCCATTGTGCAACCCTCACATTGGTCCCCAGGGTGTTCAGGATCCCACCTATCCTGAGGGTGGATGTCACAGCAACACAGATGTTCGTGAGTTTCTAGCTTTTTTGAATTTCCTGTACTTACTTCTAACTGGGTTACAAACAGGTCATGAACTGGCACTAGTGCACAGTCCACACTGTGAGGATCACTGTCACAGTTAATCTTTGCAGAAGCCCTCTGTGAATCATACTATCCCCACCTCAACTTTCAAAGACACTGAACCACAGTGGGCTTCCCAACCTTCAGATCAGATCAGATCAGATCAGTCGCTCAGTCGTGTTTGACTCTTTGCAACCCCATGAATCGCAGCACTCCAGGCCTCCCTGTCCATCACCAGCTCCCAGAGTTCACTCAGACTCACGTCCATTGAGTCAGTGATGCAAACCAGCCATCTCATCCTCTGTCGTCCCCTTCTCCTCCTGCCCCCAATCCCTCCCAGCATCAGAGTCTTTTCCAATGAGTCAACTCTTCGCATGAGGTGGCCAAAGTACTGGAGTTTCAGCTTTAGCATCATTCCTTCCAAAGAAATCCCAGGGCTGATCTCCTTCAGAATGGACTGGTTGGATCTCCTTGCAGTCCAAGGGACTCTCAAGAGTCTTCTCCAACACCACAGTTCAAAAGCATCAATTCTTCGGCGCTCAGCCTTCTTCACAGTCCAACGCTCACATCCATACATGACCACAGGAAAAACCATAGCCTTGACTAGACGAACCTTTGTTAGCAAAGTAATGTCTCTGCTTTTGAATATGCTATCTAGCTTGGCCATAACTTTCCTTCCAAGGAGTAAGCGTCTTTTAATTTCACGGCTGCAGTCACCATCTGCAGTGATTTTGGAGCCCAGAAAAATAAAGTCTGACACTGTTTCCACTGTTTCCCCATCTATTTCCCATGAAGTGATGGGCCCAGATGCCATGATCTTCGTTTTCTGAACGTTGAGCTTTAAGCCAACTTTTTCACTCTCCACTTTCACTTTCATCAAGAGGCTTTTGAGTTTCTCTTCACTTTCTGCCATAAGGGTGGTGTCATCTGCATATCTGAGGTTCTTGATATTTCTCCAGGCAATCTTGATTCCAGCTTGTGCTTCATCCATCCCAGCATTTCTTATGATGTACCCTGCATATAAGTTAAATAAACAAGGTGACAATATACAGCCTTGATGAACTCCTTTTCCTATTTGGAACCAGTCTGTTGTTCCATGTCCAGTTCTAACTGCTGCTTCCTGACCTGCATACAAATTTCTCAAGAGGCAGATCAGGTGGTCTGGTATTCCCATCTCTTTCAGAATTTTCCACAGTTTATTGTGATCCACACAGTCAAAGGCTTTGGCATAGTCAATAAAGCAGAAATAGATGCTTTTCTGGAACTCTCTTGCTTTGTCCATGATCCAGCAGATATTGGCAATTTGATCTCTGGTTCCTCTGCCTTTTCTAAAACCAGCTTGAACATCAGGAAGTTCACGGTTCACATATTGCTGAAGCCTGGCTTGGAGAATTTTGAGCATTATTTTACTAGCTTGTGAGATGAGTGCAACTGTGTGGTAGTGTGAGCATTCTCTGGCATTGCCTTTCTTTGGGATTGGAATGAAAACTGACCTTTTCCAGTCCTGTGGCCACTGCTGAGTTTTCCAAATTTGCTGGCATATTGAGTGCAGCACTTTCACAGCATCATCTTTCAGGATTTGGAATAGCTCAACTGGAATTCCATCACCTCCACTAGCTTTGTTTATAGTGATGCTTTCTAAGGCCCACTTGACTTCACATTCCAGGATGTCTGGCTCTAGGTGAGTGATCACACCATCGTGATTATCTGGGTCATGAAGATTTTTTTGTACAGTTCTTCTGTGTGTTCTTGCCATCTCTTCTTAATATCTTCTGCTTCTGTTAGGTCCATACCATTTCTGTCCTTTATCAAGCCCATCTTTGCATGAAATGTTCCTTTGGTATCTCTAATTTTCTTGAAGAGATCCCTAGTCTTTCCCATTCTGTTGTTTTCCTCTATTTCTTTGCATTGATCGCTGAAGAAGGCTTTCTTATCTCTTCTTGCTATTCTTTGGAACTCTGCATTCAGATGCTTATATCTTTCCTTTTCTCCTTTGCTTTTCGCTTCTCTTCTTTTCACAGCTATTTGTAAGGCCTCCCCAGACAACCATTTTGCTTTTTTGCATTTCTTTTCCATGGGGATGGTCTTGATCCCCGTTTCCTGTACAATGTCACGAACCTCATTCCATAGTTCATCAGGCACTCTCTCTATCAGATCTCGTCCCTTAAATCTATTTCTCACTTCCACTGTTTAATCATAAGGGATTTGATTTAGGTCATACCTGAATGGTCTAGTATTTTTCCCTACTGTCTTCAGGTTAAGTCTGAATTTGGCAATAAGGAGTTCATGATCTGAGCCACAGTCATCTCCTGCTCTTGTTTTTTGCTGACTGTATAGAGCTTGTCCATCTTTGGCTGCAAAGAATATAATCAATCTGATTTCGGTGTTGACCATCTGGTGATGTCCATGTATAGAGTCTTCTCTTGTGTAGTTCCCAACCTTAAGAGCCCATATTTACCAGGTAGCAGAACTTGAATCCATAGCAAATCAGTGCCCAGAGGAGCCAGTATTCGTCCCCGACTCCAGAGTTTGTGCTTCTCCCCGTGTGCTTGTGTCATTTTAACCACATGTGCAGGAAGAACAGTTTGGTTTAGGCCATCAGATGTGGACCTCCTCAAGTACACTTTCTTCAATCTACAAATCTCCTTCATCCACACCCATCCTGTTATGCTCTTCTGGTGATAAGAATAACCAAGGTCAGTGATTCCACCCTGGGTCTTTGGATGCTCTTAGTCCGTCCATCATCCCAACCAAAGCGATGGTTCAAGAGCAGAAACTATATTCAATTTTCAGACAAAGAAGCTGAGATTCAGAGGTTGAGATGCTTACCCGAGCATGTAACTAAGACTACATGACTGTAAGTGTCCAGAGCCTATTTTGTCAAGGATGGTGCCATTCTAATGTCCTGGCACCTTGGGTGGTAACTGCTTTCCCACACCCACAGTGCTAGTGAGTAGTAGAGAAAGAACCCACAGATCAGTGTGACTGACTCCAAAACCAGGGCTTTCTGTTATCCCAGGCTACCTCTTAAAAGCTCAAAATTATAAAATTGAGAAGGAAGGCTTGCTCTAGGTTATCATTTATTCATTCAACAAACATTTGCTGAGCACCCTCTATGTACAGATACTCTGCTGGAAGACATAATTAAAAAGTGAACAGGGCACAGTTTCAAGTGCCCTATACTAGATGAGAAAAAGACCACGTGTAACCAGTCACACTCAGGGCAGGCTACATGCATAACAGAAAGAACAGGCCCCTTGTTTAAAAATAAAGTATCTCAAGATGGTGACAACAGGACACTAACCAAGTACGGTTCAGTTTAACATGAGAGGCGCTCAGAGTAATACACAAATCTGAGTTACCTAGGATGATGACTGATCTTAATGTGACTTCCTAGAAGAGGCGACAACTGGGCTGACCCTGGAGAATGAGGATTTCTCTACTACATGGACCTTCTCAGACCAGAGGGTATTGAGGAGAATCGCTGAGTCATCATTTTGCCTTAAACATCAGTCACCAAGAGTTTCCCCCACAGTACACCCTCATCACCTACCTCTGGAGCTGTGATACATGCCCAGGGAGAACATGAAGACATACTGTCCTGATCTCCCTTCAAGGACTTGTTATCCAGCAGCTGTTAGTGCTGCCAGTGGGTAACCTTAAACCACTAGCCCCTGTGGGGGCAGCCTAAGTGCAATGATCCATCCAGATGGAGGTATAAAGGCCTGGTCATTGAATGTGTCAGGACAACCCTGAAAGGTCAGCATCACTCCAAACTCTCATGGGGTGAGCTCAGGTCGTCTGGCCAGTGATCCAGCCTGATCCTTCCCTCTGCTTTACCCTGTTTCTTCCCTCTTGATTCCACAGTGTTGACCCCAAGGGCACCCCCAATACACATCCCAGCACTAAACTCCATCCGAGTCTGCATCCCAGAAAGCCAGCCTGCAACACGTATCAGAAAACATTCCAGTATTCAGGGAGGACTTTTATTGAAAATTACTGGTTACACATGTACATATAACATTTTTAAAAACCCCAATAAAATACAAAATGGTAGAAACAAGGACCTTTAGTGTGAATGTGGTTACCTTTGGTTTAAAATTCACAATCTAATGTTGTCTGACCAAATGAAATTAAGTTATATATTAATAACAAAAGAAAACTATATGTTGAACCATATGAAACTGCTACTTTATAGCTTATAAAAAGATTGAATGTTAGCAGTTCCACATGGCTGAATCTAATAAAAAAATCCATTAGCATTTGAAATTTAGAGAACATTATACTCATGAATAACTCATGGGTAAAAGATATAGTTAGTTAATTAAATTAGGAATTAGAAAATACATAATACTATGGCTATTGATGGTGGTGAGTACCAAAACTTGCAGATTGTAGCTAAAGTGGATTTTATGGGGGAAAAGTCAGCTTTATATATTTATGTTAGAAAAATAATGATGTTAATCTCTTTTCAATTTAAGAATTTAGAGGAAAAACCTCAAAGTTAAGGAAAAGTTGAAGGAAAGAATCATATGATGAACTAGGGGAAAAAGAGAGCATCAATCAAGCAGAAAGGTGATTCTTTGAAAACATGAAAAAGTTATACAAGATAATTCATAAAAAAGAAGGCTAAAATAAAATTAAAGAGCCAAAAGAACACAGTTAGAGATGCTGCAGAGATTAAACATATAAGACATTGTGAATAAATGTATGCCAATCAAGCTCAAAACTCACAGGAAACAGATTCCTCCTAGAAAAATGAAACTTATCAAAATGACTCTGCAGAAATAACACACTGAAGAGGAAGCACATAATTACCAAAAGTTACCCAGACAATGTGGCTTCACAATACTGTCAATGTGATTAATGCCACTGGATTATGTGACTGAAAATGGTTATATGGCAAAATTTATTTAACCTCTGCACCACCAGGGAAGCCTTATCTTATATATACTTTACCACAATTTTTAACGTAAAAAAAATAAAATCCTCTATCTAGAAGACAGTCTAGCACATGTCTGTCCTTCATTAGCAAATCCCCTAGAAGGGCTCCTATTTTAAGAAAGCATATTTTCTCTTTCTTCTCTTTCAGAACATATGATATTGTCCTTCTGTATTTAACCATATACCCCCCCTTTTTTTTTTGGTTACTTAAACTATAGTATATTGTATGTTTATCCTATCAGTTTTCTTTATAGTATTTTAATCAGAGGTCTTTTGGTGGGAAAATGGATCCTAGTCATGTTAAAGGAAGTGGACACAAAACAGTAACTTCACACAGTCTTCAAATAAACAGAATCCCTGATATAATTGGAAAGTAATATGTAATTCGGGGAACAGTAAAAAAACATCTGTGACAACTTTGTCTCAAATCTTAGAAAATGAGTTTGGCTCTGGAGTCTCTCAAGACACAAAACCTGGGAGACAGCTTTTATTGGTGGCCTGCACCTCTGATTTGGATAAGAAAGCAAGTAATATAACATTTAAATAAACATCATAATTCCTTTTTCAAGAGATTGAAATCACTGAGGTTGGAGATCTCCCATTTTGTAATGTGTAAATATTTGTTGCTGGTGTAAAAAAAAAAAAAAAAAGTAGAATATAGTTTATGCAGTGCAAAACCTATTGGAAAAAGGCCTTTGGAATAGACATGACCTCATGGGAGAATCACAGTGTTGACTCAAAAATTGTGAAGGCTGAGGGCTGTCCACTGGAAACATTCATAACCACATGGTCACTGTGAGTGATATCTGGCTGTCTCCTTTTGAAGTACGTCTGAGGGAAAAAAAAGACAAAAACAACATGTTTAAAAGTTTTAAAGTCCTGCTCCTAAGGCAACACATTTCCAGGTTTCCTTCTTCATGTGCAGCAATCATATTACTGTTGGAGGCACAGTTTTAAAAAACCAGGGCTGTATTTATTCTATGGAGGAAGTAGCCCCATTAAAACCCTCAGTGGGGCTGGATGTAATGCCAAATAACCTGTAGATCTACTAGATTTCTGATCATTCTGATTCACAGATATGCTTTATCACTACAGTAAATTGACATGCAAAATCATTTTATTCCCTGAAATAAATTAAAAACAGGGTAACAAAGAGGATAGGAAATCTAACATCTGAACAGGGTTTGTTATTTTCACACATAAAAGGAGCATAACAGATTTGGATATTAATATTGGGTTATTATCTTTATATTTTATAAACTCTGATTGACAAGCACTGAAACACTGGCATATATGTATGAAATATCCTCGTGTTTAATTTGTGTGGCAAAGCAGTTATAGTCCTATAGAAATGTGACCTGTGGATAGTGGGTTCCAAGAATGAAAAGAAAAGCAAATGCTTTAACAATGACTCAACCAAGAGACTTCTCTAAAATATAAGATGATACCCAACAATAGGACAGATCTCTGCCAGACCTTTGAGCTCTTGAATTCTACCAGATTCTAGCTGAACTGGAAGAGATACTGGTTTCTCAGTGTATAATCAGAACACAAAGGAAAGGAAGTGCTGTCAAGTTCCACAATCATCAGGTTTTAGTAGCTGTATTGTATCTCAGTTCCTTACAGATGCACATAACAAAATAAAATAATGTCAGGGCTTGTGAAACCTTCTCTGAACATGTTTGGGCAAAAAACAACTTCAAGTGAAACTCTTTCCTCAAAGAAGAATGTGAAAAATTTCATTTGAGTCTTTAAAACAAAAAATGTATCGTCTATCAGAGGCTAACTCATGTCACAAACTGAGTTGCTTAGACATATGATTACAGGTCTCTTTTATAGAACCTGACCGCAAGTGCATTGTGGGTGCTGTAAACAAAGGTATTATGAGACAGAATGAACTTCACACACGAAACAGAAAAGCACTAGGACACCTACCTTCATAGTAAGTGCACTTTCTTACTCTCTTGTTGCTAACATATCCTGCTCTGCACATGAAATGCTATATATTTAAATGTCACTTAAGGAGAAAAATAAACCCTCCAAGAATGCTTGGGGCCACTGGCTGCACTGGCTGAAATCTGAGGCTATTTCCATTGTAATGGAAGCATTTAGTAATAAAACCTTTGGTGGGAGTGGGGAGGGTGGTTAATTGCATATCATAACCCTCCATTTTCTTAAGCTAGATGTATTTTGTGATTATATATGTATGTACTCTTTTGGTGAAACTAAAAAGAGTTAAAGGAACAAAAGAAAATTCACTTTCTCCTGCTTAACATTCTTTCCAAAATCATCTGGTTCCTTTCTCTATAACTCTTCTCCATACAATTTTTATAAAGAAAATATTGTTTTTAGCAACTTTTAACTGAAAAGGACATTGCTTCATGGTCTGAAATACCTGAACTGAATATGGCAAAGGATCTTCAGCAGTTGGGCACCCCTGATTTAGAGTCTTAAAAGCGACCTAGAAGAACTATGGGTATATTTGTTTTATTATTGGGAGGCAAGGTTTCTATTTACAGCCTTTTATAAACTGATCCCACTATTCTCTATATTCTGTATATTCTCTATAAACCCCTCTATATTCTCAAAGCCCTTAAGCATCTTCTCTCTCATCTGATCCCTGTGATAAGTGTGAAGAAGCCAGCAGGGCTGTAATCCTGCCCTACACACAGGTGAGGACCTGAGGCTCAGAGGCCCTGGGGGACACAAGGCCACATGGATGCTAAGTGCCTGCTCCATCTATCCAACTGGGCCAGGTGCCTAGAGCTAGGATGTGAGAATTTTATAACTTCTGGGCTGTATTAGGTGATTTCATATAGACAAAATGACACCTCTGTTACACACTGGGAACAAAGAAACTTTAAAAATCCTCAACCACATCTGTTTCGTCACAGAACAGAATGGATGCTGCTAAGTCGCTTCAGTCATGTCCAACTCTGTGCGACCCCATAGACGGCAGCCCACCAGGCTCCCCCATCCCTAGGATTCTCCAGGCAAGAATACTGGAGTGGGTTGCCATTTCCTTCTCCAATGCATGAAAGAGAAAAGTGAAAGTGAAGTTGCTCAGTCGTGTCCAACTCCTAGCAACCTCATGGACTGCAGCCTACCAGGCTCCTCTTCCCATGGGATTTTCCAGGCAAGAGTACTGGAGTGGGATGCCATTGCTTTCTCCACAGAATGGATGGCAGACATTTATTCTTGGAGCTGAATCATGTCCCTTCTGAAAGGCTGTTGCTGAACCACGAAAGACGCCATGATTCTTGGCCTTCAGAGGAGAAGAATTCAATTTGGGGCCAGTGACGAGGCTTGATCACTCAGAGCTTTTGTGTAATAAAGTTTTATTAAAGTATAAAAGAGATAGAGAAAGCTTCTGAGATAGACATCAGAAGGGGGCAGAAAGAGTGTCCCCTGATAGTCTTTAGGCGAATGGTATATAGCTACTAGTAGTAGTGGTGTTTTGTGACCACATGGACTGTGGCCCACCAGGCTCCTCTGTCCATGGGATTCTCCAGGCAAGAATACTGGAGTGGATTGCCATTCCCTTCTCCAGAGGATCTTTCTGACCCAGGGATCTAACCTGGGTCTCCTGCATTTCAGGCAGATTCTTTACCATCTGAGCTACAGGGAAGAGCCATATAGCTGCTAGCAGTCTGCTAATTAGAGAAAGGAAATGTGTCAAAACTCAGAGACTGGCACCAGGCCCCTCACACACAACATGCATTTTGAGATAACATTGGCACAAAGTGAATTGTCCCTGGCCATAAGATGATTGACATGAATCTTGAGGAAACTCAGGTTTCCAAGCAAATATAGTCTCACTGACATAGCTTAAGAGAACATTTGCATGAGTAAACCACACTGGTTTGTCAAGTCTGTTCTGAGTCTTAGGGGGAGCCCACTTGAAGACAGAGTCTAGGGTAAATGCATAGTTCCTTAACATAGCTTAAGATAAACATTTCAATAGGAAAAACACATTGGTTAGCTCAAAGTTTGAGAAAAGTTAACTTCAGGTGGAACGAGGTATCTTCATGGCAAACAGAATTTTAAAAGAAACCTCTTTTTAAATTTGCATCAGTTCAGTTCAGTCCCTCAGTCCTGTCCTCCTGTCCTACTCTTTGTGACCCCATGGACTGCAGCACACCAAATTTCCTTGTCACCAACTCCCAGAGCTTACTCAAACTCATGTCCATTGAGTTGGTGATGTCATCCAATCATCTCATCCTCTGTCATCCCCTTCTCCTCCCATCTTCAATCATTCCCAGCATCAGGGCCTTTTCAAATGAGTCAGTTCTTCACATCAGGTGGCCAAAGTATTGGAGTTTCAGCTTCAGCATCAGTACTTCCAATGAATATTCAGAACTGATTTCCTTTAGAATGGACTGGTTGGATTTCCTAGCTCTCCAAGGGACTCTCAAGAGTCTTCTACAATACCACAGTTCAAAAGCATCAATTCTTCAGTGCTCAGCTTTCTTTATAGTCCAACTCTCATATCCATTCTGAAGGAGATCAGCCCTGGGATTTCTTTGGAAGGAATGATGCTAAAGCTGAAACTCCCGTACTTTGGCCACCTCATGCGAAGAGTTGACTCATTGGAAAAGACTCTGATGCTGGGAGGGATTGGGGGCAAGAGGAGAAGGGGACGACAGAGGATGAGATGGCTGGATTGCATCACTGACTCGATGGACGTGAGTCTGAGCGAACTCCGGGAGTTGTTGATGGACAGGGAGGCCTGGCGTGCTGTGATTCATGGGGTCGCAAAGAGTCGGACACGACTGAGCGACTAATCTGATCTCATCTGATCTCATATCCATACATTACTGCTGGAAAAACCATAGCTTTGACTAGACGGACCTTTGTTGACAAAGTAATGTCAACTCTGCTTTTTAATATGCCAATGGCACCCCACTCCAGTACTCTTGCCTGGAAAATCCCATGGACGGAGGAGCCTGGTAGGCGACAGTCCGTGGGGTCGCACAGAGTCAGACACGACTGAGAGACTTCACTTTCACTTTTCACTTTCATGCATTGGAGAAGGAAATGGCAACCCACTCCAGTGTTCTTGCCTGGAGAATCCCAGAGACGGGGGAGCCTGGTGGGCTGCTGTCTATGGGGTCTCACAGAGTCAGACACGACTGAAGTGACTTAGCAGCATGTGGGTCATAACTTTTCTTCCAAGGAGCAAGTGTCTTTTAATTTCATGGCTGCAGTCACCATCTGCAGTGATTTTGGAGCCCAATAAAATAAAGTCTGTCACTGTTTCCATTGTTTCCCCATCTATTTGCCATGAGGTGATGGGACCAGATGCTATGATTCTCGTTTTTTGAGCGTTGAGTTTTAAGCGAACTTTTTCACTCCTCTTTCATCAAGAAGCTCTTTAGTTCTTTGCTCTCTGCCATAAGGGTGGTGTCATCTGCATATCTGAGGTTATTGAAATTTCTCCCGGCAATCTTGATTTCAGCTTGTGCTTCATCTAGCCCAACATTTCTCTTGATATGCTCTGCATATAAGTTAAATAAGCAGGGTGACAATATACAGCCTTGATGTACTTCTTTCCAGATTTGAAACCACTCTGTTGTTCCATGTTAAGTTTTAACTGTTGCTTTCTGACCTACATACAGATTTCCCAGGAGAAAGATAAGGTGGTCTGGTATTCCCATCACTTGAAGAATTTTCCACAGTTTGTTGTGATCCACAGAGTCGAAAGTTTTGGCATAGTCAATAAAGCAGACATTTTTCTGGAACTCTCTCGCTTTTTTGATGATCCAACGGATGTTGGCAATTTGATCTCTGGTTCCTCTGCTTTCTGTAAATCCAGTTTGAACATTTGGAATTTCAGAGTTCGCATACTGTTGAAACTTGGCTTGGAGAATTTTGAGCATTACTTTGCTAGTGTGTGAGATGAGTGCAACTGTGCAGTAGTTTGAACATTCTTTGTCATTGCCTTTCTTTGGGATTAGAATGAAACTGACGTTTTCCTGTTCTGTGGCCACTGTTGAGTTTTCCAAATTTGCTGGTATATTGAGTGCAGCACTTTCACAGCATCATCTTTCAGGATTTGAAATAGCTCCACTGGAAATCCATCACCTCCACTAGCTTTGTTCATAGTGATGCTTCCTAAGGCCCACTCGACTTCACATTCCAGAAGGTCTGGCTCTAGGTGAGTGATCACACCATCATGATTATCTGGGTCATGAAGATCTTTTTTGTACATTTCTTCTGTGTATTCTTGCCACCTCTTCTTAATATCTTCTGCTTCTGCTAGATCCATACTATTTCTGTCCTTTATTGTACCCATTTTTACATGAAATGTTCCCTTGATAGCTCTAGTTTTCTTGAAGAGATCTCTATTCTTTCCCATTCTACTTCTTTCCTCTATTTCTTTGCACTGATCGCTGAGGAAGGCTTTCTTATGTCTCCTTGCTATTCTTTGGATCTCTGCATTCAAATGGGTATATCTTTCCTTTTCTCCTTTGCCATTAGTTTCTCTTCTTTTCTCAGCTATTTGTAAGTCCTCCTCAGACAATGATTTTGCCTTTTTGCATTTGTTTTTCAGCGGATATAAGTTTGTACAGAGAAGGGGAAAAAATGTAGCACTAGTAGTTTGTTTCCTCATGCAGCTTAAGAGAGAAATTTAAAAATGTCTGAAACTTGCAGACTATTTCCTCCTTTTGGAGACCCCTGGCCTTCTTGCCTGTTACCCTCTCACCTCCAATTTTACATGTTGAAATCCTAAACTCCACAGAACCTCAGAATGTGACTGTATTTGGAGATGACATCTTTAAAGAGGCAATAAATTAATAAATTAAATAAAGTTAAAATGAAATCATACAGGTGGGTTATAATCTAACAGACTGGAGTTTTCACAAGAAGAGACCAGGACACAGGTTCACACAGGGAAGAGCATGTAAGACACAGAGGGAAGATGGTGTCTACAAGGCAAGGAGCGAGACCCCAGAGGAAACCAACCCCACTGACACCTTTACCTCAGACTTCCAACCCCCAGGGCTGTGAGGATATAAGTTTCTGCTTTATAAGTCACCTACTCTTTGGTTTTTGTATGGCAGCCCTAGTGAACTCCTGCCCCCTATAGCTTTTTGTATCTAAAAGGTACTTTCTCTACTATTTCATGGATCATCCAAAAAAGTCAATCAGACAGTGATCAGCTCTCCTGAGCTACAAGTTCAATCACATTCAAAATATGATGTGGAAGCACCTTCTTCCAGATGTTGGGTTTTCTTTTCATATGAATGAATTCTGTTCTAATAGAGTGAAACCTCGTGACTTAGGCTAACGTGACCCGTGTTATAGCTCTGAACAATGCATTGATATCTGATGCTTGCACATTAAAAAAACTGATAATCTGACAGCTTCTCCTCCTAAGAGGATGCAGAGTATGCAGAAATAATGTCAAGATGGCATGAGAATTCAGAAATGTATTTTTTTCTGTAGAGGGACCTGAGCCAGTGGCAGGAATGAAATCCAAGAGAGAGGTTCTGTCACCATGAACTTCGGTGACTGGCCCTACCTTGGCTACCAGGTGACAGGAGCAGTGTTCTCAGGCTCGACACAGAAGGTAGTACAGAGGACAGCACTCAGCCTCCCTCAGCAATTCCCCCTCTGTGCTCCCTGGACCAGCTCTGTGACCTTGGGTGCACTCAGAACACACTCTCCTCATTCATGACATGGAATAAAAATGGACCATCAGGAGAGTAAATGAAATCATACATGTGAGAACTATATAAATTATAAAGAACTACACAAATGTAACTTACCATTAATATTGTTAGAGTAGGTGCAGGATTACTAGACCTGAAATCACAAGATTTCTAATTCTATGACCTATGTCTGCTTCATTATGTATGTTACACTTGATTTAAAATATTTACTAAAAGATCAAATTTCTAATTCTGTGTCTGCTGCAAACTAGCTTAACACCAGTTATGTATATAGGACCACCTTCCTTCTAAAGCACCTTAGTTTCCTCACCTGTACAAAGAGAGGGTTGAATCCTATTATCTTATTATCTGGACCAATCTAAAATTCTGTGTTCCTTTTCTCATTACTCAATGTTATGATGATATAGTTTTAAAATGAAGACTTTGACATACAGGTGGGAACACCACTTTTTGATGTGAAATGCCTAAGGTCAAAAGACCAAAAGGGTTTGGGAGATTCCTGGCTCTCGAGGTGTCAGGAGGGATGGACTGACTGGGAGACACTCTAGTGGATAAAAGTACTCTGTGAATTTCAGGCATAAAAAAATACAGAGTTCCTTGTTCATCTTCTCAACATTTGCACACAATGTAAGTACTCATGAAAAGTTCAAAACACAGACTTCCTTTTCCCTAAACCTAAGCATGAACTCCAGTTCTGTCAACTCTTCAGCCAGCTCTGGGACCCAGGAAGTCTCCTACCTGATGAGCATCGGAAGGTCCTGCTCTGCATTTCCTCATTTCTACAGAGGATTGAGAGGAGACAGTGATGAACTCAGGCCACATTTTAGATAAATCTTTCATATACAAGTACTTAAGATACTGGAACATGTTTTCTTTAAGGCATTTTAAATATTATACAAATAATCTTATTCTGTTTAAAAGTGAAAATCTTGGGAAGACAGAAAAGTATGAAGAATGGAATATACATCTATAATTTAACACCCAGAGATAAATTTTCAATGAGGAAGCCACATCCCACCCTGAGTCACACATGTTAAGGGACAAGAACACCAGACCTTCCTTCCTTCCATCTTCCCATCAACCCCAATCCCACTCCCACCTGGTCCCAGAAAGACTTGCAGATGGCTGCATGACAGTGGCTAAGTCTCTTAAGCCAGACCTTGGTTACCACTACACCCCTGTTAGGAAGATACCACGTGACCTGAATGTTACTCACTGAGCCCCTTCCTCACACCACACACAGTGCTTAGTGCCTCACATACCTCATCTATGAGAAAGTGCTCTGTAAACCTTCAGGCACCATTCAGACTACAGTGTGAAGCTATTGTGAGTTCTTGATTTGTCCTGATGACAATTTCATCGTCCAGAAGGTAGAGGAAACGTGGAGGGGGGCGTAAATGGACCTAACTCTAAACAACAAAGAATTAGGTAGAAAGTGATAATTTTAGGTAAGAATTTTCTTTACAGACTAGGAAACAGAAGAGACCTACACCTTTCTCTGGAAGATCTTCCTAGAATCGAAATATTCCATTTTTTTCCCCTTAAACTCTCAAATTTCCTGGATATTATTTGATGGAACTTGTATCACAAATATGTTGAGTACCAATCAGAATGAATGTAAAGGGTCTGAAAAAAACAAATCTTCTTATGTTCCATGAGAATCTGAACCTAGAGTCCAAACATGTGGAAAGTCAAATCCAAAATCTCTCTCTCAGGCACAGGTGCACGCAGACAGAAGGGTTCACACATCCCGACCCCACCCCCAGCACTGCTGCAGATTCCCAGCAGACCTGCCTTCCACCTGCCATGTGTTGTCAAAGACCCAGTCATGAAGCTTCCTCTCTGGAGGCTTCTATTGAAAAGAACACAGAGTACTTGTTCCCAGACCCTTGGTGGAGATCCTGAGAATAGTGAATCCTGGAGGCGAATTTTAATTACAGCTTCCCGCAACAGCCTCACCTATTTTGCCATTTTACTGAGGACAGCAGCCTTCGCCTCACCCAGTTGTTGCACCATCTTGTAAAATAGGCTGTTTTTATTTTGCAGCAAATTATTTGGCTGATTATGTTCTTTTCGTGTCCCTGAATCCAAAACCTGTTAACAGCAGAAAGAAACCCATTAGCATACAATATCCCCCAGTAACATAACTCAGGCAATATCTCAAAAAGGGGCAGGACAGGGAGAATTTGGGCGGTAGGATTGGTGGTATTTACATGGTTTGATTTCCATGTTTCACTGGGAGACAAGGGCCCAGCCAAGCCTTTCATTATTATATGGTTATAGGAAAGGAAGAAAATGAAAGTTCTTTCATTTTCATAAAAATGAAAGCTTTAATCATGACTATGATTACTGGAACTGAACACTCTGTAGCGTTTTATATTCTGCCCAGGGCCTTTGGGGTTGTTATCATTAGTGCTTTTAGCTCTCACACTCTGAGCTTTGAGGGCTATTTATAAGATACACAATGTTGGGAAATGTCTTGATTCAAGAAAATCAAACATCTGTCACTTCCACAGCCACTCCTCCAGGCTGGCCACCTGCCCTCTGGAACATTAGACTTTGTAGTAGATTGACTTGTCTTTATGTCCTTAAAGCTTTCAGAACAGACAATCACTTGCTTTCCAGAAAGGAAACAGGTACAGTCATCCCTCAGAGCTATTGTGGGTTCAGTTTCAGAATTCCAGAATATAATGAACATCACAGTAAAGTGAGTCACATGAATTTTCTGGTTTCCCAGGGCACATAGAAGCTTTGTTTACATTATTGTGTATCCAAGCATGTGTGCAATAGCATTATTGCACAATAAAGAAGAAACAATGAAAAAAACAATGTACATAACTTAACTTAAAAATAAAGTATTTCTAAAAAATATTAACTATCATCAGAGACTTCAGTAAGTCATAGTAGCAATATCAAAGATCATTGATGTTACAGATCACCAGAGCAACTTCAATGATAGTGAAAATGTTTGATATATTGTAAGAAATTACCAAAAGGTGACATAGAGACACAAAATGAGCAAATGCTGTTGGAAAAATGCCACCCACAGACATGCTTAATGTAGGTTTTTTGACAAACTCTCAATTTGTAAAAAAAAAAAAAAAATGCAGTATCTGGGAAACACAATAAAACAAGGTATGTCTATATTTCTAAAGCAAGCAATAAAAATAAGATTGCCTCAAAAATTAAAGTTTTGAGAAAGAACATTACTGGTGATGTTTTTGCTGAATTGAAAGCCAACTGGTAATCAGAAGCTCTAGAAAAATATACAAGCTTTATACCTGGGGTAAATGGAGCACAGAGGACAATCCCCAACTCTGTAACTGGTGGGTGCAGAGGTCCCCTGAGGTCTAATCCTGCCATTCCTACCAGAGGAGTCAGCAACCACAAGCAGTTCAGAACAAAATATAAACAAGTAGCCAAGTTAACATCTCCTGGTGGGACCTCCCTGTGACATCAATGATGAACGCAACCAGGGAGTCCTACACTGAAGGTCTCCCAACACAGGAGTGAGAAGGGAAGCTCCACAGTGAAGGGTAAGATCCTTTCCTAGAAATAAGGTCATTCATCACAAAGGTGACAGGCTCCAAAGAGAACCCTAGCATCTCCCTTCTCCCTCTGTCTTCCCTACTCACCTAGATGCTCAGTCTCTGTACCCAGAAACCAACATCAATTTCTTTCTCTCTCCTCAGATCCCATGTTCAATCCATCATGCAGTCCACTTGGCTTCACTTCCTTATCTACCCCAAGCCCCACCATCTCACCATTGCCACCACAGTCATCTTAGACTAATCCAAAAGTCTAGAGAGGGCACACTGTAAGATAGCGAATACTGAATTTGTAGAACTGAAAGACCATCAGTGTGATTTTAGCTGTAAAGGAAGGAGGGTGAGCAGAGTGGGACAAAACTAGAAAGTTGGGGAGGGACTGGCCAGACATTGTTTCATAAAAGTTCTTTAATTTGTTCATAGGCATTCATCAAGAGAGAAAAATTTGAGATTATGGAAATTTACCAGGAGATATTGGTAAGTAAAAGACACTTACTCTTTGGAAGAAAAACTATGACAAACCTAGACAGTGTATTAAAAAGCAGAGACATTGCTTTGCTGACAAAGGTCCATCTAGTCAAAGCTATGATTTTTCCAGAAGTCATGTATAGATGTGAGAGTTGGACCATAAAGAAGGCTGAGCACTGAAGAATTGATACTTTTGAACTGTGGTGCTGGAGAAGACTCTTGAGAGTTCCTGGGCTGCAAGAAGACCAAACAAGTCAATCCTAAAGGAACGCTGAATATTCATTGAACAGACTGATGCTGAAGCTGAAGTCCAGTACTTTGGCCACCTGATGTGAAGAGCGAACTCATTAGAAAAGACCCTGATTCTGGGAAAGATAGAAAGCAGGAGGAGAAGGGGACAACAGAGGATGAGCTGGTTGGATGGCATCACTGACTCAGTGCAAGCACTGACTCCTTGAGCAAGCTCTAGGAGATAGTGAAGGACATGGAAGCCTGGTGTGCTGCAGTCCATGGGGTCACAAAGAGGTGGAAATGACTGAGTGACTAAACAACAAATCGGTAAGTAAAGCATTAAATAAATGAACATATTTTGATAATAGCAACAAAGCTGCTTTGTTCAGAGGATACATATGTTCACATCTGCAGATCAGGTGCTGAGTGATAACACTTTAGGACTGACCAGGTGACAGTTCAGCTTAGTTCAGTCACTCAGTCATGTCTGACTCTTTTCAACCCCACGGACTGCAGCATTCCAGGCCTCCCTGTTCATCACCAACTCCCAGAGCTCGCTCAAACTCATGTCCATCGAGTCAGTGATGCCATCCAATCATCTCATCCTCTGTCGTCCCCTTCTCCTCCTGCCTTCAACCTTTCCCAGCATCAGGGCCTTTTCAAATGAGTCAGGTCTTTGCATCAGGTGGCCACAGTATTGGAGTTTCAGCTTCAGCATCAGTCCTTCCAATGAACATTCAGGACTGATTTCCTTTAGGATGGACTGGTTTGATCTCCTTGCAGTCCAAGGGACTCTCAAAAGTCTTCTCCAACACCACAGTTTAAAAGCATCAATTCTTTGACACTCAGCTTTCTTTATGGTGCAACTTTCACATCCATACATGACTACTGGAAAAACATAGCTTTTAACTAGACAGACCTTTGTCAGCAAAGTAACGTCTCTGCTTTTTAATATGCTGTCTAGGTTGGTCATAGTTTTTCTTTCAAGGAGCAAGTGTCTTTTCATTTCATGGCTGCAGTCACTATCGGCAGTGATTTTGGAGTCCAAGAAAATAAAGTCTGTCACTGTTTCCATTGTATCCCCATCTATTGCCACGGAGTGATGGGACTCATCTTAGTTTTTTGAATGCTGAGTTTTAAGTCAGCTTTTTCACTCTTTTCTTTCACATTCATGAAGAAGTTAGTTCTTCAGTTCCTCTTCGCTTTCTGAAACAAGGGTGGTGTCATCTGCATATCTGAGGTTATTTAAATAGCTGATAAATGAAGAGAAGCTAAAGGAGAAAAGTAAAGATATACTCATCTAAATGCAGAGTCCCAAAGAAAAGCAAGGAGAGATAAGAAAGCCTTCCTCAGTGATCAATGCCAAGAAATAGAGGAAAACAATAGAATGGGAAAGACTAGAGACCAGATGACATGTCCAAATTCTGTCCTTCCTCAGTTTCCCTAACCAACCACACACTCCAAGATGACAGTATTTCTAAGAATTAGAAAATAAAAAGAATCCGCTACCATTAATGCTATAATACCAAAACCCAAAAATAAATCTTTAGGGTACATTTAGGAGCAAAGAATTTAATTGAACAGACCCTTAATCGAGCTGGAGATCAAGCCATGTTTCTGCTACTATGTCTAAAGCCTGGAAAAGGGCTTGAAATAGGTAAATTTCACAGCATCATTTATTTATAATGGAAGAATGGTGCTTTAGGGGACAATCTTTGAAATGCAATGTTGAGAGGTAAGAACAAAGTGACAGGTAAAATCTAGCAATAAAAGGTTACTTTTCCAATTAGCATCAAGAACACAAAATGAACAATTAAGGATGCCTGACACAAAACATTTCTGGAAATTAAGAGTCACTGTTGGGTAGTCTTGAATGTCACCCCATGCCTCATGAAAGTCTGCAGGTAGAGCCCACTTCCTACTGTGATGTCTAGTCCAGGTAACCAGATGCATGGTTTGGCGCCTAGGGCATCCCTTTGGTTGGGGATGCCCCACTCCTGTCGTCTGTCTCCCCAGACCTCACTCCTGGGCACATCCAGCTCAGGGAGTGAGGCTACAGGCACTGCCTCAGTTCTGACAACCTTGTATCTACTCAGTGTCCCCACTGATGTCCCATCTGACAATGCATGTGAGGTAGGGTGGGAAGTGATATTCCAGGAACTGTCCAAGTCAAAAAAGACAGTTCTATTATCATGAGACATAAAGAACTGTGGGTATTACTGGCCACTCATTAGTGATTATTGCCTGTTTTGTATTGTTAGGTAGGTAGAATAGGGAAAAGGAGTCCAAAATGGCGGTGGCTAAAAGACAAGGAAGGTCCGAGGACCAGAGTGAAGACTTCAGGCAGAACAAACAGAACAAACAACACTCCTGGCTAAACCCAATTTGCATAGGGCAGGCCCAAGTGGAGGAAAAAACATATAAAAAGAAGAGCCAAAGCGCTTTCTCACGTACTCTCTCTCCCACGTGCACACACGCTCTAGCTCTCTTTCGCGCACGCGTGCGCACTCGCGGGCACTCTCTCTCTCTCTCCCTCCCTACGCACACGCTCTAGCTCTCTCGTGTGTGCACTGTCTCTCTCTCCCTCCCTACGCACTCCTCCACTGTCTTCTCTTCGAGTCTTGGATTCTCCTGCTATCTTCTAAATAAAATGGAGCTGTAACACTGATTTGCCTAAGAGCTGTAACACGGTTTGTCCAAGACCCGAGAGCTGTGATGTGCCAAGGGCTTTAATGTCCGTTGCTCCAAATCTTTGTTGTGATGAGACAAAGAACCAAGGAACATACACTCACATGACAGTATGGACCATCAAAATACCTCAAAGTATCTTGCATTCCTTGAGATTATTTGCTGCCAAAGTTTATCCTTTGAAGAATGCTTTTCTTGTTTTATAAAGGCACATCCTAACATGTATTGAAACTGAGCAAGCAACAGAGGAAAAGGACAAAGAAAGATAGAAAATGAAAAAGAGAGAGAAAAGGAATAGATGGAGGAAGGAAATGAAGCTAAGGAAGGAAATATTAAATTACTAAGGATAGAAAGAGCCAACCAAACCTGGAAGGAATATACTAGACAGATATCCAGAGACCAAAGCCTGGAGCTTGCCATGTGTGCAGAACAGAGCTATTGTGTAAGAAACTCGCTGGTTGTTTAATTAGTCTCTCATCCCTGATTTGCCTTTCTTTCCAAACTCTCATCTGTGATGCAGAAGCTGGGTCTCTGCAAGTCACTGCAGCAGTTCAGACTATTTTGCCAGGTGGCCTTTGTTAGGTTGCCAGTAGGGGGCACTAGAGGGAGACTGAAGGTGGGAAACACCGCTAATGTTCTACTTGATAGCGTCACCTCAGCACTGGGACCTGACTCAGCCCCCAGCTATTAGCACCTGGAGAACCAGTCCCATCTTGCCCCCTCACAAATATGACCAGCAACCAGGCAGTGACTTCTTGGAGGTCTGAGTATCAATTCCTTAGGGCCTCTTTTCTGAGTTCTCAGGTCTGGAGATCTGTCCTAGGATATGGTAGCTGCTTTCTAAAATCATTACCCCAGTGTTTCACTTTTCTAGCCCTCTAATCCCTATGTAATAAATGCTGTTTTTCTCACTAGGCCTTTTCTTCTCATGGACTCCTGAGAAAATCTACAACTTTAGTCATAAACCTCCTGGCAGTCTAAACTAGAGGCTAATTTTTTTTATAAGGGAATCAAAAAATGCTGAAACAACTGACACAGTGAAAATGACTGAGTTCTACCCCACTAAAATATGGAGCTATAACTTGGGTTTGGAATATTTTAATGGTTGGCCATCATAAAAAAATGACAATTCAAATAAACTTTTAATATGAAAATATAAGATTATTGGATATATTACTTAATAGTGCATTCTAAAAGTATAGTTAAGTACTTGAGTAATTTTCAGGAATGAGAGAAGAAACTAAGAGAAAAATTAATGGAGGTTTCTATCAAATTTTACACAGAAGGATACACTGAAAATTGAACATAAATGGAAGCAACTAAAATGGAGAGGGTCTTACCATTATCCATTCACAATCAATAATGTTGCTCAACCTGTGTGCAATGGTCAGCACAGTGCACTGGGCAAATCTCTCACGAATTCTTTTTTGTATGAACTCATCAGTTCTAGAAACAAAGAAGTTGATTTAATTCAGTAAAGACAGGAAAAGCAGACTTAAGACTTAAAAATATCCTATGATATTTTTACAATGTTTTTTTTTAATCAATACTTTAACATATAGTCTTGTTCCTAAAAAACTAAGTATAAAAAGTCTACTTAGAAATTTACTATTTTTCATAAAATGATGGAAAATTAGTCTTCCCTCAAAATTGCTTGAAACTATCAGGAGCTGGATTTAAGAATTCAGCTTTCTTAGGGTGCTTCATAACAATATTAACACCATATAACATGTGTTGGTTTTTATGTTTATTTTCTGGAATTAATATTATCAACAGATATCCATGAGGCCAAGCGAGCACTTAGAAACATTTCTAAGATTCACTAAATGTTTTCCATTTACCACATTTACAAGTCAGTTTAAGATTTCCTGTGGCTCAGCTCCACACCTTGGATCCACGTATGATGTGGCTTTGTCAAGAATCAATATCTGATTCTTCCTGAGAAGAGCCCTGGCAAGGCACACCAGTTGTTTCTGACCAGCACTCAAGTTCAATCCAGATTCTGCTAATTCAGTATTCATTTTAGCAGGAAGACCTTCGACGGATTCTTTGAGTTGTACCTGTGCATACAGAAAGAATGACATTTTTCTAAGCAAACTGCTACTGAAGTAGACATGCCTTTTAGACATTAGAGCTTTGACATCCTCAGGACTTCTTACGTATCTTACATGTACAGCCAGGTGATGGGGAGAGCTCCTTCCAATGAGTGTTCACTGAGAAAGATTGTGGAGTCAACTCAGGACAAAAAGATCTCAGTGTCCCCCTTTCCCACCACAGGACATCCACCAAACCACCCACCCCCCCAGGGGTTAGTTAAGGAAGTTTCTCAAAAAGTGAAGCTATTTCTCCCAATATGATTGAAACAGAAAAGTTAAAAGGATCTTTATGGTTGAGTCAAGCTTCCTAAAGTACATTTTGCATAAGAATTTGTACACTAGAGAAAAGTTTTCAAAAATTTTACAGAAAATCTGGTTCTCTGAAGATATAAGCTTATTGGCCCTTTACTATTTTCTAAAGTTTAATATATGCAAGTTCCAGCAATAGCAAACTGCCACTTATACATTAGTAATCCTGGAGCCCATTCTGATGATGGTTCTTTCCCAAGTTTAATCCTACAAATAGTGGACCAGTCAAGTGCATTTTCTTCAGTGTCTTAAATGGATTGTTTGTGAATGAAAACACATGAAAAAGAAAACACAACATCTTATTTCCCCCAGTATATGGATACAGGTTATTGTCGTCCAGTTGCTGAGTCATGCCCAACACTTTGCAACCCCATGGACAGCAGCAAACCAGTGTTCCTAGTCATTCACTATTGCTTGGAGTTTGCTCAAACTCATGTCCATTAAGTTGATGATGCCATCCAACCATCTTGTCCTCTTTCATACCCTTCTCCACCTGCCTTCCATCTTTCCCAGCATCAGGGTCTTTTCTAATGAGTCTCTTCACACCAGGTAGCCAAAGTACTGGAGCTTCAGCTCCATCATCAGTCCTTCCAAGGAAAATTTGGGTTGATTTCCTTTAGGATTGACTGGTTTGATCTCCTTGCTGTCCAAAGGACTCTCAACAATCTTCTCCAGAACCACAGTTCTAAAGCATCAGTTCTTCAGCGCTCAGCCTTCTTTGTGGTCCAACTCTCACATTGGTACATGACTACTGGGAAAACCATAAGTTTGACTACATGGACTTTGTAGGCAAAGTCATGTCTCAGCTTTTTAATATTCTGTCTAGGTTTGTTATAGCTCCTCTTCCCAGGAGCAAGCATCTTTTAATTTCATGGCTGCAGTCACCATCTGCAATGATTTTGGAAATAAAGTCTGTCACTGTTTCCACTATTTCCCCATCTATTGCAATGAAGTGATGAGATAGGATGCCATGATCTCAGCTTCTTGAATGTTGAGTTTTAAGCCAGCTTTTTCACACCCCTCTTTCACTTTTATCAACAGGTTCTTTAGTTCCTCTTCACTTTCTACGATTAGGGTGGTGCATAGACCTGGATTACTGTGATACTGAATGGTTTCCCTTAGAAATGAACTGAGATCATTCTGTCATTTTGGAGATTGCACCAAAGTACGGCATTTTAGGTTCTTTTGTTGACTTTTTTTTTTTTTTTTGCAGCCAAACAAAAATAAATTCGAGACTTGAAGCCAGGCAGTCTGGGGATTAAGTCTTGCCTGGCTGTACCAACTGGGCAAGTTCCTGAACCTTCTATCTTAGCTTCCTAAACTCTAAGACTATGATACCATAATTATAAAGGTGTGCGCCTCCTAACATTGTTAAGAATATTAAATGAGTCAGTACATGCAGAATTTGTAACAGATCAATATATATATTGTCCATTATTAATAATGCTATCGGCTAGCCCCTCCTCAAGTTCTGCTTCACTTTTCTACTTTGCATGTATCAGCACTGAGATTTCGTTACATATGCATCGGCCTGCTTTTCAACTTCTTCAGGAGAATTTAAGCTCCAGAAGGACAGACATTTTGTCTCTTGATGACTGTGACAGCCCCAGAACCTGCAACATTGCCTAACAAGCTCTCAGTAGATATTTGTTGGCTAGATGAAGGTGGGCTTCCCCGGTGACTCAGTGGTAAAGAATCCACCTGCCAAACAGGAGACTTGGGTTTGATCCTGGGTGAGATTCCCTGGCTAAGGAAATCGCAACCCACTCCAGTATACTTGACTGAGAAATCCTATGGACAGAGGAGCATGGCAGGCTTCATGAGGTTGCAGAAGAGTCAGACGCGACAAACAGCAACAACATGAATGAAGGCATAAGTGACTGTAATTGTGTGACTTATCTGTTTCTGTAAATTAGAAAGTAATTAACCTCCAATTAAAATAAATAAATTTATATTAAAAAAATAAAATATACCATAGAAACTAAATTCATATGGATAATTAATTTATATATATCACTGTTTTCTTATTAAGTGTAATTGTAAAAAGGATATATTCTTATAACAATTAACTGGCTCCAAGATATCGTATCACACTTTAAATAAAGGAAAGCACTGAAAAAGTTATAATTTAAGGAAAATAGAACAAATAACTACTATTCAAAACTATACATCTCAATATAGAATACTTCAGATTGTTTTTGAGCTTGGGAAAATAATAGAATATAGCAAAACTGAAGAATAATAAACTGGACTTTAAGGCATCCTGTCTCCATCATCGCTGTGTGTACTCTGTGTAGTAGGTGCTGTCACCCCTCACAGGAGGGGAACACAGAGGTCAGGTGGTTTCCACATTTTGTGGAACTTTCTTACTTTTCAAGAAGAAAATCTGGTGTGGCTCAGAAGGAGACACTGAAATGCAATCAACAGATGGGGAAGAGCTTTTACCAGAGCAGGGCCAGCAGTAAAGGAAGTTTACCTAACACAAGGCCCCAGGAAATGGACATGTGACCTGTCTCCACAGCAAGGACTGAACCACGTGGTTCCTTATGCACAGGCTGCTGATGCCCAGGTTTCTGTATCTTTGTTTCCTGTGTGATGAGACACGCTTGTGTCCTAACAGAGACACTATCAATGTCAGACATTTACCTGTACTATTTCTTCCCAGTTTTGACAGGACATTTTTGTTATTGTTTAGTTGCTAAGTCGTGGGCCTTATGGACTGTAGCCTGCCAGGTTCCTCTGTCCATGGGATTTCCCATGCAAGAATATTGGAGTCGGTTACCATTTCCTCCTCCAGGGAATCTTCCCAACTCAGGGATCAATCCCACTTCTCCTCCATTGCACACAGACTCTTCATCACTTAGCAACTGTGGAAGCCCCCATACTCTACTCTTAATTCCAAATCCCAGTATCTAAGGTGTTTCATTTTTGCTTTTTAATGGAAGCAACACATCAACGATTCACTTCCAGAGATTTATCTACTATGACCTTTTAACCTCTGAATGATACAGTGCTTCATCTTCAGGCACTACTCATGTTATATTTTTGGAGCTGCCTTTGCTTTTTAGCTCCCCAATAGCACTAATTTCTGATGAACTTTTATCAGTTTACAGTAAGTTGGAAAGTTTTCAGTACGTGAAAAATGTACTTTAGGCATATTTAGAAAAATAACAAAATGAGACAGGCAGCATCCATAGGAATGTCTTCCTCCTGAGTGTCCATCTCTGCAGAGGAAGAAGAAACAGAACTAGAGGACCTTAAATGTTTTTATGCCATCTTTTCCTTTCCTCATAAAGAGGAAAACAGTGGTTTCCTCCTACTAATTCTCAGTTTAACTCTGTGAGTTTGGGTTCACATATCCAGTTAGGCATCATTGACAAATTAATAACTAGGGTTTTTGGTTCACTTAAAAACTGACTTCATTGAGTTAGTGATACCTCTTGATGAGGGTGAAGGAGGAGAGTGAAAAAGCTGGCTTAAAACTCAACATTAAGAAAACTAAGATCATGGCATCTAGTCCCACCATTTCATGGCAAATAAAGGGGAAAATTTAGAAGCAGTGATAGATTTCCTCTTCTTGGACTCTTAAGTCAGTGCAGATGGTGACTATAGCCTTGAAATTAGAAGGTGATTGCTTCTGGGCAGGAAAGCTATGACAAAACTAGACAGTGTGTTAAAAAGCAAAGATATCACTTTGCTGACAAAGGTCCATATAATCAAACCTATGGTCTTTCCAGTAGTCATGTACAGATGTGAAAGCTGGACAACAAGAGAGCGCTGAAGAATTGATGCTTCTGAACTGTGGTACTGGAGAACACTATTGAGAGTCCCTTGGAAACAAGGGATCAAACTGGTCAATCTTAAAGGAAATCAACCCTGAATATTCTCTGGAAGGACTGATGTTGAAGCTGAAGCAAAGACTCACAAATTTAAATGAAATCAGAGGTGCACTGCTTTTCAGGCAGGAGAAGGTGAAGCAATCAACCTAATTTAAGAAAACAAAATCCACATGTTGCTGAAAAGCAGGGTGGGTGTTTAAAGACTCAGTGGTAATATCCTTCAGAAACCAGAATTACTGACTAGAAACGGTCATACCTCCAAATCTGCCTGCTCACAGTCAAGGCTCATCTGTATATTACAGATTTCAGAGCTTCCATGGAAGGGTGACACTAAATGACAAACATACCAATTCAAACCAACATGAACAATCAATCTCTCAGATTTGTGAAACAACAAACAAACAAACAGAAAAGATTTTTTAAAATATGCCACACTTCTCTGAAATGAAAAAATCAATCAAACATTTAGTAGTTATTTATGTAGAATGTTTTCCCTGTGTTTTCCTCTAAGAGTCTTATAGTATCTGGTCTTACATTTAGGTTTTCAATCCACTTTGAGTTTATTTTTGCATACAGTATTAAGGAGTGTTCTAATTTTCTTCTTTTACACATAGCTGTCCAGTTTTCCCAGCATCACTTACTGAAGAGACCACCTCTTCTCCATCGTATATTCCTGCCTTGTTTGTCACAGATTAGCTGACCACAGGTGTGTGAGTTCATCTCTGGACTCTCTAGCCTGTTCCATTGATCTATATTTCTGTTTTTGTGCCAGTGCCACACCATCGTGATTACTCTAGATCTGTATTGAACTAGCCAAAAAGTTCGTTTAAGTTTTTCCATAAAATCTTATGTAACAAATTTTTGGCCAACTCAGTGATATATTCTGAAGTCAGGGAACCTAATTTCTCCAGCTTCATTTTTCTTTCTTAAAACTGCTTTGGCAACTTGGGGTCTTTTGTGTTTCCATTAAAACTGTAAATTTTTTGGCTCTAATTCTATGAAAAATGCCATTGATAATTTGACAGGGATTGTATTTAATCTGAAGATTCTTTAGGTAGTATAGTCATTTTCACAATATTGTTTCTTCCAATCCAAGAACATGGTATATCCCTCCATCTGTTTTGCATCATCTTTGATATCTTTTGTCAGTATCTTATAGTTTTATGGGTACAGGTCTTTTGCCTCCTTAGGTAGGTTTATTCCTAGGTATTTTATTGTTTTTGTTGCAATGGTAAAGAGACTGCTTTCTCAATTTCTGTTTCTAATCTTTCATCGTTAATGCATAGGAATACTCATTCTTACTTTTTAAAATCAAAAGACTGAGCTAGGTCCTAGGAGAAATTAGAAATCTGTCTATGGCTTAGAAGTCTAGGGTTTCTTCCAACAGTAGAATTGATTTATAAAACTAGTGCAAATACACAAAATGATTTGTATTAAAATATAAACTGACAGCAACTTAATAGTCAAAATTTTTTTCATGCAAGGGTGAGGAAATTCAAAGAAGTGGAGCAAGCAAAAACATGACACAAATAACAGAAAATTCTCTAGAAATGAACCTCCCATGTAAAAACTGAGCAGATGTTCCAGGGTTCTGTTATCTGCATTCATGCTACAGCATTAAAATGACATAATTGCCAATAAATAATCATCATTAATTCCGACTATATAATTGACCTTTATAAACACTTTCCTATGAAACTTCTACATTTTATTAGTATGATCTTGTTTATATCTTTTAGTTAATAAGAAAAAAACTACTATTGTCTCCACTTAGGAGATGTTTCCCAAGACCAGAGGAATAAAATGAATATTGGAGTGTAATGGAGTAATTAATTCACTAGGTCACTAGTAGAATTTGATCCCTCATGCGAAGTGTTGACTCATTGGAAAAGACTCTGATGCTGGGAGGGATTGGGGGCAAAGGAGAAGGGGACGACAGAGGATGAGATGACTGGATGGCATCACTGACTCGATGGACATGAGTCTCAGTGAACTCCTGGAGTTGGTGATGGACAGGGAGGCCTGGTGTGCTGTGATTCATGGGGTCCCAAAGAGTCAGACACGACTGAGCGACTGATCTGATCTGATCTGATATAAGTACTCTGCTAAGGACAAGATAATGTGTCTATTTGTTCAGGGTTCTAGGAAAATAGCTAAAATGAAAACATGTCACATTATATTGTTGATTTTCATCATCATCAATACACACATTTTAAGTGCACCCATGTCATCAGTGTTTTCCTATTACCAAGTTACTGAAACTGACACGCTCCCCTTAATTATCTGCAAAGCTCTAAATGTAAACACACATATACAGATGCTAACAAGTTAATTACAGTTACTATTAATAAATTACCTCTTCTAAGGCATTCCACAGTTCATTATCCGTATGCTCATTAAAGGGATCCAGATTTTCCCTCATTGTTCCAGTGAATAAAACAGGTTCCTAAATACCCCAAAATAGTGAATGTTATTACCTTAACCTGTTTTCATTTTATTCTAATGTGTACAGAATGTCAAAATTAAAATGCAGAAACATCTAAATTCATTAATTATTAATAACATAGTTGCAAATGTATGATTACAAAAAAGCATCTCTAAAATAATTTTCCATTGTACAAAGTGTGCTACAAAATATCATTTGGACTACTGAACACTAACAGAAGAAAGTGTTGAAGAAGTTTTTTCATTGTAAGGAAAAAATTGAAGACAAAGGAAGATTTGATTTTTTTTTAATACCACCCTGCTAATAAATATCTGCTTAAACACTCACACAAACATGAGAAACTTAACATTAAGATCTACATAAATTAACTGTCAATGCTGGTATGACTGGGAAATACCAACAGCATGATTAGTAGAGGTTTGTGTCTCAAAGCAAACCACTAAACATTTACACATTAGCACTGAAGAATAAACTAGGCTATTTTCTCCATTGGTCAGACTGTCTTCTAGGGTCTGGAATCTCTCCACATGTGTGAAACGAACATCCCCACATGTGCAAGGGGAACGTAAGCTCCTGGGGTCTGCAGCACCTCTGTCCATGGAGAGATCACCTCTGATGTTGGCATCAGCTGGTCCCCACGTTCTCTCACCTGTGTGTCAGGATAACCTGCCTCACAGAACCTCACAGAACCTAGAACTTGCAGTTACTAACTGCAAGGCCAGGAGGACCTGAAACCCACCTTGACCTGTGTCATGATACTTTAATTTAAATAGTTCTTCCTATCCATCTGCTTCAGGAGGAGCCATAAGTAAATTACTCTGGAAATATATGTGTCCTCTTGGCTTCAAGATTCATTTTGATATTTGGCAAAACTAATACAATTATGTAAAGTTTAAAAATAAAATTAAAAAAAAAAGAGAGAGAGAGAATCCTGTACATAAGCTCATGTAGGCCATTTACATTTTCTTCTGGAAGGCTCTAGTAACCTAGGTCATAAGAATATGGATAGCAGTGAAGAGCCCAATAAGCTCCTTTCAGTGAAGGGGGCAGAACAAGGGAATGCACTCGTGTGGGAACAAGAGGAGAACTGACTCTTCCACAAGTGCCCGGAACTGCTCTGAATCACACGTTCAAATCAGCCTTGGGGCTGGACTTTCCTCCTCACTTCACAAAAGCCTGAGAGGAAAGATGAAGATAGACAGACATTTCTTTCCCCTAATCATAAGGAAGAATGATACTCAGGAAGCCTTCCAAACCTTCTTTCAATATGGTCTAAGTTTTAAGCCTGGTGAGAGAGGAAAGAATACAGAAAACTCAGGATGTGCCACCAAAAAAGAGATATCTGAGCAAATCCACAATTAAAAAGACATTATAAAGGGAGATTGATTCGCACAAAGTTGATTAAGTAGCCAATATGCCTCCAAAGCACTGAAAATCACTAGTCATACAATATTTCAGAATGAATACTGAACTGAACTGAAAAAACTCAAAACACAAATTTAAGGTCTCCCTTAAAACTTGAATTTAGGATCAAAGACTAAACAACCATCTAAACAATGGTAAGCATTCCTTGTCAGGGGACTAACCATCATTCTACTTCAGATTTTTATAAAAACTTGTTACTTCTTGTAGTTATCAACCTTAAGATTCCCACATGCAGGTATCTTCTGCATGTCTCCATGGGGTTTACACAAGCGACATAGCCAGGCGAGGGGAGGCTGGTCCCCAATATTCTTCTTCCTTCCCTTCATTTTCTAGGTTCTTTCAAGTAAGCAGGCTACTCCCTGCATATAATCTCAACCGGTGGTCTTTCTGGGGGACATATTTAACTACTTCAGATCCTAAGCATAAAGAACACACATACTTCAGCTACCTGTTGTGTTTAAGAAAATTATTTAAGAAGAACTTTCATTTTTGCTTATTCCTGAAATTTTGAACAGAAGTTGAGGAGTACCTTCTTAATAACACAGTATTCATCTTTGAAAGTTCCCCCCATGACTGATGGTCTATGTCCCCACTCCCCTGTCTCTGCTCCTACCCAGGTCCTTGTTATCATCACATCTTCCCCAGTTCTGACCTGTTCATGCAGGGTCAGCAGTGACGGGGATGAGCCTGGGAGGAAGAGAGACCACCATGGAAGCTCTCTGCTGCTTCCAGGATCACAGGGACCAGGGATCCAAGGAAGATGGTGTGGGCCTGGCTCACCTAAGAGAGGCAACTCAAAGAAACAGCACTGGGCTCCCCCTCCACAGAGTCTGCTCTCAGCTTCCTAAATTCCCTAAATTGGGGTGTTGGGACACAAGCATCAATGCTTCCTACTCATTTGGGGGGGAGAGGAATGTAAGTTTTTGCACTTAGACAAGTAAATTCCAGTAACCAAACTAACAGGCTTTCTCCACCTCTGCAGCTAGCAAGACACTGTAAAGACAAAGGGCTCTTGGTTGGGGAGGGATAAGATTTTGAGTATCTTCTCCTGACACATATCAACCCATGACATACAAGTGCATAAACCCATTTCTAAACTGATATTTCCAAATGAGGGACAGAGCAATAGGAGTAGTATCTTCTGGCTTTGTTCTATGCTTATTCACTCTTGCTATGGTTTGGGGAGTCCTTTCAAGTGGGATGGTAGGAAAAATGGGGGAAAAGCTTTATATCCAAGGATATGAAAGGACTTTACAGACATGCCCTTTATTTCTACTAACTAATCTCACATGGCCATTTCAGAGATGAGTACCATCAAAGCATAAAACTTGGGAATTTAAGCTCATTTATTTTCTACTGTAACCATAAATCATAAATCTAATAGCCAGAGGAAATCTTTGAATATGGGGACTATCCAGTTTTTCTGAAAGGGATACCTTTAGAAAAATATTTTTCAATTGTGATAAAATATACATAAATTTCAGAGAAGGCAATGGCACCCCACTCCAGTACTCTTGCCTGGAAAATCCCATGGACAGAGGAGCCTGGTAGGCTGCAGTTCATGAGGTCGCTAAGAATCGGACATGACTGAGCGGCTTCACTTTCACTGTTCACTTTCATGCATTGCAGAAGGAAATGGCAACCCACTCCAGTGTTCTTGCCTGGAGAATCCCAGGGACAGAGGAGCCTGGTAGGAGGCCATCTATGGGGTTGCACAGAGTTGGACACGACTGAAGCGACTTAGCAGCAGCAGCAGCAGCACACATAAATTTGCTAGATTAGCCACTTTAAGTGCACACTTCAGTGGTGTTAAATACATTCACATTGTTGTACAGCCATCACCACCATCCAGCTGTAGATCTCCTTTCATCTTGAAGAACTGAAACTCTGTACCCATTAAACAACTCCCCTCTCCTGGCCACTCCTGGTACCCACCATTCTATATCCTGTATCCATGAATTTACTACTCTAGGTAACTCCTATTAGTAGAATCATACAGTATTTGTCCTTTGTAAATTACTTATTTCACTTAATGTTTTCAAGGTTCATCTGTGCTGTAGCATGTGTCAGAATTTTCTTCTTTATTAAGGCTGAGTAATATTCTACTGTATGTATGCACACCACGTTTTGATTGTTGATTCATCTGTCAATGGGCCCTTGGGTGCCTCCACCTTTTTGCTGTTGAGAATTCTGCTATAACATGCATGTCCCAGTATCTCTTCAAGACCTTTCTTCCAATTCTTTTGGGTTTATATTCTAATGTAGAATTGCTAGGTCATATGATATTTCCATCATTAACTTTTCTGAGCAACCAACAAGTTGATTTCCGTAGTGGTTGCACTATTTTACATTCCTATCAGCAATAAACATGGGTTCTAATTTCTCTACATCCTTGCCAACACTAGTAACTTTATTTTTTTCTCTCTCTTTTCTTTGATAGCAGACATCTTAAGGGGTGTGAGGTGGCATTTCACTAGAGTCTGAAAAAACTATCTTGATTTAAAAATTACTTAGAGTAATCCCAGGTATTTTCAAGGTCACAGGCAGGTAGCAACAGCTGTCCCCAAGTCCACATTCACCGTCCTTTGGGTGCCATGTTGTACATGCTTCCTGATAACAGGTATTTCAGGACACATTACACCCACATTCCAGGAAGCACATTTGCCTGGCTCATTCTGTCTCATCTCCTCTCTGTTTCTCATCTCAAGAGGGTATTTTTCTGAGCTTCCTTTGATAGGCAGATGATTGCTAAGTATATAAATAAAAACTCATTTTTTTTTTAATCAGCAAGTCTGTCAAAGCAGAGGGCAGGATGATAGATGAGGACACAGGATCAAGGTTGCGCTTGGCTATATACCTGGAGGATAGTAATCTCTCAGTAAATATCACAGAATTATGTTGAATGAATGAACCACAGGAATGACAGCAGTGTTTACCATGCATATAATCCAGTCTCCAAACTCTCCCTGAAAGTTACACTACTTTACAAAGAAGAAGAAAAGAGAACAGAATCAGAGCCCAGGAAGAGATGGCCAACTCAACACCCCACCATCACAGCAGGCACATATGGGTCTACATGAAACACTTCACACTCATTGACCTATTTTATCCTCACAACAGATTGAGGGGGTGATACTGTTATCTGCCTTGTAAGACAGAGAAAACCAAGGTACATAGAGACAGAATTCTGAGTCCCCTGCTCTTCCTCACTATTCTGCACTGCCTCCCTGGTGAAAATTATTCATTAATGGCTAAATTGTCAAAGTCTCCCCAAAGCATCTATATGTCCTATAATTCTCAAAGCCCCACAATTCCATAGAAAGTTCTCCAAGGAGATAATCACTTTTTAAAAGATGTCCTGGTTTCCCACAACAAAATTACATCTGTAAGACACTTATTAACAAAATTCATGTTTCCCTATAGGAACTTCTCCAGCACTAAACAATTTATCCTTCTGTTCTCAGAATTATGTGATTATCAGTGAATAAAATTGTGGAAACTAAGGAAGTCTGAGTCAAGAAATCTATCTCAGTAAGTTATTAAATCACATGCACACAAAACTAACAAATGAACAACAACAACAAAAAAAAACACCTGGTATCTGATGAAAGTGTCTATTGAAAATACCTGCTGCTAAAAACATGCTCTACCGGGGGAAAAAAAGGATCAACTCATTCACTTAATTTGAAAAAAACAATCAAATTAAAAGCACTTAAACTTAGACGCCTTACACAAAGAACATGTGAGAGTGCTCTGCTGTGCGTACCTGAAGTGCAACTGACAATTTCTTCCTTAAATCGTGCAGTCCAATATGTGCTGTCAAGATTCCATCAATATAAATGCCACCTTCAGGTTCTGACAATCGAAAAAGGGCAGCAACGAGGGAACTTTTTCCAGCTCCTGTTCTTCCCACGATGCCATACTGTAAAGAGACCCAGGGGGGATGAAGAATTAACAGGATGCACAAAACATAGGAGAACCCTGATTGTTGAAGACGAATTTTTAAGGTTCTATTATATATAAAGAGTAGTCTATAAGTTTCCCAGGGCTTCCCTGGTGGCTCAGACGGTAAAGTGTCTGGCTGCAGTGCAGAAGACCCAGGTTCAATCCCTGGGTCAGGAAGATCCCCTGGAGAAGGCCATGGCAACCCACTTCAGTATTCTTGCCTGGTGAATCCCATGGTCCGAGGAGCCTGGTGGGCTACAGTCCATGGGGTAACAAAGAGTCAGAGATGACCAAGCAACTTCATAAGTTTCTCAAGCATGGCCCTGCTGGCATTTTGGACCAGATAATTCATTGTTGAGGCTCAGGGGCCTGTCCTGTATATTGTATGATGATTGACAGTAGCCATGAACCCACTAGACACCAGATGCAACCCCCAAATTGTGGCAACCAAAAATGACAGAAATTCACAAATGTCCCTGTTTAAGATCACCATCATCCTAAGAATACACAACATAAACTATAGTGATTTTCATGCCTTCTAAAAATGTCAGGCAATTTTATTCAGATTTCCCTGAATAAATGTTTAATATGCTGAAAATTGTTTTCTATAATTATCATATAAGGAGCAGAAGGGGATAACAGAGGATGAGATGGTTGGATGGCATCACTGACTCAATGGACATGAGTCTGAGTAAACTCTGGGAGTTGGTGATGGACAGGGAGGCCTGGCGTGCTGCAGTCCATGGGGTCGCAAAGAGTCACACACGACTGAGTGCCTGAACTGAACTGATCATTATGTGGTATGTTAAAGGGGGAGACATATATGTGTATGCAGTGTGTGTGTGTGTGTGTGTGTGTGTTTTTGTGTGTGTGTGTGTGTGTGTGTAACTAACATTCACAAGTAAAGGAAGAAGACCTGAAAAATAATCTGCCTGCAGTGAAAAACTAGCAGTCTCCTAAGTGGTCCATAAGAAGTCAGCTTTTAAATTAGTTTGATTCCTACTCCCTGGATAATTTGACCTTGAGTATTGACCATGGGTAATTTTACAGAGATGTCGACAAGTCAAGACAGAGTGTTAACACAAACAAGTGCTCACTTTCTGTGTTATTTATTTAAGAGGAATTATTCTTCGGTAGAAAAATGAAATCACTTCCTGATATTAAATATCTTAATAATATTCTATCTTGAAAGGAAACATCTTCAAATATAAAATGCAGGTCTCAGTCTTGAAAGAGGCCAGTAGACAAAATTTCCATAATGAGATCAACAATGATATAAATAATGTTTGCTATTTACATGGGACCTTTCATCGGAGTAGGTCAAAAGGCATTTTATTAATAAATTAATACTTAACAACTGAACCTTGGAAAAACACATGTCAGGTGTCAGTCTATTTACTAAAACCAGAGCAGAGAGAAATTAAACGCACTAACAGTAAGATTCAAGAATCAGTACAGAGTAGGTAAAATGCTGGTGGCTGGTGGTTTAGTCACTGAGTCGTGTCCAACTCTTGCCGACCCCATGGACTGTCGCCTGCCAGGCTCCTCTGTCCATGGGATTCTCCAGGCAAGAATACTGGAGTGAGTTGCCATTTCCTTCTCCCATGTAAAATGCTGGTGAGGAATAAAACTGCATTCAAATATATATGCAGAAACTGGCCTTTTTTACCAATGAATTTTTAAGTGAAAGAAAGTATTAATCACTTGTGTCCAACTCTTTGCGACCCCCTGGACTGTAGACTGCCAGGCTCCTCTGTCCATGGAATTCTCCAGGCAAGAGTACTGGAGTGGGTTGCCGTTTCCTACTCAAGGGGATCTTCCTGACCCATGGATGGATCCCAGGTCTCCTACATTGCAGGCAGATTCTTTACCTTCTGAGCCACTGGGGAAGCCCAATTGCAAATTCTCTGAAGGAAGCTTTCCAAGAGATTATTTCATCTATATTTAAAATCTGGAATTGATAGTGTAAGATATGCTTTAAGTTTTAAAACTCATGACTTTAAAAAAGAACTACTAAATCTTTCTGAGCAATATAATCAGAATGCTTGGAATGTTTCATGTTTTCTGATTTGAATACTTCTAAAGTTTCAAATCTTAGTCTGTCAAATCAATCATGGCATTTCAAAAATGAATTTATCTTTATAGAGATTAAACATAAGAAAAGTGGGTTTACCTAATTTTATTATCTTATAAAGGTAATATAATGACTATAAGACATTTTATTGTTGTTCAATCATTCAGTCATGTCTGACTATTTGCGACGCCATGGACTGCAGCATGCCAGGTTTCCCTGTCCTTCACTATCTCCTGGAGCTTGCTCAAATTCATGTCCATTGAATTGGTGATGTCACCCAATCATTTCATCCTCTGCCATCTCCTTCTCTTCCTGCCTTCAATCTTTCCCAGCATCAGGGTCTTTTCCAATGAAATGGCTCTTCACATCAGGTGGCCAAAGTATTGGAGATTCAGCTTCAGCATCAGTTCTTCCAATGATTATTCAGGGTTGATTTCCTTTAGGATTGACTGGTTTGATTGCCTTGCTGTCTGAGGGACTCTCAAGAGCCTTCTCCAGCACAACAGTTCAAAAGCATCAGTTCTTCAGTGCCCACACTGTTTATGGCCCAACTCTTACATCCATACATGACTCCTGGAAAAAGCATAGCTTTGACTAGATGGACCTCTGTTGGCAAAATAATGTCTCTGCTTTTTAATTTGTTGTCTACGTTTGTCATAGCTTTCCTTCCAAGGAACAAGCATCTTCTAATTTCACAGTTGCAGTCATCGCCCACAGTGATTTGGAGCATAAGAAAATAAAGTCTATCACTGTTTCCATTGTTTTCCCATCTATTTGCCATGAAGCGATGAAACCAGAGGCAATGATCTTAGCTTTCTGCATGTTGAGTTTTAAGCCAGCTTTTTGCACTCTCCTCTTTCACCTTCATCAAGAGGTTCTTTAGTTCCTCTTTGCTTTCTGCCATTCGGGTGATATCATCTGCATATCTGAGGTTACTGATATTTCTCCTGGCAATCTTGATTCCACCTTGAGCTTCATCCAGCCCAGCATTTTGCATGCTGTACTCTGCATGTAAGTTGAATAAGCAGGGTAACAATATACAGCCTTGAAGTACTTCTTTCCCACTTTTTGAACCAGTACATTGTTCCATGTCCAGTTCTAACTGTTGCTTCTTGATCTGCATACAGGCTTATCAGGACATTTTGTACCTTACATTAATCCCTAATTCATATAATATAGATGTGCCATTCTCTGCATGCAGGCAGGTTGTAGTGTGTATATATATATGGCTCATCTGTTCTGTGTACAAGCAGGCCTCAAAGATATTTTGTATTTGGCTCCAGACTACCTCAACAATGTGAATATCAAAATAAAGCAAGATATATGAATTTTTTGTTTCTCTATGCAAATAAAAGTTATGTTTATACTCTATTGTAGTCTAATGAGGTACAATAGCATTATATAAGGTAATAGTACATACCTTAATTTCCAATACTTTATTGCTAAAAGAATGCTAACCATCTGAGCATTTATAGGGTAACATTAAAAACCACTGATCACGGATCAGAATAATAAATATAATAATAATGAAATGGTTTGAAATATTGCAAAAATTATCAAAATGAGACAGAGACATGAAGTGAGCAAATGCTATAGGAAAAATGGTGCCATTTTACTTGCCTGACACAGCATTGCCATAAATGTCCAATTTTTTTTTTTAAGCATTTATCTGTGAAGCACAGTTAAACAGATGTGCCTATATTTCTGTGTGTTCTCATACATAAATCAACACACATCAGGACACAGGTGAGAACTGATCTGTGAGAATGTGTGTATGTTCCCATGTTACCAGCTCTACTGTAACTGACCCATCTGTGCAAATAGGAACATCTGTCACTTTAGGTAAATGGACTGAGATATGTTGGGGCACCAAGGACTGCTCATGACCACAGGACTGTGAGTTCCAAACTCCAGTGAAGAGAACTAAAAACCAGGGGACTTCCCTGGCATTCATTCCAGTGGTTAAGATTCTGTGCTTCCACTGCAGGAGGCATGGATTTGATCCCTGGTCAGGGAACTAAGATCGCACATGCTGCATGGCCCCAAACACCCCAAAAAGAAAAAAGCAACTCACAGAAAACCTGACGCTGATTATTCCAGAGTTCAGTCTTCAAAGCTATAGTCTGAATGTCTTTTCTGAGTAACCAAAGGGTTCTACCAACTGCCCATGAAGAGTGTCACCAGTATCAGTAACCTTACATTCTTCAATCTAAAGACAGTTGGGGGACTTCCCTGGTGGCTCAGTGATAAAGAATCTGCCTGCCAATGCAGTAGACGTGGGTTCAATCCCTAGTCTAGTAGAATTACACATGCTGTGAAACAACTAAGCCCGTGCACCACAACTATTGAGCCTGCGCTCTAGAACCCGGGAACCACAACTGTTGAGCCGACATGCCACAACTATTGAAGACCTTGCACCCTATAGCCCATGCTCTTAACAAGAGAAGACACCACCATGAGAGGCTCACATGTGGCAACTAGAGAAAAGCCCAAGCAGCAACAAAGACCCAGCACAGCCAAAAATAAATAAATAAATACAATTATAAAGACTCTTAAAGAAAATCTTCTGTTATTGGTTTTGCAATGGCCCCTTTCTGTTTTTCCAACCAGGTTGGTCTCTGATGATGACAGAACTTATTACACACTTGCTTTTGGATCTCTCTTCACACACCAAACTCAACATATTCAACACCCAATGCCCCACACAAAACAATCCCTTCATCTGTCTTCCCTACTTTATTCTCATTACTTCTTTCCCAGGCTCACAGTGTTTAAAAAACAAATTAAATTCCTTAATCATAATCAGTGCAAATAAATTTAAAAAGTAAATAAATACTAGCTATAGCCCAGCACTCTGAAAAAAATTCTTAAAATTATATTTTTACTTTCTAGGCTGCTGCATGTGTTCTTTTTGTTGTTTCTGTATTTTTTTGTATGTGTTCTTAAAGACACAGTTCACATATTTAAGCAAAATGGGATTAATGTGAACATACTGTTATATGTGTTTTCATTTAGTATTTTGTAATGCTTTCATAATATTGTAGTACATGTGATCATTTATTTAACAAATCCTCTATTGCTGGATATTTAGGCAGTGTCAAATAGTTAGCTACTGGAAATAACTCTGTGTTAAATATCCCTGAAGCTAAATCTTTGCAAACAACTTTAAGCATTTCCTTCACATAAATTCTCAGATTTGGAACTGCTGAGAGTCAAGTATGAACCCCTTGGACAGCAAGTATGAATCCCTTGGATAGCAAGGAGATCAAACAAGTCAATCCTAAAGGAAATCAGTCCTGAATAGTCATTGGAAGAACTGATGCTAAAGCTCCAATACTTTGGCTACCTGACACAAAGAACCAACTCATTAGAAAAGACCCTGATGCTGGGAAAGACTTAAGACAGAAGGGGAAGGGGACAACAGAGGATGAGATGGCTGGATGGCATCACTGATACAATGAGCATGAACTTGGGCAAACTCCCGGAGATGGTGAGAGACAGAGAAACCTGGTGTGTGTCAGTCCTTGGGGTTGTGAAGAGTCGGACACAACTAGGTGACTGAACAGCAACAACAAAGTATAAACATTTTCAGAGGAAGCTGTTAAGCTGCTAACCTACCCTCCAGAAGTATACCATTTTTTACTCCCACCCATTGCCCTGCACATTCACAAATCCAGGTGTTAGAGCTTTGTTTTAATTGACATCAATTTGATTCCAAAAAGTGGCATCACTTTCCCGCGATGTCTTACTGGAGGGAAAACAGCTCCCGCCTCCCCGCCCCCTGCACCTGCCCCCTCTGGTCCATGTGCTCTCACTTCTCAAATTAAACTCCCAAATGCCAGCTCAGCATTCAACACTACACCCTAGGATGTCTCTTCTACAAAACTGTCCTCTCATACTTCATGTACATGAGTCAGCTTCCTTGGCATCACTAGGTAATTGTGAGGGTTGAATGCAAAAACGTGTGTTACGCACTTGGTAGTTCATTTTCCTGAATGCTTTGCAGATGTCTAGGTCTTCACTCACTGGATCAGAGCATCATGCTTTTGCTTATCTTGGTCTTACCTCCCAGAATGCCTTTCACATGCATTTCCACCTGCTGAAACCCTAACCACACATCACTAAGTCTGTCTCACATGTCTAATTCCTTGAAAATGCTCTCCCTGTCTCCTGATGTGGGCTTGTTCCAACTCTAGCTGATGTTATGTCATTTTATATAAATGTCTATAAAAATCATGACCTCCTTCTAGCTTACAAAGTTAATATAGTCATTTTCTTGTTTCTTCAACTAGACTGTATACATTGACATCAGAATCTGTATTGGATTTGACTTTTTCTTATTTGTATTACCTGTGGTGTCCTGAGACAAAGAAACTTCCACTGGAAGATGATATTTTTAACTCAGGCCAGAGAAATTTATGGAAAAAATCTATTACCATTTTATTTAGGTATAAGATAAATCAGAGACATATACAGCAGATGGATCCTATAGCCATAAATAGAATTCAAATGGCCAACAGCTCATTTTCATGGGACAGACAACACTTTCTGCAATGCAAGTGGTTGTGGTCATTTTACACCCTATGAAAATAATGACCATTTTGTCCAAGCATTTACTCTGGGTGCTTTACATGTCTTATGTTCTTTAAGTTGTACATCAACCCTACAGGTTACATCCTATCACTTCCATTTTGCACAAGAAAAGATTGAGGCTTAGATAACTTAGTCTGTCTGAACTATCAGAGTCCATAAATAGCAGTATGGGACTCAAATCCACATCTTTTGGCCTCTTTTCCATCTGCTGATGGGACTCTTTATTATTTGGATGGCCTCACATTTTATCATGTCCCTCTGTGTAGCTAGAACACAGAGAGTGGGGATAGGTGTAGTTTCAGTAAAAAAAAAAAAAAAAAAAAACCAAAACAGGCCTACCATAGAGAACTTACAGTCAGAAACTTAAAGCATGACGTGGACACAAGTGTATATATGGTGAACAGGAGCAAAGAGGGTACCTGAAGTCAGGTTGACCAGCTGTCAGCAGAAAGAACTGGCATCCACAGCCAGATTGAAAGAAACCTGCAGTTAAGTGGGACACATGATGCCTGGGGAACAGGTCAAAGAGACCTCATGCCCTGCTAGGGGCAGCAAGACTCATTTTTTATCCCATCAGATGGTGAAACAGCCACACATACGCTGCTGCGCTGGGCTGTCTCTGACTCCAGGTCCAGACAGGGCTGAGCCTGTGGGAAATCCCCCTGGTCCCTGCAGGAGGCTGGTGTGGGGAAGGTGGTACAGTGGAATGAAAAATGCCTGTGATGGAAGACAGACTCCACTGGAAAGACACAAATAATGCAGTAGAATCACACAGAATTAGATTATAATGTAAAAGTGAAATTTATAGAGCATAAAGGTAAGGAAATCTAGTGGCACAGAATATTCTAGAGCCTCCTGCTCAGTCACAACAGAGATTTGAGAATTCTTAAGTTCAATTTCAAACTGTCAAAGCACATTTCTTGGGAATCACAGGTTATCACTCATAAAAAACTGCCCATGGGAGGGAAAGGAGGAGGTTATGTTCAGCTGTAATGCTGAGTCAAGAGGTCTGGGTGATCCTGAGACTCTGCATTTCTAAGAAGTTCTAGGAGATGTAGGTGCTGCTGGCTCTGGCACCACAGTTTGAGTCACAAGGAATTACGAACCAGCAGGGGAAGGGGGACAATCTGGGAGTAAGGAGAGTGGCTTTTAAGAAAATATTATGTAAAAAAGGAGAAAATGTAAGAAACTAATATTTTGCACATTATAGCATGTTCTACTAAGCATCTGTAAAAATGTATCATCCAAATAATAGCTGTGAGCAAAAACAAAGCAAAATCAATCTACCTTGAGAGCTGGAAAATACTTTATTGCCCAGGATTCTCTAAAATGATCAAATCAACCACAAAATCATCTAAATGAAAAATTTAGCCTGTTTTCAGACTCTAACAAAGAAGTCTAGGGTCCTATTTATCTCACGTTGGCTTTTATGTTTGGCTGTTCTGAGTCCTGATTGCCTTTGAAGAGCTGTCTCTGGCTGTGGTGAGTAGGGGCTACTCCCTGTTGCAGTGCATGGGATTCTCACTGAGGGGGCTTCTACTGATGCTGAGCAAAGACTTCAGTAGTTGTGGCACATGGCTCAGTAGTTGTGGTGCAGGGCTTAGGTGCTTTGCAGCATGTGGAATCTTCTCAGCAGGGATTGAACCAGTGTCCCCAGCATTGGCAGGCAAATTCTTATCCACTGTACCACCAGGGGAGTCCTAGTTCCTTATTTTTACTTGCTATTTCTTCTGTAAATTAAAATCCCTCATCAGTTCAGTTCAGCCACTCAGTCGTGTCCGACTCTTTGTGACCCCATGAATCACAGCATGTCAGGCTTCCCTGTCCATCACCAATTCCCGGAGTTCACTCAAACTCATGTCCATCGAGTCGGTGATGCCATCCAGCCATATCATCCTCTGTCGTGCCCTTCTCCTCCTTCCCTCAATCCCTCCCAGCATTAGGGTCTTTTCCAATGAGTCAACTCTTCGCATGAGGTGGCCGAAGTACTGGAGTTTCAGCTTAAGCATCAATCCTTCCAATGAACACCCAAGACTGATCTCCTTTCAGTCCAAGGGACTCTCAAGAGTCTTCTCCAACACCACAGTTCAAAAGCATCAATTCTTCAGCATTCAGCTTTCTTCACAGTCCAATTCTCACATCCACACATGACCACTGGAAAAACTATAGCCTTGACAAGACAGACCTTTGTAGGCAAAGTAATATCTCTGCTTTTGAATATGCTATCTAGGATGTCATAACTTTCTTCCAAGGAGTAAGTGTCTTAATTTCATGACTGCAATCACCATCTGCAGTGATTTTGGAGCCCCCAAAAATGAAGTCTGACAGTGTTTCCACTGTTTCCCCATCTATTTCCCGTGAAGTGAAGGGACCAGATGCCATGATCTTAGTTTTCTGAACATTGAGCTTTAAGCCAACTTTTTCACTCTCCTCTTTCACTTTCATCAAGAGGCTTTTTAGTTCCTCTTCACTTTCTGCCATAAGGGTGGTGTCATCTGCATATCTGAGGTTATTGATATTTCTCCCGGCAATCTTGAATAGTGCCTACTATACTTTCCTATTGACTAACTTCCAGAAATCAGGACAGAAGAGGAAATAAGAGAAAGAGAATAAAGCCCCACTTCTGCTGGGCTGGCTCACTCTCATGTCCCCTGCCCACCACACCCTTCCCTCCCCCCCCCCCCCGCCCCCTCCACAACAGCCTCTCTCAATCAAATCCAACACCAAAGGGTTGTCCTGGAGTGATGAGGGCTGGGACAGGTGAGCTTGAGAGGGAACCTAGAAGGTAGACAGGTAGAGTGAAATCAATTCATGAACACACTGCCCAGGTATCATCTCCAAACACAGAAATGAAACTAAAAGTGATACTGAGTGGACCAAGGTACAGATCAAAAATCAAGTTACTGCAGTTATTAATTCAGTCTCCAAATTCAATTTTCCCTCAAACATTTCAGAATCTCAATCCCATGATTTTCAGGTTTTAGAAGGAAGAATAAGAATCTGTTATATTCCAAAGTTATACTACGTATAAGTCATATTTTATGGCTTTGGGGAGAATTTAAGACAAGTGCAGGTTAACAGAATTACATTTACAACAGAAAATCTGACACACACATTGTCTGAGAGTAAGTAAACACCACCTACAGTGCTCTCAGGGAAAAGATTATATTAAGAGCTGTGGTTAATGTTTTCCTGACACAGCAGTTCACATTTTTCCTGACCTACACTGAAACTGGAAATAATTAGGAGGGAGCTTTTGCCCTGTGACTAACTGAAGCTGCTCCCTGGGTAGCATTCGGGCATTACATTGAATATTCTTTCATATTACAAGGGTTTCATTCATTAAATCACAGCTACAGCCATTAGATGGGTCTGGGGTGGTTAAGAGTTTTAAAGAGCAGTTCTTTCAGTTATTTACGGAGTTGTCATGTGTGTGTGCTGGTTCCTGCTTGCTCACACCTGTGTAAGTCACTCACCCTCACAACCAGCAGTCCCTCAGCACCCTCTCTGTGCCTTGCAAAATGCTACTTTCTGGGAACAAAAATGAAAACAAGAGGCTCCCTGATTATAAAAAGCCTCAAAGTACTGTGAGATGCAGATCCCAAATTACAAAGCATGCCACAGGTGCTATCTTTTAATTATGATGAAATTCACATAACATAAAATTTAACCATTTTTAAGTGGACACCATTTGGTGTTCAGTACATTCACATTGTTGTGCAACCAAGCTTGAGATTTTTTTTTTGCCTCGTAAAATTGAAATTCTTACCCATTAAAAACAACTCCCCATTTCCCCTTCCCCAGTCCCTGGAAACCACCATCCTACTTCCTGTCTTCTTGGATTTGATTACTCTAGGAATCTCACATAAATGGAATGAGAGTATTCATTTCTTTTGTGTCTGTCATCAAGGTTTATCCATAGGTCAGAATTTTCTTCCTTTTTAAGGCTGAATAATACTTCATTGTAAGGATTTAGTTCCTTCCAACTTTTGGCTGCTATGAACATAGGTGTACCATAAATGCTACCTTAATATAAAAGACACTAAGGGTATATTAGTGTGTGTGTGTATAAAAGTATATATATACACTAATACTAAAAGTATTATATATATACACTAATATGTATATTAGTATATTAAGTATATGTTAGTACATTAAGTATATGTTAAGTATGTATATTAAATATATATAATATATATTAGTATATATAAGGGTATATTAAGGGTACATTAAACTGAGGGTCTCGAAGATGCATTCAAGTTGACTCCAAAAATGAGATTTTCACCATCCAGATGATGGAGGGCCTGGGTCTCTGAGGCAGAGGACCAGTATGTGCACAGGGAACAGGGAGGACATGGTGCTTTGGGAGAACCTGCATGCAGTCCCATTGCAGGGGGGTGTGTGTCAGACAAACTGGCTGCAGAGTAAGGTGGGGAAGAGCTCCTAACACCTTCTGGTTTAGTGTCTTCTTCAAGACTCTGTCCTGGTCCCAGCTGAGGGCCTCAAGCTGAGTGCAGAAAGAACATCACCAGCAGACATGGATGCTGACAGGTCCAGGTCACAAGCCTCTCTGCCATCTTTCACAAGGATCTTCTCTGCTCCCTTCAATTTGCTTTTGACTTTGAGCCAGTCTCTAGACCCTACCTCTATCTGAGGCCCTGGTTCCTCACTCCTGACTGGGTCATTATTGAGGCTCTTCTCTGGTGGACACAAGGTCACCTCACGGCCCCTGCAGGAGTGGACTTGAGGCTATGCTATGGTTCCAGCAGCAGCTCACACAGCCCAGTAAGGATCAGATCTGGGCTAAGAAAGAAGCAGTCTACTGGGGGAGGGCAGGGGGGCAGCAGCTCAGTGTGGGTGAGTGGAGGACAAGGCTACAGGAAGGGCTAAGGGATAGGGAAGGAGGCTGCCACCAGAGGGCACCATGGGAGGAGGAGGAGATCTCAGAAATACAAACAAGAAAAGATGGAAAGGAATGAGATATTGGAGAGTTAGGGCCAGGAAGACAAGGCTGACGTCCCAGACTTTGTATGAATAATCAGGTGTCACATGTAGTGTCCTGAGTCAGGTTAAGATGGAACCCCAGAGCCCATCAACCACCATAAGGGAGCTCACAACACAGGGGAAAAATTGCTGGTATACCCATGCCATGGTCAGTTTCCAAGAAAGATCCACCTACAATGTCACTGATATAATCTGCATCCATTAGGAGCAAACAGTCCCCCTGACATAGTGGTAAGGAAGCCAAGAACAGATGTGGTGCTAAATCTTTAGCTGGATTCAAAGAGGCGAATGGCTTAAACTAACCTTTTCTCTTGAGTAAATGGATGTTTCCAGGTTCCTCAATACCAGAGGACTGTCCGAGTTATATCTGAAGTTCACACTGAAAAAGGAAATCCTTCCGTCTGGGGGCCAGAATGGTGGTGGACGATACTCAAGTTCCCAGGGCTCTTCTTTCTCAAGGTCTGTATATTCAATTACCCTTTCTACTGAAATCATCTGAAAGACATATGACATCACATGAGTTAGTATCAGAGGATCTAGTTTATAGGTGTTCAGAGATTATAAATGAAACCTCCTGCTTTTTTATGGTTCAGAATATCTCAGGTCTCAACATCCACAAAGGACAAAAGTAGGAGTCTGATGAGGCCTTGGATGATTTGCAAACTTGCTCATCATCTTCAACACTTTTACACATGACTACTTCCTTCAACTTTATATAAAAGCTAAAAAAAAAATAGAGAAATGAATGGTAAGATTTTATTGATCCACCTTTCACATCTAAATAAAAAAAAAACACACACACAAGAATTTTTTTGAAAGAGAAGAACACTTATGGACATCAATCAGTGTGTGTGGCTACAGAAGGGCCACGTGTTACAGATGTCCAGAACTGGACAGTCATCAAACATCATTTTAATAATTAGTCACTTTCTACTCTGTTAGAAGAAATAAATGGAGAAACTTCATTTTTATTGTTTTTCTCCCTTTAGGAGAAGGTACAAATATTCAAAAGTGTATAATTTACTTAATGACTAAGGCCTCTTCAGTTCAGTTCAGTTCAGTCGCTCAGTCATGTCCGACTCTTTGCGACCCCATGAATCGCAGCACGCCAGGCCTCCCTGTCCATCACCAACTCCCAGAGTTCACTCAAACTCACGTCCATTGAGTCAGTGATGCCATCCAGCCATCTCATCCTCTGTCGTCCCCTTCTCCTCCTGTCCCCAGCCCCTCCCAGCATCAGAGTCTTTTCCAATTAGTCAACTCTTCGCATGAGGTGGCCAAACTATTGGAGTTTCAGCTTTAGCATCAGTTCTTCCAAAGAACACCCAGGACTGATCTCCTTCAGAATGGACTGGTTGGATCTCCTTGCAGTCCAAGGAACTCTCAAGAGTCTTCTCCAATGCCACAGTTCAAAAGCATAAATACATCAGCGCTCAGCTTTCTTCACAGTCTAACTCTCACATCCATACATGACCACTGGAGAAACCATAGCCTTGACTAGACGAACCTCTGTTGGCAAAGTAATGTCTCTGCTTTTGAATATGCTATCTAGGTTGGTCATAACTTTCCTTCCAAGGAGAAAGCGTCTTTTAACTTCATGGCTGCAGTTACCATCTGCAGTGATTTTGGAGCCCCAAAAAATAAAGTCTGACACTCTTTCCACTGTTTTCCCATCTATTTTCCATGAAGTGATGGGACCAGATGCCATGATCTTCGTTTTCTGAATGTTGAGCTTTAAGCCAACATTTTCACTCTCCTCTTTCACTTTCATCAAAAGGCTTTTTAGTTTCTCTTCACTTTCTGCCATAAGGGTGGTGTCATCTGCATATCTGAGGTTATTGATATTTCTCCCGGCAATCTTGATCCCAGCTTGTGCTTCTTCCAGCCCAGCATTTCTCATGATGTACTCTGCCTATAATTTAAACAAGCAGGGTGACAATATACAGCCTTGATGTACTCCTTTTCCTGTTTGGAGCCAGTCTGTTGTTCCATGTCCAGTTCTAACTGTTGCTTCCTGACCTGCATACAGGTTTCTCAAGAGGCAGGTCAGGTGGTCTGGTATCCCCATCTCTTTCAAAATTTTCCACAGTTTATTGTGATCAACACAGTCAAAGGCTTAAACAATTATAACTCCACACCTTTAAGAGCACATTTTGGGAGAGAGCCTATCCTACCAGAGAGAAGGGCTCTCAGCAAATTCAGGTGCTCAATACACACATGAATAAGTGACAAAATGGAGGGGAGGGATGCAGGAACATATTAATTAAATAAACTTTAAAATACTGGATTCTTTTCTTTTGCCAAAAATAGGAAATTACCCATTAAGAAGCAAAGATAAACTAGCTGCTAAGAAACGAGCTTATGTTGTCTCCAGAATTTCAGAACCTCTCTCCTACAGAGACATTTATTGTATTTGAAGACAGTTTGTGATGAATATAAAACCCTCTGACATGACATACATATGTGGGAAAATATGTATATATTTTTATTAACTTTAAGCAGATGGAAAGTGAAAGTCAGTCAGTCATGTTCTGCTCTTTGCAACGCTATGGATTGTAGCCTGCCAGACTTCTCTGTCCATGGGGATTCTCCAGGCAAGAATATTGGAGTGGGTAGCCATTCCCTTCTCCAGGGGATCTTTCCAACCCAGGGATAAAATCTTTCTCTTTTGTGGCTCCTGCATTGCAGCCGGATTTTTTACCATCTGAGCCACCAGGGAAGCCCTTAAGCAAATGGAGGAGAACATAAAAAAACTTTGTAAGATAATGTAAAAAAAAAAAAGTTTTATTATTTTATGTAAGAATTGCTTTTATGCCATATAACAGCAAGGAGGCCTGAAAAGGCTAAGAACAGAAAAATAAACATCACCATGTTCTCAACTTCAGCACTTTGCCTGACGCACCACTGGAACATCCTCGTGAGTACTAGAGAGAGAGACAGGACCAGGCCAACCTGCCCGAGATCCAAGGCTAAATGAGGAAGAAGAGGAATAAAATTAGTCTACTTCTCAACCCCTCACACAGGTCCTTCTGTCACTTTAGAAAGATGACTCATTTATTTTTATGATTTTTATTGGAGTATATAGTTGATTTACAAAGTTGTGTTAGTTTCAGGTGTACAATAAAGTGAATTAGCCAGATATATACATATAATCTGTTCTTTTTAAATTATTTTACCAGATATGTCATTACATACAGTCCACATCCCCATGGACTGTAGCCTACCAGGCTTCTCTGTCCATGGGACTTTCCAGGCAATAGTACTGGAGTGGATTACCATTTCCTTCTCCAGGGGATCTTCCCAACCCAGGGATTGAACCCAGGTCTCCCGCATTGTAGACAGATGCTTTACCATCTGAGCCACCAGGGAAGTCAATATATGTCATTACAGAGTAACATATAGAATCCCCTGTGCTATACAGTAGGTCCTTTTTAGTTATCTATTTTATTATATAGTAGTGAGAAGACTTCTTTATAATATTTAAATCATTTGCATGTAATGATAGTATCATTCATAATATTACTTCTGTTGCATGAGACAATAGTACAGTAGGAAAAAAAGAAAAAAGAAAAAACGCTATGAGGGACTTCCCTGGTGGTCCAATAGCTAAGACTCCGAACTCTTAATGCAGGGGGCTCGGGTTCAATCCCTGGTCAGGCAACTAGACTCCACATGCCACAACTAAGAGTTCACGTGCTGCAACTAAAGTCCTGCCTACTATAACTAAGACTGAAGGTCCCACATGCCCAGCTAAGACCCAATACAGCTAAATAATTAAGTAAATTTTTTTAATATGAATTTAGAAAGACCTAACAAAGCTGTGGTTGTTGTTAAGTCACTAAGTCATGTCTGACTCTGGTGACACCATAGACTGTAGCACTACAGGCTTCCCTGTCCTTTGTTGTCTCCCAGAGTTTGCTCAAATTCATGTCCATTGAGTTCGTGATGCTATCTAACCATCTCATCCTCTGTCACCTCCTTCTCCTGCCTTCAATCTTTCCCAGTACCCAAGGTCTTTTCTAATGAATCAGCTCTTTGAGTCAGGTGGCAAAAGTATTGGAGCTTCAGCTTCAGCATCAGTCTTTCCAGTGAATATTCAGGGTTGATTTCCTTTAAGATTGAATGATTTGATCTCCTTGCTGTCCAATGGACTCTCAAGAGTCTTCTCCAACACTACAACTTGAAAGCATCAATTCTTCAGCCCTCAGCCTTCTTAATGGCCCAAATTTTACATCCATTGACAACTCTTACATGACTACTGGAAAAAACATAACTTTCACAATATGGACATTTGTTGGCAAAGTGATGTTGCTGCTTTTTAATATTCTGTATAGATTTGTCATAGCTTTCCTTCCAAGAAGCAAACGTCCTTTTTTTTTTTTCTTTTTTTTTTAAATTTTATTTTATTTTTAAACTTTACAATATTGTATTGGTTCTGCCATATATCGAAATGAATCTGCCACAGGCATACACGTGTTCCCCATCCTGAACCCTCCTCCCTCCTCCCTCCCCATACCATCCCTCTGGGTCGTCCCAGTGCACCAGCCCCAAGCATCCAGTATCATGCATCGAACCTGGACTGGTGACTCGTTTCATATATATTATACATATTTCAATGCCATTCTCCCAAATCATCTCACCCTCTCCCTCTCCCACAGAGTCCAAAAGACTGTTCTATACATCAGTGTCTCTTTTGCTGTCTCGTATACAGGGTTATTATTACCATCTTTCTAAATTCCATATATATGTGTTAGTAAACGTCTTTTTATTCATGGTTGCAGTCACAGTTTGCAGTGATTTTTGGAACCCAAGAAAATAAAATCTGTCACTGCTTTAAATTTTTTCCCATCTATTTGCCATGAAGCGATGGGACTGGATGCCATGATCTTAGATCTTTGAATGCTGAGGTTTAAGCCAGCTTTTTCACTCTGCTCTTTCACTTTCATCAAGAGGCTCTTCAGTTTCTCTTCACTTTCTGCCATTAGAATGGTATCATCTGTATATCTGAGGTTATTGATATTTCTCCCAGCAATCTTGATTCCAGCTTATGCTTCATCCAGCCTGGCATTTTGCATGATGTATTTTGCACATAAGTTAAATAAACATAGTGACAACATATAGCTTTGTCATACTCCTTTCCCAATTTTGAATCAGTTCATTGTTCTATGTCCAGTTCTGATTCTTCTTTAAATGCTTTCAGGTTCTCAGGAGACAGGTAAGATGGTCTGGTATTCCTATCTCTTTCAGAATTTTCCACAGTTTATTGTGATCCACAGAGTCAAAGCCTTTCAACATAGTCAATTAAGGAGATGTTTTTTCTGGAACCCCCTTGCTTTCTCTATGATTCAATGAACATTGGCAATTTGATCTCTGATTCCTCTGCCTTTTCTAAAACAAGCTTGTATAGTTGGAAGTTCCCAGTTCACATACTGTTGAAATCTTTGAAGGATTTTGAGTATAACTTTATTAGCATGTAAAATGAGTGCAATTGTATGATAGTTTGAACATTCTTTGGCATTGTCTTTCTTTGGGATTGGAATGAAAACAACTCTCAGTCCTGTGGCAACTGCTGAGTTTTTCAAATTTTCTGGCATATTATATGAACAGCATCATCTTTTAGGATTTGAAATAGCTAAGCTGGAATTCCATTACCTCCACTAACTTAGTTCATAGTGATGCTTCCTAAGTTCCACTTGACTTCACAATCCAGGGTGTCTGGCTCAAGATTAGAGACCACACCATCATGGTTATCCAGGGCATTAAGATCTTTCTGGTACAATTTTTCTGTGTGTTCTTGCTACCTCTTCCTAATCTCTTCTGCTTCTCTTAGGTCCTTAACATTTTTGTCCTTTATCATTGAATCCCACCTGGAGTGAGATACACTTGACAGTATAATATAGTTGAGGATGTCATTGTTCAGATTTTTGTCCTTATACTACAATTATCATTATGTAATTTCACTTTCTACATCCAATGTAGCTGCAGTTGAAATCACAAACACAAGGCAATGGATTCTAAGAGCCAGTGCTTTTAAATCTAAAATATTACTTTCATTTTTCCATTATTAAAGACTGTAATTCAGGGCTATTCCTATGGTATAGTGAGGGGTGGTGAATTCATGCCACACAATCCAACAACTTCTTATCTGGGACCCACACAGCAGTGAGCATACTGTTTTTGCTATAGAGAATCTTTCTCAGACCCCTACAACCAAGGATTCCAAGTAACCCAAAAGCTAAAACCTAAAACCTAATCTGTACAAAAAGCTTAATAGTAAACCTGGTTCTTTCCATCCAGCTATAGGACACTACCTAGGATGTTCAGAGGTCATCTTGCTACAGTTATGTAGATCTCAACCCATTCAAAGAAAGATAAAAAGATAAAAGATCTCAATGAAGACCTACTGTAAACAAACAAGCAAACTACTCAAAAGCAATCTACAGATTCAGTGCAATCTCTATCAAATTACCAACGGCATTTTTCACAGAATTAGAACAAAAATATCTACATTTTGTATGGAAATACAAAATACCATGAATAGCCAATGTAATCTTGAGAAAAACAAAGAAGAAAAATGAAGCTAGGAGGAATCATGTCCCCTGTCTTCAGACTATACCACAAAGCTACAGTAATTGAAACAATATGCTACTGGCACCAAAAACAGAAATATAGATCAATGGAACAGGACAAAAGTCCAGAGATAAACCCATGCACCTGTGTCACCTATGAGAAAGGAAGCAAGGATATACAATGGAGAAAGACAGTTTCTCTAATAATTGGTGCTGGGAAAACTGGACAGCTACATCTAAAAGAATAAAATCAGAACACTCCCTAAGACCATAAACAAAAGTAAACTCAAATAGATTACAGACCTAAATGTAAGACCAGACACTAGAAAACTCTTAGATGAAAACATAGGGAGAACCCTCTGACATAAATTGCAGCAAACATTTTAACCCACCTCCTAGAGCAATGAAAATAAATAAAACACAAACAAACGGGACCCAATTAAGCTTAAAAACTTTCACACAGCAAAAAACAAACAAACAAAGACAACCTGCAGAATGGGGGGAAATATTTGCAAATGAAGTGACTGATAAGGGATTACTCTCAAAAATATATAAACAGTTCATGCAGTTCAATATCAAAAATAAATAAGTAAACAGCCCAATCAAAAAATGGGCAGAAGATTAAAACAGACATTCTCCAAAGAAGACATACAGATGGCCAAAAAGCACATGAAAAGATGGTCAACATCTCATTATTAAAGAAATGAATATCAAAACTACAGTAAAAAAAAAAAAAAAAAAAAAAAAAAACATTTTTTAAGCAAAAAACTACAGTGAGGTTTCACACCAGTCAGAATGACCATCATCAAAAAGTCTACAAACAATAAGTACTGAAGAGGATGTGGAGAAAATTAAATTAGTACATGTAAATTAGTCCATGTAAATTAGTACAGCCACTATGGAGAACAATATGGAGGTTATTTTAAAAACTAAAAATAGACACACAAAAAGATGCCAGGATTCTTGGCCTCTGGAGGAGAAGAATTCAGTCCAGGGTCAGAGACGAGGCTTGATCGCTCAGAGCTTGTGTGTAATAAAGTTTTATTAAAGTATAAAGGAGATAGAGAAAGCTTTTCAGATAGGCATCAGAAGGGGTCAGAAAGAGTACCCCCTTGCTAGTGTTATCCATGGAGTTATATACTCTCTAATTAGTTATTACAGTTAATCAAAAGAATGTCTGGAGGTTGTAAAGACCTCAATAGTTCTACTCCCATAATTTGCACCTTAAGATAACAGGATTAGCCAGAAGGATTTTTTCCAGAGACTGTCCTCAAGCAGGATACATTATAATATAATCCTAAGGAATGTAGAGGGACAAAAATGTTTGTCCTTTTTTCCTCCTTAAGAATTCCAGACCCCTCTCTCCTTGGGGACCCCTGGACTTATCAATCTGCCTAGGAATTGACTCTCTCACTACTAAGATCCAGCAATCTCACTCCAGGGCCTATATCCAGAGAAAACCGTAATTTATAAGGATACATGCACCCTAGTCTTCACTGCAGGTCTATTTACAACAGCCGGGACATGGAAACAACCTAAATGCCTGTCAACAGAGCAATGGACAAGGAAGATGCGGTATCATATATACAATGGAATGTTACTCAGCCATAAAAAATGGCAAAATAATGTCATTTGCAGCAACATGGCTGGACCTAGAGATTTGCATACTGAGTGAAATAAGTCTGAGAAAAATAGAATATGATATTGCTTGCAAGTGGAATATAACAAAAGGCTACAAATGAACATATCTAAAAAACAGAAGTAGAGTAACAGGTGTAGAAAATAAACTTATGTTTACCAGGGGATATGGGAGGGGAGGGATAAATTGGAAGACTGGGACTGACACATACATACTACTATATATAAAATATTAAACTAGATAATTAATAAGAAACTACTGTAAAGTACAGAGAACTCTGTAATGATCTATATGGGAAAAGAATCTAAAAAAGAGTGGATATATGTATGTGTATAGCAGATTGACTTTGCTGTACATCGGAAACTAAGACAACAGTGTAAATGAACTATACCCCAATAAAACTTAAAATAAAAATGAAAGAATGGCCTGAGTGAGCCAAAGCAGGGGCCCAAGGCAGCACAGGTCTGTTGCAGCAGGCATGTCATACCTGGTCTTTGCTCCTGAAGATTCCAAAAGTCAAAACCAGAAATCCTTTTCTAAAGGACTATTCATTTGAAGTATTAATCAAAATGCAAATTACTAAAAAGAATACAGGCACCCCAATGTTCATGGGGTATGGAAAAAAATCTTTAAAAAAGTGAATATATGTATAACAGATTCACTTGGCTATACACCTGAAGCCAACACATCATAAATCAAACATTTGCCAATCAAAAAAATATTTTAAATTATCTCAACAAGGACTTACTGTAAATAAATAATTAAAAGTAAAAAAAATGATAGAAGTTCTCATCAAGACACAAATTACTTTACATGGACACACTGTGGAGTCTCCTGCTGCAGACATTTTAATACAACTCATTAGAACCAAAGAGTATATATTAGACAAGATGACAACAGTTTAATAACTACAAACAAAGCTATCAAATGCAAACATACCACAAATATTCACATGTGTACTTACTTTCTACCAGAATCAGGGCCCCAAAGGCAACAACAGTGACAAAGATGGCACAGATGACATCCAGATACACAGCGAGCCATCGGGACGTCGTCAAAAGCAGGAACCAAGCCTCTGCATTTGTAAACCATAATAAGTGTAATACATAAACAGAAAAAACATGTTAGCTGCTTCTCATGAGGGAGAGCATTTTCCTAGTTAAGCTACAGAAGATTTTACACAAGGTAGGACAGCAAAGTTACACACCTGTAACTTCAAAGGAACCTAAAGATTCCAGAAAACTAGGTTCAACACAAAACAACATATGAGACACGGAGGAATCAGTCCAGGAAGCATGCTTTGAAAACTTCAACCCACGGGTTATCAAGAGAAATACCATCATAAGAAAGAAGTTGGAAAAACATCTCATTGGTGTGTTCCCTGCAGTGCTGGGCCTCAACATGAAGATCCTCCTCTCAAAGGGTCAGCTGTTCCCAGCTCTGACAGCAGAGAGCACAGCTCACACCATTTCCAGCACCTTCTGCCCTCACTACAGGGCCTGCAGTGGTTATTCTTAGGAGTCAGTGTCCACATGACCATCAGCTAACAGGGTCTGTATGTGACTTTCAAATGCCATGTTATCTTCAAAATATATTAATGATTGGAAAGTTTGGCCAGGATTTTATATACTTAGAAGAAATTCTGAATTTTCTACCGAGATGGAAAACAAACAAACAAACTTCACTGATACAAAGCATACTCAAGTGGGTAGCAAATCAGGAACTTATTTTCCTCAACACTTCTGCTACCCTCAATCTATGCTCTCAAAAGACTTGGCAAAGCACACCCTGAGGGGGAAGAACAGCCACCACCTGGTTCTGAAAATAAAGTTTTATTGGAATACAGCCATTGACTAATGTATGTTCTTTGCCTGTCTTTGTGCTACAATGGCAAAGATGAGTAGTTACAATAGAGACAGCACACAAAGCCTACAATATTTTCTATCTGGACCTTTGGAAAAAAGAAAAGCTTACTGAATCCTGCCTTAAAGAGACAGACATCCACAGGGCACAGTGATGGAAGGACAATGCAGGCCAGTCAGGGGAGAAAAGCAGGGCTGTGAGGGGGAAGAGGGGAGCACAGAGGGGATGCTGAGAGGAAGGAGTGGGGGAGGCATGTGTGCAGAGGGCAACATGGGCTGACACACAGAGAGGCGCTGGCCAGCCAGGCTACCTGAGACAGAGGTCAGGCCTCAGAAGGGAGCACATTCCATCCTTAGAAATCATCTCCAGAAACTTACAGACCTGAATGCAAATCCTGGTATGCATCAAACAGCTCCTGAAACTTCTGTTCAGCTTTGTATGCCCGGATGGTCCAGAGTCCCCGGAGAGAAGATGCTAAGTGGGAAAACACCGGGCTCCGAGCTGGGGAAGCAGAGACAGACACACATCAGAGAAAGTCAGGGAGGCTGGACGCGAGGAAACCACTGCCTCCCGGGCTCTGAGGTCACATGTCCTACCAAAGGGAATCCTCCATGTGACCCTCAAATTCCTGCTCACACCACGCTACACTTTAATGACCTGGGAATGAGAGATTCTCTTTGAAACTATCTTTGATCAAATTCAAAATCCCAGCTAGATTTAGATAAAGAAATTCTTTACTGGTTCTTTCATCAACGTCCTCTCAAATAGTTCTCCCTCCATATTCTTCTGGTATCTTTCCAGGTGGAAATTGCTCACAATTTATTAGAAGTATAGTGAAGTATAGTTGATTTACAATAATCTGCTAGTTTCAGGTATGCAGTAGAGTCATTCAGTTCTTTTCTCTGATTATATTCCATTATAGGTTATTACAAGACACTGGATAAAATTCTCTGTGCTTTACACTTAATCCTTGTTATCTATTTGACGTATTAATAGTAGTGTGTCTATTAATCCCATATTTCTAATTTGCTCCTCACTCTTTCCCAATGCCCTTTGGTAACACAAGTTTGTTTTTTATGCCACTGAGTCTATTTCTAGTTTGTGTATAGATTCATTTGTATTATTTTTAGATTTCATGTATAAGTGATATCATATGTGTCTTTCTCTGACTTTCTTTACTAAGAATAATACTCTCTAGATCCATCCATGTTGCTGCAAATGGCAATATTTCTTTTTTTTACCCATAGGTGAGTAATTATTATTCACTAATTTTTTAACCAGTAGCATTTTAAACTTTAATTCCTCATTAGAGTCCTCACCACACTGAATTTTGATGAGCTACCTGTGCATTGATTCCACCTTAGATGAGTAACCAAGGGCTGAGATAGAGTCAGTGCATCCCCCACCCTGGACCGGAGCCAGACATAGGACAGGAATGAGATGAGTAAGAAAGTGGACAGTCTGCCACCTCCCCTATCCTGGGACTCTCCCTGCCCCTGCGCCAGAATTCTCTGTACAGGTCATGGAGCACCTGGTTCTGCACCGCCCTTGTGCCCACAGGACCTGGCAGATGAGGAGCCTTTGAATAGTCTTGACTTCTGCTCCAGGAACATGATGGATGTTTTTATATCTGCCTGCTGGACACCTGTCCTGTTGTTTGGAGGGCACTGTGGCCTGTGATACTCACATCACCCTTTTAGAATCTGACAGTGGCCTCAGTGTCCATCTTTTGAGTGACTTCATGTGGTTGGGGGCCTGATGTCACATGACTTCCCATTCATTTCCTGCCATCTTCTCTAAAAGCACACTGACCATGAGCACCAGGGTCAGGCTCTTGCCTGTCAGGGAACAGCTGGGCTGCAGGCTGCCAGGCAGGGAGGACCCTTACATTTCTCATTCCCCACCATGAATGAGGATGCAACTTGCTATTGCCAGGGGCACATGCTGAGCCTCTGACCTCTGTCTGGAATGAGTGATAACTTGAGCTGTATCAGCAGGAAATACTGACATCACTTTGTTACCTGTGTGGGTTCTAGAGAAGACCTGTCAGTACAACTAGGTTGTTTATGGGAAGTTAGTAATGCATCTTACATGAGGCTACAGAGATTTTATAAAATGATGGGGGAAAGAATCCAGGGGGAAACTCCAAACTGTTTTCAGGTCCTCACTCCTTAGTCCAGTATCTGAATGCCGGTCTGGTGACAGTTCAGTCAGTACAGACGTGTACCTGGGCACTGCACATTTGGAGGGGCTGAGGTACAAACAAGTAAAGACACAGAACCTCCTCTTGTGTTTAGTGTCCCCAGTTCTATAAAGAAGGAAGGAGCAGGGGCGGTCCTAAGATGGCAGAGGAATAGGATGGGGAGACCACTTTCTCCCCCACAAATTCATCAAAATATCATTTGAATGCTGTACAAATTCCACAAAACAACTTCTGAATGCTGGCAGAGGATGCCAGCCACCTAGAAAAGCAGCCCATTCTCTTTGAAAGGTGGTCACCTCTATCTCCTCCCTACCTCTTCTCTTCTCTGCCTAAATCTGTTGGATCTCTTTGGGTGTTCTAGGCTGTGGAGAACACATAGGGAACTGATTACTGGTTAGATTTGTCTCTCTCCTTTTGACTCCCCCTCTTCTCCTCCTGGTCACCTCTATCTCCTTCCTCCTTCTTCTCTTCTCCATGTAACTCTGTGAACCTCTCTGGGTGTCACTCACTGTGGAGAATCTTTTCATCATTAACCTAGATGTTTTATCATTGGTGCTGTATGGATGGGAAAGTCTGTATGGATGGGATGTAAGAATAAGACTGAAAGCCAGAGGCTTAAATCCAAAACTTGAGAACACCAGAAAACTCATGGAACACTAATCAACAAGAGCTCATCCAAAAGCCTCCATTCCTACACTGAAACCAAGCTGCACCCAAGAGCCAACAAATTTCAGAGCAAGACATACATACGAAGCTAATTCTCCAACAACATAGGAACATAACCCCAAGCATTAAAATACAGGTGGCCAAAAGTCACACCAAACCCATAGACATCTCAAAATTCACTACTGGACACTTCATTGCACTCGAGAGAGAAGAGATCCAGCTCCACCCACCAGAACACTGACGCAAGCTTCCCTAACCAGGAAACCTTGACAAGCCACTCGTCCAACCACACTCATAGGGAGGAACCCTCATAATAAAGAGGAACCACAAACTTTCAGCATACAGAAAGGCCACCCCAAACACAGCAATCTAAACAAAATGAAAAGGCAGAGAAATATTCAGCAGGTAAAGCAACATGATAAATGCCCACCAACCCAAACAAAAGAGGAGGAAATAGGGAATCTACCTAAAAATGAATTCAGAATAATGATCTGAATGATCAGTAAAAATGATCAGTAAAAATGATCCAAAATCTTGAAAACAAAATGGAGTTACAGATAAATAGTCTGGAGACAAGGATTGAGAAGATGCAAGAAAATTTTAACAAGGACTTAAAAGAAATAAAAAAGAGTCAATCAATAATGAATATGCAATAACTGAGACAAAAGCACTCTGGAGGGAACCAACAGTAGAATAACTGAGGCATAAAATAGGATAAGTGATGTCAAAGATAGAATGGTAGAAATAAATGAAGCAGAGAGGAAAAAAGAAAATGTATTAAAAGAAATGAGGACAATCTCAGAGACCTCTGGAACAATGTTAAACGCCCCAACATTCGAATCATAGGAGTCCCAAAAGAAGAAGACAAAAAGGAAGGCCATGAAAAAATACTTTAGGCGATAACAGCTGAAAAATTCCCTAAAATGGTGAAGGAAATAGCCACCAAAGTTCAAGAAAACTAGAGAGTCCCAAACAGGATAAACCCAAGACAAAACACCCCAAGGCACATATTAATAAAATTAACAAACATCAAACACAAAGAACAAATATTAAAAATATCAAGGGAAAAGCAACACATAACACACTAGGGGATTTCCATAAGAATAACAGCTGATCTTTCAATAGAAACTCCTCAGGCCAGAAGGGAATGGCCAGACATACTTAAAGTGATGAAAGAGAAAAACCTACAACCCAGATTACTATACCCAGAAAGGATCTCATTCAAATATGAAGGAGAAATCAAAAGCTTTTCAGACACTCAAAAGCTGAGAGAATTTAGCACCACCAAACCAGCTCTTCAACAAATGCTAAAGGATATTCTCTAGACAGAAAACACAGAAAAGGTTTATAAACTCAAACCCAAAACAATAAAGTAAATGGCAATGGGATCATAATTATCAATAATTACCTTAAATGTAAATGGGTTGAATGCCCCAACCAAAAGACAAAGTCTGGCTGAATGGATACAAAAACAAGACCCCTATATATGCTGTCTACAAGAGACCCACCTCAAAACAAGGGACACATACTGACTGAAAGTGAAGGGCTAGAAAAAAATATTTCATGCAAATGGGGACCAAAAGAAAGCAGGAGTAGCCATACTCATATCAGATAAAATAGACTTTGAAATAAAGGATGTGAAAAGAGACAAAGAAGGAGTTTCTCAAGTGCACACGGAACCCTCTCCAGGATAGATTACATCCTGGGACATAAATCTAGCCTTGGTAAATTCAAAAAAATTGAAATCATTTCAGTCATCTTTTCTGATCACAATGCAGTAAGATTAGATGTCAACTACAGGGGAAAAAAAAAAAAACTATTAAAAATACAAACATATGGAGGCTAAAAAACACACTTCTGAATAACCAAAAAATCACAGAAGAAATCAAAAAAGAAATCAAAATACCCATAGAAACAAATCAAAATGAAAACACAACAACCCAATGATTGTTGATTCAGTATATGATTCAGTAAAAGCAGTGCTAAGGGAAGGTTCATAGCAATACAAGCTTACCTCAAGAAACAAGAGAAAAATCAAATAAATAACCTAACTCTACACCTAAAGCAACTAGATAAGGAAGAAATGAAGAACCCAGGGGTTAGTAGAAGGAAAGGAATCATAAAAAATAGGGCAGAAATTAATGAAAAAGAAACAAAGGGGACTATAGCAAAAGTCAACAAAACTAAAAGCTGGTTCTTTGAGATGATAAATAAAATAGACAAACCATTAGCCAGACTCATCAAGAAAAACAGGGGAAAGAATCAAATCAACAAAATTAGAAATGAAAATGGAGAAATCACAACAGACAACACAGAAATACAAAGGATCATAAGAGACTACTATCAGCAACTATATGCCAAAAAATGGACAACTTAGAAGAAATGGATAAATTCTTAGAAAAGTATAACTTTCCAAAACTGAACCAGGAAGAAATAGAAAATCTTAACAGACCCATCACAAGCACGGAAATGGAAACTGTATTCAGAAATCTTCCAACAAACAAAAGCCCAGACTTCACAGGTGAATTCTACCAAAAATTTAGAGAAGAGCTAACACCTATTCTACTCAAACTCTTCCAGAAAATTGGAGAGGAAGGTAAACTCCCAAACTCATTTTATGAGGCCACCATCACCCTAATAACAAAACCAGACAAAGATGCCACAAAAAGAGAAAACTACAGGCCAATATCACTCATGAATATAGATGCAAAAAATCCTCAACAAAATTCTAGCGAACAGAATCCAACAACATATTAAAAAGGTCATACATCATGACCAAGTGGGATTTATCCCAGGGATGCAAGGATTCTTCAATATTCATAAATCAATCAATGTGATACACCACATTAACTAATTGAAAGATAAAAACCATATGATTATCTCAATAGATGCAGAGGAAAGCTTTGACAAAATTCAACATCCATTTATGATAAAAATCCTCCAGAAAGCAGGCATAGAAGGAACATACCTCAACATAATAAAAGCTGTATATGACAAACCCACATCAAACATTATCCTCAATGGTGAAAAATTGAAAGCATTTCCCCTAAAATCAGGAATAAGACAAGGGTGCCCACTCTCACCACTACTATTCAACATTGTTTTGGAAGTTTTAGCCACAGCACTCAGAGAAGAAAAAGAAACAAAAGGAATTCAGATTGGAAAAGAAGAAATAAAATTCACTGTTTGCAGATGACATGATCCTCTACATAGAAAACCCTAAAAACACCACCAGAAAATTACTAGAGCTAATCAATGAATATAGTAAATTTGCAGGATATAAAATTAACACACAGAAATCCCTTGCATTCCTATACACTAACAATGAGAAAACAAAAAGAGAAATTAAGGAAACAATTTCATTCACCATTGCAATGAAAAGAATAAAATGCTTAGAAATAAATCTACCTAAAGAAAGAATAAGACCTGAATATAGAAAACTATAAAACACTGATAAAAGAAATCAAAGATGACACAAATAGAGGGAGAAATATATCATGTTCATGGATCAGAAGAATCAATATAGTGAAAATGAGTATAGTATCCAAAGCAATCTATAGATTCAATGCAATACCTATCAAGCTACCAATGGTGTTTTCCAGAGAACTACAACAAATAATTTCACAATTTATATGGAAATACAAAAAACCTCGAATAGCCAAAGCAATCTTAAGAAAGAAGAATGGAACTGGAGCAATCAACCTGCCTGACTTCAGACTATACTACAAAGCTACAGTCATCAAGACAGTATGGTACTGGCACAAAGTACCATAGATCAATGGAACAAAATAGAAAGCTCAGAGATAAACCCACACACCTATGGACACCTTATCTTTGACAAAGGAGGCAAGAATATACAATGGAGAAAAGACAATCTCTTTTACAAGTGGTGCTGGGAAAACTGGTCAACCACTTGTGAAAGAATGAAACTAGAACACTAACACCATACACAAAAATAAACTCAAAATGGATGAAAGATCTAAACGTAAGACCAGAAACTATAAAACTCCTAGAGGAAAACATAGGCAAAACACTCTCCGACATAAATCACAGCAGGATCCTCTATGACCCATCTCCCAGAGTAATGGAAATAAAAGCAAAAATAAACAAATGGGACCTAATTAAACTCAAAAGCTTTTGCACAATGAAGGAAACTATTAGCAAGGTGAAAAACAGCCTTCAGAATGGGAGAAAATAATAACAAATGAAGCAACTGACAAAGAAATAATCTCAAAAATATATAAGCAGCACCTGCAGCTCAATTCCAGAAAAATAAGCGACCCAATCAAAAATGGGCCAAAAAACTAAACAGGCATTTCTCCAAAGAAGACATACAGATGGCTAACAGACACGTGAAAAGACACTCAACATTACTCAATATCAGAGAAATGCAAATCAAAACCACAATTAGGTACCATCTCATGCCAGTCAGAATGGCTGTTATCCAGAAGTCTACAAACAATAAGTACTGGAGTGGGTGCAGAGAAAAGGGAACCCTGTTACACTGTTGGTGGGAATGCAAACTAGTATAGTCACTATGAAGAATAGGGTGGAGATTCCTTTAAAAACTTCAAATAGAACTGCCATATGATTCAGCAATCCCACTGCTGGGAATACATACTGAGGAAACCAGAATTGAAAGAGACACATGTACCCCAATGTTCATTGCAGCACTGCTTACAATAGCTAGGACATGGAAGAAACCTATATGTCCATCAGTGAATGAATGGATAAGAAAGTTGTGGTACATATACATAATGGAATATTACTCAGCTATTAAAAAGAATGCTTTTGAATCAGTTCTAATGAGGTGGATGAAACTGGAACCTGTTATAAAGAGTGGAGTAAGTCAGAAAGAAAAACACCAATACAGTATATTAATGCATATATGTGGAATTTAGAAAGAGGAGCTACCCCGCATCCGAGGTTAGGTGTGGCGGCCGAGAGGAGCTACCCTAGTCCGAGGCCAGGGGTGGCGGCTGGGAGGACCTACCCCACCTCAAGGAGCGGTGGCTGTGCGGACACAGGAGGGCCTAGAGGAGCTATACCATGTTCAAGGTCAGAATGGGCGGTGGTGAGGAGATACCCCTCGTCCAAGGTAAGGAGCAGCGGCTGTGCTTTGCTGGAGCAGCCCTGAAGAGATACCCCACGTCCAAGGTAAGAGAAACCCAAGAAAGATGGTAGGTGTTTCAAGAGGGCATCAGAGGGCAGACATACTGAAACCATACTCACAGAAAACTAGTCAATATAATTACACTAGGACCACAGCCTTGTCTACTTCAATGAAACTACGCCATGCCCATGGGGCCACCCAAGATGGGCGGGTCATGGTGGAGAAGTCTGACAGAATGTGGTCTACTGGAGAAGGGAATGGCAAACCACTTCAGTATTCTTGCCTTGAGAACCCCATGAACAGTATGAAAAGGCAAAATGATAGGATACTGAAAGAGGAACTCCCCAGGCCAGTAGGTGCCCAATATGCTACTGGAGATCAGTGGAGAAATAACTCCAGAAAGAATGAAGGGATGGAGCCAAAACAAAAACAATACCCAGTTGTGGATGTGACTGGTGATAGAAGCAAGGTCCCATGCTGTAAAGAGCAATATTGCATAGGAACCTGGAATGTCAGGTCCATGAATCAAGGCAAATTGGAAGTGGTCAAACAAGAGATGGCAAGAGTGAATGTCAACATTCTAGGAATCAGCGAACTAAAATGGACTGGAATGGGTGAATTAAACTCAGATGGCCATTATATCTACTACTGCAGGCAGGAATCCCTAAGAAGAAATGGAGTAGCCATCATGGTCAACAAAAGAGTCCGAAATGCAGTACTTGGATGCAATCTCAAAACGACAGAATGATCTCTGTTCATTTCCAAGTCAAACCATTCAATATCACAGTAATCCAAGTCTATTCCCCAACCAGTAATGCTGAAGAAGTTGAAGTTGAAAGGTTCTATGAAGACCTACAAGACCTTTTAGAACTAACACCCAAAAAAGATGTCCTTTTCATTATAGGGGACTGGAATGCAAAAGTAGGAAGTCAAGAAACACCTGGAGTAACAGCCAAAATTGGCCATGGAATACAGAATGAAGCAGAGCAAAGACTAATAGAGCTTTGCCAAGAAAACGTTCTGGTCATAGCAAACACCCTCTTCCAACAACACAAGAGAAGACTCCACACATGGACATCACCATATGGTCAACACTGAAATCAGATGGATTATATTCTTTGCAGCCAAAGATGTAGAAGCTCTATACAGTCAACAAAAACAAGACCAGGAGCTGACTGTGACTCAGATCATGAACTCCTTATTGCCACATTCAGACTGAAATTGAAGAAAGTAGGGAAAACCACTAGACCATTCAGGTATGACCTACATCAAATCCCTTATGACTATACAGTGGAAGTGAGAAATAGATTTAAGGGACTAGATCTGATAGATAGAGTGCCTGATGATCTGTGGACTGAGGTTCGTGACACTGTACAGAAGACAGGGATCAAGACAATCCCCATGGAAAAGAAATGCAAAAAAGCAAAATGGCTGTCTGAGGAGGCCTTACAAATAGCTGTGAAAAGAAGAGAAGTGAAAAGCAAAGCAGAAAAAGAAAGATATAAGCATCTGAATGCAGAGTTCCAAAGAATAGCAAGAAGAGTTAAGAAGGCCTTCCTCAGTAATCAATACAAATAAATAGAAGAAAACAACAGAATGGGAAAGACTAGAGATCTCTTCAAGAAAATTAGAGATACCAAGGGAATTTTTTCATGTAAAAATGGGCTTGATAAAGGACTGAAATGATATGGACCTAACAGAAACAGAAGATATTAAGAAGAGGTGGCAAGAATACACAGAAGAAATGTACAAAAAAGATCTTCATGACACAGATAATCACGATGGTGTGATCACTCACCTAGAGCCAGACATCCTGGAATGTGAAGTCAAGTGGGCCTTAGAAAGCATTACTACGAACAAAGCTAGTAGAGGTGATGAAATTCCAGTGGAGATATTCCAAATCCTGAAAGATGATGCTGTGAAAGTGCTGCACTCAATATGCCAGCAAATTTGGAAAACTCAGCAGTGGCCACAGGACTGGAAAAGGTCAGTTTTTATTTCAATCCCAAAGAAAGGCAATGCCAAAGATGCTCAAACTACCACACAATTGCACTCATCTCACACGCTAGTAAAGTAATGCTCAAAATTCTCCAAGCCAGGCTTCAGCAATACGTGAACTGTGAACTTCCAGTTGTTCAAGCTGGTTTTAGAAAAGACAGCGGAACCAGAGACCAAATTGCCAACATCCACCAGATCATCAAGAAAGCAACAGAGTTCCAGAAAAACATCAATTTCTGCTTTATTGACTATGGCAAAGCCTTTGACTGTATGTATCACAATAAACTGTGGAAAATTCTGAAAGAGATGGGAATACCAGACCACCTGATCTGCCTCTTGAGAAACCTGTATGCAGGTCAGGAAGCAACAGTTAGAACTGGACATGGAACAACAGACTGGTTCCAAATAGGCAAAGGAGTGCATCAAGGCTGTATATTGTCACCCTGCTTATTTAACTTATATGCAGAGTACATCATGAGAAATGCTGGGCTGGAAGAAGCACAAGCTGGAATCAAGATTGCTGGGAGAAATATCAATAACCTCAGATATGCAGATGACACCACCCTTATGGCAGAAAGTGAAGAACTAAAAAGCCTCTTGATGAAGATGAAAGAGGAGCATGAAAAAGTTGGCTTAAAGTTGAACATTCAGAAAACGAAGATCATGGCATCTGGTCCCATCACTTCATGGGAAATAGATGGGGAAACAGTGGAAACAGTGTCAGACTTTATTTTTGGGGCTCGAAAATCACTGCAGATGGTGACTGCAGCCATGAAATTAAAGGACGCTTACTCCTTGGAAGAAAAGTTATGACCAACCTAGATAGCATATTCAAAAGCAGAGACATTACTTTGCCAACAAAGGTTCATCTAATCAAGGCTATGGTTTTTCTGGTGTTCATGTATGGATGTGAGAGTTGGATGAAGAAAGTTGAGCGCTGAAGAATTGATGCTTTCGAACTGTGGTGTTGGAGAAGACTCTTGAGAGTTCCTTGGACTGCAAGGAGATCCAACCAGTCCATTCTGAAGGAGATCAGCCCTCGGAAATCTTTGGAGGGAATGATGCTGAAGCTGAAACTCCAGCACTTTGGCCATCTCATGCGAAGAGTTGACTCATTGGAAAAGACTCTGATGCTGGGAGGGATTGGGGGCAGGAGGAGAAGGGGACGACAGAGGATGAGATGGCTGGATGGCATCACTGACTCGATGGACATGAGTCTGAGTGAACTCCGGGAGTTGGTGATGGACAGGGAGGCCTGGCATGCTGCGATTCATGGGGTTGCAAAGAGTTGGACACGACTGAGTGACTGAACTGAACTGAAGAAAGATGGTAACAATGACCCTATATGAGAGACAACAAAACAGACACAGATGTAAAGAGCAGACTTTTGGGCTCTGTGGGAGAAGGCGAGGGTGGGATGATTTGAGAGAGTAGTATGAAACATGTATGTTACCATATGTGAAACAGATCACCAGTCCAGGTTCAATGCATGAGACAGGGTTCTCAGGCCCAGTGTACTGGGATGACCCTGAGGGATGGGATGGGAAGGAGGTGGGAGGTGGGTTCAGGATGGGGAGCACATGTACACCTTTGGCTGTTTCATGTCAATGTATGGGAAAAACCACTACAATATTGTAAAGTAATTAGCCTCCAATTAAAATAAATAAATGAATTAAAAAAAAAAAAAAAGATGGAAGGAGCTGGCTTCCTCTTGTAAGTCACTGGGGCTCAGAGAGGGTGGAAAGCCCTGGGCTAGGGGAGGACAGCCTGGGCTAGGGGCCAGGTGACCATCCACTCAGCTCTGAGTGGGACTCTTTCCTGCCTGGGACATCTGACCGGGAACCTAACTGTTAGATGCTCAGCTGTAATATTGCTTTAAAGAAAAACCCTTCTCTGACCAGCGATATGTTCTAATCTTTCCCCTTTTTACTTCATTTAGGCACAGAGCTGAAAGTGATTCAGTGATGCTTTTGATCATCCAGTTATGTAACTGTGTTCTCATTTCAGCATCCACACTGCTCTCTCTCTTCACTCTATTGAGTAACTTTTTAGCTGCCTATAACTTTGTGTTGTAAGAGCAACATAAACTCAGATTGAGCTCAAGCTCCAAATAAGAAATTCTGGAAGCTGTGTTCAGGTCTTTGCTGTATCCCTACCAGATATCCCAGTCACCCTCAGAACTCATCCAGTCTGGACACTGGGTGCTCACAGGGATGATACAGGTGAATTCTGGGGCTCATCACTCTGTCAGGAGGACCTGAAAACCCAGCTCCAGAGAGCAGAGAAAACTCACAAGAACAAGGCTCCCATTTCCACTCCACAGAGAGTGACATCAACACTGTTCATCGCAGACAGGGCTTCTGAACAGGAAGCAGACGTGGCTGTTCCCCCAGGGAAAGTCCTGGAGTGAACTCTTTGGCGTGGCCTCCCTCACCTGCTTCCCTGTCAGGAGATCAAAGTACAGCTGATTCTCTCCAGCAGGGATGGAAGGTGGGGTCGACTTTATAAACCAGGTATCATCTCATCCTTGAAAACCAGGGAACCCAAACACCCCATCACCTACTTCACCTCAAACCCTAGAGTTATAGTCCAGGGAATCTGGAGCCATGAAGATCTATCCTTTTTCTTTCAAACCCCATTAGGGCTGAGAAGAATGCCAGGATGAGTGAACTTGAAGGTCTACCAAAAAGTTAAGTAGAACATGGGGAGAGGGGATGTCAAGGCTCTGTTGTTATGTTGCCCAAAGTAGCATCTTTTTCCCACAAGCACTGAGCTCGCTGTCTTGAAGCAGACTATGTCACAGCCATAGCTTCAGCCCACAGTCACATGTATAAACCTACTGTTCACAGGACTGACACCTGTGTTTCCCATAACCCTGAGGACATTTGGGAACACACCCCGCAAGTGTGGGGTGCAGATCTTCCTTGACAGGGGAATCTCTCTGGCTGATAGCCCTGTTGCAGGTTATTATTCAAGCTATGTGAGACCTGCTAGTTTTGAATAAGTTCTCAGTTGCCTCTTGTTCAAGGTTCTAATGCCTTTGGTAGTGGCCAGAAGGCACTCTACAAGAATCTACTCAAGAAATCCTCTTGAGACCCCCAGAGACTAAGGGATTAAGAGCACTGACTGCCCAGTATTAACTATATTAACCCATCTAAGTGATAGAACTGGACATAAGACCCACACTATCTTATTCCCAAGGTTATGCTTTTAATCACAGCTGCAGTGTCTCAGAGGGAGAATAATCAGGGTTAAGAATGCCTGTGTGTGATGATGTGCATTTTTCTCCAGACTTTGTTATTTGTGTTCAGAAAACCACCAAATCTTACTCAGCTAATATCCAACAGCCTTAGCCATTATTGCATATCTTATTAATCACCTTGTGCTCAGTCGCTTCTGTTATGTCCAACTCTTTGCAATCCCATGGACTGTGTAGCCCACCAGGCTCCTCTGTCCATGGAATTCTCCATGGAAGAATACCTAGATCTTCCCAACCCAGGGATTGAACCCGCATCTCTGACATCCCCTGCATTTACAACTAGCACCATCTGGGAAGCCCCATTAATTACCTTATGTTGAACAAAGCCCCTGGGAATCTGGCATGAGAACCCCTTAAAACAGGTGTATTAGGATCATGGATTAGGATCATTCTCACTTTCTCAGTTGCTCAATCATGTCTGACTCTTTGAGACCCCATGGACTGTAGTCTGCCACACTCCTCTGTCCCTCGAATTATCCAGGCAAGAATACTGGAGTGGATTGCCATGTTCTCCTTCAGGGGATCTTCACAACCCAGGGATTGAACCTGTTTCCTGTGTCTCCTACATTGACAGGTGGATTCTTTATCAATGAGACACCTGGGAAGCCCTAAAATACACTATCAGTTACTATTTAGAGGAAGCAGCAATGTTATCATTTACAGCACAGACCTACCTCCCCAGATTCGTAGGTGTCCAATATGCAACTGGAGAAGAGCAGAGAAATATCTCCAGAAGGAATGAAGAGGCTAAGCAAAAGCAGAGACAATGCCTAGTTGCAGACGTGTCTGGTGGTGAAAAAAAGTCCAATGATGTAAAGAACAATACTTCATAGGAACCTGGAATGTTGGGTCCATTAATCAAGGTAAATTGGAAGTGGTCAAATAGGTGCTGGATTGCAAGAGTGAACACTGGCATTTTTGGAATCAATGAACTAAAATGGATGGGAATAGGAGAATTTAATTCAGATGACCATTATATCTACTACTGTGGGAAAGAATCCATTAGAAGAAATGGAGTAGCGCTCATAGTCAACAAGAGTCCAAAATGCAGTGCTTGGATGCAATCTCAAAAATGAGAGAATGATCTCCATACATTTCCAAAGCAAAGCATACAATATCACAATAATCCAAACCTAAGCCCCAACCACTAATGCCAAGGAAGCTGAAGTTGAATGGCGCTATGAAGACCTATAAGACATTCTAGAATTAATACACACACACACACACACACACACACACACACACACACATACACACACACAGTCATTTTCATCATAGGGGACTAGAATGCAAAAGTAGGAAGTCAAGAGATACCTGGAGTAACAGTTTGACCTTGGATTACAAAACAAAGCAGAGTAAAGGCTAACAGTTTGGCCAAGAGAACACACTGGTCATAGAAAACAACCTCTTCCAACAACACAAGAGAAGACTCTACACGTGGACATCACCAGATGGTCAATACTGAAATAAGATTGATTATATTCTTGGCAGCCAAAGATGCAGAAGCTCTATACAGTGAGCAAAAACAGGACCGGGAGTTGACTGTGGCTCAGATCATGAACTCCTTATTGCAAAAATCACACTTAAATTGAAAAAAGTATAGAAAACCACTAGACCATTCAGGTATAACCTAAATCAACCTAAGTCAAATCCCTTATGATTATACAGTAGAAGTAACAAATAGATTCAAGGGATTAGATCTGGTAGACAGAATGCCTGAAGAACTATGGACAGAGGTTCATGACACTGTACAGGAGGCGGTGATCAAAACCATCCCTGAGAAAAAGAGATGTGAAAAGGCAAAGTCGTTGTCTGAGGAGGCCTTACAAATATCTGAGAAAATAAGAGACTCTAAAGGCAAAGGAGAAAAGGAAAGATATGCTCATTTCAATGCAGAGTTCTAAAGAATATCAAGGTGAGATAAGAAAGCCTTCCTCAGTGATCAATGCAAAGAAATAGAGGAAAACAACAGATAAGAAAGACTAGAGATTTCTTCAAGAAAATTAGGTATAACAAAAGAACAGTTCATGTAAAGATGGGTGCAATAAAGGACAGAAATGGAATGAACCTAACAGAAGCAGAAGATAATCGGAAGAGGGGGCAAGAATACAAGAAGAACTATACAAAAATATCTTAATGACTTGGATAACCACTATGGTGGGATAAAAAACCTAGAGCCAGACATCCTGGAATGTGAAGTCAAGTGGGCCTTAGGAAACATCACTACAAACAAACCTTGTGCAGGTAATAGAATTCCAGTTGAGCTATTTCAAATCCTAAAAGATGATGCTGTTAAAGTGCTGCATTCAATATGCCAGCAAATTTGGAAAACTCAGTAGTGACCACAGGACTGGAAAATGTCAGTTTTCATTTCAATCCCAAAGAAGGGCAATGGCAAAGAATGTTCTAACTACCACACAGTAGCACTCATTTCACATGCTAGCAGGGTAATGCTCAAAACCCTTCAAGGCAGGCTTCAACACTATGTGAACCAAGAACTTTCATATGTACAAGCTTGATTTAGAAATGACAGAGGAACCAGAGATAAAATTGCCAACATTCATCAGATCATAGTAAAAGCAAGAGAATTACAGAAATACACCTATTTCTGCTTCATTGACTATGCTCAAGCCTTTGTGTGGATCACAATAAACTGAAATTTCTTCAAGAGATGGGAATACCACACCACCTTACCTACCTCCTAAGAAACCTGTACTCAGGTCAAGAGGCAACAGTTAGAACCAGACATGAAACAATAGACTGCTTCCAAACTGGGAAAAGAGTATGTCAAGGCTGTATATTGTCACCCTACTAATTTAACTTCTATGCAGAGTACATCATGCAAAATGTCAGACTGAATGAAGCACATACTGGAATCAAGATTGCTGGGAGAAATATCAAACTCAGATATGCAGATACCACCACCCTTATGGCAGAAAGTGAAGAGGAATGAAAGAGCCTCTTGATGAAGGTGAAAGAGGAGAGTGGAATATTTGGCAGGCAAACGTCTGTCTAGTCAAAGCTAGGGTTTTTTCAGAACAAGACCCAGTTTCCCTCTCAGTCAGTTTCTCCCATCAAGAAGCTTCCATAAGCCTCTTATCCTTCTCCATCAGAAGGCAGACAGACTGAAAACCACAGTCACAGAAAATTAACAAACCTGATCACATGGACCACAGCCTTGTCTAACTCAATGAAACTATGAGCCATGCTGTGTAGGGCCACCCAAGACAAACAGGTCATGGTGGAGAATTCTGACTAAACGTGGTCCACTGGAGAAGGGAATGGAAAACTACTGAGTATTCTTGCCTTGAGAACCCCATGAACAGTATGAAAAGGCAAAAAGATAGGACACTGCAAGATGAACTTCCCAGGTCAGTAGGTGCCCAATATGCTACTAGAGATCAGTGGAGATATAACTCCGGAAAGAATGAAGAGCCAAAGCAAAAACAACACCCAGTTGTGGATGTGACTGCTGATGCAAGTAAATCTGATGCTATAAAGAGCAATATTGCATAGGAATCTGGAATGTTATGTCCATGAATCAAGGCAAATTGGAAGTGGTCAAACAGGAGACGGCAAGAGTGAACATCGAAATGAATGAGTGAACATTGAAATGAATAAGTGAACAAAAATAGACTGGAATGGATAAATTTAACTCAGATGACCATTATATTTACTACTGTGGGCAAGAATCCCTTAGAAGAAATGGAGTAGCCATCACACTCAAGAGTCTGAATGCAGTACTTGGATGCAATCTCAAAAATGACAGAATGATTTCTGTTCATTTCCAAGGCAAACCATTCAATATCACAGTAATCCAAGTCTATACCCCAACCAGTAATGCTGAAGAAGCTGAAGTTCAATCGTTCTATGAAGACCTACAAGACCTTCTAGAACTAATACCCAAAAAAAGATGTCCTTTTCATTATAGGGGACTGGAGTGCAGAAGTAGGAAGTCAAGAAACACATGGAGTAACAGCCAAATTTGGCCTTGGAGTACAAAATGAAGCAGGGGAAAGCCTAATAGAGTTTTTCCAAGAGAACACACTGGTGATAGCAAATAACCTCTTCAAACACCACAAGAGAAGACTCTACACATTGACATCACCAGATGGCCAACACTGAAGTCATACTGATTATATGCTTTGCAGCCAAAGTTGGAGAAGCTCTATAGAGTCAGCAGAAAAAAGACCAGGAGCAGACTGTGGCTCAGATCATGAATGCCTTATTGCCAAATTCAGACTTAAATTCAAGAAAATAGGGAAAACTAGACCATTCAGGTATGATGCAAATCAAATCCCTTATGATTATACAGTGGAAGTGAGAAATAGATTCAAGGGATTAGATCAGATAGACAGAATGCCTGAAGAACTATGGGCAGAGGTTCCTGACATTGTACAGGAGGCAGGGATTAAGACCATCCCCAGGAAAAAGAAGTTCAAAAAGGCAAAATGGTTGTCTGAGGAGGTCTTTCAAACAGCTATGAAAAGAAGTTAAGCAAAAGGCAAAGGAGAAACGGAAAGATATACCCATTTGAATGTAGAGTACCAAAGAATAGCAAGGAGAGATAAGACAACCTTCCTCAGTGATCAATGCAAAGAAATAGATGAAAACAATAGACTGGGAAAGACTAGAGATCTCTTCAAGAAAATTAGAGATACCAAGGGAATATTTCATGCAAAGATGGACACAATAAAGGACACAAATGGTATGGACCTAACAGAAGTAGAAGATACTAAGACAAGGTGGCAAGAAAACACAGAAGAGCTATACAAAAAAGATCTTCATGATCCAGATAACCACGATAGTGTGATCACAGTCACCTAGAGCCAGACATCCTGGAATGTGAAATCAAGTGGGCCTTAGGAAGCATCACGACCAATAAAGCTAGTGGAGGTGATGGAATTCCAGCTGACCTATTTCAAATCCTAAAAGAGGATGCTGTGTAAGTGCTGCACTCAATATGCCAGCAAATTTGGAAAACTCAGCAGTGGCCACAGGACTCGAAAAGGTCACTTTTCATTCCCATCCCAAAGAAAGGCAATGCCAAAGAATGCTACCACAAAACTGGACTCATCTCACATGCTGGCAAAGTAATGCTCAAAATTCTCCAAGCCAGGCTTCAATAGTAAGTGAACCATGAACTTCCAGATGTTTAAGCTGGATTTAGAAAAGGCAGAGGAACCAGAGATCAAATTGCCAATGCCCACTGGATCATCACTGGATCATCAACATCGATTGGATCATCAGAGTTCCAGAAAAATATCTATTTCTGCTTTACTGACTATGCCAAAGCCTTTGACTGTGTAGATCACAACAAACTGTGGAAAATTCTTCAAGAGATGGGAATACCAGACCACATTACCTGCCTCCTGAGAAATCTGTATGCAGGTCCGGAAGCAACAATTAGAACTGGACATGAAACAACAGACTGGTTCCAAATCGGGAAAGGAGTACATCAAGGCTGTATATTGTCACCCTGCTTATTTAACTTACATGCAGAGTACATCATGAGAAATGCTGGGCTAAAGGAAGCACAAGCTGGAATCAAGATTGCCAGGAGAAATATCAAGAACCTGAGACATACAGATGACATCACCCTTATGGCAGAAAGCAAAGAACTAAAGATTCTCTTGATGAAAGTGAAAGAGGAGAGTGAAAAAGTTGGCTTAAAGCTCAACATTCAGAAAACAAAGATCATGGCATCCAGTCCCATAACTTCATGGTTTGGGGAAACAATGGAAACAGTGAGAGACATTAATTTCTTGGGCTCCAAAATCACTGCAGATGGTGACTGCAGCCAGGAAATTAAAAGAAGCTTGCTCTTTGGAAGAAAAGCTATGACCAAACTAGACAGCATATTAAAAAGCAGAGACATTACTTTGCCAACAAAGGTCCATCTAGTCAAAGCTATATTTTTTCCTGTAGTCATGTATGGATGTGAGTATTGGACTATAAAGAAAGCTGAGTGCAGAAGAATTGATGCTTTTGAACTGTGGTGTTGGAGGAAACTCTTGAGAGCCCCTTGGACTGCACAGAGATCCAACCAGTCCATCCTAAAGGAAATCAGTCCTAAATATTCATTGGAAGGACTGATGCTGAAGGTGAAACTCCAATACTTTGGCTACCTGATGCCAAGAACTGACTCATTGGAAAAGACCCTGATTCTGGGGAAGATTGAAGGTGGGAGGAGAAGGGGATAACAGAGGATGAGATGGTTGGATGGCATCACCAACTCAGTGGACATGAGTTTGAGTAAACTCCAGGAGTTGGTCATGGACAGGGAGGCCTGGCGTGCTGCTGTCCATAGAGTTGCAAAGAGTCAGACAGGACTGAACTGAATTGAACTGATGGTTTTTCTAGTAGTCATATATAGATGTGAGAGTAGGACCATAAAGAAAGCTTAACACAGAAGAACTGATATTTTTGAACTGTGGTGTTGGAGAATACTCTTGAAAGTCCCTTGGACTGCAAGGAGATCAAACCAGTCAATCCTAAAAGAAATCAACCCTAAATAGTCATTGGAAGAACTGATGCTCAAGCTTAAGCTGCACTACTTTGACTGCCTGATGTGAAGAGCTGACTCATTGGAAAAGACCGTGATGATGGGAAAGATTGAAGGCAGGAGGAGAAGTAGATGACAGAGGATGAGATAGTTGGATGGCATCACCAACTCAGCCAACATGGGTTTGAGCAAACTCTGGGAGGTAATGAAGGACGGAGAAGCTTGGTGTGCTGCAGACCATGAGGTCTTGGACTTGAATTAGGGACCTAACACTACCACCGCCAGCAGCTAGAGAGAAAACATAAACAGTTCTAATCCACTGGCCACCACATGTGGTTATCTAGGGTGTGCAGGAGGAGTACCTGGATTAAATTCATTGTCTAACTTACTGCAGCCTACTAGGTGCAAAAAATCCAAATATTCCACAGTGATGGTGCCAAAGTCCTCAGACTCTCCAGAACAAATATTGAGAAAATTCTGTACTGCTTCTTGATAAAAGCCTCAGGAGAAATTCTTCTTTCCACTTTCATATGAATGGGTGATGGCCCTTGTCCCAGGCAAAAATTTCTGTCAAACATTTTTTCTGGAATAAACCCTCTTTGAACGTACCATAGACCTGCTTTGCAACAAAACTGTTGAATGACTTCCTTTCATGGATGGCCTCAAAGTATAAAACATCTGAAGCCTTGACTACACAGAAGATTGGATGGAGCTCATCGCTTCCTCTTCTGCCTCCCCAGGTCCTACCATCCTACCAAGTCATCAGCAGAATGTCACACACACTTGGACTCTACTGCTCTCCCTCCATCCAAACACCTCACAAGACCAGACCTCATGGGAGGTCACCTGCTTCTCTTGATGAATGAAAATTTCTTTTATAGATTTTATGAAATTGATGATCACTATCCTTTTCACAAATAAAGATAAGTACCTCAAGTGTTTACCATTAAAAACAAAACACACAATTGCCACACACACACACACACACACACAAAACTCCTTTGACTGGATTAACTGAAACTTTTTTCCATTTAGTAAGTATAGAGAATCATAGGATTCAATATGCTTCTGTTCTTGGCTTGGTTTCTAGAAAGTAAAGTTGGTATTAATTTGCAATAATTATTCATGTTTGAGGTCTCTGCTACAAACATATTCTCTCCTTACTTTTTAGCTATTGTTTTTATAACTTAAAGAATATGTAACAATGTATTTTCTTCATTATTTATTAATATTGATGAAATGTATGCATTAAGAATGACATAAATTCAATTCTTCCATCATCTGTGATTACCTGTAGAATAGAATAATTAATCATAAAATGTGTTCCCCATTATTTTGTTTTTTGGCTGCACCTTGCAGCCAAAACCAAGACCTTGCAGGATCTAGTTCCACAACCAGGGACTGAAGTAGTGGCTCCCACAGTGGAAGCACAGAGTCTTAACCACAGGACCTCCAGGGAAGTCCCTGTTCCCCATTATTCTAAAACTAGGAAGGTGTATGGAGTAATCAACTAAATGCACACTGAACAGATCCCCATCCTGTGTTCTCATAGGGGATTATTTTCAGCATCATTTATATAAATAGTTTTGAGAAAGGGGTATACAAACAGTGTGGTATCACCCAAATACTGGTAATGATAAAGAACAAACCTGAAACTAACAGGGCTTATCTTTTCAATAGAGCTTCCCTGGTGGCTCAGACATTAAAGAATCCACCAGCAATGCAGGAGACCTGGGTTCAACACCTGGGTCAGGAAGATCCTCTGGAGAATGGAACGGCTACCCACTCCAGTATTCTTGCCTGGAGAATTCATGGACAGAGGAGCCTGGTGGGCTACAGTCCATGGGGTCACAAAGAGAGTCGACATAACTAATGACTAACACACATCTTTTCAATACATTTAACAATTACAATTTACTTGAATGTGCTAAACAATGTATTTTTCAAATATATCACTTCTGACACGTATTTCCTGAGGTCTCCTAATCTTTTCCTTTCCTTGTCAGGTCTGGTAACTTCAGGAGAATAAAAATCCTCTATATTAGTTCCAACATGATGAAATACTTTCAAGAACAGTATTCACAGGGTGGATACTCTTGTGTAAGGAAGTGTGTCGTGAACAAGACAGAAATGGTCCCTGTCCTCATGGTGCTCACATCTGTCCTCCTTGGGCTAAAATGCAAAGTGCAGCTGACCCACCATCAGCTCCATTTACCTTAAGGGCCAAACCTACTCTCAGGGGCCATAACTTTCAATCACCTAATGTTAACAGTAAGAAATTCCACAGAACAGTCTAAGGAATTTCAGGGGTCTGGTTAATTGCCGTACAAATGGAAGCCAGCAGGCACTGTCATCCCAAACTGAGAGCCCAGGTACTCACTTGTACATTCCAGGCGTTTCACATCTCGTGATGTCTCTAAGAAATATCGCCAAAGAACAAAGAAAAGGGTGCCAAGGGGAATCACAGGTATAGCAATCCAAGGAATTGCAGTCACCATCACACCCACCACACCAATCACAAGTAGAAATGTCTGAAATAGTGAAAATACAGAGGCCTTCATGTCAAGGATACTTTCCAAAGATAAACTTTAATGATTTGCTCTTAAGATTAAACTCCTTTCCTTGAAAGACTTGTTTGAACAGCAGGGAATGCTTTCCCTTCCAAAGAAATAAAATTATAGTTGGCCCTCATGATATTTGTTGCATGCACCAACACTTTGATAAGAACTTTCTAGGTATCAGCTCTCCTGATACACTCAGTAGTCCTTTGAGGCAGGCATGACTAGTTTCAACAGATTAGAATATTTGAGGTTCAGAGAGTAGGAGTTGAATCCCAAACTATCAGGAGTCATCAGGTGTTACTAAAAAGATGAGTGAGCAGGTATCACAGATGAGGAATCTAGACACCTTAGCTATGCATGTAGGGATAAAGAAGTGGTTAATTACAAGTTCAGTGTAAAATATTCAGTAATAGTATTTTCTAAGTTTAGAAATGGAGGAGTGAGGCACAGGGTGAGAAGAAGCAACTTGATGGAGACTAAGTCATGGAGCTGGGAAGCCCATGTCATGTGCCATTACAACACATTTAAACCCCCAACATACAGCCATCCTTCTATCATTAGACTAAGTATTCAGTTCAGTTCAGTTCAGTCGCTCAGTCATGTCTGACTCTTTGTCACCCCATGGACTATATCATGCCAGGCTCCCATGTCGTTCACCAACTCTTGGAGCTTGCTCAAACTCATGCCCATCGAGTCGGTGATGCCATCCCACTATCTCATCCCCTATCATCCCCTTCTCCTTCTGCCTTCAATATTTCCCAGCATCAGGGTCTTTTTCCAATGAATCAGTTCTTTGCATCAGGTGGCCAAAGTATTGGAGCTTTAGCATCAGTCCTTCCAATGCATATTCAGGACTGATTTCATTTAGGATTGACTGGTTTGGTCTCCTTGCAGTCCAAAGGACTCTCAAGAGTATTCTCCAAGCTCAGCTTTGTTTAGAGTCCAATTCTCACATCCATACCTGACTACTGGAAAAACAATAGCTTTGACTAGATGGACCTTGGTCAGCAAAGTAATGTATCTGCTTTTTAATATGCTGTCTAGGTGGGGCATAGCTTTTCTTCCAAGGAGCAAACATCTTTTAATTTCATGGCCACAGTCACCATCTGCAGTGACTTTGGAGCCCAAGAAAATAAAGCCTGTCACTGTTTCCATTGTTTCCCCATCTACTGGCCATGAAGTGATGATGGGACTGGATGCCATGATCTTAGTTTTCTGAATGTTGAGCTTTAAGCCAACTTTTTCACTCTTCTTTTTCAATGTCATCAAGAAGTTCTTTAGTTCTTCTTCGCTTTCTGCCATAAGGGTGGGGTCATCTGCATATCTCCAGTTCTTGATATTGCTCCTGGCAATCTTGATTCCAGCTTGTGCTTCATCCAGCCTAGCATTTCACATTATGTACTCTGCATGTAAGTTAAATAATCAGGGTGACAATATACAGCCTTGACATACTCCTTTCCCGATTTGGAACCAGTCTGTTGTTCCATGTCCAGTCCTAACTGTTGCTTCCTGACCTGCATACACAGTTCTCAGGAGGAAGTTCAGGTGGTCTGGTATTCCCATCTCTTGAAGAATGTTCCAGTTTGTTGTGATCCACACAGTGAAAGGCTTTGGCATAGTCAATAAAGAAGAAGTAGATGTTTTTCTGGAACTCTCTTGCTTTTATGATGATCCAACAGATGTTGGCAATTTGATCTCTGGTTCCTCTGCCTTTTCTAAATCCAGGTTGAACATCTGAAAGTTTATGGTTCATGTATTGTTGAAGCCTGGCTTGGAGAATTTTGAGCATTACTTTGCTAGCATGTGAGATGAGTGCAATTGTGTGGTAGTTTGACCATTCTTTGACATTGCCTTTCTTTGGGATGGAAATGAAAACTGACATTTTCCAGTCCTGTGGCCACTGCTGAGTTTTCCAAATTTGCTGGCATATCGAGTGCAGCACTTTCACAGTATCATCTTTCACGATTTGAAATAGCTCAACTGGAATTCCATCACCTCCACTAGCTTTGTTTGTAGTCATGCTTCCTAAGGCCCACTTGACTTCACATTCCAGGACGTCTGGCTCTAGGTGAGTGATCACACCATCGTGATTATCTGGGTCATGAAGATCTTCTTTGTACAGTTCTTCTGTGTATTCTTGCCACCTCTTCTTAATATCTTCTGCTTCTGTTAGGTCCATACCATTTCTGTCCTTTATCGAGCCCATCTTTGCATGAAATGTTCCCTTGGTATCTCTAATTTTCTTGAAGAGATATCTAGTCTTTCCCATTCTATTTTTTCTCTCTATTTCTTTACACTTATCACTGGGGAAGGTTTTCTTATCTCTCCTTGGTATTCTTTGGAACTCCACATTCAAATGTGTATATCTTTCTTTTTCTCCTTTGCTTTTAGCTTCCCTTCTTTTTACAGCTATTTATAAGGTCTCCTCAGACAGCCATTTTGCTTTTTTGAATTTCTTTTTCCTGGGGATTGTCTTGATCCCTGTCTCCTGTACAATGTCATGAACCTCCGTCCTTAGTTCATCAGGCACTCTATCAGATCTAGTCCCTTAAATCTATTTCTCACTTCTGCTATATAGTCATAAAGGATTTGATTTAGGTCATACCTTAATGGTCTAGTGGTTTTCCTCACTTTCTTCAATTTCAGTCTGAATTTGGCAATAAGATCTGAGCCACAGTCAGCTCCCAGTCTTGTTTTTGCTGACTGTGTAGAGCTTCTCCATTTTGGCTGCAAAGAATATAATCAATCTAATTTTGGTGTTGACCATCTGGTAATGTCCATGTGTAGAATCTTCTCTTGTGTTGTTGGAAGAGGGTGTATGCTATGACCAGTACATTCTCTTGGCAGAACTCTATTAGCCTTTGCCCTGCTTCATTCTGTACTCCAAGGCCAATTTACCTGTTACTCCAGGTATTTCTTGACTTCCTACTTTTGCATTCCAGTCCCCTACAATGAAAAGGACATCTTTTTGGGGTGTTAGTTCTAGTAGGTCTTAGAGGTCTTCATAGAACTGTTCAACTTCAGCTTCTTCAGCATTACTGGTTGGGGCATAGACTTGGATTACCATGATATTGAATGGTTTGCCTTGGAAACGAAAAGAGATCATTCTGTCGTTTTTGAGATTGCATCCAAGTACTGCATTTTGGACTCTTTTGTTGACCACGATGGCTACTCCATTTCTTTTAAGGGATTCCTGCCCACAGTAGTAGATCCAATGGTCATCTGAGTTAAATTCACCCATTCCAGTCCATCTTATTTCGCTGATTCATAGAATGTATATGTGCACTCTTATCATCTCCTGCTTGACCACTTCCAATTTGCCTTGATTCATGGACATAACAATCCAGGTTCCTCTGTAATATTGCTCTTTACAGCATTGAACCCTGCTTCTATCTCCAGTCTCACCCTCAATTGGGTGTTGTTTTTGCTTTAGCTCCATCCCTTCATTCTTTTTGGAGTTATTTCTCCACTGATCTCCAGTAGCATATTGGGCACCTACTGATCTAGGGAGTTCATCTTTCAGTGTCCTATCTTTTTGCACTTTCATACTGTTCATGGGGTTCTCAAGGCAAGAATACTGAAATGGTTTGCCATTCCCTTCTCCAGTGAACCACATTCTGTCAGAATCACAGTTGATGGAAATTTTGACCAAAAAGAAGCTGGGATAAGAAGGTTGAGATGCTTGTCTGAGTTAACACTGGTTGTTCTGAGTCCTCTCAGCACCAGCACCTGAATCCTGTGCTTACCAGCCCAGGGCCTCGCCAACTTGTCACCCAGGGTCCCTGGCCCTGATGCATCTCTAAGGGATGGGTTGGTAGGTAATGCCTGTATCACAGAGATTTGTGTTTTATCATTTCACAGCTTGCCGGGTGCCAGCACGGGAGTTCCCACCCATGACAAGGTCATGCGGGAGAGCCCTGATAGGCAAGGCGAGTCAGGGCTCAAGGGCCCCCCTGGATCTGCCTGAGCGTCTACTCCAAAACCAGAATCTGTCTGTTTTACTATTTTATGACTTTTACCAACTCCTCTGACATTAACGGGGGGCTATCCCCAACCACCTTTCTCTGAAGAAAATTAGCTTAGAGCTCTAGTTAATAAGTCTCCTGGGCATAATAGGAGTGTTTCAATTCAAACCCCTCTGATGACTTTCTAGCTTGCCTGACAGGTTTGTTCAGATTCCTGCGGCTATGCATGTGATTGTTCACAGCCTCCCAACCGTGAGAGGTACGGGAAGCTTAAGATATTCTAACAACGCAGATCTTCTCAGAGAGTTAAAATTGTTAGAATAGAATTAGTACAGGATTTCTTTGTTGAGCTAATGCTTGCTGCCAAGTTTCCATATGCCTTACCTACTATGTCCCTGGGAGTGTATTGATTAATATAGTTGGTATATAGAAATGTAAGTAATAGCTTTAATGTTTATAACCTTGGACCCTTGAGTTAATTCTTTTCTTGTTATAGCCCACCACACTTTTGCCCTATAGGAATGCAACTTTATCTAATGCTTTCAGAGGGTGGCGCCTGTCTTTAGAATAATCACCTTTAGAGAAAAATAAGTTTTCTGAAGAAAGGGTCATAAAATGCTAACAGGCCTCCTGGCCAGAAGATGATGCAAATCACCTAAAGCTTTTGCATAGATAAGTTTGCAGAAAGAAAGCCTGGCTTCGATAAGGATCAAGGACTGCTGACCTTGCATGACTCTACCCCCCCTCCCCCATTATCCTCTATGCACAACTTAAGGTATAAAAACTACTTTGGAAAATAAAGTGTGGGCCTTGCTCATCAGGCTTGGTCTCACCGTGTCATTCTTGCTTCCTTTTCTTTCCTTTTCTTCTCTGTTCTTCCTTCAGGATGAATGACTGGAGCGTGGGGGCTCTCTGAGACTACTTATTTGCCTGGGTTTCTAAGACCCACTCAAGAAGGTGCCTAAGAGGGGGCACCTTCCGCGATTCAAGAGACTGCCTGCGGCCTCCATAGTCCTAGCAAGTTCGGTGTCATGAACTTCATTAGTTTCCCATGTAAACCAGTCATATCACGCCTCTGATCTCTCTGCTGTGCTATCCTTTACACCAATGCCGTCCTCCCAAGGGAATCCCTGGATCCAACTGGGGCTGGACCCCAGTAACAGCTCTTCCTGATCAGCTTTCTCAGAGGATCCTCACAACTACCTTGTGAATGAGCAAAGTAAGTACTATCGTTTCTATTTACAGATAGGACATGAAGTTGGAAGGCCACGTGGTGTCCTAAGTTTTCCTAAGGTATTATAGGTCATGGAGAAAGCCAGGAACAGTTTGCAGTCGTGGAATTCCAGACCCACCATTGCAGGTAGAGGAGTCTGGAAGGAGGAGGAAATGTCCAGAATTGTGACTCTGTGGCCAAGAACCCTTGTGAACCAAAACTGCATCTGTGTCATGGTATCAATATAAAAAAAAGTTAAGAGGATAGAATTCTGAAAGAATAAATTCTAATCATAAATGGGGAAAAACAGGGCTGTCTGTTCTCTCTTCTATTAGACCTACAGATGAACAATTTCTTAACAACCACTGGTTTAACTGTGCATCCCACCCTTTTACAACCTTCATATTCATGGGGAAGGGTCCTTCCAGCTCCTTCCACATCTGATCTTAAGTAAAGTCACTGGGGGTGTTATCAGTGGTTGTCAGGGGAAAAAAATCTGCTGAAATTTCAATTAGGAAAAACCCCAATTACAGTTTAGCAGATTCACATTATTTGATTGGACAATATTCACCAGTTTCAGTAATCTGTTTTTCTATATAATTTAAAGCCTTTAATGATTAACCCAGCCTGGCAGATAACCTGGGAAGCAGAGGTAAGATCAAAATGAAGGGAACTATGCCAACGCTCTTTCCTTGAATACCAATTATAGACTGGTAACTTGTTCTCAAAAGCTCCTGCTTCCTAGCTTAAGTTAAGTCCTTCAGATTTCATGCCCCTAAATTCTAAAGCAATTCAAATAGACTTTCTCTAAGATTTTTTTTTCTACTTGCAGATCATACTATATATAGTCTCACAGAGGATTAAGTATTATATTATTCAAACATATGTATATAATATATGGGTTTACATCTATATTTGTGTGTGTATATATATGTATACATATTTGTGCATCTTTTATTTATTGCCAGCTCTCTCAAAGCCTTTACAGAAGTTGGTAGAAGGCAACAATAGTATCTAAGCAAAATGTCAACACTCTTGAAGAAGGAAACAGAAGATTTCTTGGGTGCAATAAACGTCCCTTCCTTGAAGCCCATTTTATTTCTTCCTTCCACATTCCTAGGAATTCCAAGGAGCCTAATCCAAGCTACACACACAATTCTCACCATCTGATTGGATTTCAGGCCCATCTGATGGCCCACCTCACCATGGGCAATGCTTCTGCACATCTGTCTCACTACGGCACAGAGACAATGATGTGTACACAAGAAACATGTTGACCCAGAACCAAGTGACCCTAGTCCTGATGCCCCAAGAAATAAGGGGAATCATTATTTAATATGTTTATAACCTATTTGGAGCATACCATTTGAGAATTCTAGCCAAAGCCTATGATTCCATATGAATAAGTGCAAAAATTCTAAGATAAAGTCACTGAGAGTACATGGTGATTTTCATCAGTCAGAATAATTCTTTAGTTTGCAGAGAATGACAACCTACACCTAGAGCAGAAATCCCCATTAGCCAAATATTGAGGTATCTGAAACAGGGATTAGGGCTCATTCTCTCAAAAATTGACAGGGATGGTAAGACCATACACCCACTCTTAATTTTAGGAAAATCTGGGATATATCAACACTTTAAAAGGACGGTGGTGAGAATTAAATGAGATTATGTATATAAAGTGCTTACCATTCTATGTATGACAAATAGAATAGAAACTCTAAGCCCATTGTTACCACTTTTCAGTGTACTCTGGGTGCCATCAATTGGGAGAGGGAAGATGGTGTATTCATAGATTTAAGGCCCAAAAGGCTTAAGAATCCAATGAATTTGGACCCTTAGAGGTCATTCATGCTCACCACTGGAACAGCCTCGTATATCCAAGGATGTATCATAGTCGTGTTATTTTTTTCTAGATGTGGTGATGATGTCACATGTACTAAAGTGACTGTTGCTTTTCTCTGGCCACAAAGATAATTGAAAATGACATCTATTTTGTTTGAAGATGTACTTTCAAAAATACTATGGCCAATAAACCTCATGCCTACTACAGTTTTTGTCCTCTCTGTATTTTCTTCTCAGCTCTAGGCCTTCCAAAGATTGATCACCTTAGGAATATGACAGCAAGTCAACATTTTTTGAGATGTTTATTTTCTTATTCCATATTCTCTGTTTCAAGCTCTGCTTCTTCTTGGTAAAGACTTACTGTTATGACACTCTTGAGCATTTATGGGAGACTAACAAAAAAAGTGGTGGACCTTTGAATTAACTAAACGAAACAAGATTATTCAATAATATATTCCAAAGATAAGATCAATTTGACCTTTTCTATTTCATGCACCATGAACTGGTATATTGATATCAATGGAAGTACAAAGGAGCTGGGATTCGAAATCAATGAAACTGAAGTTTTCTCTCCTCATTACTGAGAATGTTTTATCCTGAAATCAGGCAGTATCTATCCCTGTCCTTCTATACATCATACAAAAACATGCAATCGATTCTGATTATAAGGGCTAATGAACCATGTGCTAAGCACACAGCAGGCCAGCCAGCTTTGGAAAACCAACCTTGGCCTAGCTTGTTGTAGCTAAGGAACAGAACTTTCACAAAATCTTTTCAAATTAACAATCACTGTCAAGATGTGACACTGCTTTACTGAAAGACTGCTTCTGGGGATAAGTAACATAGCTGAACCCAACAGGACACCTTTACAAAATAAGTTTGCAGCAAAGAAAAAATAAAAAGATATATCTTTGCAGTAAAAGTACTCTGCCTCTGAGACTCAGCTTACTTCTCACTGGTAACAGTGGAAGCCTTTGCCCGTAGATTGGACTGCACAGAAATTCATTGCTGCATTTCTGTGTGTAGCTTTTGATAAATGCATTTCACTTCCAAAATGAACTTGTGGAAAGTTGCCACAGCTTGAATCACTAAAAAGCAGACAGAACTAAACCACAACAAAAAATCATTCCAAATAAGCATTCTAAATGAGGAGATGAGAGCTGAGAGGATCCAACACCATTCTTTAGAATCTCAAGTTCACAGACAAAACAAAGGCTGGATAGAAGGTATGTCTGTGGTATTTCTAACTTTTTGTTTTAAAGACACCTTACAACAGAGCAATTTCCACTTGAAAAGAAATGCTTACACAAACAAAAAAGACATTTTCTGAGATGACTTTGATCCCTTACTCAAATTATTGGCTTAAAGATTTTGTATCCTCAATAACTGCTCTTTATTGTCCTTGTTCAGCTATTATTTTTCAACTTATCGTTTATTAACCTTTTCTTTGTAAGTAACCACACCTGGCCTTATTTAAAAAAAAAATGGTGCAACAAATACTTGTCTTCTGTGGTAATGGGTTTCCCTGGGGGCTCACAAGAAGAACCCCTGGAGAAGGGCATGGCTAAAAGAAAGCTGAGCACCGAAGAACTGCTGCTTTTGAACTGTGGTGTTGGAGAAGACTCTTGAGAGTCCCTTGGACTGCAAGGAGATCAAACCAGTCTATCCTGAAGGAAAACAGTCTTAAATATACATTGGAAGGACTGATGCTGAAGCTGAAGCTCCAATACTTTGGCTAACTGATGCAAAGAACTAACTCATTGGAAAAGACCCTGATGCTGGGAAAGATTGAAGACAGGAAGAAAAGGGAATGACAGCAGATGAGATGGTTGGATGGCATCAGTGACGCTATAAACATGAGCTTGAGCAAGCTCTGGGAGTTGGTGATGGACAGGGAGGCCTGCCTTGCTGCAGTCCATGGGGTTGCAAAGAGTCAGACACGACTAAAAGACTGAACTGAAGTGAACTGAATCCACTCTAGTATTCTTGCCTGAAGAATTCCATGGACAGAAGAAACTAGTGGTTCCAGTTCATGGGGTCACAAAGAATCAGAAATGACAGAGCAACTAACACTTTCTCTTTTCTGTGGTCATAAGACACATAATTTAGTTCATCTAGGCTATCTTTCCATGAGAGGTGATCCTGTTATTAAATGCCCTCACAGTAAAAGGAATCCATGCCAGACACCTGGAAGGCAGAGGGAGAACCACTTACCCAGCATGTCACTGCTTCAGACCAACCTTGACGTGACTGTGTAGACACTCCTGCCCCAGGTGTTCCTCATGTTAACTCAGCCTCCCAATCACAACTGCACCTTTCTCTTACAAACATGACCTTTCACTTAAGATAATAGGACACATTGCCAGGCTGAAAGGATCACCCTCAGCCCCTGTGAAAAGACCTTGAGAAACAGACTCTGTGCTCCTCCTGTGAGAACTCTGACAGGACTGTTACATTACCTGGATGAAATCAAGAAATGTCAGGGGCAGCAAGTCATCCATATGGCCAATGTCTTTAGAGAAACGATTCAAAATTCTTCCTGCAAGAACAGGACACAAGAAATTACTTCCCCAGATAAGCCCTTTAAGAGAAATAACTCATGAACAAACTAAAACAATATTTTTAAACTATATGCATTTATTATAGCGTCATATGAAATAAGCTGATGTCAGTGGTAAAGAAAGAGAAAATAGGATGATATCTAAATAGAGATAAAATTCTACCAAATAGCAGTGGGTGGGATGTTGAAATTGAGCCCTGATTTTTAAAAGAATGGGGGGAATCTTGTGGCAGCATCAAGAAGAGTTGGTGGATTTGAGAATCTTCTCTCCTTTTAGATCCATCCTATCTAAGACTCATTCCAAGTGCTAAGTCAGTGAATAAACACTTGCAAAATACTTCAATTAATCCCAATCATTATACTAATTTTGCTTTAGTTATCAAAATTAATTTTGATGTGATACTTTTAAAATAAACACTATTATAATCTCTCTGTAATTTTTTTTCCCCCACAAAATGGTTCCCAACAACTCACATTTCAGGAAATTGTAGATTCCTGTCGTCTTCATGTTGTGAGTTTACTATCATGGTAATGTCATTATTTTCACAGGTGTACCCGATGTGACAAACATAGACTCATGCTTAAGCATCCAAGAAGACCAGAGGGACGTAGGCAGGAAAATGGCAATATTATGTGATGACTACAGATCACTTATCATTATTGATTTTATTTCCCTTCTCAAAATCCACTAAAACAGTATATCCTAAAGGCTGCAAGACTGGAAGATTAGAATTGATTTCTAATGAATATCTAGTCCTTTCATGATCAAATTTAAAGAAATTGAAGCTACACACATGCGTGCAGACACACACGACTTTGGTATAGCAACTCCTGTTACCTAGACCCCTGAATTTCTTTTATAACTGAGACTCCAGGAAGCCAGGCTGCAGGTGAGACGTGGGAACCTGACCTGCTCTTTCTGACCTCTGTCAGAGATGACTTCCTCCCGAGGCCTGCACAGCAAGCCATAGCAAGACCATGAATGAGCAGCAGCTGAGGGCTGAGTTTATGTGGCCTGAATGTGGCTCTGCTGTCCTCCACAGGGCATCTAGCTGGCAGAAGCACAGGGTGTGCCCATGCCAGGAGCTGGAGCTGCTGGAATATTTCACCCTTGGCCAGGCCATCACAGCCTGTGTCTCAATTTTCCTTTCTCAGGTTTAGGAAATACAGACTCCAGAAACTGTCTCTCAGTGACACTTTTGCAGGCCCAGTGACAACTTTTCTGAGCCTCTAGGAATGCCTGCTTTAGAGGGCAAATCTCAGGATTTAACAGGCTCATGCAGGTGAAAAAAAACCCAGTCATGATGCCACATAAATTACCAAGTGCTCAACCACCAACGTGAGATGATGACTCTGAGCCCCAGGTTCTGCAGCATCACGTCTCCTGGGAAAGTCCACCAGGAGCTGCAGGAAGGTCAACCTGGTAAAATGCAGATTCTGACTCAGGAGTGCTGGGGGAGCCAGAGAGTCTGCATTCCCTCCAAGCTGGCAGGTGACGCCCTTTCTGCTATTGCCCAGGCGGTTTTGAGTGGCAAGAAACTGGGTTATTATTTAATCAGTTGTGCTTCAGGAACATTAAAATCAGATGGGCAGTTTTGCAGATACTCTTACAAAAGTTGTGACCACTCTGGTCATTTTTATACTTCTCAAAGTAGCAATTTTTAAATAAAGAAAATATATGTCAAATATTTAAAATGTGGTTTAAGTGCTTGTAATTCTTTGAAAAATGCAACTTTTTAACACTGGCAAGATTCAGAAACACTACAAGTATGATTTGGCTTAGAAAGTGTTGAAGGAAGTATTGAAAATTTTTTAAGATTAAATGAACAGTGTGTAAGACTCAGCACTCAGCTAGGTGAAGAGCCTTTCTCCTATGGCTACAGAGGCACTGGGAAGAAGTCCACCAATAGCTGCTTTGAAAACTATGGAGACAAGTTTGCAGAGAATGATGTAATTGGCTGCTTTGCATGGCTCAGAGGATAAAGCGTCTGCCTGCAATGCACGAGACCCAGGTTCGATCCCCGAGTTGGGAAGATCCCCTGGAGAAGGAAATGGCAACCCACTCCAGTATTCTTGCCTAGAGAATTCCATGGATGGAGGAGCCTGGCGGGCTACAGTCCATGGGGTCACAAAGAGTCGGACACGACTGAGCGACTTCACACACACACACACACACACACACACACACACACACACACACACCACTTTATCTTTCTCCAGATATGTGAACCTTAAGGTCTGAGAGACCAAGGGTTGGCAAAGAGTGCAAAATACAAGAAGAACAGAAACAATGAGAAAAAACATCTCCCCACACGATGACTACACAAACTGAACCTAATATCAAAGCTCATCAAAAAACTAAGCACTTATTCACCAGTGAGCTGAGTGTAAAGTAATGTGAGATCAGAAAGTTCAACAGTTTCTTCCTTGCTCTAAGAAACATTAAGAGAACATATGGTGTTTGCAGAATATTTCCTCTGGCTTTGGGATAGACTGGGCTTCCTAAGTGGCTCAGTAGTAAAGAATTTGCCTGCCAATGTAGGGAGAAGCAGGAGACAGGGGTTCAATCCCTGGTTTGAGAAGATCCCCTGGAGGAGTAAATAGCAACCCACTCCAGTATTCTTGCCTGAAAAATCCCATGGACAGAGGAACTTGGTGAGCTACAGTCCATGGGGTCGCAAAAAGGAGGACACAACTGAGCAACTGAGCACATTTTAACTACAGCTGTGATTTCAAGCCCACAGCCTTGTAGTAATAAAGTTTTCTCAGAAGTCTCCAAATGAAATATTAAATCCTTATCATGAATTCCTTTCTCTTATATGCCATAACTCTTCATCCAAATAACATGAGGCCCCTGATGGAAGATCTCCAGGGATGTAGGGGGAAGAGGAATTCAGATGAATGGTGGGAACCCAATCCATTTTTGGACTGTTCTGTGTTCGAGGATTTCTCACATTAAACTGAATCTTGTCTTCCTGGAACATCCCTACTTATTCTGCCTTTATAGCCGCACAAGGTGAATCTAATTTCTCTTGATATGACAGCCTTTCAAATACTTGAATGAAATGAATCATATTCTTTCTAGCAACTATTCCTTGGTGCCTCAATGATCCCTCATAAGGCATGGCCCTATATTGTCTGCAGTCTCTTGACCAGACTCAGAGAGCCAGTCTTGATTACTTTAGGGTAAAGTGGTATCACCACCTCCCCTCGTCCTGCATAGCCAGTCACAAAGCTACAAACACAGTAAATTCTACAGGCCAGATCACTTCCATCTGTAAGCACAGGTCGATTTTTGGGAACAATTGAACAATATGTGTAAACCATTCTAAGAGTGCATCCCTTCTGACCCAGAAAATTCATGTCTGGGATTACATCCCCAGGAGTCAGTAAGTGCATCAATCTGTTAAATGTGGCATATTTATAAAGTCACTAGTAGAAAACAACCTGAACAAGTCTGAAACAAGTCTTTAATGTATTACGCACAATTTTAATTTTTTTTCTTTCCATTCTTATTTCTCTACACTGTATTACTTGTGTAAAAATGTAAAGTAGAGGGGGGACAAGAAGGAGGAGAAAGAAAGGGGTGATATGGAGGATCAGGGGAAGGGAAGAGAGAAAGGCAGAGAGAAACAGGGGTAGAGAGATAACCCCCCTTGAAAACCATGACATCCAAGAACCAATCAAGGTCCTCCTAACTGCTCTGGTTCACAGTTTTCTGTCTTGTCCATAAGACAGAATATCACAAAAGATGCCATTGAACTTGTCAAAATACAAATTCATAATGATTGTATTTTAAGAATCAAGTCTATACTCTAAGCTGGATTCAGTCACCTTTAGAATTCTGACACCTGACCCACAACTAGAATGTCTCAGCTTAGTTATAACCAAACTGTAACTTAAAATTTTGAAGTTCCTACATCTGGTCTTTGCTCTATCTTTGTTAAACTACAAAAATTAAATATTTATGTATCATAAAATATCAAGGTATATTTTTATTGAGGTATATATTATTTTTTGTATTTTTATTATTTATATATATATAAATTTACTTATTTTAATTGGAGGCTAATTACTTTACAATATTGTATTGGTTTTTCCATACATCATCTTTTAGAATTTGAAATAGCTCAACTAGAATTCCATCACCTCCACTAGCTTTGTTTGTAGTGATGCTTCCTAAGGCCCACTTGGCTTCACATTCCAGGATGTTTGTGAGTGATCACACCATCATGGTTATCTGGGTCATGAAGATCTTTTTTGTATAGTTTTTCTGTTATTTCTAGTTTTGTTGCCACCTCTCATGTGTTATTCTTATTATCCTTTTGGGATTTTAGAGCTTTGAGGGGACATAAAAGATAACCATGCCTAGTCTTCCCAAAGTTTATCCTGGGAAGCATCTGAGATTTAACAGAGGTGCCTTGGAAAATGAAGGAGAAGAAGTAGAGAAAAAGACACCCCATCTGTCTCCCTTACTGCCCATCCATTGCAAACAGAGCCCTTTTCATTCATCTGGATGTTCACCTTAGAGATGGTATTTCAAGAAGGGGGATCTACAGCAAACAGAAATATTCAAATCCCTTTGTAGACCAAGCTTCTGATGATGGAAGAGACAAGGTCCCACCTTGCTCAGGATGATGCAATAGTATTAAGCATACAGTATTTCATCATGGGGTGGGTGCTACCGCCAGGCCATCCTGAGATTTCCATCCAGCAGAGAGAGGAGACAAGGAACCTCACTTTTCAGGGCAATTTCCTGCAATATCATTCACTGCCTCTTATTTTCACTAGGGATAGTGCCCGTCTCACCTCCCATCACTCTTGACTGTGTACCCTTATTCTGATAAAATACTCTTTTCTCTCCTCTGTTCACCCACTAAGAAGGTCCTTAAGTCCCCACCCACTCTGTCCAGATCTCAACCTTAGCCCTTTCTTTTCCTAAGACTCTTGATGACAAATATAGCTCCCAGGAATCTGCCACTCACTTAAACTCCTTTAACTTTATCAGACGGGCTTGGAATAACTGCTCCTCTCCCAGGAAACTGCCAGAGCCTTGACCACAGCTAATGGACCAAAGTACCAGGGGATCCTAACCCATGACTAGCCACCAAGTCATTCTGATTTCCCCTCCTGAGAATTATAAGGCCAGGAAAAAGCAGGAAAGTAGAGCAGAGTCACCGCACCCAGCAAAGTTGAGAGACCAGGAAGCTTGGGCACATGCATGCATCCTGTGGCAGTGGCTCCAATACCCACGAGGACCCCAGTTCCTAGCTCAGCATTGAAAGTCAGCATTGCTCCAGCTGTGCAAGACGCCCATTTCCTTTCCATCAAGCCCTCTTCCTTTGAACTAACCTGGGTAGATTCTGCCACTAGCAACCCAAAAGCCTTGACTAAAACAGTTACCACAAGTACAACAAAAGACTGCATACTAAAATTAGTTGGGAAAATGAGATGTTTTTGTAAAGTTAAATTTTCAAATTACTACTTAGGAAGAAACTATTACTGAGAACCTTTCTTCATGCATAGTTTTGTCATCTTAAAAGCTAACAGAAATACATCTTTTCTTGAAACTCAGATCTAAAATTTTGAGCATCAATGGTCTCATTGGGTTTTTCTCTTCTTTTTCCCCCTTTTGGTCTGATTTAATTGTTTTTAAATATGGCAATGTCCTTTGGGGTTAATATTGGTTGCCTAAAATGCACCCAACCCCCACCTATCCACTACTTTCTTTAAAAAATTTATAACACTATGCTTTCAGCTGATACATTTTGCTGTTGTCAGCATCTGATTCCACCCTCAATCTTTATGTTTGTAGCTGAGAATCAAGGAGATCCTGAAACCAAGTGGGGCCCAGAAGAAGACTTCACAGGCTTTTAGAAAAGCCATAAGCAACTCTCATATTTAAAGACATAGTTTTTCTGACACTTCATTTGATGAGAAACTGTTTCAGTGTCCTTTCAGATTCCACCAGAGACCTGGGTCTATCCTCAGGACATATTATGGTATAATCTATTTAGTGGTTTAACTACTGTCTATGTCTACTAGCCTTGAACTCACATCTAGATTATACACCTTTTGTAAACATGGACCACACTTCACATACAATCTATAACAAAAAGGAAACTGCCAGGTGTTAGTGGTCAACTGGCATTTACTAATAATACACCATAAACCCAGTGGCTTTCCAACCGTTTTTGGTTTAAGATGGGAAGACTTCTGTGCTTCTGGACTCTTACACAAAAATAGAAAACATATTAGTAAAATGAGTATTTTAAAAGTGGCTCTTACTGAAGTGAGATTGTAAGACATGTAACCCACTCAGTGACCATCTTGGTACGTGTCAATATGTGGAAAAGTTGGAAAGATTAATTCTGATCACTATGGAGTCTACCAATGCTTGTGTCTTCCTTAGATCTCCCAGGGATCTGCTTAAAATGCAAATTCTCAAGAGCATGTGTGAGGTCTGAGATTCTGGATTGCTAACAACTCTAGGGTGATGCTGATGTTGCTGGGTCCAGGGACCACACTTTGAGTAGCAAGCAAGAAACTGAACATTTCTGATAACATTCCTTTGTCACTCATACCTACCCCTGGCAGCTAAAGGATCTTTGTCTTAATTTACCTCTGTGTTTGTTTTTAAAGCATCTAGTATTTGACAGAGAAGTTTTGCAGCTGTGTTTTGAGAGATATGCTGTGGCCAACTGCCCTGAACCACCTCTGACTTAACTACAGGAATGGCCATGCACAGATGAGACTGGAACTGTCTGAAAGTTATTTTTGCTTCATTACCATGTTAAGATTTCTACCCAAGGTGGGAATTTGTACTGGACTAGGCACAATTCCTGCCATGTGCAAAGGAGTGTGGAAGACTGCACATGTTCCAGCTAACCTGGCTGTTCCCAGAAATCTCTGCCCCTTTCCTAGGGCCCCAGTGGCATGCCTGCCTCCTATCCCTTAAAGTTCCTCTACTCCCCTCTCCCCTTGGGGAGAAGATGTGCTTAGAGCATGAGCTCTCCCTTTAATCCTTAATCAATGAATAAAGTTTCTGCTCTACTATACACAACCGGGCTTAAAAAGTAGCATTTGTGATTCCAGGCAAAGAACCCATTCAGGAGTCACTGACCCAATGGGAATTAGCTATACCTTCTGTATCAAGAATATTTAAATTGATCTTGTCTTATCTACATGTATAACTATTGCCCTTTTAAATTCCATTCTTTACTTTCAGGGGCTAACAACCCCTTGTCTTCTTTTTATTCACACAAATTAAATTAGAATATGGAGAAGGGGATGACAGATGATGAAATGATTGGATGGCATCACCAAATCAATGGACATGAGTTTGAGCAAATTTGGGGAGATGGTGAAGGACAGGGAACCCTGGTGTCCTGCAGTTATGGGGTTGCAGAGAGTCAGACATGAATTAGCAACTAACAATAATAACAGACATTGTTAGGACAGAGATTTTGTCTACTTTATTCACTGCTGTTACCCCAGTGCCTGGACCAATGCCTCACTGGAACACCTCAAATAGAAGGCACTTGAATATTCTGAGTGAATCAATAAAACAAGCTCTTCTGCTCTAAATAAGCAGTTTGTCCTCAAATTCCAGTCTCTATTGATATTTTAAACAATCTCCCTCCCTCTCTCCCTCCCTCCCTCCCTCTCTCCCTCTCTCCCTCCCTCCCTCTCTCTCTCTCCCTCTCTCCCTCCCTCCCTCCCTCTCCCTCTCTCCCTCCCTCCCTCCCTCTCCCTCTCTCCCTCCCTCCCTCCCTCTCCCTCTCTCCCTCCCTCCCTACCTCCCTCCCTCTCTCCCTCCCTCTCTCCCTCTCTCCCTCCCTCCCTCCCTCCCTCCCTCTCCCTCTCCCTCTCCCTCTCCCTCTCTTTAATCTGTTGTTTTCTAACCTGGGGAAATTCGTTTCAAAGTGAAGTATCTGGTCCATCATATTGTCACCAAGAAAACTCATTAATGATTCTCATGAAATAAAGGTAGAATCTGGGAAATAAGATAAAGTCTAACTCCTTTTTCCCTTTCAGTTTAGTCAAATTTCATGTGCTCATAGAGTACTACGTGCAGAAGCTTTGCACCTAACTCTTCAGATCAGAGTCCCTAGTGGGAAATGGCTTTAAGATGGTGGTGGAGGGCAGGTGCAATGACAAGAAACCTGTAAAGCATCCTTGTTTAGGGCCACCTTTAGGGGAGAGAACAAGAACTTTAGAGTGCAACGTGTATACCTATGGCGGATTCATGTTGATGTATGGCAAAACCAATACAATATTGTAAAGTAATTAGCCTCTAATTAAAATAAATAAATTAAAAAAAATAAAACGAGCTCAGGAATGAAGTCAAGCCCTGACAAAAACAAAAACAAGCAAAGTGAAAGCAATCTGCAGATTTTGTTTTGTGACTTGTTAGTCTTACTCACTTATCTGTTTTTTTCTTGCGTCTGGGAAAACACACATATCCTTCCCCACTCTCAACCTTTTTATCAAGTTATCATATTCATTCAGTTTTGTAGGAAAAAGAGAGATTTTAAAATCTCTAAAATTTCATCAGGTCACTTAGTCCAAAAAACAAGTTAAGTCAGCTATTTGCCAGACATTGCTTTAAATGCTTTACATACATTAATTCTCTTGATTTTCACACACACAAAAATTGTTGAGATTATTATTGTACTTTCATCCCTACTGTACAGAGAGTTGAGGGAGACAGAGGTTAAATTGCTTGACAAAGGCTGTCTCTCAGCATCTGGGCTGGGATTCACATTCAGAGGAGCTCACACCAAAGTCTATTTTTCTGAGCACAGGGCACCACAGATCTCAAATTACACCGTGGTTCAAAACCACTATTGAAAAATAAAAGAAACCCATTCAGTTTACTCTGGGTAAAGTCAATGACCAATCTTTTTGTTGGGCAATTTTCAAACTTTAAATTTCACATCTCTTTAATGGAATCTAATAATATGAAGCTTATATTTGTGTGATGATCTAACACAAAAGAGGTCTACACACACACACACAGCTATCCCACATAGTGCTGCTTAAGATAACTGTGCTTCAATCAAGATCTTCACTGTGCCATTGAAGTGACTGGCAAAGTTATTCTGAAGCTCTATTCCAGCAGAACTGAAACATCACAACATCTCCACCTACCTCCCAACTCCCTGTCCATTAATAGTTTAAAACCGCTTACCAGTGACAACCAAAGTTGTCTCTCTTAAATCAAACAACAACAACAATAAAAAATGGATATAAGAACTAAGGGGAGAGAAAATAAAGCTATATATATATTTTTAATACTTAATGTTTATCTAAAATATATAAGGTATTCACTGTTTTACCTAATATTACAAACCTTAACCTCACCTTAAAAAATTTAGCAACTTGGATATAACAGGAACCAAGAGATGATGGCTAGCTTGAAGGCTAGCTCAATTAGGTATGAAACTCCTATAGTGCCTCCTTTGTGAACGATGTGAATGGTTAGAGCATTTGGCACCAAGTGAAATTAAACTTTCTGCATTTGAGTTTTAGAACTTCCTAATGTAGGAGTGTGGAGAAGGCAATGGCACCCCACTCCAGTACTCTTGCCTGGAAAATCCCATGGACAGAGGAGCCTGGTGGGCTTGCGGTCCATGGGGTCGCTAAGAGTCGGACATGATTGAGCGACTTCACTTTCATTTTTCACTTTCATGCATTGGAGAAGGAAATGGCAACCCACTCCAGTGTTCTTGCCTGGAGAATCCCAGGGACAGTGGAGTCTGGTGGGCTGCCGTCTATGGGGTCGCACAGAGTCGGACACGACTGAAGCAACTTAGCAGCAGCAGCAGCACTGTAGGAGTGAAATCTACTCACCCTGTATAAAGATTTAACAATTGCTTAATAAACAAGAGCTCATCTGATTGTAGCTTATCTGATAAATCTATGATTAGCAGGATTACACAGGTGTTACCTTTTATTTCCCTGGATATTTCTGTCAACAAATATCTATTTAATTTTGAATCAAGGAAGGACAATTTTGTAATAATACAAATTATTCATCATCTTAAAATCAGCATTTATTTTTCTTCCATTGATAGAGCTATGTCAAGACTAACATTTAAAAGTTAATACCAATAATAAATATTTCTGCCTACTCTATCACCCATTGGTACAATGGATTAAGCCATAGTTGATAATCTTTTCACTTTTCAGCTAAATAAAAAGGAGAATATAGGGAAGATTTATACTAGGATGAGGCATAATTTTAAAATGTTATTAATAGGATCATTTTATTCTCCAAAAATAAAGACTAATAAATTTATAGTTCTCTAAAGAAAATTAAATTTTATGAGCCCAGGCATGCTGACACCAACAGGAGAAAAAAGAACAAAATTCTAAAAATAATGGCTACATATAAGAAAGAAAGAAATTTCCTTCTTAATTTCTTTCTTTTTCTAAATTTTTTATTGAAGGATAATTGCTTTACAGAATTTTGTGGTTTTCTGACATACATTAACAAGAATCAGTCATCAGTTCAGTTCAGATCAGTCACTCAGTCGTGTCTGACTCTTTGCAACCCCATGAATCACAGCACGCCAGGCCTCCCTGTCCATAACCAACTCCCGGAGTTCACTCAGACTCATGTCCATCGAGTCAGTGATGCCATCCAGCCATCTCATCCTCTGGCGTCCCCTTCTCCTCCTGCCCCCAATCCCTCCCAGCATCAGAATTTTTACCAATGAGTCAACTCTTCACATGAGGTGGCCAAAATACTGGAGTTTCAGCTTCAGCATCATTCCCTCCAAAAAAATCCCAGGGCTCATCTCCTTCAGAATGGACTGGTTGGATCTCCTTGCAGTCCAAGGGACTCTCAAGAGTCTTCTTCAACACTACAGTTCAAAAGCATCAATTCTTTGGTGCTCAGATTTCTTCACAGTGCAACTCTCACATCCATACATGACCAGAGGAAAAACCATAGCCTTGACTAGACAGATCTTTGTTGGCAAGGTAATGTCTCTGCTTTTGAATATGCTATCTAGGTTGGTCATAACTTGCCTTCCAAGGAGTAAGCGTCTTTTAATTTCATGGCTGCCATCACAATCTGCAGTGATTTTGGAGCCCAAAGAAATAAAGTCTGACACTGTTTCCAATGTTTCCCCATCTATTTCCCATGAAGTAATGGGACCAGATGCCATGATCTTAGTTTTCTGAATGTTGAGCTTTAAGCCAACTTTTTCACTCTACACTTTCACTTTCATCAAGAGGCTTTTGAGTTCCTCTTCACTTTCTGCCATAAGGGTGGTGTCATCTGCATATCTGAGGTTATTGATGTTTCTCCTGGCAATCTTGAAGAAGCTTGTACTTCTTCGAGCCCAGCGTTTCTCATGATGTACTCTGATTATAAGTTAAATAAGCAGGGTGACAATATACAGCCTTGACATACTCCTCTTCCTATTGGGAACCAGTCTGTTGTTCCATGTCCAGTTCTAACTGTTGCTTCCTGACCTGCATACAGGTTTCTCAAGAGGCAGGTCAGGTGTTCTAGTATTCCCATTTCTTTCAGAATTTTCCACAGTTTATTGTGATCCACACAGTCAAAGGCTTTGCCATAGTCAATAAAGCAGAAATCAATGTTTTTCTGGAACTCTCTTGCTTTCTCAATGATCCAGCAGATGTTGGCAATTTGATCACCGGTTCCTCTGCCTTTTCTAAAACCCGCTTGAACATCTGGAAGTTCATGGTTCACATAGTGCTGAAGCCTGGCTTGGAGAATTTTGAGCATTACTTTACTAGCCTGTGAGATGAGTGCAATGTGTGGTAGTTTGAGCATTCTTTGGCATTGCCTTTCTTTGGGATTGGAATGAAAACTGACCCTTTCTAGTCCTGTGGCCAGTCCTGAGTTTTCCAAATTTGCTGGCATATTGAGTGCAGCACTTTCACAGCATCATCTTTCAGGATTTGAAATAGCTCAACTGGAATTCCATCACCTCCACTAGCTTTGTTCGTAGTGATGCTTCCTAAGGCCCACTTGACTTCACATTCCAGGATGTCTGGCTCTAGGTGAGTAATCACACTATCGTGATTATCTGTGTCGTGAAGATCTTTTTTGTACAGTTTTGTGTATTCTGGCCACATCTTCTTAATATCTTCTGCTTCTGTTAGGTGCATATCATTTCTGTGCTTTATTGAGACCATCTTTGCATGAAATGTTCCCTTGGTATTTCTAATTTTCTTGAAGAAATCTCTAGTCTTTCTCATCCTGTTGTTTTACTCTATTTCTTTGCATTGATTACTGAGGAAGGCTTTCTTTTCTCTTCTTGCTATTCTTTGGAACTCTGCATTCAGATGCTTATATCTTTCCTTTTCTCCTTTGCTTGTTGCTTCTCTTCTTTTCACAGCTATTTGTAAGGCTTCCCAGACAGCCATTTTGCTTTTTTGCATTTCTTTTCCATGGGGATGGTCTTGATCCCTGTCTCCTGTACAATGTCACAAACCTCCATCCATAGTTCATCAGACACTCTCTCTATCAGATCTAGTCCCTTAAATCTATTTCTCACTTCCACTGTATAATCATAAGGGATTTGATTTAGATCATACCTGAATGGTCTAGTGGTTTTCCCTACTTTGTTCAATTTAATTCTGAATTTGGCAATAAGGAGTTCATGGTCTGAGCCACAGTCAGTTGCCAGTCTTGTTTTTGCTGACTGTGTAGAGCTTGTCCATCTTTGGCTGCAAAGAATATAATCAATCTGATTTCAGTGTTGACCATCTGGTGATGTCCATGTGTAGAGTCTTCTCTTGTGTTGTTGGAAGAGGGTATTTGCTATGACCAGTGCATTTTCTTAGAAAACTCTATTAGTCTTTGCCCTGCTTCATTCTGTATTCCAAGGCCAAATTTGCCTGTTACTCCAAGTGTTTCTTGACTTCCTACTTTTGCATTTTAGTCCTCTATAATGAAAAGAACATCTTTTTGGGGTGTTAGTTTTAAAAGGTCTTAGAAGTCTTCATACCACCATTCAACTTCAGCTTCTTCAGCATTACTGGTTGGGGCATAGACTTGGATTGCTGTGATATCGAATGGTTTGCATCAGAAACGAACAGAGATCATTCTGTCATTTTTGAGATTGCATCCAAGTACTGCATTTCAGACTCTTTTGTTGACTATGATGGCTACTCCATTTCTTCTAGGGGATTTCTGCCCGCAGTAGTAGACATAATGGTCATCTGAGTTAAATTCACCCATTCTAGTCCATTTTAGTTCTCTGATTCCTAGAATGTCGATGTTCACTCTTGCCATCTCCTGTTTGACCACTTCCAATTTGCCTTGATTCATGGACCTAACATTCCAGGTTCCTATGCAATATTGCTCTTCACAGCATCCGACCTTGTTTCTATCACCAGTCACATCCACAACTGGGTATTCTTTTTGCTTTGGCTCCATCCCTTCATTCTTTCTGGAGTTATTTCTCCACTGATCTCCAGTAGCATATTGGTCACCTACTGACCTGCGGAGTTCCTCTTTCAGTATCCTATCATTTTGCCTTTTCATACTGTTCATGGAGTTCTCAAGGCAAGAATACTGAAGTGGTTTGCCATTCCCTTCCCCAGTGGACCACATTATGTCAGACCTCTCCACCATGCCCGCCCATCTTGGGTGGCGCCACGGGGCATGGCTTAGTTTCATTGATTTAGACAATGCTGCGGTCCTAGTGTGATTAGATTGACTAGTGTTTTGTGACTATGGTTTCAGTGTGTCTGCCCTCTGATGCCCTCTTGCAACACAAACCATCTTACTTGGGTTTCTCTCACCTTGCACGTGGGGTATCAAGACTGCTCCAGCAAAGCGCAGCCACTGCTCCTTACCATGGACGAGGGGTATCTCCTCACCGCCGCCCCTCCTGACCTTGAACGTGAATAGCTCCTTTAGGCCCTCCTGTGCCCGCGCAGCCACCACTCCTTTGATATGCAGCTGCTCCTCCCAGCCGCTGCCCCTGGCCTCAGGTGGGGGTATCTCCTCTGGACTGCTCCTGCGCTGTTGCAGCCTGGCACTCTTGGCCGCTGCCCCTGACCTTGGACGCTTCGTAGCTCCTCTCAGCTGCCTCCCCTGACCTCGGACGCTGGGTAGCTCCTCTCGGCCGTGCTCTGTGAGCCGTCGTAGCCACCCAGAATCAGTCATAGGTACACCCAAGTCCCCTCCCTCCCAAACCTCCATCCCATCTGCCTTCCCATCCCACCCTTCAGCCTGTCGCAGAGCCCCAGTTTGAGTTCCCCGAGTCATACAGCAAATTTCCATTGGCTATCTATTTTATATATGGTACTGTAAATTTCCATGTTACTCTCTCCATACATCCCCCCTTCTCCCTGCTCCCCTCTCTCCATATCCATAGGTCTGGTCTCTATGTCTCTTCCTCCTTAATTTCTTTCTAAATATTTAAAGGTAATAAAAAGATTAATCCATGATCCTAAGAACTTCTCAAAGCTAAATCTATGGAATTTTTTATTGTGAGAAAACACATATAAGGACAAATCCAGATGTACTTTGGTATCTGTTCAAACATCTTTGTGTAGAAAAGAAAGAAATGAATACCTTGTTTTCCTTACCACATGCTCAAAAAGTATGCATTTTCATTACATGCCCCAATCAGAGTGAAGATAAGATCAGTCACTGAACCAAAAGAACACTTCTAGAAACATCCACTTGAAGTTCAAAGAGAAATCAATAATTATTGACTGAGCCCAAAATTAGGGACTTCAACTGAAAATCACCCAGGGCAGACACTCTGGTTATTCTGTTGCCAAGTCATATCTGACTCTTCATGACCTCATGGACTGCAGCATGCCAGCCTTCCCTGTTCCTTACCATCTCTCGGGATTTTCCCAAGTTCATGTCCATTGAATCAGTGTTGCCATCCAACCATCTCATCCTCTGTTGCCCTCTTCTCCTTCTACTGATATAGTAACAATATGCCAGTCTGTAGCACTACTTTCTCCCAAAAGTAGACCCAAAGGCAGGACTTTCCCATCATGAGGAGCATGACTGTATTTGGAATAATGCCTGGATAAAGATTCCTATACATGTAACGAGTCTAAAATAGACTTTCCAGGTTTTCAAGAGGTTGAACTAGTTCCCCATATGATACAATCTATGAAAATGCAAATGCCAAAAAGAAATGAAGAGAAAATATTTCCAGAACAGAGAACTTAATTTCATGATAGCTTTCCACATAACTACATTATTTTAATAAACTTCCACTCAAAGTGTACTTTGGACATTATCATCTTTATTCTAGGTACTAGAGTTTTCCCTAAATAAGAGGGAAATTTCTAACCAATTAATCCTGGTTACCAAGAATGAAAAGAACATTCAACAGATCATAATTGATTTCATTACTTATGGAGAAAACATCATTGCTTACATTTCACCTACTGTCAAAGCATTATAACACACTTCTATAAAGCCTGAAGAGAAGTGTGTGTAGATATTTGTAAAAAGCAACATTAGAAGTGCTGGCTTCCCTCTTCTTTTCCTAACACATTTTCAGAGATGACCTCTAGCATCTAGACAGTCTCTGATGGGTCAGGAGAACATTTCAGTATCGCTAAGACTGTTTAGAAATTGGGATGCATTTGCTGTAAGCTTAGAGATGATGATCTTAAATAAAGAATTACTTACTTTATTTCCTAAATTCCTCTGACTCCCACTGATGTGATTTCATTTTGAAAACAATTCATCTTAAAGTTGCAGGAGAACAGTTTTTGTAAAATTTTCTGAAGCCGAGGGCAACCTTTACATAACATACTATGAAAAAGATCTGCAGCATAGGGCTATGCTTGTCAGTGTGTATGTGGTGCATATCTATGAATTGAGATCTCCAACTGACAGCTGTATTAAAATGTGAATCTGTATCTTTTCTATATGGAATCACAGAATATTGACACCATTTAGTTTAAACAAACAATCCACTGTCAGCATTTTTTTTTAAATTATTTACATGTGTAAATGCCTTGATAGACAGGGACTGACAAAATTTCAGTCAAGATGGCAGAGTAGAAGGGTGTGCACTCATCTCCTGCAAGAGCACCAAAATTACCACTAGCTGTTGAACTCTGATTGACAGGGGGATACTGGAAACCACCAAAAAAATATACCCCACGTCCAAAGACAAAGAAGAAGCTGCACCAAGATGGTAGGAGGGGCGCAATCACAATAAAATCAAATCCCATACCAGTTGGGTGGGTGACCCACAAATTGGAGAACAATAATACCAAAGAATTTTCCCACTGTGTGAAGGTTCTGAACCCCACATCAGGCTTCCCAGCCTGGGAATCCAACAAAGGGACTGGTAATTCCCAGGGAATCTGACCTTGAAGACCAGCAGGACTTCATTATATCCACAGGACTAGGAGAACCAGAGACTCCAGTCTTGGAGGACACAAGCTAACCTTTGTGCACACAAAGACCCAGAGGAAAGGAGTAGTGATCCCACAGGAGACTGAACCAAAACTACCTGCTACTGTTGGGTCGTTTCCTGAGGAGACATGAGTCAGCAGGGGCTTACCACAGGGACAGGGGCACTGGCATCAGCAGCCCGGGAAGGTCTCCCGTGGCATAAGCCCTCTTGGAAGTGGCCATTAACCCTACCAAAGACCCAAGGATTGGGTCGCTTCTGACCAAACAACTAACAAGGAGGGTGCACAACCCCACCCACCAGCAGATAACTGGATTAAAGCTTTACTGAGCAAGGTTCTGCCCACCAGAGCAAGGCCTAGTTTTTCCCCCTACCAATCCCTCCCATCAGGAAGCTTACACAAGTCTCTTAGCCTCATCCATCAGAGGGCAGACAGAAGAAGCAAAAAGAATTACAGTTCCACAGTGGCTAAAACAAGAACCACATTATAGAAAGTCAACCAGGATGAAAAAGTAGACAGTTATGTCCCAGATGAAGGGACAAGATCAAACCCCAGAAAAACAACTAAATGAAGTGGAGATAGGAAACCTTCCAGAAAAAGAATTCAGAATAATGATACGGAAGATGATTCAGGATCTCAGGAAAAGAATGGAGGCAAAGATTGAAAAGATGCAAGAAGTGTTTACCAAAGACCTAAAAAACTAAAGAAGAAACAAGCAGAGATGAATAATATAAGAGAAGGAATCAATAGCAGAATAACTGAGACAGAAGAACAGATAAATGACCTAGAGGACAGAATGGTGGAAATCACTGCCACAGAACAGAATATAGAAAAAGAATGAAAAGAAATGAAGCCAGCCTAAGAGACCTCTGACACAACATTAAGCACACCAACATTCACAATATAGGGGTTCCAGAATGAGAAGAGAGAGAGAAAGGACCTGAAAATAATATTTGAAGGGATAATAGCTGAAAACTCCTCTAATATGAAAAATGAAATAGTCAACGAAATTTGGGAAGCACACAGAGTCCCAGGTGGGATAAACCCAAGGAGGAACACACTGAGACACACAATAAACAAACTGACAAAAATTAAAGACAAAAATAAAATATTAAAAGCAATAAGGCAAAAAATGACAAATTACATATAAGTGAACTCCCATCAGAAGACATTAAGAAGAGGTGGCAAGAATACACAGAACTGTACAAAAAAAAGATCTTTATGACCCAGGTAATCACAATGGTGTGATCATTCACCTAGAGCCAGACATCCTGGAATGCGAAGTCAAGGGGGCGATAGGAAGCATATGAATAAAGCTAGTGGAGGAGATGGAACTCCAGTCGAGCTATTTCAAACACTAAAAGATGATACGATGAAAGTGCTGCACTCAATATGCCAGCAAATTTGGAAAACTCAGCAGTGGCCACAGGACTGGAAAAGGTCAGTTTTCATTCCAATCCCAAAGAAAAGCAATGCCAAAGAATTCTCAGACTATCGCACAACTGCACTCATCTCACATGCTAGTAAAATAATGCTCAAAATTCTCCAAGCCAGGCTTCAACAATACGTAAACTGTGAACTTCCAGATGTTCAAGCTGGTTTTACAAAAGGTAGAGGAACCAGAGATCAAATTGCCAACATTTGCTGGATCATTGACAAAGCATTAGAGTTTCAGAAATACACCTATTTCTGCTTTATTGACTATGCCAAAGCTTTTTACGGTGTGGATCACAATAAACTGTGGAAAATTCTGAAAGAAATGGAAATACCAGACCACCTGACCTGCCTCTTGAGAAATCTGTATGCAGGTCAGGAAGCAACAGTTAGAACTGGAGATGGAACAACAAACTGGTTCCAAATAGAAAAAGGAGTACGTCAAGGCTGTATATTGTCACCTTACTTATTTAATTTATATGCAAAGTTCTCATTTACATGAGAAACGCTGGGCTGGATGCAGCACAGGCTGGAATTAAGATTGCCGGGAGAAATATCAATTACCTCAGAAATGCAGATGACCCCCACCCTTATGGCAGAAAGTGAAGAACTAAAGAGCCTCTTGATGAAAGTGAAAGAGGAGAGTGAAAAGGTTGGTTGGCTTAAAGCTCAACATTCAGAAAACGAAGATCATGGCATCCAGTCCCATTACTTCATGGCAAATAGATGGGGAAACAGTGGAAACAGTGTCAGACTTTACCTTTTTGGGCTCCAAAATCACTGCAGATGGTGACCACAGCCATGAAATTAAAAGATGCCGGCTCCGTGGAAGAAAAGCTATGACCAATCTAGACAGCATATTAAAAAGCAGAGACATTACTTTGCCTACAAAAGTTCTGTCTAGTCAAAGTCTATGTTTTTTTTTTTTTTCCCAGTAGTCATATATGGATGTGAGAGTTGGACTATAAAGAAAGCTGAAAAATACCATTGGTAGCTTGATAGGGATTTGATTGAATCTATAAATTGCTTTGGGTAGTATATTCATTTTCACTATATTGATTCTTCTGATTCATGAACATGGTATATCTCTCCATCTATTACTGTCCTCTTTGATTTATTTCACCAGTGTTTTATAGTTTTCTATATATAGGTCTGGAGAAGGCAATGGCACCCCACTCCAGTACTGTTGCCCGGAAAATCCCATGGATGGAGGAGCCTGGTAGGCTGCAGTCCATGGGGTCGCTAAGAGTCAGACATGACTGAGCGACTTCACTTTCACTTTCCACTTTCATGCATTGGAGAAGGAAATGGCAACCCAGTGTTCTTGCCTGGAGAATCCCATGGACAGAGAAGCCTGGTAGGCTGCAGTTGATGGGGTCGCACAGAGTCAGACATGACTGAAGCAACTTAGTAGTAGTATATATAGGTCTTTAGTTTCTTTAGGTAGATATATTCCTCAGTATTTTATTCTTTTCGTTGCAATGGTGAATGGAATTGTTTCCTTAATTTCTCTTTCTATTTTCTCATTATTAGTGTATAGGAATTTCTGTGTGTTGATTTTATATCCTGAAACTTATGGAGACAGTGTGGAGATTCCTTAAAAAACTGGAAATAGGACTGCCTTATGACCCAGCAATCCCACTGCTGGGCATACACACTGAGGAAACCAGAATTGAAAGAGACACGTGTACCCCCAATGTTCATCACAGCACTGTTTATAATATCCAGGACATGGAAGCAACCTAGATTTCTATCAGCACATGAATGGATAAGAAAGCTGTGATACATATACACAATGGAGTATTACTCAGCCATTCAAAAGAATACACTTGAATCAATTCTAATGAGGTGGATGAAACTGGAGCCTATTATACACAGTGAAGTAAGCCAGAAAGAAAAACACCAATACAGTATACTAACGCATATATATGGAATTTAGAAAGATGGTAATGATAACCCTGTATGCGAGCCAGCAAAAGAGATACAGATGTATAGGACAGTCTTTTGGACTCTGTGGGAGAGGGAGAGGGTGGGATAATTTGGGAGAATTGCCAGTCCTGCCCCGGTTGGATCCAGGGATTCCCTCAGGATGACGGTGTTGGCGATTAAGAGATAGCAAAGGCTGAGAGATTTATTAGATGCTCAATAATAACTGGTTTACACAGGAAATCAATAAAGTTCGTGACACCAAACTTGCTCTGACCATGGAGGCTGCAGGCGCCCTCTCGAATAGCGGAAGGTGCCCCACCTTAGGCACCTTCTCGAGTGGGTCTTAGAAGCCCAGGCAAATAAGTGGTCGCAGAGGACCCCCGCGCTCCAAATTATTTTGGCATGAAGGAAGAACAGAAGAGAAAAGGAGGTCAAGGAAACAAGAAAGAATGACACGGGGAGACCAAGCTTCAGTGAGCAAGGCCCGTAGCTTTATTTTCAACAGGGGCTTTTATACCATAAGTTGTACATAGAGGATAATAGGGGATGTGAAATCATGCAAAGTCAGCAGTCTTTGATCCTTATCGAAACCAGGGTTTCTTTCCTGCAAATTTATCGTATACAAATGATTTAGGTGATTTACATCATCTTCTGGCCAGAAGGCCTATTAACATTTTATGACTCTTGACAAAGGTTTGTCAATCCATAAGACTTATTTTCTCTAAAAGTAATTATTTTAAGGTTTGGCACCATCCTCCGAAGGTGTTAAATAAAGTTGCATTCCTATAGGGCAGAGGTGCAGTGGGTTTACAACAAAGGAAAGAATTTATTACCTTAAGGGTCTAAAGTTGCTAACACCAAGGCCACTACTTATCTTTTCTACATACCAACTATATTAATTAATACACATTCAAGGATACAATACATGGGATGTGGAAACCTGGCCACAAGCATTGGCTCATCAATGAAATCTTCTACTAGTTTTATTCTGACAGTTTCTAACTCTCTGAGAGGCTCTAAGCTATTTGAATATCTTAAGCTTCCTCTGCCTCTCGAGGCTGAGAGACTGTAAACAATAGTATGCATAACTGTAGGAGTCCAGGTAAACTTGTCAGGCTAGTTAGAGAGCTATCTGAGGGGTTTGGATTTAAACACTCCTAATGCCCAGGAACTTACTAACTGGAGCTGTAAGTTAACTCTTTTTAGAGAAAGTGAGATGGTGGTGGAGGACAGCCCCCGTAAAGTCAGAGGTGAGAGCACACAGCAATAAAGTAGGCAGACTCTGGTTTTTGGGGTAGATGCTCGAGAATATCCAGGGGGACTCCTGAGGCCTGATCCCGCCTTTGCGTGTGCCGAGCCTCCTTCCTCATGACCTTTGCCACGGGCGGAGCTCCTCATGCCGGCTCCCAGCAGAGAATGGCATTGAAACATGTATAATATCATATATGAAATGAATCGCCAGTCCAGGTTCTATGCATGATACTGGATGCTTGGGGCTGGTGCACTGAGATTACCCAGAGGGATGGTATGGGGAGGGAGGAGGGAGGGGGGTTCAGGATGGGGAACACCTGTATACTTGTGGCAGATTCATGTTGATGTATGGCAAAACCAATACAATATTGAAAGTAATTAACCTCCAATTAAAATAAATAAATTTATATTAAAAAATAATAAAGAAAGCTGAGCACCAAAGAATTGATGCTTTTGAATTGTGGTGTTGGAGAAGACTCTTGAGAGTCCTTTGGACTGCAAGGAGATCCAACCAGTCCATCCTAAAGGAGATCAGTCCTGAGTGTTCATTGGAAGGTCTGATGTTGAAGCTGAAACTCCAGTATTTCGGCCACCTGATGCAAAAAACTGACTCATTTGAAAAGACCCTGATGCAGGAAAAGATTGAAGGTGGAGGAGAAGGGGACAACAGAGGATGAGATATTTGGATGGCATCACCAACTCAGTAGACATGAGTTTGGGCAAGCTCTGGGAGTTGGTGATGGACAGGGAGGCCTGATGTTCTGCAGTCCATGGGGTCATGAACGGTCGGACATGATTGAGCGACTGAACTGAGCTGATCTGAACTCCCATTAGTCTATCAGCTGATTTCTCAACAGAAATTCTACAAGAAAATGGCCTGATATATTTAAAGTAATGAAAGGGAAGAAAGCAAAACCAAGAATACTCCACCCAGCAAGACTCTTGTTTAAGATTTGATGGAGAAATCAAAAGCTATCCAGACAAGCAAAAGTTCAGAGAATTCAGCACCACCAAACCAGCTTCACAATAAATGCTAAAGGAACTTCTGTAGGCAGGAAATTCAAGAGAAAGAAAAGACTTACACAAAATAAACCCAAAGCAAGAAAATGGTAATAGGATCACATATGTGGATAACTACATTAAATATAAATGGATTAAATGCACCAAAAAAGACAGAGACTGGCTGAGCAGATGAGAACATGTTGCATGGATGCATTTCCACTTATCATGTTACTCTGCTTGATCCCCCCAAATTGTATGTGATTATTGTATATTATTAAGTTAATCATGTTCCCTTTATGACTTGCAATTTTAATTATCTTTTTTTTGGGGGGGGGGGGTCTGGCTATTGATTTATTTGATAAACATCTTTTATTATTGTGATTATGTAACCATTACTCACATAATACCATTGTATCATGATTGGTCAACAGAAAAATAATAGAAATCTGTATCATCAAAACTGCTATTTAAAAAACCCGTAATCATTTTTTAAAATCCAGATGCATATCAGAATTATCTTGGAATGTTTTGAAAAATATAAATAACCAGGTATTGCTTTTTTTCCTCCAGAACTCCAGATGTTTCTAATAAGCAGCCATGTTTAAAAACAATTGGACCATATGGTGATCTTTTAATTTTACCTAGCTTGTTTCACTATTTCTATTTCATATTCAGTACTCCCATTCCATTTATTTGTTTTCCAATTTCTCCATCTTTTTTTATTGATGTTCTTTCTCAAACCCTTATCAAGCATAGTAGAAAATTTTGTGTATACATATATATAAATAATATGTATAATATATGTATTTTAGAAAACTGAACAATTCTTGCCTAACTAAAAAATTTATGACATTTTGATTCCACTTGTTTGACTTAGTATGAATAGAATGCTAGATGTCTAATTAAAAAAAAAATAGACATGCAACAAGTAACAGAGGTTTACTGTATAGCACAGGGAACTATAGTTAATATCTTACAATAAGCTTTAATGGAAAATAATTTCAAAAATAATATATATGTATAACTGAATCACCTTGCTGTGCACCTGAAACATTGTAAGTCAACAATGTTTTAATAAATAAATATATATATATATATTAAAAAGTTAAAAATAAACACTTCAAAAAAAGAAAGAGGTCCAACAGTCTAACACCACAGTACTAACAATGACATCCTTCTTGTGTGGGTGTCAGGTGTTGGGAAATTACCTTACATGATTTTTCCCAATCACTTGCTCTCAGATGCTCTTGGATGGTCTTTTGCAAATTTTTTTCAGCCCAGCAAGTTGATATCACTACTTCCTTGTTTCCAAGTTTAATAATGGAATCTCTCTTTCTCCCTCTCATTTAGACACAATTTCTTTATTTGGGAAAAAAAATAACTTTCTAACTATCTATTTAACAATGGGCCACATCACAATAACCTTTGCACATGATGACTTTAATTGGGGGCACTTTTTTCATGCAGTATAATTAAGGGTTTATTTGAAATATCTTATGTTATAAACTGAGATAAACTTGGAAAACTACAGAAAAAAAAAAAAAAAGAAGAAGAAGAAGAAAGACAGGGACTGTTTGTCTCAATGCTGGGGACCACAACTTAATAACCAGTAGATGATCAGTAAATGCTTGATGAGTGAAAAGGCCCCCTCTTCTTACCTGTTAGAACCTGAGGCCAAGAGAAGTGGCTAGCACAGCTCTTCCAAAGCTCTGTTCCAGCAGAACCAGAATATCTAACATCTCCACCTACGTTCCAATTCCCTGCCCGATCAGATCAGATCAGATCAGGTCAGTCACTCAGTCGTGTCCGACTCTTTGCGACCCCATGAATCACAGCACACCAGGCCTCCCTGTCCCTCACCAACACCCGGGGTTTACCCAGACTCCGTCCATCGAGACAGTGATGCCATCCAGCCATCTCATCCTCTGTCATCCCCTTCTCCTCTTGCCCCCAATTCCTCCCAGCATCAGAGTCTTTTCCAATGAGTCAACTCTTCGCATGAGGTGGCCAAAGTACGGGAGGTTCGGCTTTAGCATCATTTCTTCCGAAGAAATCCCAGGGCTGATCTCCTTCAGAATGGACTGGTTGGATCTCCTTGCAGTCCAAGGGACTCTCAAGACTCTTCTCCAACACCACAGTTCAAAAGCATCAATTCTTTGGCGCTCAGCCTTCTTCACAGTCCAATTCTCACATCCATACCTGACCAGAGGAAAAACCATAGCCTTGACTAGATGAAACTTCGTTGGCAAAGTAATGTCTCTGCTTTTGAATATGCTATCTAGGTTGGTCATAACTTGCCTTCCAAGGAGTAAGCGTCTTTTAATTTCATGGCTGCCATCATAATCTGCAGTGATTTTGGAGCCCCGAAAAATAAAGTCTGACACTGTTTCCCCATCTATTTGCCATGAAGTGATGGGACCAGATGCCATGATCTTCGTTTTCTGAATGTTGAGCTTTAAGCCAACTTTTTCACTCTCGACTTTCACCTTCATCAAGAGGCTTTTGAGTTCCTCTTCACTTTCTGCCATAAGGGTGGTGTCATCTGCATATCTGAGGTTATTGATATTTCTCCTGGCAATCTTGATTCCAGCTTGTGTTTCTTCCAGTCCAGCGTTTCTCATGATGCACTCTGCATATAAGTTAAATAAGCAGGGTGACAATATACAGCCTTGACGTACTCCTTTTCCTATTTGGAACCAGTCTGTTGTTCCATGTCCAGTTCTAACTGTTGCTTCCTAACCTGCATACAAATTTCTCAAGAGGAAGATCAGGTGGTCTGGTATTCCCATCTCTTTCAGAATTTTCCACAGTTTATTGTGATCCACACAGTCAAAGGTTTTGGCATAGTCAATAAAGCAGAAATAGATGTTTTTCTGGAACTCTCTTGCTTTTTCCATGATCCAGCGGATGTTGGCAATTTGATCTCTGGTTCCTCTGCCTTTTCTAAAACCAGCTTGAACATCAGGAAGTTCACAGTTCACATATTGCTGAAGCCTGTCCAACAATAGTTTTTAAATGTCTACTTATGTTTAAAAATGGCTGAATTCCTCATTATTTCTTAATTTCCTTTAGTTTATAAGGCAAAACTGCTGCTGCTGCTAAGTCACTTCAGTCGTGTCCGACTCTGTGTGACCCCATAGACAGCAGCCCATCAGGCTCCGCCATCCCTGCGATTCTCCAGGCAAGAACACTGGAGTAGGTTGCTATTTCCTTCTCCAATGCATGAAAGTGAAAAGTGAAAGTGAAGTCGCTCAGTCATGTCCGACTCTTAGCGACCTCATGGACTGCAGCCTTCCAGGCTCCTTTGTCCATGGGATTTTCCAGGCAAGAGTACTGGAGTGGGGTGCCATTGCCTTTTCCAAAGACAAAACTATTAGGCACCAAATATTTCACCCACATAAGCACCACGATTTGCCTTCAATGCTCAACTAAACCCTAGGGAAATGTATTACATGTCTGATGGTTTCATTTCCTTGATTGACAGACACAGAATTTGGAAGCTTAGATAGTCTGGTTCTAGGAACCAGAGCTTCCAAAGTATAAATACATGTGGTTTTCTCTTCATGTGATCACAAACCAGCAATCAAGTCCACCATAAATAATCTATTGTAAATTTTACTTTGACAATAAACTATAGGAAAGAGTTCAACTGAATATATCACTGAAGGAGTAAATAATTGATGGCCCTGAAGCATTTTGTGCAAAGCAGGCCTATAATCTTTGCAGTATAATACTTATTTGGGCTTCTATTTTCCTGAAAGAATGAGATTCTGCTAAGAGATAGAGGAAGGGGAGGAAGACAAGCACCAGTGTGCTGACTGCTCTAAGATTAGAGACTTTGAAGATTTAAACTTGATCCCAAATCCTTGAATAATAAATAAATCAGCATTTGGAGAAGCCTACAGGTCTTAAACATGAAAAACCTGGTTAACTGTGGTCATGAGCACCCAGAGGCTGAAATAACAGAGGCTCCCAACTTGATGCCCATAGTTTTTACGTTAACTGACAAAGTGGAGCAACTTCACAGCCATAATAGTATGGACTTCTCCAAATACTTCCTCACTACAGCTTCATAATAAAATGAGATCTGTATGGGCCTTTGTAGTTAACCATTCTGTGCTTGGCTCACTACCTGGACCAAACAATATGTTTTGAATACATCTACACAAGATGCTTCCCTGAATAGTTTGCATTAATCCTCACAAGAGTCTTGTGAAACAGGAAGGGCATGTGAAATTACTCCCATTTCACAAGAAAGGAAGTTCCCAGATAGCATTTCCTCGTCATCAGTAAGGTTCACTAGTCACTGACCATGAGCTAAGTGTTGTGAGTATATCAATAAGCTTATTTCTAACACAGTCAAAAAGTGTATTAATAGAATCCCCATTTAGAGATAAGAAAACAGACACAAAGAAATTAAGTAACCAGCACATAAGAATTATATTAATATAACTATAACCTACTATTACCATTTGTAACTAGCACCAGGACTGAACCCAGGCAGCTGACTTCAGGCAGAGTCACACTTTTAAATCAAGACAGACCACATCCTGCCTTGAGATTTGCCTGTCCAATAGGATCCATCTGCTTTGGCCTTGGTCACATGGTGAGTTGATGGCCAGGCCAAGGCTACTCCTATCCTCCCTCCAGTCCACATACCTGCCTCAACAAGTCCTGTCAATCATCGCCTACAAAAATAAAGCTGCCCTGGACCTCAGCACAAGTCCAACCAACTGAACAAAGGAGCATGTACACTGATGAAATAACGCTTCATAGAAACCCAGGTCAGGAGGCTACCTTTAGAAGCAAAACAAGTCAAAGGCCTCAAGGTGGAAGAAAAAACCACTGAGAAACCTCCAGAGACACTCATATTGAGAAACTTACTACTGAAGATCCATGTGCTATGTACTACAAAGGGTCTTACATGTCACCAAGTGTCCACTGTAAAACTATAAAGTTAGTTTCTTTGAAAAAGATGCTTACATTTTACCAATTTGATATTTTAATGAATTTTTATTACTATTTTTATGTAAACCTCAATGCATGGGCATATGTCAGAGCTCTGTGATTCCAGAAATGGATGGGAAAAGAAAGAAACATACAGCCTGTCTCTTGCAGATTCATTGTAAGAAGGTCCTATCTAGACAACAGCCTAACTTAACACTGTATGACACAGCCAGCTTTTAGAAACTAGTCAACAACATTAAAACATGTTTGCATCTAACATAGGATATTTTATATGCCACATAACAAACGGGTTTCTAAGTCATTCTGCAAAGTGAACATTTATCTTTACACACACACTAAAATTGGAATAAAAACTTATATGCCCCCATATTCAGATCAGTAAAGTTTTTTGTAGAAAATAGATCAATATGCACAGTGATTATCTTCTAAGTATCTCATCCATTGTCAAATATCAAATGTAATCAGGAACTAAATGCATTAATAAGACATACTTACTGAGAAACTTGGTGTCTGACTTACCTATTGGATTTCTATCGAAGAACAGCTTTGGCGCTCTGAAAATGGACTCCAACATTTTGTTGTGCAAAGTTTGTGAAGAATTAACAAGGACGTAGAATATCAACAAAGATCTTATGATGCCATAAAGGATGATACCTATGGTTAGAACTGAAATAAAGTAGCATCACTCAGCAAAAGATCTCTGTCTTTCCTTCAATTATGTGAAAGCATGGCAGACAGCTTACAAAAATGTTATGCGCTTTATTCTATAAATATAATTTATATATAAATTCACCTATAGACTATAGAATAAATATATAATGGATTCTATTTGAGTTTAATACATTCACTAGGTATATTTACAAAGAAGAATATAAAAATAAGTATGGTTCTCTTATTAAATAGAAACAACATGAGAAAAAAATCAGGTGTAAAATACAAACTCAGATTTTCCTAATCCAATTACAAGTACTAATAAAACCTCAGAAGAAAGAAAATGATAAAAACTAGTATCTTCCTTTTGCCATATTTCAAATCTCATTATTTACAACATGTCCCATAATCTAAAACTGAGAAATGTTTTGATACCACCATGAATTAAAAGGGAATAAGAGAGATGACTTACCATTTCCTTATAAATGGTAAATGTATATGGAAATTTACTTCCATGTAAAGTAACTATTTCCATGCCCAAGCAGCTTTAAAGAGTATACAAAGACCATATTAAGTTGCAAGCAGACAATCTCTTCAATAATTGAATTACAAGAAAACATGTGGGAGGAGGAGCCAAAATGGCAGAGGAGTAGGACGGGGAGAACACTTTCTCCCCCACAAATTCATCAAAAGAGCATTTAAACATCGAGTAAATTCCACAAAACAACTTCTGAATGCCAGCAGAGGACATCAGGCACCCAGAAAAGCAACCTAACTCTTCGGAAGGAGGTAGAAAATAATATAAAAGACAAAAACAGAGATAAAAGAGGGAGGGACAGAGTTCCATCCCGGGAAGGGAGTCTCAAAAAGAGAGAAGTTTCCAAACACCAGGAAACCTTCTCACTGCCGAAACTGTGCCAAGCTTTGGAAGCACAGAGGGCAACATAATAGGGAGAAAAGATAAATAAACAATTAAAACTCGCAGATTGCGAGCCCTACGGTAACTCCCCCAGCGGAGAAGCAGCGCAGACGCCTGCACACGCCAGTAGCAAGTGGGGGCTGAGCAGGGAGGCGCAGCGTGGGCTGCATTGCTTAGAGTAAGAATCTGGCCTGAATACCCTGAGCGCTATCTGAGCGAAATAATTTGGGCTAGCAAACCATACTGTGGGATATCTACCACGCGAAAAGCCAGCCCTAACCTAAGACACCGCCAGGCCCGCGCACGGAACAAAGGACTGAACAGAGATAGCCGGCTGCAGACCTTCCCCCTCTGGTGACAGGCTGCCAGAGCCGGAAGGGGGCAATTGTAGCCCCAGAGAGACATTATCTGTAAAACTGTAAGCAGGCTTCTTTGCTAACTAAAACTTCTTGGGGGTCTGGACGGTCAACATCTGCCTGAGAAGGTGCGCCGGTTTTACACCCAGATAACCGAGTGGCGGGGAGGCGATAAGTCGCAGCATTGGCGCTCGCCAAACACCTCATCACCTGAGCTGCTCGGACCTGGGAAGAGCACAAAACGCAGGCCCAACTGAGTCTGTGCCTCTGAGGACTACCCGAGTGCCTGAACCTGAGCGGCTTGGACCTGAGAGGTGCATGCAGCCCAGGGCCAGCCTTGGATTGTTCCCGGTGGAACAACCTAGAGCCCGAGCAGTGTGGACAGGGAGGCTACACACGCCGTGAGTGGGGGCAGACCCAGTGTGGTTGAGGCACTGCGAGTGCACGCCAGTGTTGTTTGTTTGCAGCATCCCTCCCTCCCTCCCCACAGCGCGACTGAATAAGTGAGCTTTAAAAAAAAAAAAAAAGTGTCCTCCACCTTCCCTTTTGTGTCAGGGCGGAAACCAGACACTGAAGAGACCAGCAATCAGAAGAAGCTATAACAGAGGGAAACGCCTTGGAAGCTACAGGCAATAGATTAAAACCCCATGGTTACTACGGACTACATAGGAAGGGGCCTATAGATCTTGAGAAATATAAGTCAGACCAAGGAACTAGCCAAAAATGAACTGAACCCACAATACTCACAACAAGACCAGAGAAAGTCCTAGATATATTTTTACTATTTTTACGATCATTCTTTCTTTCTTTTCTTTTTTTAAATTTTTTTAAATTTTAAGTCCTCTATTGTTCCTTCAATTTTCACTTTTATAACCTATTACTTTGCAAAAAAAAAAAAAAACCCCTATTTTTTTCTTCTTCAGCAAACTTCATATATATATATTTTATAATTTTTTGACCTTGTTTTGTTTTTTTTGTTTGTTTTCTTCTTTTCTTTAACATTGTATTTTTGAAATTTCAAACTCTACTCCAGATTTTTAATTTTAGCTTTTTGGTATATGTTATCAATTTTGTACCTATAGTTTTTTTTTTATAATTTCTGTGACTTTTTTTTTTCTTTCCTCTATTTCTTTCTCTTCTTCTTTTATATAACATTGTATACCTGAAATTCCAAACTCTACTCTAGATTTTTAATTTATGCTTTATGGTATTTGATATCAATTTTGTACCTGTATTTTCTTTATAATTTTTGCGACATTGTTTTTGTTTGTTTGTTTGTTTTCTCTCTTCATTTTTCTTCTTCCTTTTTTTTAACATTGTATTTTTGAAATTCCAAACTCTACTCTAGATTTTTAATTTTTGCTTTTTGGTATTAGTTATCAATTTTGTACCTGTATTTTCTTTATAATTTTCACGACCTTGTTTGTTTTTCTTTGTTCGTTTTTTCTCTCTTTCTTTTCCTTTTTCTTTTCTTTAATATCGTATTTTTGAAATTCCAAAATCTACTTTAGGTTTTTAATTTTTGCTTTTATGTATTTGTTACCAATTTTGTACCTTTAAGAACCCAATCTTCAGGACCCATTTTTCACTAGGGAGCGAGATTACTGGCTTGACTGCTCTATCTCCCTTTGGACTCTCCTTTTTCTCCACCAGGTCGCCTGTGTCTCCTCCCTAACCCCTCTCCACTCTACCCAACTCTGTGAATTTCTGTGTGTTCCAGACGGTGGAGAACACTTAGGGAACTGATTACTGGCTGGATCTGCCTCCCCCCTTTTTATTCCCCCCTTTTATCCTTCAGGCCACCTCTGTCTCCTTCCTCCTTCTTCTCTTCTATGTATAACTCCGTGAACATCTCTGAGTGGTCCAGTTGTGGAGTGCACATAAGTAAGTGACTACTGGCTAGCCCACTCTCTCCACTATTGAGTCCACCTCATCTCATTTGGGTCACCTCTAACTCCCTCCTCCCTCTTCTCTTCTCCATGTAACGCTGTGAAGCTCTCTGAGTGACCCTCACAGTAGAGAAACTTTTCATCTTTAATGTAGATGTTTTATCAATGGTGCTGTATAGAAGGAGAAGTTTTGAAACTACTGTAAAAATAAGACCAATAACTGGAAGCAGGAAGCTTAAGTCCAAACCCTGACTCCAGGGAACTCCTGACTCCAAGGGACATTATTTGACAGGAGCTCATCAAACGCCTCCATACTGACACTGAAACCAAGCACCATACAAGGGCCAACAAGTTCCAGGGCAAGACACACCAAGCAAATTCTCCAGCAACAAAGGAACACAGCCCTGAGCTTCAAGATACAGGCTGCCCAAAGACACCCCAAAACCATAGACATCTCATAACACATTACTGGACATTTCATTACACTCCAGAGAGAAGAAATACAGCTCCACCCACCAGAACACGACACAAGCTTCCCTAACCAGGAAACCTTGACAAGCCACCTGTACAAACCCACACACAGTGAGGAAAAGCCACAATAAAGAGAACTCCACAAACTGCCAGAATACAGAAAGGACACCCCAAACTCAGCAGTTTAAACAAGATGAAGAGACAGAGGAATACCCAGCAGATAAAGGAACAGGATAAATGCCCACCAAACCAAACAAAAGAGGAAGAGATAGGGAATCTATCTGATAAAGAATTCCAAATAATGATAGTGAAATTGATCCAAAATCTTGAAATTAAAATGGAATCACAGATAAATAGCCTGGAGACAAGGATTGAGAAGATGCAAGAAAGGTTTAACAAGGACCTAGAAGAAATAAAAAAGAGTCAATATACAATGAATAATGCAATAAATGAAATTAAAAACACTCTGGAGGCAACAATTAGTAGAATAACAGAGGCAGAAGATAGGATTAGTGAACTAGAAGATAGAATGGTAGAAATAAATGAATCAGAGAGGATAAAAGAAAAACGAATTAAAAGAAATGAGGACAATCTCAGAGACCTCCAAGACAATATTAAATGCTACAACATTCGAATCATAGGGGTCCCAGAAGAAGAAGACAAAAAGAAAGACCATGAGAAAATACTTCAGGAGATAATAGTGGAAAACTTCCCTAAAATGGGGAAGGAAATAATCACCCAAGTCCAAGAAACCCAGAGAGTCCCAAACAGGATAAACCCAAGACTAAACACCCCAAGACACATATTAATCAAATTAACAAAGATCAAACACAAAGAACAAATATTAAAAGCAGCAAGGGAAAAACAACAAATAACACACAAGGGAATTCCCATAAGGATAACAGTTGATCTTTCAATAGGAACTCTTCAAGCCAGGAGGGAATGGCAAGACATACTTAAAATGATGAAAGAAAATAAACCACAGCCCAGATTATTGTACCCAGCAAGGATCTCATTCAAGTATGAAGGAGAAATCAAAAGCTTTTCAGACAAGCAAAAGCTGAGAGAATTCTGCACCACCAAACTAGCTCTCCAACAAATACTAAAGGATATTCTCTAGACAGGAAACACAAAAAAGGTGTATAAATTCGAACCCAAAACAATAAAGTAAATGGCAACGGGATCATACTTATCAGTAATTACCTTAAACGTAAATGGGTTGAATGCCCCAACCAAAAGACAAAGACTGGATGAATGGATACAAAAACAAGACCCCTACATATATTGTCTACAAGAGACCCACCTCAAAACAGGGGACACATACAGACTGAAAGTGAAGGGCTGGAAAAAGATGTTCCATGCAAATAGGGACCAAAAAAAAGCAGGAGTAGCAATACTCATATCAGATAAAATAGACTTTAAAACAAAGGCTGTGAAAAGAGACAAAGAAGGTCACTACATAATGATCAAAGGATCAATCCAAGAAGAAGATATAACAATTATAAATATATATGCACCCAACACGGGAGCACCGCAGTATGTAAGACAAATGCTAACAAGTATGAAAGGAGAAATTAACAATAACACAATAATAGTGGGAGACTTTAATACCCCACTCACACCTATGGATATATCAACTAAACAGAAAATTAACCAGGAAACACAAACTTTAAATGATACAATAGACCAGTTAGGCCTAATTGATATCTATAGGACATTTCATCCCAAAACAATGAATTTCACCTTTTTCTCAAGCACACATGGAACCTTCTCCAGGATAGATCACATCCTGGGCCATAAAGCTAGCCTTGGTAAATTCAAAAAAATAGAAATCGTTCCAAGCATCTTTTCTGACCACAATGCAGTAAGATTAGACCTCAATTACAGGAGAAAAACTATTAAAAATTCCAACATATGGAGGCTGAACAACATGCTGCTAAATAACCAACAAATCACAGAAGAAATCAAGAAAGAAATCAAAATTTGCATAGAAACGAATGAAAATGAAAACACAACAACCCAAAACCTGTGGGACACAGTAAAAGCAGTCCTAAGGGGAAAGTTCATAGCAATACAGGCACACCTCAAGAAACAAGAAAAAAGTCAAATAAATAACCTAACTCTACACCTAAAGCAACTAGAAAAGGAAGAAATGAAGAACCCCAGGGTTAGTAGAAGGAAAGAAATCTTAAAAATTAGAGCAGAAATAAATGCAAAAGAAACAAAAGAGACCATAGCAAAAATCAACAAAACCAAAAGCTGGTTCTTTGAAAGGATAAATAAAATTGACAAACCATTAGCCAGACTCATCAAGAAACAAAGGGAGAAAAATCAAATCAATAAAATTAGAAATGAAACCGGAGAGATCACAACAGACAACACAGAAATACAAAGGATCATAAGAGACTACTATCAACAATTCTATGCCAATAAAATGGACAACGTGGAAGAAATGGACAAATTCTTAGAAAAGTACAACTTTCCAAAACTCGACCAGGAAGAAATAGAAAATCTTAACAGACCCATCACAAGCACGGAAATTGAAACTGTAATCAAAAATCTTCCAGCAAACAAAAGCCCAGGTCCAGACGGCTTCACAGCTGAATTCTACCAAAATTTAGAGAAGAGCTAACACCTATCCTGCTCAAACTCTTCCAGAAAATTGCAGAGGAAGGGAAACTTCCAAACTCATTCTATGAGGCCACCATCACCCTAATACCAAAACCTGACAAAGATCCCACACAAAAAAGAAAACTACAGGCCAATATCACTGATGAACATAGATGCAAAAATCCTTAAGAAAATTCTAGCAATCAGAATCCAACAACACATTAAAAAGATCATACACCATGACCAAGTGGGCTTTATCCCAGGGATGCAAGGATTCTTCAATATCTGCAAATCAATCAATGTAATACACCACATTAACAAATTGAAAAATAAAAACCATATGATTATCTCAATAGATGCAGAGAAAGCCTTTGACAAAATTCAACATCCATTTATGATAAAAACTCTCCAGAAAGCAGGAATAGAAGGAACATACCTCAACATAATAAAGGCTATATATGACAAACCCACAGCAAACATTATCCTCAATGGTGAAAAATTGAATGCATTTCCTCTAAAGACAGGAACAAGACAAAGGTGCCCACTTTCACCATTACTATTCAACATAGTTCTGGAAGTTTTGGCCACAGCAATCAGAGCAGAAAAAGAAATAAAAGGAATCCAAATTGGAAAAGAAGAAGTAAAACTCTCACTGTTTGCAGATGACATGACCCTCTACATAGAAAACCCTAAAGACTCCACCAGAAAATTACTAGAACTAATCAATGACTATAGTACAGTTTCAGGGTATAAAATCAACACACAGAAATCCCTTGCATCCCTATACACTAATAATGAGAAAACAGAAAGAGAAATTAAGGAAACAATTCCATTCACCATTGCAACGGAAAGAATAAAATACTTAGAAATATATCTACCTAAAGAAACTAAAGACCTATACATAGAAAACTATAAAACACTAGTGAAAGAAATCAAAGAGGACACTAATAGATGGAGAAATATAACATGTTCATGGATTGGAAGAATCAATATAGTGAAAATGAGTATACTACCCAAAGCAATTTATAGATTCAATGCAATCCCTATCAAGCTACCAACAGTATTCTTCACAGAGCTAGAACAAATAATTTCACAATTTGTATGGAAATACAGAAAACCTCGAATAGCCAAAGCGATCTTGAGAAAGAAGAATGGAACTGGAGGAATCAACCTACCTGACTTCAGGCTCTACTACAAAGCCACAGTCATCAAGACAGTATGGTACTGGCACAAAGACACACATATAGATCAATGGAACAAAATAGAAAGCCCAGAGATAAATCCACGCACATATGGACACCTTATCTTTGACAAAGGAGGCAAGAATATACAATGGATTAAAGACAATCTCTTTAACAAGTGGTGCCGGGAAATCTGGTCAACCACTTGTAAAAGAATGAATCTAGAACACTTTCTAACACCATACACAAAAATAAACTCAAAATGGATTAAAGATCTCAATGTAAGACCAGAAACTATAAAACTCCTAGAGGAGAACATAGGCAAAACACTCTCTGACACACATCACAGCAGGATCCTCTATGACCCACCTCCCAGAATATTGGAAATTAAAGCAAAAATAAACAAATGGGACCTAATTAACCTTAAAAGCTTCTGCACATCAAAGGAAACTATTAGCAAGGTGAAAAGACAGCCTTCAGAATGGGAGAAAATAATAGCAAATGAAGCAACTGACAAACAACTAATCTCAAAAATATACAAGCAACTCCTACAGCTCAACTCCAGAAAAATTAATGACCCAATCAAAAAATGGGCCAAAGAACTAAATAGACATTTCTCCAAAGAAGACACACAGATGGCTAACAAACACATGAAAAGATGCTCAACATCACTCAGTATCAGAGAAATACAAATCAAAACCACAATGAGGTACCATCTCACACCAGTCAGAATGGCTGCAATCCAAAAGTCTACAAATAATAAATGCTGGAGAGGGTGTGGAGAAAAGGGAACCCTCTTACACTGTTGGTGGGAATGCAAACTAGTACAGCCACTATGGAGAACAGTGTGGAGATTCCTTAAAAAACTGGAAATAGAGCTGCCTTATGATCCAGCAATCCCACTGCTGGGCATACACACTGAGGAAACCAGAAGGGAAAGACACACGTGTACCCCAATATTCATCGCAGCACTGTTTATAATAGCCAGGACATGGAAGCAACCTAGATGTCCATCAGCAGATGAATGGATAAGAAAGCTGTGGTACATATACACAATGGAGTATTACTCAGCCATTAAAAAGAATACATTTGAATCAGGTCTAATGAGGTGGATGAAACTGGAGCCTATTATACAGAGTGAAGTAAGCCAGAAAGAAAAACACCAATACAGTATACTAACGCATATATATGGAATTTAGAAAGATGGTAACAATAACCCTGTGTACGAGACAGCAAAAGAGACACTGATGTATAGAACAGTCTTATGGACTCTGTGGGAGAGGGAGAGGGTGGGAAGATTTGGGAGAGTGACATTGAAACATGTAAAATATCATGTATGAAACGAGTTGCCAGTCCAGGTTCGATGCACGATACTGGATGCTTGGGGCTAGTGCACTGGGACGACCCAGAGGGATGGTATGGGGAGGGAGGAGGGAAGAGGGTTCAGGATGGGGAACACATGTATACCTGTGGCAGATTCATTTTGATATTTGGCAAAACTAATACAATTATGTAAAGTTTAAAAATAAAATTAAATTAAAAAGAAAACATGTACTATATTTTACCATGAGATAATTAATCAAAATGAGCAAGTAATCTCTCACTGTTTTATTTATTTATTTATTTTTTTCTCTGAGACCATTCAGGTGCCTCCGAGGACGCCCAGATCTTTACGCTGTACTTCTGGATGCATCACGCTATACTTTCTTTTTTTAACACAAAGCATGGGGGTGGTTCTAAAATGGCAGAGGACTGGGACAAGGAGACCACTTTCTCCCCCACAAATTCATCAAAAGATCATTTGAATGCTGAGCTAATTTCACAAAACAACTTCTGAATGCTGGCGGAGGACATCAGCCACCCAGAAAGGCAGCCCATTGTCTTCAAAAGGAGGTAGGACAAAATATAAAAGACAAAAAGAGAGACAAAAGAGGTAGAGAACAGAGATCCGTCCTGGGGAGGGAGTTGTAAAAGAGGAGAAGTTTCCAAACACCAGGAAAACACTCTCACCAGCAGGTAGGTGGGCAGTTTTGGAATCTCAGAGGGCAACATAACTGGGAGGGAAATAAATAAGTAAATAAAACCCACAGATTATGTGCCTAACCACAACTCCCAGCAGAGAAGTAGCCCAGATGCTCGCATCTGCCACCAGCAAGCGGGGGCTGAACAGGAAGGCACGGGCTGCATTGCTTAGGGTAAGGACCAGGCCTGAATGCCCTAAGGACAATCTCAGGGAGCTAACATGAGACAGCAACCCAAACTGTGGGATAGCCAGAGAGAAAAAAAGAAAGAGCGAGAGAGAACTTTCCCTTGAAAAGCTCTAACCTAAGGCACTGCCAGGCCTACTCACAGAACAAAGGACTGAGTGAATACCAGAGGAGAGCTAGCCTGCTGCGGACCGGCCCATCCCCCATGAGAGGCAGAGAGGCAGGCGGGTGACAGCCAGAGCTGGAAAGGGGCAATCTCGGCCCCAGAGATGGCATCCTCCACCAAACTGCAAGCAGGCTCCCAGTTGCTAACCAAATGTTCCTGGGAAACTGGACGGTTGACATCCAACAGGAGGGTCACAGCCAGAAATCAGCTCCCCAGAGGAGACACACAGCACACGTGGGACGCTGCTCCCACTACTCTCCCAAGAAACCAAGTGGCTGGGACCAGGGAGGCGATGAGACACACTGCACACTTGGGGAGTGTGCTCCCCAAGCGCCTCGTCACCTGAGCTGCTCGGACCTGGGAAGGGCACAAAACACAGGCCCAACCAAGTATGTGCCTTTGTGGAGTACCTGAGAACCTGAACCTGAGCAGCTTAGACCTGGGAAGTGCACGCAACCCAGGACCCGCTTGGACAGTTCCCCTGCAGAGCCTGAGCAGTGTAGACAGGGAAAGCACAGTCTCCATGAGTGGGGGCAAACCCAGTGTGGTCCAGACAATGCGAGCACTCCCCACACACACCAGTGATATTTGTTTGCAGTGTTCCTCCCTCCCCACAGCACAACTGAACAAGTGAGCCTAAATAAGTGACCACCTTCGCCACCTTGTGTCAGGGCAGAAATTAGACACCGAAGAGACTCGCAAACAAAAGCCACCAAAATAAACAGAGGGAACAGCTTTGGAAGTGACAGGTGCAACAGATTAAAACCGTGTAGTTAGCACTGACTACATTGGAAGGGGCCTATAGACCTTGAGAGGAAGTATAAGCTAGAACAAGGGATTATCTGAAACTGAAATGACCCATCCATCACTGCCTGCAATAGCTCCAGAGAAATTCCTAGATATATTTTATTATCATTTTTTAATTTTTTTAATTCTAACTACTTTATTACTCCATTAATTTTCATTTTTATAACCCACTATTATCTTGATGAAAGTGAAAGTGGAGAGTGAAAAAGTTGGCTTAAAGATCAACGTTGAGAAGACAAAAATCATGGCATCTGGTCCCATCAGTTCATGGGAAATAGATGGGGAAACAGTGGAAACAGTGTCAGACTTTATTTTGGGGGCTCAAAAATCACTGCAGATGGTGACTTCAGCCATGAAATTAAAAGATGCTTACTCCTTGGAAGGAAAGTTATGACCAACCTAGATAGCATATTCAAAAACAGAGACATTACCTTGCCAACAAAGGTTCTTCTAGTCAAGGCTATGGTTTTTCCTGTGGTCATGTATGGATGTGAGAGTTGGACTGTGAAGAAGGCTGAGTGCCGAAGAATTGATGCTTTTGAACTGTGGTGTTGGAGAAGACTCTTGAGAGTCCCTTGGACTGCAAGGAGATCCAACCAGTCCATTCTGAAGGAGATCAGCCCTGGGATTTCTTTGGAAGGAATGATGCTAAAGCTGAACCTCCAGTACTTTGGCCACCTCATGTGAAGAGTTGACTCACTGGAAAAGACTCTGATGCTGGGGGGGATTGGGGGCAGGAGGAGAAGGGGACGACAGAGGATGAGATGGCTGGATGGCATCACTGACTCGATGGATATGAGTCTGGGTGAACTCCGGGAGTTGGTGATGGACAGGGAGGCCTGGCGTGCTGTGATTCATGGGGTCGCAAAGAGTCGGACACGACTGAGTGACTGGACTGAACTGAACTATCTAGCAAAAAAGAACCTATTTTTAAAGCAAATTTCATATATACTTTTTATAATTTTTGTGATTTTTTTTAATATTGTATTTTTGAGAGGTTATCCTCTACTCTTGATTTTCAATCTTTTCTTTTGGGTATTTGTTATCAATTTTGTACCTTTAAGAATCCAATCTTCAGTATCCATTTTTACTTAGGAGTGTGATTACTGGCTTGATTGCCCTCTCCCTCTTTTGACTCTCCTTGTTCTCCCCCAGGTCACATCCATTTCCTCCCTCCCACCTCTTCTCTACTCAACTCTGTGAATCTCTTTGGGTATTCTGAGCTTTGGAGAACACTTAGGGAAATGATCACTGGCTAGATCTGTCTCTTGCCTTTTGACACCCCATGTTCTCTTCTTGGTCACCTCTATCTCCTTCCTCCCTCTCTCTTCTCTGTGTAACTCTGTGAAACTCTCTGGATGTTCCAGGCTGTGGACAGCACATAAGAATTTGATTACTGGCTAGATTTCTGTCTCCCCTTTTGATTCATCCTCTTCTCCTCCTGGTCACCTCTATCTCCTTCCTTCCTCTTCTCTTCTCCATGTAACTCTGTGAACCTCTCTGGGTGTCCCTCACTGTGGAGAATCTTTTCTCTTTTAACCTACATGTTTTAGCATTGGTGCTGTATGGATGGAGAAGTCTTCAGGCTAATGTAGAATAAGACTGAAAGCCAGAGACAGGAGGCTTAAATACAAAACCTGAGAACACCAGAAAACTCCTGACTCCAGGGAACATTAATGAACAAGAGCTCATCCAAAAGCCTTCATAACTACAATGAAACCAAGCTCCACCCAAGAGCCAACAAGTTCCAGAGCAAGACATACCAAGCTAATTCTCCAGCAACACAGGAACATAGCACTGAGCATTAAAATACAGGCTGCCCAAAGTCACACCAAACCCATAGACAACTCAAAACTCACTACAGGGCACTTCATTGCACTCCAGAGAGAAGAGATCCAGCTCCACCCACCAGAACACTGACGCAAGCTTCCCTAACCAGGAAACCTTGACAAGCCACTCCTCCAACCACACCCACAGGGAGGAACCTCCACAATAAAGAGGAAACACAAAGTTCCAGCATACAGAAAGGCCACTCCAAACACAGACATCTAAACTAGATGAAAAGGCAGAGAAATATTTAGCAAGTAAAGGAACATGATAAATGCACAACAAATGAAACAAAAGAGGAGGAGATAGGGAATCTACCTGAAAATGAATTCAGAATAATGATAGGAAAAATGATCCAAAATTTTGTGAACAAAACAGAGTTACATATATATAGTCTGGAGACAAGGATTGAGAAGATGTGCAAAATATTTAACAAGGACCGAGAAAAAATAAAAGAGAGTCAATCAATAATGAATAATGCAATAACTGAGATCAAAAGCACTCTGGATGGAGCTAACAGTAGAATAACTGAGGCAGAAGATAGGATAAGTGAGGTGGAAGATAGAATGGTGGAAATAAATGAAGCAGAGAGAAAAAAAGAAAAAAGAATTAAAAGAAATGAGGACAACCTCAGAGACCCATGGGACAATGTCACATGCCCCAACATTCAAATCATAGGAGTCCCAGAAGAAGAAGACAAAAAGAAAGGCCATGAGAAACTACTTGAGGAGATAATAGTTGAAAACTTCTCTAAAATGGAGAAGGAAATAGTCACCAAAGTCCAAGAAACCCAGAGAGTCCCAAACAGGGTAAACCTCAGGTGAAATATCCCAGACACATATTAATCAAATTAACCAATATCGAACAAAAAGAACAATTATTAAAAGCAGCAAGGGGAAAACAACAAATAACACACAAGGGGATTCTCATAAGGATAACAGCTGATCTTTCAATAGAAACTCTTCAGGCCAGAAGGGAATGGCAGGACATACTTAAAGCAATGAAAGAGAAAAACCTACAACCCAGATTACTATACCCATCAAGGATCTCATTCATATATGAAAGAGAAATCAAAAGCTTTACAGATAAGCAAAACCTGAGAGAATTCAGCACCACCAAACCAGCTATTCAACAAATGCTGCTGCTGCTGCTGCTAAGTCGCTTCAGTCGTGTCTGACTCTGTGCGACCCCATAGACGGCAACCCACCAGGCTCCCCCATCCCTGGGATTCTCCAGGCAAGAACACTGGAATGGATTGCCATTTCCTTCTCCAATGCATGAAAGTGAAAAGTGAAAGTGAAGTCACAGTCGTGTCCGACTCTTAGCGACCACATGGACTGCAGCCCACCAGGCTCCTCTGTCCATGGGATTTTCCAGGCAAGAGTACTGGAGTGGGGTGCCATTGCCTTCTCCTCAACAAATGCTAAAGGATCTTATTTAGACAGAAAACACAGAAAAGGTGTATAAATTCAAACCCCAAACAACAAAGTAAATGGCAATGGGATCATACTTATCAATAATTACCTTAAATGTAAATGGGTTGAATGCCCCAATCAAAAGACAAAGATGGGCCCAGCTCAGTTCAGTTCAGTTCAGTCACTCAGTCGTGTCCAACTCTTTGTGACCACATGCCAGGCCTCCCTGTCCATCACCAACTCCCGGAGTTCACTCAGACTCATGTCCATCGAGTCAGTGATGCCATCCAGCCATCTCATCCTCTGTCATCCCCTTCTCCTCCTGCCCCCAATCCCTCCCAGCATCAGAGTCTTTTCCAATGAGTCAACTCTTCGCATGAGGTGGCCAAAGTACTGGAGGTTCAGCTTTAGCATCATTCCTTCCAAAGAAATCCCAGGGCTGATCTCCTTCAGAATGGACTGGTTGGATCTCCTTGCAGTCCAAGGGACTCTCAAGAGTCTTCTCCAACACCGCAGTTCAAAAGCATCAATTCTTCGACACTCAGCCTTCTTCACAGTCCAAATCTCACTTCCATACATGACCACAGGAAAAACCATAGCCTTGACGAGACGGACCTTTGTTGGCAAAGTAATGTCTCAGCTTTTGAATATGCTATCTAGGTTGGTCATAACTTTCTTTCCAAGGAGTAAGCGTCTTTTAATTTCATGGCTGCAGTCACCATCTGCTGTGATTTTGGGGGCCCTCCAAAAATAAAGTCTGACACTGTTTCCACTGTTTCCCCATCTATTTCCCATGAAGTGATGGGACCGGATGCCATGATCTTCGTTTTCTGAATGTTGAGCTTTCAGCCAACTTTTTCACTCTCCACTTTCACTTTCATCAAGAGGCTTTTGAGTTCCTCTTCACTTTCTGCCATAAGGGTGGTGTCATCTGCATATCTGAGGTTATTGATATTTCCCCCGGCAATCTTGATTCAAGCTTGTGCTTCTTCCAGTCCAGCATTTCTCCTGATGTACTCTGATTATAAGTTAAATAAGCAGGGTGACAATATACAGCCTTGACGTACTCCTTTTCCTATTTGGAACCAGTGCATTGTTCCATGTCCAGTTCCAACTGTTGCTTCCTGACCTGCATACACATTTCTCAAGAGGCAGGTCAGGTGGTCTGGTATTCCCATCTCTTTCAGAATTTTCCACAGTTTATTGTGATCCACACAGTCAAAGGCTTTGCCATAGTCAATAAAGCAGAAATCAATGTTTTTCTGGAACTCTCTTGCTTTTTCAATGATCCAGCGGTTGTTGGCAATTTGATCTCTGGTTCCTCTGCCTTTTCTAAAACCAGCTTGAACATCAGCAAGTTTGCGGTTCACATATTGCTGAAGCCTGGCTTGGAGAATTTTGAGCATTACTTTGCTAGCGTGTGAGATGAGTGCAATTGTGTGGTAGTTTGAGCATTCTTTGGCATTGCCTTTCTTTGGAATTGGAATGAAAACTGACCTTTTCCAGTCCTGTAGCCACTGCTGAGTTTTCCAAATTGCTGGCATATTGAGTGCAGCACTTTCACAGCATCATCTTTCAGGATTTGAAATAGCTCAACCGGAATTCCATCACCTCCACTAGCTTTGTTCATAGTGATGCTTTCTAAGGCCTACTTGACTTCACATTCCAGGATGTCTGGCTCTAGGTGAGTGATCACATCTTCGTAATTATCTGTGTCATGAAGATCTTTTTTGTACAGTTCTTCTGTGTATTCTTGCCACCTCTTCTTAATATCTTCTGCTTCTGTAGGTCCATACCATTTCTGTCCTTTATCGAGCCCCTCTTTGCATGAAATGTTCCCTTGGTATCTCTAATTTTCTTGAAGAGATCTCTAGTCTTTTCCATTCTGTTGTTTTCCACTATTTCTTTGCATTGATCACTGAGGAAGGCTTTCTTATCTCTTCTTGCTATTCTTTGGAACTCTGCATTCAGATGTTTATGTCTTTCCTTTTCTCCTTTGCTTTTTGCTTCTCTTCTTTTCACAGCTATTTGTAAAGCCTCCCCAGACAGCCATTTTGCTTTTTTGCATTTCTTTTCCATGGGGATGGTCTGAATGGATACAAAAGCAAGACCTCTACATATGCTGTCTACAAGAGACCCACCTCAAAACAAGGGACACATACAGACTGAAAATGAAGGGCTGTAAAAATATATTTAATGCAAATGGAGACCACAAGAAAGCAGGAGTAGCAATACTCACATCAGATAAAATAGACTTTGAAATAAAGACTGTGAAAAGAGACAAAGAAGGACACTACATAATGATTAATGGATCAATCCAAGAGGAAGATATAACAATTATAAATATATATGCACCCAACATAGGAGCACCACAATATGTAAGGTCCTAACAAGTATGAAAAGGGAAATTAATAGCAACACAGTAATAGTGGGAGACTTTAATACACCTATGGATAGATCAACTAAACAGAAAATTAACAAGGAATCACAAACTTTAAATGATATAATGGACCAGTTAGACTTAATTGATATCTATAGGACATTTCATCCGAAAACAATGACTTTCACCTTCTTCTCAAGTGCACATGGACCCTTCTCCAGGATAGATCACATCCTGGGCCATAAATCTAGCCTTAGTAAATTAAACAAAAAAGAAAGAAAGAAAGAAATCATTCTAAGTATCTCTTCTGATCACAAGATTAGATATTTGCAGTAAGATTAGATATCAACTACAGGGGAAAAAAAGGACTATTAAAAATACAAACATAAGGAGGCTAAACAACAAGCTTCTGAATAACCAACAAATCAGAAGAAATCACAAAACAAATCAAACTATGCATAGAAACAAATGACAATGAAAGCACGACACCCCAAAACCTTTGGAACTCAGTAAAATCAGTGCTAAAGGGAAGATTCATAGCAATACAAGCTTACCTCAAGAAACAAGAGAAAAATCAAATAGATAATCTAACTCTACAACTGAAGCAACTAGAAAAGGAAGAAATAAAGAACCCTAGGTTTAGTAGAAGGAAAGAAATCATAAAAATTGGGGGAGAAATTAATCAAAAAGAAACAAAGGAGACTATGGCAAAAATCAACAAAGCTAAAAGCTGGTTCTTTGAGAAGATAAATAAAATAGACAAATCATTAGCCAGACTAGTCAAGAAAAGCAGGGCAAAGAATCAAATCAACTAAATTAGAAATGAAAATGGAGAAATGGGAAATCACAACAGACAAAAGAATCATAAGAGACTGCTATCACAACTATATGCCCCCAAAATGGACAACTTGGAAGAAATGGACAAACTCTTAGAAAAGTAAAACTTTCCAAAACTGAACCAGAAAGAAATAGAAAATCTTAACAGACACATCACAAGCATGGAAATCAAAACTGTAATCAGAAATATTCCAGCAAACAAAAGCCCAGGATGAGATGGCTTCACAGCTGAATTCTACCAAAATTTAGAGAAGAGTTAACATCTATCCTACTCAAACTCTTCCAGAAAATTGCAGAGGAAGGTAAACTCCCAAACTCATTCTATGAGGTCACCATCACCTTAATACCAAAACCAGACAAAGATGCCACAAAAAGAGAAAACTAAAGGCCAATATCACTGATAAACATAGATGCAAAAATCCTTAACAAAATTCTAGCAAACAAAATCCAACAACTTATTAAAAAAAAAAAAAATCATACCATCATGACCAGGTGGGCTTTATCCCAGGGATACAAGGATTCTTTAATATCCGCAAATCAATCAATGTGATACACCACATTAACAAATTGAAAAATAAAAGCCATATGATTATCTCAATAGATGTAGAGAAAGCCTTTGACAAAATTCAACATCCATTTATGATAAAAACTCTACGGAAAGCAGCCATAGAAGGAACATACCTCAACATAATAAAAGCTATATATGATAAACTCACAGCAAACATTATCTTCAATGGTGAAAACCTGACAGAATTTCCCCTAAAGGCAAAAACAAGACAGGGGTTCCCACTCTCACCACTACTATTAAACACAGTTTTGGAAGTTTTGGCCACAGCACTCAGAGAAGAAAAAGAAATGAAAGGAATCCAGATTGGAAAAGAAGTAAAACTCTCACTGTGTGCAGATGACATGTTCCTCTACATAGAAAACCATAAAGACACCACCAGAAAATTACAAGAGCTAATCAATGAACATAGTAAAGTTGAAGGATATAAAATTAACATACCTTGCATTCCTATACACTAACAATGAGAAAACAGAAAGAGAAATTAAAGAAACAATTCCATTCACTGTTGCAATGAAAAGAATAAAATACTTAGGAATAAATCTACCTAAAGAAACAAAAGACCTATATATAGAAAACTAAAAAAAAAACTCTGATGAAAGAAATCAAAGATGACACAAATAGAGGGGAAAATATACCATGTTAATGGATCAGAAGAATCAATATAGTGAAAATGAGTTTACTACCCAAAGCAATATATGGATTCAATGCAATCCCAATCAAGCTACCAATGGTATTTTTCAGAGAATTAGAACAAATAATTTTACAATTTGTATGGAAATACAAAAAACCTCGAATAGCCAAAACAATCTTGACAAAGAAGAATGCAACTGGAGGAATCAACCTACCTGACTTCAGACTATACTACAAAGCTACAGTCATCAAGACAGTATGGTATTGGCACAAAGACAGAAATATAGATCAATGGAACAAAATAGAAACCCAGAAACGAATCCACATACCTATGGACACCTTATCTTTGACAAAGGAGGCAAGAATATACAATGGAGAAAAGACAATCTCTTTAACAAGTTGTGCTGAGAAAACTGGTAAACCACTTGTAAAAGAATGAATTAGAATACTTTCTAACACCATACACAAAAATAAACTCAAAATGGATGAAAGATCTAAATGTAAGATGAGAAACTATAAAACTCCTAGAGGAAAACATAGGCAAAACACTCTCTGACATAAATCACAGCATGATCCTCTATGACCCACCTCCCAGAGTAATGGAAATAAAAGCAAAAATAAACAAATGGGACCTAATTAAACTTAAAAGCTTTTGCACAATGAAGGAAACTATTAGCAAGGTGAAAAGACAGCCTTCAGAATGGGTGAAAATAATAGCAAATAAAGCAACTGACAAAGAATTAATCTCAAAAATATAGAAACAGTTCCTGCAGTTCAATTCAAGAAAAATAAATGGCCCAATCAAAAAATGGGCCAAAGAACTAAACAGACATTTCTCCAAAGAAGACATACAGATGGCTAACAAACCTGTGGTGGATTCATTTCGATATATGGCAGAACCAATACAATATTGTAAAGTTTAAAAATAAAATAAAATTTTAAAAAAAGAAAAGATGCTCAACATCACTCATTATCAGGGACATGCAAATCAAAACCACAATGAGGTACCATCTCATTCCAGTCAAATGGCTGCTATCCAAAAGTTTACAAACAATAAATGCTGAAGAGGGTGTGAAGGAAAAGGAACCCTCTTATACTGTTAGTGGGAATGCAAACTAGTACAGCCACCATGGAGAATAGTATGGAGATTCCTTAAAAAGCTTCAAATAGAACTGCCATACAACCCAGCAATCCCACTGCTGTGCATACACACCGAAGAAACCAGAATTGAAAGAGACACATGTACCCCAATGTTCATTGCAGCAATGTTTACAATAGCTAGGACATGAAAGCAACCTGGATGTCCATTGGCAGACGAATGGATAAGAAAGCCGTGGCATATATACATAATGGAATATTACTCAGCTATTAAAAAGAATGCATTTGAATCAGTTCTAATAAGGTGGATGAAACTGGAGCCTGTTATACAGAGTGAAGTGAGTTGGAAAGAAAAGCAAATACAGAATATTAATGCATATATATGGAATTTAGAAAGATGGTAATGATGACCCTATATGTGAGACAGCAAAAGAGACACAGATGTATAGAACAGTGTTTTGCACTCTATGGGAGAAGGCAAGGGTGGGGTGATTTGAGAATAGCATTGAAACATATATATTATCATATGTGAAACATATCACCAGTCCAAGTTCAATGCATAAGACAGGGTGCTCAGTGCTGGTGCACTGGGATGACCCTGAGGGATGGGATGGGGAGGGAGTGGAGGGGGGTTCAGGATGGGGAACACATGTACACCCATGGCTGATTCATGTCAATGTATTGCAAAAACCACTACAATATTGTAAAGTAATTAGCCTCCAATTAAATTAATTTAAAAAAGAAACACAAAGCATTTGGAAATGAATACAATAACCTAAATTTAACTTTATTAATTACATAAATTAGTACCTGCTATGCATACAAAAATGAAAATAGCCCTCCTAACATCTCTTGAATTCACAATGCTAAAGAGAGTGGAGAAACCTCTGTAATATACATTCCATCAAATATTTTGTTTTCCTCTTTAGCTGATGTGTCATTGTTATTTCAGCTTTGAAAACTGTTCAAATTCCTGAATTCCATCAATGGGCATTTGCCCTAGCCTACTGGGCTTCCCTGGCAGTTCAGATGGTAAAGAATTTGCCTGCAGTGCATTGAGACCCTGGTTTGATCCCTGGGCCGGGAAGATCCCCTGGAGTAGGAAATCACAACCCACTCAGTATTCTTGCCTGAGAAACTCCATGGACAGACGAGTCTGGTGAGCCACAGGCAATGGGGTCACAAAGTCAGACACAACTGAGCGACTAACACACCATCTTATATGAATATATAATGTAAGTCCATCTTTCTTTAAGTTACCATAGTTCCTCAATTCAGAAGGTAAACAACTAATAGATTCACATTTCTCAGCAAGTGATCAACATAATAGACACCAAATTTCAATAAGTGGGTTCTAACAAACATAACACACTCTACCTTGGTAGAAAGCTTGTATGAAGGTTTCCTGTGGAAATATATAATATTTTAGGTGAGGATTTCCTTTAAAAAGTATATAATGCTACATATATTCTAAGCACTCCTGTGAAAACACAGAGAGCTGTGTTAATATTGGCCTGGCAAGCCAGATATTAATCACATAGTTGAGGACACAATAATATTGTGATCTCAAGGAAAGAAAGAGAAGGAATTCTAATTTCTAGACACTGTATTTCTCCCTGATTAACTTCTTTCTTAAGTAGTGAAGCCCAAGAGATGAGTGTGGTGAAGGGGAGTTTGCATACCTGCAAGGGAATAACACATTTACGTGGGACACTTGCTGCCAAAGGATTTCACTCAGGATCAATAAAAGCCATGGTTTATTCAGAAAGAATTGAAACAATCCAAACAACAGGGTAGGGATCCATTTCTAATCCCCTTGCCCATTCATGTAATGATGTAAGCTTTAGCTAAAGCAACCTATTAGAATAGACAATAGCACATATTTCCAGTGACTGATTTTCTCAATATGTAATTCTGGTTTAACTACCAAAATCCAGTACAGAGCAAATTAAGAGTCTTCATGCACCCACTTTCTTCTAGCAGATTTTTAAAATACTCATTCTAATTAATTCACAGAGTAAATGCAACTCAGACTCTTCATCTTTTAAGACATTACTGAATTACTCCTGGGAGCTCTAGTTGTTCACACAGGCTCCTAGTAAACACCTCAGACTCTTGTATAACAGACCAGATGATTTACCTGAGTGAACTGTTGAGTACCAGCCAGAATCAGGTATCTCAATTACCCTTCCTTTCCCATATTTCATGGCATATAGGGTACTCTGTCCATTTGCCCTAGAGAAAAGGGAAGACAAAGAAAAAGTATTACACTCTAGATAGAATTTAGGTAAATAACAGAAAAATTAACCTCGATTTAGAAGACGTGTTTTATGGTGGAAAATGGTTCCCAGCTCACTGGGCCCTGTGTCCGTCTACCTTATAAAAAGTCCATTTGAATCACAACTGTCAGCTCTAAGAATTTGAGGAAGCTGCTGAGGGTCAAATACGGGGATAGTCTCACTCCATCAGCCAGAAGTTTACTTCTTTTTCAGAGAAACTATGTGAGAGTCAGAAGAAGAGGCTGAACAAGCCCCAACTAACCCCCCTGCTGTGGGAAAGTGAGGCTTCATGTAGACTTCACAGCCCTTTGGGTCAGACCAGGAATCACTCACCAGTATGCAAGCCACCAATCCTGCAGGACATAGGTAACCTGGAGCAGGAAACAACAGTCACTCACACACTGACATCACTGAGCCTCACACCCCGCTCACTAGGTTGGGAGATGGAAAGGCTCCAGAACGTGGAGACGGTCCTTCCAGCTCAGGTTTGTGCCAAGCCCCACACCCCAGATGACCACAGGTCAGGGGAGGGCATGCTACATTTTAATATCTTTACAAGACATTCTTTTTCTTCCTAGAATCTTTCTGTTATATACAAACAAAACCTCACCTCAATAAGTAAGCCTCACTTATTTTCCTCACAGATTTCATTCAGTACAAACCAAAATGGACTGCAAAGCACAATAAAAACAGTATAAAAGTCAGGACTTTTCAAAGAAAAAAAAATTTGATAGAAACTGTGATGATCAAGTTTCTTTGTCAGCTTGGCCAGGCCAGTCTCTAGTGGTTCAACCAAACCCTCGTCTAGATGTCGCTATGAAGGTATTCAGTGGATATGATTCACATCATCCTCGGAACTGAAGTAGAGGAGATCACCCTCAACACTGTGGTGGCCTTGTCCAGTCAGTCAAAGGCCTGATGAACAAAACCTGAGGCTTCCTGGAGGAGGAAGAAATTTTGCTTCAAGACTGCAGAGTCAGCTCCTGCCTGAGGTTCCAGCCTGTAGGCCTGCCTTTCTGATTTCACATTGACCAGCTAGACTGCACAACCTCATGAGCCAAATCTCTGAAATAAATCTCTTAATGTATATATTAAACATGTTAATATTAATAAATTAAATAAATACAGTATAAAAATATGTAAATACCAAGAAGAGGGCACAAAACCAAAATAAATGTTCTTATTTACCTGAGCTCCAATGTTCACTAAAATAAGGTAAATGATGATAAACCAGTGCACACCAGCTGTGAAGTAATTCTCATAGGTCTTAAAACCAACTCTTCCAACCAAACGGCCCTCCAGTGGTAATGTAACCTGGATATTCTCAGTCTGGGAGGGAGAACAGCAGTGAAAACAAAATTTTAAGTAAGGAACCCTCAAATTTCAAAAGTTTACAATGCCCTCCACTGCAAAGCTGTGAGGAAACAGATACATCTCATATGCTCGTAGGAGTGCAGGATGGTCCATTTCCTACAGAAAAGGGTGGGCAAATGTCTAGCCAAACCACATATGCATTTACCCTTGGACTCAGCCATCCTACTTTCAGAAATCTATTAGAAAAAGAACATCATTTGCATGAAATTATTCACTGTTGGTGGCTTTGCTTAAAGTCAATCATGACTCAGCACAAGCACAACCACCTGATTCAAGTACAAATGCAGAAGCTTCTTCCAAAATAATACACAAAGTGATATGGCACTAACATATCCCTCTAAATGACTTGTATCACTTCCAATGATAGAAATGTAAACCATACTTGGTGTTCCAAATCCTAGACAAATACAGCAACATGAGTCCACACAGGAAGTTGAAATAATGTGAGTCTGGACAGCACAGGATGGCATATGACCCAAATCTATTTAATTCCTGAATTTCAGGGAGTGATTCCTGAGTGTAGAATGTGAGGGACTAATTTGAATATTTATCAGAATCATCCAGGTTCCTAGGTCTGGATATTGTGGGCTTGGATACCAAGAGAGAACCTGTGTATGTTTTTAAGAGAGAGCTACTGTTTTTCTTCATTTCTGTCTGTAGGACCTAGAATGCATTATAGAGTCACATGAGCCAAAGATGTACTCAACTCTATGCTGACCATTGGGCATTCAAGATGAATACAATGTGGCTCTAGGTCTCAAAGGGTAATAAAAAATAGGAAGACAAGAACTAACTCTAAAGTGTCTGGCCTACAACAAATGATCTAACAAAGGGGCAAAATATTACCATCAATCACCTGCAGAACATTCCAACATATAGGAAAAGTAGCTGATTTAATGTGGTCACAGAAAGACTCAGTCTAAAGAGATCTTCACATTAAACCTCTGGATGCATAAGGGAAGCTGGGAGCCACCAGAGTGAGTAGATGTAACTACGGTAAACTGATGGGTTTTCATATCAGCATGAGCCACAAACAGCTGGAAATTCATAGCAGTGCACCCCCTACTGAGCTCCATAAGATTCTTCATCCTACACCCAAAGGAGAACACCAAGCAGGCTTGCTCCCTTCATGCTCTTCTAATTCTACCAATTCCATGGAATTAGGCTTGTAATCTTAGGATCTACTTTGGGATAAACGAAGATGTCATGAGAGAATCAGACTGAAGGTCCACGAGGCCACCAAGAGCAGACAGACAAGGGCATGTTGCAGGATGAGAAACTCACATCTTGGTCCTCTGGAGCTGCATCTTTCAAAGAGGGTCTGGAAGACGGTTGAGACTGAACTGAAGACTCGGAGATCAGAGTGAGTGTTCCTGGACCTGGAGATGGTTCAGCCTTCTCTACCTTCTCCCAGAAAATAATATCTTCAAAATCTATCCCAGATTTTGAAAACTCAGCAAAAGTCCCCTTTTGCATAACTTTGCCCTAAAATAAAGAATTTGAGAGGAATTCATTTACATTTGATAATATTAATCCAATCTACATACTAATTAAGAAAAGTTAACTAGTCTCAAATTATTATTTTCCTAAGAAAATTATCTCTAGGTTTGGAATTCTGGTAAAAAAAAATCTAGATTCAGTTCAGTTCAGTCACTCAGTCACATCTGACTCTTTGTGACCTCATGGACTACAACATGCCAGGCCTCCCTGTCCATCACCAACTCCTGGAGCTTGCTCAAACTCATGTCTATCAAGTCAGTGATACCATCCAACCATCTCATCCTCTGTCATCCCCTTCTGCATTCAATCTTTCCCAGCATCAAGGTCTTTTCCAATGAGTCAGTTCTTCGCATCAGGTGGCCAAAGTATTGGGGTTTCAGCTTCAGCATCAGTCCTTCCAATGAATATTCAGGACTGGTTTCCTTCAGGATTGACTGGTTTGATCTCACTGCAGTCCAAGGGACTCTCAAGGTTCTTCTCCAACACCACAGTTCAAAAGCATCAATTCTTCAATGCTCAGCTTTCCTTATGGTCCAACTCTCATATCCATACATGACTACTGGAAAAATCATAGCTTTGACTAGTTGGACCTTTGTTGGCAAAGTAATGTCTCTGCTTTTTAATATGCTGTCTAGGTTGGTCATAGCTTTTCTTCCAAAGAGCAAAATGAGCATGGTATTCACTGTCAAACCCTACGCTAGGTGCTGGGGGATATGAAAGAAATGTATGTTCATGTTTTAAAAATGGAGGCCATTGACATAACTACCATGGGAACTCATGGATGCTAAAACTACTGATGTGGGTAGAAGTATCAGTACAGTGTTTTTGGACAACATGGAAATTGAGAGAAGCATCATGTTAAAATGCAAGTAAACAGTTAATTGGGGAAGATATTCCAGGAAAGAAACTTAAAAAAGGCTGACCCAGATGTGGCAACAAGCACATCTCCAGAGGTAATGCTCTCTCATCAAATCTTCACAGACCATTTTTACAGTATCATGTGCTCCACTGGGAGAAAGACATGTAGGAACCAGCCCTAAACAGAGTACCTATGAGCTTTATCTTCATGGTCTTTACCACTTCCCCACAAATGCAGGAAGTTCCCAGCTGAAAATTCAATATTCTACCTGCCATAGTATTTAAACAAAGAGGCCATGAGACTGAGGTGGCTCTAAATCCTTGACCTCCCATGCCAGCAAACCAACAGCTAAGAACCAATGCACTCAGATCTAACAAAAAAATTAAAAAATAAAAACATAAGAACAACCAGTCACAAGCAGTCAACCAGGTATCCTCTATTCAGGCAACTGTTTAAGCTACAGTCAATCTAATCATTTTCTTTGAACACATGTGACACATCATTGCGGTTTCCCTCCTTTTGTTGTTGTTCCGTTTCTCAGTCATGTCCAACTCTTTGTGACCCCATGGACTGCAGTACACCAGGCTTCCCTGTTCTTCATATCTCCCTGAGTTTGCTCAAACTCATGTTCATTGAGTCGGTGATGCCATCCAACCATCTAATCTTCATCCCTCTCTTACAAAATCCTATAAAATAATGTGCAAATATCTTCACTATATTCTGACCCCACGAAATATGGCTCAGCTCATTCACTCAATGTCAAACAAAATATAGAGAAAAATCACAGGATGCAAAACTAAACAGAGGAGAGCATCTCTGGTTAAGGCAGGTCAGATGGAAGAAGGTGCCCCAGGACCCTAGCTGGGACCTCTCTCACCCTGTCTCCTAAGGTGATCCATTGTGCGAAACTCAACGAAGCATTTGGGTACTGTCTATACTACAGAATTAGAAAACTATTCAGGGTATACTGTGCCTTGTTCCACTTGGGAAGCAAAATTCAAAGACTTTATTTAATGAAATTACCTTTTTCTACATAGTACCTATAAGACGCACAAGGAAACAAGTATTGGTCCAAGGATAGGAATTTCACTGAGCAGCCAAGCACAGACAACTCTGAGAGGTTGAGAGGGCAACCATTCCCTTTCTGCTGTTAGAGATGAACCAGACAAAGAGTAAGGATGGACCCCAATTCATCCAGGGGTGCTCACGAGTGGACAAATAGTTGTTCTAATAGCACTAAAATTGGGGGAAGTGTCCTCAAAAGAAGCAATAAGGGACCCTAAAAGATCTAGGGACAAACTAAATAGGTTACTCTGTCTCCCACTGATCCTGTGCTCATAATATTGTCATCATTGAGGTTTTACACACTAGTATCACCCTCTTCCAACATGAAATTAACTGTTATCAAATCTGAGAAACCTGAACTCCCCATTCCTGAAAGAGCAGTTAACAGTTGACGTGAGATATTGCTTCTAGAGAGGCAGAGGTTCTGCATTTAATAATCTTTCTTAGGACAGAAGTTCATTTGACAAATGAGGGATCTGACCAACTAGACAGCATATTAAAAAGCAGAGACATTACTTTGCCAACAAAGTTCCAACTAGTCAAAGCTATGGTTTTTCCAGTGGTCATGTATGGATGTGAGAACCAAAAAATTGATGGTTTTGAACTGTAGTGTTGGAGAACACTCTTGGACTGTAAGGAAATCAAACCACTCAATCCTAGAGGAGATCAGTCCTGAATATTTATTGAAAGGACTGATGCTGAAGCAGAAACTCCAATACTTTGGCCACCTAATGTGAAGAGCTGACTCATTTGAAAAGACCCTGATGCTGGAAAAGATTGAAGGCAGGATGAGAAGGGAATGACAGAGGATGAGAAGGTTGGACGGCATCACCGACTCAGTGACTTTGAGTAGACTCTGGGAGTTGGCAATGGACAGGGAGGTCTGGCATGCTGCAGTCCATGGGGTCGCAAAGAGTCAGACACAACTGAGCAACTGAACTGACTGACCAAGGGCCTGTGGAACAGGCAAGGATTAATGACGGAGGTGCTGAGGCTCAGAAACAAAGAAGCCAAGGTCTGAAGCAACAAACAACCAGTAAGCCTGAAATATTCTCACTAATCTCCACCCCATCCCCAGCCATGCTAGGAGTTGGGGTTGATTGGTAGCCCCCTAGAAAGTAAGTTCAAGCCTTAAACATGATGCCTGTGAACATGATCTTATTTGCATTCAGTGTCTTTGTAGATGTAATGAAGTTAAGATGAGGTCACACTGGAACAGGGTGACCTTAAATCCTATGTGACTGATATCCTTATGAGAAGAGACTCGGACACGGGGACAACGGCCATGTGACATCAGAGGCAGAGACCACAGTGCTGCAGCTGGAAGCCAAGGAACACAAGGAAGATCCATGAACACCACCAGCTGGAAGGAAGGATTCTCCCCTGGAGCCTTCAGAGACAGCATGGCCCTGCCGGCACCTGGATCTGGGATCTATAGCCTCCAGAACAGGAAAAAGATAAACTTCTGTTGTTTTGTCACCCAGTTTGCAGTGCTTTGTTACAGCAGCTCTAGAAACTGACACCCTATCCTGAGCCCACACTTCTGTCTCCTCAGCTTTACTAAGACTTCTAACTGCTTCTGCTGTCGCCCCTCCAGTGACCATCAGAGGAATCTCTTAACTCCAACATCAGGCCACATCGCTCTTCTGCTCTGGACCATCCAAGGCTTCCATCCCACTTCCAGGCTCGCTGCCCACTGCTCAGAGACCAGCTCCCTCCACGCCCCCCTGCTCACTGTCCTCAGACACACACACTGTCCCGCTGTTCCTCTAACCTGCCAGATCAGCTCCTTCCTTAGGACACCCTGCCTCAGACTCCCTCCCCCAGGTGTTGCATGGCCCCCACCTTCATGTCATCCAGACCCCATGAGGCACCAGCTCCTCAAGGAGACAGCCAGGATGTCACCCTCCTTGTCACATCCATCCCCATAAGAACAGGAGTCCCATGAAGGCAGGGCCTTGTCCTCCTGCTGCACAGGCTCCCACACATATTGGGCACATAGAGACCTGGGCAGGGAGACCTGCAGAGTGGGCATCTCTGACCCAGGTGCTTAGCTACCCAACCTTGCTTCTAGTGTTAATGGAAGATGCACTTTAGGCAAATTGTGCTTGACAATCATGTGGATACAAACAGGTCTCAGTAGCTCTAATTTCCAAGTAAAAAACTTTGACTTAAGTTATATAAGGGGAAAACACAAGTTATAAATAAAATAGCATCATTATCCTTAACAAATTTCAATAGAACAGTAATATTTCAGTAGTCCTGTGGTAGCACTCCTATATGCTTTAGTGTTTATGTGGCTTCAAGTTTAATAGTGACACTTTACAGGTCTTTGGATTGATCCTCAAAAACATGAATAGCATCAGCTCTGAGAAAAAGAGGGAGTTAAATTGAGGGAGAAGAGGACATTTACCATGAATCCAAGGACAGTGACCAGCTGGGAGGTCTGGCCTTCAACACACCTGAGTGCTAGCAATTTCACAGGCTTCTAGAAACTACTTACATCTTTCAGTATCAGAATCTGACTTGCATCCTTTAGGTACTGCAGCTGATGAGTCACTAAGATTGTGATCTTCTCCTTCAAGGCCTGACGAATACACCTACAAATGTAAAAGGTATAGAATGCAAATACACATTAATGGGGGTGCTCCAAACTGAAAACACATATTATGAAAACATAATGAGACAAAAACAACACAACAAAGGTCTATAGTTTAAATAAAAAACAAATAATACAAATTAAATACAAATATGTCAATGATCCTGAATAGGTCCTCAAATTTATCAGCAGCAAATGTGAACCCAGCTCTGCTAAAAAAAAATTCTAAAAAACAGTCCAGTGAAGGAGGCACTTGCTAAATATTTTCTGAAAACTCAGCTTAACAATAATTTACATTTCATAATGAAAAGTAATTAAGCAATACTGAGATTCCAAAACTTGACTGAACTTAATATTTTATCACTATGTGGGAAGGGGAAAAGAGGCATCTATGTTATATAAAAACGTGTGCATTTTCCTTAGACAATTTTCTAGGGGATTATTTATGATTTATGATGCATACATTAACAACAAAAAATTAATAGAATCTTGGTAACCTTTGCTAGAGTGCCTTTTCTAGACACTTCTTCCCAAATAATATTAAACAGAAAATGAGTGCCAACGTGGCCTCCATCAGTCTCTACAACAGTCCCAGTCCCATCCAGGAAATCAGTCTTCTTTCATAAGGACTGAACACCTTCCAAATATGAAAATTAAAGAACAGAATTCAGATGGCCCAAAGCACAATGGGAATCATCCAACGGCCAAAAGACACACCAGTTCTCTTACCCAAGACCCTTGTGTGATCAGGCCACCCAAAATGGCTGTTCTCTTGCTCTCTATACATCCCCTTCTCGACCAGTGTCTGCTTCACCTACACCTACTTACATGACTGACCTTCCTATATGCTTGTCCCAGCTAATGACGGCTCTAGCTTCAGATCACAATCCTCCATGATGCTTGTCAAAGGGGCAAGAAGGACATGACCCTCTGCTGGTTTTCATGGTGACCAATGGCCCACCCTGACATCAACTTCCCCTATAACAGGTCATGTCCCCCCTCTCCTGCCGCCTTGCCCTTGGAGCAAAGACTACCACCATGTCCTCTTCCAACATGGGCCTCAAATGATAGGATGCCCTTCCAGGATTTCCTTTGCACATGTAAGTGGGCCCTAATAATTAAACCATATGTGTGTTTGTCACTGATTCTGGGCTCTTTCTTAAGTCTAACCTGGGCAAGTCACAGGCCTGGCAGGTCTGGAAGGCCAACAACCTCTCTCAGTATCCAACCTTAAGTGTTTTTACAGTAACTTCTCCAACTGCTTCACATTTTTAATGCAAACCCCTAGGAACTCAGCCCCAGTCTCATCCCACAAGGTCCACAACCTCTCCAGGGAAGCAAGTGGCTGGATTTGGGGCCCTGGTGACCACAGTCAGGGCTGCAAGCAGGTACTCTGGGTGCCCAAGTCCCTCACAGAGCAAATCTCAGGAACCTGGGCCAGAACTCAGTCTGTGAGTGAGTCACATGAAGAGTGTGAAGGCAGAAGACTGCAGCTCAGTCCCTCTCACGAGCCTGATGTCAGATGAGTGATGAAACCTCAGTTTCTTCATCTCAAAACAAGGCCAAGGACAACTCACCCACGGGTGCTGAGAAATGAAACCACCAATCCACTCAGTAAATGTCAGCCCCATTCTCCACTCCTCCCTAACCATGAGCAGTCATGTGCTTTGGACTCATGACAGAAAAGTCCTAAGGGGACACTCTGAACACTGGGTCTGTGATAAGAAGCAAGACCCCAGGATGTAGACACATACACCATTGCTTCATTAAGTCCAAAAGGATTCATTTTGCCCTTTGACATATCTTAGTTCAGCATTTGTATCTAAGATTCCTGAGTGAGCAAACCTCTTCAGACTTAGTACTAAAGCTTTTAATGGAACTGTTTCTCCTTAATTCATAATTACTTGCCAACAGTCCCTGAAGGCAGATGTTAATCAAATCTGATGGGTTTCTGTGTCCAAGATGGAGCCACCCAAAAGTGGTAAAATGTTTGCTTCCTAACATTCCATCAGAGATGAAGTAATATAAATAATTACAACAAAGTGGCCAATTAATGACTTTGAAATTTTCCTAAATAATGCTTTTTATCCATCTCTAGCTGAAACTCCAGTACTTTGGCCACCTCATGCAAAGAGTTGACTCATTGGAAAAGACTCTGATGCTGGGAGGGATTGGGGGCAGAAGGAGAAGGGGACGACAGAGGATGAGATAGCTGGATGGCATCACTGACTCGATGGACATTGAGTCTGAGTGAACTCCAGGTGTTGACGATGGACAGGGAGGCCGAGCATGCTGTGATTCATGGGGTCGCAAAGAGTCACACATGACTGAGCAACTGAACTGAACTGAACTGAAGAAGATAGTCTATTTTTCAAGGTTCAGAGTAAAGATTTCCAAGTTATGTCATAAAAATGATTCAAAAACAAGTTAGCTATTAAATCTATATAAGGGCTGTGTTCTATTTATTGGGTTGGCCACAAAATTCCTTCAGGTTTTTCTATAACATCTTACAGAAAACCCAACTGAACTTTTTGGCCAATCCAGTATCATTCTCTATAGGGGCTGTGTTAAGAGGAGATACATTCCATGGTAGAGGGGATACAAATAATTCAGAAACCGCACCTTCATCCATTCAATCAGCAAAGGTTTACTGAGGTGCCACTCTCTTGACGTACAACACAGGCCAAGAAAGCAGACATTACTTTGCACCATGTAAAAGGGGGATACACTGAATGAGTACAGGACATGTACTATCAGGCCATGATGTGTGCTCTGAAGAAAAAGCAAGGGGGCTGCTGTAGTTGGGGAGACACAGGAGCCCTGAGATTCTCTGAGGAAACATCCCTGGAAGAAGACACAGCAGGTGCAGGGGTCTGGGACAGAACATGCTGGGCTGAGGCACCTTCCTGCATTCATAGCTTCTAGAGGGTGGGGAGACTCATAAATAGTCAAGTGCACCCACTGAGGGCAGTGAGAAGACAGAGGGCACGGGCTGCACCTGGAGGAGGAGGAGGGAATGTCAGGTCCTGTCTTCCATCTTCCTTCTGTGTCCTGGTGCACTGCTCCCTGGCTCTGGGACAGAGGGACCACTATGTATAGACAGACAGGGGTGAGAAAGGACCCCCACAAAGCCAGCACAGTGGATTACCGAGTAGGTGTGGGGAAGAGCTAGAAAGGCTGATGGGGGCAGATGGCAAAGAAGCCTGTTCTCTGAGGACCTGGAGCTGCTTCCTAAACATGGGAGGAATGGGAGGGGAGGGCAGGGGGAGGTCTATGAAGGGCTGGACCAGGAGGGTGAGCTGTGTAGACAGCAGCATGGGAGTCTGATCAGGACAGACCTGAAAAACTGATGATGCAGGAGGCAGGGGTCTGGTGATGTGGGGCTGATCCAGGAGAAGGTCCATGGCTGGACACAAATGAGACTGCATCAGTTCATCTAAGGACTCTCACCTTCTATAGGTAATAGAACCCACTTAATTATCACAAAATATAGTTATAAAAATCACAAATATTAGTAACCTGGTATATATTAATATACTCATGACTAAAGGAAGATGAAAATGGCAAGTAGAAGTGTGATTCATTCACTTTTAATAGAAAATATTCACCACAAATAAGCTTCAACACGACCACCATCTCTCATAGCATATTGTTCTGTCCAAATGCCTAACTCATTGAGAACATTCTCAGTCACTGTTGAGTGATTTCCTAAATTGCCTTTGTGATCCCTGCCCTAAGTTTCCCCAGAGAATGTGGTTCTGATTAGCATACAAGTCTTAACAAGCTTGCTTCTATTAAGTGTACATCCAAGGTCATTAAACCAAAAGGTTGGAGAGAACTTTATAAACATGTTATAAACACCTCACCTTTATAAACACCTAAGAGAGTTTTTGTGTTCAGCACACTGATACATGGCAATCCATAAACTTTCCCTTCCCCTCCCTGTGACACAGACACAAGAGCCAGCAGAAACTGCTCTTGCAGTGATGGGGAACTTGTGCAGAGGCACACAAGACAGGGTAGCAGACACTTGCAAGTTCAGGGTGGAGTGTTGGGAACAGGGAGGCTGAGCTACTCATGATGCCAGGAGAGTGGGGGATGGAAACTCATGTCTCACTACTAGTATTCCATCACTGAACTCATGACAAGCCACAAGGCACTACCTAAGGGAAAAGTCATCAGTGAAAGTATTGGTCACTCAGTCATGTCTGACTCTGCAACCCCAGGATTTTCCAGGCAAGAAATTTCCAGGGGATCTTCTTGACCCAGGGATTGAACCCAGGTCTCCTGCATTGCAGGTAGATTCTTTACCATCTGAGCCACTAGGTGCTTTAAATAAGAGAAAATTTATCAAATCACAATCAAAGGAGGGTGGGAAAGGGGGGGTCAGATCGGAGTGTGGGCCATGCCACGTCAGCTGCCCTGCTCTCTTTTGTTCTGAAAGATTCAATGCTAATGTGTCATTTTTGTGTGTGGTAAAATATACATAACATGAAATTTACAATTTTAACTATTTTTTATGCATACAGCTCAATGGCATTAAGTACATTCACATCATTGTGTAACCATCACCGCCATCCATCTCCAGAGCTCTTTCATTGCCCCAACACTAAGCACCTTTCACATACAGCCTTCAGTGGTACCTGCCTCATGACCCCTGCTTAATGGATGTGGAATCCCAGCTCCTCATATCCAGAGTTCAGAGCTCCTCACATATCTCTCTCACTCACTCCACTAATCTGCTTAAGTCTCTTTATTTGCTATTTAAGATTTGCTGTGAATGAATTCTGTTCCCCCAAAAATTCATATGATGGCACATTGACCACCAGAACCTTAGAATCTGGTGACAGAACCTTTAAAGAGGTAGTTGTTACCCTCAATTATAGTGGGCCTAATCCCATATGACTGGTGTTCTTAGAAGAGGAGACTAAGACATAAGGACAGAAACACAGGGGTGTGCATGAACAGAGGGAGGACCATGTCCGAGGACACAGTGAGGAAGATGTCATCAGAAGATAAGGAAAAGGTCTAAGGAGAAACCAAACTGCCCACACCTTGATCATGAGAGTCTAGCCTTTAGAACTGTGAGAGAATGAATTTCTATTATTTACGCACTGCTCCCCCAGCTCTGCCATCTCTGGCAGCCTGCTGTGACTGAATGTTTATGCCCTCAAAATACATACACTGAAACCTAAACCACACTGTGAAAGTACTGGAGATTTTGCCATTGGGAGGTGACAGGTCATGAGGGTGGAGTCTGCCTGAATGGGACTAGTGCCTTTATAAAAGGGACCCACACTGCTCCCTCACCCCTTCCACCACATGAGGACACAGGAATTGGGTCCTCACCAGACACCAAATCTGCCAACACCCTCACCTTGGACTTGCCTGAGCTCTGGTCTCTGTGAGATCAGCCTGGACAAACACAGCCCCAGCAAACTAACACAGGACCTGACAGCAAGAATTCCCAAACAGCTTCTCTCTGCTGTACAACCTGCCTCCTCCAGGTGAGGACGTGCCTTCTGTTCTCACAGCCTCGCTTCCTGTGCTTCTACTCTTCCTCCAGCAAAGGGAACTGGGTCTTATTTTCAGCCTCTACATACATACCCAGCCTGCACGCCCCCAGGGCACTTCCCGCCCAGCCAGGGGCACAGGGAGCTTTCCAACATCCACTTCCATTCAGCACTTACTATCCAGTACAGTGAAGTCGCTCAGTCATGTATGACTCTTTGCGACCCCATGGTCTGTAGCCTACCAGGCTCCTCCCTCCATGGGATTCTCCAGGCAAGAGTACTGGAGTGGGTTGCCATTCCTTTCTCCAGGGGATTTTCCCGACCCAGGGATCCAACCCAGGTCTCTCGCATTCCAGGCAGACGCTTTAACCTCTGAGCCACCAGGGAAGCAGAAACCTCTAAACCCTGACTCAGCTGACCTTTTCCCAGGTATCTGTCTTAACAAGCTCCACATTGAGACAGGTTCCTCAGAGGCGGAAATGAGAGCTGGGCATCCTAGTCTCCCTTATTCTGCCCAGTATGGGTCCTTCCCCTCTCCTGGCTCTCCGTCCTCCTTATAAACTAAGAGGTTTTGTGCAGGGACATCTGTAAGGGCATTGATCCCAGTGCACACAGCAGGGCATTAATAAGTGCAGCTGGAAGGCTTGTTGGCTTTAACAAGGTGAACAACAGCAAGGTAAGCAACCATGGGGTAGATGTGGATGCTGTTGTAGCAAAAGCAAGCTCATGCAGCTTTCAAAAAGGCCAGTCTAGACTCCATCAGAGGCTTCAGTCAGCGTGTATTAGGACACATTATTCACAGAAAAGCATAAGAGTTGTTTTACTTCAGTCATTCTGCGGCCAGGCAAAAGCAATTTGTATTCCAGAAACACAAAAATGAGAGTCAAGATTTCCACCAGATTCTAGATCTCTAGTTCCACATTCAGGCTAACCCTACATCATGGGTCTAAGTATTAAATCAAATAAGCATCCATGAAGCAACGCTAAATGATTAAATTCATACTTAGATGTGGAATAAGTTAGTCTTAATTCTAGGCCTTATTAAGAATTTCCAAACCTACAGAATAATAAGCATAAACCAACAGGGCCTTTCCACAGAAGCCCTGTGTCAGTACTGAAAATTTTGCTTCTGATGTGCCTTAAACACATGATGGAGGAAAAGGACTGACACTAAGTACTAGATTACTGGGTCCAACTCTACGATTTAAAAACCATTCACCATCTTTCTTACTTCAAGGCTCTGGATCCATCACAGTGTCTGGTTATTAACTGCAGGTCACGGGGAAATCTCCCATCTATTCCTCACTCCCTAAAGCACAGACCCCACTGTCCTTCACACATTGGAAGCACCTGCTGTATTTTCCTGTCCTGACCTCATCATGATGCAAAATTCTCTAAGATGGATCTTCTGTGGAGGGAAGGGAGGGGAGAGAGGGACACCAGGGCAGAGCGAGCTGAGTCTCCTGAAGCACAAAGGCTTTCCTGAGCTCTCTTCCCCAATCTCTACAGGGTTCCTGGAAAGCAGAGATGATAGAAAACAGGAGCTAACTCACTGTTTGAACAAGTGCCTGCTGATTCCTACATCCACTGCGCTGAGCGGATCGTCCAGGAGGTAGATGTCTGCATCCTGATACACGGCTCTAGAAAACGTAGAGAGACGTCAGGAGAGGATACTACACACTCCCTGGGTCCCACCTCTGAATTCATGACGGCGTCCAACAACTCCAGGTTCATTCCAGGAGCCCAGGGAAAGGGCCAAGACCCTGCTTCACACAGGCCAACCCGGTGAGCGGGGTCTGCATGCTCACGTCCACTGGGAGGTGCAGAGGAGGAGGGGCAGGATGGCAACTGAAACCCCACTTACCTGGCAAGGCTGACCCGGGCTTTCTGTCCTTCACTCAGTGGGGTTCCCCGGTCTCCTATCTCAGTTAGATCATTTTCCTTCAAAAGCTGTAAATCCTACATGGAGATAGAAAAGGAGAAGAAAAAAAAAGATCTAAAATATGTTCTCCTGCCATCCTAACTTTTTAGCATCAGTTCTCCCCACAGTGTTTGATCAACAACAACGAGTATATTTCATAGTGGCTAAACCATAACACTGAACAATTTAAAAAATCCTCAGGTTTTCTTTTTGTTTGTTTGTTTTCATTCTGTAGTTTTTCACAACATTTATGCATCTGACCATTCTAACAGATATTTATTGTGTATCAATATACACCAGACATTGTTCTGGGCACAATGAATTCAGCCATGAGGAAACAAAGCCCCTAGAGTTTCTCTCCACAGTGGAGGATGAACAATAAGGAAAATTAACCTGAGTGCAAGTACTGAGGATGAGAAGGAAAAGGAAGTGGGCTCAGAGGGGGCAGAGAGTAAAGGAGGGAAGTGAGTCCACACTGGGATGTGAGGGCTCTGCTCAGAGCGGGGGTGAGCAGATCCGGGAGAGGGGGAGGGGCTCAGGCAGACCTGGAGAGGCTGCTCCACACAGAGGGATGGGCGAGTGCAGGGGCCACGGGGAGGTGTCCAAGGTATTCAGGACAAGCAAGGAGGCAGGAGAGCAGACCTGAGTAAGAATGAGGGAAGTGAGGGCAGAGACAGAGCAGGAGGAGCCTGGGGTCACTCCAGTAACAGGAGGAGTGGGAGAAGGGAGGACTGACCTGGTCTGAGATTTCTACAGAATCACTTCTGTGCTTTGCAGAAAACAAGCAATATGGGAGAATGAGTGAGGATAGATACAAGTATGGAGGCTACTGGAATAATCTAAGTAAGAGACGACGGTGGCCAGGACCACAGTGGGAGCAGCAGGGATGGAGAGATGGAACACACTCCAGACACATTCTGAAGGCAGAGTCTGCAAGACCTACTAATGGGATGGGTGTGGGTTGTAAGAAGAGCACCATGGTGTTTGGAGCATGAGGGTCACCGTTTACTGAGTTGTTACTGATGAAAGTCAAAGTGAAAGTCGCTTAGTCATGTCTGACTCTTTGTGACTCCATGGAATTCTCCAGGCCAGAATACTGGAGTGGGTAGGCGTTCCCTTATCCAGGTGATCTTCCCAACCCAGGAATCAAACCCAGGTCTCCCACACTGCAGGCGGATTCTTTATCAACCGAGCTATCAGGGAAGCTCTGCTACTGATGATTGATGCCTGTTTTCTCATTAATCCAACAGGGGGACCCCATTCACAGTGTGAATCACAACATTCAAAGCTTGTGACCATGAGGACAAGAGAGAGGGTGTCTCCATCATAACCCTCCCTGACAGCCACAAAGACACATAGACAGACACAGGTTCCCTGCTCACTCAAAGCTTAACAAGGGAGGATCAAATGAAAAGCAGCAATTGTTCTGTCATGTAAATTCATTATTTCATCTTATTTCTTCATCAAGCTCAGAAGTTAATACCATCTCTCCCTCCTGGTTTTCATACCATTTTAAGATAGGCTCCAGCCATACATACACACACACTGTTTTCTGGACCTCCGTTTCACTGTTGACAGTCCTTGCAAACTGTTATTACTTTTTATCCTTTAATTTTATTAATGTATTTTTCTGGTTTCCTTCCCCAAATAGCATTGCATTATAGTACAGCAATCGCAACATGCTCTAGAAAAGTTCACTCTTTCACTTAGCTCAGTTCGAGCATAAGAAACAGGGTCTCTTCAACTCTGGTGGTAGGACTTTGAGTCTGTTGTTGACTTTGCAAATTATTAATGGACAAGTCCCAGATGGGAAGAACATTTTAAAGGATTTGAGGTAAAATCCAAGTCAGGCTAATTTCCCAGCCAGGATTTTCTGATTAGGTTAAAGGGAAAAGCCTGACTTGAGCATATATTACAATTCTTCCCACTGACAGGAAAGTGTTCTTATTCATGTTATTTTCCTCTAAGTTAAATTTAACCAATTTTCACTGAACAGCAGATACACAAACTAGAGGTGAACTAGGAAATGAAGAAGCTGGTTTGATACCATCTACCAAAAACATACCAAGGACCCTTCAGCAATGGTGGAGACTTAACAGTAGAAATGCTATGGAGCAGACTGTTGAAACAGTTGATGAGTGCCCTGGCAGACGAGAGCTGGATTCTGGAGTCAAACAATGGAACCCCACACCTTCATTTACTGCTTGTCTTCCGTTTGGAACTGCCCCTCCTCTCATGGCCTGTCAATATCCTGCCCATCCTTCCAGGCTCAGCCCAAACACACTCTCCCAGGAAACCATCCTGGACTCACTCTCTTCCTGCTGGGTTCCTAAGGCTTTGCGTATATTTCTTCTGAAGGACCTGTCCTATTCTGCTCAATAATTTGTATGCGTGCACATAGCTTCTCTCAGCTCCTGGTGGGTAAGATCTGTGAACCAAGCACTGTGCTGCACCCTAATACTGATTATCTCTAATCTTTGCAACAAGCTACATGGTAAGTACTGACCCCATTTCCCAGATGAGGAAACTGAGACTAAGTGAGGTCACATCACTGTTCTGAGGGTCAGTTCAGTTCAGTTGCTCAGCCGTGTCTGACTCTTTGTGACCCCATTGACTGCAGCAGGTCAGGCCTTCCTGTCCATCGCCCATTCCCGGAGTTTAATCAAACTCATGTCCATTGAGTCGGTGATGACATCCAACCATCTCATCCTCTGTCGTCCTCTTTTCCTCCTGTCTTCAATCTTTCCCAGCATCAGGGTCTTTTCTAATGAGTCAGTTCTTTGTATCAGGTAGCCAAAGTATTGGAGTTTCAGCTTCAGCATCAGTCCATCCAAGGAACACTCAGGACTGATTTCCTTTAGGATGGACTGTTTGGATCTCCTTGTAGTCCAAGGGACCCTCAAGAGTCTTCCCAACACCACAGTTCAAAAGCATCAATTCTTCGGTGCTCACCTTTCTTTATAGTCCAACTCACATCCATACATGACTATGGAGAAAACCATAGATTTCACTAGGGGGACCTTTGTTGGCAAGTAATGTCTCTGCTTTTGGATATGCTGTCTAGGTTGGTCATAACTTTCCTACCAAGGAGTAACTGTCTTTAAATTTCATGGCTGCAATCACCAACTGCAGTGATTTTGGAGCCCCAAAAAATAAAGTCTGTCACTGTTTCTACTGTTTCCCCATCTATTTCCCATGAAGTGATGGGACCGGATACCATGAGCTTAGTTTTCTGAATGTTGAGCTTTAAGCCACCTTTTTCACTCTCCTCTTTCACTTTCATCAAGAGGCTCTTTAGTTCTTCTTCATTTTCTGCCATAAAAGTGGTGTCATCTGCATATCTGAGGTTTTTTATATTTCTCACGGCAATCTTTATTTTAGCTTGTGCTTCATCCAGCCCAGCATTTCTCATGATGTATTCTTCATATAAGTTAAATAAGCACGGTGACAATATACAGCCTTGATGTACTCCTTTCCTAATTTGGAACTAGTCTGTTGTTCCATGTCCAGTTCTAACTGTTGCTTTCTGACTTGCTTACAGATTTCTCAAGAGGCAGATCAGGTGGTCTGGTATTCCCACCTCTTGAAGAATTTTCCAGAGTTTGTTGTGGTCCACACGGTCAAAGTTTTGCATTGTCAATAAAACAGAAATAGATGTTTTTCTGGAACTCTCTTTCTTTTTTGATGATCCAGCATATGTTGGCAATTTGATCTCTGCTTCCTCTGAATTTTCTAAATCCATCTTGAGCATCTGGAAGTTTACAGTTCATGTACTGTTGAAGCCAAGCTTGGAGAATGTTGAGCATTACTTTGCTAGTATGTGAAATGAGTGTAATTGTGTGGTTTTGAGCATTCTTTGGCATTGCCTTTCTCTGGGATTGGAATGAAAACTGACATTTTCCAGTCCTGTGGCCACTGCTGAGTTTTCCAAATTTGCTGACATATTGAGTGCAGCACTTTCACAGCATCATCTTTCAGGATTTGAAATAGTTCAACTGGAATTCCATCACCTTCACTAGCTTTGTTCATAGTGATACTTCCTAAGGCCCACTTGACTTTCCATTCCAGAATGTCTGGCTCTAGGTGAGTGATCACACCATCGTGATTTTCTGGGTGGTGGAGATCTTTTTTGTATAGTCCTTCTGTGTATTATTACCATCTCTTCTTAATATCTTCTGCTTCTGTTAGGTCCATACCATTTCTGTCCTTTATTGTGCCCATCTTTGCATGAAATATTCTTTTGGTATCTCTAATTTTCTTGAAGCAATCTCTAGTCTTTCCCATTCTGTTGTTTTCCTCTATTTCTTTGCATTGATCACTGAGGAAAGCTTTCTTATCTCTCCTTGCTATTCTTCGCAACTCTGCATTCAAATAGGTATATGTTTCCTTTTTGGCTATTGAACAGAAGAACTAGAATCTGACCCAGCTCATGTCAGTTCAGAGACTTCTGCTCTTTCACACCATAGTGCCTCTAATTTCCATGCTTATCCATGGTGTTGTGCTGCCTTTCAATTGAGGAAGTTTAGAATTAAGAACTTCTTAAAAAGTGAGCAATGGATGAAGGTGTAAGGGGGCATGTAAACAGAGACCCTAACCAGGGTGTGTCTCTTCCTTCACCAGAAAAGCAAGGTCACCAAAGAAAGGGGCACACCCTGGCTGGGTCTCTGGAATTTGATCTGGGTGTCAGGAGCTGGATGTGATTAAGGCAAAGAGGAAATGCCTGAAATCTGTTTACTCCACACCCTACCTTCCATGGAATCTAGGGTTATGCAGAAACAGATCTGAACTTGAGCTGTAAACTCAGAGATGAGCTGTTTGATCCCTCAAGTATCAGTTTCTCCTACTATAAAATTAAGATAGGAACATCAAGGATACTCATAAAGAATTAATAAATCATGTGACCATGCATAAGCACACCAGCTGCGAAGGACCACGCAGAAGCGTGGCCGAGAGGAGCTACCCCTCGCCCAAGGTAAAGGGCGACAACCGAGAGTGCCAGACCGCGACAGCGCAAGAGCGGCCAAGAGGAGCTACCCCATGTCTAAGGTCAGGGGCGGCAGCAGAGACGAGCAACCCCACGTCCAAGGAACGGCAGCTGCATGGGCGCAGGAGGGCCGAGAGGAGCTATTCCACGTTCAAGGTCAGGACGGGCGGCCGTAAAGAGATACCCCTCATTCAAGGTAAGAAACAGCGGCTGCACTTTGCTGGAGCAGCCGTGAAGAGATACCCCATGATAAAGGTAAGAGAAACCCAAGTAAGACAGTAGGGTTGTGAGAGGGCATCAGAGGGCAGACACACTGAAACCATAATCACAGAATACTAGCCAATCTGATCACACAGACCACAGCCTTGTTTAACTCAAAGAAACTAAGCCATGCCATCTGGGACCACCCAAGACGGACGGGTCATGGTGGAGACGTCTGACAGAATGTGGTCCACTGGAGAAGGGAATGGCAAACCATTTCAATATTCTTGCCTTGAGAACCCCATGAACAGTATGAAAAGGCAAAATGATAGGATACTGAAAGAGGAACTCCCCAGGTTGTTAAGTGCCCAATATGCTACAGGAGATCAGTTGAGAAATAACTACAGAAAGAATGAAGGGATGGAGCCAGAGCAAAAACAATACCCTGTTGTGGATGTGACTGGTGATAGAATCAAGGTCCGATGCTGTAAAGAGCAATATTGCATAGGAACCTGGAATGTTAGGTCCATGAATCAAGGCAAATTGGAAGTGGTCAAACAGGAGATGGCAAGAATGAACATTAACATTTTAGGAATCAGCAAACTAAAATGGACTGCAATGGCTGAATTTAACTCAGATGACCATTGTATCTACTACTGTGGGCAGGAATCCCTTAGAAAAAATGGAGTAGCCATCATGGTCAACAAAGAATCCGAAATGCAATACTTGGATGCAATCTCAAAAACGACAGAATGATCTCTGTTCATTTCCAAGGCAAACCATTTGATATCATGGTAATCCAAGCCTATGCCCCAACCTGTAATGTGGAAGAAGCTGAAGTTGAACAGTTCTATGAAGACCTCCAAGACCTTTTAGAACTAACACCCAAAAAAGATGTCCTTTTCATTATAGGGGAAAGAAGTCAAGAAACACCTGGAATAACAGGCAAATTTGGCCTTGGAGTAATAGAGTTTTGCCAAGAGCATGCACTGGTCATAGCAAACACCCTTTTCCAACAACACAAGAGAAGACTTTACACATGGACATCACCAGATGGTTAACACTGAAATCAGATTGATTATATTCTTTGCAGCCAAAGATGGACAAGCTCTACACAGTCAGCAAAAACAAGACTGGCAACTGACTGTGGCTCAGACCATGAACTCCTTATTGCCAAATTCAGACTGAAATTGAAGAAAGTAGGGAAAACCACTAGACCATTCAGGTATGACCTAAATCAAATCCCTTATGATTATACGGTGGAAGTGAGAAATAGACTTAAGGGACTAGATCTGATAGACAAGAGTGCCTGATGAACTATGGATGGAGGTTTGTGACATTGTACAGGAGACAGGGATCAAGACCATCCCCATGGAAAAGAAATGCAAAAAAGCAAAATGGCTGTCTGGGGAGGCCTTACAAATAGCTGTGAAAAGAAGAGAAGTGAAAAGCAAAGGAGAAAAGGTAAGATATAAGCATCTGAATGCAGAGTTCCAAAGAATAGCAAGGAGAGATAAAAAGCCTTCCTCAGTGATCAATGCAAAGAAATAGAGGAAAACAACAGAATGGGAAAGACTAGAGATCTCTTCAAGAAAATTAGAGATACCAAGGGAACATTTCATGCAAACATGGGCTCGATCAAGGTCAGAAATGGTATGGACCTAACAGAAGCAGAAGATAATTAAGAAGAGGTGGCAAGAATACACAGAAGAACTATACAAAAAAAGATCTTCACAACCCAGATCATCACAATGGTGTGATCACTCACCTAGAGCCAGACATCCTGGAATGTGAAGTCAAGTGGGCCTTAGAAAGCATCACTATGAACAAAGCTAGTGGAGGTGATGGAATTCCAGTTGAGCTATTTCAAATCCTGAAAGATGGTGCTGTGAAAGTGCTGCACTCAATATGCCAGCAAATTTGGAAAACTCAGCAGTGGCCACAGGACTGGAAAAGGTCAGTTTTCATTCCAATTCCAAAGAAAGGCAATGCCAAAGAATGCTCAAACTACCACACAATTGCACTCATCTCACACACTAGTAAATTAATGCTCAAAATTCTCCAAGTCAGGCTTCAGCAATACATGAACCGTGAAATTTCAGATGTTTAAGCTGGTTTTAGAAAAGGCAGAGGAACCAGAGATCAAATTGCCAACATCCGCTGGATCATTGAAAAAGCAAGAGAGTTCCAGAAAAACATCCATTTCTGCTTTACTGACAAAGCCTTTGACTGTATGGATCACAATAAACTGTGGAAAATTCTGAAAGAGATGGGAATATCAGACCACCTGACCTGCCTCTTGAGAAACCTATATGCAGGTCAGGAAGCAACAGAACTGGACATGGAACAACAGACTGGTTCCAAATAGGAAAAGGAGTACCTCAAGGTTGTATATTGTCACCCTGATTATTTAACTTATATGCAGAGTACATCATGAGAAACGCTGGGCTGGAAGAAGCACAAGCTGGAATCAAGATTGCCGGGAGAAATATCAATAACCTCAGATATGCAGATAACACCACCCTTATGGCAGGAAGTGAAGAGGAATTAAAAAGCCTCTTGATAAAAGTTAAAGAGGAGAGTGGAAAAGTTGGCCTAAAGCTCAACATTCAGAAAACTAAGATCATGGCATCTGGTCCCACCACTCATGGCAAATAGATGGGGAAACAGTGGAAACAGTGTCAGACTTTATTTTTGGAGGGGCTCCAAAATCACTGCAGATGGTGACTGCAGCCATGAAATTAAAAGACACTTACTCCTTAGAAAGAAAGTTATGACCAACCTAGATAGCATATTCAAAAGCAGAGACATTACTTTGCCAACAAAGGTCCGTCTAGTCAAGGCTATGGTTTTTCCAGTAGTCATGTATGGATGTGAGAGTTGGACTGTGAAGAAAGCTGAGTGCTGAAGAATTGATGTTTTTGAACTGTGGTGTTGAAGAACATTCTTGAGAGTTCCTTGGACTGCAAGGAGATCCAACCAGTCCATTCTGAAGGAGATCAGCCCTCGGATTTCTTTGGAGGGAATGATGCTGAAGGTGAAACTCCAGTACTTTGGCCATCTCATGCGAAGAGTTGACTCATTGGAAAAGACTCTGATGCTGGGAGGGATTGGGGGCAGGAGGAGAAGGGGACGCCAGAGGATGAGATGGCTGGATGGCATCACTGACTCGATGGACATGAGTCTCAGTGAACTCCGGGAGTTGGTGATGGACAGGGAGGCCTCGCATGCTGCAATTCATGGGGTCGCAAAGAGTTGGACACGGCTGTGCGACTGAACTGAACCGAACTGTTTCCTGTTTATGTGTGTGCATGCACACGTGTCAGAGACAGATACAAAAATGATTTGCACATGAACTCTGAATAAATAGGAGCCATGTCTCACTGTTTCACATTTGTTTCCCCTCTTCTTACCCAGTCTATGTACCATTTAATAAAAATCTAGCTCATTCCCCCTAACTTCACATCATTTCTGCAAAAGCACAATCTCCTGTTAACATGAGCCCAAGAGAAAGAAATAGCAGCCATTAAATGAATAATTCTGTTCTGTCCACATTATCATAAAATGCTGCTCACATAATACTGTCTATGGTGTTCAAGCCATTGTTCAAGCAGAATTATTATTTCCTCACAAAGAGAGTTTGCAGCCTTTAACACCAAACCTTTGAAAGTTTGTCCCAGCTTTTTCCTCACTGTATAAAAGAATATTCAGATGTCCAAACTGCCCTGAAGAGACCAGGGGGAGCCCTTTAAAACTGTTTTTCACTGATGTTTATAACCCAAGAGAATAACAAACTATTTATCGGTATTTACATTTTTCTTTGTTTCTGCCAAATTATATTCTATCAGATAAGTTTAGTTTTCCTCATTCATTCACTAATTTCATCTAAATCCTAATGTAGAGTTAAACATTTCACTTTGCCATTTTCTGTGAAAATCAATGCCCTTTCTGAAAATAATCTCTTCTCCAACAAAATGATACAGTATTAAGAAGAAACATAAGCATTCTATTTTCTTTAAATAATAAATTATAAATAAAAAATGAAGTAACGCGGGAAACCTACAGACTGAAAGGGACCGAGGAGGCAACAACCAAGCACAATAGACAGACCTTATGTGGAATCTGATTCCAACAACAGTGAACAAGTTTTCTCAGTGGGATGTCTAACAACACGTAAACTCAGATTAGAAGGTTGATGACATTCAGCAATTTGGGTTATTTTTCAGGTGAAATAATGTGGTGATTTTTTTCCAAAGGGAAAAGATTTTTTTTTCTCTTAGATGAAACTAATGAAATGTAGACAGATGAACTAATATGATGTCTAGGATCTGCTCCAGAATAATGTAGGTTGGGGGTGGGGCAGGCAGAGCACAGGGGTAGAGATGCAGCAAGACCGGCCACCAGCTGATCCTGGCTGAAGCTGGGGGTGGTATATGAGTATTCATTACACTGTGCTTGCTATTTTAGAAATTTATATAATTGTTAAAAGTGAATGAAACTTCATAGAATGGACTGATCCCCTCAAGGGGAAAAAGAAAAAAAAAGCATTCTGTGAGTGTTATCACATCAGGATTAAAACAGCAATGTATATACCTGCATATTTACCCAGAAGACCAGTTTTAAATAATCAGCAACAATGATTTTTCAAATTAAAAAAGTAAATAAAAACTCTCAACAAATCTTGTAGGTTAAACCGATACTATTATTATTTAAAATTCAAGTATATCCAACTTAGGAGTCATTACCCACCTCTTTCAAAGCACAAGCCTTTATTACTTTTTCATATCGTTCTTCTTCGTATTTCTTCCCAAATAAAATGTTACTCCTCACAGTTCCTGAGAACACCCAAGGCTGCTGAGAAACATACACGATCCTCCCGTGCACGCTGGCCTGCCCCTGGCTCGGGGGCAGCTCCCCCAGCAGAGCACATAACAGTGATGACTGAAACAGACGGCAATACACACACATGAACAGGCAGCACTCAGGACGGAACATGCCCCGCAGCACAGCCGACCCCACCCTGGCGCTTGATACATGATAGAAAGCTTGTGTTTAGAACACGATAATGTATAGTTCTGATAGTTGCAACCAAAAAGTTGAAAATAACACTGTTTGTCAATGTAAACCCACAGTTGACAAGAAATACTAATAAAATGCTACAACAATATACTGTGCCCAAGAATTTCCCCCAAATGAAGCGCTATACTCAACAAAGACTAAATAAAAATGTTTAACATTCTTAACTAGCAGAGCAGCCCAGCAGGATGTGTATTTCTTGCATCTGATGTTTATGCAGCTGTTCCTACATCTGAGTATCCTTCATTTGGCAAATACTTGTTCTTAAAAAGCTACATGTAAAAACTATATCCAAAGATCATTATTAAAAGAACTCTGAAGTGAGTTGTGTCCAAAGAGCAAAAGTCCGTCACAGAAGAAATCATCAACCTCTCATGTACACACTTACGTTTAGATTTCTGTATTTTGTTGTACAAAACACAAGAGACTAAGTGAATGTACATATGTCCTTCAAATCTTGTACACCACACAGATGCGGTGTGTCTGTGTCCCCACATCACAGTGCTAGCGCACTGGGCTAAAATAATCTGCCTGCATATCTGTCTCACCCCAGAACCTGGTAGTCTCTGGATGGCAGAGGTGTCAGGGTCTCGCTCACATCTGTTTCTTTAGCTCCAGCACATGGCTGCACATTCACTACATGTGCACTGAGAGGATCAAGGCAAGTCATGTGAGAAAACGCTCAAAGCTTCCTGGAAGAGCCTTCACAACCTCCAGACTTCCCGGAGGGACCACCGTCACAAAAAGAAGTCCCCACTGTCTCATTCTGTCCTGAATAGATGTCACATAAATAACGTCCTTCACTGAGATGTCCAAACATACGACAAGCAGTTCCCAACTGTGCAACATGAAGCACCAAGAAGGAAAACACAGTGTGCATTTACCCAGATTCATGTGGCCATGAAACCTTCTTGCAAAACGAATGTCCCATGGAACACACCTAGAGGAAAGCAATTCTAGATTTGCCCAGTTCAAACTGTGTTATACACAGCTTTAGGCTCAACTCTTAAGAATTTTTTAAAATATTCATTTATTTTTGGCTGTGTTGGGTCATAGTTGCAATACTTAAGATCTTTCATTGCAGCACACAGGCTTAGTTGCCCCGAGGCATGTGGGATCTTAGTTCCCCGACCAGGGATCCAACCCGTGTCTCCTGCATTGGAGGGCAGATTCTTAACCACTGGACCACCAGGGAAGTCCCTCAACTCTGAGAATTTAACAGGGGCTGTGGCGTTGCAGCAAGCCAAGCAAGGTATCATGGCTTACCTTTCCTGCTCCCACAGGTCCAACCACAACTAACAGTTCACCAGGTCTGACAGTAAACGAAAGGCCTTGTAGGGTTGGGGTTTCTGATTCCTGCAAATTAAAGTTTATAAAAATGTGCCCCTTTCAATAAATTAACACACATTACTTCAGAAAGTGGAGAAAATAACAAAATAGTCATTGATATGCTAAACATAGCCCACATTTTTCTCCTTCCTATTTTAAGATAATGTGTTCTACAGGACTTTTCATCCAATCTTTTCTCTTCCAGGGTCTGAAACAACTTCAGTTGCCTTTAGAAGGCTCCTTTTACTAGCTATCCATATGGACACAGTATTAGATAGCCACAGAATTTAGCAGTTGAAATGACAAGCTGAAATTTGAAATGCAAATTTTATGATGTATACTAATTTATTAAAATAATACACTTAATAGGATAGTCAATATAGGAAGTTTTTAATCATTTATGTTTTCATTATGACCCTTGGTTTTAACTATTTCATTAATCTCCACGATGTGGCAGCTTAAGTACATGATTAGCCTGGCCCTCTACTAATAAATTGAAACCTCCACTATCTCTCCATTTTCATTTGATAAAGAATGAATCTCAGTAATGCTAAGGGAGCAGGTCACTTTGCATGATGAAGTCTTTCTTGGCAAAGTAACTCTTATAAATACCCATCAAAGCTCTAACTTCACAAGAGCTCTAATTTAACACCAACGATGACAACAAAAAAAATAGGGAATTAAGAAATTAATTATGACTTTGTGGGTCAGAGTGTTGAGACCTCAATTTTAATATGTGTTAAATGCGTTACCTGTCCTGGCTAAACAGGGGCCATAAAGTACTTCTGCTGTAAGAAAGCAAAAAAATATGGAGGTACATGCAACAGCACACAATCCAGTGTGAGGGAGAAGTCATGCCAATTACAGGTCATATTCCTGAGAGACTTAAGGGTGTGTGTATGTCTTTACATGTTCTTAGTGTTAAGAAAATTGTCAGTAACTGATAATTTTTGTTTTTAAAGAGAGGTTACAGTTTATCAGTAAAATGCCCAAAAAACTTAAAGTACAAAGTGTGGACAAACTATTGCAATAATCTTCAAAATGAAAAAATTTCTCTGGGAAGAAATGAATTATAAAACATTAACTTTTTTTTCTTTTTTAGAAATTTTTTGCCACGGGTGTACATGTGTCCCCCATCCTGAAACCCCCTCCAACCTCCCTCCCCATCCCATCCTTCTGGGTTGTCCCAGTACACCTGCTGTGAATGCTCTGTTTCATGCATCGAACTTTGACTGGTCATCTATTTCACATATGGTAATATATATGTTTCAATACTATTCTCTCAAATCATCCCACCCTCACCTTCTCCCACAGAGTCTAAAAGTCTGTTCTTTATATCTGTGTCTCTTTTGCTGTCTTGCATATAAGGTCGTCATTACCATCTTTCTAAATTCCATGTATATGCTTTAATATACTGTATTGGTATTTTTCCTTCTGACTTACTTCACTCTGTATAATAGGCTCCAGTTTCATCTACCTCATTAGAACTGATTTAAATGTGTTCTTTTTAATAGATGAATAATATTCCATTGTGTATATGTACCACAACTTCTTTATCCCTTCATCTGTCAATGCATATCTAGGTTGCTTCCATGTCCTGCCTATTGTAAACAGTGCTGCAATGAACAATGGGATACATGTATCATTTTCAATTTTGGTTTCCTCAGGGTATATGCCTCAGAGTGAGATTGCTGGGTCATATGGCCAGTACTCTTGCCTGGAAACTCCCATGGATGGAGGAGCCTAGTAGGCTGCAGTCCATGGGGTCGCGACGATCAGACACAACTGAGCAACTTCACTTTCACTTTCATGCATTGGAGAAGGAAATGGCAAGCCACTCCAGTGTTCTTTCCTGGAGAATCCCAGGGACAGGGGAGCCTGGTGGGCTGCCGTCTATGGGGTCACACAGAGTCAGACTAGAGTGACTAGAGTGACTTAGCAGCAGCAGCTGCAGCATGGTGGTTTTATTCCTAGCTTTTTAAGGAATCTCCATACTGTCTTCCATAGTGGCTGTATCAATTTACATTCCCACCAACAGTGCAAGAGTGCTCCCTTTTCTACACATCCTCTCCAGCATTTATTGTTTGTAGACTTTTTGATGATGGCCATTCTGATCAGTGTGAGGTGATATCTCATTGTCATTTTGATTTGCATTTCTCTAAAAATGAGTGATGTTGAGCATGTTTTCATGTATTTGCGAGCCATCTGTATGTCCTCTTTGGAGAAATGTTTGTTTAGGTCTTTTTCCCACTCTTTGATTGGGTTGTTTGTTTTTCTGGCATTGAGTTGTATGAGCTGTTCAAATATTTTTGAAAGTAATCCCTTGTCAGTTGTTTCATTTGCTATTATTTTCTCCCATTCTGAAGATTGTCTTTAAATCTTGCTTATAGTTTCCTTTGAAGTACAAAAGCTTTTAAGCTTAATCAGGTCCCACTTGTTTACTTTTGTTTTTATTTCTGTTACTCTAGGAGGTGGTTATAGAGCATCTTGCTTTGATTTATCTCATTGAGTGTTCTGCCTATGTTTTCCTCTAAGAGTTTTATAGTTTCTGGTCTTACATTTAGGTCTTTAGTCCATTTTGAGTTTGTGTATGGTGTTAAGAAGTGTTCTAATTTCATTCTTTTACAATGTAGCGGTCAAGTTTTCCTAGCACCACTTATTGAAGAGGCTGTCTTTGCCCCATTATATATTCTTGCCTCCTTTGTCAAAAATAATGTACCCATAGGTGCATGGGTTTATTTCTGGGCTTTCTGTCTTTTTTATATTTCTGTTTTTGTTCCAGTACCATACTGTCTTGATGACTGTAGCTTTGCAATATAATCTGAAATCAGGAAAGTTGATTCCTTCAGCTCCATTCTTCTTTCTCAGGACTGCTTTGGCTATTTGGGCTCTTTTGTGTTTCCATAAGAATTGTGAAATTTTTGTTCTAGCTCCATGAAAAATGCCAGTAGTAACTTGATAGGGATAGCATTGAATTATTGGTAGTATAGTCATTTTCACAATATTGATTCTTCCTACCCAGGAACATGGAATATCTCTTCATCTGTTTATGTTGTCTTGAACATAAACATACTAAAAAACATTCTAAAATATGTCTAAAACATTAACATACTAAAAAAATGACAATTATTTTTCATCACTAAAAAGGAGTCTTGGATATTATAGGGATACAAATCTATCGATAAGAAGCTGGATTTTTAAACATGAGAAATTTTTTAAGCTTCTCAACTCCTTTCTTGTCTGATACTGAGAGTTCTATGTTACTACTTTCACTCAGTTATGACAACAAAACAATGAGCCACATACATTCAGCTTCCTGTCCCCACACCTCACAGTTTCCCAGGGCCAGACACTGAGCTCCCTCCCTGTTCAGGCTTCAGAATCTGGCATTGCTCTGCCATTTTGTCTCTCCAGTCCTGTATATTCTAACATTACAAACATACGTACTTTAAGTTCAAGATGTGCTAATATGTTGAAAGCTCTCTTGAAAATGACGTAGAGAACGCATCAAATGTATTAGGCTGATTTTACACATAATCTCTGTAGTTGCAAATTTTATCTCTGATTTTGAGAACTTTTATAACATACTTTCAGTAAATGTGCAAGTCACATTTTACACCAGGAGTAAAATCTCAAAATTCTCCAATAAATCTATGTCACAGTTATCTATTAGCAGTCATGATCTAGGAATGGAGGACTTATTACCTTATCCCAAAAAGCAGTAAAATCTTTCATGTGCACGATTGTTTTATCATCTGATAACAGTTGAGTGGTGAGCTGTGATATCTCATCAAGTAACAAAAAGTTCTACAGAAAAAGGAAAAACATAGACAATTTAGTCTGTGGGATGAAACACAAACAAAAATAATTGCTTCCCTGGAATTTGCAGTAAAAATCTATATAACCTATAAATTGTTTTGCCATTTGTGTTTGAAGTGTTGGTTCACATCAGAACAAACTACTATATAGATAATATACACTATTATTACAGCATATAGTATGTACATTCATAAAATAGTACATATAGTATACATAGAGTTCTTTATATAAGGGAGTGTGTGTGTGTGTGTGTGTGTGTGTATAATGTGTGTATATGCATGTGTATATATGACATAAATAGAGCGCCTGGTCGTGAGTCTATCTGCAACTTTCTCAACGTTTCTCAGTGTACAAATTTTTCCCTAAGGAGAAAATATAGCTCTAAAATCCAACACATTTAGAACCTGGATATTTATATTGCTTTAGTCTTGTGTTACCAGCAATAAACATGGGAGCTGACAGGAAATTATTCCATACATATTTACTGAATCCCACTATGCACCAAGCACCATGTGACACTGCTAGGAACATAGAGAGGAAGACCATTCCCAGGCCTTCTTCAATCAGGTGGCACAAAACAGTCTGGAAACACAAGACCTACAGCAGAGATGCTGAATTAAAACTCTGGCTCTATTGTGGGTCATGACCCTCATGTGAGCACTTAAGACCACTCTGCTTTTCTCATGTGTGTTAAATCAATATCACTGCTTTTCATTAACTACCACTTGTTATCATTCTAAAAAGAAAATGTTCTTATTAAATTTCTACCTCTTAAAAATACTTCACAAGCATCTTTTCACTATCACTTATCTCTTCTCTTTAGTCAGTGCCTTCTCTCCAGCTCGACAGGAATGGCTGCATCTTCCACTTCTTGCTATTTTCACAGCACTTAGCAGTCATTCAATGTGATTTAGCTGAATAAAACCAAGTCCTTTGAACCACCACAAAGCTAACATAAACATATACCAGAAAACTCTCTCTTGCCCTGCAAATGTTAGGTGTATTAATAACTCAATGAAAGAAACTACATTGGTAGAGAAATTGAGTAAACAGCTGAGACCACCTCCATTACCCACACCCCTAAGAACTATGAATGTGTGGCAGAGACTGCTGACTGTCCGCAAAATCTGCTCTCATTCTTCTGTGGTAACAAACCCTGGATTTGGCTGCAAGTGGCTTTTTGGAAGAAGGGCCTCTCTCTCCAGCCTCACAAGCAGATATGCACAGCCATGTGGCTAAATCGAGGTCAGTGGAGAGTGACAGCAACCAGGACCTTCCTCCACCCCACGGCCTGGGCCTTGGAGGCTGCCAGTAGGGTCAAGGTCACATGCAGTGGAGTAACATAATAAGAGAGAAAGGGTCTGGGTCCCAACACCACGGAGGTTCACACTAGCCATGGGACTTGTTATGGGGAGAGCTGTATCACCACAAAAAAGATATGTCCTAATGCCAGTTAGCTCAAAATGTGACTGTATTTGGAAATAGGGTTGTTATAGGTGTAATCCATTAAGGTGAGATCACAGTGGAGTAGGGTGGGCCCTGAATCCAACATGATTAGTGCCCTTATAAGAAGAGAGATGCAAAGACAGACACACCGGCAGAAAACAGGCAGATGATGATGGAGACAGAGGCTGGAATGCTGGCAATTACAAGCCTAGGAAAAACAAGGTTTGTCTGAAACCATTTAAGTTAACAGAGCTGACAAAGGAGTCCCCCTTACAGGATTTCGAGAGATTGTGGCCCTGCTGACACCTTGATTTCAGACTTGTGATTTTAGGTCTTGTGGTTTGTGTTACTTTGTAAAGGCAGCCCCAGGGAGAGAATATAGAGCCTTACAAGGACTCTTGCATGAGAGAAAAGCAAACTATCCTTGTAAGCAGGTTTAATATGGGCAATTCTAGGACCCAGAGGCAAACCAAATCCCTACCAACACAGGGGCAACTGATAAAAGCTTCTGGGGATGTTTGAGAAAGAAAACATTTGAATAGGAACCTACTCCCCTAAAATCATAAACATACTTCAAGTCCTTGACATTCTCATCTATCACACCACAGAGCTACAAATGTGACTGCAATCTTCCTCTTCCAAAGAACAATTGGCAAAAACTGATCATGAAAACCTGCTTCTGTGCAGGAAAAAGAAAGCAGTACCCTTGCATCTCTCTCAAAGACCAGCGGTCAGGAGATAAGATCCTCTCGTTTCCTCCTCCTCTCATCCAGGCTCACTGAGAACCTAACATGGGGCACAGCTACTCCTCCCTGCCCCGAGCCCGTGTCCAGCAAGGGGCAGGATGGATGGACGGTGGTCTGAGGACTCCTCTGCAGGCTCTCAATCACCACAGCCTGAGTTCTCTCTCCACATCACCTCTCCCATCATCAGTCACGTAGCAGCTCTTGTCTGTTCTGCCACAGCTCATTCATCTCCCAATTTTCCTTTTCTCTTGAAGCAACATAATTTCAGAGTCTAACTTACTATTAATCATTTCAAATACTGATACAATGTTCTTGGGTTTTTTCCCTAGTTCCTTCCCTGGCCCTCCCCAACAACACTCCTTCCTGATCTCTTTACAACACCTCTGAGAATGTCCACCATACTTAATATCCCCCAGTGATCCATAAGCACCTAAGTCCACACTACCCAGGTGGCCTCTGCCTGGACACCCTGAGTACTAACCCACCCACCCTTCCAGTCCATCTCAAAAGCTAATCCTCCTGGGAACCTGTCAGGACATCACCAGCTGGCACTGTCCTCCCTACCCCTGAATCCCATGAGGGATTCTCCTATATGTCACACAGAAGATATAGACACTACATCACTCACACACTTACAGACACTAGTTTCAATTCCAACAGAGACCAAGCCTTGTACAGAGTCAGCAAATCATGGGTAAGGGAAGGAATAGATTACAGGGCTCCTCAAATCCATCCAACCTGCATTGCTACAGCTTTACATAGACTGAGCTAACACAGCAACAAGCAAAAAGTTGTATGCATATATTGTACATCTTGTCTAGACAGAATCAAATGCCAATTTCAGCTTAAATATGTTACCAAGACAAAAACTCAATATTCAGTGGGTGCATGTGTTCAGTTCAGTCACCCAGTCATGTCCGACTCTTTGTGACCCCATGGACTACAGCACGCCAGGCTTCCCTGTCCATCACCAGTTCCTGGAGCATGCTCAAACTCATGTCCATTGAGTCAGTGATACCAGACACCATCAGTGTGTACATAGTAGGACAGAAATTCCCAACACTTCTCCACAAATAATAGGTTTGAGTGAGGAAAGATATCACAATCTTCCGGGGGTTAAATGAGATTCCAACACATAACCAGCTTGTAAAGGTGTAAGAAGTGCTGGCTGGATTTTTTTCTAGGACTCAGGCTGATAAAAAAAAAAAAAAGGCCGAAAATAAAATACAGATGATGTGCAGACCCAGAACAGATCATGTGGGAAAATATCAAAGTCATAACTTCAGCCAAAAAGATTGACTTCCCAGTGGCTGGTGGGGGAAAACCTAAGCAGTTTTGTGAATAATATAACTTCAGAGACACATTTTACTGGATATGAAAGTCACTGAAGACTTATAGTGCTTTCAAAATATTTACAATCCTATTGGAGTGATTCAAAGACAAGAGCTTCAGTTCATTTTCCTTATTAAGATAAAATAGAGGGGTTTCTGGGGCCTATAAAGTCACAGTAAATCATTCATATTTTGTACATGGGAAAAATGATATTGAAAAGCACATGAAAACAAGACACAACACCATGAAGACCATGTGTAGGTCTGCCCATGGGGATGGACCACCGCACCACATCCAAGGTGGGCAGGGGTAGTGGGTTTCCTTCCTGGGGCTGCCAGACATGACCTGAGCAGAAATACTGGATGATGAACCACCTAGTCTACTGAGCCCCAGGCTTCAGGAGGCTGTGGGGCAGCAGGGCTCAATACCACACTGTGTTTTAAACTCTGCATGCCCACTACACCTCCAGCCCATCTGTGGTCAAATCTTGCCCAGTTCTGACCACCTGGTCAGTAAACTCAGTTGACCTTTTCTTCCACTCCTGAGGCCCTTTTTACGTTCTAGTTGGGCATCATCACATCTAAGTGAGAGGCAGAGAAAGGAAGAAAATGATTATCCGATAATTGCTGCTACCTGTTAGATAACAGGACAGGAGGTTGAATCCAGCCAATGGCTGCTCAGTGAGGCAGGTCTTACAGCAAACACTGAGTATTTTAAAATGCTCTCAGAATCCAAAACTAAGTCCAGGCTAGTCATCTCCTCAGATTTGGTTCTCTCTTAGCCTTCCTTATCATAGTGAATCCAGGTCATTTTACAGCCTGAAAAACCAAAGCAGCCTGACATCCACCTCTCCCCTCCCCGCCCCTAATACCCAACTCAAAATGTGCCCCTGAGTGGCTCTCAAATATGGCCAAGTCTCTCTATTTCACCCTAAACCAAACCACATCATCTCGTCCCTGGACCATGTACTGCACACACTCCTGATACACTCATCTCCCTGACTCTGCTCTGGGTCCCTAACACACCTCATTGCCCTGTTCTCCAGGCTGCAGCCAGGCTGAGTTTTGAGATGATAAAAATCTTAATGTTTCCTGTAGGATCCTGTATGGGCCCCTCCTCAGGCCTCCAGCTCTCTACTCTGCAGCCTCAGACATTTCTGGTTACTCAAATGCACGGATCCCCCTTCTTATCCACAAAAGGCCTTTGTCACATGACCATCCCCAGGGAAATGTGAAGCATCAGCCTCCCATCTCCCACACCCCCACACATGGAATTCTCCAGGTAACCTGCTTAGCCTTCCCTGCTCAAACGTCTCAACACAACCTCCAAAACTACACCAGTGACTCTGCCAAAGCAACTCATGACCCCTCAGACTTTTCCTCCCAAGGACTATTGACACAGAGATGCACATCAGGTATCACTGTTTGATACTTTATTAACCTCCCACTTGATGAAACATAAATTGTAAGTAGGAAGGACTTCTCTGCAGTTGCTTACCTGTCCCTATATATGCTCATCTGTACCATACTCAAGGCTGCACTAGACTTGTTATTTTGTGGAATGATTGGATGAGTAAATTCAAATTTGACCCGCAAAAGTCAAGCATAAATCAAGACAGCTTTTTCCTCTCAACTGATTTTAGTTTTAAAAAGGTCCTGTTATCTTTTGCATTTGCTAAGGTACATTTTAGATTTCTTTATACAACTAGGGCAATGTTCCCAAACGTGATTTATTTTCAGGGACACAGGGACACTTACTAAAGACATAGGTAAGTTGGACCCCAGCAAAGGAATAGTGAATCAGAAACTCCAAGATGTGATAATTTAGTTTTAATAAGCACACCAGGTGATTCTCATGAACTAGAGACCTACATTCTTTATAGGGTTGTAAAACTAAATGGGTGAAGAAGTTTCTATTAATAGGATCTAAAAGAAAAAAAAAATACTTCCAAGATTACTTCAACACACCATGGAGCAGTTTCCAATGCAAACAATCTCACCACTCTTATTCTCAGCTATTTGCCCTGCCTTTACTGCAAACTACCATCAACAGATCTCTAAATTCCAAGACCACCTTCCAGCCACGAAGAGAAAATTTAGGTGTTTTTCCCAAATCAAAGGTGTGTCCTTCATCAGGACACAAAGCAGCCTGACAAAGTCAGCACAAGGAAAATTCAAAGTTCTCCCCAGATCATAATTTTAATGTTACTGCACACACCTACACAGGAAGAAGTCTCAGGCCTTAGACATTGAGTTCATTTTAGTAGAAAAGAAGTAAAAAATCCACCCAAGTATTTGAGCACAATTCTCTGAAAACCTTCTACAGGACCCCTTTCCCACTACACTCTCTGGTGTGTCACATCATCCATCAGAGAATCAGAGTTATCACTGTCTCCACTTCAACCATGCTTAACGGTTAGGTATTTGCAGGATCCCAGACATGATGGAGCTAGAAGGTCCCGTCAGTTGCACATGTTCTGAGCATCTGCTATTTCTGAGCACTACGAAAATGAACAAGGCACTGTCTGTAAGAAGTCTGGAGTTCCAGGAAAGAAAGAAATCCATAAACACATGGCTTAGTGAGGACAATGTCATATGCAGGAGCTCAAAGGAAGATATGGGGATTCAGGAGGGTGTGATGGTTAATTTTATTAACCAGACACTTGGTAGACTAGCCCCCAGACACTCGCTCAAACATATATTACAGTGAAAGCATTTTTAAATGAGACCGACATTTAAATCAGTAGAGTCTGAGTAAATCAGATTATCCTCCATAACATGGGTAGGCCTCATCCAATTAGTCAAAGGTCTTAAGAGAAACTAGACTGACCAACTCCAAAGAGGAGGGAATTCTGTCTCAAGAGCACCTTCAGACTAGAGATGAATTTTAGCATAAAGCCTCATGGTATAAATCTTCTTTTATGATGGCCATCAAGACAGACTATTTTTGTTAAACAAGTAAGAGTGTTTCTAGTTTACTAAAAAGCCCAGGAGCCAGGCCAGCAGGAGCTACATGAACACCTGGCTGTGCAGGGCACAGCTAGCTCCTCTCTTTAGAGAGTAGGTCCACCAAGTCCAGTTGGGCTGGGTTCAGATACACAGATGGATGCACAGAACAAGCAGAAGATTCAGACCTATCCCCACTCTGGATAAGATTTGTTCCCCTGATTTGACACTCCCATCAAGACCCAATGTTCCAGGGATGCCTATCTCCAATCTGCTCCCTCCTCTGCATTTCTCCAGCTTCTAGTGCATACTGACCCACCCTGGGCCTTTGTAGGGGCCCAGTCATGTCCTGTAACTGTTGTCTCAGTCAATCCAGCCCTTATTTGATACCCATGATGTGTCCAGCATGGACCAGGCACTACACTAAAGAACCACTAGAGACAGTCTGCTGTCAAGGGGCTCAGAACACTCCCAGGGAGTCAGCATCACCCCACCTGACAAGAGGCTGCTGTGCACATAGACGGAAACCCCAGATCAATGTCAACAAAAGTGCTGGGAGAGGGTCATGGGGCTGCTGGAGGCTCAGAAGCATTTACTTAAATCAAGGCCAGAAGAGAAATCAATCCAAGAGGCTGAACAGAGTGAGTAAAGACCTCAAAGTAGGGATGGATAAGGCAGGTCACAGGCAAGCCCCTTTCCTCCTCCCCACCCCAGTCCCCATGTGCTGAGAAACAGACAGAGAGGCCAGTGGAGCCCAGAGTTTAAAACTTGAGTCTTCAAAAAACAGGGACTTCAAAGGTCTTCAGAGTAAGAAAAGATGATAAAAACCATACTTAATGAGATAGTCCACATGACAGAAGGTACATAGACAGCAATGTAACAGTGGTTAAGAAATCATGCTTTGGTCAGAATCCTACTTCTGTCATCTGCAAGCTGTGTGAGGATGGGTGAGCTATTTCAACTGATACAGGAACCTGTTTCCTTATCTGTAAAACAGCAACACTAATGTTTATCCACTCAATTGCTTTCCTGATTAAATGAGATGGCGTGATGCATAAAGAGTTCAAGAGGGCCCAGACCACAAGTAGATCACTGGTAGCCACGATCAAAGACAGCAGCTGTGGCAGCAGTAATAACAAAACCACAATAGCACAACACACATATGAAGCTTCCATCTGGATAGGTTAATGTGTCACTAAGAATATCACTACAGTCCAGGGATTTTCCTAAATGTCTTATTTCAAGATGTGAAAGCCATTAAAAAGGAATGTTTTAACAAGTTGCATGGACCAAGCCTTATAAGTATTTCTAGAAGCCCCCATCAGAAAGAATGGCAAACTCAGGGGACCAGAACTGACCCCATATGACTGATGTGTTTTATGGGAAATGGTTTTTTATAGCATAGAAACGTCATCACAGAAAAGACTGGCTTTTATGACAAGACCTAAAAATAAAATATAATCACATGGAGAACTAGCTAACTTCACTAGAGATCTATTACTAGTTTTCCATCACTGTGGAGAAGTAGAAACAAGTCAGATTTTTCAAAAGCCTAAAATTCATACTTATGCTTGAAATCACACTCAAGCTCATGCCCAGGCTGACTCACAGAACCATTTTATTTTAATTTTAGATTTATTCACAAACACATGAATAACTGATCACCTACTGTGTGCCAGACCCTTGTCTTGGTGATGTAAATTATTTGCCCAAGGCAATTTAGGGACAGCCAGGGGAAAAAAAAAACATAGTGGGTATGGTGGGAATCACAAATTTGAAGGGAAGAGTCCAGCTAGAGACAGAATTAAGCAGTGAAAAGAGGCAGAGAGGAAAAGGCAGATCCAAAAGGCAAGCTCAGAAATTAACAAGCAAACCACCTATGCAGGAAAGAACCCGTTTCCAACAGAGAACTAAGTAAATCTTCCTGTCCAAGGAACAAGGAGCTCTCAGCAAGTTTTTTCCTTCCCAGCCCAGAGAGGAATCCTGTTCACACCAGGACGGTGTACAGTCCCTATCTAGTCATTTGAGTTAGCACAAGAGAGGCAACCTGTTCACTTCTCTTGTTTTTAGACATATTAATCACCCTGACATCATCACTTGTATGTAGAGAGTCCTGTGTTGTTGCTACTGCTGCCAATAAATGAGCAGGGAACTTATGATATTTATAATATACTCTATCAAAGAAGAGAGGGGGGTACATAAGAGAGTTTGGAATGACTACCAGCTTTGGCACAGAAAGCTAAACCTCATCTAACTGGCACACAGTCACACCAAATAAAAGAAGGCATTTTATGTAAAATACACCTACAACTTAAAAAAGTTATTTGTTCCCAAACCTTGATTCTTCGGATACTGATGATGGCCTCTGACACCTTCTCGATGGCCATGGGGAAGTAGAGGGTGCTCGTAAACCGCAGAGCCTCATACAGCGTCACCACCACAAACACTTGGCTGGCTGTAATCACCTTTTTGAGAGCCACATTGGTGATGAAGGTGACAAAAATCATGATTTTGGTTACAGCAAAAAATGATGCCAAATTCATTCCTCTAAGATAGGAACTTTGCAGAATCTTGGAAATTTCCTTCCTGGAAAAGAGAGTAGAAAGTAGATTTTAAAACAATCATCAACATCCAAGGCATGAATTCAAGTGCCCTGTGTGAGTGGTCCCTTTCAAGGGAGTGGGCACAGATAAACTATCCCTCACATCATGGAGACACTACACAGTGCACACCCACAGGTCTGCCCCCAAACCAGGACCACACTCTGCAGCACCACTTCACTCTTACAACTAAAAGAGGACTTAGAGTCACACTTTTTTAAACATTTTGGACCAATGAGACTGAGTTTGAACATTCATTCAACATGCATTCAAAACCACAAGTCCTGTGCCAGGCTCCTCACTGATGACAGAAAGACACAGCCCATCACCTCCAGGAGCTCATGAACTTGTGGAGGAACAGAATAAGACACCCCAAGACTGTGACACACCAAGACATTAGACAGAGGCAGCCATACAGCCCCCACAGGAGCCCAGAGCAGAGTCGTGTAACATGGAGCAGTGGAGTGAGAGCAAGTTGCATGAATGTGGATCTTAAGAAGATAAGCTGAAGTCAGGGTTGGCAGAGGCCAGAGAATAAGGAAGATGAGAGTGTATTCCCATCAGAGGGAGGGCCCCCACAAAGGTGCAAAGTAAGAAGTGACAGGGAGATACCAGAGAATTCTAAGTACCCTGTACTGGAGTAAAACACTCATCAGATATTTAAATGAAAGATGTAGAAATACCATAGACAAGAGAATGTAGAAAAGTACTCTACAAAGAAAACAACATAGTGTTTTCATGTCTCTGTTTGGAATGAATAATAATGATTCATAAAGTTTTGCCTGATATAGTTACATCCAATCTCTACAATCTCACCATTTGTCCTACATCAAACTATAGTTTTAGTTTGAATGTCATTGTCTCAAATACTAGCATCTTCTGTAGAGAAGGAAATGGCAGCCCACTCCAGTACTCTTGCCTGGAAAATCCCATGGACAGAGGGGCCTAGCAGGCTATACTACATGGGGTCATAAAGAGACGAACACAATTTAGAGACTAAATAACGACAACAAGCCCATCCTGTACCCTGCATTGACAATAGGCAAAAGCCACCTGCTTCAAGAGAAGAAACAGAAAAACAGGTTCTGCCCAGGATACTGAAGTTGTACAAAGCAGAGGACGTTAGCTGGGGTGGAGAGAGGAAACTGCCTCACACACAAACTCCAATATAGGACAGATGTCATGGGCGGACAGAAAATACACTTGCTATCATCATCAGAAGCAAAGGCTTTGGACTTTTCAGCTAAAGACTGATTTCCAGCAATTAGATACTCTTCTATCTGAAACATTTAACCACCATGTCTCTGTTCATGTTTCTATATTGGATATGAAAACAAAACTTACCTTGTGGAGTTCTTTTGTAATTGATTTCCATATGTGAAAGACCTTTACAGACAATGAAAAAGCTAAGGTGTATCATTAGGTAAAAATAAACATAAAAGACAGGAAAAACTACTAACACCTTGAAATTACTGCTTTTGGGTGTTTGTGGTACTAAGAAATACTTGGAAATTCATTTCTGTATAAGAAGCATAAGCAAAGGAGAAAAGGAAAGATATAAGCATCTGAATGCAGAGTTCCAAAGAATAGCAAGGAGAGATAAGAAAGCCTTCCTCAGTGATCAATGCAAAGAAAAAGAGGAAAACAATAGAACGGGAAAGACTAGAGATCTCTTCAGAAAATTAGAGATACCAAGGGAACATTTCATGCAAAGCTGGACTCGATAAAGGACAGAAATGGTATGGACCTAACAGAAGCAGAAGATATTAAGAAGAGGTGGCAAGAATACACAGAAGAACTGTACAAAAATGACCTTCACAATCAAGATAATCATGATGGTGTGATCACTCACCTAGAGCCACACATCCTGGAATATGAAGTCAAGTGGGCCTTAGGAAGCGTGACTACAAACAAGGCTAGTGGAGGTGATGGAATTCGAGTTGAGCTATTTCAAATCCTGAAAGATGATGCTGTGAAAGTGCTGCACTCAATATGCCAGCAAATTTGGAAAACTCAGGACTGGCCACAGGACTGGAAGAGGTCAGTTTTCATTTCAATCCCAAAGAAGGGCAATGCCAAAGAATGCTCAAATTACCACACAATTGCACTCATCTCACACACTAGTAAAGTAATGCTCAAAATTCTCCAAGTCAGGCTTCAGCAATACGTGAACCATGAACTTCCAGATGTTCAAGATGGCTTTAGAAAAGGCAGAGGAACCAGAGATCAAATTGCCAACATCAGCTGGATCATCAAAGAAGGAAGAAAGTTCCAGAAAAACATCTATTTCTGCTTATTGTCTATGCCACAGCCTTTGACTGTGTGGATCACAATAAACTGTGGAAAATTCTGAAAAAGATGGGAATACCAGACCACCTGACCTGCCTCTTGAGAAACCTATATGTAGGTCAGGAAGCAACAGTTAGAACTGGACATGGAACAACAGACTGGTTCCAAATAGGAGAAGGAGTACTTCAAGGCTGTATACTGTCACCCTGCTTATTTAACTTCTATGCAGAGTACATCATGAGAAACCCTGGACTGGAAGAAACACAAGCTGGAATCAAGATTGCTGAGAGAAATATCAATAACCTCGGATATGCAGATGACACCACTCTTATGGCAGAAAGTGAAGAGGAGCTAAAGAGCCTCTTGATGAAAGTGAAAGAGGAGAGTGAAAAGGTTGGCTTTAAGCTCAACACTCAGAAAATTAACATCATGGCATCTGGTCCCATCACTTCATGGGAAGTAGATGGGGAAAAAGTGGAAACAGTGTCAGACTTTATTTTGGGGGGCTCCAAAATCACTGCAGATGGTGATTGCAGCCATGAAATTAAAAGATACTTACTTCTTGGAAGGAAAGTTATGACCAACCTAGATAGCATATTGAAAAGCAGAGACATTACTTTGCCAACAAAGGTCCATCTAGTCAAGGCTATGTTTTTTCCAGTGATCATGTATGGATGTGAGTTGGACTGTGAAGAAAGCTGAGCGCCGAAGAATTGATGCTTTTGAACTGTGGTGTTGGAGAAGACTCTTGAGAGTCCCTTGGACTGCAAGGAGATCCAACCAGTCTGTCCTTAAGGAGATCAGTCCTGGGTGTTCATTGGAAGGACTGATGCTAAAGCTGAAACTCCAATACTTTGGCCACCTCATGCGAAGAGTTGACTCATTGGAAAAAAACTCTGATGCTGGGAGGGATTGGGGGCAGGAGAAGAAGGGAATGACTGAGGATAAGATGGCTGGATGACATCACCGGCTCAATGGACATTAGTTTGGGTAAACTCTGGGATTTGGTGATGGACAGAGAGGCCCGGCGTGCTGCAATTCATGGGGTCGCAAAGAGTCGAACACAACTGAGTGACTGAACTGTACTGAAGAAGCATTATACAAAATTTTCCTTTAAGAAGACAGTAAGTGGAAGAGCAGGTTAAAATGATGTCTCCCCTATTCTACTTAAACTTTCTGCCACAGGTTGGGGGTGGAGTGCATAGTATTTAAGTTCATTGTAATGTGAAAAACTTGGTAAGACTTCAAAATTAATTCAGAAAAGTCAACTGTAGTAACATAGGGTGAACCTAGAACCTGTTATACAGAGTGAGGTAAGTCAGAAAGAGAAAAGCAAATATTAATGCATATATATGGAATCTAGAAAAATAGCACTGATGAACCTATTCACAGAGAATAAATGGAGACACAGATGCAGAGAAGAATTTCAGAGACACAAAGTGGGAGGGAGAAGGTAGGACAAATTGAGAAAGTAGCATTGGCATGTATATGCTGTCATGTGTAAAATAGATAACTAGCAGGAAGCTGCTATTTAACACAGGGAGGCTAGCCTGGTGCTTTGTGATGACCTAGAGAGGTGGAATGGGGGGGTGGAAGGCGGAGATTCAGGAAGATGGGGAGATATATATATATATATACATACATACATACATACATATACATACATACATACATACATATATATATATATATATACATACACACACACACACACATACACCCACACAATTATGGCTGATTCACCTTGACGTATAGCAGAGACCACCACAACATTATAAAGTAATTATCCTCCAAAAATAATAAGTAAATTCAGTTAAAAATGTGGAGGGGAGTACAAAAATATGGTGTGACATATACAAAAACTTACCTTCTCAATCTGGTAATAAGGTCTATAAGTGACTTTTCCCAAGCATTCATTTTTACTGATTTGATGCCACTTATAAATTCACTCATGGTCCTGATCCTGTCATCTGTGAGAGCTGCAGTCTTACTCCTAAGGGGAAAGACATGAGAGATGAGCCATAGTGATCATGTACTAACTTTCTGTGGCAGCAGCAGCAGGGGGCACAGGGAGGGACCAGAGATCAAATGATTCTCTATAGCTCTTCTGTGCTGACATCACAAGAAGGTACTACTCAAAGTACAAATGGAGAAAAAGACTTCTAGGAAGTCAACAACTCAGCCTAATTCAAAGACTAACTCAGAGAACTTGCAGTAACAGCCAAGGAAGACCTGAAGTGAGTCAGATACAAACCATCTGCCCAAGAAGATGGAAGTTGAACAGGAAAGGCAGAAAGGAATCTAACAGGAAAACAGTGTCTGTGCTGTAATAAAATAGGAGTAAAATTCTGGGGAACAGAAAAGATGAGGCTGCTAATAACATCAGGAAAGGAGAACAAGAAAAACTTCAGAGACCTTGTAGTACTGGAACAGGGCCTCAAAGGATAAGGAACATCTATCCACAGCAAATAGAGGAAAGGGAATTTCAAGTAAAGAAAAATACCTCACATAAAGGTACACACAGACACAAAAGAACTCACCTAGCTTCAAACAACATGCTTTCACCACCTGACAATCTGGACATGACCCACTTCCAACCCTCTGGAACCTTCCTCAGCTCTCACTCATCACCGTTAGGCCCTTCATCACCAGTTACTTTTCTATCACATATGCTGCTGAGACTGTGGGACTTTATGAAAGTGAAAGTGAAGTCGCTCAGTCATGTCCAACTCTTTTCCACCCCATGGACTGTAGCCTATCACACTCCTCTGTCCATGGGATTTTTGAGGCGAAACTACTGGAGTCGGTTGCCATTTCCTTCTCCAGAGGATCTTCCTGACCCAGGGATCGAACCTGGGTCTCTCGCATTGTAGGCAGATGCTTTACCAACTAAGCCACCAGAGAAGTCCTAATAAAGACATAATTTGGCAAAATTCAGCATCCATTTAAGATAAAAACCCTCCAGAAAGCAGGAATAGAAGGAACATACCTCAACATAATAAAAACTATATATGAAAAACCCGCAGCAAACATTACCCTCAATGGTGAAAAATTGAAAGCATTTCCCCTAAAGTCAGGAACAAGACACGGGTGCGCACTTGCACCACTACTATTCAACATAGTTTTGGAAGTTTTAGCCACAGCAATCAGAGCAGAAAAATAAATAAAAGGAATTCAGACTGGAAAAGAAGAAGTAAAACTCTGTTTGCAGATGACATGATCCTCTACAGAGAAAACCCTAAAGACTCCACAGAAAATTACTAGAGCTAATCAATGAATATAGTAAAGTTGAAGGATATAAAATTAACACACAGAAATCCCTTACATTCCTACATACTAACAATGAGAAAACAGAAAGAGAAATTAAGGAAACAATTCCATTCACCATTGCAATGAAAAGAATAAAATACTTAGGAATATATCTACTTAAAGAAACAAAAGACCTATATATAGAAAACTATAAAACACTGGTAAAGGAAATCAAAGAGGACACTAATACATGGAGAAATATACTGTGTTCATGGATCAGAAAAATCAATATATTGAAACTGAGTATACTACCCAAAACAACCTAGATTCAATGCAATCCCTATCAAGCTACCAATGGTATTTTTCAGAGAACTAGAACAAATAATTTCACAATTTGTATGGAAATACAAAAAGCCTCGAATAAGCAAAGCAATCTTGAGAAAGAAGAATAGAACTGGAGGAATCAACCCGCCTGACTTCAGGCTCTACTACAAAGCCACAGTCATCAAGACAGTATGGTACTGGCACAAAGACAGAAATATAGATCAATGGAACAAAATAGAAAGCCCAGAGATAAATCCACGCACCTATGGACACTTATCTTTGACAAAGGAGGCAAGAATATACAATGGAGAAAAGACAATCTCTTTAACAAGTGGTGCTTGGAAAACTGGTCAACTACTTGTAAAAGAATGAAACTAGAATCATACACAAAAATAAACTCAAAATGGAAGAAAGATCTAAATGTAAGACCAGAAACTATTAAACTCCTAGAGAAAAACATAGGCAGATTCATGTTGATATATGGCAAAACCAATACAATATTGTAAAATTTAAAAAAAGTAATAATAATAAAAAAACCACTCTCTGACATAAACCACAGCAGGATCCTCTATGACTCACCTCCCAGAATATTGGAAATAAAAGCAAAAATAAACAAATGGGACCTAATTAAACTTAAAAACTTCTGCACAACAAAGGAAACTATAAGCAAGGTGAAAAGACAGCCTTCAGAATGGGAGAAAATAATAGCAAACGAAGCAATTAAAGAATTAATCTCAAAAATATACAAGTAACTCCTGCAGCTCAATTCCAGAAAAATAGAAGACCCAATCAAAAAGTGGGCCAAAGAACTAAATAGACATTTCTCCAAAGAAGACATACAGATGGCTAACAGATGAAAAGATGCTCAACATCACTCATTATCAGAGAAATGTAAATCAAAACCACAATGAGGTAGGATTTCATGCCAGTCAGAATGGCTGCGATCCAAAAGTCTACAAGCAATAAATGCTGGAGAGGGTGTGGAGAAAAGGGAACCCTCTTGCACTGTTGGTGGGAATGCAAACTAGTACAGCCACTATGGAGAACAGTGTGGAGATTCCTTTAAAAACTGGAAATAGAACTGCCATATGACCCAGCAATCCCACTGCTGGACATACACACTGAGGAAACCAGAATTGAAAGAGACATGTGTACCCCAATGTTCATCGCAGCACTGTTTATAATAGCCAGGACATGGAACCAACCTAGATGTTCATCAGCAGATGAATGGATAAGAAAGCTGTGTACACAGATACACAATGGAATATTACTCAGCCATTAAAAAGAATACACTTGAATCAGTTCTAATGAGGTGGATGAAACTGGAGCCCATTATACAGAGTGAAGTAAGCCAGAAAGAAAAACACCAATACAGTATATTAACGTATATATATGGAATTTAGAAAGAACGTAATGATAACCCTGTATGTGAGACAGCAAGAGAGACACAGATGTGTATAACAGTCTTTTGGATTCTGTGGGAGAGGGCAAGGGTGGGATGATATGGGAGAATGGCATTGAAACATGTAAATTGTCATGTGTGAAACAAATCGCCAGTCCAGGTTCAACGCATGATACAGGGTACTTGGGGCTGGTGCACTGGGATGACCCTGAAGGACGGGATGGGGAGGGAGGTGGGAGAGGGGTTCAAAGGAACATATGTACACTCATGGTGGATTCAAGTCAATGTATGGAAAAACCAATACAATATTGTAAAGTAAAATAAATATATTAATTAAAGAAAAATAAAGACATAATTAATCAAGACCAGCGACAGTCCTAAGATGACAGAGGAAAAGGATTCGGAGACCACTTTCCACCCACAAATTCATCAAAAGATCATTTGCATGCCGAGCAACTTCCACAAAACAACTTCTAAACGCTGGCGGAGGAAACCAGGCACCCATAAAGGTATACTATTCTCTTTGAAAAGGGGGAGGACGAAATATAAAAGCCAAAAAGAGAGACAAAAAGAGTTAGGGACAAAGACCTGTCCTGAGGAGGGAGTTGTGCAGGAGGAGAAGTTTCCACACAGTAGGAAATCCTTTCACAGGCAGGTCTGTGGGGTGTTTTGGAATCTCAGAGGGCAACATAACCAGAAGGAAACACACACACACACACACACACACACAATATGCACCTAACCGCAGCTGCCTGTGGAGAAGTAGCCCAGACACTAGCATCCACTACCAACAAGTGTGGACTGGACAGGGAGGCACAGGCTGCATAATCAGTGCTTAGGATAAGGACTGGGCCTTAATGCCCTGAGGACAATCTGAGGGAGTTAACATGAGATAGAAACCCAAACTGTGGGATTGCCAGAGAGAACAAAAAAGAGAGAACTTTCCCGCAAAAGGCTCTAACGCACAGCCTGGCCTGCACACAGAACAAAGGATTGAGCTAACACCAAAGAAGAGCTAGCCACCCCCCAGCCCTCCCCCACTCCCCAGAGGCAGAGAGGCAGGTGTGCAGCCAGAGCTGCAGGGCAAGGGGCTGCTGCAATCTCCGCCCCAGGGACCGGCATCCTCCACCAAACTGCGAGCAGGCTCCCAGTTGCTAACCACGTTCTCCTGGTATCCTGGATGGTTGACATCTGCCAGGAGTGTCACAGCCTGAGATCAGCTCTCCAGAGGAGACACACCTCCCACATGGCACACCTGAGATGGTGCTCCTGCGGCACACCGGGGCACCAACCGGCCAGAACCAGGGAGCTGATTAAGACACACAGACCACCTGGGACAGTGCACTCGCCAAGCACCTGGTCACCTGAGCTGCTTGGACCTGGGAAGGGCACAAAATGCACACCCAACCGACTCTGTGCCCTTGTGGAGCACCCAAGAACCTGAGCAGCTTAGACCTGGGAAGTTCCCGAAAAGGAAGACCCACTTTGGACAGTACCCCTGCAGAGCACCCTGGAGCCTGAGCCGTGTAGACCCAGGAAGCACATGTCACCTTGAGCTTTGGCAAACCCAGTGTGGTCCTTACACTGTGAACATTCCCCACACATGCCAGAGAAATCTGTTTGCATTGTCCCTCCCTCCCCACAACACAACTGAACAAGTGAGCCTAAACAAGTGACCACCTTTGCCCCCTTGTGTCAGGATGGAAATTAGACACTGAAGAGACTTGCAAACAGAGGAAGCCAAAATTAGCAAAGAGGGAACCGCTCTGGAAGTGACAGGTGCAACAGATTAAAACCATGTAGTTAACATTGACTAAGCATTGGAGGGAGCTGATAGACCTTGAGAAGAAGTACAAGCTGGAACAAGGAACTATCTGAAACTGAACTGACCCCACACTGCCCACAACAGCTTCAGAGAAATTCCTAGATATATTTTTACTATTATCACTTTTTAATTTTTTAATTTAAGTTCCTTATTACTCCTTTTTCATTTTTATAACCTATTATCTTGCAAAAAAGACCCCATTTTTAAAGCAACTTCACATATACATTTTTCATAATTTTGTGATTGATTTTGTTTTATAATTTTAATATTGTATTTCTGAGCATCTAACCTCCACTCTAGATTTTTAATCTTTTCTTTTTGGTATTTGTTTTCAATTTTGTACCTTTAGGAATATAATCTTCAGTACCCATTTTCACTTAGGTGTGTGAAATTGCTGGCTGGCTTTATTGCTGTCTCCCTTTTTCTCCCGCAGATCACCTATATCTCCTCCCTCCCCTTTCTCTTCTCTACTTAACTCTGTGAATGCCTCTGGGTGTTCTGAGCTGTGGAGAACACTTAGAGAATTTATTACTGGCTAGATTGCTCTCTCCCTTTTTGAGTCCCCTGGTCACCTCTATCTCCCTTCTCCCTCTTCTCTATGTAAGTCTGTGAACCTCTCTGGGTGTCCCTCACTGTGGAGAATTGTTTCACCACTAACCTAGATGTTTTATCATCTGTGTTATATGGATGGAGAAGTCTTGAGGCTACTGTAAGAATAAGACTGAAAGCCAGAGGGAGAAGGTTTAACTTCAAAACTTGAGAACATCAGGGAACTCCCGATCCATGGAATATTAATAGACAAGAGCTCACCCAAAAGGATACATTCCTACACTTAAACCAGCTCCACCCAAGAGTTAACAAGTTCCAGAGCAAGCTATACCATGCTAATTCTCCAGTAAAGCAGGAACACAGCCCTGAGCATTAAAAGACAGGCTGCTCAAAGCCATGCCAAACCCATAGATACCCCAAAACTCACTACCAGACACTTCATGGTACTTCAGAGAGAAGAGATCCATTTCCACCCACCAGAACATAGACACAAGCTCCCCTAACCAGGAAACCTTGATAAACCACTAGTCCAACTCCACCCACAGGGAGAAGGTGCCACAATACAGAGGAACCATGAACTGCCAGTAAACAAAAAGGGCACCCCAAACCCAGCAATCCAAACAAAATGAAAAGGCAGAGAAATATTCAGCAGGTAAAGCAACGTGATAAATGCCCACAAAATCAAACAAAAGAGGAGGAGATAGGGAGTCTACCTGAAAAAGAATTCAGAATAATTATAGTAAAGATGATCCAAAATCTTGAAAACAAAATGGAATTACAGATAAATAGATAGAGACAAGGATTGAGAAGATGCAAGAAATGTTTAACAAGGACCTAGAAGAGACAAAGAAGAGTCAATCAATAATGAATAATGCAATAACTGAGATCAAAAGCCCTCTGGAGGAAACCAACAGTAGAATAATTGAGGCAGAAGATAGGATAAGTGAGATGGAAGATAGAATGGTGAAAATAAATGAAGCAGAGAGGAAAAAAGAAAAAAGAATTAAAAGAACTGAGGACAACCTCAGAGACCTCTGGGACAATGTAAAATGTCCCAACATTCAAATCATAGGAATCCCAGAAGAAGAAGATGAAAAGAAAGGGCATGAGAAAATTTGAGGAGACAATAGTTGAAAACTTCCCTAAAGTGGAGAAGGAAATAGCCACCAAAGTCCAAGAAACCCAGAGAGTGCCAAACAGGATAAACCCAAGGTGAAACACCCCAAGACACATATTAATCAAACTAACAAAGATCAAACACAAAGAGAAAATATTTAAAGCAGCAAGGGAAAAGCAACAAATAATCCACAAGGAGATCCCCATAAGGATAACAGCTGACCTTTCAATAGAAACTCTTCAGGCCAGAAAGGAATGGCAGGACATGCTTAAAGTGATGAAAGAGAAAAAACCTACAACCCAGATTACTATACCCAGCAAGCATCTTATTCAAATATGAAGGAGAAATCAAAAGCTTTACAGACAAGCAAAAGCTGAGAGAATTCAGCACCACCAAACCAGATCTTCAACAAACGCTAAAGGATCTTCTCTAGACAGGAAACACAGAAAAGGTTTATAAACTCAAACCCAAAATAACAAAATAAATGGCAATAGGATCACAATTATCAATAATTACCTTAAATGTAAATGGGTTGAACGTCCCAATAAAAAGACAAAGACTGGCTGAAAGAATTCAAAACAAACCCCTATATATGCTGTCTGCAAGAGACCCACCTCAAACCAAGGGACACATACAGACTGAAAGTAAAGGGCTGGAAAAGGTATTTCATGCAAATGGAGACCAAAAGAAAGCAGAAGTAGCAATACTCATATCAGATAAAATAGACTTTGAAAGAAAGGCTGTGAAAAGAGACAAAGAAGGACACTACATAATGGTCAAAGGACCAATCCAAGAAGATATAACAATTATAAATATATATGCACCAAACAAGGGCTTCCCTCATAGCTCAGTTTGTAAAGAATCTGCCTGCAATGGAGGAGACCCTGATTTGATTCCTGAAGCAGGAAGATCCTCTAGAGAAGGGATAGGCTACCCACTCCAGTATTCTTGGCCTTCCCTTGTGGTTCAGCTGGTAAAGAATCCAACTGCAATATGGGAGACCCCAGTTCGATTCCTGGGTTGGGAAGATCCACTGGAGAAGGGACAGGAGACCCACTCCAGTATTCTTGGGCTTCCCTTGTGGCTCAGCTGGTAAAGAATCTGCCTGCAACATGGGAGACCTGGGTTCAATCCCTGGGATGGGAAGATCCCCTGGAGAAGGGAAAGGTTATCCACTCCAGTATTCTGGCCTGGAGAATTCCATGGACTATAAAGTCTATGGGGTTGCAAAGAGTCAAACACGTCTGAGCGACTTTCACTTTCACTTTCATACACCCAACATTGGAGCACCTCAATACACAAGGCAAATGCTAACAAGTTTGAAAGGGGAAACTAACAGTAACACAATAATAGTGGGAAAATTTAGTACCCCACTCACATCTATGGATAGATCAACCAAACAGAAAATTGGCAAGTAAACTCAAACTTCAAATGATACACTGGACCAGTTAAACCTAATTGATATCTATAGGACATTTCACCCAAAACAATGAATTTCACCTTTTTCTCAAGTGCACATGGAATATTCACCAGGATAGACCACATCCTGGACCATAAATCTAGCCTTAGTAAATTCAAAAAAAAAAGAAATCATTTCAAAGATCTTTTTGGATCACAACGTGGTAAGATTAGATGTCAACTAGAGGAAAAAAAAAAACTATTAAAAATACAAACATATGGAGGCTAAACAACACACTTCTGAATAACCAGCAAATAATGGAAAAAAATCAAAAAGGAAATCAAAATATGCATAGAAACAAATGAAAATGAAAACCCAACAATCCAAAACCTATGGGATTCAGTAAAAGCAGGGCTAAGACAAATGTTCATAGCAATACAAGAGAAAAATCAAGAAACAAGAGAAAAATCAAATAAATAACCTATCTTTACACCTAAACCAACTAGGAAAAAAAAACAAATGAAGAACCTCAGGTTAGTTGAAGGAAAGAAATCATAAAAATTAGAGCAGAAATTAATGAAAAAGAAACAAAGGAGACTATAGCAAAAATCAACAGAACTAAAAAAGATGGTTCCTTGAGAAGGTAAATAAAATAGGCAAATCATTAGCCAGACTCATCAAGGGAAAAAATGGAGAAGAATCAAGTCAACAAAATTAGAAATGAAAATGGAGAAATCACAACAGACAACACATAAATACAAAAGATCATAAGAGACTAGTATCAGCAAATATATGTGAATAAAATGGCCAACTTGGAAGAAATGGATGAATTCTTAGGAAAGTACAACCTTCCAAAACTGAACAAGGAAGAAATAGAAAATCTTAACAGACCAATCACAAACATGAAAATCAGAACTGTAATCAAAAATCTTCCAATAAACAAAAGCCCAGGACCTGATGGCTTCACAGGTGAATTCTACCAAAAATTTAAAGAGCTAACACCTATCCTACTCAAACTCTTCCAGGAAATTGCAAAGGAAGGGAAACTCCCAAACTCATTCTATGAGGCCACCATCACCCTAATACCAAAACCAGACAAAGATGCCACAAAAAAAGAAAACTACAGGCCAATATCACTGATGAACATAGATGTAAAAATTCTCAAAATTCTAGCAAAGAGAATCCAACAGCATATTAAAAAGATCATACATCATGACAAAGTGGGCTTTATCCCAGGGATGCAAGGATTCATTGATATTTGCAGATCAATCAATGTGATACACCACATTAACAAATTGAAAGATAAAAACCATATGATTATCTCAATAGATGTACAGAAAGCCTTTGACAAAATTCAACATCCATTTATGATAAAAAAAAAAAAACCCTTCAGAAAGCAGGCATAGAAGGAATATATCTCAACATAATAAAAGCCATATATGATAAACCCACAGCAAACATTATCCTCAATGGTGAAAAATTGAAAGCATTTCCCCTAAAGTCAGGAACAAGACAAGGGTGCCCACTCTCACCACTACTATTCAATATAGTTTTGGAAGTTTGGGCCACAGCAATCAGAAAAGAAAAAGAAATACAAGGAATCCAGATTGGAAAAGAAGTAAAACTCTCACTGTTTGCAGATGACATGATCCTCTACATAGAAAACCCTAAGGACACCACCAGAAAATTACAAGAGTTAATCAATGATTATAGTAAAGTTGCAGGATATAAAATTAATACACAGAAATCACTTGCATTCCTATACACTAACAATGAGAAAACAGAAATTAAGAAAACAATTTCATTCACCACTGTAATGAAAAGAATAAAATACTTAGAAATAAATCTACATAAAGAAACAAAGGACCTGTATATAGAAAACTATAAAACACTGATGAAAGACATCAAAGATGACATAAATAGAAGGAGAAATATACCATGTTCATGGATTGGAAGACTCAATATAGTGAAAATGAGTATACTAACCAAAGCAATCTATAGATTCAATGCAATCCCTATCAAGCTACCATCAGTATTTTTCAGAGAACTAGAACAAATAATTTCACAATTTGTATGGAAATATAACAAACCTTGACTACCCAAAGCAATCTTGAGAAAGAAGAATGGAACTGGAGGAATCAACCTGCCTGACTTCAGGCTCTACTACAAAGCTACAGTCATCAAGACAGTATGGTACTGGCACAAAGACAGAAATATAGATCAATGGAACAAAACAGAAAGTCCAGAGATAAATCCACACACCTATCTATGGATACCTTATCTTTGACAAAGGAGGCAAAAATATGCAATGGAGAAAAGACAATCTCCTTAACAAGTTTTGCTGGGGAAACTGGTCAACTGCCTGTAAAAGAATGAAATTAGAACACTTTCTAATACCATACACAAAAATAAACTCAAAATGGAGGAAAGATCTAAATGTAAGACCAGAAACTATAAAACTCCTAGAGGAAAACATAGGCAAAACACTCTGACATAAATCACAGAAAGATCCTCTATGACCCACCTCCCAAAGTAATGGAAATAAAAGCAAAAATAAACAAATGGGAACTAGTTAAATTTAAAAGCTCTTTTACAATGAAGAAAACTATAAACAAGGTGAAAAGACAGCCTTCAGAATGGGAGAGATAGTAGCAAACAAAGCAACTGACAAAGAATTAAGCTTAAAAATATACAACCTGCTCATTCAGCTCAATACTGAAAAAATAAATGACCCAATCCAAAAATGGGCCAAAGAACCAAACAGACATTTTTCCAAATAAGACATAAAGAGGGCTAACACATGAAAAGATCCTCAACATCACTAATTATCAGAGAAATGCAAATCAAAACCACAACAAGGTACCATCTCATGATGGTCAGAATGGCTGCTATCAAAAAGTCTACAAACAATAAATGCTGGAGAAAAGGGAACCCTCTTACACTGTTGGTGGGAATGCAAACTAGTACAACCACTCTGGAGAACAGTGTGGAGATTCCTTAAAAAACTGGAAATAGAACTGCCATATGACCCTCCAATCCCACTGCTGGGCATATACACTGAGGAAACCAGAATTGAAAGAGACATGTGTAGCCCAGTGTTTATCACAGCACTGTTTACAATAGCTAGGACATAGAAGCAACCTAGATATCCATCAGCAGATGAATGGATAAAAAAGCTGTGGTACATATACACAATGGAATATCACTTAGCTATTAAAAAGAACACATTTGAATCAGTTCTAATGATGTGGATGAAACTGGAGCCTATTATACAGAGTGAAGTAAGTCAGAAAGAAAAACATCAATACAGTTTATTAATGCATATATATGGAATTTAGAAAGATAGTACAATGACCCTATATGTGACACAGCAAAACAGACACAGATGTAAAGAACAGACTTTTTGACTCTATGGGAGAAGGTGAGGGTGGGATAATTTGAGAGAACAGCATTGAAACATGTATATTGCCATATGTGAAATATCTGACCAGTTCAAGTTTGATGCATGAAACAGGGCACTCAAAGCTGCTGCACTGGGACAACCCAGAGGGACCGGATGGGGAGGGAGGTGAGAGGGGTGTTCAGGATGGGGGGCACATATATACACTTGGCTGATTCATGTCAATGTATGGCAAAAATCACCACAATATTGTAAAGTAATTAGCCTCCGATTAAATAGATTGATTTAGAAAATTAATCAAAACTGACTTTGTCCTTGGACACTCATAAATTAATGGAAACATTGAATTAAAAATAAGACATGAATATACATATTAGAAAAATCACTCTAACCCAAGCATAACAAAAATACACACAGCTAAGTTTGAGCCTATAGGATTATTACTATTTAATAATGTTTAAATAACTTCAATATAGGTACATTGGGCTCAAGGACACTCTACATATTCAGATACAGTGCTGGGAGGGTCTGGAAAATCCTATAACTTTTCCTGCTTCAAGATTATCCTTCAGCTTATAGCTGGAGCCACCACTGGCTAAACTAAGCCTGAAGGGTCTACAACACACACAAAGAAGAGATCAGAGAAGGCATTTTATTTTTTAAACAAAAGCATCCAACAGATTGTAGTTGTCACCAAAAATATGTTGCTGCTGCTGCTGCTGCTGCTAAGTTGCTTCAGTTGTGTCTGACTCTGTGCGACCCTAGAGACAGCAGCCCACCAGGTTCCCCCGGCCCTGGGATTCTCCAGGCAAGAACTTGGGAGTGGGTTGCCATTTCCTTCTCCAGTGCATGAAAGTGAAAAGTGAAAATGAAATTGCTCAGTCGTGTCTGACTCCTAGCGACCCCATGGACTGCAGCCTACCAGGCTCCTCCATCCATGGGATTTGCCAGGCAAGAGTACTGGAGTGGGTTGCCATTGCCTTCTCCAAAATATATGTTACCTATTTTTAAAACCAGTGTTTGACTTACCGGAGTGATGAAAACCACATCCCAAAGCAGCTTTGCAACAGCAGAAGGAAAATGAGAACTGCCATCCCAGCAAGACACGATATTCCTGTTTCCATCCAGAGCAGGGCAGTCACTGCAATTGCCTGCAGTGGCCCTACCCACAGATAGTGCAAGAACATCGTTACCTTAAAGACAAAGATAAGCCTTCTTAGGATATTATTAAAAAACAACACAAGTAAGGACACAGTATAGAAATAATATGCTTGTGAAGAAGATACAGGATCCAAAACAGAAATGATCACAGTGGATTTTAAACCTGCTAAAGCAGAAATCCACACATCCACCCCAAATGACACTGTTCTGAGGCAGCACAGGACCAGCCACGGAGAACCCAACCAGCAGCACTGGGAGGAAGATCTGAATTTTATCCACAATACAGATGAGCTCAGGGTTTCCCCAAACTCTCTTTGCTCCAAAATTCAGCCACCATCTCCCCAGGAGAGCCTATATTATGGTACCTACTACTGTCTCCAGTAATTACTTAAGTATTTACCTCCCTGACAGGCTGTGGCTTTTGGGGGACAAAAACTAAGCCTAATTTATCCCTGAAACTGAGTAGAAGTCTTACTTCATGTTTGATGAATGAATACTTGAAGGAGAATCAGTCTAGTGCAGTACAGATCTGACCAACAGCTACAATGGGTAATATGATTTATTCATAAAGTAAGCAGGAAAAAAGAGTGTGAGGGGATGGCAGAGAATAGGTTGTGTCTGGCTGAGGACCACCCACTTAGCATTATTCCTCACAGGCTCCCTATACAGCAGGCACTGAACAGGGAAAGAACAACCCCTGCCCACCAGGCCTTCATCATTCAGAGGAGGAGGAAGACAGCCCAGCAACACCAACACCATGTGCCAAGAAGGGCCACACCAGGGGGACCCCTAGGGACACTAACCAAGCTGGGAAAGAATCCTGATGCCTGTCTATTATTAGAAAGACAAAATTCTCATCCACAGGACAACACACATTGTTACATCTGAGTTGCACACAGAAGAAATGAGAGTTGGATAAAAAGAACCCTTGTCTTAGGTCCTCAACAGAACCCTGGCTGACACCAAACCCTGGCACCTGGCATCCCAATAAGCTACATTCAGTAAGAAGGATGGGAAATGGAAGAGAATCCCTCAGGAGCAGCTTACCTGATCAAACCTATTTACATCGTTGGACAGCAGGTTGACTATCTGGCCTGTGGTGGTCTTCCCCACGGCCGAGCTACTCAGACGAAGTACCTAGTGAGAGAAAGATACAGAGAATTGGATTGCTAAGGTGATACCAAGTCAATCTTACAACATAGCAAAATGGAGTGTGTTTTTGTGGGGTCTTGAGCAGTGCTAGGATAAAGAGAGTGACCCTGAACAGCAGGGCTCTAGGGACCTACATTCATCCTTCATCTCCTCAATGTGGCGGCAGCCCTGCCCATAAGAACAACAAAGGGAGGAGCAGGAGGTAGAAGCAAAATCCCCCATCCTGCTTCTCAATGAACTTGAACCTGCCTGAAGGAAAAAGGGATGTTGATTTAGACTTAAGAACAAACCAAAATAAATTTAAGCCAAACTACATGAAAGTGGAAAGGCTACCTTAAAGAAAGAAATTAGAGGACTTGGACAGACTATAAATCTGGAATTGATTATTAATTCTGAGCGAGACCTCATTTAAACACTTTGGGCTTAGTTTATTCATTCTGAAATGAGTGAGTATAATGTTCAAAACACTGTTCCTGTGAGGAACCTCTGTTCTTAATGCCAGTCTGCTGACTTTACAAAAAACACAGCCTCTGCTGCACAATTCCTTTATTTGTTAAGAAAAATGCCCTAGAGATCTGAGGAACCTGAACAGACACCATGAGCTGCTTCAAAGACCGCCAGTCAGATCCAAACAGAGTCTCATGGCTCATAAAACTGTTTCATTTAGTCCTCAGGTTAAACAGAAAAATCAGTGATAAAGTGGGGATGTAAAACAACATAGCTGCCATAGAAGAGAGTATGGCTGTTCCTCAAAAAAATAAACACAAAATTAGCATATAATACAGCAGTTCCACTTCTGGGAATATACTCAAAAGAACTGAGTGTATGAACTTGAACAGATATTGATACACTTGTGTTCAGAGCAGCAATGATCACAATAGCCAAAAGGTAGAAACAACCCAAATGTTCACTAACAGATGAATGGATACAGAGAATGCTGTATATACCTATAATGGAATATTATTCAGTTGTAAAATGGAATTAAATTTGACACCTGCTCCACCATCAATGAACCCTTAAGACATTATGCTATATGACATAAACGAGACACAGAATGACAAATATTTTATGATTCCACTTACATGGGACACCAAGTCAAATTCAAAGATTGAAGTATAATGGTGATGGCTGGTAGGGGTGGGCTGGGGCGGCTGGAGAATTAGTGTTTATTGGATGGAGAGGATCACTTTGCGAAGATGAAATTCTGGAGATGAAGAGCAGTGTTGTTTCCTCAACAATGTAAATATTCCTAATGTCACTAAATTGTTGTTGTTCAGTCACTAAGTCATGCCCAACTCTTTGCAATGCCATGGACTGCAGCACAGCAGTCTCCTCAGTCCTCCACTGTCTCCTGAAGTTTGCTCAAATTCATGTCCATTGAGTCAGTGAAGGTATCTAAACATCTCATCATCTGCCACCCCTGTCTCTTTTGCCTTCAGTCTTTCCCAACATCAGGGTCTCTTCCAATGAGTCAGCTCTTCATGTCACTAATGTCACTAATCTAGTTGGGAAACAATGTTCCCCAATTTAGTTAAAACTGTAAATTTTATATTGTGCATATTTTATAATAATTTTTAAATCAATGACCAAAAGCCAAAAGTAACTTTACCAAATTTGCAGAAATGACAAATCATTTTATTTATGACACATCCCACAAGATCATCCAAAGTTCAGCTAAAAAGAGCCCAAAAATTTCCCAAAGGTGACATTCCAAAGTGTTAGTGTGAAGAGGAAGGAAAAACAGGTGGACAATGACTCACCTGTGCAGCAAAGAGTGAGCTTTGACTGAACCATGACCTCACACCTAACAAGGTTTTCACAGTGCAGTTCTGGTGAAATTTCACACATACTTATGGGAGCTAAGCACAATCTAGAAAGACAAACATCTAGCTAACTTGTGGAGAAATCTGAGTACTCATCTCTTAAACAGTGAAAGGTGCAAGAGAATAACAAATATATGATGAGGGACAATGAAGAACCCTGGCTAGAGTGTACAGTCACCACTGCCATTTCCATGTCACCCAGGAGGAAACCAGCTCTTGTGCCAAACACACACAGTAAGATGCCAGGGGCCCTGGGTTCATACAGCGCTGAGATTAACAAGAGTATGCTCAAAGAAAGATGAGGAGAAGACACTTTACATTTTGCCAAGAAAAACATTCCCAAGAAACAGAAGCTCTAGATAAGCAGCATAAGTAGCAACTAGGTAAAAGAAGTGACAATTTCAATTTAAATTTTTTGGTTTTAGCTTTTGATTAGGATTTTATCTTTTAATAAAAATTATATGTATTAAGGTGGACAACATGATTATTGTTAAAAATATACATTGGGGAATGATTTCTGTAGTAAAACCAATTAACATATTCACACTTTATGTAGTTACCATTTTGTGTGCCTCCTGAGAACACTTAGGTCTTCCCTTTTGGCTCAGCTGATAAAGAATATGCCTGCAATGCGAGACACCTGGGTTCGATCCCTGGGTTGGGAAGATCCCCTGGAAAAGGAAAGGCTACCCACTCTAGTATTCTCGCCTGGAAAATTCCATGAACTACATAGTCCATGGGGTCGGAAAGAGTCGGACATGACTGAGCGATTTTCACTTTCACACTTTCACTTGAGAACACTTCAGATCTACTCTCGCATAAAAATTCAAGTATATAATACAATTAAATAAGGATTTTTTAAAGCAAATAACCCAGGGCAAAACAATACTGAGAAACAACTTTACACAGAGACTTTCAGCAGTTGACATGGTGTATCTGTGGCAATTTCTTTGTAAAGACACCTGAAATCCTAATTCCTTTTATACTAGCTAAGATCAGGGTAAGCTATGAAGTAGTTGTGTGGCATTTCTCAATATAAAAATCACTGAACACATCAAATCAGGTCTTATTAAAACTTCTATAATGCATACTAAAAAGAAAAAGGAAATATAGTATTATGAAGATAACTTGAAAGAACAGCAACAAATTCTCCCCCAAATTACTAAAGACAATGGATATTTTCAAGTTTTATCCAAAATATCCAATTATTGTCTTTAATGCCAATAAAACAATTGTAACTATAGCATATAGCATATAGCGAGTTTGTATTTAGCCTGAGTTATAATTATATTTTTCTTTTTTTAATACCTTTTATTTTATTTAACTTTACAATATTGTATTGGTTTTTGCCATATATCAAAATGAATCTGCCACAGGTATACATGTGTTCCCCATCCTGAACCCTCCTCCCTCCTCCCTCCCCATACCATCCCTCTGGGTCATCCCAGTGCACCAGCCCCAAGCATTCTGTATCCTGCATCGAACCTGGACTGGTGACTCGTTTCATATATGATATTATACATATTTCAATGTCATTCTCCCAAATCATCCCACCCTCTCCCTCTCCCACAGAGTCCAAAATCCTGTTCTATACATCAGTGTATCTTTTGCTGTCTCGTATACAGGGTTATTGTTACCATCTTTCTAAATTCCATATATATGCATTAGTATACTGTATTGGTGTTTTTCTTTCTGGCTTACTTCACTCTGTATAATAGGCTCCAGTTTCATCCACCTCATTAGAACTGATTCAAATGTATTCTTTTTAATGGCTGAGTAATACTCCATTGTGTATATGTACCACAGCTTTCTTATCCATTCATCTGCTGATAGAAATCCCTTGCATTCCTATACATTAATAATGAGAAAATAGAAAGAGAATTTAAGGAAACAATTCCATTCACCATTGTAATGAAAAGAATAAAATACATAGGAATATATCTACCTAAAGAAACTAAAGACCTATATATGCTGCCAAGTCACTTCAGTTGTGTCCGACTCTGTGCGACCCCATGGACTGCAGCCTACCAGGCTTCTCCGTCCATGGGATTCTCCAGGCAAGAACACTGGAGTGGGTTGCCATTTCCTTCTCCAAAAGACCTATATATAGAAAACTATAAAACACTGGTGAAAGAAATCAAAGAGGACACTAATAGATGGAGAAATATACCATGTTCATGGATTGGAAGCATCAATATAGTGAAAATGAGTATACTAACCAAAGCAATTTATAGATTCAATGCAATCCCTATCAAGCTACTAACAGTATTCTTCACAGAGCTAGAACAAATAATTTCACAATTTGTATGGAAATACAAAAAACCTCAAATAGCCAAAGCTATCTTGAGAAAGAAGAATGGAACTGGAGGAATCAACGTGCCTGACTTCAGGCTCTACTACAAAGCCACAGTCATCAAGACAGTATGGTACTGGCACGAAGACAGAAATATAGATCAATAGAACAAAATAGAAAGCCCTGAGATAAATCCACGCACATATGGACACCTTATCTTTGACAAAGTAGGCAAGAATATACAATGGATTAAAGACAATTTCTTTAACAAGTGGTGCTGGGAAAACTGGTCAACCACTTGTAAAAAAATGAAATTAGAGCACTTTCTAACACCATACACAAAAATAAACTCAAAATGGATTAAAGATCTAAACATAAGACCAGAAACTCTATTTTTCTTTAGTTAACACAATTGTATTGAATGTGATTAAATGGGCCATTGAAAAATATAATCATTCCCTTTCTCAAATCCATTCTGTTCTCCAAGATTTAATTTTATGGATCCAATCCTGAAGTTCACTTTTAAATACAGCTTTGAAGCTTTTAATGAACAACAACAACAAAATTTCCAGAAATACCACTATGAGAATTAGGCATAAAAACATTGAAAATCAATGGGATACCTTTAATACTTTAATTTTTAATTAGATTTTATTACAGATTTAGTGGATATTATGCAACAGTGGATATTATGTGGCTAAAAGTCATAAAAGGTAGCCCTGATCCAATCTCAGTAGAAAACTTATTATATATTGGAAAAGCAACAAAAAAAAACTTGACTTGGTGCAAACACCAAGCTTCTCCAGTAAAGTACAAATGATCCCAGTTACAAAAGTTTAGTTTACAGAGAACTTTCCCTAAATGTTCCTGATGCTTCAGGGGAGGTATACACTGTGAAACTGAGTGACACTCACCTTGCAGTAGATCATATGGCACAGGGCTACTCTCAGCCTCATCCCCAAACGCTGAATGTGATAGAAGTATAAGTGGTGCAGAACGGCCCACACCAGCACGCTGGCGCTCAGCCCTGCAGCGTAGCCGTAGGCTTCATGCAAAGCGGCAGAATCGGTGGGATCATAGTTTTCAACATAACTAATCATTTTCCCCAAGAATATGGGCTGAACGACTCTGGTGCCTTCCTAAAAGGAAAAAAAGGCTTAATTAGAAATGCAAGCTCTACCAGTTTTCTTAACACAAGTTTTACTTTTACCATTAGCATATTAAAAGGGCATTTTTGGCAAAACACTACATTTATGATTCACCTGAAAATATCTATCTCCTGTTAGACAAGCAGACAATAATTTTAACCTTAAGCCAAAATTTTACATTCAAAGAAAATGAAGCCTTAGTACTTCGTACTCACTACACTCTATAAGTTCAATAAATACTACAACCAGTGCTTTAGAATGCATTTGGCAAAATACCAAGTTATTCTTAGGGTGCTGGTGCTAAGTTGCTTCAGACACGTCCAACTCTTTGTGACCCTGTGGACTGTAGCCCACCAGGCTCCTCTGTCCATGGGATTTCCCAGGCAAGAATACTGGAGTGGGTTGCCATTTCCTTCTTCAGGGAATCTTCCTCACCCAGGGATCGAAATTGTGTCTCTTTATGACTCCTGCATAGGCAGGCGGGTTCTTTATCACTAGCACCAGAAAAAGGGTAAGAAATTTGCTTCCATACGAACAAGCTCTGCTGGCAGTCTATCCCTGTCCCCGTGTTCTTTCAACATCTCAGCCTAACAGAAAGTCAAAATGGTTCATGTATGGGAGACACACTCTTATCACCTTCTTAAGAATCTTTATGAATTGAGACACTGAGACAAACGCATTCACTTGTACCCACCCCAAACTTCACACATCAGTACAATAAGAAAACAGAGCCCAGACTCTGTTGGAACATCACCGAGAAATCAGGCTGGGAGGTTCTCAGGGTCTCAGCCCCGAGGGACACTGTGTCAATATGTCCCTACCCTCTGGAAGCTGGGCTGTCCCTTGAAATCAAGCTAAAAAACAATTTTTGTCCACAGTTTGTCATCAGCCACTTATTGCTGGTTTGGAAGAAATGTTACCAATCATCTCTTCCCTAAGGCAAAAGTTAAAATCCTAAACAAGTGAGGTGGAGGACACTGAGCCTTCTCCCTTGAGTAAGCCTTAAGGAAAGCAATTTTCTTTCCCAAAACTAAAGGTAGAAAACTGCAACACTTGCTCACCCTGCCAAATGGCCACTCCACCCCACAACCTACTTCTTCCCTCTAGTCACCCCTTGAAGGTCCCCTTCTCTCCCATCAAAGAAAACCAAACACTCAACACAAATCCAAGTCATCAAAAGTAAACGCCATGACCCTAGCATCATTTCCTCCACAGACTTCTCAAAAGTCAAAATGTCAAAACTTTGGAAATCTTTCAGGAACTTGACGTTGGAGCAAGCTTTTCCTTTTAAGCAATCCTTCCTTATTAATATAGACAGGATAAGCAACTGCCAGGCTTTCCTTGATAGCACTCTTCTGTCTGTCTGAAGTTGTGGAAAAGATATGCAAGAGGAAGAGAAGCTGAATCCCCAACACAAACAAAACTAACAAGCATTTTCTGCTCAACAAACTAGTGCCTGATGAGGATATATAGAGAAAGTTGTCCCCATTCCTCAAATGGATGTAACATTAAACCCCGACACTCCTGTCTTGTTCTGCACCCACAGGTTCACAGGCTACACCAACTGCCTCACCTTCCACAAGGTAATAGAAAGCTTCATCTATTACAGAGAAGAAATCACTGTTAAGCTAAAGAATTATGCATAGGATGATCAGATCAGAGTAAGAGGATCTGTTCTCAAGAACACAAAGTTTCACTGTTACATTTCCAGCAAGCCCTATCATTCACCCCTAGAAGTTCTAAGAGCTTATGGAAGAGCCCCTCAGACTGTACACTGTAAAACAGACTTTGTATAGACCGCACTGAGATAGAAATATGTAGGCTCACACAGAGAAACAAGAACGTCAGCCCAGGTAAGGCCGAGGGCAGTCCAGTGCTGCAGCCTGCAAACCTGGGGCTCTCCATCAGAAGCCCAGCACTAACACCTGCCATCCCAAACGGTCCTAAAACTTATGATTTGCTTAGGAAATCATTGTTGCCTGTTACTCAGCTCTCCTTTTGACCCTGATACTGTTCTAATTACAGTAAGTGTAATGTCACCCACCAAAGAGAATACTGATAGATGCAACAAATTCACCAAAAATTAGTATAAAATAAAGGCACCTCATTACTATCTGATTGGATTTTTTCTGCTGAGACATAGTATTTAATAAGCGAGTTGAGCAGATAGCCTCATTAAGGAGTAATGCCATGGACTTTCCTGGTGGTCCAGTCGTTAAGAATCTGCCTGCAAATGCAGGGGACACAGGTTCCATCTCTGGTCAGGGAAGATCCCACATGCTGTGGAGCAACCAAGCCTGTGCACCACAACTACTGAGCCCATGCACGCTGACTACTGGAGCCATCACACCTAGAGCCTGTGCTCCGCAACAAGAGAAGCCACTGCAGTGAGAAGCCCGCACACTGTAACTACAGAAAAGTCCTTGCTCAGCAGTGAAGACCCAGTGCAATCAAAATTGATTTATTTTTTTAAAAAACAGTAAGGCCAGTGGTGAAAGACAGGGAAGCCTGGCATGCTGCAGTCCCTGGGGTAGCAGACACCGACACAACTGAGCGACTGAACAACAAATGCCAGTCCTGGCTCAGAGCTTCCGCTCCTCTGTCTGCTCTTTTTTAAAATCTTGTTTGTTTATTTATCTTTGACTCTGCTGGGTCTTCGTTGACACACACGGGCTCTTCCTTGCTGTGTGGGCCTTCTCTTGTTGCCGTGAGTGAGGGCTACTCTCTAGTTGTAGCGGCCATGCTTCTGGTTTTGCTGGCTCCTCTTTTTGCAGAGCAGAGGCTCTAGAGCACACAGGCTTCGGTAGGTGCACCAAGTGGGCTCCGTAGTTGCAGTTGATGGGCCCCAAGGCATGTGGGATCTGAGTTCCTGGACCAGGAACCCATGTCCACTGCACTGGCAAGAAAATTCTTAACCACCGACCACTAGGGAAGTCCCTCCTCTGTCTGTTCTTGATCCTAATCCTCAACGAGTAAGAAATAAAACAATTGAGAAAATGTTCATTAGCAAACTTGAAACTAACCAAATGAAAACCTTCTGGATAGCAAGAACAAGATCAAAAATTGTTCCCATAAAGCCTTCATCTTTGACACCAACCTATAACCCAGTGAATAGCCTTCCCACAAAACAACTGGGAACATAGTTCTTCTTGCTTCACAAGAATTCTGCATAACTGTGAAACTGTAAAAGATATTTAAAACAGTCCAATATAATACCACAACAATCATTTCAAAGTTCTATGAGAGTCTCTGAGGCAGACATCTCGTGGTGGAGTCCTTGTTAGTTAATCTCCTGCAAGCACTTGACATTCCGGCTCACCTCTTGCTTCTTAGGGGAACTTACAGTTTCTCCGCTACATTTCCACACTACTTGAAGTGTTTCTGGCCCAATTCTACCATCTTCAAGAAAAACTGAGTAACTCCCTGAGATGGCCCAAGCCACCACCTTAAATACTATCTCCAGCTAAAGAAAGATTGGTAGGGACACAATGAGAAGTTAATAGGAAAAGCAGCTAAAATTAAAATGGCTGGGTTTTTCACAGAGGTTTAAGTATTCTCCATTGACAAGATTCTTCTGTGATTTAGAGACATCCTTCTCTTTTTGGTACTGGGAGGAAGACACCTTTACAAATGGAAATTTCCTTCATCAATGTAAATGTCCCTCACAGAAGGGTAACTTCTGCTCTGTCTTTACAGTTTCTCCTGTGTCTATTTCTCAAAAAAAAAAAAAAAATCAGCTAAAAATAATCTTTGTGTTAAAAATGCACATTCTCAGGTGACACTTTCTACTACCCTTCAAGCATATTCAATGTTTGTAGTTTTGAAATATTTGTAACACCTACAGGAAAAAATAAAAAAACTCTGTAGGAAGCAGGTGACAGAGCTGTTGTCAGAAAAACATCTCTTGACTCTGAGTCTCATGGAGGCTGTGGGAGGAGAGAAGAGAATGCAGAGAACACTGGCCTGGGAGTCCAAACACTGGGCTTCAGAAACCAGGTCGGCCACCTGCGAGTCACATGACCCTAAGCCCATCATGTGCCCACCTGCCCTCCAGGTCTTTGTTTACCTCGAGGAATTGTGGGACAACTAAGAGCCACAACAGCTCTAAGTACTCTAAAACCAACACTAAAAAACAAGTGTAAGCTATGATCATTTTTATGATACAGAAGTCCTGGGAAGAGACGTGCTCTATTAATGGCAGAGGCTGGTTTCACAAAGGGTTTGGAAAACTCAGTGCTGCTCACAGGCCACCATGCAGAGCAACTCTTGAGAAAAGTCATTTATAAAAGCCAACATTTCTGGATAGCAATTAAAAGTTTCACTTCTAAGCATATTTTTTTTTTAATTTTTAACCATTATGAACCTTTAAAAAAGAGGCACCTACTTCCCTGACTTCTAAAAGAAAACAGAATAAGGAAGGAGTGGGGAGAATGAGTGAAATAGGTGATGGAGATTAGAAGGTACAATCTTTTAGTTAAAAAAATAAATAGTGAGATGTGATGTACAACATAGGAAATACAGTCAATAATATTGGAATAACTTTGTATGGTGACAGAGGGCAACTAGACTTGCAGTGATCATTTTATAATGTATACAAATATTGAATCAGTATGCTATATACCTAAAACTAATATAATAAGTCAATTATACTTCATTTTTTATTTTTAATGGGAATAAAACCTTTTTTATGCTTTTTAAAAAATGAATTAAAAAGCATTCCCATCATTTATGACTCAAGGTCATCACTGTGGGTATCACTAACAACTAATGGCTAATGCTATGCTCTCAATATCCAGCAGGGTGCACACAGCAGGTCTGCTCTGCAGGTCCCCTTCTGCTTGGCTCAGTGCCCCCTCCTCCTCTCCCTTGCTGTGTGGACTTCGGTGGTTGCTCTCAGCCCACAGTAACTTTGCCACCAAAGCCTCCACTTTGCCACTTCACCACTTTTCAGCCTCCTGTGTTGAGCAAACTCAAGGGACACTTGGAAGAAAGGGTTGGGAAGTAAAGGCAAAAGCCCAGTACAGCTCTTGGGGAACCAGACCTGAGTCAAGGCACAAAACCCACTGTGGGACTCAGGATTTTGTTTACCTCCTGCCCATAAACTGAGCTCCAAAGTGAATATTTACACAAACATGTGCCTCCTACAGCCTCCACCTAGACCAGAGACCATCAGCAAAAGTGGCCTTGGACAAACAAGTGACTTGACAAGGCCAGGCCCTTTCTAATGTTCCTGGCAACAGGACATAAACCCTGGTCACTCCCCCCCCTCTCCGGGCAAGGGACTAGGTGAACCCACTCTGGTTCTCTGAGGTCACCCCACTTACACACCTCTGAGAGGTGGAGACCTCACCTCTCAGAGAGAAGCCCCGATGACCTAGGGAGGTGTTCTCTGTGTCTCTGGTCCAGGCAGAGACTTCAGGCTCCTCCTCCCCACCCTGAGGGCCCTGGACAGGCAGAAACCTGTCCTCCCCACCCACATTCCCCTTGGAGGTGTACAAAGCGGAGGGGCCAGACATGCTGAGAACTCGCTGCCTGTTCTGTTCTAATTAGGGGTGACCTGTAAATGCCCCAGGTTCAATATCAGCCTGGTACTTGGTTCCCCAAGCATTACAGTCACTCAATTCTCATGGGACAGAGGTTCACATACCTTGAAATTCTAACCCCAAAATCCTCACCCTGGACTGGCATGGCCCTGCCTCTTCCCACTGGTGCTGCCAGGAATACCTGCGTTGTGGTTGGTCAGAGCACTGTCTGGGAACCACAGATAATCCATGAGTCATCCTGTGCACCAGAGGAATTAGAGAATCCTGAGCTGAGTTTAGATCCTCCGCCATATAAAATAAAAGGCCACTTAGGGATGGTAATGACGGGAAAGGTGGTTTGTTAAAGGGCTCCTGGGTCCATCTGAACTTAGCATGATGCTACTGCTAGTGTCAACATCCTAGTCACTTCTGGCACCCAGGGTGCATGGTCACCTGGAATCTACCCTCAATTACAATCCCCAATCTGACTTCCTGCTCTAGGAAGTTCTTAGCATCCTATTTATTAACTTCAGGCCAAGTTCAGGATGCATGTGTCTTGAGACCTGTAGACAAAGCTCTCAAGATGTGTCTTCCTGGGAATTCCCTGATGGTCCAGTGGTTAAGATGCTTTGCTTTCATTCCATGGCCGAAGTTAAATCCCTGGTTGCAGAACTAAGATCCCATAATGCACATAGTCAAAAAGCATTTTTAAATAATTTTTTTAATGAGCATTTCTGACACTGGGCAAGCTATAAGTCATTGAGATGGTCAGGACGGTAAGTCAGAGCACCTGAGACATAATGTCCCTCTGTCCTTTGTGAGACCATGGCACACTATGGAAGTACTTGGCACTCAGTGTCCTCTATTCTAAAACCAGGATAATATTAAGTGAGGAAGGTGGATTCCTCCAGCTCCATTTCTTCTTTCTCAAGACTGCTTTGGCTATTCAGGGTCTTTTGTGTTTCCATATTAATTGTGAAAATTTCTGTTCTAGTTCTGTGAAAAATGTCATTGGTAATTTGATAGGGATCACATTGAATCTGTAGATTGCATTTGGTAGTATAGTCATTTTCACAATATTGATTCTTCCTACCCAGAAACATGGAATATCTCTCCAGCTGTTTAAGTCATCTTTGATTTCTTTCATTAGTGTCCTATAATTTTTCTGTATACAGTTCTTTCATCTCCTTAGGTAAATTTATTTCTAGATAGGTCTTCTTTTTTTTTTTTTGCAATGGTAAATTGGATTGATTCTGTAATTTCTCTGATTTTTCATTGTTATTATATAGAAATGCAAGTGATTTCTGTGTATCAATTTTGTATCCTGCAACTTTGCTAAATTCACTGACTAGCTCTAGTAATTTTCTGATACTATCTTTAGGGTTTTCTATACAGTGTCATGTCATCTGCAAACAGTGAGAGCTTTACTTTTTCTTTTCTGATCTGAATTATTTTTATTTCTTTTTCTTCTCTGATTGCTGTAGCTAGGACTTCCAGAACTATGTTGAATAATAATGTTAGGTAGGTAGAATAGGGAAAAGGAGTCCAAAATGGCGGTGGCTAAAAGAAAAGGAAGGGAAAAGCCCACTAAAATAGAACAAAGGAAGGTCAAAGGAAGGTCCGAGGACCAGAGTGAAGACTTCAGGTAGAACAAACAGCACTCCTGGCTAAGCCCAATTTGCATAGGGCAGGCCCAGGTGGAGGAAAAAACATATAAAAGGAGGAGCCAAAGCGCTTTCTCTCTCTCTCCCTCCCCCGCATGCTCCTCCACTCTCTTCTCTTTGAGTCTTTGGGTTAGCATGCCCTCACACTTCGCAGATGGATTCTCCTGCTATCTTCTAAATAAAATAGAGCTGTAACACTGATTTGCCTAAGAGCTATAACACGGTTTGTCCAAGACCTGAGAGCTTTGACACGCTGAGGGCTTTAATGTCCGTTGCTCCAAATCTTTGTTGTGATGAGACAAAGAACCGAGGAACATACATTCGCATGACAATAATAATATGTTGAATAATAATAATAACAAGACACCCTTGTCTTGTTCCTGATCTTAGGGAGAATACTTTCAGTTTTTCACCATTGAGAATAATGTTTGCTGTAGGTTTATCATATATGGCCTTTACTATGTTTAGGTAGATTCCTTCTATGCCCATTTTTTGAAGAGTTTTAATCATAAATAGGTGCTGAATTTTGTCAAAGGCTTTTTCTGCATCTATTGAGATGATCATATGGTTTTTATTTTTCAATTTGTTTATATGGTGTATCACATTGACTGATTTGCATAATTGAAGAATCCTTGCATTCCTGAAATAAACTCAACTTGATCATGGTGTATGAGCTTTTTAATGTGTTGCTGAATTCTGTTTGCTGGAATTTTGTTGAGGATTTTTGCATCTATGTTTATCAGTGATATTGGCCTGTAGTTTTCTTTTCTGTGTTGTTTTTGTCTGGTTTTGGTATCAGGGCGATGGTGGCCTCATAGAATGAGTTTGGAAGTGTTCCTTCCTCTGTAATTTTTTTAAAGCGTTTTAGAAGGATAGGCATTAGCTCTTCTGTAAATGTTAATAGAATTCTTCCATGGAGTCATCTGGTCCTGGGCTTTTGTTTTCTGAGAGATTTTTGATCACAGCTTCAATTTCAGTAATTTCAGTACTTATAAGTGGGTTGTTCATAATTTCTATTTCTTCCTGGTTCAGTCTTGGAAGATTGAACTTTTCTAAGGATCTGTCCATTTCTTCTAAGTTATCCATCTTATTGCCATATAGTTATTCATAATAGTCTCTTATAATCCTTTGTATCTCTGCATCCTCTGCTGTTACCTCTTTTTCATTTCTAATTTTGTTGATTTGATTCTTTTTTTCTTGATGAGTCTAGCTAAAGGCTTGTCAATTTTGTTTATCTTCTCAAACAACCAGCTTTTAGTTTTATTAATCTTTACTATTGTTTCTTTCATTTCTTTTTCATGTATTTCTGCTCGGATCTTTATGATTTCTTTCCTTCTACTAATTTGGGCATTTTCTTGTTCTTCTTTGTCCAGTTGTGTTAGGTGTAAAATTAGGTTATCTATTCAATGTTTCTCGAGGTGGGATTATATTGCTATAAACTTCCCTCTTAGAACTGCTTTTGCTGCATCCCATAGGTTTTGGGTTGTTGTTTTCATTGTTATTTGTTTCTAGAAATTTTTGATTTCCCTTTTGATTTCTTCAGTAACCTGTTGGTTATTTAGAAACGTATTGTTTAATCTCCATGTGCTTGTGTTTCTTAGAGAGTTTTTTTTTTTTCTCTTGTAATTGATATCTAGCCTCATAGCATTGTGTTCAGAGAAAATGCTTGATATGATTTCAATTTTCTTAAATTTACTGTTTGATTTGTGACACAAGATGTGGTCTATCCTGGAGAATATTCTGTGTGCACTTAAGAAGAAGGTGTATTCTTCTGCATTCAGATGGCATGTCCTGAAGATATCCATGACATCCATCTCATCTAATTTATCATTTAAGACTTGTACTTCCTTAATTTTGTTTTGATTACCTGTCCATTGATGTGAGTAGGGGGTTAAAGTCTCATACTATGATTGTGTTACTGTCAATTTCTCCTGTTATGTCTGTTAGCATTTGTCTTATGTATTGAGGTACTCCCATGTTGGGTTACACAGATATTCACAATTGTTATGTCTTCCTCATGGATTGATCCCTTGATCATTATGTAGTAACCTTCCTTATCTCTTGTAATCTTCCTTTTAAGGTCTATTTTGTCTGATATGAGGATTGCTACTCCAGCTTTATTTTGCTTCTCATTTGCATGGAACATATTTTTCCATCCTCTCACTTTCAGTCTATATGTGTCTTTAGGGCTGAAGTGGGTTTCTTGTAGACAGCATATATATGGGTCTTGTTTTTGTATCCATTCAGCCAGTCTGTGTCTTTTGGTTGGAACATTTAATCCATTTACATTTAAAATAATTATTGATATGTATGTCTTATTGCCATTTTCTTAACTGTTTGGGAATGAGTTTGTAGATCTTCTTTCTTCTCTTGTATTTCTTGACTATATAAGTCCCTTTAACATTTGTTGTAAAGCTGGTTTTGTGGTACTGAATTCTCTTAACTTTTGCTTCTCTGAAAAGCATTTGACTTCTCCATCAGTTTTGAATGAGATTCTTGATAGATACAGTAATCTTGCCTGTAGATTTTTCCCTTTCAGTACTTTAAATATATCCTGCCATTCCCTTCTGGTCTGCAGGGTTTCTGCTGAAAGATCAGCTGTTAAGTGTATGGGGTTTCCCTTGTACGTTACTTGCTGCTTCTCCCTTGTTGCTTTTAATAGTCTTTATTTGTGTTTAGTCTTTGTTAGTTTGATTAACATGTGCCTTGGCATGTTTCTCCTTGGATTTATCCTGTATGGGACTCTTTGTGCCTCTTGGACTTGACTGTTTCCTTTTCCATGTTTGGGAAATTTTCAACTATAATCTCTTCAAAAATATTCTCATACCCTTTATTTTTCTCTTCTTCTTCTGGGACCCCTATAATTCGAATGTTGGTGGGTTTGATATTGTACCAGAGGTCTCTGAGGCTATCCTCAGTTCTTTTCATTCTTTTTACTTTATTCTGCTCTTCAGAAGTTATTTCCACCATTTTATCTTCCAGCTCACAGATTCATTCTTCTGCTTCAGATATTGATTCCTTCTAGAGTATTTTTTAATTTCAGTATTTGTGTTGTTTGTCTCTGAATGTTTATTCTTCAATTCTTCTGGGTCTTTGTTAATTTATTCTTGCAGTTTCTCCATTTTGTTTTCAAGGTTTTTGATCATCTTTACTATCATTATTCTGAAATCTTTTTCAGGTAGCTTGCCTATTTCCTCTTCATTTATTTGGACTTCTGTTTTTTCTAGTTTGTTCCTTCATTTGTGTAGCATTTCTCTGCCTTTTCATTTTTTTTTTTTAACTTATTGTGTTTGAGGTTTCCTTTTCCCAGGCTTCAAGGTTGAATTCTTTCTTCTTTTTGTTTTCTGCCCTCCTAAGGTTGGTCCAGTGGTTTGTGTGAGCTTCATATAGGGGAGATCTGTGCTGAGTTTTTTTGTTTGTTTTTCCTCTTATGGGCAAGGATGAGTGAGGTGGTAATCCTGTCTGCTGATGATTGGGTTTGTATGTTTGTTTTGTTTGTTGTTTAAATGAGGCATCCTCCACACAGTGCTACTGGTGGTTGGGTGATGCTGGGCCTTGTATTCAAGTGATTTCCTTTGTTGTGAGTTCTCACTATTTGATACTCCCTAGGGTTAGTTTTCTGGTAGACTAGGGTCGTGGAGTCAGTGCACCCACTCCAAAGCCTCGGGGCTTGATCTCAAGTTTTGTGTGGCTCTATATATTCTTTTCCACTGGCCAGGTACTCCTGTCCACTCTCAGCTGGTGTTCTGCATGCACTTCTGTGTCTTCCTGATGTATTCCTGAAAGTGTATTCCTGATGTATCATGGAGAGAGATGTACTCCAGGTCCACCTACTCCTCCACCTTCTTGTTATCTGCTACTAGTACTTCTAATACTACAGAAAATGAGCCCCCACATTTACCAGGTCCTCAACTTCCCACTTCTCTGCCATGATTGACCAACAACCAACCTCCTGAAAGAGGTCTCACCCTCCTAGATCCCCAGCAGGCAGTATTACTTGGGCTGGACAACTTTGAAATCAACACTCCACCCTGCCCTCACAAGGCACTGCAGTATCTCAGTCATCAATGCCCTCTCAAAGGTGGCACTTCACCCCACATACCTGTCCCCACTCTCTGACACAATGGTCAACCCACATTTGTCATCAAAGACTCCATCTCCCAGGACCACTAAGTCACCTGTGAGCTGACAGATTCTCTGGTCTCTCCAATTGTGTGGGGCAGACTTCACCTACTCTGCTGCCTGCTACCCACAGTGTCCTTTGGTACAACACAACTTTTAAACAAGAGCCACACCCCCCAACTCTAAACCACCTGGCCCACCCACTTTATCCTCAACACAATGGACTTATGACAACTCACCACCTTCTCCACCCCTTTCACAGCACCTGCATCTTCCATCCCTTCTGCTGTCACACACTCACAGGCCACCCATGTCCCTATGGCAGAACTAAGGGACCACTGAGAGCACAAGCCACCCAAGTGGGTCTGCAGTAGACCTTGAGTAGGCTCAGCCAGAATAGATGGGCTGATGGCACTGTGTCCCCAGGTTGGAACTGTCTCTCTGAGGGATCTTGACCCAGGATCTTCAGGGTCATGAAGGTCACTGACCTCACTGCTTTCTGTCTCTGGTTGTCTACTCCACATCCTCTCCTACACCTTCTGCTAATGCCAGGCTACCAGGATCCCCTTTCATGCAGGAAACCACCCCACATCCAGGGACAGAAACCAGCATGGATGGTGCATGGAGTCTCTGCAATTCAATGATGAAGCTGGAGCTCCTCATCACAGGGAGCTCTGGCCTGGGTGACCCAGCCTACAGGGAAGGAGGCAGCCCAGGGAAGGGTGTACTCTTGGGAGCTCTGGGAGCTCCAGCCCAAATGCAGGGCCATGGGTTCGGTATCACAGGAGGGGAGAGATGACGATCCCTTCTTAGGAAAGCATTTATCAGATGTGAACTGGGCAACTTAACAATTACTTGCTGAGCACCTGTAAAACGTCTTATGTTATCTGGGCTCTGGTCCAAGTTTACGTCCTCCAAACCACATTTCTTGAGCTTGTAGTATATTCTTTTGGTCAAGGATCACTTTCAGCATTTATGTTATTTACTGACCATCAATAATATCATAATGTGGTATAAAATGTCTTCTCCTTCCACAACACTATGTTTTAACCTGTTAAAAGGAAATAGTTAATCCCTGGAGGTCCAATCCTTTAAGCATCTGTCCATTCTAAAGATAAACACAACTGCTGGGCTACATCATGATTTCTAGACATTTTATCCTCTAATCTTAAAATACTGGCCTCTCTCCACACAGGTCCCATCCATCTCAGTACTGACCTGCATATAATAAAAAGCAATGCACAGTATATAAAAGCTTTTACCTCAAGAAGTATAAAAATTCCAAAAACTAAATAGGATTTCCAGTGACGCTTAAAGATTGCTTTCATTAAAGAAGGCTCCCGCGCATCTTTCTCAGCTCTCAAAACTTCTTGATCCCAGTACCTGTGATGAGAAACAAAGTACAGTAAAGAACAATGTGTCCACCAGACAAAACAGGGAGGTGGCAGACTGGAGGAAAAGACTTTACTACAGGGCACTCTGTGGATGCCCCATAAATGCTGGCTAATTGCTCACTGGATGCCTGAAAGATGAGCGTGCAGACCCTGCAGGACCGGGAAAACAGGCCTTGAGGGAAAAGTCTCAGTCTCAGGAAACAAGTTCCTGCCAAGCCTTTGCTGGATTCACAGGGTCGTGAGCAGCTCAGGAGAGCAGACACCCTCCTCCAGGGACCCCACCTCGAGGGACAGAGTTCAGCCTCCAGGGTCTTGGCTGCAGGTTCTCTCCACTTCCACACATGCACAGAGAATATAGGCTCCCCAGCTTCCAAAGTGTGTTAAGCCCAGGGTCAGCCTGAGGGGGGTAAGTGTGATGTGTCAGGGGAAGGAGGCTCAGGAGAACCCAGAGGAAAGCAAAGCTCCCCACAACACAACTTTAGCCACACGTGGAAATTCTCAGTCTTTCTCCCCTTCTCCCTGCTGCCTGTGCTCACCCTTGTAGTTCTTCTCCAAGGTGCTGGGAGTGATCTTCCGGAAGTACGGAGTACATGTCATCTTCTTCTAATCTTCATTTGTAACCAATTTTAAACAAGGGGTTTAGCCAACTGTTAAAAATTAAGAGAAATAGAGAGTCACAGATATACAAATCACACATATCTAATTAAGTTCTAACTCTTGAGCTTTGTAAAAAAAAGAAAAGAAGAAGGAGAAGAAGAAAGAGAGAAATGGAAAAGGAAGAATCGATATAGTGAAAATGAGTATACTACCCAAAGCAATCCACAGATTCAGCACAATCCCTATTAAACTACCAATGGTATTTTTCACAGAACTAGGACAAATCATTTCAGAATATGTATGGAAACACAAAAGACCTCAAATAGCCAAATCAATCTTGAGAAAGAAGAATGCAACTGGAGGAAACAACCTGCCTGACTTCATATTACACTACAAAGCTACAGTCATCAAGACAGTATGGTACTGGCACAAAGGCAGAAATATAGATCAATGGAACAAAATAGAAAGCCCAGAGATAAATCCATGCATCTATGGACACTTTATCTTTGATAAATGAGGCAAAATTATACAATAGAGAAAAGACAGTCTCTTCAAGAAGTGGTGCTAGCAAAACTGGTAAACTACATGTAAAAGAATGAAACCAGAACACTATCAAACACCATACACAAAAATAAAATCAAAATGAATTAAAGACCTAAATGCAAGACCAGAAAGTATAAAATTCTTAGAGGAAAACATAGACAGACTCTCTTTGACAAATTACAGCAATATCCTCTATGACCCACCTCCCAGAGTAACAACAATAAACAAAAAGGACCTAATTAAACTTTAAAAATTTTGCACAACAAAGTAAACTATAAGCAAGGTGAAATGACAGCCTTCACAATAGGAGAACAGCAAACAAAACAACTGACAAAGAATTAATCTTCACCGTATACAAGCAGCTCATGCAGCTCAATATCAGAAAAACTAACCCAATCAAAAAGTGAGCAAAAGACCTAAACAGACTTTTCTCAAAAGAAGACATACAGATGGTTAATAAACACATGAAAATATGTTCAACATTACTCACTGTTAGAAAAAGGCAAATCAAAACCACAATGAGGTATCATCTCACACTGGTCAGAATGGCCATCATCAAAAAATTCTACAAACAATAAATGCTGGAGAGGGTGTGGAGAAAAGGGAACCTTCTTACACTGTTGGTGGGAATGCAAACTGGTACAGCCAATAATTTTGGAGAACAGTGTGGAGATTCCTTTAAAAACTGGAAATAGAACTGCCATTTTGAGTGAGTTAAATTGAGTGAAGTCTCTCAGTCATGTCCAACTCTTTGCGACCCCATGGACTGTAGCCCACCAGGCTCCTCCATCCATGGGATTCTCCAGGCAAGAATACTGGAGTGGGTTGCCATTTCCTTCTCCAGGGGATCTTCCTGACCCAGGGATCAAACCCAGGTCTCCCGCATTGCAGGCAGACACTTTAAACTCTGAGCCACCAGGGAAGCCGAGCAAACTGCCATACGACCCAGAAAATCCTACTGCTGGGCATACACCTCAAGGAAACCAGAATTGAAAGAGACACATGTACCCCAATGTTCATTGCAACACTGTTTACAATAGCTAGGACATGGAAGCAACCTAGATCTCCATCAGCAGATGAATGGATAAGGAAGTTATGGTACATATATACAGTGAAATATTACTCAGCTATAAAAAGGAACACATTTAAGTCAGTTCTAATGAGGTAGATGAAGCTGGAGCCTATTATACAGAATGAAGTAAGTCAGAAACAGAAAGCCAAATCCTGTGTATTAACACATATATATGGAATTTAGAAAGATGGTACCAATGATCCTACATGTTGGACAGCAAGGGAAACACAGATGTAAAGAACAGACTTTTGGACTCAGAGGGAAAAGGCAAGGATGGGATGACTTGAGAGAATAGCATTGAAACATGTATACTATCATATGTAAAACAGATGGCCAGTGCAAATTCGATGTATGAAACAGGGCACCCAAAGCCAGTGCTCTGGGACAACCCAGAGGGACAGGGTGGGGAAAAAAATTGGGAGGTGGGTGGATCAGGGGGACACATGTATACCTGTGGCCAATTCATGTTGATGTATGGCAAAAAAAACCATTATAATATTGTAAAGTAATTATCATAAAATAAATTTAAAAAATAATTACATATGTGTTTACACACACACACATACACACGCATATGTATACACCCTAATTCTATACAATGAGAAGCCCTGGAGTAATTACATATTGGTAGCAAAGAGCATTCCAGTCCTTAGATCTTGGGGTTCTGTTTTTTTAACATACACAATTACATTTCCTTTCTTGTGGTGAGAATTTTTAAGGTCTAATTTCTTAGCAGCTTTCAAATATGCATAGAGTATTACTAACTATAGTCACCACACCAGACATTACATCTCCATAGCTTATTTATTTTATAACTGGAAGTCTGTGCCTTTTAGGACCCTTCACCCAGATCTTAACTTTCTGATACCCTTCTTCTCTAAAAGGAGCCAAGGCTCCTTGAAGAAATAGCTGGTTCCAAGGTTGGGGCAGTTTATGTAAGCACCTGATAATTAGCTTTTTTGATTATAATATAAAAGCCAGACATTAAACTTTGGAGACATCCTTGTCGAAGACAGCCACCTCCAATGAACATGTGCCACCTACACAACTAGATAAAGAGCCAGGCCACCCCACCCATGAAGTTCCCGCTTGGAAAAAGCTCTGGTTGACTTGATAACAGACTATCTTGCTGACTGCTTGGTTCTCCCTTCTCACACTTTATTTCCTGCTCTTGTGTTTTAAATTCACCAATAAAGAGTGACAGAGAAGGCAATGGCACCCCACTCCAGTACTCTTGCCTGGAAAATCCCATGGATGGAGGAGCCAGGAAGGCTGCAGTCCATGGGGTCGCTGAGGGTCGGACATGACTGAGCGACTTCACTTTCACTTTTCACTTTCACTTTTCACTTTCATGCATTGGAGAAGGAAATGGCAACCCACCCCAGTGTTCTTGCCTGGAGAATCCCAGGGACGAGGAAGCCTGGTGGGCTGCCATCTATGGGGTCACACAGAGTTGGACACGACTGAAGTGACTTAGCATACTTAGCAATAAAGAGTGAACCATCAAAATCCTAGACACCCCACCATCAACCCCCAAAAGGCAGAATCTCAAGTCCAGACTTACTCACATGCCCTCTCTCTATTCAGGACCTGCCAGTGTCACCCCAGGTGTGTCTGGTACCCTCCACGACACGTGAATGAGTGATACACCTCATCATTTCAAAGTCCCCTGATGGTTGTTGCTGACACATGTCCCACAATCGTAAGAACCACAAGAGCCAGTCAAGCCACAACACTGGCTCCAAAAGGAGAATTTCTGTGGGGGCTGCTCATAACTAGTACAAGCCCTGGTAAGCAGAGCCCCAGGCAATCCCAGCAAAAGCCTCACTGTCTACAGCCTAAGACCTACAGGCAGAGAATGTCCAAGGAACAACTTGCACCATAAAATAAGGAAGCCCTGAAAGAGTCATGAGATTGTATAGAAAGGACAGATAAGCCAGCTTGAATGACTTTTGCTAGACAAATCGAGGATACATTGAGAATCAAAACAAATAAGTGGCAATGAATAACAACAAATTAAATAAAGAAAGGATCTCTGAATCCATGTTGTTACATTAACAGGAAAGAAAGGAATGCTCTTGCAAACAGAGGCAAACAAACACAAAAGGAGTGATGGAGTCAGAAAATTATCAATGGAAGTTAAAACCAGTGGGTGAAAGTTTGATGTGGAAGACGGTATCCATATAATCTCAAATTCTCTCTCTGCAAATTACTTATTATAAACAGGAAAAAAACAGTTAACTATACACAGGATACCCCTCAAACCCTGTTCAAATCCATTAGGCATTATTTAAATGATAATAAAATGTAGAGATAGCCCAAAGATTAACACCATTTTCCTGACCTTGCCAGGGTAAGGAAAATTTCAAGGTAAGACAATAATAACCAGTGAAAGCAGAGATCAAACTTCTTTTATTCCATTATTCCAAGGACAGTATGTATACAGAATTGATTCTCAAGATTTATTTATTGAATGCATGAATGTCCATGAATCATTAAAGAAGCAATAAGAGAAACTGGGCTTCAGCTTTTACAAACTCTGGTAGGTTGGCACCTCCAAAGAACCTCAATCCAGGAGACAGAAGACTGGATCCTAATCCCAACAGTGGCCCTGAGGACCCAGGGCCTCAACTGTGCCCCCTCCTCCACTTCTCCACTCCAGGTCAGCATCTCAGTGACCATTACTATGTCTTACTATGTCTCAATTTCCTTCCAAAACAAAAGTATATAAGTCAGTGAGCTTTACCACTAAACAGGTTTGAAACATGTTAGGCCATTTACCCTACAGTCATTCCCCACAGAAAACACTCAGAATTAGCACTGGGATGTGCCCAGATGATGACACTTCCCCCTACACTAGTGCAGGAAGAAAAGAGTTCTGGAAATTGTTTGCAAAATTACATGAATGTCCTTAACAGTGCTAAACCATATGCTTAAATATGGTCAAGATGGTAAATTTTATGTTTTGTGCATTTTTCCACAATTTAAAAAAATGTAATGAGAAAAAAATTGTACATGATGTACCTCAGTTAGAAATCTTCCTGTGTTAGAGTCTAGACTTTGTCACTTTCTGGTTGAATGACCACAAACTAGCCACATAACATCTCAGTATTGGCCTCTGGAAACTGAGGAGAACATGTGGAGATAACACCTCCCAAGGCTGCTGAGGGGATCACCTGAGAAGACAGTGTTGCTCTAAACAGGAAAACATCTCACCAGAAAAAGAGCAGCTGTCACCATGACAGAGATCCTGAGTAATCCCACTGGGCCCCAGTAGAAAATCTCTGATAACTTTGACAGATGCAGTTACAATGACAGAGCCCAACAGGAAGAACAAAGACTCTGCTTCTTTCCTGGCAGTCAGTCAGTGAAACGCCATGGAATCTTTGTTTAACAGACCTGCCAACTTTCTTTCCCCTCTATAATAGTGATCTCTTTCCCTGGCCCTTTGAAGACTTGCATGTAGCTCTCCATAGTTGTAAACCTCAAACTATAATTCTCTGCTGAACCCATAAGCCTATCTTTTGCAGAGAAATATCTGATCCCTCCTTGTTTCATGTCAACAGAGAGAAAGGGGGTCAACATGTATGGGGGACCCCTGGAAGACTCAGGCAACTTATTCCCTTGACACATCTGAATGGACTCTAATTGACACCTCTCAGGATGATGAGGTAGGATGATGAGGTAGGACGATCAAGATCCCAAAAAATCAAGAAAAAACTACAAGAGATAAAATTTTTAGGCAGATTAGTTTTCCACAAGGACACACCATACCTCTGGGATGTTCTACACCTTGCTTGAGACTGTAGTTATTGTATAAAATTACCAAAACTCAACAAACTAAATGCTTACAGGAAACAGGTCAAGACCAGAAAAAGCACTTGGCAGAGCTCACCCAGCCTCCATCTACAACATGTGGATCTCTCACTGTTAATGAGGAACAAGTGGTATTCTGGAAATGGTGCAAAGAATCCTAGCTTGAAATTAAACATTTCTATGTATTCACAATCATTAGTTACTGACAGCCTAACAGCACCAACCTCCCTAAACCATCTCAGCACTAGGCCAGTTCATATCCCCCTTCATGTCAGCTTCTCTGACAAGAGTCTCTGGAGAGTCTGACTTGACGCTAGTGGCAGTTTCCACACCCACACTCCCTTTGCAAGGGGACGTTTACTGACTGAGATGTGGCCAGTGTCAGTGGAGTAAGGATGTAACCATTCCCTGATGGCCAAATGCATCTGGTCCAAGACCCCGCTCCACCCTCATCTCTGGGGATAGGTCCTGCACTAACCCCCAACCTGCTGCTTCTGGGATGGGGGTGGTGGTGGGAGAAATGCAGAGCACAACCCCAAGGCTGCAGTGCAGGACAGTGGGGACATTGCCAGGGAGAGTCTCAACAGACTGGGCATGGTTCAAAAATTGTGCCACTGATTTTCAATAATGGGAAAAAGGAAGAGTCATTCAGCAAACCATGATAGGAATATGGGCTGTTTGGGAAAATGAGGTCTATCTTATACCAAATACTAATATATATATATATATATATATATATATATATATATATAGTTGTCTTTATTGTTAGAAATTAAATAAGAAAAGAGAGCCAAAATAGAATGCTTACAGAGATATAGAGGATGCTAGGATTTTAAAAAAGACATATTACAAAAGCAATAGGAGAAGCTAAAAAGAAAAGTTCAATATAATTAATCATATCTAATTTAAAACCTTTAAAGAACAAAGGAAAATCTGAAAAAGTATTATATGCACTATTGCAAATTATTCAAGTATAAAAATGCCTCATAGGAAAAAATGTCTATGAAGAGACAATTCAAAGAAATAGACAATTCAAAGAAAGACAAATAGTCAATAAAGTTCCAACTCTAAAAATCAAATAAATTCTTATTAAAACTGATATTGGATTTCCCTGATGGTCCAGTAGTTAAGAATCCATCTGCTAATGCAGGGAATACAGGTTTGATTCCTGGTCCAGGAAGATTCCACATGGCATGGAGCAACTAAGCCCATGAGCCACAACTACTGATGCCCACTCGCCCTGGAGCCTGTGCTCCATAAGAAGAGAAGCCCGTGCACCACAACAAGGGAGTAGCCCCCGTCACCACACAACTAGAGAAAAGCACGAGAGCAGCAATGATGACCCAGCATGGACAACAATAAATAAGTAACTGTTTGACATTTTTAACCTCAGTCCCATTAGAAATGTAATTCAGGTACTCACAAACAGCAGTGAAATAAATACACAAGCAGTTTTTAAGAGGGCAAACCTGATGGAACAAAATTCGGCTTTCACCAGTTATTCTACTTCTAAGAAACAGCCAAATTATCAGTGAGTGTACGTGGCTAATAGAAATAAACTTTTATTCACTTCTTCTTCTATAGTTTTCATTTTATTGCAGAAATTTCTAAAATCCACAATAATTACCTATAGCCATAACATATGCCTTCTCTTTGACCCTAAGTCCCACCTGTGCTGTGAAAACACTAAAACTCCAGTGAGGTCATTTGTATAAAGACAGTAAGCTAGTTACTGGCATCATTTCCAAGTTTAGAAAGCAGGTGAAATATGAGAAGAAAAGCAAACACCCAATGAGAAGATGAAAACTCAGTTTTTCTCTACAAGGCGGACTCTGTCTCTGGGCAGTACTTCCTGCCTGGGCTCATGTCAGCTTTCCCCAGGGCAGCGAGTGGGGAACACAAGGAAATCACGAGGGTACCTCAGACTTTACGTACAGGCTGGAAATTGTGTTCAACAACTAACTTCACAAAGTCTGGACCCCTTTTAAAAGTTAACATTGAAGTAGTGATGCCAGTGGGAGGGGTGGCTGAAAGCAGAAGCCAGTCTCTGCTTCCATCAGAATCACCTGGAGCTTATTTAACCCCCACCCCCAGAATTTCTAACTTTACACAACTGGTCTAGAAAGACTGCGGGGGGCGGGGGGCGGGGGTTGCATTTCTAACAAACTCCCAGGTAATGAGGATGAGTGGGTCTGAAAGCTCTGAGAAGAGCCACCCTAAAGCTTGATTATAGAGATGTTTCACATGCATCATCTCCAACAACAAGAACTTTAAGAACTTGCCTTGAGAGACTCCTGCCAATAAGACCAAAGGTGTGTTTGGAATTGGCTTCTCTGTGCATTTACAAACAAGTACACAAATAGAACCTACTCGATACAGCAGTTACATACACAGGGAGCCAGACTGCCTGATTTGGGGTCCAGCTCTTTCACTTTCTAGCTGTGTGCTGGTAGACAACTCACTCAACCTCTCTGCTTCAGCAACTTCAAGTGTGAAATAAGAGGTAATAGCTTCTCTCCTCCCAGCAGGAAAACTGGAAATGGGTGTCTACCAAGATCAATGAGAAGTCTTTATCTTCCCATTTCCACACACACATTTTGAAAATCCACAGACAGAAGGTGCCTGGAGAGTTGCTTGCCCTGCCTTAAGCAGATGTTTGACTGGTTTCAGTATTATTTAGAGTAACCACACCCACATTCCTTCTTCTAAGCCCCTCTTTCCTTAAGGGCCACCAAATGACCAAGAGACATAACTACACACTGAATACACCACCATCAGAACAAGCATAGGAGCTCCCATTCCCTGGGGATCCCTTAGGCTGTCCCATAAAAGAAGTATCAGACTTTGTGGAAAAGATGAATGGGTTAGATTCCAGAAACAAAAGACCTAATAATCACCAAAGAGTGATTAAAATCCAGAGGTTCAGGCCTGCCTAGTTAGTTCAGTTGCTCAGTCGTGTCCGACTCTTTGCGACCCCATGAATCGCAGCACGCCAGGCCTCCCTGTCCATCACCAACTCCCATAGTTTACTCAAACTCATGCCCATCGAGTTGGTGATGCCATCCAGCCATCTCATCCTCTGTCGTCCCCTTCTCCTCTTGCCCCCAATCCCTCCCAGCATCAGGGTCTTTTCCAATGAGTCAACTCTTCTCATGAGGTGGCCAAAGTAAAGTACTGGAGTTTCAGCTTTAGCATCAGTCCTTCCAATGAACACCCAGGACTGATCTCCTTTAGGATGGACTGGTTAGATCTCCTTGCAGTCCAAGGGACTCTCAAGAGTCTTCTCCAACACCACAGTTCAAAAGCATCAATTCTTTGGCGCTCAGCTTTCTTCACAGTCCAACTCTCACATCCATACATGACCACTGGAAAAACCATAGCCTTGACTAGACGGACCTTTGTTGGCAAAGTAATGTCTCTGCTTTTGAATATGCTATCTAGGTTGGTCATAACTTTCCTTCCAAGGAGTAAGCGTCTTTTAATTTCATGGCTGCAATCACCATCTTCAGTGATTTTGGAGCCCAAAAAAATAAAGGTCCCAGCTATTAGATGAAGACTTCAGGTAAGGGTTTCAGCTCTCTGCAGCATTTTTCATTGGTGTTTCCTCACAGTTCAAGGACCCTTCAGCGGTTTCAGGACCAAATGACTCCCGGGCAGGACCACTTGCATCAAGACCATGCACTGCTTCTCTGAAGGCTAAAGATCTGCATAAGACCCCACAGGTTTCAGGGACCACATCCCCAAGGTTTAGTCCTCAAATGTGGAAGTGGAGATATTCACAATAGAGAAAGGGGCTGTTCAAATACATATTCCAGTCCTGGCTGTGTGTCCCAGGCAAAAGCAAAACGTGTTCAAGAATAGTATCCCCATTCATTACATTAAAAACAAGTGTTTTTACACACATGAAACTTGTCACAAATAGATACCAGGAAATGCATTGAGAGATGTACAGGGAGAGAGGGAGGGAGGAAGGGAGACATTGTCATAGGCACAGTGAGGAGGGAGCCTGGTGCAGGCGGAACTCAGCTGTCACCCAAGGAATATGGGGGAAATGGGGACGTTCTTGGACGATGATAACAGTGCAGGGCACTAACTGGATAAAGGAAGCTGTTCATAAACTGCTTGCTTAGGGGAAAAATAAGGATGCCGCTTTAGTTCAGAACTGCGAATTCCTGAGCAGTACTGGGGGAGCCGGCTAAGGATGGAGTGTGGGTGTGTGGTATTGGGTACACTGGGGGGTGGTAGAGGAGGTGGTCCAGTCCTTCTGCCGCTTGGCGGGAGACTCCCCTTGGACAGCCTGGGTTCTCAGCTTCCCTGCCTCCTGCTTCACTCGCCGCCCGTCCTACTTCACCCGCTTCCCCGTCCTACTAGGGCCTAAAGAGTTTGCTGGTGGGGCAGCGAACTACAAGTCAGGGAGCCCCACCACGAGTTCCCTCTCCCGGGCTCGCCAGATGCCAGGGACCACGTGGCCCCAGGGGCTACAAGCTCCCAGGTGCCCAGGGCGCCAGCGGAAAGCGCTCCCTCGCCCCGACCACCCCCCTCCTCGGTCCCCAAAAGCGCAGCAGCGGCGGCGTCAAGCACCCGCCCCACGACGGCGGAGGTGCCACAGCCCAGGCGGGCTCTCACCAGAAGAACAGGCGCGAGCAGAAGTTCGCGTCCTGCAGCGGGTTGGGCTTCCGCATCTTGCCGGTAGAGGCGGCCGCGGGCCGGGGTCGCGCTGCTCTGGTGATGGAGCTGCTCCTGGAGGCGCCGGCGGGGAGGCTGGAGGCTCAGACACAGCGCGGTCCTCTCTTAGGGAGACAGAACCACCTGCTTCAGGAAATGGAGCACAGCGGGGGCCGCCAGCTCAGTGCCTCTGCCCCTGGGGCCTGGAGTCGGGAGCGGTAGGGGCAGCAGGACCAAGGGGCAGCCAGCCGGGCTCTGCCGGGGGCCGCGCAGGTGTGAGGCGAGGCTGCAGGCGCGCTTGATGGAGCCAGTTAGGGAAACTGCGGCACCCAAGGCACCGGACAGGGGCGCCTACGTTTGGGCACCGGGCTGCAAATTCTACCAAAGGGCGCGCTCTGAGCCCGGGCCCCCACCCAGAAGACGGAGAGGGAGGGGCGGGCTGCATCAGAAGTGCTCCCTCAGCTGTGGTGAAGACCGGGAGAAAGCTGGCACAAGGAGATAGCAGCCTGCGCTCTGGGCACTCTGCCCTCATCAAGACCAAATAAGGGTGCTACAGGAGGGTGTCCAGCTGTAATGGAGCAGGGACCTTCCTGGGCTAGATCCCACCCCATGCCCTCTACCTGCCTCTTGTTTGTGAATGCAGTGCTCACTCAGTCCTGTCAAACTGTTTGCGACCCCATGGACTGTAGCCCACCAGACTCCTCTGTCCGTGGGATTATCTACCCGAGAACACTGGAGTGGGTTGCCATTTCCTCCTCCAGGGGATCTTCCTGAACCATGAATCTAGCCTGCAATCTGCCTCTCTTTGCATTGGCAGGTGGATTCTTTACCACTGAACCACCTGGGAAGCCCCTCTTGCTTGGAGAAAAGCTTTAATCTCCCAGGCCTCCTCTGAGCCACAGGAGGCTGGCTCAAGAATTAATGATTGAAAGAATGTGAATGTGTAGTAACAACAACAACAAAATATTAAATAATAGCTCAGCCATATAGCAATTACAAAATCTTTAGTCCTTCCCTGAAGGATTTAGATCATATAGATGACAGTGTCTGATGCACATTCCTGAGTTGTTCTGCAGATACTAAAACCCTCACCAGATGGAAGAAGTTAACTGCATGATGACCACGAGCAGGAAGCCCCCCACACCAGCTGGAGCCTGAGGACTGAAGATGTTAAACCCCGTGACACGACCCTGTTACCTCATCATCAACCAATCAGAGACTAATGAGGGAAACCTACACTGCACTTTCTCCCTCACCTTCCCTGTAAAAACTCTCCCGTGAAATCCATCAGGGAGTTTGGATTTTTTTGAGCATGAACTCCTGGCTTGACTCTTGCAATAAACCTTTCTTTGCTCCAAACTCCAACAGATTTTTTGACCTCGGACAACAACAGGGTTTAGCACAGATTATGTTTGTAGAGCTGCAAGACCTAATGAAAAGTAACAAAGTTAGAAGAACTCAGATGATTTTGGAAGATGAATGCATGGTGTTAATGGGGGCAGCCTTCTGGCATCTTACATGCTGCATTGTGCAGGGAACCTCTGTGAGCTTGTTGCTGCCCTCTTAGACTGGGAAAGGGAAATCTGAGGAGAGAGAGGCTGTCTCGTGATTTCTTTCATCATGAACTCAGGGCCTAGACAAGTAACAGTGGCATATGTTACAGAACATAGGTCATGCACATTTCTGTGGAACTTCCCTTACTTTTAACTCTAACAACATACTATTCAGCAACGTATTATCCCTATTTTATGGATGAGAAAGATGAGGCTCAAGGACAGCACTTATCCACAGTCTTCAAAGATGTATTAAATGATGACTCCTGATTTGGACTCAAGCCCAAGTCCAGCATGACAGTCTCACTGGTGGATGGACAGTGTGCATCAAAACTGCCTAGGCTGTGTTATTTGAATGAACGAATGACTGCAGGACTGAATGAACAAAACGTTGGGTTCCCACCCATAAGTATGTAGCTATTTGTGTGGCCATCTTACCAGCTCAGCAGTTTTCTTCCCTTCCACCCTAAATGAAGAAAGATCAAAATTTGTGGAGCTTATCACAAGATCATGTTGCTATTCTTTGATAATTTCCCTTTTTAATAATGACTTTTGGCTTCAATTACAAAATACAAGTAAATTCTAGAGAACTGGTATACAGAAATGTGGCTCCAGTCAACAATTATGTACTGTGAAATTTCAATTTTCTACGAGAAGAGATCTTGGAAGTTGTCAACATTAAAAACAAAAAAGGAAAATGGTTAAGGTGTGAATTGACTGCTATGTTGATTGCCTTGGCTGTGGTGAGTATTTTCTATAGTCCATAGGTTGCAAAGAGTCGGACGTGACTTAGCAACTGAGCATATATGTGTATCAAGTCATTAGGTTGAATCTTCAATATTTACATTTTTAATTGTCATTTATACCTCAATAAAGCTGGAGGGAAAATGATTTTAAGGAAAGCCTTAATGTATTCAAATATTTTTATAAGTCAACTTGTAAGAATGACAGAATGTTGATTATGTTCTATCAATGGGCATTGTGAGGATTTATTATACTATTTTTTGATATTCTATGCATGTTTAAAATCTTCTGTTGCAAAAAAATGAAAACAGAGCTGAAATTTATAACAATTACCTACTTTCTGGTGTTAGCTCTTTCTGAGATAATGCAATCTACAGTTTACATAACCCAACTTCACCTGATTTACAGTCCTCTTAAATCTCTTGCTGAAGCTGGAAGCCTAGTGAGTTCCCTTATCAGGCTTCCCCAGACTATTCTCTCCAGTCCCCACAACTATCTTAGAACCATAATTAGCATCTCCAAACTTTCAAATACACTCTGTCCCTTCAGCTTCTGCTGTCCTTTTTGCTTTTAACTAAGATCTTTTGAAACTTCTCAGCATTCTTTTCTGAACATTAATATGATACTTAGATGTTAAAAATCCAGCATTGAACTTATAGAGAAGACTCAACATGAAGCCAGGGGACCAGAGCTTTAGATGCTTCACTTATTACTTAACCTTTCTGACCTAGCCCATCTAAGGTCTAAAATGGGAAATTGCCACTCTTTGTACTCCCTGTAGGTTTATTGTGAATCTCATAATGTGTAAATGCACTTTTTAAAACCTAAAGCAACATACAAACAAAAAGGTTTCCATTCACTGGAATGAAAATTGCATCCATTCCATTCATATTTAGCTACATGACCACAAAGCCAGGCGTGGAGCTTACAAACAGAGAAGATGTATTAAGATCTATATCTGCATGTGTTTTCTGATCTTAAATGTTCAGTACTATAATTAAAGGCAATAATAACAAGTGTTGTAAAGGATGTCGAGAAATTGGAACTCTCATACATTGCTAGTGGGAATATAAGGGGGTACAGCCACAAAGTTACCACATAATCCAGCAGTTCTACTCCTAGGCAGATAAATGAAGCCCATGTACACATGAAAACATATATATGAATGTCATAGTGGCACTATTCATAAAAAGAAAAAATGTATTGGAGGCAGGGCAATCCAAGGGTATATAAACTGATAAATGGACAAATAAAACATGGTATTACGGGCTGTAGAATATTATTTGGCATTTTATAAAATACTGATGCATGCTATAACATGGATGAACACTGAATACATTATGCTGAGTTAATGCAGCCAGCCATTGATTCTAGTGGAAATGATGAGACAGCATCTAATAAGGGATTCAATCTTGTCGGACTTGATTCATTCCCAGACAAACCTCAGGAATATATGATGCAAATTTATAACTGTGTGAAAACTGATGTTGAAGCTGAAACTCCAATATGTTGGCCACCTCATGCGAAGAGTTGACTAATTGGAAAAGACCCTAATGCTGGGAAGGATTGGGGGCAGGAGGAGAAGGGGACAACAGAGGATGAGATGGCTGGATGGCATCACTGACTCAATGGACATGGGTTTGGGTAGACTCCAGGAGTTGGTGATCGACAGGCAGGCCTGGTGTGCTGTGATTCATGGGGTTGCAAAGAGTTGAACATGACTGAGCGACTGAACTGAACAGAACTATAAATTATTAAATGATCTATGGTATCTCTGTCAAATAGTCAAAGCATCAAGCATTAAATCTGCAGCAGATATAAGAGCAGTACTAAAATGGTTCAGCTGAGACAGTGCTGGTCTTCAAGCATTTTTCTATCAAGACAAAAGGGATTCACAATATAAACACACTCCAGTGAGTAGCCATAGTCTGAATATGGTTAAAATTTCATTGTCACTCCACCGTCCCATAATATATCCACCTCCGTAACCTCAGGAATGGACATCTCATTCAAATCTAGCCAATAATAGTATGCTATGTCTCTGTTCAAAGGGTTTGGCCCAGAGATAAAGTGAAGGCCCATGTTAGGCCAATTGGCTTTCTTCCTTGAGGATATTTTTGTTGCTGTTCTTTTTTGTCTTTGTTTTTGTTTTTCCTGGAGTTAGAAAGGGGAAAACTTCACTTTCCTTTCTAGTGAGGGAGTTATAAGGACATGACCCATGATTGTTGGTAGCTATGTGCCCCATTTACATGGAGAGGCCAGAAAGAATAAAGAAGCTTCCCAATGGTGCTGGTGTTAAACAAACCACCTGCCAATGCAGGAGACATAAGAGATGCAAGTTCTGTCCCTGGGTTGAACAGATCCCATGGAGAAGGGTATGGCAACCCACTTCAGTATTCTTGCTTGGAGAATCCCATGGACAGAGGAGCCTGGCAGGCAACTGTCCATAGGGTCGCAAAGAGTTGGATATGACTGAAGTGACTTAGCATGGTCACACATGCCTAAAAAAATAAAGCTGGTACCCAAAGGAAAGTGAACAGCTATTTATTAAACACCTACTGTGTGGCAAGACTGATCCAGAAGCCAGGGATAGGATACGTAAGTAAGATGAGTGATGTAAAGAAGAGGCTTGGCATCAGGCCTCCAGAGCTCCTGAGACTAGCAGGATCCCTCCTTAGATGGTGTGACCTGCTGGAGCAGAAACTGTCACGTTCCCGCTCCTATCCTCTGACATTCCTCCAGAATTAAGGCAGCTCACTGTTTTGGGAGCTCTATGCTTGTAGAGCACACTGGGGCCACATGCAAGACAAGCCAAAACCCCTGGATTCAATCCTCAGCCACCGATCAATGGGGAGTTGGTAGATAAATGCCCCAGTGCATTGCCCATCAGTTGAAGCAATTCTCTCTCCCATGGTGACCCAGCAAGAAGGAATCCAGTAGCCCAAGCTGTAACTTGTTTGCTAACACACTTTTTATTGACTTCCTTCCTTCTGTATATCACTTTTCCACTCCCTAAATGTGTTTTCCTGGGATCACTTCCAAAATAAACTACTTCCACTCAAATCCTTGTCTCAGGGTCTGCTACTGGGGAACCCAAACCAAGACACCTACGAAAACTGTCCTTCTAATTACTGAGAAATGTATTCACTCCCTTGCATCCATAGAAGTCCTAACTAATAATACTGTAAACCTTGGGTTGTCCAACACATTTGAGGACTTCAAATGCATCTGGTCAAAACTGAGGTGTGCTATATGCATACAAAACAGAATAGATGTCAAAGACAGTGTAAAAATATTTTTCTCTCATTAATGATTTGTCACATTGGTTACATGTTGAAACGATATTATTGTGAACATACTGGTTTAAAAATATCCATTTCACCTGTTCCTTTTTACTTTCTAACATGACTATTACAAAAATTTTAAGTTATAGTTCATGTCATATTTCTGTGGCTGCAAGATAAGGCAGTAGCTTTGGATAAGAAGCAAATGAGAAAGGGCAGCTGGCCTTTGGCCCAAAGCTGGGAGTTTTGGTCAGGAAGCCTGAGGTTCCTCCTCTTTAAATGAGCTGGTCTGCAAGGGTACATTTAACCCCATGTCATGTATCCATGCAAAGTTCAGAATTAAACTATACGGTACAACTTGCTTGTATCCAGTGAGAAATGCCCCTCTGTAAACAAAGACCAAATTCTGGGCCAAACGTTTTCTCCCTTTTACCAAGTGGTGAGTATGTGTGTGTCAGTTATCATTTTTCAATGTCCAGGTGACAAGTCTTTACTGTTTAAACAAATAGCCAGACTATTTCTAGTACACATCTGTGTGTCCTATAGGACTGCAACTTTTCCTCGGTTACCATCAAGTCACTATTCTTATTTCAAATTTAGACTTTCATCCAGCAACTGACTATCAAGCATTGCCATCCATCTCTGCCTATCAGTCAACTTGTTCAGTTTCCATAGAACAACCATCTCTGTATTGTGATGGCACTTCTTTGTAGATCTGTTTGTGTGTTTTATTACACTTCCCTGAATTGTTCAAAGTAAATGGAAGATGGAAAAAATGAATATGTTAATATTAAAAAATAATGTAACTAATGTAAATATAGAGAAAGCATGAAGTAAATGAAAGGAGGTACCTATTTAGTCTGGTTTGCATGCATATTAGCAATGGTTCATTATATGTTTAACTTTGAAGGAACAGAAACACAAATTTTAAATCTGTAAAATACATATAGCAGGTTTATTCATAATTATCAAAACTTGGAAGCAACCAAGATGTCCTTCAATAGGTGAATGGATAATTAACCTAGTTCATCCAGACTATGGAGAATTATTCAGCACACACACACACACACACACACACACACAAAATGTGCTACCAACCCATGAAACAACATGGAAGAATCATAAATGTTCATTACTAAGTGAAAGTAGTCAGTCTGAAAAGGTTACATGATGTATAATGCTAACTGTATGACAAAAAGGCAAACTATGGAGACAGTAGAATGATCAGTGTTTGCCAGAGAGTGGAGATGGGAGTAAGGGATGAATAGGTGGAGCATAGATGATTTTTAGGACAATGGAAATACTCTGTATGATACATGATAATGAAAATGTCATACATTTGTCTAAACTCATAGAATGCACACCAGGAGTGAATCCTAATATAAACCATGGACTGTGGGTGACTATGATGTGTCAGTCTAGATTCGTCAGTTGTAGCAAAGGAAGGGATGTTGGTCGTGGGGAGGCTCTGGAGTGTGAGGGCAGGGGGTATATAAGACACCTCTGCCATTGCAACCCCCCATAAAAGAAAAAAGTCAATGAAATAGTGACAAAATATTGATGAAAATGATGGAGACCCAGGTTCGATCCCTGGATTGGGAAGATCCCCTGGAGAAGGAAATGGCAACCTACTCTAGTACCCTTACCTGGAAAATCCCATGGACAGAGGACCCTGGTAGGCTACCGTCCATGGGGTCGCAAAGAGTCAGACGTGACAGAGCGACTTTACTTACTTATATATCCAAATGGTGAAATGTTAGAATAGAAGAAATATAGAGGTTTTCTTCTAAGTTATAGACCTAATAGTAGTACTAGTATATCCCATTGATATCTGCCGAGGTCCAGCCCCAGCTGATCCAGGGTATTCGAAGGAGAGACGGCGTCAGCAACTTATTTAAATATTAATTAGAGATATAAAGAGTAATAGAATGAGGATAGCTCAGTAGGAAAATTTAGTGGAGTAAAGAGGCTGAGTAGCTTGGTTTATGTGGAAAATCAATATAACCTGTGACACCAGGTTAGCTCTGACCACAGAGGCTGCAGGCGCCCTCTCGAATAGCGGAAGGTGCCCCACCTTAGGCACTTTCTCGAGTGGGTCTTAGAAGCCCAGGCAAATAAATGGTCGCAGAGGACCTCCGCACTCCAGATGGAGACTTCAGCTGGAACGTGAAAAGAAAAAATGACGTGGGGAGACCAAGCTTTGGTGAGCAAGGCCCGTAGCTTTATTTTCAACAGGGGCTTTTATACCCTAAGTTACACATAGAGGATAATAGGGGATGTGAAATCATGCAAAGTCAGCAGTCTTTGATCCTTATCGAAAACCAGAGTTTCTTTCCTGCAAATTTATCGTATACAAATGGTTTAGGTGATTTACATCATCTTCTGGCCAGAAGGCCTATTAACATTTTATGACTCTTGACAAAGGTTTGTCAACCGTAAGACTTATTTTCTGTAAGAGTAATTATTTTAAGGTTTGGCGCCATCCTCCAAAGGTGTTAGACAAAATTGCATTCCTATAGGGCAGATGTGCAGTGGGTTTACAACAAAGGAAAGAATTTATTACCTTAAGGGTCTAAAGTTGCTAACACCAAGGCCACTACTTATTTTTCCTACATACCAACTATATTAATTAATACACATTCAAGGATACAATACAGGGGATGTGGAAACTTGGCAGCAAGCATTGGCTCATCAATGAAATCTACTAGTTTTATTCTGACAGTTTCTAACTCTCAGAGAGGCTCTAAGCTATTTGAATATCTTAAGCTTCCGGTGCCTCTCGAGGCTGGGAGACTGTAAACAATCGTATGCATAGCTGTAGGAGTCCCAGTAAACTTGTCAGGCGAGTTAGACAGCTATCTAAGGAGTTTGGACTTAAACACTCCTAATTGCCCAGGAACTTTATTAATTGGAGCTGTAAGTTAACTCTTTGTCAGACAGAGTGAGATGGTGGTGGGGGACAGCCCCCAGTAAAGTCAGAGGTGAGAGCACAAAGCAATAACGTAGGCAGACTCTGGTTTTTGGGGGTAGACGCTCGAGAATATCCAGGGGGACTCCTGAGGCTCGATCCCGCCTTTGGGTATGCCGAGCCTCCTTCCTCATGACCTTTGTCATGAGTGGAGTGCCTCTCACCGGCTCCCGGCTGATATCATAGAAGATTTCACAGGCTTACTCATTATCTGATACAGATACAGCTTTCTTCAACTCAATCAAGAAACTTAGAAGGCCAGACTTGGCCTTTCTGTTGTCATTTTTTTTTAAAGTAATTTATAAAACACTACCAGAGTTATCATCATAACCTTCTTTCCATCCTGTGCAAATCACCATCAAGAGAATCCAGTTTTTCTTCATTAAAATATTTTTGTGTTTATTAAATGGCTTCCACTTAATTAAGAGAAGCAGAATTTAAGAAATACATTTATAAAATTAATTTGCATTGCATATTTTTCACATTTAATCTCTGTTTTGAATATTCATAGGTATGTTATATGATATTCAGGGTTAAAACTGAAGTGCTATTCCTGAACATAAAGAACTTCAGGCATTTTTTTGTTTTTTGTTTTCTGAGAAGAGGCTTCCCTTCATTCCTTTTAGATGGTCTCCTTTCAATTGCACTCTCAGGGAAGCTGCAGGTATAAAAGTTGCAAACTGAATCTAAATGAAATGCATGTTTCCTACCCTCTCAGAACTTACAACAGATACTGAATATGCAATTCCCATCCTTAGAGTCACATCTTCTCATGAAGGCTTTTATTATAATGTGGACAACAGAAATGAAGTCCATTATGTTTCAATACTAAAACAAAAAATGTTAACGCATTTGATGGGCATTTTCCTAAAAAGTGTTGCTGATGTCCCTCCATTCTTAAGAGTTTGCAGAACATAATGACAAATATTATTTGGTATCATTGCCAACATGCAGTGTTGTGCCATTTAGTACAATAGTCTTCCCTTTAGTACAAAAGGTTTCCCTTGTGGCTCAGCTGGTAAAGAATCTGCCTGCATTGTAGGAGACCTGAGTTCAATCTCTGGGTTGGAAAGATCCCAGAGAAGGGAAAGACTATCCACTCCATATTCTGGCCTGGAGAATTCCATGGACTTCATAGTCCATGGGGTAGCAAAGACTCAGACACTACTGAGCGACTTTCACTTTCAATAGTCTTAGAGGCTAACAAAACATGGATATAGGGATTTATGGATTTACTAACACACTTTTAATAGCTATGATTTAACTTTTAAATTTTCATGTCTGTTTTTAAAATATATTTTCTTCTCCTCATGTTTCTAATAATATTTTACTTTTACTACTTTTAAACTTGTTTGTAAAGTAAGATTTAAAAGGCTTTAAAATAAGCATCTAAGGGTCTCCACTAGGAATAATAAAGATGACATTGGACATATAATTTTGTCAACTTCATTCACAAATGAAGATGCCTCTTGGTCTCAGTTCTCTTCTATGAGACTGAAACTGTCCAGAGAATGACAGCTGGAGAAGTGACTGTTATCGGAAGCTCTGGTTTGCTAATGGTTTTATGGTGTCCCCAAATGGTTAGTAAATTTCTATTTTCTTTAATATGAAATATTTAAAGATTTCTAAAAATACAAATTTTTATATTTCAGCAGTATATACATCCCAAGCAGATTACATAAAATACTGATATTTGCCTACTTATTTAAGAATTTTTGTTAAAGAAATAAGACTTATGGAAATGAAAAAGAGGAAGTACCATCAAGAGTGAGAGAAGTCAGACTGAGCCCTGAAGCCCTCCAACATTCACAGGTAAAGACTCACCCAAGGAGACTGAGGTGGGAGAGAATGAGCAGTCACAGAAGTAAAGAGAGTGTCTCTAGAAGGAGAAGCTGGAGACCATGCTTCTGAGAGGCAGGTAAGATGAAGACAAAACAGCAATGATTGGATCTGGCAAAGCAGAGGTTTTTGATGACTTAGTAAATGCAGCATTTTAGAGAGAGAGAGAGAAACCCAAATGGTCCAGGACCTCAGGGCAGTCAACAAAGCCAAGGACACACATCCAGTTGTCCCTAATTCCTACACCCTACCTGTAATTCCTACAGAGTTTATTTAAGCAAGAATACCCTCCCAGAGGAAGAGCAGGCACACAGGTAAGGAGCTGCTGTCCTGGGTTTCTTTGGCAATCTGTTTATGCCAAGATTACTCAGTTATGTCCAACTCTTTGTAACCCCATGGACTGTAGCCTGCCAGGCTCCTCTGTCCATGGGATTCTCCAGGCAAGAATACCGGAGTGGGTAGCCTTTCCCTTCTCCAGGGGATCTTCCCAACCTAGGGATTGAACCCAAGTCTCCTGCATTGCAGGCAGATTCTTTACCAGCTCAGCCACAAAGGAAGCCCAAGAATACTGGAGTAGGTAGCCTGTCCCTTCTCCAGTGGATCTTCCTGACCCAGGAATTGAACCAGGGTTTCCTGCATTGCAGGTGGATTCTTTACCAGCTGAGCTAACAGGGAAGCCCAACATGAGAGGGTAAGCTGACCCTAAGTCAGTTTGGTAACAGACAGACACGTAGGAGGCCATGTGTGGGTGCATGAATGCTCAGTTACCAGTTGTAACTGAGTGACCCCATGGACAATAGTTGTAACTCTTTGCAACTCCATGGACAGTAATCCATCAGGCTCCTCTGTCCTTGGAATTCTACAGGCAAGAATATTGCAGTGGGTTGCCATTTCCTACTCCAAGGAGGCCATGGAAGGCTAGTTAATGAACATGAGCAATAGTTTTTTCTCCAAACTTCAGCTTGTCAAGCCACTCGGCAGACTCATAGGAACTCACTACAGGAGGGAAGCTCTGTATAATTGGTTAGTTGAGCTCAGAATAACCTGTGGCATGAAAAGTATAGCCAGTCCAATAGTAGAGACATGTACCATCTACACAGTGAACACCCCCAACACCAGAACCCCAGGTCCTCCAGACAAAACCCATTCAGACCAGAGGGATATATCCTGGAGAAGACTGGTAGATAGACTTTACTATCATGCCAACAGCACAGGGCAACTTCAAGTATTTCTAGGTACTAGTGGACATATTTTAAAGGTGGGTAGAAAGGCTCCCCATTAAAACTAAAATGGCAAACAAAGTCGCTAAAGAGACATAATTCCTAGGTTTGGGCTCCCAGGATCCTTATAAAGTGATAATGGCATAGCATTAGCATCTCAAGTGACAAAGGGGATAACAAGCGCCCTGGGCATAAAGTGGACTTTTCACTAAGCCTGGAGACCCAATCATGAGGGAAAGAAGAGAGATCCAATCACACCTTCAAAGACACCTTAGCCAAGCTATGCCAGGAGAAAATGTTACGTTACTCCCACTTGCCCTGATCTGCATGCTGTTAGCCCCAAGGGTAACAGTGTGTCCTTAGAGTCAAGTGTGTTTGAGCTCATGGTAGACCCACTCCCTAAGCCAAGAGAAGGGACCCTTTAGTTTCCTTGAAGTGGGACAACTCAAGTGTGCCCTCCCTGTAGGAGAAACCAAGGTAGCCAGTTGACGCCTGTACCTACTGACTTGCCTGCCACTCCTTCCAGACAGAGGCCCAGGTGGCTCTGAAAACCTGGAAAACAGCAGCCCTCAATCCCAGTCACTCCTGAGAGGAATGGACCCCACTTGGTGATGCCAACCACCCATCTGCCCCGAAGTTGCAGGGGTTCACTCCGTGGGGACATCACACTCAAGTAAAGGGGGCCTTGAGCCCCATCCTTTGGAAAAACAACCTAGGTCAACAGATCCCCTTGAGTACTCATGTGAACCTCTCTCTGACCTGAAGTTTCTCTTCCAAAGAACAACAAAAGTGTGCCCCCGAAGAGCAAATGACTAATTTTGGGAATCACTGTGTTCAGAGAGCTAGTGACCTTGGTTGGGGGAACAAATACAACCCTGTCACCATAAAAAAGGGAACAGTCACCCTTGCAACAGTGACCAACCAGAATAGCCGGGGCTTCCAACTGTGATGCAAGCCCACTGCCTCCCAGACCAGGACGATCCTGGGGCACCAAGTTAACCTTGAATACCCCTTCAGGCCCAAGGAGGGGTCTATGCATCTGGTGGCATGTGGAGATGTTTTCACGTGGATGCATGTGGCCTCATAGAAGAAGGTGTAGGCAGACCACTGAGAGAGCCTCTGGGCTGCATACACCAGGCCACTTGATCCAGGAAACAATTTGAGGCCGGGGTGATGGGGCCACTGGAGCACCCCTGAATTTTTGCTTTCCTGGGCCCCTTCATGACCTTCAGAATCTGGAAAATTCCAGACAGTGGTGGCTCAGAGGCAGAGCAGTTAGGGCTGAGGCCCTGGAGCACCAGACACGTCCACAGGCAGCAGGAGAAGTCCTGCTCCTCCCCAAGGCCTGAGGACCCCACACTCAGCAGGAAGCAGCTCCAGGAGCTGAGCCTATGCCCTCAGCACCCTCAAGATGAGGAGCAGGATGGGGACAGGGGAGGAGTGTGTCACCCACAAAGCCCATCAACAGTTCCCGGGGAGGAAACATCGAGTCTTCTCATAAAGTCTAAGCTTTTTTATCCTTTGTGTTGGGTTGCGTTTCATTTGCTCAGTGTTTGTTGTGCAGAGGTCTGGCATTCAGCCCTTCAGACCAGAGTCCCTGGTGCAAAATGGCCACACTTCAGTTCAAAGGGCTGTGTGCAGAGACACGGCACCCAGCACTGTGATCTGGAGCTACAAGCAGCACAGCTAAGCCCTCCCATGAGAATCTCCCGCCTCCCAGACGACAGCCCTACTGTCATATAAATCACATAAATTTATATCATATAAATCATATAAAACAGTCCTGCTGGTGTGGGGGAGAGCATGTGCTCTAGACCACAAGCTTCTACTTCTCATGTTTTAATGGGAATAAAGCTCTCCGCTCATTCTGAATTAAATTTCTCCTTCTATGGGTGCAAGGGATACCTGGCAGAAGGACCCTTGCTGGAGTCTGACTCGGGATTCTAGGTAACAGAACAGGAAGAAATCAAACACTCTTCTGCCCAATAATGGAGTATGATTCTCCTAGAAACCTAGAGAAGGGAGAAGCACTGGACTAGCCTAGGAAACTATTTGATTCTTAAATACTAGTGTGATCTGCATCACTACTTTGAAAAGTGATGTTTAGCCTAGGAAATTCATTGTCCCTCCCACCCCTCACCCCACCCAGGTGAGGTCTGTAGACCTTCTTGTCCTATCAGGTCAAAGACATAACCTCTCAGAGTGGGATTCTTGAAGGAAATCCATTATCTGGGAGACCCAGGCTCACACTAGAGCCAGAAGCCAACAATACTGAGCATTTTCTCCTTTAGTCACACCCAACCTTCTGACCAGAGCCCCAAGAAACACCCCTATAAATCAAGTGAGTGATTTATTTATCTTTTTATTCTATATTTGAGTATAGCCAATCAACAATGTTGTGATAGTTGAGGTGCATGGCAAAGGGATGTAGCCATACATATACAGGTATCCATTCTCCTCCAAATTCCTCTCCCATCCAGGCTGCCACATAACATTGAGCAGAGTTCCCTGTGCTATACCATAGGTCCTTGTTCAACAGAATGATTTAGACTTGAGACTTGGAGACTAGTTTAAGCATGGATATGTATTTAAGGAGCTTCAGGGGGACTGGAAGGAGGCTTTCTCAACCTTAGGCCTGACATCTAGGACTAGATAATTCTTTGTTGGTGGGGTGATCCGCACAATTATTAACATGTTGTACATCTTGCTTAAGCTGGGGTGCTTCCAGCATTTAACACAACTCCTAAATAAATACAATTTCACCCATAGATACTCCAGCACACACCTCTGAGAGATAAAGACTTAAGAAAGATAAACACAGTCCATTTCCATTTAATAATCACCTTAACATTAATATATATGTGTGTGTGTGTCTACATTTATGTGTGTGTGTGTGTATATATATATATATGCTCACGTTCAGTACTACGTCTCAAGGGCATCTTGAGAAACTTTGTCAGATGCCTGCTAAAATTTTAATATTAGGATTTCACTAGAGTTTTCTTCTGTTCCTTCAGTCATTATAAGTATATGCATTTAATTCGGCATTACATTTCTTTACTTAACAATCCAAGAGGCTGTCCCAGTGACCACTGTTTCCTTTTCTAAATCATTACAAACCATCAGTTTAATACTGCACTTTGGAATTTTACATGGAAGCATGATTCATTTCTTCCCTTTGAAATATTTGGATAAGAAGATTCAATCTTATCTTGATACCACTCCTTCTCTTTCATCATTATTGTGTATTAACCTAATGAGATAATTTTCCACCCAAGAACTGGAGTCAGAAATTAAAATTTATTTTGAAGAGAGGTAGGAACTTACCAAAGGCCTGGAGTGGCAGGAGGCACTGCCACATAGAGGTCACGGCTGACAAAGATAACTTTTCCTCCCTGTCACAGTTGTTAAGGTACCTGGTTTTGGTGAAAATGCTGTGATGTTTGCCTTGGCTGCCTTTTACATGCCCATACCCTAGTTTAAAAGCCAAGAGAAGAAACCAATCAACACCTCAGACCCTCTGGCCTTTTCTACCCTCACCCTCCCGCTTTGTCCTTCTGAGTGAAGCCACTCAAATATCAAGAGATAAGCTTTTAAACAGCTGAGAAGTTAGCTGGAGAAAGATTTCAGTTCTGAGACAGAACTCTGGGGAGTCCTGAATAGAGGTGAGGGGAAGTCCTAGGGCTTCTCTTGGCCTCAGACCTTATTAACAGGAAGTTTGTACCTTTCCACCACCCTCTTCAATTTCACCCACCACCCACCCCCTGCCTCTGGAACCACCAATCTGTTCTTTGTATCTATGAATTCGGTTTTGCTGAGGTTTTTCGTTTGTTTGTTTTCAATAAAATGTTTTAATCTTTAGACTTGGGTACCACAACCACAGTGTGGAGCCTGACCGCACATGGTGCTTGGAACCCAGGGCTCCCTGGACATTGAGTTTCTCCTCCCGACCTTCCTAAGACCTTCATGTATGTTAACAACACCATAGAGGTTCTCACCACAGTTGTTCATTTACTCATTGGGGAGCTTTCTGCGTGTATAGGTCTGTGTCCACACCGTGCGCAGTGTGGTGAGGAACGAGTGGGATGAGAGCCAGGACCAGCCGCCTTCCCGCCTTGTGCAGCAAAGGCAGAAAGGAGACAACAGCCCCAGAACGATCACAAATGCGCCTGCGCAAACAGATGAGCCTCTCCTGTAAACCCTGCACGTGGGGCCCCCACCAGCAGGGGGCAGCACCTGGGAGCGTCCTAGTGATGTGGGACTTCCGCCCACATGGACCTCCTTAGTCTGAATCTGCAGGTTAACAGTGTCCCCAGGTGACCTGAGGAGAAAGCAATGGCAAGCCACTGAGTACTCTTGCCTAGAAAATCCCTGGACGGAGGAACCTGGTAGGCTGCAGTCCATGGGGTCGCTAAGAATCAGAGACGACTGAACGACTTCACTTTCACTTTTCACTTGGACACATTGGAGAAGGAAATGGCAACCCACTCCAGTGTTCTTGCCTGGAGAATCCCAGGGTCTGGGGAGCCTGGTGGGCTGCCGTCTATGTGGTCGCACAGAGTCGGACACGACTGAAGCAATTTAGCAGCAGCAGGTGACCTGTAGGCATGATCAAATATGGAAAGTGCTGACCCCAGCACCTATGGACAGATGGAAGAGAAGAATATGTAATTAGTTAGGAAGGCTTCTTGGAGGAAGCCTCTAGCAATGAAAGAAGCTGAAACTTAGGAAGAAATGAGATCTTTTGCCTCCAAGAGTGGTTCTCACTTGGCTGCAGGGTTCTTAAAAAGTGTTGACTCTTGCCTCCCCTTCCCCAAGATTCTGATTTAACTTAGATAAGCAACCATGCTCATAATTATCTACCTCAATAGGTGGAAGCTAAGACATAAAATCTGTTTCATTAAGTCTTTTTTTTTTGTCTATTCGCAAAATTTAATTTTAAAAATGTTTTTCATGTAGCATCTTCCAAAATTAGTTTTGGGATCAAGCAGTGTTTTGGAGTACCCGAAGCTTCTACCTATTGGGGTAGATAATTCTGAGTTGGTTTATGAGCATTGTTGCTGAGTGAAAGAGTGATTTTAGTTAGAACTGTCCTATGTAAGCTTTCTGTAAAACATTCTATGTGTATCAGTCTTCAGCTTGGTTTTCTAGAGCTTGAACTCCTCCCTCTGTGCTTGTGTCATTTTTACTACATGTGAAGGAAGAACAGTTTAGGCCATTGGATGAGGACCTTCTCAAATACACCTTCTACAGTCTCCAACCTACCTTTGTTGTTGTTGCTGTTGTTGTTCAGTTGCTCAGTTGTGTCCAACTCTTTGTGACACCACGGACTTAAAGTGACACCATGGACTTAAAAACTACAGGCTTCCCTGTTCTTCACCATTTCCTGGAGTTTGCTCAAAGTCATGTCCACTGAGTCAGTGATGCCATCCAACCATCTCCTCATCTGTTGTCCTCTTCTCCTCCTGCCTTCAATTTTTCCCAGCATCAGAGTCTTTTCTAATGAGTCAGCTCTTCGTGTCAGGTGGCCAACCTATGTTTATCCATGCCTATCCTGCTTTCCTTTCCTGGTGTTTTAAGAATCACCAAGATCAATGATTCCACCCTGGGTCTTTGGGTGGAAAGACACTCAAAATCCATCCATCATCCCCAACCAAAGCAATGGTTCAAGGGTAGGAATTATATTCATTTTCCAGATGAAGAAGCTAAGATTCAGAGGTTGAGACACAAAGGCAAGTGACTAAGGGGACTGTAGCCCATTTTGTCAAGGACGATACCAGTGTTTTGTTCTGGCATCTTGCTGGTTACTGCTTTCCTTTCACTCTCAAGTATCCCACTCTGGACAGTACATTCTTTGGGCACTCACATTTCTAGCACGTGGCACAGAAAGAACTGGCATGCAGATCAGTGTGACTGACTCCAAAAGCGGGGTTTTGTGTTATCCTAGGCTACCTCTTAACATTTCAGAATTATAATGTTTAGAAAGAAGGTTTCTTCTTTGCCATCATTCATTCAGAAAACATTTACTGAGCATCTCTATGTGACAGACACCATGCTGGAGGATATAACTAAAAAGTGAATAAGATCAAGTTGCAAGTCGTGAGAAGCTCATGATTTACTATGAAAACAGACCACCTATGAGAGGGTATTAGAGAAATACGAGTTACCTAGGATGAGTACTGATCTTTCCAGAGAAATAACAACTGGTTTGATCCTAAAGAATGAAGTATCTCCCCTACATGGGGCTCCTGCTCTTTTTCACACTACAGGGCACTGAGGAGAATCACCAAGTCATCATTCTGACTTACATGTCAGTCATCAAGAGTTTTGCCCACAGTACATCCTCATCACCTACCTCTGAACCTGTGACACAGGCCGTGAAGACCTGGAGATGTGCTGTTCTGACCTCCCTTCAAGGACTCTCCCCTAGTTGCTGGAAGTGCTGCCAATGGGCAATCTTCAGCCTCCAGAGCTTCTGGGGGGCAGCCTGTGTGCAATGACCCATCCAGGTGGAGGCATAAAGGCCTGGCCAGTGGACATGTCAGGACAACCCTGAAGGGCCATCTTCACTCCAGAGCCCTCAAGGGTCAGCTAAGGTCATCTGGCCCATGATCCAGCTTGGTTTTTTCTCTCTCCTCTATCCAGTTTCTTCACTCTTAATTCCATGAGTGCTAATTCCAACAACACCCCTAATAAACATCCCAACACTAAACTCCATCTGAGTCTATATCCCAAAGAACCAATCTGTAACATACATCAAAAACATTCCAGAATTTGAGAAGGATTTTTATTTGAAAATTTCTGGTTATACACATAACATTTTAAAATCCCACAAACAGAAAATAAAAATGGTGGAAACAAGGACTTTGTGTGTCAATATTTTAAACCTTTCATTTAAAATCCTCACTCTAATGTTCTCTGACCAAAATGAAGTTAAGTTATATATTAATATCAAAAGAAAACTATTACATCAAATCATAAGAAACTGCTATTTTTATGAGCTAATAAAGGTTGACTGTTAGCAATTTACATGGCTAATATAAGAGAAAAATAGCTATTAGTATTTGGAGTTTAGAGAACACTACACTGATGAATAACTCATGAGTGAAATATATAATAGTGAATCAAATTAATAATTGGAAAATACATAACACTATGATTATTGATCAGTGCTCAGTACCAAACTTGTAGGCTACAGGTAAAGTGGGCCTTTAGGTGAAATAAAAAAGTAGGTTTTATGTACTTGCATAGGGGAAAAAAAAGTTTAAAAATTAATATGTTTCCAATTGAATAATTTAGAGAAAAACACTCAAATGAAGAAAAGTTGAAGGAATGGAAGAATATGATGAGCTAGAAAACATAAAATCAGAAAGAATCAATCAAGCACAGAATTTGATTCTTTGAAAATTAATAGGAAAAAATCAAGCAAGATTATTCAAGAAAAAAAAACAAGGCTCAAAGAAAATTAAAAAGCAAAATAGAACCCAATTATAGCTACTTAGATATTAAACATATAAGATTTTGTGAATAATTTTAAGTCAATCAAGCTGAAAACTCACATGAAATAATTAATTCATAAAGAATGAAACTTACCAAAAATGACTGTAAAAATAATAGTGGTGTAATACTGAGCAGTCTAAAATAATCACTAAAAATAAACTAGATGGTGATGGTTTCATGACACTGTGAATGTGGCTAATGCAGTGCTGCTACTGCTGCTGCTAAGTCACTTCAGTTGTGTCCGACTCTGTGCGACCCGACAGACGGCAGCCCAGCAGGCTCCCCCGTCCCTGGGATTCTCCAGGCAAGAACACTGGAGTGGGTTGCCATTTCTTTCTCCAGTGCATGAAAGTGAAAAGTGGAAGTGAAGTCGCTCAGTCCTATCCGACTCCCAGTGACCCCCATGGACTGCAGCCCACCAGGCTCCTCCGTCCATGGGATTTTCCAGGGAAGAGTACTGGAGTGGGGTGCCATTGCCTTCTCTGGCTAATGCAGTGAATTGTATGTTAAAATGGTTATCATAGAAAATTTTATGTTATAAATTTAAAAAGTGTAAAATATAGAATACAATACAATTCTCCATCTAGAAGACAGTGATCACCTAGAAAGGCTCCTATTTTGAGAAAGCATATTTTCTCTTCCTTCTGTTTTAGAACATAGAATCAAATATTATCTTTACATATTTTTTTATTTTATTTTTAAACTTTACAATATTGTATTAGTTTTGCCAAATATCGAAATGAATCTGCCACAGGTATACCCGCGTTCCCCATCCTGAACCCTCCTCCCTCCTCCCTCCCCTACCCTACCTCTGGGTCGTCCCAGTGCACCAGCCCCAAGCATCCAGTACCGTGCATCGAACCTGGACTGGCGACTCATTTCATACATGATATTATACATGTTTCAATGCTATTCTCCCAAATCTCCCCACCCTCTCCCTCTCCCACAGAGTCCATAAGACTGATCTATACATCGGTGTCTCTTTTGCTGTCTCGTACACAGGGTTATTGTTACCATCTTTCTAAATTCCATATATATGTGTTAGTACACTGTATTGGTGTTTTTCTTTCTGGCTTACTTCACTCTGTATAATAGGTTCCAGTTTTATCCATCTCATTAGAACTGATTCAAATGTATTCTTTTTAATGGCTGAGTAATACTCCATTGTGTATATGTACCACTGCTTTCTTATCCATTCATCTGCTGATGGGCATCTAGGTTGCTTCCATGTCCTGGCTATTATAAACAGTGCTGCGATGAACATTGGGGTACACGTGTCTCTTTCCCTTCTGGTTTCCTCAGTGTGTATGCCCAGCAGTGGGATTGCTGGGTCATAAGGCAGTTCTATTTCCAGTTTTTTAAGGAATCTCCACACTGTTCTCCATAGTGGCTGTACTAGTTTGCATTCCCACCAACAGTGTAAGAGAGATCCCTTTTCTCCACACCCTCTCCAGCATTTATTGCTTGTAGACTTTTGGATCGCAGCCATTCTGACTGGCGTGAAATGGTACCTCATAGTGGTTTTGATTTGCATTTCTCTGATAATGAGTGATGTTGAGCATCTTTTCATGTGTTTGTTAGCCATCTGTATGTCTTCTTTGGAGAAATGTCTATTTAGTTCTTTGGCCCATTTTTTGATTGGGTCATTTATTTTTCTGGAGTTGAGCTGTAGCAGCTGCTTGTATATTTTTGAGATTAGTTGTTTGTCAGTTGCTTCATTTGCTGTTATTTTCTCCCATTCTGAAGGCTGCCTTTTCACCTTGCTAATAGTTTCCTTTGTTGTGCAGAAACTTTTAAGTTTAATTAGGTCCCATTTGTTTATTTTTGCTTTTATTTCCAATATTCTGGGAGGTGGGTCATAGAGGATCCTGCTGTGATGTATGTCAGAGAGTGTTTTGCCTATGTTCTCCTCTAGGAGTTTTATAGTTTCTGGTCTTACGCTGAGATCTTTAATCCATTTTGAGTTTATTTTTGTGTATGGTGTTAGAAAGTGTTCTAGTTTCATTCTTTTACAAGTGGTTGACCAGTTTTCCCAGCACCACTTGTTAAAGAGATTGTCTTTAATCTATTGTATATTCTTGCCTCCTTTGTCAAAGATAAGGTATCCATATGTGCGTGGATTTATCTCTGGGCTTTCTATTTTGTTCCATTGATCAATATTTCTGTCTTTGTGCCAGTACCATACTGTCATCTTTACATATTTTAAATCAAGTGTCTTTTAAATTTGGGCAGAGGATACCTCTCTTTCCTATCTCACATAAACTAAAGTATATTTTTTTGTTGTTTTTCTTTTGTATATCTCTATTTTAATCAGAGATATTTATGTGCAATAATGGATCCTAGCACTGTTTAAGAAAGTGGTAAAACAAATGGTGACTTCACATGGTCTTCAAGTAAATAGAACTCCTGATAAAATTGGAAAGTAATATGTAATTTTAGGAACAGTAAAAGACATCTGTGACAACTTTCTTTATACCTCATAAAATGAGTTTTGGTTCTGCAGTCTCTCAAGGCACTAAACCTGGTAGACAGCTTTCACTGGTGGACTTCACCTCTGATTTGGATAAGAAAAAATAGTATAATATATAAATAAAAATAATAAATCATTTTGTTAGAGCTTGAAACCATTGGGTAAAATTGGAGAAAAGAAGTCCAAATAAACTAACATCTATGTGTAAATATTTGGGAGTAGTGTAAAAAAGTATAATATAGTTTTTGCAGTACAAAAACTATTGGAAAAACACCTTTGGAATAGACTTGACATCATGGTAGAATCACAGTGCTGACTCAACAATCATTAAGGCTGAGGGCTGTCCATTGCAAGCATTCATAACCACACGGCCACTGTGAGTAACATCTGGTTATTTCTTTTTGGTGTGTGCCTGAAGGGGAAAAAGAACAAATTAAAAAAAAATGTTTAAAGCATTTTAAAGTCCTCCTTTCTAAGGCAACACATTTGGAATACATGTGGAAGATGTCCACATCTTCATATTAAACAATCACACAGCTACTGGAGGCACAATTTTAAAAACCAGGGATGTGCTTATTCTATGGAGGAAGTAGTCCCATTAGAATTATCAGTGGGGCTGGGCTTAATGCCAAATAACCTGTAGATTCACTAGAGTTCTGATCATTCTAATTCACAGATATGCTTTGTTACTATAGTAAATTAAAAAGCAAAATCATTTTATTGACTCAAAACCTGGAGATAAATTAAAAACAGAGTGACAAAGATGCTAGGAAATACAGCGTCTGCACGAGGGTTTCTCATTTTCACACATAAAATGAGCTCAATAAATCTGGATGTTAGTATCCAGTTGTAATCCCTGTATTTTATAAATTCTGATTAACAAACATTGAAATGTTGGATATATATATATATATATATATATATGAAATATGCTGCTGCTGCTGAGTTGCTTCAGTTGTGTCCAACTCTGTGCAACCCCATAGATGGCAGCCCACCAGGCTCCCCCATCCCTGGGATTCTCCAGGCAAGAACACTGGAGTGGGTTGCCATTTCCTTCTCCAGTGCATGAAAGTGAAAAGTGAAAGTGAAGTCACTCAGTCCTGTCCAACTCAGCGGCCCCATGGACTGAGCCTACCAGGCTCCTCCATTCATGGGATTTTTCCAGGCAAGAGTACTGCAGTTTGGTCGCCATTGCCTTCTCTGATATATGAAATCAGAGAAGGCAATGGCGACCCAACAAACTATTAGAGGGCCTATAGAAATGCGATCTGTGAATAACTGGTCCCAAGAATGAAAGAAGAATCTAAAGCTTTAACAATGACTCAACCAAGCAACTTCTCTAAAATGTAAGATGATACCCAAAATAGGACAGTTCTTTGCCAGCTTGATTTTTTGAATTCTACCAATTTCTAGCTGAACTGGAAGAGACAGGCTTTCTGATGAATGTATAATCAGAACACAAAGGAAATGAAATGCTGTTAAGTTTCACTGTTTCACAACCATCACTTTTGAGTAGCTGTATCTTATCTGTTTCTTGACAGATGCACATAACAAAATGAAATAATGTCAAGACTTGTGAGCTCTTATCTCTAAAAGTATCTGGATGAAGAAAAGACTTCAAAAGTAATTCTTCCCCAAAGAAGAATGTGAAAACTTTTGTCTTTAAAGCAGAAAACGTATCATCTATGTGAGGCTCATTCTTGTCGTATGATTCCAGATCTATTTTACAAAAGATGACTCCAAGTTCATTTGTGGATGTTGTTAACAAAGTTATCATGAGAGATAATGGACTTCATACATGAATACAAAAGTTCTGAGATGCCTACCTTCATATTAGGTGTACTTTCTTTTCCTCTTCTTGCTTGCATACTTGCTACCCTCAAAACAGCACTGTATATGAAATTATATACTAAAAGGCCACTATATATAGACCACTTAAGTGGTCTATAAATTAAAAGACCACTTAAGGAGAAAAATAAAATTCTCCAAAAGTACTTGAATTCCACTGGGTGAAATCTGAGACTATTTTGATTCAAAATGCAAAGATTTAAAAGTTAGGCTTTTGGGGGCTAATTGCATATCATCTCTCTCCTCCATTTTTTTAAGTTAGCCATGCTTGTATGGTTATATATTTATGTACTCTCTTTGTGAAACTAAAAACAGCCAAAAGAACACATGAAAACACACACACACACACATGGAAATATAATTCATTTTCTCCCAGTTGACAGTCCTCCCAAAATTAGCTGGCTCCTTTCCCTATAGACCTTCTCAACATATTTTTTTATTTTAAAAAATATTATTAACAGCAACTTTTAACCAAAATGATCTTCGCTTCATGGTATAAAATACTTGAAACTAAATAATGAAAACAAGCTTCCTGTGTATAAAATCCTTGATTTGACCTTCCTCTCTCCCATATATTGTCCTGGTGTAGACCACACTCTGGCTGACAGCAGGAGTGAGAGAAGTCATCTTTTTCAAGAGCAGGCTACGAAGGGCATTGAGGTGACTGAACACTTGTTAGCAGAGACCTCATGGTCTCTACTGAGCCTGGGATGGAGAAGCCCAGTCTCACCTCTCTCTCCTGGGACCACTGCTGACCCTGGAAATATCACTTAAACTAACTCTGCACCAGCTGCCTCATTGGTGAAACAAGACAGTGACCTACCTCATAGGAACTAAGAGATGGCTACAAACTGCAGGTTGAAAACAGGCTAAGCTAAGTGTTGGGTGTGATTACAATGCTGCTCAGAGATGTGGCCCCTTAGTCCACAGAAAGAAGCAATATCACATGATTTATGGGATGAAAGCAAAACATCTGGGAAGCCCTTTTGTTAATCATTTGATTTTATCTTTACAAAAGCCCAGAGTAGAAGTTAAGACACAATTAATTCACTTAATATGATAAAAGATTACTAACACTTCCTAACCTGGGACTTTAAGAAGTCATGTAGCTTCTCCTACCTCAGTTTCTCCATCTAAAGGATAATACTGCCAGCTCAGCATGGTTGTGAAGATTAAAAAAGATGATGTCAAAAAGTTCAAATTCAAGGCAAGCAGAACAAAGGACCCAATATTGGGTTTCTTGAGTCATTTTCGGTTCTTCTCTTGGGTTTAACTCATTATAGTTCCTCCAGTACAGGTTGAAATTTAGTATTTATACTCCAGCTTGTAAACAAAGCTACTATCATGGAATTAGATATCACTAAAAGCAGTAGAGCAATAAAAGCTTTCCTACATGGATAAAGGAATCAATATATTGAATATACTGAATCAATGGTTCAATATATAGAGAATTATGGCTCAAGACTCTGACCATTCATTCTTACTGAGCTATATGGCCCTAGTTCAATCCCAATAATCCTCAAACTCCTCTCCTTTTAATTAATTGGCTAAATAATTATTTCATTGAAGTATATAGCTGATTTACAGTGTTTTAGTTTCTAGTGTACAGCAAAGTGATTCAGTTATACACACACATTCTTTTTCAGATTCTTTTTCCATTGTAGGTTATTACAACATATTGAATATAGTTCCTGATGCTATAACAGTAGGTCATTGTCTATTTTATATGTGAAAGTATGTATCTGATAATCCTAAACTTCTAACTTATTCCTCCCTCTCCTTTTCCTTTTATTGACCTTAAGTTTGTTTTCTATTTCTGTGAGTTTTATAAATAAGTTCATTTGTTTTTGTTTTTTCTTAATTCCACATATAAGTGCTATATGATTTTTGTCTTTCTCTGCTTCAGACAGTATGATAATCTCTTGGTCCATCCATGTTACTGCAAATGACATTATTTCATTCTCTTTCATGGCTGAATAATATTCCATTGTATGTGTATATAAAGTATATGCATGTGTCTATGTATGTATCACAAACCTAGATGAATGAATAGATAAAGAAGATGTATGTATATGTATATACACATACCGTATCTTCTTTACCCGTTCATCTGCCAGCAGGCATTTAAGTTGCTTTCACATCTTGGCTGTTCTTAGTTCTGCTGCTATGAACACAAGGATGCATGTATCTTTTTAAATTATAGTTTTCTCTGGGGATATTCCCAGGAGTGGGATTGCTGGATAAAATGGCAATTCTATTTTTTTTTTTTTTTTTTTGAGGAATTTCCAGACTGTTCTGCAATTCCATACTGTGACTGCACCGATTTGTAATCACATCAACAATATAAGAAGGTACCCTTTTTTCCATACCCTCTTCATCATTTATTATTTGTAGACTTCTAAATGATGTCCATTCTGACTAGTGTGAGGTGATACCTCATTATAGTTTTGAACTGGATTTCCTAATCATTAATGATGTTGAGCATCTTTTCATGTGGCTGTTGGCCATTTGTACGTCTTCTTTGAAGAAATGTCTGTTTAGTTCTTATGCCCACTTTTCTATTGAGTTGTATTTTTGTTGTTGTTTATGAGTTGTAAGAACTTTTGATATATTTTGGAAATTAAGCTTTTGTTAGTCTCATAGTTTACAACTATTTTCTCCCACTCCATAGATTGTCTTTTCACTCTGTTTATGGTTTCCTTTGCTCTACAAAAGCTTTTAAGTTGCTTAGATCCCACTTTTTTACTTTTGCTTTTGCTTCCATTACTCTAGGTTAAATTTCTCATCTTTAAAGCAAGTCCAACTTTGTGTACAGTCTTCCCAGGTAGCGCTAATGATAAAGAATCTGCTGCCAATGCAGGAGCCTCAGGAGATGTGGGTTCATCCTTGAGTCTGGAAAATTCCCCTGTAGAAGGAAATGGCAATCCACTCCAGTAGTCTTGCCTGGAAAATCCCATAGACAGAGGAGCCTGGCCGATTATAGTCCATGGAATCACAAAGAATTGGACACAACTTAAGAAACTTAATACGCATGCAACTTTGTGTACATATTAGCAGGTATATTATCAAAGTTAAAGAGTACTAGAGAGTTAAGATTACTGCTTTTTGATTAACTGAATAGTGAATTTTCTCTCCCCTTGTCCTCTCAGAAATCACCCTAACCAGCAAGGATATTGGTAGATAAAAAATAAGGGTAATCCTTGAGGAAATCAGGAGTCATTTGAAGCTTCAAAAGACAAAAAGATCTCAACAGGCTGCCTTAGATAACAGGATACAATCAGCTGTGGCAAGACAAACAGAGGCTACCTAAGGGAAACAGATCTCAGCTATCATGAGTGAGCAGTTCTCCAACTAACTGGTGAATTCTAAGGTATTTCAATGAGGTATCATAAAAAACCACTGTGCTTGTGTGAAGCATATACACTGTCAAAGACCTTGGAGAAGAGAAATTCTGAAATGCAAGCATCATTGTAACCACCCATCTCTGCAGACTAGGGAATATTCATTCTCAATTTCTCCTTAGCTTCCTTATCCTCTCTGTCTCTCTCTCTGTCTTTTGGTTATAAGAAGCTTCTGTACTAAATAGAGAGAATCCCCTCTAGCTTGAAGTGATGCCCTGCAAATATTAATATATAACCTAGAAAAAATCACTTAATCCAAAGGAAAGCAGAAAGAATAACAATAATAGTAAAGTAGTATAGGATCTATAAAATACACAAATAATGTGCTCCCTGGACCAGCTCTCTGACCTTCGGTGAACCCTTGACCCAATCACCTCATCCATGATGTGGGATTAAAAACAAAAGACCATCATGAGAATAAAGTGAAATCATACATGTAAGAACTATGTAAAATAAATTATAAAGAACTACACAATAGTCGATCATGACTGACTGACTGAACAACAACAACAACACACAAATGTAGTTTGTGTATATTTCCTGGAGAAGGAAATGGCAACCCACTCCAGTATTCTTGCCTGGAGAACCCCATGAACAATATGAAAAGGCAAAAAGCATGACACCAGAAGATAAGCCCCTCAGGTTGGAAGCTGTCCAATAAGCTACTGGGGAAGATGGGAAGACAATTGCTAATAGCTCCAGAATGAATGAAAAGCTGGGCCAAAGTAGAAACAATGCTCAGTAGTGGATGCATCTGCTGGGGAAAGTGAAGTTTGATGCTATAAAGAACAATATTGCATAGGAACCTGGCATGTCAGGTCCAAAAATCAAGGTAAATTCAAAGTGGTCAAACAGGAGATGGCAAGAGTGAACATCAACATTTTAGAAGTCAGTGAACTAAACTGGAAAGGAATGGGTGAATCTAACTCAGATGACCATTATATCTACAACTGTGGACAAGAATCCCTTAAAAGAAATATAGTAGCCCTCGTGGTCAACAAAAGAGTCCAAAATGTAGTACTTGGGTACAATCTCAAAAATAACAATGATCTTGGTTCATTTCCAAAGCAAACCATTCAACATGTAATCCAAGTCTATGACCCAACCACTGATGCCAAAGAAGCTGAAGCTGACTGGTTTTATGAACACCTACAAGACCTAGAACTAACATTAAAAAAAAAAAAAAATATATATATATATATATATATATCCTTTTCATCATAGGGGATTAGAATGCAAAGATAGGAAGTCAAGAGATACCTAAAGTAATAGGCAAGTTTGGCCTTGGAGTACAAAATGAAGCAGGACAAAGGCTAACAAAGTTTTGCCAAGAGAACATATTGGTCATAGCAAACACCCTTTTCCAACAGCCCAGCAGATGACTGCACATGAACATCACCAGCTGGTCAAAATTGAAATCAGATGATCATGTTCTTTGCAGCCAAAGATGGAGAAACTTTACATGGTCAGCAAAACAAGAACTTGAGCTGACTGTGACTCAGGTCATCAGCTGCTTATTGCAAAATTCAAACTTAAATAGAAGGAAGTAGAGAAAATCACTAGGCAATTCAGCTATGACCTAAATCAAATCTCTTATAATTATACAGTGGAGGTGATGAATAGATTCAAAGGAAAAGATCTGGTAGACAGAGCATCTGAAGAACTATGAACGGAGGTCTGTAACAGTGTATGGGAGACAGTGACCAAAACCATCCCAAAGAAAAAGAAATGCAAGAAGGCAAAGTGGTTGTCTGAGGAGGCTTCACAAATAGCCAAGGAAAAAAGAGAAGCAAAAAGCAAAGGAGAAAGGGAAAGACATACATAACTGAATGCAGAGTTTCCACAGAATAACAAGGAGAGAAAAGAAGGTCTTCTTAAATGAACAATGCAAAGAAAGGGAGGAAAAGAATAGAATGGGAAAGACTAGAGATCTCTTTCAAGAAAATTGGAGCTATCAAGGAAACATTTTATGCAAGGATGGGCATGATAAAGGACAGAAAACTCAAGGACCTAACAGAAGCAGAAGAGATTAAGAAGTGGCAAGAATACACAGAAGAACTATACAAGAAAGGTCTTAACAATCCAGATTATCACAATGGTGTGGTCACTCACCTAGAACTGGATATCCTGGAGTGTGAAGTCGGTGGGTTTTAGGAAGCATTACTATGACCAAAATCAGAGAAGGTGATGGAATTCTAGCTGCGCTATTTAAAATCTTAAAAGATACTGCTGCTAAAGTACTGCACTCAATAGGGCAAATTTGGAAAACAGCAGCTGCCACAGGACTGGGAAAGGTCAATTTTCATTCTAATTCCAAAGAAGAGCAATGCCAAAAAATGTTCAAATTACTGCACAGTTGCACTCATTTCCCATGCTAGAAAGGTTATTTTCAAATTCCTTTAAGCTAGGCTTCTGCAGTACATGAACCAAGAACTTACAGACATACAAGATGGGTTTAGAAAAGGCAGAGGAACCAGAGATCAAATTGTCAACATTTGTTGGATCATGGAGAAAGCAAGGGAGTTCCAGTAAAACATCTACTTCTGCTTCATTGACTATGCTAAAGCCTTTGACTGTGTGGATCACAACAAACTGTAGAAAATTCTTTAAGAGATGGAAGTATCAATCCACTTTACCTGCCTCCTGAGAAACCTATACGCAGGTCCAGAAGAAACAGTTAGAACCAGACATGGAAAAATGGACTGGTTCAAAACTGGGAAAGGAGTACATCAAGGCTGTATATTGTCACTCTGTTTATTTAACTTAAATGCAGGATAGGTCATGTGAAATGCCAGATTGGGTGAGTCACAAGTTGGAATCAAGAATGCCGGGAGAAATAACAACAATCTCAGATAGGCAGATGATACCATTCTAATGGCAGTAAGTGGAGAGAAGCTAAAAGAGCCTCTTGATGAGGGTGAAAAAGGAGAGTGAAAAGCTGGCTTGCCACTCAACATTAAAAACAGTAAGATAATCACATCCTGTCCCATCACTTAATTGCAAATAGACAGGGTAACAGTGGAAGCAGTGACAGATTTTCTTGGGTTTCAAAATCACTGTGGACAATGACTACAGTCAAGAAATTAAAAGATGCTTGCTCCTTGGAAGGAAAGCTATGAAATATGAGAGTTGGAGGGGAGAAAGGTGGAATATTGTTCATTGGATCTAGAAAGATCTACTAGGAAAAAGTGTAGGTCACCTCTGTTTTCTAATTTGTGAAGAAAAATCCTACATGATACTAATATCATTTTCTCCATAAGTCTTTGTTGTTTAGTATTACGTCCAGTTAGAGAGTTGGTCTGTTTGCTCTACCAAAACCTCTATTTAGCACTCTAGAGATCTCCTTTCCTGTGATGATACCATCTGCTTGCTCAATCTTTGCTTTATTACTTTCTGTGTATGAAATGCCTCTACAATTGCATTTCTACTCTTTAATATTGTATGCAGTGACTTGTTCCTCAAATGTGCTGCTCTGATTTTAAATTTGTGTCCCACCAGTAAAGCTCAGATTCAACTCCCAAAATAAACAAAAAGAATTAGTTCCAGTTACCCTCTTATGCTTTCAGTATCTTCTGGAAGATGGAAGTTGTCACCAGAATAAGTTATGAATTCACAATACCTTAATTCTATAGTCTGGATGGTGTTTACAGGTATACAAAGCTTTTTCTCAGAGATGAGGTGTGTGAGAGCACTAAGCACTGTATATGATGGTGCTCAAAAGAGTAACATTCAGGTCACGTAGAATCTTTCTAGCAAAGGTGAGGTGATAGTAACTCATTGTACAAATGTGATAACTGAGGTCTCATTGTACAAATGTGATAACTGAGGTGACATCCAAAAAAATAAATAAATAAATAGAAAATAGCCTAAGTTCCCTCTGTTTCTTATCCTTTCTCCTTAGAAGAAGATCTGTACTTTCCACTGTTCAGAGGGTAGGAAATTGTCCATGATCACAGAGCTGTTGGAAGAGTTGACAAATTTGTTCAAGCCTAGATTGGGGACAACAAAGATTGTGTTCTGAGCTTTTCAAAAGTACTTACATTTTATGCAAATGTAGGGAAACTGCACTTGGAGCCCTATATTTTTTATGCCTGAAATTCACAGAGCACTTTCATCCACTATAGTGTCTCCCGTTTAGAGCTTCCCTCCTAAGACATGACAAGCATTTGTGAGTCCCTGTAAACCTAGTCACAAAACAGCCAGAAATCCCACAAACCCTTTTGTTCTTTTGACCTTAGGCATTTCACATCAGAGGGATATATCCCCAACTATGTGTCAAAATCCTCAATTTAAAAATGTGTTTTCATTACATATAATCAAACATTGAGTAGTGAGAAATAGATTACTGAATTCTAGATGGGTCCAGATAACATAAGATATTGGCTTCAACACCCGTATTTAATAGGTGAGGAAGTTCCTTAAGAGGAAGGTGGCCATATACATTGCCACTCATCATTAAAACACTAAGATCATGGCATCCTGTCCCATCACTTCATTGCAAATAGAAAGAGTAAACGTGGAAGCAGTGACAGACTTTATTTTCTTAGGCTCCAAAATCACTGTGGACAGTGACTACACCCAGGAAATTAAAAGATGCTTGCCCCTTGGAAGGAAAGATACGACAAACCTAGACAGCATATGGAAAAGCAGAGACATCACTTTGCCCACAAAAGTCACATATATAGTGGCTCTATACACATAATTAATGTTATGCTAGTTTGTATCAGACACAGAATTAGAAATCTGTTCTTTCAGTAAATGTTTCAAATCAATTGTAATATTCGTGTAGAAAGAGGCATAGGTCATAGAATTAGAAAGCTTGTTGATTCCTGGCCTAACAATCTTGCAACTAATTTAACAATATTTATTGGTAAGCTACATTTGTGTGTTGTTGTTGTTCAGTTGCTAGGTTATGTCTGACTCTTTGTGACCGCATGGACTATAGCATGCCAGGCTCTTCTGTCCTCCACTATCTCCTGGAGTTTGCTCAATCCATTATGTCAGTGATGCTATCTAACCATCATGTAATCTACCTCTCTTCTCCTTTTGCATTCAATCTTTCCCAGCATCAGTCTTTTCCAAAGAGTTGGATCTTCACATCAGGTGGCCAAATTATTGGAGCTTCAGCTTCAACATCAGTCTTTCCAATGAATATTCAGGATTGATCTCCTTTAGGATTGACTGGTTTAATCTCTTTGCAGGCCAAGGAGCTCTCTAAAGTCTTCTCCAGCACCACAATTCAAAAGCATTAATTCTTTAGGGCTCAGCCTTCTTTATAGACTAACTCTCACATCCATACATGACAATTGGAAAAGCTATCACTTTGACTATATGGACTTTTGTGGGCAAAATGATGTCTCTGCTTTTCCATACGCTGTCTAGACTTGTCAACTAGCTGTTCCTTGATGGCACTTACATCCAAAATGTACTGAGAGCCAAAACAATCTTGAAAAAGAAGAATGGAACTGGAGGGATCAACCTTCCTGACTTTAGTCTATAAAGCTAAAGTCATCAGACAGCAGAGTACTGGCACAAAAACAGAAATGCAGACCAGTGGAAGAGGATGGAAAGCCCAGAGATAAACCCAGGCACCTGTGGGCACTTTATCTTTAACAAAGGAGGCAAGAACATACAATGGAGAAAAGACAGTTTCTTCAATAAGTGGTGCTGGGAAAACTGGACATCTAAGTATAAAAGAATGAAATTAGAACACTCCCTAACAGCATACATTAAAAAGAAACTCAAATTGGATTAAGACCTAAATGTAGGACCAGAAACTATAAAAACGCTTAGAGGAAAACATAGGCAGAACACTCTTTGACAAGATCCTCTATGACCTGCCTCTTCGAGTAATGGAAATAAAAGCAAAAGTAAACAAATGGCACCTACTTAAAAGCTTTTGCACAGTGAAGAAAACTATAAGTAAGGTGAAAAGACAACCCTCAGAATGGGAGAAAATAATAACAAATGAAACAACTAACAAAGGATTATCCTCCAAAATATATAAGCAGCTCATTCAGCTCAATAACAAAAAAATAAACTACCCAATCAAAAATTGGGCAGAAAACCTAGACAGACACTTCTCTAAAGAAGATATACAAATGGCTAATAAACATATGAAGAGATGCTTAACATCTCTCATTATTAGAGAAAGGCAAATCAAAAGTACAATCAGGTATCACATCACACTGTTCAGAATGGCCAGCATCAAAAAATCTACAAACAAATGCTGGAGAGGGTGTGAACCAAAGGGAACTCTCTTGCACTCTTGGTAGGAATGTAAACTGATATGGCCACTATGGAGAACAGTATGGAGATTCCTTGAAAACTAGGAATAAACTACCATATGACCCAACAATCCCACCACTAGGTATACACCCTGAGGTATGGTTTCATCATTGAAAAAGACACATGTACCCCAGTGTTCACTGCAGCACTATTTACAATAGCTAGGACATTAAAGCAACCTAGATGTCAACAGATGAATGAATGAATGAATACAGATGAATGAATACAGAAATTGTGGTACATACACACGATATTCAGTTCAGTTTAGTCTCTCAGTAGTGTCTGACTCTTTGCAACCCCATAAACTGCAGCACACCAGGCCTCCCTGTCCATCACCAACTCCAGGAGTTTACCGAAACTCATGTCCAGCGAGTCGGTGATGCCATTCAGCCATCGCATCCTCTGTCGTCCCCTTCACCTCCTGCCCTCAATCCCTCCCTGCATCAGGGTCTTTTCCAATGAGTCAACTCTTCACATGAAGTGGCCAAAGTACTGGAGTTTCAACTTCAACCTCAGTCCTTCCAATGAACACCCAGGACTGATCTCCTTTAGGATGGACTGGTTGGATCTCCTTGCAGTCCAAGGGACTCGCAAGAGTCTTCTTCAACACCACAGTTCAAAAGCATCAATTCTTCAGCACTCAGTCTTCTTCACAGTCCAACTCTCACATCCATACATGACTACTGGAAAAACCATAGACTTGACTAGATGGAACTTTGTTGACAAAGTAACGTCTCTGCTTTTAATATGCTGTCTAGGTTGGTCATAACTTTCCTTTCAAGGAGTAAGTGTCTTTTAATTTCATGGCTGCAATCACCATCTTCAGTGACTTTGGAGCCCCAAAAAATAAAGTCTGACACTGTTTCCACTGTTTCCCCATCTATTTGCCATGAAGTGATGGGACCAGATGCCATGATCTTAGTTTTCTGAATGTTGAGCTTTAAGCCAACATTTTCACTCTCCTCTTTCACTTTCATCAAGAGGCTTTTTAGTTCCTCTTCACTTTCTGCCATAAGGGTGGTGTCATCTGTATATCTGAGGTTCTTGATATTTCTCCCGGCAGTCTTGATTCCAGCTTGTGCTTCTTCCATCCCAGTGTTTCTCATGATGTACTCTCATGATGTGTGAGTAATACACAATATTACTCAGCCATAAAAAGGAATGCATTTGACTTAGTTCTAATGAAGTGGATGAACCAAGAACATATTAAACAGAGTGAAGTAAGTCAGAAAGAGAAAAACAAATATATATTAGTGCATATATATGGACTCTAGAAAGATGGTATTGATAAACCTATCTGCAGAGCAGCAATAGAGATGCAGACATAGCCAGTGGAAATTTGCGGTATCATGCAGGGAGCTCAGATCTGCTGCTCTGTGACAACTTAGCAGGATGGAATGTGGTGGGAGGAAGACTCAAGAGAGAGGGGACATATGCATACCATGGCTGATTCATGTTGATATACAGCAGAAATCAACACAATATTGTAAAGCAATTATCATCCAATTAAAAATAAATTTAAATTTGAAAAAATGTACTGAGCACCTGTCAGAATGAAACGTAAAGGATCTGCAGAGTGTTCTATGCTCTGTAAGAATCTAAAGCCAGAGTTCAACCACCTGGACTCTGCAATACAAAATCTCATGCACACATGACTGCACACATTCTGACCCCACCCCCAGCACTGCTGCAGATTCTCAGCAGACCTGCATTCAGCCTGCAAAGTATTAAGACTCAGTCATGACGCTTAGTCTCCAGAGGCATCTGATTGATTAGGGCACAAAGTGCTTGTTACCAGATGCCTGGTGGATATCAGGTGAGGAGTGTGAACCCTGGAGACAAATTTCAATTACAACTCCCTGCAGCAGCCTCACCTGTTTGGCTCTTTCAGTGAGGGCAGTGGCCTCAGCCTCACCCAGTTGTTGCACCATCTTGTAAAATAGGCTCTTACTGTTTTGCAGCAAATCATGTGGTGGACTGTATTCTTTCACTGTCCCTGAATCCAAAACCTGTTAATCAGCAGAAAGAAACCCATTAGCAGCATGCAATGTATCCCAGTAACATACTGTAACTCAGACAATATTTTAGAAAGAGGCAGGAGGAGAAAAATGGAGAGAATCTATTTAGGTGGTAGGCCCTGTGGTGTGTAAATGGTTTGATTACCTTGTTTTACCAGGCAAAATCCTAATGAAACTGTGCAACCTCCGATTGGGACTTGAACCCATGGTCTTTTAATTAGAATCACTCACCTGGTGTCTGGACGTCCTGAAGTTCAGTTCTCAGCTCAGAAAGAATTCAGTGAGAGACAAAGTGATAGTTAAGAAGTGGATTTATTTAGAGAGATACAGATTCTATTGTATCTCTGTTGTATACTTGATAAGAATGTGTTCCAATAAAACAGTTATTAGTCAAAAACTTCACTCTCAGTACTTATATGGTATGGAAGCCTTAAGAATATGTTCTAGAATATTGGTCCACAGATTTCTTCTTCACCTTACTGTAGCAAGAATCACAAAATCTTAGGAAAACTACCTTCTTACAGTGTTTTCATGACAGATTCTTCTATTTCAGCTAAATTTTATTGAGTCCTCATTTTCAAAGAATTCACTGATTTAGCTATTACAATGTTTTGTTTCCCTGGAGAAGGAAATGACAACCCACTCCAGTATTCTTGCCTGGAAAATCCCATGGAGAGAGGAATCTGGCAGGCCACAGTCCTTGGGGTCACAAAGAGTTGGACATGACTGAGCGACTGAACACACACATACAGATTCTATAGACAGACTGCAGGCCATCTCAAAAGGCAACAGTGGCTATAGCAGAAACACACTCAAGGGACAGAGTGTGGATCATCTCAGAAGGCGAGAGGTCTCTGCTTATTTAACTTATATGCAGTATACATCATAAGAAATGCTGGGATGGATAAAGCACAAGCTGTTGTCAAGATTGGTGGGAGAAATATCAATAACCTCAGATATGCAGATGACACCACCCTTATGGCAGGAAGTGAAGACCTGAAGAGCTTCTTGATAAAAGTGAATGAGAAGAGTGAAAAAGTTGGCTTAAAACCCAACATTCATAAAACTAAGATCATAGCATCTGGTCCCATTACTTCATGGCAAATAGATGGGGAAACAATGGAAACTGTGACAGACTTAATTTGGGGGGGCTCCAAAATCACTGCAGAGGGTGACTGCAGCCATGAAATTAAAAGACACTTGCTCCTTGGAAGAAAAGTTATGGCCAATCTTGACAGCATATTTAAAAGCAGAGACATTACTTTGCAACAAAGGTCCATTTAGTCAAAGATACTGTTTTCCCAGTAGTCATGTATGGATGTGAGAGTTGGACTATAAAGAAGGCTGAGCGCCAAAGAATCGATAGTTTTGAACTGTGGTGTTGGAGGAGACTTTTGAGAGTCCCTTGGGACTGCAAGTAGCTCCAACCAGTCCAACCTAAAGGGAATAAGCCCTGAATATTCATTGGAAGGACTGATGCTGAAGCTGAACTTTGGCTATCTGATGCAAAGAACTGACTCATTTGAAAAGACCCTCATTCTGGGAAAGATTGAACATGGAATTAGAAGGGGATGACAGAGGATGGGATGGTTGGATGGCATCACTGACTCAATGGACAAGAGTTTGAGTAAACTCTGGGAGTTGGTGATGGACAGGGAGGCCTGCATGCTGCAGTCCATGGTATTGCAAAGAGTCGGACTGAACTGAACTGAAAAGAGCACTGAATCTCTTGTCAGAGAGGTTAAGATGCTTCTTGAATTTGGCTGTGGTTGTAGTTTATTATTCTGAGAGTGAAAGGCTGGCAAAAAGAGCTCCTACTTAAGCAGCTTTAGCAGAGCTGCTTTGCATAGAATAAATTTGTAGAAATCCAGTTTTCTCATTGGATAAGACTAAAGAAGCAAGAAAGAAATTGGGCTCCAAATTCCAGTGATCACAGCCTGGCATAGCACACAGGGAAGCCCAGTCTGAATTGCTGAGGCTCTAAACCTCTTTTGTCACAAATTATCTTTCCTTGCTTCTTTCCTTTTTCCAACTGCCTACTTTTCAGCCACTTTATTGCTCATTAATATGTCCACTAATTGGATGCTGAAAGGGAGAGGAGGGGGCTCTTAACTCTGCCTTTCTGCCTGTTGGTGGCTTTGCTTAATAGTTTCAGAGGGAAGGAAGAGTCTGAAACAATTGGCCTAAATGATGTACCCAGGAAAACAGTTTTGATGTGAAGTGGTTTCCTGGTAGCTTAGACAGTAAAGAAAATGCTTCCAATGTAGGAGACCCAGATTCCATCCCTGGTTTGGGAAGATCCCCCAGAGAAGAGAATACCTACCCACTCCAGTATTCTTGCCTGGAGAAATCCCATGGACAGAGGAACCTGGTGAGCTACAGTCCATGTGGTTGCAAAGAATCAGGCACGACTGAATGACTACTACCACTACCACTACTAGAGTAAATGTATCTTAAGAAAATACCCTGAAACTCTAAGCAAGACACAGGTTGTGTTTCACATCTAGGTATTGTACTTAATCCATCCTATGTCATTTAGTGGGAATTGTTCATTAAGTCTCATAAAGGCCATTTTCCCAGTAACCTTTTTTTAACTACTGTGCATCACTGCTAAAGGCATCTTTCTCAAAAGAGCTGAAGAATAATTGAATCTGTCACATCCACCTAATTATTAAAATGTCCTATAATTTGGCATGCCAATTTAGATGCCCTCAATGTGCAATTTTACTTAAACATAGAACATATAACTACTCCCCTTGACATTGAAGAAGAAGAAGAAAAAAAAAAAAACACAATTTTAAAACACAGGTCTATCCCATGCCAAAGACTAAGTAAGTAAGTACGAAATTGGGGAAGCAGACAGATGGGCCCCAGGCTTCCCAGCTGGAGTTTGTCCTCTCTGGACAGATATTCCAAGAAGAAGAAAATAGCAGGAAGGAGGAGAAGCTGAGCTCTGCCCAGATAAAAGATAAACAGGCCACAGTTTCTCATTCTCAAGGTTAAGAAGACCTTCCTACCTATACATGTTCAGAAATGTTCCTTGGGGGTAAAAAAGGGAGGGGTCACCACCCCACTGTAGGTGATGTCAATCTACCCATAAGCCTCTTCTCTAGGATCCATCTTGCCTAAGGGATGTATGCACACACATGGGAGGACCTTGAGATAAACCAAGTACAGACTCCGAGTCAGATAAAACAAGATGATTGTCCAAAGGAAACCCAGAAAAAATGCCCCATAAAAGTGATTTTACCTATCACAAGTGTACCACTCTTTTTCTGAGCCTGCCCATGTTACTATCTACATGTTATCATTTTCCCTCCTACCAAGCACTTTGTTTCACTACTATCCATCTGCTTGTATAAATTCATTTATACAAAGTCAGAAGTCCAGGGCCTTGTCACTGGCTACTGGCCGCTGAGGCCTTGTGCCTGGGATTCAGAGCTTTCTATGCCTCAGCCTGACTTCAATCTCTGTCCAGGGAACCAAAATCCTTCTTTAAGCTGCTGCAGGCTGAGTCGCCTAAGATCAAAAGGTTCATTACTTCATACAATGAACAACTTTACATTCCGCAAAAGCAACAACTTTTAAAAATCACCATTTCAGAGTTGGTGAAAATGAGTTCTCTGACTATAAAGAATTTATATGTTTTAATGAAAATATTATTAATATTTTTTCCTTGTCCAACTTCCTACTTTATTCAAATTTGAATGAATAGTAAAATTTCCAATTTCTCTCACATTGTCTAAAACATATAAATGCCACTGAGATGAGTAGTTATTAGAATTGGCTAATATCTAAAATACTCAAAGCCAAAAAAAAAAAAATACTGCTCTCAAAAAACAATAGGATTAATAATATAAATGGTAGAAAGATCATTTTGATCAAAATACTTTGAGCCTTTTCAGTATTAATGCCTACTAAAAATTGGCACTTGCCTTCCACTTCTATGAGAACTAGGTCACAAATCACTTCAGCCACTGACCTTCAACACATCCTAAAAGGAGTACAGGGCGGAGACTTAGAATGAGACACTGTGCCCTGGGAAAAATTGGCAGAATATGTCTTCAGATACTTAGATACTTCTAGAAGAAGATTTTTGTGAGCCTGATTCTTGCATCTTCTCATATCTAGCCCAATTCTTGCATCTCCTCATATCTAGAAAAGCACTAAAATCATTAACAGCAATATCTGCTCTTCATGATTAGCAACAAGCCTCTGCCAAAAGGTGTACTTGACTGCATATACCCCACTTCACAATCGCATCTAACACTGACCCTCTACTCTTTGGAGTAGTTTCTCAGAGCGATCTGAAATGCTGTCTCCTAGGCCACAGTCCTCATTTTGCCCCATATGAAACAACTCACAATTCTCACATTGTGCATTTTTTTTGTTGTTGACATTACTAACTCATTATATTTTATAAGGGGAGTTTTCAGTTTTAGGTGGGGGAATGACAGAAGTGTGATAGTTTGTTGCAATGCTTGATAATTTATAAGAACTTAAAATTTAACTTTCTAAACACCTTAAAAATGCAAATACAATACACTTCATTAATACTCTTTTAATAGGCATTAAACAAAGTACAGTATCTTAAAGTGAACTGCATTATGAATACAGCCTCAAGTGGACAGATTCACAAGGTTTAAGAGATGGGATGCCCTCGCATATAAATGGAGTGTAACAAAGGCTACAGTAATCAGATCCATGAAAGCATCCCATAACTAAAATAGCAGTCTTTGGATTTGGAATGGAAAATAAAAATAGCTGTGAGTTGATGATTTACTGTTTCATATGCTGCCGGGGTCCAGCCCCGGTGGATCCAGGGAATTCGAAGGGGAGACGGCATCTGCGATCAGGAAACAACAGCTTATTTAAATGTTAATTAAGGATATAAAGAGTGGTTAAATAAGGATAGCTCAGTGAGGAGATTCAATGGAGAAAAGAGGCTGAATAATTCAGCCAGAAGGTGAGAGAAAGAACGACATGGGGAGACCAAGTTTCGGTGAACAAGGCCCGCACTTTATTTTCCAAAGTAGTTTTTATACCTTAAGTTATGCATAGAGGATAATGGGGGAAGGGGTAGAGTCATGCAGTAAGCCAGGCTTTCTTCCTGCAAACTTATCATATGCAAAAGTTTAGGTGATTTGCATCATCTTCTGGCCCGGAGGCCTGTTAACATTTTAAGACCCTTTCCTCAGAAAACTTATTTTTCTTTAAAGGTGATTAGTCAGGCGCCACCCTCCAAAAGCATTAAAGTTGCATTCCTATAGGGCAAAGGTGTGGTGGGCTATAACAATAAAAAGAATTAACTCAAGGGTCCAAGGTTACAAACATTAAAGCTACTTCTTACACCAATTATATTAATCAATACACTGCCAGGGACACAGCAGGCAAGAGATATGGAGACTTAGCAGCAAACATTGGCCCAACAAGTGAAAATCCCTTCACCAATAAAATTTCTAACCTATCTTTTAACTGCTCAAAGGAATCTGTATTTAGACAGTTTAGAACATCTCATGCCTCTCACAGTTGGGAGGCTCTGAGCAATCACATGTGGCCAGAAAAACCTATTCAGGCAGGCTAGAGGACTTCCAAAGGAGTGTGTAGGTTGAAACACTATCACATCCAGGAACTTTATTAACTGGAGCTGTAAGTTAATTCTCTTTTCATAGAGAGGTAGTGGGGGACAGCCCCCAGTAAAGTCAGAGGTGTAGGTGAGAGCACAAAGCAGAAAGTAGGCAGACTCTGGTTTTGGGGGTAGATGCTCGAGAATTTCCAGGGGGACTCCTGAGGCTCGATCCCGCCTTTGGGTATGCCGAGCCTCCTTCCTCATGACCTCTGCCACGAGTGGAGCTCCTCACCGCCGGCTCCCAGCAATATGCTTTATAATCAGCGTTATTAATTCTCCAGAATGTCTCACAAGAGTAGACAAACAAGGTTCATGATTTCCATCAATTCACTCTTCCATTTATTCCTTCCTTTTTTCCTTCCATCTTCCCTGTCCATTCATCCATCCTGTAAGCACTGAATATCTATCACCAAAGCACTGTTCTAGGAATGGGAGATTCAAAGATGAGCAAGACAGTCTATCAAGAAGTTCACGGCCAGACACAGATGAAGACTGATGTGCAGTTAAATACTTTGGCCAAGGCAGTTGAATCAGCAGATGGTAGAACTGGGATTTGAATCTAGGACTGAACTTTCATTACTTTCTCTGCATGTGAGTTACAAGTAAAAGACACTGTTAAATTATTTACCATAAGTAAAATAAGAGACATGAGAAGTTTAATATTCAATAGTCTAAAATATCTTTCCAAACGGATAATACCTGTTAACTTTGTTTATAATTTAAGAAAATATGCATGTAAACATAAACATTTATCCTGTCTTCTTTTCAACTGTAATTTTATTATACTCAGGCACAAATTATTTACTGTGTGCCTGGGATATATTCACACACACACAAAAAAAGAAAGCTAGTTTTATTTAACTTTCATGATCAATAAATATGAAATGGCCCACAGTCAAAACATATTTGAGGAAACAAGTCAATTTTCATTAGTTCTAAATTTATTCAGCAAACATTTACTGCATATTTAACTGCATTGATAGCACTATACTCGATGCTCTAGAACAGGAAAACACATATGTCAGGGAGACTATACTGAAAGGAGAGAGAGAAGAAAATCCTTAAGTGTCTATAATGCAAGGAAAAAAATGCATGACTAGGAGGAGTTGAGTGACAGAAGAGATGACTTCTGGCCAGAAGTTTGGAGGACAAGCTTCAAGGACAACAGAGAGCACAGAGCTGGGCCTTGAAGAATGAATAGCCTTGAACATGCAGAATTGGAGGTGGGTCGGCAGACAGTGGTCATTCCAGACACAGGCAACCAAATGGACCAAGAGGGTTGGTCGCTAGCTTGGGATCTCCTCCAGAGCAGGTTTATATGGTTTTCCATGTTCACTTTGCATCTCAGGGCTCTGACATTGTACATGACAGGAATCAGGCACATAATACATGCTGATTAAAAGTTAAAAACAAAGGAAACTAAATTCAGGGTATGACAGGGTGACTGCCCAATGGTGTAATTTGGCAAGACTGTAGGATAAGATCAAGGAGGGAACGGATATAGCTGGCAAGGGAAGCCGCTGAGGCAGTGGGATACAGGGGTGACAGGATTAGGGATGTGGACATGGAGGACCACATGCCTGATGGCTGTGGGCAAGAGAGAGCGTGAAAGGGAAAATGAAAGACAAACAAGCCAGTGTTGAAGATAAAGGCTTGAATCTTATTGTCAAATGTTGGAAATGAAGAAAAAGAAAAGGGGTAGTCAGAGAGGATGGGGCACTGACAGGAACAGAGTGCAGTGTGGTCAAGGCTCATGCCAGGAGCCACAAGAGTTGCACTGGAACATAGACTGAAAAAAGGCCAGGAATGGAATTTTACCAATGTAGCCTCTATGCTTACCAGTTTTGTCAAAGATTCTAGGTATTTCAGAACACATGAACATAAAGCAACTCTAAATTTTATGTACAGAAAAATAGGTACAATTTTGAATTATTTTTAACATTTTATATCTATAAGAAAATGTTCCTATAATCTCTCTCTTTCCCCATTCTTCCTGTAACCCAAGTTGAACTAAATTGAACCACACATTTAAGTTAGTGTGATAATCCCTTGATCCAAGAAACTCTCCAGGAATGCCAATCTCAAATCATTTGCCACTCTCCACTGGTTAAGGACAAATGCATTAAGTGAGATAAGTCAGTCAGTTACATAAGCTCAATGAAGATGTGTTTATCTAGGTAGCTGTCTTAGACATAAAAATTAAATGGACCTATTTTAAAATAATTTGATTCATTTTCTTTTTTTTAATTTTTACTTTATATGGGAGTATATTTACTTTTTTTTGTTACATTGGAATATAGTTGATTAACAATGTTGTGGTAGTTTCAGGTTTACAGCAAAGTGAATCAATATACATATTTCCATTCTTTTTCAAAAATTTTTCCCAATCAAGTCATCATAGAACATTGAACAGAGTTTCCTATGCTATACAGGAGGTCCTTGTTGGCCATCTATTTTAAATAGAGCAGTATGTGCATGTCAGTCCCAAACTCTCAATCGATCCCTCCCTGCACAATTCCCCTGGGTAACCATAAATTTGGTCTCTGGTCTCAATGTTAGTGAGTTTGTTTCTGTTTTGTAAATAAGTTCATTTGTATCACTTTTTTTTTTTTTTTTTAATTCTGCATGTAAGCGATATCATATGATATTTGTGTTTCTCTGTCTGAATTACTTCATTTAATATGATCATCTCCTGGTCCATCCATGTTGCTGCAAATGGCATCATTTCATTCTTTTTTATATCTAAGTAATATTCCATTGTGGGCTTCTCTGGTAGCTCAGACGGTAAAGAATCTAGCTGCAATTCGGGAGACCAGGGTTTGATCTCTGGGTTGGGAAAAATCCCCTGAAGGAGGGCATGGAAATCCACTGCTGTATTCTTGCCTGGAAAATCCCCATGGATAGAGGAGACTGGCAGGCTACAGTCCATGAGGTCACAAAGAGTCGGATACAATTGAGCAACTAAGTACAGCACAGCACAGTATTCCATTGTATATATGTATCACATCTTCTTTATCCATTCATATGTCAATTGACATTTGGGTTGCTTCCATGTCTTGAGTACTGTAAACAGTGTTTCAGGGATCACTGGGGTGCAGGTATCCATGTTTTTCTCTGGGTATATGCCCAGGAGTGGAATTGTTGGATCACACAGGGGCTGTTTTTAGCTTCTTATGGAACCTTCATAGTTTTTCTTCATTTTTTTGTTTGTTGCTGTGCTGGGTCTTAGCTGTGGCATGAGGGATCTTCACTGTGATGCACGAGCTCAGTAGTCATGGCGTGTAGGCTTAGACGTCCGAGCATGTGGGACTTTAGTTCCCCAACTAGGGATTGAACCCAAGTCCTCTACATTGGAAGAAAGATTCTTTACCACTGGGCCACCAGGAAAATCCATCCAGTTTTTCAATAGTGTCTGCACAAATTTACATTCTACCCACAACGTAGGAGGGCTCCCTTTTCTCTACACCCTCTCTAGCATTTATTTGTATATTTTTTGATGATCATCATTCTGACTGGTACAAGATTTCACTGTAGTTTTGATTTTCATGTCTCAACCTGGCAGTGTCCACCAGACTGGAAAAGGTCAGTTTTCATTCCAATTTCAAAGAAGGGCAATGCCAAAGAATGTTCAAACTACCACACAATTGCACTCATTTAACATTCCAGCAAAATCATGCCCAAAATCCTCCAAGCTAGGCTTCAACAGAACATGAACCAAGAAATTTCAGATGTATAAGCTGGATTTAGAAAAGGCAGAGGAACCAGAGATCAAATTGCTAATATCCAGTAGATCATAGAAAAAGCAAGAGAATTCCAGAAAAACACCTACTTCTGCTTCAATGACTACACTAAAGCTTTTGACTGTGTGGATCACAACAATCTGTGGAAAATTCTTAAAGATATGAGAATACCTTACCTGCCTCCTGAGAAACCTGTATGCAGGTCAAGAAGCAACAGTTAGAACTGGACATGGAACAACAAACTGGTTCCAAATTGGGAAAGAAGTACCTCAAGGTTATACATTGTCACCCTGCTTATTTAGCCAATAGGCAGAGTACATCATGTGAAATGCTGGGCTGGATGAAGCTCAAGCTAGAATCAAGATTGTTGGGAGAAATATCAATAATCTCAGATATGCAGATGATACCACCCTAATTGCAGAAAGCAAAGAGGAACCAAAGAACCTCCTGATGAAAGTAAAAGAAGAAAATGAAAAAACTGGCTTAAAACTCAACATTCAAAAAACTAAGATCATGGCACATGGTCCCATCACTTCATAGCAAATAGATGGGGAAACAATGGAAAAAGTGACAGATTTTATATTCTGGGGCTCCAAAATTACTGCAGATGATGACTGCAGCCATGAAATTAAAAGACGCTTGCTCCTTGGAAGAAAAGTTATGACAAATCTAGACAGTGTGTTCAAAAGCAGAGACATCAATTTGCCGACAAAGGTCTGTATAGTCAAATCTATGGTTTTTCCAGTAGTCATATACAGATGTGAGAATTGGACCATAAAGAAGACTGAGTGTGCAAAAATTGATGCTTTCAAACCGTAGTGCTGGAAAAGACTCTTGAGAGTCCCTTGGACAGCAAGGAGATGCAATCAGTCAATCCTAAAGGAAATCAACCCTGAATATTCATTGGAAGGACTGATGCTGAAGCTGAAACTCCAATGCTTGGCCACCTGATGCAAAAAGCTGACTCATTAGAAAAGACTCTGATGCTGGAAAAGATTGAGGGCAACAGGAGAAGGGGACGACAGAGGATGAGATGGTTGGATGGCATCACCAACTCGATGTACATGAGTTTGAGCAAACTGTAGGAGACAGTGAAGCACAGGGAAGCCTGGCGTGCTACAGTCCATGGGCTGGCAGTCAGACGCAACTGAATGACTGCACAACAATAAAAGCATTTGGCAATATATGACTCTAGGGACAACACTGTTGATTATGCCCTTCACCAATATCTATCACTTACACAGTCACTCCCCTAGGCTGGCTCCCTGCCCTCTAGAGCATTAGGCTTTACAGCTCATTAACTTAACTTATGTCCTCAAAGTTTTTGGAACAGATAATCACTTGCATTCTGGAAAGGAAACTCAGAGATATTGCGGGTTCAGTTTCAGAACACCACAATGAAGTGAATATCACAATAAAGAGTCACATAAATTTTATGGTTTCCCAGAGCATAGAGAAATTAAGTTTATACCACACTGTAGCCTATCAAGTGTGTAATAGCATTGTGACTGAAAGAAAAAACAATGTGCAGATCTTAATTTAAAAATAGTTTACTGCTAAACAATGCTAAACATCATCTGAGCCTTCAGTAAGTTATAGTAGTAACATTAAAGTTCACTGGTCACAGATCACCATAAAATAGTAATGATAGTGAAAAACTGAAATATTGTGAGAATTAGCAAAATGTGACACAGAGACTTGGGGTGAGCAAATGTTGTTTTTAAAAAATAGCACCAATAGACTTACTTGATGTAGGGTTGTGACAAACATCCAATGTGTAAAAAAAAAAAAAAAAATTTGGTATCTGTGAAGTGCAGTAAAACAAGATATGCCTATATTTCTTTTTACTTTTTTTTAAACTGAAGTATAGCTGATTTATAATGTTTCAAGTATACAGCAAAGTGATTCAGTTGTACATATATAAATATATAGAGAGACAGATTATATATTTTTTCAGATTTTTATCTATTACAGGTTATTACAAGATATTGAAAATAGTTACTTGTGCTATACAGTAGGTCCTGTTGTTTATATGTAGTAGTGTGTATCTTTGGAGAAGGAAATGGCAACCCACTCCAGTGTTCTTGCCTGGAGAATCCCAGGAATGGGGGAGCCTGGTGGGCTACCATCTATGGGATCACACAGAGTCTAACATGACTGAAGTGACTTAGCAGTAGCAGTAGCAGCAGTGTGTATCTATTAATCCCAAATTCCTAATTTATCTATCCCCCATATTCCTGTATTTCTAAATCAATCAAGAAAAACAGGTGCCTCGAAAGTCAAAGTTTTGAGAAAGAACAATACTTATGGTGTTTTTGCTGATTGAAAGTTGACTGGTAATCCAAAGCTCTAGAAAATAATACAAGGTTTATACCTGGGGTGGGTGTAGAACAGAGGATGATTCTCCAGCCCTGAAGCTAGAGGATGCATGTCTCTTGTTTCTATTCCTACCAGAGAGTCATCAGCTGCAACCAGGTCAGACCAATATGTAAACAAGTGGCCAGATTTACATCTCCTACTGGGATCTCCTTGTGACATCACTGATGACTTGACCAGACAGCCTTAAACTGAAGGTCTCCCAAAACAGGAGTAGGAAGGTCAGCTCCATAGTGAAGGGCAAAGTCACCATGGAAAACAAGGTCATCATCACAGGCTCCAAAGAGAACCCTTGTACTTCCCTTCTCTTCCCTCAGATCCCACGTTCAGTCCATCACTTGGCTCCTCTTCAGTGTCTATCCCAAATCCAGCCATCTCACCATTTCCACTGCAGGGACATTAGTCTAAGCCACCAACAGTTGAGAAAGGACACCCTGTAAGAGACTGCATTTGGAGACCTGAAAGACCATCAGTGTGGTTTTAGCTGTAAAGGAAGGCGGGGGATCAGAGAGGGACAAAACTAGAAAGGTGGGGAAGGGCTGGGCTGTAAACTGTTTTGTAAAACTAGGTTAAGGACTTGTTGAACATATTGACAAAGAAGGAAAAATCTGAGGTTACATCACTGACTTAATGGACATGAGTTTGAGTAAACTCCAGGAGTTGGTGATGGACAGGGAGGCCTGGCATGCTACAGTCCATGAGATCGAAAAGAGTCGGACGTGACTGAGTGAACTGAACTGAACTGACTGGTAAGTAAAACATTAAACAAATGGACATATTTTGATAATGGCAACAAAGATGATTGATTAAGGAGGTACTTGTGAACTAGACGTTTACAACTATGGATCAAGTACTGATAGATAAAGACTTAGAACTAAGCAACTGACAGGTCTGCCAAATGCTGTCCTTTTTACTGTTTCCTTAACCAATCATACATTCCAAAGTGAAAGTATCAGTTGTTCAGATGTGTCCAACTCCTTGTGACCCCAAGAACTGTAGCCCATCAGGCTCTTCTGTCCATGGGATTTTCCAGGCAAGAACACTGGAGTGGGTTGCCATTCCCTCCTTTAGGGAATCTTCCTGACCCAGGGATCAAACCCAGGTCTCCTGCTTTGCAGGCAGATTCTTTACCATCTGAGCTACCACAGAGGCTACATTCCAAAGTGACAGCATGTATAAGAATTAGGTAGTAACAGGAAGCTGCTTCCATGAATGCTGTAATACCAAAACCCAAAAATACATCTCCAGGGTACATTTAGAAACAAAGAATTTATTCACACCAGAGATCAAGTCATCTTTCTATTGCTGCCTCTAAAGCTTGAAAAAGGGTTTCAAAAGGGAAATTTCACAGCATCAATCATTCCTTGTGTAAGAAATATGTCTTTGGGGGGCAGTCTGCAAAATACAGTGCTGAGACGTGAGAATAACAAAGTGACAGGTAAAGAGTAGAAATAAAAGGTTACTTTTCCAACTAGCACTCAAGAACAAAAACAAAGCACTAAGGATGCTTGATGCTAAACAAAGTTGTTGGCATTTCAAAGTCATTGTCCTAAAATCTTGGAATGTCATCAGGTCCCTCATACAACTCTGCAGGAGAGGCCTGCTTCTAACTGAGATGTTTCAGTTCAGGTGACCAGACACACTGCTTTGAGCCTAGAGCATCCCTTTGGTTGCAGATGCCCCATTTTTGTCATTTTCTTCTCCAGAACTCACTCCTAAGTATGGCCAGCTCACAGGAGTGAGGCCACAGGCACAGCCTCGAGGCTGACAGTCTGGTATCTACTCAGTGTCCCCACTGGTGATCCCACCTGACAATGCATGGGGAGTAGGCAGGAGGTGATATTCCAGGAACTGCTCAAGAAGTCAAAAGAGACAACTCCATTATCCCTGGACATAAGGAAGTTTGAGTATTACTGACCATTTATTACTGATTATTACCTGTTTAGTATATACTGACTGACCTATTTAGTATAGACCATTGAAATAAAAGTTGACTCTGCTGCCTTTTAAGCACTGTGCAGGCTCTCCTTATCTATTTACTTCATCTCTAATCAGCAACACTGGATACTGCAGGATCTTGTGACAGTAATTAGCATCTGTAAAATGAGTAATATTAGCTTGTTTCCACAGGCTGGGAATTCGCTTGAAAACAACTTGAATTCCTTAGGGCTTATTTGCAGCCAAAGTTTTCTCTTTGAGGAATGGTTTTCCTTGTCATTTTATAAATCCACATCCTAAGATTTATGGAAATTCAGCAACAGAGGGAAAATAAAAAGAAAGAGAAGTCGAAAAAAGAGAGAAAAGGGGAAAGGAGGGAGGAAGGAGGAAAACAAAGCTAAGGAAGGAAATACTAATTTCTGAGAAAGAAAGGACAAATCAAAGTTACAGGAAAGATACTAGACAGATATCCAAACACCAAAGCTTAGAGCCTGCTCTGTGTGCTGAGTCCAGATCTACTATTTAAGAGACTTGCTAGTTGTTTATCTACAGTCTCTCAGCCCTGACTTAACTTTCTTTCTATACTTTTGTAATGAAGAGGCTGGCTCTTTGCAAATCACATTTCAGAAACACTTTGCCCTGACAGCTTATTTGGTAAAGAATCCACCTGCAATGCAGGAGACCTCGGTTCAATTCCTGGGTCGGGAAGATCCCCTGGAGAAGGGATAGGCTACCCATTCCAGGATTCTTGGGCTTCCCTTGTGGCTCAGCTGGAAAGAATCGGCCTGCAATGCAGAAGACTTGGCTCGATCCTGGGTTGGGAAAATCCCCTGGAAAAGGGAAAAGCTACCCCCTCCAGTATTCTGACCTAGAGAAGTCTATATATAGACTGTACAGTCCATGGGGTCACAAAGAGTCAGACATGATCCAGTGACTTTCACTTCCACTCTTGGCCAGCTGGCTCTTTGTTAGATCCTACCAGTAGCCACCAGGTTACCTGGTGGCTCAGAAGATAAAGCATCTGTCTACAATGCAGGAGACCCGGGTTCCAGCCCTGGGTTGGGAAGATTCCCTGGAGAAGGAAATGGCAATCCACTCCAGGACTATTGCCTGGAGAATCCCATGGACAGAGGAGCCTGGTAGGCTACAGTCCATGGGGTCGTAAAGAGTCAGACACGACTCAGTAGGGAGCACTAGAGGGACTCACAGAGCAAACAGACTGTGTCTAGTTTCTGCTAATCCTGCAGCATCACCTCAGCAGTGGGACCTGACTCCAGATTCCAGGGTCCATTAGCATGTGGAGAACCAGCCCCATCCTGCTCCCTCACAAATATCACCAGCACCTGGACAGTGACTGCTCCATGGAGGTCTGAGCACAGACTCATTAGGGTCTCTCCTCTTGAGTTCTTGGGTCTGGAGATTTGTCCTAGGACACAGTAGCTGCCTGCTAAAATTATTAACTCAATGTTTCTAACATTTCTAGCCCTCCAATTGCTATGTGACATATTTCCTTTATTAAGTGCTTTCTGTGAAAATACTTTGTTTTTCTCACCAGGCCCTTTCTTCTCATGGAATTCCCTCTGACAGCAACAGCTAAGAAATTCTTCAACTTTAGCCAATGGCCTCCTGGTAATCTAAATAAAAGGCTATTTTTTTTTTTTTTTCTTTTAATCTGCCATGCCTTGTGGCTTGTGGGATCTTAGTTCTCCAACCAGGGATCCTTGGTCCTTCGCAGTGAGAGCATGAAGTCCTGATCACTGGACAGCCAGGGAATTCCCAAAGGTCTCAGTTTTTGATTATGGTAATCTAAAAATAATGAAACAACTGTGGCATAGTAAAAATGACCATGTTCTACTACTCTGAAATATGGAGACTTATCTTGGATTTGGAATATTTTCATGGTTGGCCATCTTTAAGAAAAATGACAGTGTAAATAAACTTTTAATATGAAAATATGCAATTATTGGTTGATTATTTAATAGTACATTCTGAAGGTATAATTAAGTACCCAAGTTATTGTCAGGAATGGAGAAAAATTAAGAGAAAGTTAACTTATTAGAGGTTTCTATAATGTTTTACAAGGAAGGATATATTGTAAAATTGAACAAAAATGGAAATAACTGAAATTCCACAGGTAAGGCTCTTACCATTATCTTGTCACTGTCAATAATGGTGCTCAATCTGTGTGTGATGGTTACCACAGTGCACTGGGAAAATTTTTCATGGATTGCTTTTTTTATTAACTCATCAGTTCTGGAATCAAAGAAGTTCAGTTTAGTTAGTAAAGACAGGAAAACCAGACTTAAGACTTAAAAATATTATATATAATAATGATGTTTTTTTTTTTTTTTTAAATCCATGCTTTATGACTTAATCTTGTTTCTGAAAAACTAAGTATAAAAAGTCTACTTACAAATTTACCATTTTTCATAAAGCAATGGGAAATATTCTTCCCTTGAAAGCTCGAAATTATCAGAAGCTACATTTAGGAATTTTGCTCTCATAGGAAGTCTCATAACAATATTAATACCATATAACATGCTTTAGTTTCTTTGTTTTCTAGAATTAATCTTATCAAGATATTTCTTTGGGACAAAGAGAACACTTGAAAACATTTTTAAGCATCATCAAGCATTTTCCATTTACCACATTTAAAATTCAGATTCCAGGTTTCATGGACCTCAACCCCTTACCTTGGATCCACATTCGATGTGGCTTTGTCAATAATCAATATCTGATTTGTCTTGAGAATAACTCTGGCAAGACACACCAGTTGTCTCTGTCCAACACTTAAATTTGATCCTGTTTCTGCTAAGGCAGTATCCATTTTACCAGGAAGACCTTCGATTGTTTCTTTAAGTTGTACCTGTGGATACAGAAAAAAGAACATTTTCCTACACAAATTTCTGTTGAAGGAGATAAGCCTAATATGCTAGAGTTTTGACATCCTCAGGACTTCTTGTGTATCTTACATGTACAGCCACCTGATGGGGAGAGCTCCTTCCAAGGAGCGTTCACTGAGAAAGATGGTGGAGTCAACTCAGGACAGAAAGATCTCAGTGTCCCCTATCCCCGCCATAGGACATCCACCAGAAACCCCACCAGGGATAATTAAGGAAGTCTCTCAAGAAATGAAGCTATTTCTCCCAATCTGATCTAAACAGAAAAGTTAAAAGGATCTTTAGTTTTCCCAAAGTATATTTTCTCTAGATCTTAGTACACTAAGGGAAATTTTTTTTAAACAAAATTATTTTAGGAAGTATGGTTGTGTAAAGATATAATCTTATCAGTACTTTGCCATTTTGGAAGACCTAAAAGTTTAAAAAAAATACAAAATCAAACAATGGCAAACTGTACCTCATATATTATTAAACCTGGGGCCTACTTTGGCTTTGGTTCCTTCCAAAATTTAACCCCATATCTGTTTTTCCAGTCAACTGGATTTTCTTCAGTGTCATAAATGTTTTGCAGTGAGAAAACTCAGGAAAAACAGGACACAACATAACATCTTATTTCCCCTAGACCATGGCTATGGGTGGTGTTTATATTAATCTACTCTGAAAAAATTGCAATCATTCTGTATAATAGGCTCCAGTTTCAGAGAAACAGACATAGAGAACAGACCTATGGACATGGGGGGAGGAGAAGAAGGAGAAGGGGAGATGTATGGAGAGAGTAACATGGAAATTTTCAATACCATATGTAAAATAGATAACCAACGGGAATTTGCTGTCTAACTCAGGGAACTCAAACGGGGCTCTGTATCAAGCTGAAGGGTGGGTTGCAGGGGGAGATGGAAGAGAGGTTCGGGAGGGAGGGGACATGAGTGTACCTATGGCTGATTCTTGTTGATGTATGACAGAAAACCACAAAATTCTGTAAAGCAATTATCCTTTAATAAAAAAATTTTAAAAATTGTAATCATAAGATTAAATAAAACAAACTTTTAACTGCCAGAGATAATCTGAAAGTCACTGGTTGGTAGGAGTCATTTCAATGAATATTTGTTTTGGAGAAATATTATGGAATAAGAACCAAACCCATACTATGCTTGAGGTTAAATAACAAAAAGTAAATATACTTCAGATTAAGACCAACAGATTGATGAGTGATGGCCAGTGAGCAGGGACCCAGAATTACAGCGTCAAATAACAAAACACCAGGGGTGAAAGGGCAACATTTTCATGGTATCCTAAATGCTGGAGTATTTCTATGAACATGATCCTGAATTATGCTCCTGATGGAGTTCAAGCTCAGAAAGAGGGAATTCTGATTTAGGATTAAGTATGGTATTGATATTTACAGAATCTAAAGGGTAAGATTTGGATTGTGATGCAAGTGCTTGTGGTGAAAATTATAAAATGGAAGATGTCAGCTTAGTCACCCCCTTTCCTCCATTACAAGGAAGAGGACTTAGTGTTCTATCTATGAAACAAATTCATACATCTGAACCCAGTGATGGGACTAATCCAAGGTGTGACAGTGGCAAAGCTTTTATCACTTTTCCTTCTGAGCTGACATTAGTAATCTTTGTACACCAAATTGGTCTTTCATAAGACTGATGTCTTAACTTTAAAGAAATAATGTCACGCTTGCTCTCACTTTGGATGATATCTCATCACTAAGCTGTTTTTTTGTTTGTTTGTTTTTTGTTTTTTTACTTTCCTTCAGGTTTTCCACTTCGGCCTACAAGGACTGAGGCTTTTGTGAGGTGAAAATGTTTTCCAGTAAACACTGCTTTCTGAGACTGTGAGAATGAGACTAACATGAAGATGAAATAATAAAGGTATGTAGTTGCTAACATCGTCAGAGTATAAAATGAATCAGTATGTGTAGAGTTTGTAGTGGTTGATACAAAGAAATCAACAGATATTGTCCATTATTAACAATGCTGTCAGCTGGCCTCTCTTCATGTTCTGCTTTATTTTCTTCTTCACATGTATCAGCACTGAGATTTTATTACACATGCATTGACTGGTTTTCCATCTTCTCCACAAGAGTTTAAGCTAAATGGTAGAGGCTTTATCAATTTTGATGACTGTGATGATCCTAGAATCTGCAACTATGCCTGTCTAATGGTCTCTCAATAAATATTTGTTGGATGTATGAATGAAGCTATAAGTGCATTTTCTCTTGTGACATCTGCTCCTATAAATTAGGAAATAAATCCATACAGATAATTTATATACAGTACTATTTTCTTACTAAATGGAAGTATAAAAATATATATTCTTCTAACAATTAACTGGCTTCAAGATACAATAACATCATAATGTAACTGTGGAAGGCATTTAAAAAGGTATAATTTAAGGAAAACAGAGAGAATAATACTATTGAAAACTATAAAATCTCAGTATAAAATGCTTGAGATTATTTTTGAGCTTGGGAAAGTAATAAGCTACAGCAAAACTGAAAGTAATAATCTGAATTTATAAGACAAACACTTCTATTATCATGATTTCAGAGTAACCTACTACATATACTGTATCTACTAGCCAGGTGCCAATGCCCCTCACAGGAGATTGTGAGATGTCAGATGGTCTCCATATTTTGTAGAACCTTCCTACTTTTCACAAAGAAAGGCTGGTGTGGGCTGGAAGAGACACTGAAATGCAATCAATAGATGGAGAAGAGCTTTTACTAGAGCAGGACCAGCAGTAAAGGAAGTAAGCAGGGAGCCCGTTCACCTAAATACAAGGTCCTGGGAAATGGACATGTGTCAGGGAATGTTTAACAGGATTCCTATGTGCTGTTTCTCACAAGTCCTTTGTTTCTTTTTAAATGGAACAGCACGCTGCTCCCAGGAACTGGGGTCATTGTGTGAGATAGGCTTAAATCTCCTTTAGTAAACATTCTCTTTACGACAAAACTGCTTTGTCTCCATCCCCTTTCTTGAGATATGGATTGTCTCCTGACCTTGTGACCATCATCATCCCTTGTTCCCTTGGTAACGGTTACTGTACGTTTGGTTTTCAGATCTTTATCATTGACAAAAGAAACTTCTTGTACTACAGACTATATATACTCACAGAAAAATCATTAAAGCACCTTTGCTCCATCAGAGCTTCGGTCTTTTCTTTTCTCTTCTCTTCTTTCTCTCTCTCCCTCCCTCCCCCCCTCCCTCTCTCTCTCCCTCCCTCCCCCTCTTCCCTCTCCCCTCAGCTGATTCCTTGGAGCACAGAGACTCGTCTTGCTCAATCTCCTGCCCAGGCTTCTAAGACTCTCTCGAGAAGGCACCCTGTGCCTTCACCCCCCGAGAGAGGGCACCCAGTGCCTTCGTGAGAGATGCAAGTCCTGTGTCAAAGGGACTTTATTGGTTTTCTAAGTAAACCAGGGAGTATCAGCCTCTTTCTCTCTTGTGACCAACCTAGATAGCATGTTCAAAAGCAGAGACATTACTTTGCCAACAAAGGTCTGTCTAGTCAAGGCTATGGTTTTTCCTGTGGTCATGCATGGATGTGAGAGTTGGACTGTGAAGAAGGCTGAACGCCGAAGAATTGATGCTTTGGAACTGTGGTGTTGGAGAAGACTCTGGAGAGTCCCTTGGACTGCAAGGAAATCCAAACAGTCCATTCTGAAGGAGATCAGCCCTGGGATTTCTTTGGAAGGAATAATGCTAAAGCTGAAACTCCAGTACTTTGGCCACCTTATGCGAAGATTTGACTCATTGGAAAAGACTCTGATGCTGGGAGGGATTGGGGGCAGGAGGAGAAGGGGACAACAGAGGATGAGATGGCTGGAGGGCATCACTGACTCGATGGACGTGAGTCTGAGTGAACTCCGGGAGTTGATGATGGACAGGGAGGCCTGGCGTGCTGCGATTCATGGGGTTGCAAAGAGTCGGACATGATTGAATGACTGATCTGATCTGATCTGATAGTATAAGCTATGGTCTTCCCAGTCATCACGCATGGATGTGAGAACTTGATTGTAAAGAAGATAGAGCACCAAAGAATCAATGCCTTTGAACTGTGGTACTAGAAAAGACTCCTTGGACAGCAAGGAGATCAAACCAGTCAGTCTTAAGGGAAATCAACCCTGAATACTCATTGGAAGGACTGATGCTGAAGATGAAGCTCCAGTATTTTGGTCACCTGATGTGAACAGCTGACTCATTGGAAAAGTCCCTGATGCTGGGGAAAATTGAGAGCAGAAGAGGCATCAGAGGATGAAATGGCTGAATGGCATCACTGATGCAATGGACATGAACTTGGGCAAACTTTGGAAGATGATGAGGGACAGGGAGGCCTAGCATGCTGCAGTCCATGAAGTCACAAAGAGTCAAATGTGACTATGGAACTAAACACAACACAACACAAAGACAAGGTAATGTGTCTAGTTGCTTTGGATTCTAGGGGAAAAGCTACAGTGGAAATATGAGGCATTATATTCTTGGTTTTCATCATCAATACACAAGTCATCAATGTTTTGCTAGGAGGTAATCAAAGTCAGTAACATGGATAAGCTCCCCTTTAATTGCCTGCAGTGCTATAAATGTACACACACATATACTGATGCTAACAAACTAATAACATTTAATAAATTACCTCTTCTAAGGCATTCCACAGTTCCTTATCTGTATGTTCATTAAAAGGATCCAGATTTTTCCTCATTGTTCCCGTGAATAAAACAGGTTCCTAAATAACCCAAAATAGTAAATGTTATTAGTCAACTTTATCCATTTTATTTCAGTACATACAGAATTAAAGTGAACAAAATAAAAATTCACTGTAATCTTTAATAATAAGGTTGTAAATGCCTGTTTACAAAAACAGTATCTCTAAAATAATTTTCAGTTGTATAAACTGTGCTGCAAAATATCCTCTGGACCACTGAATACTAAAAAAAGAAAGGGCTGAGCTGTGTCACCTTAAGAAAAATCTGAAGAACAGAAAGGAAGATTTGACTTTTTTCAATGCCTCACTGGTAATACCTGCTTAATAAAAAAATAAATGGGGATATAATTATTTGAGGAATAATTATTTATTATTATTTAAAATAATAAATTTTTACACCAATAGCACTAGATAAATTGTCAATTCTTGTGTGATACTAGGAAATACCAAGAGCATGATTAGTTGAGGTTTGAAAGGGTTAATAGGTAGGCAGGCAGGGAAACCAGGGTCTTCAAAGATGGAGAGATGGCAAAAAGGACCATTCCTTTGCATAGCAGGTTTCTCAAATCCAGTGTTGCTATGGGGACTATCTGAAACTAACTTTTTCAACCCTCAAGCTGCTAACTGCTCAGCAAAACAGTATATTTTGCTCAAAGGAATATCCTATCTTAGGCAATGTTAATGAAACAATGTATCTTTCTTAGAAACCAGTTTTTCAACTATAAAACACTGCTGAAAGAAATCAAAGAGGAAACTAATAGATGGAGAAATACACCATGTTCATGGATTGGAAGAATCAATATACTGAAAATGAGTATACTACCCAAAGCAATCTATAGATTCAATGCAATGACAAAGGAGGCAAGAATATGCACTGGAGAAAAGACAATCTCTTTAACAAGTGGTGCTGGGAAAACTGCTCAACCACTTGTAAAAGAATGAAACTAGAACACTTTCTAACACCATACACAAAAATAAACTCAAAATGGATTAAAGATCTAAACGTAAGACTAGGAACTATTAAACTCCTTGAGGAGAACTTAGGCAAAACACTCTCCGACGTAAATCACAGCAGGATCCTCTATGACACACCTCCCAGAATATTGGAAATAAAAGCAAAAATAAACAAATGGGACCTAATTAAAATTAAAAACATCTGCACAACAAAGGAAACTCTAAGCAAGGTGAAAAGACAGCCTTCAGAATGCGAGAAAATAATAGCAAATGAAGAAACAGACAAAGAACTAATCTCAAAAATATGCAAGCAACTCCTGCACCTCAATTCCAGAAAAATAAATGACCCAATCAAAAAATGGACCAAAGAACTAAACAGACATTTCTCCAAAGAAGACATACAGATGGCTAACAAACACATGAAAAGATGCTCAACATCACTCATTATCAGAGAAATGCAAATCAAAACCACAATGAGGTACCATTTCACGCCAGTCAGAATGGCTGTGACCCAAAAGTCTGCAAGCAATAAATGCTGGAGAGGGTGTGGAGAAAAGGGAACCCTCTTACACTGTTGGTGGGAATGCAAACTAGTACAGCCACTATGGAGAACAGTGTGGAGATTCCTTAAAAAACTGGAAATAGAACTGCCTTATGACCCAGCAATCCCACTACTGGGCTTACACACCAACAAAACCAGAATTGAAAGAGACATGTGTACCCCAATGTTCATCGCAGCACTGTTTATAATAGCCAGGGCATGGAACCAACCCAGATGTCCATCAGCAGATGAATGGATAAGAAAGCAGTGGTACATATACACAATGGAGTATTACTCAGCCATTAAAAAGAATACATTTGAATCAGTTCTAATGAGGTGGATGAAACTGGAGCCTATTATACAGAGTGAAGTAAGCCAGAAAGAAAAACACCAATACAGACTACTAATGCATATATATGGAATTTAGAAAAATTGTAACAATAACCCTGTATGTGAGACAGCTAAAGAGACACAGATGTATAGAACAGTCTTTTGGACTCTGTGGGAGAGGGACAGGGTGGGATGATTTGGGAGGATGGCATTGAAACATGTATAATATCATATATGAAACGAATCGCCAGTCCAGGTTCGATGCATGACACAGGATGCTTAGGGCTGGTGCACTGGGATGACCCAGAGGGATGGTACGGGAAGGGAGGTGGGAGGGGGCTTCAGAATGGGGAACACGTGTATACCCATGGTGGATTCATGTTGATGTGTGGCAAAAACAATACAATATTGTAAACTAATTAGACTCCAATTAAAATAAATTTATATTAAAAAATAAAATAATAGAAACCAGCTTTTCTTTGAAAACTGATGTCAGTTGCTTTTTGGATACAATTTATCTCACCCAGAGACACCTTGGTGGGAGACAGCTCCCCCTCCTGCAGATGCTATCTCAGAATATATGTTATGGGAGAGGAGCCTGGTACAGTTCTCTCAGTCAGCCATGAGGTGTTTCTTTTATCTATGATTAGCAGCTCACATATTGCCAAATTCAGACTTAAATTGAAGAAAGTAGGGAAAACCACTAGACCATTCAGGTGTGACCTAAATCAAATCCCTTATGATTATACAGTGGAAGTGAGAAATACATTTAAGGGACTAGATCTGATAGAGTGCCTGATGAACTATGGACGGAGGTTCATGACATTGTACAGGAGACAGGGATCAAGATCATTCCCATGGAAAAGAAATGCAAAAAATCAAAATGGCTGTCTGGGGAGGCCCTACAGACAGCTGTGAAAGGCAGAGAAGCAAAAAGCAAAGGAGAAAAGGAAAGATATAAGCATCTGAATGCAGAGTCCCAAAGATAGCAAAGAGAGATAAGAAAGCCTTCCTCAGAGATCAATGCAAATAAATAGAGGAAAACAATAGAATGGGAAAGACTAGAGATCTCTTCAAGAAAATTAGAGATACCAAGGGAACATTTCATGCAAAGATGGGCTTGATAAAGGACAGAAATGGTATGGACCTAATAGAAGTAGAAGATATTAAGAAGAGGAGGCAAGAATACACAGAAGAACTGTACAAAAAAGATCTTCATGACCCAGATAATCACGATGGTGTGATCACTGACCTAGAGCCAGACATCCTGGAATGTGAAGTCAAGTGGGGCTTAGAAAGCATCACGACGAACAAAGCTAGTTGAGGTGATGGAATTCCAGTTGAGCTATTTCAAATCCTGAAAGATGATGCTGTGAAAGTGCTGCACTCAATATGCCAGCAAATTTGGAAAACTCAGCAGTGGCCAGAGGCCTGGAAAAGCTCAGGTTTCATTCCAATCCCAAAGAAAGGCAATGCCAAAGAATGCTCAAACTACCGCACAATTGCACTCATCTCACACATTAGTAAAGTAATGCATAAAATTCTCCAAGCCAGGCTTCAGCAATACATGAACCGTGAACTTCCAGATGTTCAAGCTGGTTTTAGAAAAGGCAGAGGAACCAGAGGTCAAATTGCCAACATCCACTGGATCATGGAAAAAGCAAAAGAGTTCCAGAAGAACATCTATTTCTGCTTTATTGACTATGCCAAAGCCTTTGACTGTGTGGATCACAATAAACTGTGGAAAATTCTGAAAGAGATGGGAATACCAGACCACCTGACCTGCCTCTTGAGAAACCTATATGCAGGTCAGGAAGCAACAGTTAGAACTGGACATGGAACAACAGACTGGTTCCAAATAGGAACAGGAGTATATCAGGGGTGTACATTGTCACCCTGCTTATTTAACTTATATGCAGAGTACATCATGAGAAATGCTGGGCTAGAGGAAGCACAAGCTGGAATCAAGATTGCTGGGAGAAATATCAATAACCTCAGATATGCAGATGATACCACCCTTATGGCAGAAAGTGAAGAGGAACTCAAAAGCCTCTTGATGAATGTGAAAGAGGAGAAGAAAAACGTTGGCTTAAAGCTCAACATTCAGAAAATGAAGATCATGGCATCTGCTCCCATCACTTAATGGGAAATATATGGGGAAACAGTGGAAACAGTGTCAGACTTTATTTTGTGGGGCTCCAAAATCACTGCAGATGGTGACTGCAGCAATGAAATTAAAAGACGCTTACTCCTTGGAAGGAAAGTTTTGACCAACCTAGATAGCATGTTCAAAAGCAGAGACATTACTTTGCCAACAAAGGTCTGTCTAGTCAAGGCTATGGTTTTTCCAGTTGTCATGTATGGATGTGAGAGTTGGACTGTGAAGAAAGCTGAGCACTGAAGAATTCCTGCTTTTGAACTGTGGTGTTGGAGAAGACTCTTGAGAGTCCCTTGGATTGCAAAGAGATCCAACCAGTCCATCCTAAAGGAGATCAGTCCTGGGTGTTCCTTGGAAGGAATGATGCTAAAGCTGAAACTCCAGTACTTTGGCCACCTCATGCAAAGAGTTGACTCATTGGAAAAAACTCTGATGATTGGAGGGATTGGGGGCAGGAGGAGAAGGGAATGACAGAGGATGAGATGGCTGGATGGCATCACTGACACGATGAACGTGAGTTTGAGTGAACTCCGGGAGTTGGTGATGGACAGGGAGGCCTGGTGTTCTGCAATTCACGGGGTCGCAAAGCGTCAGACAGGACTGAGCAACTGAACTGAACTGAACTCATCTGAACAATATATAATGCCTTGCTAAAGACTAGCAAGTGGGTACTCTCCTAAGCCCTTCCAGTGCCTTTTGCTGGAAGCTTTCTGTATCCCTTTTACGTTAAAAAAAAATACTGCTACACAAAAGCTCTGAGTGGTCAAAAGTGGTTGTCTTTGGTCCTGGATTGAAATTCTCTCATCTGGAGACCAAGAATACTGGCAACGTTCACAGCTCACAGCCATAACCTTTCAGGTTTGTGCCTCAAAGCAGAACTATTAAATAGTTTCACATTGGCACTGAAGAATAAAGATCAGGCTATTTTCTCTGCTGGTAAAACTGTCTTCCCAGGATCTGGAATCTTTCCACATGTGTAAATGAAACGTCTCCACACATGCAAGGAGAATGTCAATTACTGGGGCCTAATGGCAACCCACTCCAGTACTCTTGCCTGAAAAATCCCATGGACAGAGGAGCCTGGTAGGCTGCAGTCCATGGAGTCGTGAAGAGTCAGACATGACTGATCGACTTCACTTTCACTTTTCGCTTTCATGCATTGGAGAAGGAAATGACAACCCATTCCAGTACTCTTGCCTGGAGAATCCCAGGGACAGTGGGCTGCTGTCTATGGTGTCACACAGTGTCAGACACAACTGAAGCGACTTAGCAGCAGCAAGGCTCCTCTTAGGGCTGAAGAATTGATGCTTTTGAACTATAGTGTTAGAGGAGACTCTTGAGAGTCCCTTATACTGCAAGATCAAACCAGTCCATCCTAAAGGAAATCAGTCCTGAATATTCATTGGAAGGACCGATGCTGAAGCTGAAACTCCAATACTTTTGCCACCTGATGCAAAGAACTGACTCCTTGGAAAAGATCCTGATTCTGGGAAGGATTGAAGGCAAGGGGAGAATGAGATGACAGAGGATGAGATGGTTGGATGACATCACCAACTCGATGGACATGAGTTTCAGCAAGCTCTGGGAGTTGGTGAACAGGGAAGCCTGGTGTGCTGCAGTCCATGGGGTCACAAAGAGTCAGACACAACTGAGCGACTGAACTGAAGTGAAGGCTCTTCTGTCCATGTAGAGATCACCTTTGAGTCTGCATCAGCTGGTCCCCACTTCTCTCACCTGTGCGTCAGATGACCTGCCTCACAGAACCTCATTACTGACTGCAAGGTCAGGATGACTTGAAACCTACTGTGACCTGTGTCATAATAAAATTATTTTAATTTAAATAGTTCTTCCTATTCCTCTACTTTGGGAGGAGCCATAAGTAAATTACTCTGGAAATAAAATATCTTTCTGGGTTTCAGGAGAGAATCTTATATATAAGCTCATGTAAGCCATTTAAGTTTTCTTCTGGAAGGCTCTAATAAGCCAGGCCACAGAATATACACAGCAGAAAAAAGTGAAATTGGCTCCTTTCAGTGAAGAGTGCAGAACATGGGGATACACTAACGTGGGAACAAGAGGAAATCTGAGTCTTCCACAAGTACCCAGAACTGCTCAGAATCGCCAGCCTCAAATTGCACTGTTTCTCCTCAATTCATAAAAGCCTCAGAAGAAACATGAAGAAGACAGACATTTCTTTTCCCTAGCCATGAAGAAGAATGACACTCAGCCTCTTCTACCTTTCCTCCCTGTTATCTTTGTTTCAAGTTTGGTGAGAGAGAAATGGATGCAGAAAACACACTGTGTGCCACCAAAAAAAGATGCATCCCTAAGCAAAATCTAAAATTAGTGTACGCCCATGGTGGATTCATGTTGATGTGTGGCAGAACCAACACAATATTGTAAAGTAATTAGCCTTCGATGCTTGGGGCTAGTGCACTGGGACGACCCAGAGGGATGGTATGGGGAGGGAGGAGGGAGGAGGGTTCAGGATGGGGAGCACATGTATACCTGTGATGGATTCATTTTGATATTTGGCAAAACTAATACAATTATGTAAAGTTTAAAATAAAATTAAAAAAAAAAAGACATTTAACTTTAACCTTCATTTGCAGAAGGTTGATTAAGTGGCTGATACACCTCCACCCAAAAAGCAATGAAAATCAGTGGCCATGTGACATGTCAAAATTAATGACTTGAACTGATAAATCCTGAGACCAAATTTAAGGTTTCTTTAAAACTTGAATTTAGGGTCAAAGAATAAACAACCATCTAAGCATGGTAAGAGTTCCTGATCAGAGGAATACCATTCTGCCTCAGATTTAAACAACAACAACAACAAGTTATTACTCTTTCTAATTTTCAACTCTAAGATTCTACCAAGCCAGATGATTTCTCTTCTTTTAGCTACTTAACATGAGGTTTACACAAATGACATGGCCAAGCAAGGGGAGGCTGGTGCCCAATATTCATCCCTCTCCTCTGACTCTCCTCTGCTTTCCCTCATGAATCTAAACTATGGACAAGATTCTGCTCTGGGCTCAAGATGAGAGACTTTTTGAGAACTAGTGTTTGAGGAGATAAAGGGACTGAAAGAGGCCACCTAAAGGAACCAGCTTTGAGCCCAACCAGGAGAAGAGAGACCAGACCTTTCTGCTTATAACTACAAGAATGTTTCTTTGCCCGTCATAGCTTATGTGACCTGAACATATTTTCCTTCAGGCTCCTTTCAAAGGGCAAATTCACATCCCACAAGAGGTCTAGGGTTTGATAAAGTGCCATCTGGTTTTCAAAGTATACTCTACAGAGGTGTTACCTATGCTAATTTATGAAAAAAAATTAAATTGCTTTGTTTTTAAAAGGTGGATGGTTGCTCAGTGGTAAAGAATCCACCTGCCAGTGCAGGAGAGCATTTGATCCCTGGGTTGGGAAGATCCCCTGGAGAAGGAAATGGCAGTATTCTTGCTTGGGAAATCTCATGGACAGAGGAGTCTACCCTGCTACAGCCCATGGGGTCACAAAGAGCTGGACATGACTGAGTGACTGAACAACAACAACAACACATTAACACATTTGGTGGTTTCAGAGAACAGGCATAAAGACCCCAAAGTTCAATCAGGGGGACTTCCCTGGTGGTCCAGTGGTTAAGACTTCACCTTCCAATGCAGGGGTTGCTGGTTTGATCTCTGGTGAGGGAGTTAAGATTCCATCTGCCTTGTGGCCAAAACCAGGAACATGAAGCAGAAACAATATAGCAACAAATTTAATAAAGACTTAAAAAAAATTAAATCAGGGTCTATTTTGTAATCAGGGTCTCTCTCTATTGTCACCTCCCTCACCTTATCTTTCTGGAGAAGGGAAAGTCTATCCACTCCAGTATTCTGGCCTGGAGAATTCCATGGACTGCATAGTCTATGGGGTCACAAAGAGTCAGACACGACTGAATGACTTGCATTTCACTTCACTTCACCTTCTCTTTAGGAAACTACTTGAAGCAGACGAAGCTCATCAAAGACTAGGAGACTAAAATTGGATTCTTTGCAGCAGAAGAAGTCCCTCACTTCTGAGCCCCTGACCAACATCTGCAGCTGCTTCATGCTGAGCTTTAAACAGAGCCCCTAGACACTCTGTAGGCCCTAAAAAGATTCTGCTAATTATCACCAAACCACTGCTGATTGGCACACACTTTGGAAAAAAAAAATCGTTTCAGCATTTTCCCATTGCAATATGTGCTCTCACTTAAGTCTACACTGTCAGTCTAAAAGGATCTATTTGGCAATTATGCGGGCTTACTTAGCATTATTAGATGGAAGAACATAATTTAGAAAATAAGAATATTTCTCTTTGTTATGACATGCCAAATGTATATTTCCCAAAAATCAGCAAAACTTTAATGAAACATGTTGAATGAAAATAATGGCTTATAAAAATAGTAACTGATTGAAGCTCTATTTTGCTTGAAATCAGCAGGCCATTTGTGAACAATATTTATTTGAATATGTGAATGTGTTTTATTCGTGGTTTTCACTTTGGTTTCTACTCATTCTTCTTTCATCACTCACCAGATAAAAGCTAATAAAACTGCTCACTGCTGCTGCTGCTGCTAAGTCACTTCAGTCATGTCCGACTCTGTGCGACCCCATAGACGGCAGCCCACCAGGCTCCCCCGTCCCTGGGATTCTCTAGGCAAGAACACTGGAGTGGGTTGCCATTTCCTTCTCCAATGCATGAAGGTGAAAATTGAAAGTGAAGTCGCTCAGTAGTGTCCGACTCCCAGCGACCCCATGGACTGCAGCCTTCCAGGCTCCTCCGTCCATGGGATTTTCCAGGCAAGAGTACTGGAGTGGGATGCCATTGCCTTCTCTGTAACTGCTCATAGTATACACATACTGCAAGGGCAGATAAGGTCAAATTAATGATCTTTTTTTTTTTTTTTGGCAGCACCATGCAGCTTGTCGGATCCGAGTTTCCCAACCAGGGATTGAACCAGGGCCACAGCAGTGAGAGCACGGAGTTCTAACCACTAGAGCACCTGGGAATTCCCAATGGCCATTTCTCAGATATTATTTAAAGTACCTACCTCTAAGTAATCATGAAAATAAACTAATTTCATAAATAATTGTACAAATGTTTACACTGAAGGACACAACAGTATAGAGATTTATGATAGTGTTAGGGGAAGCACACTGATTGAAACCACCTACCCTGGCCAGGCACCATAGTAACCATTTGCATGAGGTCCTGGTAAGGAACATTAGCCACCACCAACCAGACGAGTTTGGGAAAGGTTAAAAGGAGACACCACATGTCCTCCAACCACCTCCGAGAATCCTTCTCTCTGGCATCCATCTTGGCTGAACAAGGCGTGCACCACCAGGAAGGACTCTGAGTCAGAATGATTGCCTAAAGACAACCCAGAAACTAATCGTGTCACCTTAAAACCTGAGACTGCAAGCCACATGGCAGAGCTGTTCTCCTGGGTTCCCTTACCCTACTGCTTTCCATTCAGGCGCCCTTTCCCAATAAAATATCTTGCTTTCTCAGCACATGTGTCTCCTCAGACAATTCACTTCCGAGTGTTAGACAAGAGCCCAGTTTCAGGCCCTGGAAGGGGTCCACCTTCCTGCAACAGTAGGACATACAACCTTCATGTAAATATACACTACATTTATTGGCCCATGTATATTTTTTTCTGAAAGTACAAATAAACCTCAATTAATAAGGGTTGGCTGGAACAACAGTCAGGAAAACATGCTTATTCAGTGTAACAATTTAAATGAAACATTAGTTTCTGAACTATTTTTTCATCATGGTTTAAAGATTATACTTTTTAAAATGTAATTCACTGTGTCATATTCAGTATTGATTTTTTCCTTTGTTACAAACATAATACAAGGTCATTTTAGGTGTGTGACCCAAAAATAGCCACTCTGAATCAGAGCATTTAGGGCAATAAATTGATAAACCTTCAACACAACTGCAGACTGAAAACTGCAGTCTTACTGGACCTTTGTATATGCTGCTGGAAGAAAGACTATAAACTATGTTGAAAAGAAACCCTACCCACTAACTGAAGCTTAAAATGACCCAGAACCAAGACAAAAACCATACAAGTGGTTACAAATGAGGCAGGTAAAGCACAATCTTTATCCTCATCATTTCAATCCCAAAGCAAGAACCTGCCCTCAGCTAAAGTATACAAAGAGCAGCTACTGCTGATGTTTCCCCAAGTCCTAAGGGCTATGTTCTCATTTCTAATCTGGGGACCTTTCTTAAGGAGCAGCTTATCTCTCTGTTTCAAGCAAAAGAGAATAACCTAAAATCACTTTAAATCTTGGTTTCCCCCAACCACCTTTCATTTTTAATTCTGTAGCCTCTCAATGAACTGGTTATCATCCATATTCAGAAGAAAAGCACACTGTTAACTAACAAAGGAAATCTAATTTAAGCCTTGTAAAATCCTCAAGAGCTCCAGAGAACAGTTTCAGGGATTTTTAACTAAGATTTCAGTGTTGGAAACAAAGGGCAAACGGCATTAGGCTAGAATCTAGTTGTATTTCTTTACTAGTAACAACACATCTACCTCTTATCTTTTTGAGATTTGTTCTTAACAACAACAAAAAACAGAAAGAAAACCAGGTTTTCTTTCCTGGTTTTCCAGGACCAAGACAAAAACCATACAAGTGATTACAAATAAAGGAGATAAAGCACAATCTTTATCCTCATCATTTCAGTCCCAAAGCAAGAAACTGCCCTCCACTAAAGTATATCAAGAATATATCAGAGAAGTCAGAACAGCTCTGGTTCACCTTCTTCAATGACTGAAGAAAACTCAGGGAATGGAAATACCAAAGAGCAGAATGGGCTGTGTAAAAAATACTTAGCTTTTGCTTTGATTTAAAAGAAAAAAAATCTACCAAATATAAAAATGAATCTATTTAACTATGATAAAGATGCTGTTGATCTGTGCCAACCTTTAGGCTACAATCATCAATACTGAATTCACAGGCACTCTCTTTTCAATTGAAAACATCTTTGTGCCAACAGCATAAAGGGTTCTATGTGTAGAGTATCATCCAAAGAAGTTTTGAAATTCATTTTCCAGATCCTTTCAGATAAGCAGCTACTCCCTGAATATAATCTCACCTTAGTGTTCTTTCTGGGGAATATACCTAGCTACTTCACATTCTAGCGCAAAGGATGCACAGACTTGAGCTACCTGTTCCACTTAAGGAAATCATCTAGGAAGTACTTTCATATTTTGCTTTTCCTGAAATTTTGAACACAAATTGAGGAGTACCTTCCTAAGATTATATAGTATTTGTCTTTGAAAGTTCCCCCTAGGACTTCAGGATGGATGGTCTATGTCACCACTCCCCTGCCTCTGGTTTCTAGGCAAGTCCTTGTTGCTATCACATCTCCCCATTTCTGACCTGTTCATGGTGGGGTCCATAGTGATGGGGGAGAGAGAGACCACCCTGAAATCTGCTGCTGATCACAGGATCACAGGGCAGAGGGAGTCAGGGAAGATGATGCAGACCTGGATCACCTAAGTGGGGCAACTCAAAGAAACAGCACTAGGCTCCTCCTTGGCAGAGCCTGAGCTCAGCTTCCTAGGACTCCTAAATCAAGGTGTTGAGAAAACAAGCATCACTGCTTCCTATTTGTTTGGGGAAAGAGGATTCTAAGTTTTCTGCTCTGAGACAAGTAACTTCAAGTAAACACAGTATCAAATTTTCTCCTGCTGGATTGTGGAGTTGGGAATCTCTCTAAATTAAAGTCCAGGCTTTGCCCCATGGTAAGTTAAGTTTCGAGTGCTTCAGTTTTAAAATCTGTAAGATGAGGATAACCATAGAATTCTTGTGAGCAAAAAGTGGGAGATGGTAAGAGGATAAAACATGTTAAAGTGAAAATCACTGAGTTGTATCCAACTCTTTGTGACCCCATGGACTATACAGTTCATGGAATTCTCCAGGCCAGAATACTAGAGTGAGTAGCCTTTCCCTTCTCCAGGGGATCTTCCCAACCCAGGGATACAACCCAGGTCTCCCACACTGCAGCCAGATTATTTACCAACCATGAACGAGGGAACATGTTAAAACATGTTAGTTCAGTTCATTTCAGTCACTCAGTCCTGTCCAACTCTTTGTGACTCCATGGACTGCATCACACCAGGCTTCCCTGTCCATCACGAACTCCCGGAGCTAAGGATTCCACAAATGTTAGGGATTATTATTAATACTTGTGTAACTTGTCAGGGCCTGCAACAAACACTAGAGCAACAGAAATGAGACACAGAGGTCCTGTCCTCAAGGAGAGGAAGAAAATAGTCAAGAATGTGGGGAGGGCAAAACAGAAATCTTCATGGAGGGCTGAGAAGTATGAGTGGGTACAGAGTTGGGGGGCTGGAAAGAAAGTTATGGGACGGGAGTCAGATATCAAAAGATAAAAAGGAAGTTATATTCTCTCCTGTTGTTTCTTATTGGAAAGACAGATTTTTCTGTCTTGCCTTTCCTTAAAACTCCTATTTTGCTAATCTGTTTTCCTTTCACTCTTTAAATTTATATAAACAATGCACTTTACACTATAAACAATACATGTAAACAAAATCACCCAAAACCACAAAAATATAAACAGAAATTAAACAGCAAAATCAGTACAGAATGTGTTACTCTTTCTACTTAACTAGAAGTTATTGGAAAGGTCAATGCCCTGATCCTTAAGGATAGTAATAGCTACTACTGACTGAGGATTCCTAAGAACTAGAAATGGGCCACAACTGTTTTCTTATCCAGTTATGTCTTCACAACAAATCTGTGCAGCAGTAATTTCTAGAACTGGTTTAAGGACCAGGACTATGAACCTTAGAAGCTGAATGATTTCATCAAGGCCCCATAGTCAGATGGGGCAGAGTAGAAATAAAAATGTGGGTCATGTTGATACTTGGTTTCCAGCGGCGGCAGCAGCGGTGGCGGTAGCGGCGGGGGCAGCGGCGGGTGCCCCATAGACACCGCTCGCCCGGCAAGGGGGAAAGGGGAGCCGAAGCTTCGCCGCACCGCGCTGCGCTGTCGCTTCTCCTTGGTTTCCACTCTTAAACATTCAATCACTGGCTGCCTCCTGAATGACTTCCTTGGACCATTTACACATTGCAGGATCTCTTCAGATTCTCTCTCTTGAGTCAACCAATACTGTGCATTGGCATGAATATAAAGTGCATATAAAGTGAAACAAAAATAAATAAAGGTTCTGTGTTTACAATGGTTGGCGATTATTATCTACATGGATACAAAGCTTAATAATGTTCTGTAAGCAAACTCTCTGAGTGTGTACATAAAGCAGGCACAAAGGTAGAATGGAAACTGATGGAGCAAATCCAAAACCTGGTGATGTCAAGGGATGTTTAGTCTTTGCTCAGATGTACTGCCAAAACGTTACATGCAGAGCCAAGATTCATCCAGTGTTATATCTTTACATAGAGAGTACTTTTACCTACACAAGCACACAAACTTTTCTTATCAAGAAGCATTAACAGGGCACATTTATAGATACTTTCATCCATTGACATAAAAGTAATTTGCAGACATGCTAATTATTTCTAAAACTAATTTCATCTGGCCCATTTCAGAGATGGGTACAATCAAAACATAAATCTTGGGAATTTAACTTCATTTTTCTCTTGTTATTCTTCAGTCATGCAGTCATGTCTGATTCTGCCACCCCATGGACTGCAGCATGCCATCTTTCCCTGTCCTTCACCATCGCCCAGAGTTTGCTCAAACTCCACTGAGTCGGTGATGTTATCCAAACATCTCATCCTCTGTTGTCTCCTTCTCCTCCTGTCTTCAATCTTTCCCAGCATCAGGGTCTTTTCCAATAAGTCAGCTCTTTGCATTTGGTGGCCAAAGTACTGTAGCTTCAGCTTCAGCATTAGTCCTTCCAATGAATATTCAGGACTGATTGGCTTTAGGATTGACTGGTTTGATCTCCTTGTTGTTCAAGGGATTCTCAACAGTCTTCTCCACCTCCACAGTTGGAAGGCATTAGTTATTTGGTGCTCAGCCTGTCCAGCTCTCACATCCATACATGACTACTGGAGAAATTAGAGCTTTGACTAAACAGACCTTTGTAGGCAAAGTAATGTCTCTGCTTTTTAATATGCTGTCTAGGTTAGTCATAGCTTTTTTTGACTATGAAAAAGGAGCAAACTTCTTTTAATTTCATGGCTGCAGTCACCATCTGCAGTGATTTTGGAGCCCAAAAAACTAAAGTCTGTCACTGTTTCCATTGTTTCCCTGTCTATTTGCCATGAAGTGATGGGACCAGATGCCATGATCTTTGTTTTTGAATGTTGAGTTTTAAGCCAGCTTTTTCACTCTCCTCTTTCACTTTCACTCTTGCCTTCATCAAGAGGCTCTTTAGTTCCTCTTCACTTTCTACCATAAGGGTGGTGTCACCTGCATATCAGAGGTTATTGATATTTCTCCTAGCAATCTTGATGTCAGCTTGTGCTTCATCCTGTCTGGCATTTCACCTGATGTACCCTGTATATAAGTTAAATAAGCAGAATGACAATATACAGCCTTGACATACTCCTTTTCCTATTTGGAACCAGTCTGTTGTTCCATGTCCAGTTCTAACTGTTGCTTCTGGACCTGCATATAGGTTTCTCAAGTGGCAGGTAAGGTGGCCTGGCATTCCCATCTCCTTAAGAATTTTCCACAGTTTGTTGTGATCTACACAGTCCTTAGTATTGTCAGTGAAACAGATGTTTCCCTGGAATTCTCTAGCTTTCTCTATGACCCAATGGATGTTAGCAACTTGATCTCTGGTTACTCCACCTTTTCTAAATCCAGCTTGGACATATAGAAGATTTTGGTTCACATACTGTTGAAGCTTAGCTTGAAGGGTTTTTGGCATTATTTTGCTAGCATGTGAAACGAGTAAAATTGTGCATTACTTTGAACATTTCTTGGCATTGCCCTTTGTGGTTGGAATGAAAACTGACCTTTTCCAGTCCTGTGGCCACTGCTGAGTTTCCAAATTTGCTGGCATATTGAGTGCTGCGCTTTTACAGCATCATCTTTGAGGCTTTGATATAGCTCAGCTGGAATTCCATCACCTCCACTACTTTTTTTCATAGTGATTCTTCCTAAGGCCCACTTGACTTCACACTTCAAGATGTCTGGCTCTAGGTGAGTGATCATACCATCACAATTATCCAGGTCATTAAGGTCTTTTTTGTATAGTTCTTCTGTGTACTCTTGCCACCTCTGCTTAATATCTTTTGCTTCTGTTAGGCCGTACCATTTCTGTCCTTTATTGTGCCTATCTTTGCATGAAATATTCCCTTGGTATCTCTAATTTTCTTGAAGAGATATCTGGTCTTTCCCATTCTGTTGTTTTCCTCTATTTCTTTGCACTGTATTGTTAAAAAGGCTCTTTTATCTCTCCTTGCTATCCTCTGGAACTCTGCAATCAAATGGGTATATCTTTCCTTTTCTCCTTTGCTTTTAGCTTCTCTTCTTTTCTCAGTTATTGTAAGGCCTCTTCCGACAACCATTTTGCTTTTTTGTATTTCTTTTTCCTGTGCATGGTTTTGATCATCTATTATTTCCTACTATAATCACTAAGTTATGAATCTAATACCCAGTATCAATTCAGTTGCTCACTCATGTCCGACTCTTTGCGACCCCATGAACCGCAGCATGCCAGGCCTCCCTGTCCATCACCAACTTCCAGAGTTTACCCAAACTCATGTCCACTGAGTAGATGATGCCATCCAACCATCTCATCCTCTGTCGTCCCCTTCTCATCCTCCCTTCAAACTTTCCAAACATCAGGGTCTTTTCAAAAGAGTCAGATCTTCCCATCTGGTGGCCAAAATATTGGAGTTTCAGTTTCTTTTTTTTAAATATAAATTTATATAATTGGAGGCTAATTACTTTACAATATTGTATTGGTTTTGCCATACATCAACATGAATCCTCCACGGGTGTACACGTGTTCACCGTCCTGAACCCCTCTCCCACCTCCCTCCCCATACCATCCTTCTGGGTCATCAGTCCTTCCAATGAACACCCAGGACTGATCTCCTTTAGGATGCACTGGTTGGATCTCCTTGCAGTCCAAGGGACTCTCAAGAGTTTTCTCCAACACCACAGTTCAAAAGCATCAATTCTTCTGTGCTCAGCTTTATTTATAGTCCAACTCTCACATCCATACATGCCTACTGGAAAAACCATAGCCTTGACTAGTATTGACAAGTATGGACCTTTATTGACAAAGTAATGTCTCTGCTTTTTAATATGCTGTCTAGGTTGGTCATAACTTTCCTTCTAAGGATTAAGCATCTTTTAATTTCATGGCTGCAATCACCATCTACAGTGATTTTGGAGCCCCAGATAATAAAGTCAGTCACTGTTTCCACTGTTTCCCCATCTATTTGCCACAGTTAGAACTGGACATGGAAAATAAAGACTGGTTATAAATCAGGAAAGGAGTACGTCAAGGCTGTATATTGTCACCCTGCTTATTTCACTTATATGCAGAGTACATCATGCAAAATGCAGGGCTGGATGAAGCACAAGCTGGAATAAAGATTTCCAGGAGAAATATCAGTCACCTCAGATATGCAGATGACACCACCCTTATGGCAGAAATTGAAGACGAACTAAAGAGCCTTTTGATGAAAGTGAAAGGGGGAAGTGAAAAAGTTGACTTAAAACTCAACATTCAGAAAACTAAGATCATGGCATTTAGTCCCCAAACAGATGGGGAAAAAATGGAAACAGTGACAGATTTTATCTTTTTAAGCTCCAAAATCACTGCAGATAGTGACTACAGCCATGAAATTAAAAGACATTTGCTCCTTTGAAGAAAAGTTATGACCAACCTAGATAGCATATTAAAAAGCAGAGACATTGCTTTGCCAACAAAGGTCTGTTCTGTATAGTCAAAGCTATGGTTTTCCAGTAGTCATATATGGAAGTGAGACTGGGAAAGACTGAAGGCAGGAAGAGAAGGGATGACAGAAGATGAGATGGGTGGATGGCATCACCGACTCGATGGCTATGAGTTTGACCCAGCCCTGGGAGTTGGTGATGGACAGGGAAGCCTGGCATATAGCAGTCCATAGGGCCGCAAAGAGTCGGACATAACTGGATGACTGAACTGAAAACTGAAATAAATCATAATGGAAAAGAATATGAAAAAGTATATATATGTATACACATATATCAACTAAATCAACTGAGTCACTTTGCTATACACCAGAAACTAACACAACATTGTACATCAACTATATTTCAATATAAAATAATTAAAACAAAATCTTGTATGTGATGAGAATATCTGTTGAAAATACCTGCTGCTAAAAATATGCTCTATTGGGGGCAAAAGGATTAACATTTTCATCCAGTTTGAAAACAAACAAAAATCAAATTAAAATCAATCAAACTTAGGTGCCTTATAAAAAGAACATGTGAGAATGCTCTGAGGTGCAAACCTGTAATATGATTGACATTTTCTTCCTTAAATTGTGAAGTCCAGCATCTCCTATCCAATAATAATCAACCCAAAGTATGCCTTCGGGTTCTGACAATCGAAAAACTGCAGAAAAAATAGAACTTTTTCCAGCTCCTGTTCTTCCCACAATGCCAACCTGTAATGAGATCCAGAAGGGATTAAGAATTAACATGCAACAAACCCAGGAGAAACCCTGCCAGTTGAGGAAGAATTTTAAAGGTTCTATGTAGAATGTAGTCTAAACATTTCTCAGTCATGGCAACTGTTGAAGTTTGGGGCCAGATAATTCATTATTGGGGGATAATTAATTATAGTTGGTTTTGTGTGGATATATGCCCAATATCCTGCATATTGTAGGATTTTCAGTAGTATGTCAGAGCCTAACCACTAGAAACAAGAAACATTCCCCACATTGTGGCAATCAAAAATGTCAGACATTGACAAATGTCCCCTAGTTGAGACCCCATGGTTCAAAGAAGAGTTAAAAATAACAGAATCAATCTATAGGCAGTGAAAAGCTAGCAGTTTCCTAAGTGATTCATAAAAATTAAGTTTAAATTATCTTTATTCCTAATGCCAGGTATTTCTACATTGAGAATTATGTGGATAATTTTACAGAAATGTGAACAAGTCAGAAGTGTTATACACAAATAGCTATTCATTTTCTGAGGGTTCTATTATTTGAGAGGAATTTTTTTGGTAGAAAAACTAAGTCACTTCCCAACATTAAATACCTTAATTATGTTCTGTCCTTGAACAAAACATCTTACAATTGTAAAACGCAGGTCTCATTGTCTTAATGGGCAGCAGCCAATAAGCAAAATTCACATAATGAGATTAATAATACAATTAACATTTGCTATTTATATGGAACCTTTCATCTCAGCACTTCAAAAGGGATTTTAAAAACCAGTTGAAACCTACAATATCTTAGAAAGACACATGTGAAGTATCAGTCTATTTATTAAAACCAAAACAAAGAGAAATTAAGTGCACTAACAGTATATTCAAAGATCAACATAAAGCATAGACAGAGGACCCTGGCAGGCTATAGTCCTTGAGGTTGCAAAAAGTCGAACACACTAAGCAGGTATAAGAGATAAGAAAGCAGGTAAAATGCTGGTGAGGAATGAAACTGTGTTGCAAAAGCTAGCTTTTAACTGACTACATTCAAGCATGTATGCAAAAACTGGCTTTTTAAAAATTTTTTTTAAATCAATGAGTTTGCCCAATTGATGAATCCTGGTGGAAGCTTCCCAAGAGATCATTTCACTTCTATTTAAGAATCTGGAACCAGTGAGGGATGTAAGATATGCTTTCAATCATTTGTAAGTTAATTCAGTAAATTTTAAAAATTCAAGCCTTTAAACAGGGAACGTAGAACTTTCTGAGGACAGATTATATGTTGGTAATCTCACATATAATCTGTAAAATCAATAATGACATTAAGAAAAGAATTTATCTTTATAGAGATTAAATATAGAAGTCAGATGACTGAGGGACTAACAAACACACACATAAGAATAGGGACTTCACTTCACAACAGACAAAGAATTAATCTCAAAAATATACAAGCAACACCTGCAGCTCAATTCCAGAAAAATAAAAGACCCAATCAAAAAGTGGGCCAAAGAACTAAACAGATATTTCTCCAAAGAAGACATACAGATGGCTAACAAACACATAAAAAGATGCTCAACATCACTCATTATCAGAGAAATGCAAATCAAAACCACTATGAGGTACCATTTCACGCCAGTCAGAATGGCTGCGATCCAAAAGTCTACAAGCAATAAATGCTGGAGAGGGTGTGGAGAAAAGGGAACCCTCTTACACTGTTGGTGGGAATGCAAACTAGTACAGCCACTATGGAGAACAGTGTGGAGATTCCTTAAAATACTGGAAATAGAACTGCCATATGACCCAGCAATCCCACTGCTGAGCATACACATTGAGGAAACCAGAATTGAAAGCGACACGTATACCCCAATGTTTATCACAGTACTGTTTATAATAGCCAGGACATGGAAGCAACCTAGATGTCCGTCAGCAGGTGAATGGATTCGATGCACGATACTGGATGCTTGGGGCTGGTGCACTGGGACGACCCAGAGGGATGGTATGGGGAGGGAGGAGGGAGGAGGGTTCAGGATGGGGAACATATGTATACCTGTGGCGGATTCATTTTGATATATGGCAAAACCAATATAATATTGTTAAGTTAAAAAATTAAAAAAAAATTTACAAAGAAAAAAAAAAAAGAAAGCTGTGATACATATACACAATGGAGTATTACTCAGCCATTAAAAAGAATACATTTGAATCCGTTCTAAAGAGGTGGATGAAACTGGAGCCTATTATACAGAGTGAAGTAAGCCAGAAAGAAAAAACCAATACAGTATACTAATGCATATATATGGAATTTAGAAAGAAGGTGATGATAACCCTGTATGAGAGACAGCAAAAGAGACACAGATGTATTGAACAGTCTTTTGGACTCTATGGGAGAGGGTGAGGGTGGGATGATATGGTAGATTGGCATTGAAACTCGTAAAATATCATATGAAACGAATCGCTAGTCCAGGTTTGATGCATGATACAGGGTGCTCGGGGTTGCTGCACTGGGATGACCCAGAGGGATGAAATGGGGAGGAAGGTGGGAGAGGGGTTCAGGATGGGGAACACATGCACACTCATGGTGGATTCAAGTCAATAAAATATTTTACAATAAAATATTTTACAATATTTTACAAAATTTTTTTTGTAAAATTTTACAAAATTTTTACAAAATTACAAAATTTACAAATTTTACAAAAAATATTTTACAATAAAATATTGTAAAATAAAATTAATTAACTAATTAATTTTTTAAAAAAGAATAGGGGCATCAATTGATTTATTTTGGTAGCCATTTTGTACCTTATCAGTTCAGTTCGGTTGCTCACTCTTGTCCGACTCTTTGCAACCCCATGAAAAGCAGCACGCCAGGCCTCCCTATCCATGACCAACTGCCAGAGTTCACCCAAACCCATGTCCATCGAGTCGGTGATGCCATCCAAACGTCTCATCCTCTGTCATCCCCTTCTCCTCCTGCCCTCAATCTCTCCCAGCATCAGGGTGTTTTCAAATGAGTCATATCTTCGCCAAAGTATTAGAGTATTAGATGGTCAAAGTATTAGAGTTTCAGCTTCAACATCAGTCCTTCCAATGAAGACTCAGAACTGATCTCCTTTAGGATGGACTGGTTGGATCTCCTTGCAGTCCAAGGGACTCTCAAGAGTCTTCTCCAACACCACAGTTCAAAACCATCAATTCTTCAACGTTCAGCTTTCTTCATAGTCCAACTCTCACATCCATACATGATCACTGAAAAAACCATAGCCTTTACTAGACTGACCTTTATTGGCAAAGTAATGTCTCTGCTTTTTAATATGATGTCTAGGTTGGTAATAACTTTCCAAGGAGTAAGCATCTTTTAATTTCATGGCCATATGCAGTGATTTTCCAGCCCAGAAAAATAAAGTCAGCCACTGTGCCCACTCTTTCCCCATCTACTTGCCATGAAGTGATGGGACCAGATGCCATGATCTTTGTTTTTTGAATGTTGAGCTTTAAGCCAACTTTTTCCCTCTCCTCTTTCATTTTCATCAAGAGGCTTTTTAATTCTTCTTCACTTTCTGCCATAAGGGTGGTGTCATCTGCATATCTGAGGTTATTGACATTTCTCCCAGCAATCTTGATTCCAGCTTGTGCTTCCTGCAGTCCAGCATTTCTCATGATGTACTCTGCATAGAAGTTAAATAAGCAGGGTGACAATATAAAGCCTTGATGTACTCCTTTTTCTATTTGGAACCAGTTTGTTGTTCTAAGTCCAGTTCTGACTGTTGCTTCCTGACCTGCATATACGTGTGTCAAGAGGCAGGTCAGGTGGTCTGGTATTCCCATCTCTTTTAGAATTTTCCACAGTTTATTGTGATCCACACAGTCAAAGGTTTGGCATAGTCAATAAAGCAGAAATATATGTTTTTGGTTTTTTTTTTTTGGAACTCTCTTGCTTTTTTGATGATCTAGTGGATGTTGGCAATTTGATCTCTGGTTCCTCTGCCTTTTCTAAAACCAGCTTGAACATCTGGAAGTTCGCAATTCACGTATTGCTGAAGCCTGGCTTGGAGAAATTAAACATTACTTTACAAGTGTGAGAGATGAGTGCCATTGTGCAGTAGTTTGAACATTCTTTGACATTGACTTTCTTTGGGGTTGGAATGAAAAGACCTTTTCCAGTCCTGTGGCCACTGCTGAGTTTTCCAATTTGCTGGCATATTGAGTGCAGCACTTTCACAGCATCATCTTTCAGCATTTGAAATAGCTCAACTGGTACTTGATCACCTCCACTAGCTTTGTTCGTAGTGATGCTTCCTAAGGCCCACTTGACTTCACTTTGGACCTTATGGTAAACTGTAATTTATGTAATTTAAATGGGCCATTCTCTCCATACAAGTAGTTTTTTTTTTTTTTAATGTACAATATTTTATTGGTTTTGCCATATATCAAAATGAATCCGCCACAGGTATACATGTGTTCCCCATCCTGAACACTCCTCCCTCCTCCCTCCCCATACCATCACTCTGGGTCATCCCAGTGCACCAGCCCCAAGCATCCAGTATCGTGCATCGAACCTGGACTGGCGACTCATTTCATACATGATATTATACATGTTTCAATGCCATTCTCCCAAATCTTCCCACCCTCTCCCTCTCCCACAGAGTCCATAAGACTGTTCTATACATCAGTGTCTCTATTGCTGTCTCGTACACAGGGTTATTGTTACCATCTTTCTAAATTACATATATATGCATTAGTATACTGTATTGGTGTTTTTCTTTCTGGCTTACTTCACTCTGTATAATAGGATCCAGTTTCATCCACCTCATTAGAACTGATTCAAATGTATTCTTTTTAATGGCTGAGTAATACTCCATTGTGTATATGTACCACTGCTTTCTTATCCATTCATCTACTGATGGGCATCTAGGTTGCTTCCATGTCCTGGCTATTATAAATTGTGCTGCGATGAACATTGGGGTACACGTGTCTCTTTCCCTTCTGGTTTCCTCAGTGTGTATGCCCAGCAGTGGGATTGCTGGGTCATAAGGCAGTTCTATTTCCAGTTTTTTAAGGAATCTCCACACTGTTCTCCATAGTGGGTGTACTAGTTTGCATTCCCACCAACAGTGTAAGAGGGTTCCCTTTTCTCCACACCCTCTCCAGCATTTATTGCTTGTAGACTTTTGGATCGCAGCCATTCTGACTGGCGTGAAATGGTACCTCATAGTGGTTTTGATTTGCATTTCTCTGATAATGAGTGATGTTGAGCATCTTTTTATGTGTTTGTTCGCCATCTGTATGTCTTCTTTGGAGAAATGTCTACTTAGTTCTTTGGCCCATTTTTTGATTGGGTCATTTATTTTTCTGGAGTTGAGCTGTAGGAGTTGCTTGTATATTTTTGAGATTAGTTGTTTGTCCGTTGCTTCATTTGCTATTATTTTCTCCCATTCTGAAAGCTGCCTTTTTACCTTGCTAATAGTTTCCTTTGTTGTGCAGAAGCTTTTAAGTTTAATTAGGTCCCATTTGTTTATTTTTGCTTTTATTTCCAATATTCTGGGAGGTGGGTCATAGAGGATCCTGGTGTGATGTATGTCGGAGAGTGTTTTGCCTATGTTCTCCTCTAGGAGTTTTATAGTTTCTGGTCTTACGTTTAGATCTTTAATCCATTTGGAGGTTTTAATGTGTATACATGTGTCTTATGTGTTCTTTGTATAGGCAGATTTCAAAGATATTGTGGATTCGGTTCCAGACCACCTCAGTAAAGTGAACATCACAAAATAAGGTGAGTCATAGAAATATTTTTATTTCTCCATGCATAGTAAAGTTATCTTTATACTATACTATAATTTAACTGTCCAATAGCCTTATGTCTAAAAAACAATGTACGGATGCATACCTTAATTTTGAAAGTTTCTTGCTAAAAAGTGCTGCATTCAATATGCCAACAAATTTGGAAAATTCAGCAGTGGCCAGAGGCCTGGAAAAGCTCAGGTTTCATTCCAATCCCAAAGAAAGGTAATGCCAAAGAATGCTCCAACTATTGCACAATTGCACTCATCTCACACACTAGAAAAGTAATGCTCAAAATTCTCCAAGCCAGGCTTCAAAAGTACATGAGCTGTGAACTTCCAGATGTTCAAGCTGGTTTTAGAAAAGGCAGAGGAACCAGAGATCAAATTGCCAACATCTGGTGGATCACAGAAAGAGCAAGAGAGTTCCAGAAAAGCATCTATTTCTGCTTTATTGACTATGCCAAAGCCTTTGACTGTGTGGATCACAATAAACTGTGGACAATTCTGAAAGAGATGGGAATACCAGACCACCTGACTTGACTCTTGAGAAACCTGTATGCAGGTCAGGAAGCAACAGTTAGAATTGGACATAGAACAACAGACTGGTTTCAAATTGGGGAAGGAGTACATCAAGGCTTTATGCTGTCACCCTGCTTATTTAACTTACATGAAGAATACATCATGAGAAATGTTGGGCTGGAGGAAGCACAAGTTGGAATCAAGATTTCCAGGAGAAATATCAATAACTTCAGTTATGCAGATGACATCACCCTTATGACAGAAAGTGAAGAAAAATTAAATAGCCTCTTGATGAAAGTGAAAGAGGAGAGGGAAAAAGTTGGCTTAGAGCTCAACATTCAGAAAACCAAGATCATGGCTTCTGGTCCCATCACTTCATGGCAAATAGACAGGGAAACAGTGACAGACTTCATTTTTTTGGGCTCCAAAATCATTGCAGATGGTGACTGCAGCCATGAAACAAAAAATCACTTACTCCTTGAAAGAAAAGTTATGACCAACCTAGAAAGCATATTAAAAAGCAGAGACATTACTTTTCCAACAAAGGTGCATCTAGTCAAGGCTATGGTTTTTCCAGTAGTCCTGTATGGATGTGAGAGTTGGACTATGAAGAAAGCTGAACGTTGAAGAATTGATGCTTTTGAACTGTGGTGTTGGAGAAGACTCTTGAGAGTCCCTTGGACTGCAAGGAGATCCAACCAGTCCATCCTAAAGGAAATCAGTCCTAAATATTCATTGGAAGGACTGATGCTGAAGCTGAAACTCCACAACTTTGGCCACCTGATGCAAATAAATGATTCATTTGAAAAGCCCCTGATGCTAGGAAAGATTGAAGGCGGGAGGAGAAGGGGACGACAGAGGATGAGATATTTTGATGATATCACTGACTCAATATACATGAGTTTGAGTAAACTCCAGGAATTTGTAATGGACAGGGAGACCTGGTGTGTTCCCGTCCATTGGGTTGCAAAGAGTTGGACATGACTGAGCAACTGGACCAAACTGACAAAGTGCTAACCACCAGAGCGTTCAGCAGACTTTAGTAACTGTGAAGACCACTAATCATCATAAAAAATATAATAATAATGAAAAAGTTTGAAATATTATGAGAATTACCAAAATGTGACAAAGAGACACAAAGTGAGAAAATGCTATAGGAAAAATGGCACCAGTGAATTTGTTCCTTGCAGATTTAACACAAATATTCAATTTGTAAAAAAATGCAATATATGTGAAGCACAATAAAACCAGCTATGCCTGTATTTCCGGGTGTTCTTATGTGTAAACTGATACACCTCAGGACACAGGTGAGAACTGTGTCTGTGAGAATATGTGTATACTCCTATGCTACCAGCTCCAGTGAAACTGATTCATGTGTGCAAACTGGAACATCTGTAGACTGTGTGTATATGACTGAGATATGCAGGGACACTGAGAGTTTCTCATGATCACAGGACTGTGAGCTTCAATCGACTGTGAGGAGAATAAGAAAAGATAACTCAAAGAAAATCCAGCTCTGGCTATTTCTACCATTCAGTCATCAAAATTATAGTCTGAAAGTCTTTCATGGTCATCAGTGGGTTTTACCAATTGCCTATGGAGATCATCAGTATCAGCAAGCTTGCATTCCTAACACAAAAGACACAACAAAAATCTTATTTTAGTAGCTTTGTGAATGCCTGTTTTTCTAAGAGAGTCAGGATTGGTCTCTGATTGAGTCAGGATTGGACCTGGGACCCTTTGCTGCAGTGCTTATACCGGACAAACATCTCGTCAAATAACAAAATACGAATAAACTATAAGAGACTAAAAATAACTGTGTGTATGTGTTAGTCGCTCAGTCGTGTCCAACTCTCTGTGACCCCATAGACTGTAGCCCACCAGGCTCCTCAGCCCATGGAATTCCCCAGGCAAGAACACTGGAGTGGTTGCCATTCCCTTCTCCAGGGGATCTTCCTGACTCAGGGATCAAATCTGGTTCTCCCACATTGCAGGGAGATTATTTACCTTCTGAGCCACCAGAGAAGCCCATGAAAATAACTGTGTGTACGCTCAACTGAAGCAAATTATGGACAAGGAGATTCTAAAAAAGACTTAACAAACAACAACAAAAAAAACCCGAAAACCCCAAACTGCTACTTCTGAAGAGCTGAGGGTTAAAATAGGGTATTGTGCATGCCCCCTACACACACCCACCAAAGAAGTGAACAAACACCTAAGCCACCCCTCCAGCCCATGCACTGGACCTGTTCCTACTGTCAGTCCATATAAGGAACCACCTTGGGAAGATAACTAGGGAACCTATTACTTGTTTTCGGTCCCTCTTGCTGCAGTAGGCAGCAAGTAAAGCCTTGCCTGAAATTCTTGCCTCGCCTCTGATGAATTTCAATAAAATGAGAAGTACACCAATTTGTTAGACATTTGCACCTGGATCTCTCTTCACATATCAAACTCAATATGATCAACATCCAGCACCCCAATCAAACGAGCCAGTCCCTTTGACTTCCTCACTTTATTGTCATTATTTCTTTCCCAGGATCACAGACTCAGCTGTCTACCTTACTTCCAGCTTTCCCTGAGTCCAGCATGCTGCCAAGCCCTGAAGACTCTATTCTTGAAATGTTTCATGACACAATCCCTCATTTTAAGGTCCACATTCAGCACCTGAGTGTCAGGCTGCATTACCTTTTCAAAAACAAAATAAACTTTTTTCTTCATCATAATCAGTAGAAATCAATTTGAAAAGCAAATAAATATTAGCCATCACCCAAGCACTCTGATAAAACCATTCTTAAGATGTTGATGTATTTTCTTTCTAGATTTGAGTGTGTGTTCTTTTTTATCCTTTTTATTTCTGCATATGTGTTCTTAAAAATATAAGTTCATATATTTAAAGAAAATGGGATTAATATGATTAATTACTGTAGTAATCTGTTCCCCTATTGGTGAATACTTAGGTGGTCTCAAATATTTTGCTATTATAAATAATTCAGTGTTATATATCTTTATATATATTGTTTTATACAGTCAGCAAAAAAAAGACTGGGAGCTGACTGTAGCTCAGATCATGAGTTCCTTATTGCCAAATTCAGACTTAAATTGAAGAAAGTAGGGAAATCCACAAGACCATTCAGGTATGATCTAAATAAAATCCCTTACAATTATACAGTAGAAGTGAGAAATAAATTAAAGGGATTAGATCTGATAGAGTCCCTGAAGAACTATAGATGGAGGTTTGTGACATTATGCAGGAGGCAGGGATCAAGACCATCCCCAAGAAAAAGAAATGCAAAAAGGCAAAATGGTTGCTGAGGAGGCCTTGCAAATAGCTGTGAAAAGAAGAGAAGCAAAAGGCAAAGGAGAAAAGGAAAGATATACCCATCTGAATGCAAAGTTCCAAAGAAGAGCAAGAGGGATAGAGAGCCCTTTTAAACAAACAATGCAAAGAAATACAGGAAAACAACAGAATGGGAAAGACTAGAGATCTCTTCAAGAAACTTAGAGATACAAAGGAAACATTCCATGCAAAGATGGGCACAATAAAGGACAGAAACAGTTTGGACCTAATGGAAGGAGAAGATATTAAGAAGAGGTGGCAAGAATACACAGAAGAACTGTACAAAAAAGACCTTTATGACCCAGATAATCACGATGGTGTGATCACTCACCTAGAGCCAGACATCCTGGAATGTGAAGTCAAGTTGGCTTTAGGAAGTATCATTATGAACAAAGCTAGTGGAGGTGATGGAATTCCAGTTGAGCTATTTCAAATCCTGAAAGATGATGCTGTGAAAGTGCTGCACTTAATATACCAACAAATTTGGAAAACTCATCAGTGGTCACAGGACTGGAAATGACCAGTTTTCATTCCAGTCCCAAAGAAAGGCAATGCCAAAGAATGCTCGAACTATCACACAATTGCACTCATCTCACATACTAGTAAACTAATGCACAAAATTCTCCAAACCACGCTTCAACAGTATGTGAACCGTGAACTTCCAGATGTTCAAGCTCGTTTTAGAAAAAGCAGAGAAACCAGAGGTCAAATTGCCAACATCCGTTGGATCATCAAAAAAGCAAGAGAGTTCCAGAAAAAACATCTATTTCTGCTTTATTGACGATGCCAAAGCCTTTGAGTGCATGGATCACAACAAACTGTGGGAAATTCCTAGACATGGGAATACCATACCACCTGACCTGATTCTTGAGAAACCTGTATGCAAGTCAGGAAGCAACAGTTAAAACCGGACATGGAACAACAGACTGGTTCCAAATCGGGAAAGGAGTACATTAAAATTGTAAATTGTCATGCTGCTTATTTAACTTATATGCATAATACATCATGAGAAATGCTGGACTGGATGAAGCACAACCTGGAAGCAAGATTTCTGGGAGAAATATCAATAACTTCAGATATGCAGATGACACCACCCTTATGGCAGAAAGTGAAGAAGAAATAACGAGCCTCTTGATGAAAGTGAAAGAGGAGAGGGAAAAAGTTGGCTTAAAGCTCGACATTCAGAAAAATAAGATCATGGCATATGGTCCCATCACTTCATGGCAAATAGACAGGGAAACAGTGACAGACTTCTTTTTTGGTGCTTCCAAAATCACTGAAGATGGTGAGTGCAGCCATGAAATTAAAAGACGCTTGCTCCTTGGAAGAAAAGTTATGACCAACCTAGACAGCATATTAAAAAAGCAGAGGTGGAGGAGGAGCTAAGATGCGGAGGAGTAAAATGGGGAGAACACTTTCTCCCCCACAAATTCATCAAAAGAACATTTAAACGCCAAGTAAATTCCACAAAACAACTTCTGAATGCTGGCAGAGGACATCAGGTACCCAGAAAAGCAACCCAAGTCTTCGAAAGGAGGTAGGAAAAAATATAAAAGACAAAAAAAGAGGCAAAAGAGGGAGAGACGGAGTTCCATCCCGGGAAGGGAGTCTTAAAAAGAGAGAAGTTTCCAAGCACCAGGAAACCTTCTCACTGCTGAATCTGTGCCGAGCCTTGGAAGCACAGAGGGCAACATAACTGGGAGGAAAAATAAATAAACAATTAAAACCCGCATATTGCGAGCCCTACGGTAACTCCCCAGTGGAGAAGCAGCGCAGACGCCTGCATCCGCCATTAGCAAGCGGGGGCTGGACAGGGAGGTGCGGCGTGGGCAGGGAGGCGCGGTGCGGGCTGCATCGCAAGGAACTGGCCTGAATACCCCGAGCGCTATCTGAACGAAATAATTTGGGCTAGCAAACCAAACTGTGGGATACCTACCACGCGAAAAGCCAGCCCTAACCTAAGACACCGCCAGGCCCGCACACAGAACAAAGGACTGAACAGAGATAGCCAGCGGCAGACCATCCCCCTCCGGTGATAGGCTGCCAGAGCTGGAAGGGGACAATCGCAGCCCCAGAGAGACATTATCTATAAAACTATAAGCAGGCTTCTTTGCTAACTAAAACTTCTTGAGGATCTGGACGGTCAACATCTGCCTGAGAAGGTGCACCAGTGCACACCTAGATAACCGAGTGGCGGGGAGGCGATAAGTCGCAGCAATCATGCGCGCCAAACACCTCATCACCTGAGCTGCTCGGATCTGGGAAGGGCACAAAACGCAGGCCTAACCGAGAGTCTGCGCCTCTGAGGACTACCCGAGTGCCTGAACCTGAGCGGCTTGGACCTGGAAGTGCAGGCAGCCCAGGGCTGGCCACAGATGGTTCCCGGTGGAGCAACCTAGAGCCTGAGCAGCGTGGGCAGGGAAGGTACATGCGCCGTGAACGGGGGGCAGACCCAGTGTGGCTGAGGCACTGCGAGCACACGCCAGTGTTATTTGTTTGCAGCATCCCTCCCTCCCTCCCTTCAGCGCTACTGAACAAGTGAGTCTAAAAAAAAAAAAAAAAAGTGTCCTCCACCGTCCCCTTTGTGCCAGGGCGGAAACCAGACACTGAAGAGACCAGCAAAAAGAAGAAGCTATAACAGAGGGAACCGCCTTGGAAGCTACAGGCAATAAATTAAAACCCTGTGGTTAGTACCAACTACATAGGAATGGGCCTATAAATCTTGAGAAATATAAGTTGGACCAAGGAACTAGCCAAAAATGAACTGAACCAACAATACTCACAACAAAACCAGAGAAAGTCCTAGATATATTTTTACTATTTTTACGATCATTCTTTCTTTCTTTTTTTCTATTTTTTTTAAAAAAAATTTAAGTCCTCTATTATTCCTTTAATTTTCACTTTTATAACTGATTACTTTGCAAAAAAAAAAAAAAAGACCCCATTTTTTTTAAAAGCAAACTTCATATATATAATTTTTATAATTTTTTTGACCTTGTTTTTTCTTTCTTTTCCTTCTTTTCTTTAACATTGTATTTTTGAAATTCCAAACTCTACTCTAGATTTTTAATTTTAGCTTTTTGGTATTTGTTATCAATTTTGTACCTATAGTTTTTTTTTCCCATAATTTCTGTGACCCTTTTTTATTTTCTCTTTTTCTTTTTCTTGTGTCTTTCTCTTCTTCTTTTAAATAACACTGTATATCTGAAATTCCAAACTCTACTCTAGATTTTTAATTTATGCTTTTTGGTATTTGTTATCAATTTTGTACCTGTATTTTCTTTATAATTTATGCGACTTTGTTGTTTTTGTTTTTGTTTTTTTTCCCTCGCTCTTTATTTTTCTTCTTCTTTTTTTAACATTGTATTTTTGAAATTCCAAACTCTACTCTAGATTTTTAACTTTTGCTTTTTGGTATTAGTTATCAATTTTGTACCTATATTTTCTTTATAATTTCACGACCTTGTTTGTTTTTGTTTGTTCATTTTTTCTCTCTTTCGTTTCCTTCTTCTTTTCTTTAACATCATATTTTTGAAATTCCAAACTCTACTCTAGATTTTTAATTTTTGCTTTTATGTATTTGTTACCAATTTTGTACCCATTTACAATAAGGGTAATAATCTCTTACAATAAGGAAGAGATTACTGGACAGCCCCCTCTCTCCTCTATTGATTCCACCTCATCTCATTTGGGTCACCTCTAACTCCCTCCTCCCTCTTCTTTTCTCCATATAACGCTGTGAACCTCTCTGGGTGACCCTCACGGTACAGAAACTTCTCATCTTTAACGTAGATGTTTTATCAATGGTGCTGTATAGAAGGAGAAGCTATGAAACTACTGTAAAAATAAGACTAATAACTGGAAGCAGGAGGCTTAAGTCCAAATCCTGACTCCAGGGAGATCCTGACTCCAAGGAACATTAATTGACAAGAGCTCATCAAATGCCTCCATACTGACACTGAAACCAAGCACCACACAAGGGCCAACAAGTTTCAGGGCAAGACATACCAAGCAAATTCTCCAGCAACAAGGAACACAGCCCTGAGATCCAAGGTACAGGCAGCTCAAAGTCACCCCAAAACCATAGACATCCCATAACTCATTACTGGACATTTCATTGCACTCCAGAGAGAAGAAGTACAGCTCCACCCACCAGAACACTGACACAAGCTTCCCTAACCAAGAAACCTTGACAAGCCACCTGTACAAACCCACACAGAGTGAGGAAACGCCACAATAAAGAGAACTCCACAAACTGCCAGAATACAGAAAGGACACCCCAAACTCAGCAATTTAAACAAGATGAAGAGACAGAGGAATACCCAGCAGATAAAGGAACAGGATAAATGCCCACCAAACCAAACAAAAGAGGAAGAGATAGGGAATCTACCTGATAAAGAATTCCAAATAATGATAGTGAAATTAATCCAAAATCTTGAAATTAAAATGGAATCACAGATAAATAGCCTGGAGACAAAGATTGAGAAGATGCAAGAAAGGTTTAACAAGGACCTAGAAGAAATAAAAAAGAGTCAATATATAATGAATAATGCAATAAATGAAATTAAAAACACTCTGGAGGCAACAAATTGTAGAATAACAGAGGCAGAAGAGAGGATTAGTGAATTAGAAGATAGAATGGTAGAAATAAATGAATCAGAAAGGATAAAAGAAAAACGAATTAAAAGAAATGAAGACAATCACAGAGACCTCCAGGACAATATTAAATGCTACAACATTCAAATCATAGGGGTCCCAGAAGAAGAAGACAAAAAGAAAGACCATGAGAAAATACTTGAGGAGATAATAGTTGAAAACTTCCCTAAAATGGGGAAGGAAATAATCACCCAAGTCCAAGAAACCCAGAGAGTCCCAAACAGGATAAACCCAAGCGAAACACCCCAAGACACATATTAATCAAATTAACAAAGATCAAACACAAAGAACAAATATTAAAAGCAGCAAGGGAAAAACAACAAATAACACACAAGGGAATTCCCATAAGGATAACAGCGGATCTTTCAATAGAAACTCTTCAAGCCAGGAGGGAATGGCAAGACATACTTAAAGTGATGAAAGAAAATAACCTACAGCCCAGATTATTGTACCCAGCAAGGATCTCATTCAAATATGAAGGAGAAATCAAAAGCTTTTCAGACAAGCAAAAACAGAGAATTCAGCACCATCAAACCAGCTCTCCAACAAATACTAAAGGATATTCTCTAGACAGGAAACACAAAAATGGTGTATAAAATCGAACCCAAAACAATAAAGTAAATGGCAATGGGATCATACTTATTAGTAATTACCTTAAACGTAAATGGGTTGAATGCTCCAACCAAAAGACAAAGACTGGCTGAATGGATACAAAAACAAGACCCCTACATATGCTGTCTACAAGAGACCCACCTCAAAACAGGGGACACATACAGACTGAAAGTGAAGGGCTGGAAAAAGATTTTCCATGCAAATAGGGACCAAAAGAAAGCAGGAGTAGCAATACTTATATCAGATGAAATAGACTTTAAAACAAAGGCTGTGAAAAGAGACAAAGAAGGTCACTACATAATGATCAAAGGATCAATCCAAGAAGAAGATATAACAATTATAAATATATATGCACCCAACACGGGAGTGCCGCAATATGTAAGACAAATGCTAACAAGTACGAAAGGAGAAATTAACAATAACACAATAATGGTGGGAGACTTTAATACCCCACTCACACCTATGGATAGATCAGCTAAACAGAAAATTAACAAGGAAACACAAACTTTAAACAACACAATAGACCAGTTAGACATAATTGATATCTATAAGACATTTCATCCCAAAACAATGAATTTCACCTTTTTCTCAAGTGCACATGGAACCTTCTCCAGGATAGATCACATCCTAGGCCATAAATCTAGCCATGGTAAATTCAAAAAAATAGAAATCATTCCAAGCATCTTTTCTGACCACAATGCAGTAAGATTAGATCTCAATTACAGGAGAAAAACTATTAAAAATTCCAACATATGGAGGCTGAACAACACGCTGCTGAATAACCAACAAATCACAGAAGAAATCAAAAAAGAAATCAAAATTTGCATAGAAACGAATGAAAATGAAAACACAACAACTCAAAACCTATGGGACACTTTAAAAGCAGTCCTAAGGGGAAAATCATAGCAATACAGGCATACCTCAAGAAACAAGAAAAAAGTCAAATAAATAACCTAACCCTACACCTAAAGCAACTAGAAAACGAAGAAATGAAGAACCCCAAGGTTAGTAGAAGGAAAGAAATCTTAAAAATTAGGGCAGAAATAAATGCAAAAGAAACAAAAGAGACCATAGCAAAAATCAACAAAGCCAAAAGCTGGTTCTTTGAAAGGATAAATAAAATTGACAAACCATTAGCCAGACTCATCAAGAAACAAATGGAGAAAAATAAAATCAATAAAATTAGAAATGAAAATGGAGAGATCACAACAGACAACACAGAAATACAAAGGATCATAAGAGACTACTATCAACAATTACATGCCAATAAAATGGACAACGTGGAAGAAATGGACAAATTCTTAGAAAAGTACAACTTTCCAAAACTCGACCAGGAAGAAATAGAAAATCTTAACAGACCCATGACAAGCACGGAAATTGAAACTGTAATCAAAAATCTTCCAGCAAACAAACGCCCAGGTCCAGACAGCTTCACAGCTGAATTCTACCAAAAATTTAGAGAAGAGCTAACACCTATTCTGCTCAAACTCTTCCAGAAAATTGCAGAGGAAGGTAAACTTCCAAACTCATTCTATGAAGCCACCATCACCCTAATACCAAAACCTGACAAAGATGCCACAAAAAAAGAAAACTACAGGCTAATATCACTGATGAACATAGATGCAAAAATCCTTAACAGAATTCTCGCATTCACAATCCAACAACACATTAAAAAGATCATACACCACTACCAAATGGGCTTTATCCCAGGGATGCAAGGATTCTTCAATATCCACGATATTGGACGCTTGGGGCTGGTGCACTGGGACGACCCAGGGGGAGGGTTTGGGGAGGGGGGAGGGAGGGGGGTTCAGGGTGGGGGGCATGGGTGTACCTGTGGTGGATTCATTTCAATGTTTGGCAGAGCTAATACAATATTGTAAAGTTTAAAAATAAAATACAATTAAAAAATATATATATCCGCAAATCAATCAATGTAATACACCACATTAACAAATTGAAAAATAAAAACCATATGATTATCTCAATAGATGCAGAGAAAGCCTTTGACAAAATTCAACATCCATTTATGATAAAAACTCTCCAGAAAGCAGGAATAGAAGGAACATACCTCAACATAATAAAAGCTATGTATGACAAACCCACAGTAAACATTATCCTCAATGGTGAAAAATTGAAAGCATTTCCTCTAAAGTCAGGAACAAAACAAGGGTGCCCACTTTCACCATTACTATTCAACATAGTTTTGGAAGTTTTGGCCACAGCAATCAGAGCAGAAAAAGAAATAAAAGGAATCCAAATTGGAAAAGAAGTAAAACTCTCACTATTTGCAGATGACATGATCCTCAACATAGAAAACCCTAAAGACTCCACCAGAAAATTACTAGAACTAATTAATGATTATAGTAAAGTTGCAGGATATAAAATCAACACACAGAAATCTCTTGCATTCCTATACACTAATAATGAGAAAACAGAAAGAGAAATTAAGGAAACAATTCCATTCACCATTGCAACAGAAAGAATAAAATACTTAGGAATATATCTACCTAAAGAAACTAAAGACCTATATATAGTAAACTATAAAACACTGGTAAAAGAATCAAAGAGGACACTAATAGATGGAGAAATATACCATGTTCATGGATTGGAAGAATCAATATAGTGAAAATGAGTATACTACCCAAAGCAATTTATAGATTCAATGCAATCCACATCAAGCTACCAATGGTATTCTTCACAGAGCTAGAACAAGTAATTTCACAATTTGTATGGAAATACAAAAAACCTCGAATAGCCAAAGCAGATAGCTTTGAGAAAGAAGAATGGAACTGGAGGAAGCAACCTACCTGACTTCAGGCTCTATTACAAAGCCACAGTTATCAAGACAGTATGGTACTGGCACAAAGACAGAAATATTGATCAATGGAACAAAATAGAAAGCCCAGCAATAAATCCACGCACATATGGACACCTTATCTTTGACAAAGGAGGCAAGAATATACAATGGATCAAAGACAGTCTCTTTAACAAGTGGTGCTGGGAAAACTGGTCAACCACTTGTAAAAGAATGAAACTAGAACACTTTCTAACACCATACACAAAAATAAACTCAAAATGGATTAAAGATCTAAACGTAAGACCAGAAACTATAAAACTCCTAGAGGAGAACATAGGCAAAACACTCTCTGACATACATCACAGCAGGATCCTCTATGACCCACCTCCCAGAATATTGGAAATAAAAGCAAAAATAAACAAATGGGACCTAATTAAACTTAAAAGCTTCTGCACAACAAAGGAAACTTTTAGCAAGGTGAAAAGGCAGCCTTCAGAATGGGAGAAAATAATAGCAAATGAAGCAACGGACAAACAACTAATCTCAAAAATATACAAGCAACTCCTACAGCTCAACTCCAGAAAAATAAATGACCCAATCAAAAAATGGGCCAAAGAACTAAGTAGACATTTCTCCAAAGAAGACATACAGATGGCGAACAAACACATGAAAAGATGCTCAACATCACTCATTATCAGAGAAATGCAAATCAAAACCACTATGAGGTACCATTTCACGCCAGTCAGAATGGCTGTGATCCAAAAGTCTACAAATAATAAATGCTGGAGAGGGTGTGGAGAAAAGGGAATCCTCTTACACTGTTGGTGGGAATGCAAACTAGTACAGCCACTATGGAGAACAGTGTGGAGATTCCTTAAAAAACTGGAAATAGAACTGCCTTATGATCCAGCAATCCCACTGCTGGGCATACACACTGAGGAAACCAGAAGGGAAAGAGACACGTGTACCCCAATGTTCATCGCAGCACAGTTTATAATAGCCAGGACATGGAAGCAACCTAGATGCCCATCAGTAGATGAATGGATAAGAAAGCAGTGGTACATATACACAATGGAGTATTACTCAGCCATTAAAAAGAATACATTTGAATCAGTTCTAATGAGGTGGATGAAACTGGAGCCTATTATACAGAGTGAAGTAAGCCAGAAAGAAAAACACCAATACAGTATACTAACGCATATATATGGAATTTAGAAAGATGGTAACAATAACCCTGTGTACGAGACAGCAATAGAGACACTGAAGTATAGATCAGTCTTATGGACTCTGTGGGAGAGGGAGAGGGTGGGGAGATTTGGGAGAATGGCATTGAAACATGTATAATATCATGTATGAAACGAGTCGCCAGTCCAGGTTCAATGCACGATACTGGATGCTTGGGACTGGTGCACTGGGATGACCCACAGGGAGGGTATGGGAAGGGAGGAGGGAGGAGGGTTCAGGATGGGGAGCACGGGTATACCTGTGGCGGATTCATTTTGATGTTTGGCAAAACTAATACAATATTGTAAAGTTTAAAAACAAAATAAAATTTAAAAAAAAAGCAGAGGCATTACTTTGCCAAAAAGGTCCATCAGGTCAAAGCTATGGTTTTTCCAGTAGTCATGTATGGATATGAGAGTTGAACTATCAAGAAAGCTGAGCACTGAGAAATTGATGCTTTTGAACTGTGGTGTTGGAGAAGACTTTTGAGAGTCCCTTGGACTGCAAGGAGATCCAACCGGTCCATCCTAAAGGAAATCAGTCCTGAATATTATTTGGACGGACTGATGTTGAATCTGAAACTCTAATACTTTGGACACCCGATGCAAAGAACTGACTCATTTGAAAAGACACTGATCCTGGGAAAGATTGAAGGCAGGAGGAGCAGTGGATGACAGAGATTGAGATGACTGGATGGCATCACGAACTCAATGGACATGAGTTTGAGTAAACTCTGGGAGTTGGTAATACACAGGGAGGTCTGGCCTACTGCCATCCATTGGGTCACAGATAATCAGACAAGACTAAGCAACTGAACTGAACTGATATATCCTTAAACCTAAATCTTTGCAAACAACTCAGATACTTCCTTAAGATAAATTTTCAGATACAGAAATGCTGAGACTCAGGTATGAATCAGATTTTCATGCTGGTCCCACATCCTGGAATGCCTTTCTCAAACATTTCCACCTGCTGAAATCCTAACCAGAAGTCACTAAGTGTGTCTTACATGGCTACTCTCTAGGCATATATCTAGAGAAAAACATGGTCTGAAAGGATACATACACTCCAGTGTTCATTGCAGCATTATTTACAATAGCCAAGACATGGAAGCAACCTAAAAGTTCACTGACAGAGGAATGGATAAAAGGGTGTGGTATGTATTAATATATAAAATGGAAAGTATTCATCCATAAAAAGTGAAATAATGCCATTTGCAGCAAGACCTAGAGACTGTCATACTGAGCAAAGTCAGACAGAGAAGCAGAAACATCATACAGCATCCTTTATGTCCTGTGCTGTGCTTAGTTGCTTCAGTTGTGTCTGACTGTTTGCCACCCGATGGCCTGTAGCCTGCCAAACTCCTCTGTCCATGGGATTCTCCAGGCAAGAATACTGGAGTGGGTTGTGATTTCCTCTTCCAGGGATCAAACCCGCATTCCCTGAATCTCTTGCATTATAGGCAGATTCTTTACTGCTGTGCCACCAGAGAAGCCCATGACAGCCCTTATATGGGGAATCTAAAAACATGTGATACAAATCAACTTATTTACAAAATAGAAACAGACTCACAGACTTAGAGAAGAAACTTACAGTTGCCCAGAGGAAGCCTGTGGGGAAGGGATAGTTAGGGAGTTTGGGATCTACATGTACACACCGCTATATTTAAAATGGATAACCAACAAGGACCTACTGTCTAGTAAAGGGAACTCTGCTCAATGTTATGTGGTAGCTTTGATGGGAGGGGAGTTTGGGGAAGAATGGATACATGTATATGTATGGCTGAGTCCCTTTGTTGTTCACCTGAAACTATCACAACATTGTTAATGGGCTATACATCAATAAAAAATAAAAAGCTTAAAAAAAATAACAACTCTTTCCTTAATCGTAATCAGTGTAAATGAATCTGAAAAGTAAATAAATACTAGCCATCACCCCAGCACTCTGATAAAACCATTTGTAAGATGTTGATGTGTTTTCTTTCTAAATTTCAATGTGTGTTCTTCTTTTTCCTTTCTTATTTCTATGTTGTTGTTTAGTCAACTAAGTCATATCTGATTTTCTGTGACCCCAATGACTGTAGTCCGCCAGGTTCCTCTGTCCATGGGATTTCTCAGGCAACAATACTGAAGTGGGTTGCCATTTCCTCCTCCAGTGGATCTTCCTGACTCAGGGATCAAATTCACATCTCCTGCTTGGCAGGCTGATTCTTAACACTGAGCCACCAAGGAAGCCGTTATTTCTATATATGTATTCTTAAAGATAAAAGTAGAGAAGGCAATGGCACCCCACTCCAGTACTCTTGCCTGGAAAATCCCATGCACAGAGGAGCCTGGTAGGCTGCAGTCCGTGGGGTCGCTGAGGGTCGGACACGACTGAGCGACTTCACTTTCACTTTTCACTTTCATGCACTGGAGAAGGAAATGGCAACCCACTCCAGTATTCTCGCCTGGAGTATCCCAGGGACGGGGGAGCCTGGTGGGCTGCCATCTATGGGGTCGCACAGAGTCGGACACGACTGAAGTGACTTAGCAGCAGCAGCAAAGATAAAAGTTCATATATTGAAACAAAATGGAATTAATATGAACATACTGTTGTAATCTGTTTTTGTTTAGATTTCAAAAAATACATTTATTTTAATGGCTATATAATATTATGGTATGCTGCTAAGTCACTTCAGTTGTGTCCGACTCTGTGCAACCCCATAGATGGCAGCCCACCACGCTCCCCCATCCCTGGGATTCTCCAGACAAGAACACTGGAGTGGGTTGCCATTTCCTTCTCCAATGCATGAAAGAAAAAAATAAAAGTAAAGTCGCTCGGTCGTGTCCGACTCTTTGCGACCCCATGGACTGCAGCCCACCAGGCTCCTCTGTCCATGGGATTTTCCAGGCAAGAGTACTGGAGTGGGTGGCCATTGCCTTCTCCAATATTATGGTACATGTGATCATTTATTTAACAAATCGTCTATTGTTGGATATTTTAGGTGGTCTCTAATATTTTACAGTTATAAATAACTGGTTATATATTCCTGAAGCTAAATCTTTCTAAACAACCTTAATTATTTCCTGAAGATAAACTCTTAGATGTGGAATTGCTGAGAACAAGATGTGAACATTTTTTGAGAAGGCTGTTAAGTACTGCCAGCCTACCTCTCAGAAATATGATACCATTTTCTACTCTTACTCATTTCCTTGCACATTCACAAACCTGTGTGTTACAACTTTGTTTTAATCAACATCAGTTTGATCCCAAAAGGTGGAATCGGTTTCCCATGACATCTTGCTGGAGGTAAAACAGCTACTAGCTCTCTGCCTCCCACATCTTCCCACTCTGCTCCATGTGCACTCACTTCTCAGACTAAACTCCCAAAGGATGGCATTATGCCTGATGTGTGCCCCAGGAAGTCACCTGTACAAAACTGTACTTACTAATGTCTCCATCCTTCATCTCCACAAGTCAGCTCCTTGGGCTTTCCGGGTAGTTCTGAGGGTTGAGTGTGAATATGTGTGTTATACACCTGGTACTTCTTTTCCCTGAATGCTCTGCAGATGCCTAATTCTTCATTCACTGAATCAGGGCATCATGCCTTTGCTAATGTTAGTCCCACCTCCTGGAATGACTTTCACAAATGTTTCCACCTCCTGAAATCCTAGCAAGTCACTAAGTGTATTTAATATGCCCAATTTCTCATAAATAATCTTCTGTTCCCTTATGTCGACTTCTCTCAACCCTAACTGATTTTATATCATCTTTTCTAAACTCCTATAAAAATTATAACTGCTTTCTATATTACAAAGCTGGTACAAGCATTTTCTTATTTCTTCAAGTGAACTGTATGTGCGAAAATCAGGATCTGTATTGAATTTGCCCTTGTATTATTTTTATTACCTGTGGTATCCTGAGACAGAGGCTTTCACAGGGAACTAAGGTTTTTAACTCAGACTGGAGAAATTTATGGATAATCTATTACTATATTATTTAGGTATAGGATAAGCTGGACAGAGAAATAGATATGGCAGATGGATCCCATAGTCATAAATACGATTGCAAATGGCCAACCCCTTATTTACACACAACAGACAACAATTTATGCAGCATAAGTAGTTAAGGTCATTTCGTGCTGTGTGCTAAGTTGCTTCAGTCATGTCTGACCCTGCGACCCTACGGACTGAAGCTCGTTAGGCCCCTCTGTCCATGCGATTCTCCAGGCAAGAATACTGGAGTGAGTTGCCAAGCCCTTCTTCAGGGGATCTGCCCCATCCAAGGATTGAAACCTGGTCTCTTATGTCTCCTACATTGGCAAGTGGATTCTTTACCACTAGCATCACCTGGGAAGCCCCTAAAGTCATTTTAGATCCTACGAAAATGGCAACCATCACCTTTGCTCAAGTATTTATGGTGTGCTAGTCTTCATGCTGGGTGTTTAACGTGTCTTATTTTGTTTCAGTTTCAGAACAAAATTAGATGTTAAGTCTTATCAGTTCCATTTTGCAAATGAGGAGATTGAGGTTTATATGATTAATTAGTTTGCCTGAAATAACAGAGCCCTTAAGTTGCAGCATGAGACTCAAATCCATGTGTGTCAGCCTCTTTTTCATTTTGCTGATAGTCTCCTTATCTCCTAATGGACTGACATGATATTATGCCCCCTCTGTGTAGCTGAAACAGAGAAAGTGGGGAGAGGTGTATTGTTCAGTTGCTAAGTCATGTCCGACTCTGTGATCCCATGGACTGTACTTCCATACTAGACTTCGGTCCTTCACTCTCTCCCAGAGTCTGCTCAAACTCATGTTCATTGACTCAATGATGCCATCTAATAATCTCATCCTCTGTCACCCCGTTCACCTCTTGCTCTCAATCTTTCCCAGCATCTACGGTCTTTTCCAAGGAGTTGGCTCTTTGCACCAGGTGGCCAAAGTGTTGGAGCTTCAGCCTCAGTCTTTCCAATGAATATTCAGGGTTGATTTCCATTAGGATTGACTGATTTCCTCTCCTTGCTGTCCAAGAAACTCTCAAGAGTATTCTCCAGCACCACAGTTTGAAAGTATCAAATCTTTGGCGCTCAGCCTTCTTTATGTAGTTGCAGTTAAAAGAACAGGCCTACCATAGAAATCCTAATGCCAGAGAGTTAAAGCATGATGTAGATATGTATGCATAAAATGTGGTGAGTGGGACAATATGGCCAACATCACAGAAAAGAAAAGGGTACTTGAGGTCAGGTGGGCTGGCTGTCAGCAGGAAGAACCGACACCCACAGCTGGGCTGGGAGAGAAACCTGCAGCTGAGTGGGACCATGGTTCCTGGGAAATGGGACAAACAGACCTAGTGCCCTGCTTGGAACAGCAAGCCTCATTCTTGACACCATCAGGTGGTTAAAGAGCCGCACATACACTGCTACACTGGGCTGTCTGACTTTAGGTCCAGGCAGGGCTGAGCCTGTGGGAAATCCCTCCAGTCCCTGCTGGAGTCTGGTGTAGGGAAGGCGGGAGTCAGATGAAAACTGCCCGTGATGAAGACAAACTTCACTGGAAAAGATGCAAATAAATGCATTGAAATGACACAGAGTTTGATTATAACATAAAGGCATGATTTCCAGAATATAAAAGTAAATAAATCTGTAGGGTAAGTGGCACAGAACATTCTAGAGCCTCCTGCTCACACACAGCAGGTGTTTGGGTGAATCATGAGCTCAATATCATACTGTCAAAGTATAGTTGTTGGAAATCATAAGTTATCACTCATCAAAAATTGCCCATGGGAGAGAAAGGACTTTACCGGGAGATGTTGTTCAAACGTGATGCTGAGTCAAGAGGTCTGGGTGAGCCTGAGACTCAGCATTTCTAAGAAGTTCCAGGTGATTCGGCTGCTGCTGGCCCTGACACCACCATCTAAGTCACAAGGAATGAGGAAGCCAGCAGGGCAAGTGGGACACTTGGTGTGCGAGGAGGGGCTGCTGAGAAAATATTATGTTAAAAAAGGAGAAAATGTAGGACAGCGATATTTTGCACATTAGAGCAAGGTATAGTAAGCATCTGTAAAATTGTATTATCCAAGTAATAGCTCTGAGCAAGAAAAGAAAATAACAAATGAAAATTAATCTACCTCAAGAGCTGGAAAATGCTTTAAAATGACCCAGTACTCTCTAAAATGATCAGATCAAGCACAAAATCATTTAAATGAAAAACTCAGCCTCTGTTTGAAATCTAACCAGGAAGCCTAGGGGTCTATTTACCTCATTTTGGGTCTTTACTTTTACTAGCTATTTCTTCCATGAATTAGAAACCTCTAGATAGCATACTAAAAAGCAGAGACATTACTTTGCCAACAAAGGTCCATCTAGTCAAGGCTATGGTTTTTCCAGTAATCATGTATGGATGTGAGAATTGGACTGTGAAGAAAGCTGAGCGCCGAAGAATTGATGCTTTTGAACTGTGGTGTTGGAGAAGACTCTTGAGAGTCCCTGGGATGGCAAGGAGATCTAACCAGTCCATTCTAAAGGAGATCAGTCCTGGATGGAATGATGCTAAAGCTGAAACTCCAGTACTTTGGCCACCTCATGAGAAGAGTTGACTCATTGGAAAAGACTCTGATGCTGGGAAGGATTGGGGGCAGGAGGAGAAGGGGACGACAGGATGAGATGGCTGGATGGCATCACTGACTTCATGGACATGAGTTTGAGTGAACTTCGGGAGTTGGTGATGGACAAGGAGGCCTAGCGTGCTGCAATTCATGGGGTCGCAAAGAGTCGGACACGACTGAGTGACTGAACTGAACTGATGGTGCCTACTACACTTTCCTGTTGACTCTAATTTCCAGGAATCCAGACAGCAGAGGATATGATGGAAAGAGAACAGAGCCCCACTTCTGCTAGGCGGGCTCACTCCCGTGTCCCCCAAAGCAGCCTCTCAATCAAATCCAACACCAAAGAGGTGTCCTAGAGTGTCAGGGGCTGGAACAGGTGAGCAGGAGAGGAAACCTGAGATGTACACAAGTGGAGTGAAATCACTTCATGAACACACTGCGCTAGTATCACCTACAAACACAGAAATGAAGCTAACGGTGATATTAAGAGTTGACCAAAACATGGATCAAAAGTCAAGTTACTGCAATTATTAATTCAGTCTTCAAACTCAATCTTCCCTCACATACTTTAGAACCTCAGATAACCCTAGGATTTGTGGATTTTAAGATAAAAGATTACAAATCTGTTATGGTCTTAAGTTGTTCTACAGGTTTCTTAGATATTCATATTTTTGGTTTGGGAGAAATTTAAGATGAGTACAAATTAACAGATTTATGTTTACAGCAGGAAATCTGATGGAGACATTGTCTCCAAGTAAGCAAACATCACGTACCATGCTCTCAGGGACAGAATTTCATAAAAAGTGTAGCTAACGTAGGTAATGCCTTCCTGCCATAGGAAACCTCATCTCCCCCCTGACTTACAATGAAAACGAAAACAATTTGGAGCAAGTTTTTGCCCTAAAATTAACTGAAGCTTCTCTCTTGGTATCTATCATTTGAGCATTAAGTTAAATATTCTTTCATGTTAAAAGGGTGCATGCATGCTCAGTCGCTAAGTCGTGTCTGACTCTTTGTGACCCCATTGACTGTAGCCCACCAGGTTCCTCTGTCCACAGAATTTCCCAGGCAAGAATAATGGAGCAGGTTGTCATTTCCTTCTCCAGAGGATCTTCCCCACCCAGGGATTGAACTCACATCTGCTGCATTGCAGACAGATTGTTTACCACTGAGCTACCTGAGAAACGTGTGTGTGTTGGTTACTGGTTGCTCAGACCTGTATGTTACTCACTCACTCTCCTAGCTATCAGTCCCTCAGTACTATCACTGTGCCCTGCAGAATGCCACTCCCTGAGGAACAGAGATGAAAACAAGATGTTATCTGATCCTAAAAAGCCTCAGGGTTCTTTTTTTTTTTTTTTTAATTAGTTTTGCTAAATATCGAAATGAATCCGCCACAGGTATACATGTGTTCCCCATCCTGAACCCTCCTCCCTCCTCCCTCCCCATACCATCACTCTGGGTCATCCCAGTGCACCAGCCCCAAGCATCCAGTATCGTGCATCGAACCTGGACTGGCAACTCGTTTCATATATGATATTATACATGTTTCAATGCCATTCTCCCAAATCTTCCCACCCTCTCCCTCTCCAACAGAGTCCATAAGACTGTTCTATACATCAGTGTCTCTTTTGCTGTCTCGTACACAGGGTTATTGTTACCATCTTTCTAAATTCCATATATATGCGTTAGTATACTGTATTAGTGTTTTTCTTTCTGGCTTACTTCACTCTGAAAACTACAAAGCATGCCACAGATGATACCTCTTATTTTAATTCTGGTAAAACATGTAACCTAAAATTTACCAGCTTAAAAATTTCTATTTCAAATCCTAAAAGATGATGCTGTGAAAGTGCTGCATTCAATATGTCAGCAAAGCAGTGGCCACAGGACTGGAAATGGTCAGTTTTCATTCCAATCCCAAAGAAAAGCAATGTTAAAGAATGTTCAAACTACCATACAACTGCACTCATCTCACATGCTAGCAAAGTAATGCTCAAAATTCCCCAAGCTAGGCTTCGATAGTACACGAACCCAGAACTTCCAGATGTTCAAGCTGAATTTAGAAAAGGCAGAGGAACGAGAGATCACATTGTCAACCTCCGCTGGATCAAAGAAAAAGCAAGAGAGTTCCAGAAAAACATCTACTTCTGCTTTATTGACTACGCCAATATTGTCAAGGCTGTATATTGTCACCCTGCTTATTTAACTTATATGCAGAGTATAACATGCAAAATGACAGGCTGAATGAAGCACAAGCTGGAATCAAGATTGCAGGAAGAACATATCAAAAACCTCAGATACACAGATGACACCACCTTTATGACAAAAAGAGAGGAGGAACTAAAGAGCCTCTTGATGAAAGTGAAAGAGGAGTGTGAAAAAGTTGGCTTAAAACTCAGCATTCAAAAAATGAAGATCATGGCATCTGTTCCAATCACTTCATGACAAATAGATGGGGAAACAATGGAAACAGTGACAGACTTGCAGGGCTCCAAAATCACTGCAGATGGTGACTGCAGCCATGAAATTAAATATACTTTCTCCTTGGAAGAAAAGCTATGACCAATCTAGACAGCATATTAAAAAGCAGAGACATTACTTTATCAACAAATGTCCATATAGTCAAAGCTATGGTTTTTCCAATAGACATGTATGGATGTAAAAGTCGGACAATAAAGAAGGCTGAACACCAGAGAATTGATGCTGCTGAGCTGTGGTATTGGAGAAGACTCTTGAAAGTCCCTTGGACTGCAAGGAGATCCAACCAGGAATCAGTCCTGAATGAACCCTAAAGGAAATCAGTCCTGAATATTCACTGGAAGGACTGATGCTGAAGCTGAAACTCCAATACTTTGGCCTCATGATGTGAAGAACTGACTCATTTGAAAAGACCCTGATGCTGGGAAAGATTGAAGGCGGGAGGAAAAGGAGACGACAGCAGATGAGATGGTTGGATGGCATCACCGACTTGAGGACGTGAGTCTGAGCAAGCTCCAGGAGTTGGTGATGAACAGGGAAACCTGGTATGCTGCAGTCCATGGGGTCACAAAGGGTCAGACACCACTAAGTGACTGGCCTGAATTGAACAATTTTTAAGAGGACAGTTTAGTGTTAAGTTCATTCACACCTTTTTGCAACCAATCTCCAGAATATGTCCTGTCATGTAAAACTGAAATTCTGTACCCAATAAACTCAGTTCCCCATCCCTCTCACTCCAGTCCCTGGCTACCAATATTCTACTGTCTGTCTTTATAAATTTGACTGCTCTAGGATTCTCATACAAGGAATTATATAGTATTCATTCCTTTTGTTTCTGGCTTATTTCACTTAACATGATATCCTCAAAGCTCACCTATAGATTAGAATTTTCTTTCTTTTTAAGGTTAAATAATAATATTTCATTGTAGGGATATACTATATTGTAAGGATTTGTTTATCCACTCATGTGATGATAGATATTAATACTTGGGATGCTTCCAACTTTTGGCTACTGTGAATAATATTGCTATGAACATAGGTATACCATACATGCTATCTTTAAAGAATATATATAATGCTGATGAAAAATCAAGGATCTTACAGAAGCAGATACATTGGGATTAACTCAGAAGATGAGGGGGCTTCCCTGGTGGCTCAGACAGTAAAGAATCTGGCTGCAATATGGGAGACCGGGTTTGATTCCTGGGTGGGAAAGATGCCCTGGAGAAGCAAATGGAAACCCACTCCAGTAATCTTGCCTGGAGACTTCCATGGACACACAGTCCATGGAGTCACAAAGAGTCAGACATGACTGAATGAGTAACACTTTCACTCAGAAAATGAGATTTCTCACCAGCCTCGTGACAGAAGTGAAGGGGCAGCATGTTCACACTGGAAGCAAGAAGGGCATGTTGCTTTGGGAGAATCTACACAGGAGCTGAGTGCAGAGGGGGTGGGAATGTTAGGACCCAAGGATGCTGAGGTAGATGGGGAAGAGCTTCCTACTACTTTGCCTGTTCTGGTTTAGTCTCATCTTCAAGCATCTCTCCTGGTCTGAGTTGGGGGACCCAAGCTGAGTGTGAAAGGAACGTCACCAGCAGACATGGATGCTGGCAGGACCAGGACACAAACCTCTCTATCATCTCCCACATGGATCCTCCTCTGCTCCTTTTGGGTTGCTTTCATTGACTTTAAGCAAATCTCTGGGCCCTGCCTCCATGGGCGGCTTTGGTTCCTTAGCCCTGACTGAGTCACAATTCTGGGCTCTTCTCTGATGGCCAAAAAGTCCCTATTTTGATTGGACCTCGGGCTGAACTATGGTTTGAGCATCATCTTACCCATGCCAGTAAGAGTCAGATCTATGCTAAAGAAAGAAGCAGCCAGTGGGGTGAGAGCAAGGGGATGACAGCTCAGTGTGGGTGAGTGGAGGACAAGTCTATGGGAAGGGCCAAGGGATAGAGGGGGAGACTGCAACTGAAAGGCATCATAGGAGGAAGAGAGGATTCCAGAAGTACAAAGAAGAAAAGATGGCAAGAAATGAGATATAGCAGAGTTGGGAACAGGGAGCCAGGGCTGACTTCCAAGACTCCTCATGAATAATTGGGTAAAACATATAGTATCCCAGGTCAGGTTAAGTACCAGCTCCAGGGCCCAGGGCCCTCCAACCACCATGAGGGAGCTCGCAACACAAAGAAATGCAGGGTCCCCCTTCCGTGGTCAATTTCCAAGAATGATGCACTTCTCATGTCACTACACGACTTCCCAGGTGGCACTAGTGGTAGAGAACCTGCTTCAATGTGGGAAACGTAAGAGATGCGGGTTTGGTCACTGGGTTGGGAAGGTCCCCTGGAGGAGTATATGGCAACCCACTCCAGTATTCTTGCCTGGAGAATTCCATGGACAGAGCAGCCTGACGGGCTACAACCCATGGGGTCACAAAGACTCGGACACAACTGAAGCAACTTAACGAACATGCATGCGTGAGGAACAAACAGTCCCCTGACATAGCAACAAGGAAGCCAAGAACAAATATGGTGCTAATTCTTTAGCTGGATTTTAAAGATACAACTGGGTTAAACAAACCTTTTTTCTTGATTCAAAGACTGCAGTCAGGTTCTTCAATACCAGAGGCCCATCTAAGGTGTGCCTGAAGTTAACAGTGAAAAAATCAATCCTTCCCTCATTACTCCAGGGTGGCAGAGGACGATCCTTGTACTCCCAGGGAGCTTCTTTCTCAAGGTCTAAGTATCCCGTCACTCTTTCTACTGAAACCATCTGAAAGACATATCACATCACGTGTGTCAGGACACAGGGTCTAATTTATAGGTGTTCTGAGATTGTAAATGAAATGTTCTGCTTTTATACATAATTGGTTTAAAATATCTCACATCTTATCACTCCCAAAGTATAGAAATAGGAGTTTGATGAGGCCTTTGATGATTTTCAAACTTGTTCATCATCTCATAACACTTTCGTTTAGGATTTCATCCTTAAACATCATATTGAAACTAAAAGAATTACAGAACTGAATGATAAAATTTTATTTACCTACTTTTCACATACGGATAAAAGAAACAAGAGAATTTTGCTAAAGAAAAGAATACTTATGGACACCAATCAGTAACGTATGGCTACAGAAGGGCCATTCTAAGAAGCAGCTTATCCTACCAGAAAGAAGGGACACTAGCAAATTCAGAGGTTCAACAAATACAGAAATAAATGCTAAAATGAAGTAGGTGTATCTATTAATTAAACAAACAAAAAACCCTCAAAATACTGAATCATTTTACCAAGAATGGGAATTATCTATTAAGAAGCAAAAATAAACAAGTTCCCAAGAAATTAGCATATATTCTCTCCAGAATTTCAGAACCTTCCCCCTAATTTCATTATACTTAAAGAGTATAATAATGAAGAGACATTTTACTTCAAGATGGCTTAAATGAATATAAAACCTGCCAATGTGACATACATAAGATTAAGAATAAAATGTATAGATTTTATTTTACATTGACTTTAACCAGATGGAGGAGGATATAAGAACTCTGTTAGCTATGGTGTAAAAAAATACAGCTTTAATACTTTACATAAGAGTTGCTTTTAGGCCATTTAATGGCAAGGAGACTTGAAAGGGCTAAGAAGGTTAAAATAAACATCACCAGGTTCTCAACTTCAGTCCTTTGCCTGACGCACCACTGGAACATCCCCGTGAGTGTGAGGGCAAGAGACAGGACCAGGCCAACCTGCCCGGGAGTCAAAGCTAAATAAGAAAGAAGGAGAATAAAGTCAGTCCTGTTCTTAACCCCTCACCTAGCTCTTTCTGTCACTTTATGAAGAAGACTTCTTTATAATATTTAAATCATTTGTATATAATGACAATATGACACATTTACTATGTCTTGATTGAGACCATGATACAATGAAAAAAAACAATTTGAATTCAAAAAGACTACAAAATGAGTTTATTAATCCCAGCAGGACTGACACACTTTACAGCATTACCAAGGTGAGGAATCATGTCATTATTCTGACTTTCATCATCAGGGTTTCAAGAACCTTTGTGTAAAGTTCACTTTTCACATTCAAGGCACTGCAGTTAGAACCACGAAAAACAAGACAGTGGGTTCTAAGAGCCAGTGCTTTTAAGTCTAAACTGCTACTCTCCTTGCTCCTTATTAAAGATTTTGATTCAGTGCTGTTACTATGGAATAGAGATGGAGAATTCATAGCACAGATGCCAACACCTGCTCATCTGGTACCCATACAGCAGGGAGGACATTGTTCTTTCCTACAGAGAATCTTTCTCACCTCAGTGAACCAGGCACCTGCAACTAAGAAATTCAAGTATCCCTAAAGCTAACTGGACAAAAGCTTAACATAATAGTAAACTTGGTTTTCTCCTCCCAACACTACCTGGAATGTTCAGCGAGTCAGCTTGCTACATTGCATAGACCTCAACCCATTCAAAGAAAGAGATAAAAAGGTCTCATCAAGACACAAATGATTTCATATAGACCACGTGGTGGAATCCTATACTGCAAACACTAATTCATTAGAGCCAAACAGTATATACTAGACAAGACAGCAAGAGCTTTATTTAATACATGTAAATGAAACTATAAACTGTATTCATATTATAAGTAGTTACTCACATCTATACTTACTATCTGCAAGAATCAGGGACACAAAGGCAACAACAGTGACGAAGATGGCACAGATGACATCTAGATACACAGCGAGCCATCGGGATGTCATCAAAAGCAGGAACCAAGCCTCTGCATTTGTGAACCATATTAAGTATAATAAATCAGTAGAACAGCCATGTTAGCTGCTTCAAATGAGAAAGAACATTCTGTGCAGTTGAACAACAGAAGATTTTTACACAGGTAGGAAAGCAAAGTTATACACCCAAGGAGCGCAAAGAGTCCAGAAAGCTAGATTTTGATATGACAACATTTGACACACACAGGAATCAGTCCAGAGGCTCTGTGGGAAGCATGCACTAAAAAATTCAATCCACAGGTTATAAACAGAAATTTCCTCATAAGAAAGAAAATGGAAAAACAGTCTCATCAGTGCGTTTCCTGCAGTGCTGGGCCTCGACCTGAAGATCACCCTCTCACATGTTGACTATTCCCATCTATCTGATAGCAGAGAACATTGCTCACACTGTTTCCAGCACCTTCTGCAATTCCTACAGGGCCCTGTACAATGTTTACTCTTCAGAGCCAGTGTGTAAATAACCATCAGCTCTCAGGACCTACGTGCAGTTTTTAAAATGCTTTTCATCTTTGAAATACAATACAGACTGACTGAAGATACAGGCCAGGATTTTATAGACTTAGAGTAAATTCTGAAATTTCTACCTAGAGCAAATCTTCACTAATACAAAGAATAATATACATAAAGAGAACAGCAAATATGCTAATCAGGAAATTATTTTCCTCAGTCAGGTTTGACATGCTCTGAAAGGAGAGCTAACAACTACAGCCTGGAGGCCAGGAATGGCCAGCACCTGGTTCATAAGTGAAGTTTTAGTGGCTCACAGGCACAACAGTTTGCTGATGTATTTATTACCTTTGTCGTCCTTTGTGCTACAACAGGAAGCTTGAGAAGTTACAACAGACACAGGACAGCACACAAAGCTGACTTTTTGCTGATTCCTGCCCTAACGAGACAGAAAACCACAGGGCGCAGTGATGGAAGGACAGCACAAGCTAGTCAGGGGAGGCCAGCAGGGGATGGAAGGGAAGAGGGGCGCACAGAGGGTTGGTGAGAGGAAGGAATGGGGGAGGCAGGTGTGCAAAGGGGTACGTGGGGCAGCACAGGAAAGTGCTGGCCAGCCAGGCCACCTGAGAGGGAGGTCAGGCCTCAGAAGGCAGAACACCCCATCCTTCGAAATCATCTCCAGAAACTTACAGACCTGAATGCAAGTCCTGGTGTGCATCGAACAGTTTCTGAAAACTCTGTTCAGCTTTGTATGCCCGGATGGTCCAGACTCCCTGGAGAGAAGATGCTAAGTGGGAAAATACCGGGCTCCGTGCTGGGAAAACAGAGACCGACACACAACAGAGAAAGTCAGGGAGGCTGGATGAGAAGAAGCCAACAACCTCTCATGCTCTGTGGTCACATGTCCCACCAAAGGGCACACCTGGGGCCTCCTGGAGGGCTGCCTGGTGGAGGAAGGATGATGCCTCTTCAGAGATGACCCTCCACATGACCCTTGAATTCCTGCTCACACTAACCTTCACTTTAACAACCTGGAAACGAAATATTCTCTTTGAACCCTTTTTTTTTTTTTTTAACCAAATTCAAATCACAGCTAGATTTAGATAAAGAAATTCTTTACTAGCTCATTCATCAAGGTCCTCCTCAGCGTACACCCCTCCAAATTAAATAAATACATATGTGTCTATATATATGTATGGTTGAATTATAATGTTTCAGGTTACAACATAGTGCTGTGGTTATTTTTTTTCTGATTATATCCCATTATAGGATTGCTCAGCAGTTTAAGAATTCACCTGCAATGTAGGAAACACAGGAGATGTGGGTTCGATCCTTGGGTTGAGAAGATCCCCTGGAGGAGGCAGTGGAAACCCATGCCAGTATTCTTGCCTAGAGAATCCCATGGACAGTGGAGCCTGGTGGGCTATGGTCCATAGGGTTGAAAGAGTTGGCCAAGACTGAGCAACTAAATACGAGCACAAGTGAGGCTAGAACTGTCCCTAGATAGGTTATTACAAGATATTAAGTAAAACTCCCTGCGCTGTATAGTGAATTCATGTTCCTTACCTATTTGGTGCATGGTAGTATGTACTTGGGAGAAGGCAATGGCACCCCACTCCAGTACTCTTGCCTGGAAAATCCCATGGACGGTGGAGCCTGGTAGGCTGCAGTCCATGGGGTCGCGGAGAGTCAGACACGACTGAGAGACTTCACTTTCACTTTTCACCTTCATGCATTGGAGAAGGAAATGGCAACCCACTCGAGTGTTGTTGCCTGGAGAATCCCAGGGATGGGGGAGCCTGGTGGGCTGCCGTCTATGGGGTCGCACAGAGTCGACACTACTGAAGCAACTTTGCAGCAGCAGCAGCAGTAGCAGCAGTATGTACTTGTTCAGAGAAGGCAATGGCACCCCACTCTAGTACTCTTGCCTGGAGAATCCCATGGACAGAGGAGCCTGGTGGGCTGCGGTCCATGGGGTCGCTAGGAGTCAAGACACGACTGAGTGTCTTCACTTCCGCTTTTCACTTTCACGCATTGGAGAAGGAAATGGCAACCCACTCCAGTGTTCTTGCCTGGAAGATCCCAGGGACGGGGGAGCCTGGTAGGCTGCCGTCTGTGGAGTCGCACAGAGTTGGACACGAGTGAAGTGACTTAGCAGCAGCAGCAGCATGTACTTGTTAATTCCATATTCCTAATTTGTCTCTCCTTTCCTCTCTTTGCCCTATGGTAACTGTAAGTTTGCTTTCTGTCTTTGAGTTTATCTCTGTTTTGTATACATATTCATTTATATTATTCTTTAGATTCTACATAGAAGAGATACCATATAGTATTTGTCTTCATCTTACTTTCTTTACCAAGAATAATATCCCTCTATGTCCATACACTGAACTGAACTGATGTCCATACATGTTGCTACAAGTGGCAACATTTCATTCTTTTCCATGACTGAGTAATTACTACTAATTTCTGAGTCAGTAGCATTTCAAAATTTAATTCTCCATGAGAGTCTTTACCACCCTGAATTTTGGTGAACTACCTGTGGGCCATCTCCTCCTTAGATGAGTAACCTAAGGGCTGGGATAGAGTCAGTACATCCCCACCCTGGAGCAGAGCCAGACCCAGGACAGGGTGAGACAAGTAAGGGGAGCAGACAGTCTGCCACCTCCCCCGTCCTGGGCCTCTCCCTGCACCTGTGCCAGGAGCCTCTGTGCGGGTCATGGAGCACCCCGCACTGCACCACCCTTGTGCCCACAGGACCCGGCAGACGAGGAGTCTTTGAATGGTCTTGACTTCTGCTCTGGGAACTTGATAGATGCTTTCATAACTGCCCTGCTGGATACCTGTCCTGGTGTTTGGAGGTCACTGTGATGTGTGACACTCACATCACCCTTTGAGAATCTGACAGTGGCCTTAGTGTCCATTCTCTTCTGAGTGACTTCATGTAGGTTTGGGGCTTGGTGTCACAGGACTGACCATTCATTTCCTGTCATCTTCTCTAAGAGCACACTGACCAAGAGGACCAGGGTCAGGCTCCTGTCCATCAGGGAACAGGTGGGCTGCAAGCTGCTGGGCAGGAAGGACCCTTACGGTTCTCATTCCCCACCAGGAACAAGGCTGTAACTTGCTGTTGTCAGGGGCAGATAGTGAGCCTGTGACCTCTGTCTGGGATGAGTGATAACTTGTGCTTTATCATCAGAAAATACTGACATCACTTTGTTACCTATGCATCTCCTAGAGAAAACCTGTAAGTAAAACCTGGATGTTTTGAGGAAGTTAGGGTCACTTATCTTACAGGAGGATACAGAAACATTTTTAAATGATGGAGTAAAAAGAATCAAAGTGGAAACTTCAAATTATTTTCAGGACCTGACTCTTTAGCCTGGCAACCAAATGCCTATCTGGGTGACAGACAGTTCAGTCAGTACCGATGAGCATATGGGCACTGCAGCTGTGTGTGTGTATGGGAGGGGCCTGGGGTACAAATGAGCAAAGACACAGAACCAGATCTTGTGCTTAGCATCCCTGATTCTACAAGCAGGAAAGAACAGGATTCCTCCTGTGAGACACAGGGCTTGGAGGGGGTGGGAAGCCCTGGGCTGGGGGAGGACAGTCTGGGCTAGGGGCCATCTGTCCATCCACTCAGTCTTGGGATTTTTCCACCTGGGACATCTGACCAGGAACCTTAATTATTAGGGTCCCTCACCTGTGATGGAAAAATAAAATAAAATAAAAACCTCTGAACCAGAACAAGATCTAATATGTCCCCTTTGTACTTAATTTAGGCAAAGAGCATAAAGTGATTTGGTGGTGTTTAGGACTGTATTCCAAATAGGAAAAGGAGTACATCAAGGCTGTATATTATCACCCTGCTTATATAACTTCTATGCAGAGTACATCATGAGAAACACTGGACTGGAAGAAACAGAAGCTGGAAACAAGATTGCTGGGAGAAATATCAATAACCTCAGATATGCAGATGACACCACCCTTATGGCAGAAACTGAAGAGGAACTCAAAAGCCTCTTGATGAAAGTGAAAGTGGAGAGTGAAAAAGTTGACTTAAAGCTCAACATTCAGAAAACAAAGATCATGGCATCTGGTCCCATCACTTCATGGGAAATAGATGGGGAAACAGTGTCAGACTTCATTTTTCTGGGCTCCAAAATCACTGCAGATGGTGACCGCAGCCATGAAATTAAAAGACACTTACTCCTTGGAAGGAAAGTTATGACCAACCTAAATAGCATATTGAAAAGCAGAGACATTGCTTTGCCAACAAAGGTCCGTCTAGTCAAGGCTATGGTTTTTCCTGTGGTCACGCATGGATGTGAGAGTTGGACTGTGAAGAAGGCTGAGCGCCGAAGAATTGATGCTTTTGAACTGTGGTGTTGAAGAAGACTCTTGAGAGTCCCTTGCACTGCAAGGAGATCCAACCAGTCCATTCTGAAGGAGATCAGCCCTGGGATTTCTTTGGAGGGAATGGTGCTGAAGCTGAAACTCCAGTACCTTGGCCACCTCATGTGAAGAGTTGACTCATTGGAAAAGACTCTGACGCTGGGAGGGATTGGGGGCAGGAGGAGAAGGGGACGACAGGATGAGATGGCTGGATGGCAGCACTGACTCGATGGACATGAGTCTGAGTGAACTCCAGGAGTTGGTGACGGACAGGGAGGCCTGGTGTGCTGCGATTCATGGCATCACAAAGAGTTGGACACAACTGAGCGACTGAACTGAACTGAACTGATGACTGTATAGTTACATGTCTGTGATCTTATTCCAGCATCCACATTGGTCTCTCTGTCCATCCTATTAACTTTTAATTTTATCTTCCTATAACTTTGCACTTTTAAGAGCAACCTGAACACAGACTGAGCTCATGCTCCAAATAAGAAAGGCTGGGAGCTCTGCACAGGCCTTTTCAGGAGCCCCAGCAGGTGTGCCAACTCACCCGCAGAATTCAGTCTAGAAGCAGGGTGCTCACAGGGATAATGCAGGTGAATTCTGAGCCCATCACCCTGTCAGGAGGATGCCAGAGTCTAGCTCCAGAGAGCACAGAAAACTCACTAGAACTAGACTCTCACTTCCACAGCAAATGTTGTGATGTCAACACTATTCATCACAGACAAAGCTTCTGAGGAGGAAGCAGACATGGCTGTTCCCCCAGGGAGAGTCCTGGAGTGAACTCTTCAGCATGGCCTCCCTTGCCGGGAGCCGGCGAGAGACATTCCGCTCGTGACAAAGGTCATGAGGAAGGAGGCTCGGCATACGCAAAGGCGGGATCGAGCCTCGGGAGTCTCCCCGGATATTCTCGAGTATCTTCCCCCCCAAAAAACAGAGTCTGCCTACTTTATTGCTTTGTGCTCTCACCTCTGACTTTACTGGGGGCTGTCCCCTACCACCATCTCGCTCTCTCTGTCAAAGAGTTAACTTACAGCTCCAATTAATAAAGTTTCTGGGCAATTAGGAGTGTTTAAATCCAAACCCCTCAGATGGCTCTCTAACTCGCCTGACAAGTTTACCCGGACTCCTACAGCTATGCATACGATTGTTTACAGTCTTCCAGCCTCAAAAGGCACGGGAAGCTTAACATATTCAAATAGCTTAGAGCCTCTCAGAGAGTTAGAAACTGTCAGAATAAACTAGTAAAGGATTTCATTGATGAGCCAATGATTGTTGCCAAGTTTTCACAACCCCTGAATTGTATCCTTGAATGTGTATTAATTAATATAGTTGGTATGTAGAAAAAATAAGTAGTGGCCTTGGTGCTAGTAACTTTAGACCCTTAAGGTAATAAATTCTTTCCTTTGTTGTAAACCCATTACACATCCACCCTATAGGAATGCAATTTTATCTTCGGAAGATGGCGCCAAACCTTAAAATAATTACTCTTAGAGAAAATAAGTCTTTGTTGATAAGTCCTTGTCAAGAGTTATAAAATGTTAGTAGGCCTTCTGGCCAGAAGATGATGTAAATCACCTAAACCATTTGTATACGATAAATTTGCAGGAAAGAAACCCTGGTTTGGATAAGAATCAAAGACTGCTGACTTTGCATCCCCTATTATCCTCTAAATGTAACTTAGGGTATAAAAACCCCTGTTAAAAATAAAGCTACAGGCCTTGCTCACCAATGCTTGGTCTCCCCATGTCATTCTTTCCTTTAACTTCCGGCTGAAGTCTCCATCTGGAGGGTGGATATCCTCTGCGACCACTTATTTGCCTGGGCTTCTAAGACCCACTTGAGAAGGTGTCTAAGGTGGGGCACCTTCCGCTATTCGAGAGGGCGCCTGCGGCCTCCGTGGTCAGAGCTAACCTGGTGTCACGGGTTATATTGATTTTCTGCGTAAACCAAGCTACTCAGCCTCTTTTCTCCACTGAATTTTCCTACTGAGCTATCCTCATTCTATTACTCTTTATATCTCTAATTACCATTTGAATAGGTCGCCGACGCCGTCTCCCCTTCGAATACCCTGGATCAGCCGGGGCTGGACCCCGGCACTACCTCACCTGCTTCCGTCAGGAGATCAAAGCTGCAGCTGATTCTCTCCAGTGGGGAGGGTGGGGTGGACTTTAGAAGCCTGTATCACCCTGTTTAAACACCAGGGAACTCAAAGATCCCATCACCTACCTCACCTCATATCCAACAGTTACAGTGGTCTAAGGGAATGCAGAACAGTGAAAATCTACCCTGTTTCTTTCAAACCCCACTTAGGGCTGAGCAGGATGTCAGGATGAGTGAACTGGAGGGTGTCCACAGAAGATTAACTGGTACAGGGGGAGCGGGGATGTCAAGGCTCTGGTCTTATCTTGGGCAATGAAATACCCTCTTTCCCACAAATCCTGAGCTCACTATCCTTTAAGAGCCATGGCATCAGCCCGCAATCACACACACATGTAACCCTACCTTTCATATGACTGACAGCTGTGTTTCCACAACTCTGAAGATTCTTCAGAACACACCCCACAAAGACTGAAGATCTTCCCTGGCAGGGGGAGGGCAGAGAACTATATGCAAGGACCCTTGGCTGACAGCCCTGCTGTGTGTGGGTTATCATTCACTCTGTGTGAAATCTGCTAGTGGTTACTATGTTCTGAATGCCTTCATGTTCAAGGTTCTGGGGTCTTTGGTAGTAGTCTGCAAGCACTTGACAAACACTGACTCAAGAAACCCTCATGAGACTTCCAGAGACTGAGGGATTAAGAGCACTCCCTGCCCAGGATTAAGTAAATTAACCCACCTAAGTGGTAGAGGAGGTGCCAGACCCAATTCTGTTTTAATCCCATGGTTTTGTTTTTAATCACAACTGCAATGTCTCAGAGGGAGAATAATGAGGGTTAAGAATACCCATGTGTGATTAAATACATTTTTCTCCAGACTGTATGTTCAGAAAACCCCAAATCTTCTTTAGCTAATATCCAACAGCCTTAGTCATTACTGTACATCTTACTAAGCACCTGAGGTTGAATAAAGTCCCTAGGAATCTGGTATGAGAACACTTAAAACAGCAGACATTAGGATCCATAGTCTGAATACACATGACAAACGTGCTAACCTACTGCCAGCAATGCCTGTGGCAGACATTGCTAGTTGATCACAGCAGCCTTTCAGACAGAATTTGGATATGACTTCATCATTCAGGCACTGCTAAATGCAAAGTTATTTAACCATTAAAAAGAATGAAATAATGCCATTTTGAGCCACATGGGTAGACTTAGAGAGTGTCATTACTTACTGAATTAAGTATGTCAGAGAGGGAGAAATATCATATGACATCCCTTATAGGTGTAATCTAAAAAATGAAATAAATGAACTTACTTACAAACAGAAAGAGACTCACAGACTGAGACAACGAACTTACGGTTTCTGGGGGGAAGGATGGGAGGAAGGGATAGTTAGGGAGTGTGGGATAGACATGTACATACTGTTATATTTAAAACAAATAACCAACAAGGACCTATTTTGTACAGCACATGGAATGAAGGGGAGTTTGGGGGAGAATGGATACAAATATATGTATGGCTGGGTCTCTTCACTGTTCACCTGAAACCATCACAACATTGCTTGTTATTTGGCTATACCCCAATACAAAATTTAAAGTTTTAAAAACAAACAAAAAGAGTTGGCTTAGAGAAAGGCAACCAGATGCCATCCAGATTTTATGCACTGTTCTATGACTGCTGTTATGCTCACTTTTGCAAAAATGTACCCATTAAACCCATTAAAAGCAGCTATATAATTGTCATTAAGCTGGAAAAAAAAAAAAAAAAAAAGAAGTCGCCCTAAGCTTCCAGAGACAGCTTGGCAGTAGGATCTGAAACTAAATCTCAGGATGTCTGTAGTCCATCAGAGCACAAGGATGAAGCAAGTTTAAGCCTTCTGAATACAGCAGTCAAGTGTCCCTGTTTTTACTAGTGCCTTCAGCAGTGACCTTAAGACATACCATCAGTTACTGTTTCAAGAAAACAATGGTATTATTCATGGCACAGACCCCTCCCCCCCCACCTAGAGGGAGAACATAAAGAGTTCTAATTAACTGACCACCACGTTTGCTTATATGGGGTGTGGAGGAGAGGGTATCTGGATTGAATATTTTGCTATCTAATGTTCTTGCAGCATACTGTGGTAAAAAAAAAAAAAAAAAACAATATTCCATAGGGAAGGGCCCAAAGTTCTCAGACTCTCCAGATCAAAGACTGAGAAAATCCAGTAGTAATGTTTAGCCACTCAGTCATGTCTGATCCCTTGTGAGCCCATGGACTGCAGGATGCCAGGCTGCCCTGTCCATCACCAATTCCTGGAGCTTGCTCAAACCCATGTACATCAAGTCGGTGATGCCATCCAACCATCTCATCCTCTGTCATACCCTTCTCTTCCTGCCTTCAATCTTTTCAAGCATCAGGGTCTGTTCCAATGAGTCAGTTCTTTGCATCAGGTGATCAAAGTATTGGAGTTTCAGCTTCAACATCAGTCTTTCCAATGAATATTCAGTGTTGATTTCCTTTAGGATTGATTGCTTTCATCTCCTTGCTGTCCAAGGGACTCCCAAGAGTCTTCTCGAACACCACAGTTCAAAAGCATCAATTCTTCAGTGCTCAGCTTTCTTTATAGTCCAATTCTCACATCTATACATGACTACTGGAAAAACCATAGCCTTGACTAAATGGACCTTGCAGGCAAAGTAATGTCTCTGCTTTTTAATATGCTGTCTAGGTTGGTCATAACTTGTCTTCCAAGGAGTGTCTTCATTTCATGGCTTCGGTCACCATCTGCAGTGATTTTGGAGCCCAGAAAAATAAAGTCAGCCACTGTTTCCATTATTTCCCCACCTATTTGCCATGAAGTGATGGGACCAGATGCCATGATCTTAGTTTTCTGAATGTTGAGCTTTCAGTCAACTTTTTCACTCTCTTCTTTCACTTTCATCAAGAGGCTCTTTAGTTCTTCTTCACTTTCTGCCATAAGGGTGGTGTTATCTGCATATCTGAGGTTATTGATATTTCTCTCAGCAATCTTGATTCCAGCTTGTGCTTCATCCAGCCCTGCATTTTGTATGATATACTCTGCATATAAGTTAAATAAGCAAGGTGACAATATACAGCCTTAACGTTCACTTTTCCCAATTTGGAACAAGTCTGTTGCTCCATGTCCAGTTCTAACTGTTGCTTCTTGACCTGCATACAGATTTCTCAGGAGGCAGGTAAGGTGGTCTGGTATTCCCATCTCTTTCAGAATTTTCCACAGTTTGTTGTGATCTACACAGTCAGAGGTTTTGGCATAGTCAATACAGCAGATTTTTTTTTTAAACTTTCTTGCTTTTTGATGATCCACTGGATGTTGGCAATTTGATCTCTGGCTCCTCTGCCTTTTCTAAAACCAGCTTGAACATTTGGAAGCTCACAGTTCATATATTGCTGAAGCCTGGCTTGGAGAATTTTGAGCATGAGTTTGCTAGCATGTGAGATGAATGCAACTGTGCGGTAGTTTGAACATTCTTTGGCATTGCCTTTCTTTGGGGCTGGATTGAAAACTGACCTTTTCCAGTCCTGTGGCCACTGCTGAGATTTCCAAATTTGTTGTATATTGAGTTCAGCACTTTCACAGCATCATCTTTTAGAATTTGAAATAGCTCAACTGGAATACCATCATCTCCACTAGTTTTCTTTCTAGTGATGCTTCCTAAGGCCCACTTGACTTCACATTCCAGGATATCTGGCTCTAGGTGAGTGATCACACCATCGTGGTTATCTGGGTCATGAAGATCTTTTTTGTACAGTCTTCTGTGTATTCTTGCCATCTCTTAATATCTTCTGCTTTTGTTAGGTCTATACCATTACTGTCCTTTACTGTGCTCCTCTTTGCATGATATGTTCCCTTGGTATCTCTAATTGTCTTCAAGAGCTTTCTAGTCTTTCCCATTCTATTGTTTTCCTCTATTCCTTAGCATTGATCATGAAAGAAGGTTCTCTCCTTGCTATCTCTCCTTGCTATTCTTGGAACTCTGCATTCAGATGTGTATATCTTTCCTTTGCTCCTTTGCCTTTAGCTACTCTTCTTTTCTCAGCTATTTGTAAGGGCTCCTAAGACAACCATTTGCTTTTTTGCATTTTTCTTTCTTGGGGATGGTTTCTAAAAACATTTTGAAAATCCAGTACTTTCTCTTTAAAAAGCCTTTGGAAGTTCCCATCTTTCTTTCTCATGGATGAGAAGTGGCTCCAGGCATAAATCTTAGTCACAGTTTCCTTCTGGAACAACTCCTCTTTGAATGTACCAGAGACCTGCTTTGCAACAAAACGGTTGAATGGGTCCATTTCATGGTGCTCAGTTGTGTCTGACTCTTTGTGACCCCATGGACTGTAGCCCATCAAGCTCCTCTGTCCATAGAATTTTCCAGGCAAGATTACCAGAGTGGGCTGCCACTTCCCACTCTAGGGGATCCTCCTGACCTAGGGACTGAACCCGTGTCTCTTGCATCTCCTGCATTTCAGAAGGATTCTTTATCACTAGTGCCACCTGGGAAGCCCAACTCCATTTCATGAGCAGCCTCAAATCATAAAACGTGTGAGGCCTTGCCTACAGAAGCCTGGATGGAGCTCTTCATTTCCTTTTCGGCCTCCCCGCCTCCTACCTTCCTACCAGCTCACATCAGCAGGATGTCATACATACCTGGACTCTACCGTTGTGCATCCCATTCAAATACCTCCTCAGATCAAAACTCATGGGAGTTTAGCTGATTCTCCTGATGACCAAAAATGTTTCTATAGTTTTTATGAAACCAACAACTACTCTGTATTATGCAAATACTTAGGATAAATGCCTCTTAAAAATTTATTATTAAAAACAAAACATGCAAATGCCACAATAAAAATCTTCTTTGTTTTGATGAACTTCGTTTTTTTTTTTTTTTTTTCCCCCCACTTAGTATCTACTAGATACTAAGAACCATGGAACTCAATATACTTCTCTTCTTGGCTTGGTTTATGGGAAGTTCAGTAGTAACTATCCATGGTTACGGTTTGTGATATCAATACAAACATCTTCCTTCCTCTTTGGCTATTGTCCTTATACCTTTAAAAAAATACATTTAACAATTCTACTTTCCTTATGATTTCTTATGATTTTTAATATTGATGAAACATATTGATGAAATATGTTTGTGCATTCATGAGATAAGCTCTGATATAATCTATCCTCTGTGAATATCTGTAGAACAGAAGGATTGGTCATAAAATGTGTTCCCCATCATTCTAAGCTACAAAGTTAGATGGAATACTAGACTGCATGCCTACTGAATAATCTTTCTAAGGGGATTATTTTCAGCATCATTTAATGAACAACCTTGGGGATGATAGAACAAAAACAGTGTGTTCACCCCAAATACTGCTGATGATAAACAGTAAACCTGAAAATAACAGCACTTAGCTTTTTAAAACATTTAACAACTGCAACTTACTTGCCATCTTTTAGGTATGTGAAAAAATGTATTTTTCAAAGGTATCATTTCTGGTATATGAGTATATTTCCTGATGCCTCCTTTTATTTTCCTAATATTTTCCTTTCCTTGTCATTTCTAGTAACTCTGGGGTAAGAAAATTCCCCTGTTTCCCTTGTATATTCGTTCCAGTATAATGAAATATTTTATTTTTAATAAAAGTATTTATAGAGTGGCTGCTCTATTAGGAAGTATGCCATGAACAAAACATAAATGGTCCCTATCCTCAAATTCACCTGCTGCTGCTGCTAAATCACTCAGTTGTGTCTGACTCTGTGTGACCTCATTGACTGTAGCCCATCAGGCTCCTCTGTCCGTGGGATTCTCCAGGCAAAAATATTGTAGTGGGTTGCCATTTCCTTCTCCAGGAGATCTTCCTGACCCAGGGATTGAACCTATATCTCTTATGTCTCCTGCATTGGCAGGTAGGTTCTTTACCACTAGTGCCAACTGGGAAGCTGCCCTTGAACAAGTCGATATCTGGTGCCTCAGCCTTCCTGTCTGTGAAATGGAGAGATGCCAGACTGTCTCTGATGATTAGGATGCAGCTTTCTTTGAAAGGCAGTGATGACCCCCAAGTGCCTGCAAAATCTACTCTTCCCAAGGATTCCACCCAGAAAGACAGTGGATCTGGGATGTCTAAGAAGCAGGAGGTAAACAGTTCCCTGGAATCAGGATATGGCAGGGCAAACTCACCTCTTTGTGCTAAAACACAAAGCCACAGTTATCTGCCACCTTAAGGGCAACACTGAATAGGGCCCATAATATTCAATTAGCTAACATTAACTTAGTGAGAAATTTCAGAAGACAGTCTGCAGGATTCCAGGGGTCTGGCTAACGAAATGGCATAAAGGAAAGCCAGCCTACTTTGCCAAACCAACCTGAGAGTCCCGTACTCACTTGCACATTCCAGGTGTTTAATATCTCGTGACGTCTCTGAGAAATATCGCTGGAGAAAAAAGAAAGCGATGCCAAGGGGAATCACGGGTATTGCAATCCAAGGAATCACAGCCACCATCACGCCTATTACACCAATCACAAGTAAAAAAGCCTGAAACAGTGAAAATAGATACAGAGGTGTCTTTGTTAAGGATTTTTTCCAAAGATGAACTTTTATGTTTTGTTAGGATTAAACTCTTTTCCCAAAAGATGTGTTGGAATAATAGGGAATGTTTTTCCATCCAAAGAAATAAAATAATGCGTGGTTCTCGTGGTATTTATTGCACGTGTCAAACACTATGAGGAGAATTTTTCAGGTATTAGCTCCTTTGATACACTCAGTAGCCCTATGAGGCAGGCATTACTACTTTTAACAGATGAGAGAATATTTAAAACTCCCAGGGAAAAAGACTTGAATACCGAACTATCAGGAGTCAACAGGTGTTACTAGAGATGAGTGAGCAGGTATCACAGATGAGGAATCCAGAAGCCTCAGCTATACATGTCAGGTTACAGAAGTGGTTGATTATAAATTCAGTGTCCAGAAAAGTAGGGTAAAATTCAAATGTTGATCTTTGGAAATAGGAATTCTCTTTTTTGGTTTTCAATCCATAGTTAATATTTACTGCGTGCTGACTGTGTACAGGGCCACACATTCAACACTTCACATGTATTAACTCTTTAATCCTCCCAATAATCCTATGTAGTAACAGTATTATCTCATTTTACAGATGGAGACACTGAGGTACATAGAGAAGAAAAACAACTTGATCAAGACTACAAAGCCTAAGTTGCAAACCTGGAGAGCCCATGTCATGAGCTATTATGACACATTTAAGCTTGCCCCCAATGTACATCCAACTTTGCATCATTATGCTAAGTATGTAAAATGCCCATTTCAAAGTTTAATGATTAAACACCAACATATACCATTTATCAGATGTTTACTGCATATAAGGCACTGTGCCAAGAATTCTATGAACACTCATTTAATCATCACAGCCCACAATGTGATTTTACCTTGGGAAATGACATTGGTCTAAAAAGATAGCAGAAAGAATAGAAACCAAACATTACATGCTGCTGCTTTAAGTATCCATCTTTATAAGGAAAAGTGTGATATCACAATGGACAACTTCAGGCGATAGGAATGCAATCAACACTTAGTGTCTGCCTGCTATGGAAGTGGGGTTGATACTGAGGATGTGTAGATTCACATGGTCTTGGTCAAGGCCTCTGAAGTTTATGATCTCAGGTGGAAACAAATCCATGACAATCTGCACAAGGCAGAGAGGGTAGAGGAAACACAGGGAAGAATATATGAACACTTTTTTAAAGAAATCTAAGGAGAGATTGATAACTGAATTTCACAGGCTGGTTTAACAGAGAGTGGCATGAATAATTTGCAGGTAGTAATCATACCTGATGCAAATTTTGACCAAAAAGGAGGCAGGAGAAGGTTGAGATGCTTGTATGAGTTAACACTGGCTTTTCTGGGTCCTCTCAGCCCGAACACCTGCATCCCATGCTCTCCAACCCAGGGCCTCCCCATCCTTGCCACCCAGGGCAACTGGCCCTGGTACATCGCTAAGGGATGGGTTAGGGTGGGTAATGCCTGTATCACAGAGACTTGGGTTATCATTTCATAGCTCTTCCAGATCAGTTTTCTCAGAGGATCTTTACAACTATCTTGTGAATAAGAAAAGTAAGTAGATAAGAATCATGAAGCTGGGAGAGCAAGTGACTGTCCTAAGTTTTTCCAGGAAGGACTGAAGGTCATGGAGAAAGACAGGAGTGGTTTGTACTCAGGTAATTCAAGAGCCACAGCTTCAGGAGGAGGAACCTAGGAGGAGGAGGAATCTTCCAGAACTGTGACTCTATGGCCAGGAGCCCTTGCAAAGCAAACTGCATTATCTGGATGGAGATCCACATGCTTTCCCTGTTTCTCTCATCTGTGCCATGGTATCAATATAAAACTCAGAATGAAGAGGATGGAATCCTGAAGGAATAAATCCTAATCATAAATGAGGGAAAATAGGCCTGTCTGATCTCTCTCCTATTAGACCTCAGTTCAGTTGCTCAGTTGTGTCCGACTGTTTGCGACCCCATGGACTGCAGCACGCCAGGCCTGCCAGTCTATCACCAACTCCAGGAGTTTACCCAAATTCATGTCCATCAAGTTGGTGATGCCATCCAACCATCTCATCCTCTTTTGTCCCCTTCTCCTCCCTCCTGCAATCTTTCCCAGCATCAGGGTCTTTTCCAATGAGTCACCTATTAGACCTACAGATGAACAATTTCTCAACAAACACTGGCTTAACTGTGCATCCCACACTGCTACAACCTTCATGTTCACAGGGTGGGATCCTTCCAGCTCCTTTCATGTCTGGTCTTAAGTAAAGTCACTAGGGGTGTCATCATTGGTTGTTAGGAAAAAAAAAAAAAAAAACACCTGCTGAAACATCAATCATGAAAAAATCCAAATTACAGTTCGGTTTTTGTTTGTTTGTTTGTTTGTTTTAGCAAATTCACATTATTTGACTGGACAATATTCACCAGTTTCAATCATCTGTTTCTACCCAGTTAAGGGCCTTTAATGACTACCCCAGCCTGCCGATAACCTGGGAAGTGACATAAGATCAAAATGCAGAGATCTGTGCCAATGCTTTCTCCTTGCATACACATTAAAGATCAGTAACAATTGCTCTCAAAAGATCCCCCGTTAGGTTGTGTCCTTCAGATTTCATGCCCCTAAATTCTGAAACAATTCAAATAGACCTTCTCTAAGAGTTTTCTTTCTACTTGAAGGGCATACTATAGCCAGTCTTATAGTAGATTAAATATTATATAAACACACACATATATACACACACACACAAAATGTATAGGTTTACATTTTAAGTATCTGTGTATATACATTTATGAATATTTTATTTATTTCCAGCTCTCTCAAACTCTTTACAAAAGTTGGTAGAAGGCAAAAATAGGATCTGAGCAAAAAGTCAACACTCTAACAAAGGAAACAGAATATTCCTGGGTGCAATAAACACCCCTTTCTTGAAGCCAATCTCATATCTTCCTTCCACATTCCCAGGATTCCAAGGAACCTAATCCAAACTACACACACAATTCCTCCCATCTGACTGGATTTCAGGCCCATCTGATGGCCCACATCACCATGGCCAGTGCTTCTGTAACTATTTCTCACAATGGCACTGAGACAATGATGTGTACACAGCAGGAGACATGTTGACCCAGAAGCAAGAGACCCAAGTCCTGATGCACCAAGAAATAAAGGAAATCATTTTTTAATATGTTTATAACCTATTTGGAGCACACCATTTGAGTGTGCTTTTGATAGAATATTCTATCAAAAGTCTATCATTCCATATGAGTAAATGCACACATTTAAGGATAGTATTTCACTTGAAAGTACATGGTGAATTTTCACAAGTCAGAACAAATCTTTAATTTGCATAGATGACAACGTACACTTGGAGGGGAAATTCCACTAGACAGCTATTGAGGTATCTGAGACTGTTAATTTTCAAGAGGGTTTAGGACTCACCCTAAATTAACAGGGATGGTAAGATCCCCCACCCACTTTTAATGTTAGTAAAGCTGGGATATTGCAACACTACAAAAGGATGGTGGTGGGAATTAAATGAGATTATGTACATGTGCTTACCAGTTTATGGATAATAAATATAAACTCTAAGTCCATTATTATCACGTTTCAGTGTGCTCTGATCACAGCAGCCAGGGGAGGAGGGAACAGTGTATTACAGATTTAAGGGCTTAAAGAACCTTAAGAATCTCATGAAGTTGGACCCTAAGAGGCCACTCATTCTAACCCCTGGATCAGTTGAGTACTATCCAAGGATATACCAGAGCAGGTGATGCTTTTCTTAGATGTGGTGATGATGTACAAAGTGACTGTGGCTTTTCTCTAACCACAGAGAAAATTGAATCTAAGGTCTATTTTGTTTGAAGAAGTTATTTTAGAAATAATATGACCAATAAATCTCATTTAGTACAGTTTTTGTCCTCTCTGTATTTTCTTCCCAATTCTACGTCTTCCAAAAATTGATCATATTAAGGTTACGGCAGCAAGTCAAGATTTTTTGAGATGTTTATCTTCTTATTCCTTATTCTCTTTGTTTCAACTTCTGCGCTTCTTTGAGAAAACTTACTGTTATGAAACTGCTGAGAATTTAAGGAAAACTAAAGGAAAAGTGGAATCTGTGAATTAACTAAACTAACCTAATTATTCAATTCAGTCCAAAGAGAAGATCAATTTGACTTTTTCTGTTTCATGTACCATGAACTGGTCTATTGATATCAGAGGAAGTACAAAAGCTAGATTTTGTGCACTACTGAATCTTAGGAAATTCAACTGTGTCCACTCCAGTTCAGCCTCTTGGTACAGGCAAACAACTTGCTTAGGATGTCAGAATGACTAAAGCAGTCATCTCCCCATCTCCCATCCTCAGAAAGGATGCTGTTCTGTGAAGCTATTTCTGACAAGCCACAGTAAGTTCAGTCACTCAGTCGTGTCCAACTCTTTGCAATCCCATGGACTGCAGCATACCATGTCTCCCTGTCCATCACCAACTCCTGGAGCTTGCTCAAACTCATATCCATCGAGTCAGTGATGCCATCCAACCATCTCATCCTCTGTCATCCCCTTCTCCTCCTACCTTCAATCTTTCCCAGCATCAGGGTCTTTTCCAATGAGTCAGTTTTTCGCATCAGGTGGCCAAAGTATTGGAGCTTCAGTATCAGTCCTTCCAATGAATATTCAGGACTGATTTCCTTTATGATGGACTGGTTTCATTTCCTTGCTGTTCAAGGGACTCCCAACAGTCTTCTCCAACACCACAGTTCAAAAGCATCAATTCTTTAGTGCTCAGCTTTCTTTGTAGTCCAACTCTCACATCGTTACATGACTACCATAGCTTTGACTAGATGGACCTTTGTCAAGAAATAATGTCTTTGCTTTTTAATATGCTGTCGAGGCTGGTCATAGCTTTTCTTCCAAGGAGCAAGCTTCTTTTAATTTCAGGGCTTCAGTCACCATCTGCAGTGATTTTGGATCCCTCCAAAATGAATTTGATCATTGTTTCCACTATTTCCCCATCTACTTGCCATGAAATAATGGGACCATATTCCATGATCTTCATATTTTGAATTTGAGTTTTTAGCCAGCTTTTTCACTCTCCTCTTTCACTTTCTTTTTTTTTTTTTAATTTTATTTTATTTTTAAACTTTCAATATTGTATTAGTTTTGCCAAATATCGAAATGAATCCGCCACAGGTATACCCGCGTTCCCCATCCTGAACCCTCCTCCCTCCCCTACCCTCCCTCTGGGTCGTCCCAGTGCACCAGCCCCAAGCATCCAGTACCGTGCATCGAACCTGGACTGGCGACTTGTTTCATACATGATATTATACATGTTTCAATGCTATTCTCCCAAATCTCCCCACCCTCTCCCTCTCCCATCAAGAGGCTCTTTAGTTCCTTTTCACTTTCTACCATAAAGGTGGTATCATCTGCATATCTGAAGTTATAGACATTTCTCCTGGCAATCTTGATTTCAGTTTGTGCTTCATCCAGCCCAGCATTTTGCATGATATACTCTGCATATAAGTTAAATAAGCATGGTGACAATATACAGCCTTGGCATACTTCTTTCCCAATTTGGGTCCAGTCTGTTGTTCTAATTGTTGCATCTTGACCTACATACAGATTCTCAGGAGGCAGGTAACCCAGATAACCACAATGGTGTGATGACTCACCTAGAGCCAGACATCCTGGGATGTGAAGACAAGTGGGCCTTAGGAAGTATCACTACAAACAAAGCTAGTGGAGCTGATGGAATTCCAGCTGAGCTACTTCAATTCCTAAAAGATGATGCTGTTCGAGTGTTGCACTCAATATGCCAGCAAATTTGGAAAATGCAGCAGTAACCACACGACTGGAAAAGGTCAATTATCATTCAAATCCCGAAGAAAGACAATGCCAAAGAATGCTCAAACTACCACACAATTGTACTTATCTCACATGGTAGCAAAATAACGCTCAAAATTCTCCAAGCTAGGCTTTGACAGTATGTGAACTGAGAACTTCCAGATGCTCAAGCTGGATTTAGAAAATACAGAGGAACTGGAGATAAAATTGTCAAAATCTGTTGGATCATAGGAAAAGCAAGAGAATTCCAGAAAAAGTCTACATTATTATTGACAAACCACGCTGTCATCTAAATAAATTGTTAATGAAGTATATACAAAAGCAGTAAAGAAACAGAAAAAATAATGCTTATGAAAAGTGTTAATAGTTTTGCTTAAAAACCTGTTTTGATAACATTTATCCTCTTGTGTGAATTCTGGCATAAAAGTTTCATCTCTTCAAATACATTGAATGACAAAATTATTTTACACAATGTTTATGCACATCTTATAATCTTAAGTTCTTATTTGAGAATGTGAAAATGCAAGGTACAATAGACTTCAACCGTCTTAGTTGAGTGCCAAGAATAATATAGGAAAGGAAGATAGTTGATGAGTGAGTTCACAGAGTTCTAATCTTAAGATAATCAAAATGTAGAAAGACCTTGCTGATTTCTTGGGTATCAGTTTCTTAAGCAGTCCAAATCTAAGCTTAGAAGAAAAGTTTAGCATTGAGCACCTTTACCTTCATGGATAAGCTTCAGCTTGCTCTTGCCAAGAGAAGAATGCTTGAGTTACAGAAGGCAAGATTAGTTTGAAGAATTCAGTCTTTTTGTAAACTTCAGATGTCAAAATAGATTTTTATATATAAATGAGTTTTGTGAGATGACACTGCCTCTATTTCTATAACCATTTCACCTGGACTATCTAATCAGTCCTATGAATGTATCCCTAAATGTGGTTAATGAAAACCAAATAGCTGCCTCATGACAATTAAGTACATATTATTTATGGAGGAAAAAATATTAAAATTTTGAATTGAGTGTGTAGGCTCCCTATCATTTTAGTGTTTCTTTCTCCACACTAGTCACTGACTTTAACCTAAATTGTGTTTGTAAAACGTGAATTGTCCTACATCAGACTTACATGAAATAATTCCATCCATTTATGGAGGAGGATGTAGAGGAGGTAGAAGCTAGGTACACTTTCATGTGCCTAGAAGTCAGTAAAGACTGAAATAATGTCCCATGTTGAGTTGGTTATTTTGAAATACGATAATTATCATTGAGGTAAAATAATTCTATTAACTAGAAGATCACAAGATGTACCCATCGTATTTTGGGGGGAAGATAGTTTTTTTCTGTGGGGCAAATAAGTAAAATTATATGGTAATTACATTTAGGTTCTAAAGAAAAGAATCTGCAGAGAAATCTATGCAATATATAATTTGTCCAGATTAGTTTTCATTTGGGGAAAGAAGTTCTGAAATATCCCCAAAGCAGTTTACTTGTCAATTCAGAGTCCTCCAAAAATAGAACTAACTATTGGGAAACCGTGGAATGTGGGGTGGAAAAGAAAAGCTCCCTCAGTTTTTTGGAGGGAATAACTTTAAAAATACTTAAATAGCTAAGTTTACTTGGTGTGGTTAAGATTTAAACTTGTTGATTTTAACATTGCTGTTACATCTGAAATAAACTTATGTGATGTTCTGGTAAAAAAAAAAAACAAACAAACCTATTTAATCAAAACATTTTAAAACTATGAAACTGCTTTATTATTAGTGCCCAGGGAAAATTTTCTCATAATACTGAATAAATTGTACGATGCTCACCAAAAACTTTATGGATATTCTGCCCGCCCAAATACCAACAATGGATGACATTTCATGAGGCTTGGTATGTGTCCCACCTCTCAATTATTCCACAGGCCTCCTTCAATTTCTTTCTCATAGCAAATCTGAGTAAGAAGGATTATTCTCTCCTTTTATAAAACTGGAAAGTGATACTCAGAGAGATTTAGCAATTTGCCCTAAAGTCAAGAACCCACCTGGAATGCAGGTGCCTATGGAGATTTGGGTTCAATCCCTGGGTTGGAAAGATCCCCTAGAGGAGGAAATGGCAACCCACTTCATTATGCCTGCCTGGAAAATCTCATGGGCTCCCCAGAGGATACTGGCGGGCTACACTCCATGGGGTCACAAAGAGCCAGACCCAACTGAGCAACTGAGTACACTGGTAATTCAAGTCATTCTGACCCCAAGATTGTCCTTTTCGTTTCTGCCTGATACTGTATCCCAAATAAAGATAAAATTAATATTTCAAAATTAATATCTAGATATACTCCTGGAGAAGGCAATGGCAACCCACCCCAGTACTCTTGTCTGGAAAATCCCATGGATGGAGGAGCCTTGTAGGCCAGCAGTCCATGGGGTTGCTAAGAGTCGGAAACAACTGAACGACTTCACTTTCACTTTTCATGCATTAGAGAAGGAAACGGCAACCCACTCCAGTGTTCTTGCCTGGAGAATCCCAGGAATGGTGGAGCCTGGTGGGCTGCAGTCTATGGGGTCACACAGAGTCAGACACAACTGAAGCTACTTAGTAGCAGCAGCAGCAGATATACTCCATTATTATATATTTCCTTCTGTCTACATTTTCCAGTTTTGTTTGGTTTCTTGGGGTTGTATCTGGTTTCTCCCATGCAGGGATGACTTCCAGATTTTTTTCTTTTCTTTTTTTTTTTTTTTCGAGGCATTATTAGTTTATTCCTTGGTAATGTATTGCTTTACATAATAATCAGTGAAAACCTTATTGACTTTCATTTATTTGATTATTGCTTTCTATGTATATATTGCATCTAATTGTGCCATGTTTCGATGGAAGAAAAGCCTTGAATTAAGTGATATATTATTAATATATCAATCTTTACCTCCTTTTTTGTGGGGAGGGGAACTGGGTAATTCTATAAAACTCGTAATCATAGTGTTTCGTCCTAGCCTCAGTTCAGTTCAGTCGTTCAGTCATGTCTGACTCTTTGTGACCCCATGGACTGCAGCATGCCAGGCTTCCCTGTCCATCAGCAACTGTAGGAGCTTGCCCAAACTCATGTCCATTGAGTTGGTGATGCCATCCAACTGTCTCATCTTCTGTCGTCCCCTTTTCCTCCTGCCTTCGGTCTTTCCCAGCTTCAGGGTCTTTTCTAGTGTGTCAGTTCTTCGCCTCAGGTGGCTAGAGTATTGGAGTTTCAGCTTCCCTATCAGACCTTCCAATGAATATTCAGGACTGATTTCCTTTTGGATTGACTGGTTTGATCTTGCAGCCTAAGAGACTCTCAAGAGTCTTCTCCAACACCAACAGTTCAAAAGCATCAATTCTTTGACGCTCAGCTTTTTAGTTCTCTCACATCCATACATGACTACTGGAAAAGCCATAGCTTTGACTAGATGGATCTTTGTCAACAAAGTAATGTCTTTGCTATTTAATATGCTGTCTAGGCTGGTTATAGCTTTTCTTCCAAGAAGCAAGTGTCTTTTAATTTCATGCCTGCAGTCACCATCCACAGTGATTTTGGAGCCCAAGAAAATAAAGTCTGTCACTGTTTCCATTGTTTCCCCATCTATTTGCCATGAAGTGATGGAACCGGATGCCATGATCTTAGTTTTTTGAATGTTGAGGTTTGTTTTCTTTTTCATCTTTGAGTGTTTTCCTTTGACGTGTCTTTTTTTTTTTTTTTTTTTTTAATTTATGTATCTTTTACCAAAGGATAATTGCTTTACAGAATTTTGCTGTTTTCTCTCTAACCTCAACATGAATCAGCCATGAAGTGAAGTAAAGTGAAGTCGCTCAGTCCTGTCCGACTCTTTGCGACCCCATGGACTGTAGCCTACCATGCTCCTCCATCCATGGGATTTTCCAGGCAAGAGTACTGGAGTGGATTGCCATTTCCTTCTCTAGAGGACCTTCCCGACCCAGGGATCGAACCCGGGTCTCCTGCATTGTAGGCAGACACTTTACCATCTAAGCCACAAGGGAAGTCAGGTATGCATATATCCCCTCCCGTTTGAACCTCCCTCCCATCTCCTCCCCAGCCCACCCCTCTAGATTTCTTTTTATTAGGGAATAACAGCCTGCTCAGCTCACAGAGCAGACTGATCATTAAACTTGTGTTGATTTAAGAATTATTATTTAAATTAAAAACAAACGTTTTATGAGAAAGATGAGTTCTAAGCTCAGAACACAAAATGTCTTTGGCGGGGTGGGGTGGAAGCCTAATAATTTTAATAAATACATAAATCCCAAGGACACAAAATTAGGCTGAGTATTTTAAATATTCAATATCTATATATGGGTGATAGTAAAAACACTAAATTTCCACAGGAAGACTCTACTGCTCAAATGAACACCATATTCTAATGCTGCAGATTTAAAATATTCCTCTTGAAGAAGGAATTCATAGGACCTGGACCCCATTGTAGGCCTGTTCATGCTGATCATGCTCAGCCACCTCTCCAACGGACTCTGGACTCTGTGCTTAGTGCCTATGTAAACTACAATAGAAGGATAAGACCCCCTCTGGACAGGGGAATCTTGAAGATCACATCCAGGTTACTCATCACCTAAAAGAAAACAGACTCTAATCACCCCTGCCTCTGGACAGGTCATAAATTCTTTCTGTATCTATGGAACTGCAGGCTTATTGATTATTAACTGTTTGAACACCTAACACTTGTAACACTTGAATAATGGGGTTATTGTGATTGTATTTACCCTTCCTTTGTTTTATGTAAGTCTCAAGGAAATTGGGGTGGTGGGTTCGGACACGTACACATGGGGTATAAAAGATTTTCACAAATGCTGGTTGGGGTCTTTGGCTAAGAGGAGACCTTGCCTTGGGCCTATTAGGGGAAGCACACTGATTGAAACTGCCCACCCTGGCTAGGTACCATAGTAACCCTTTGCATGAGTTGTTTTATGACAGGAGATCCTGATAAGAAATACGGAACTAATAAGCCACCACCAACCAGAAGAGTTCAGGAAAGGTCTAAAGGAGACACCGCATGTCTGTCCACTTCCCAGAATCCCTCTCACTGGCATCCATCTTGGCTGAGCAATGTGTGCGCCATCAGGAAAGACTGAATTAGAATGATTGGTCAAAGACCACCAGGAAACTAATCCCATCACCATAAAACCCGACATTGTGAGCCACGTGGCAGAGAAGTTCTCCTGGGTTCCCTTACCCTACTGCTCTCCACCCGGGTGCCCTTTCCCAAGAAAATCTCTTGCTCTGTTAGCACATGTGTCTCCTCGGACAATTCATTTCCGAGTGTTAGACGAGAGCCCAGTTTAGGGCCCTGGAAGGGGTCCCCCTTCCTGCAACAAATGGTGACTCTGGCGGGACTCTTCTTCGCGGAGACTGACATCTCGACCACTCGGGGTACTCAGGGGCCAGCTTGCCTGCCAATGGACCACACCCAGCGGCCGTAACTGGGACCCTTTTGTCCCTGGTCTCCTCCTGATGCAGACAACTGCCCAGAGTGCCCCGACCGGTAAGGAACAAGAGACTTTATTGACCTCTCTCCCCTTCCCTCTCTCTTTCCTCTCCTTAACCCTTCCTATCCTTCCCCATTTTTCTAGTCCCCCGGTCCTGGACACAGGAATCTGGTCGAAGGGCCCTCAGCCTGAGCTGAGGATTGGAGACTGGTCACCTCCTCTTGGCAGAGAACTCAAATTCTGGTTCTGGCCTGGTCTGATTTCTGGTAGGGCCGAGATCCAGTCCTCCCTTCTCTGGAGGCCCAGGGTAAAGTCCCATAATGCTTGGGTATCTGTAAGTGGCAGGAGACGTCTGTAAGGCCACCCCTTTGGCCCCCCTCTCCCGCCTCCTCCCCCTTCTTCTTTCAATCTGGCTTCCTTTCCTCCCTTTGAAATCTTTGATGTTAGTACTTGGATCTGAAGTTCTGTGTCTCTACAGGAGGTTTTCTGAGAGACTGTATTCTTGTATTTAAGGGAGTGTCTGTTGAGGACTGCCAGGTTTATATGTGTGTGTTTTAACTCTGTGTTCTGTGTTGTGATTTTTGATGGCTGTTTTGCTTTGTCTGGCCACCATTTGGTTTAGACCTGCCGCCATTTTGTTAGAACTTGATTTTCTTTCCCTGTGCCTGAGACCAGGGCTCTCAGGAACACTTATCTAGACCATCTCTAACTCCTGACACTGAGGAAAAAGGGGGAAAAGACTTTAAAATTTTTATTTATTTCAACTATTTTTTTAATAAACTAGTAAATTTTATATTGTAGTATCTAATTCATGACTAAACTTAGAAAATGAAGCTAGGTCTTGCACTGTGTCTGTCTAAATATGTCGTGGTATGTCTTTATCTCTGGGTAATATTTTTGAGGTTAATTTGTAAATGACCTCTATTTATTTGGCTTAAAAAAAGGTTCAGTTCAGTTCGGTTCAGTCGCTCAGTCGTGTCTGACTCTTTGCAACCCCCTGAATCGCAGCACGCCAGGCCTCCCTGTCCATCACCAACTCCCGGAGTTCACTCAGACTCACGTCCATCGAATCAGTGATGCCATCCAGCAATCTCATCCCCTGTCGTCCCCTTCTCCTTCTGCCCCCAATCCCTCCCAGCATCAGAGTCTTTTCCAATGAGTCAACTCTGCATGAGGTGGCCAAAGTACTGGAGTTTCAGCTTTAGCATCATTCCTTCCAAAGAACACCCAGGGCTGATCTCCTTCAGAATGGACTGATTGGATCTCCTTGCAGTCCAAGGGACTCTCAAGAGTCTTCTCCAACACCACAGTTCAAAAGCATCAATTCTTCAGTGCTCAGCTTTCTTCATAGTCCAACTCTCACATCCATACATGACCACTGGAAAAACCATAGCCTTGACTAGATGGACCTTTGTTGGCAAAGTAATGTCTCTGCTTTCAAAATGCTATCTAGGTTGGTCATAACTTTTCTTCCAAGGAGTAAACGTCTTTTAATTTCATGGCTGCAGTCACCATCTGCAGTGGTTTTGGAGCCCCAAAAAATAAAGCCTGACACTGTTTCCACTGTTTCCCCATCTATTTCCCATGAAGTGGTGGGACCAGATGCCATGATCTTAGTTTTCTGGATGTTGAGCTTTAAGCCAACTTTTTCACTCTCCTCTTTCACATTCATCAAGGGGCTTTTTAGTTCCTCTTCACTTTCTGCCCTAAGGGTGGTGTCATCTGCATATCTGAGGTTGTTGATATTTCTCCCAGCAAATCAAATAATTCCAAATTAAACAATAAATTCCAGGTCATGTGAACTGGGGAATATTCACTATTAAATACCTGATATTAATGTTTGTTTGTTGACCTATCTCATATAGACATGTCTTAGAGTAATTAACATTAAGTAGGATATTTTCATTGTACCTAGGTTTAATATAAGTTAAATATTATATATGTTACAAGTTTGTCAACAAGGAAATTACCTCGAGTGAAGAAACTTCTAAAAAATGTAAATGCGATATGAGCTTTTATATAACTCTATTAAGAATAATTATTCTTTAGAAATATCTGTCTAAAATAGTCTCTCCAGATTGGCATAACTTAAATTTCAAAAGTTTGTGCTAAGTGTGCTAAGTGTTGGAAGTCTATTGAATAGTTAAGTCATTTCCAAATAAAATAAGATTTTGAAACATTTACTATTAAACACTAATTTCCTTTTACAGAGAAACTAAAGAGATTTGGGACTATAAATGAATAATGTTTGGGGACATCCTAAAATGTTCTAAGAAAGCAAGAGTTTTAGAAATTATCACTGATATTTATACTCAGCAATCTATAAAATGCTAATATAAAAGTTAGTTCTTGGTTGCTAAATGAAAGTAAGAAGTGTGTTTTCAGTATTAAAAAAAAAAAGAAACAAAAAGGTGCAAAAAATACTAAAGAGTTATGCATGATCAGGATTTTCTAAAATTGGATTACAATTAGTTAGATAAATGGATTTTGTTAGAAATGACACAGCCATAAGAAAACTGCTTAGAGTCAACTAGGTCCAAGATGGCGGAACTGACTTTCACTAGACCTTGAGCCTTGGTATTTATGCCCATTGTGACATATCAACAAGCTAAATGATGTTCCCATCAACATCGACTAAATCTGACCAAATGTTCTAAATGCTTTTAACTGATCTTTTTGATAAATCTTCCTAAATCGAATTCTTTTGAAGTTCCTTTGACCTCTAGCTAACTTTGGGGTGCTTCAGAGGGCCCCTGAATCATCCCAAAGAGAGATGTTAAACTGTGTTTATTTGGTTGGTTAAATTACATGAAAAAGGTTATCAAATGAGTAATAAATCCGCTCCTGTTATAATGTATGGTAAAATTACTAATACGGATATCCTAGAAATTATATGGAGTTCTTAACATTCTGATATGTCCTGGTATTCTAATGGAAAACCTGATGACTTCACAAAAGTTAACAAAAGGACTGAATATGCTTATAACTTTTATGGTTTCTATCTGAAAAATTACAGTTTTTCAGTGAGTAGGAAAAACCTTCCTCTCAAATTAAATGTTATAAACAAAATAATTATATTTTCTCTCTGACTCCTCCAGAAATTTGAAATTCTTAGGTTTCCAGTAAGTTTATCAAATGAGTTAGGAAAATTATTGCACAGGTACAAAAATCTCAAGGAATTTTTGAGACCTTAAAAAGGGAAGAATTCACCTAGATTTGTTAGGCAAAATCTGTGATAAGCCTTTGGTGTGAGTTTCCCAGCCCTGTTTTATTTTAAAAGTTCAGTCTGAGACTCTATAAATGTTTCAGCAAAATAAAAAGTCTATAATCAATTATGGTCATATAAATCATCAGACTAAATTAGGGAGAACAGATCTATTTTGCAAACAAACTAGCCTTAATTTGGTTATATTTGATAAAAATGAGGGTAACTTTAGGGAGAAAAAGATATTTCAAAAAAATGTTAAATCCCAGTTTGTTAATGGAGGTCTGCAGCTAGTAAGACTCATCTCTTAGATAGTTATTTGCTGTTATGTGATATTAATGTAAAATTTAATTGAATTCTTAAAGAACACCCTAAGTTTGTTTCTGAAGCTTATCTCAGTAATCTATCTTTGGATGAAGATCAGATGCCTCATGACCTGCAACCAGGACTGGAAAAAGACATAATTTAAGGGACTGTCTCCAACCTAGATGGAAGGACTTTTTTACCAGGTACTTACAGGAGACCTAACAGGATGGTCATCTCTGGTCCCTGGAAATAGAAGGCAACATTTGGGGTGAGGGTTGCAGGGTTTGTGACCCTTTTTGATTGGTTGGTGGTGAGGCAATAGAGCTGTGCTCCAGGAATCTTGTGTTCAGTCTGAAGTTACCATCCTCCACCTGGTGTGGGGGCTCAAAGACATTGTTATGCATATTTCTTTGAATAGGAACCAGGACTCTGTCTGGAGGCTGTACCAACCTTTGATTGTTTCTCCTGCTTCTGTATCCCCTCCCTTCCCTGATTACCAATTGTTTGAATCCACCCTTTGGAACTCAGGGAAGGTCAAGGAGACTGAATGAAGCCTATATCCTACAGACAAGAAATGGAGAACACAGAACTGATCTCTACTCCAGAGCCCCACAGAGTTCTACTCGGTTTTAATTTAGGGAACTAGGCAACTATGACTATGATAACTTCCTGTCAAAATGGAGCATAGGACTGCCTCAGCTTGTAGTATAGACACTGAATTGGAAGTATTTCTGAGTTCCAAGTTCTAGATCTGAATCTTGTATAATTAAAATCTCAATCCCTTGGTCTGCCATTATGGTGTAACAGACCCAATTAGAAGTAGTTGGAGGAGTGATAACTGGAATTTAGTAAACAAAGTAAATCTCATTTCTTTTTAGAAGAATAGGCCTGAAACCCAGTCTGGACCTGGCACTTCAAGGAGACTTCATCTCTGAGAGAGGCCAACAGTTTCAAACTAAATTGCTGTTACTACAAGGGTGGAAGCTGGTTTCAGATGTGGAACACCCCAACTTAAATCAGGTAGAGAGAGAGACTTCTGTTCTGCTAGGCAGGCCTACCCCCATGCACAGGAGGAAGAAGTTATAGAAGAAAGAGACCTCCGCCCCAATTCCCAAGAAATATCTTGAGTATGAAGTCTTTCAGAGGGGAGTTGTTAGGGGAAGCACACTGATTGAAACTGCCCACCCTGGCCAGGTACCATAGTAACCATTTGCATAAGTTGTTTTATGACAGGAGATCCTGATAAGGAATACGGAACTAATAAGCCACCACCTACCAGAAGAGCTCGGGAAAGGTCTAAAGGAGACACCGCATGTCTGTCCACTTCCCAGAATCCCTCTCACTGGCATCCATCTTGGCTAAGCAATGTGTGCGCCACCAGGAAAGACTCTGAATTAGAATGATTGGTCCAAGACCACCCGGAAACTAATCCCATCACCATAAAACCTGACATTGTGAGCCACGTGGCAGAACAGTTCTCCTGGGTTCCCTTACCCTACTGCTCTCCACCTGGGTGCCCTTTCCCAGTAAAATCTCTTGCTCTGTCAGCACATGTGTCTCTTTGGATAATTCATTTCTGAGTGTTAGATGAGAGCCCAGTTTCGGGCCCTGGAAGGGCTCCCCCTTCCTGCAACAGGCCCGCCGGTGTAATAAACTGCACTCCACTATCTGCATCGTCATTCTGAGTGAGTTTGTTTCCCAGAACACGTGACTATAACACTCTCAAAAGCAAAGTTTGAATATATGATCTGTTTGCCTCTAGCTTGCAAATTACTTACATTCTTGTTAACAACAGACAAGTAGCTGACATGATTGTATATGTACAAAATCCTATAGAATTTTAGAAAACACTACCAACTCCAGGAAATGCAAAGTGAATTCTCTAATAAATCAATTGCTTTCTATATACTAGCAATGAGCATTTGAAAATGGTATTTTTTCTTTGCATTCAAATGGATGCTTTTGAACTCTGGTGTTGGAGAAGACTCTTCAGAGTCCCTTGGACAGCAAGGAGATCAAATCAGTCAACCCTAAAGGAAATCAGTCCTGAATACTCATTGGAAGGACTGATGTTGAAGCTGAAACTTCAATGCTTTGGCCACCTGATGTGAAGAACTGACTCGTTTGAAAAGACCCTGATGCTGGGAAAGATTGACAGCAGGAGGAGAAGGGGAATACAGAGAATGAGATGGTTGGATGGCATCACTGATTCAAAGCACATGAGTTTAAGCAAGCTCTGGGAGTTGGTTAGGGACAGGAAAGCCTGGAATGCTTCAGTCCATGGGGTGACAAAGAGTCGGACTTGACTGAGTGACTGAACGGAACTCACTTGAACTGAACTCATTAAATATTCAGGAATAAATTGAACCAAAAAGATTTGTGGAACAAAACAAAGACCCAGACACAGACTTCCTCACATATAGTCAAATGATTTTAAATCAAGGTGCCAATTCAGTGTATAAAAGTCGTTAACAAACTTGGCTAGAATAACTGGGAAAAATAAACCTCACAACTAAATACACTTTGATATGTAAAAATTAATGCAAAATGTATCAGTTTCTTAAAAAAAAAAAAAAACTAGAACAACAGGAAAATATCTTCATGCTTCTAAAGATAAAGACTTCTTAGGATACAAAATCATAAGTCATAAGAGCCAATAAAGGTAAACATGAGAAGGTAACAGGCAGGAAGGCTAGGGGTCTCCAAAGGGAGGAAATAGGCTGCTAAGTGTCAGACATTTTTTCTCTCTCTCTCTCTTAAAGGGCAGGAAGAAACAAACTACAAGTGTCAGGTTTTTTTTTTCTTTTTCTATACAAAATTAAAAGGAGGTTTCTTTTAAAGTTCTGTGTTGCCACTAAGACACCTAGTTCCACCAGAACTTTACTCAAACCTTGAGCTAACCAATGCATTTTTCTTATGGAAATGCTTTTCTTAAGCTATGATAATGAACTATGTATTTACCCTGGGCTCTGTCTTCAACTCAGTTCTGCCTAAGACTCAGAACAGACTTGACAAACCAGTATGTTTTACTCATGCAAATATTCTCTTAAGCTATGTTAATGAGACTATGTCTTTGCTTGGAAACCTACCTTTCTTCAAGATTCATGTCAATCATTTTATGGCCCAGGAAAACACCTTGAGCCAATGTTATCTCAAAATGTATGTTGTGCGTGAGGAGCCACAAGTGATTTTGCAACCCAAGAAAATAAAATCTGTCACTGTAACCACTTTTACCCCATCTATTTGCCATGAAGTGATGGGACCAAACACCATGATCTTAGTTTTTTGAATGTTGAGTTTTAAGCCAGCTTTTTCATTCTCTTCTTTCAACTTCATCAAGAGGCTCTTTCTGCCATTATGTGGTATCATCTGGATATCTGAGGCTGTTGATACTTCCGGCAACCTTGATTCCAGCTTGTGATTCATCCAGCCCAGCATCTCACATGATGTACTCTGCATATAATTTAAATAAGCAGGGTGACATTACACAGCTTTGACATACCCCTTTCCCAATTTTGAACCAGTCTGTTGTTTCATGTCTGATTCTAACTGTTGCTTCTTGACCTGCATATAAATTTCTCAGAAGGCTGGTAAAGTGGTCTGGTATTCCCACCTCTTTAAGAATTTTTGCACACTTTGTTGTGATCCACACAGTCAAATGCTTTAATGTAGTCAACAAAGAAGTAGATGTTTTTCTGTAATTCCCTTGCTTTTCCTATGATTCAACAGTTGTTGGCAATTTAATCTCTGGTTCCACTGCCTTTTCTAAATCTTGTACATCTGGACGTTCTCGTTCACGTACTAGTAAAGCCTAGCTTGAGGGATTTTGAGCCTTACCTTGCTGGCAAGTGAAATGAGTACAACTGCATTGTAGTTTGAACATTCTTTGGCATTGCCCTTCTTTGGGATTTGAATGGAAGGTGGCCTTTTTCAGTCCTGTAGCCACTGCTGAGTTTTCCAAGTTTGCTGGCATATTGAGTGCAGCACTTTCACAGCATCAGCTTTTAGGACTTAAAATATCTCAACAGGAATTCCATCACCTTCACTAGCTTTGTATGTAGTAATGCTTCTTAAGACCAACTTGACTTCACACTCCAGAATGTTTGCCTCTAGGTGAGTGAACACACCATCATGGTTGTCTGAGTCATGAAGATCTTTTTTGTGTAGCTCTCCTGTGCATTCTTGGCACCTCTTCTTAATATCTTCTGCTTGTGTTAGGTCCTTGCCATTCTGTACTTTATTATCCCCATCTTTGCATGAAATGTTCCCTTGGTATCTCTAATTATTTGAAGAGATCTCTAGTATTTCCCAGTGTTATCTGGCACTTTGGCAAACTCTATGAAAATTATATTAATTTGAACTATTTTGTGCTCAATGGTCTATTTCGAGAATGGTTGATTTTTATTCTGTGAGTCTACATGGAAAAGTGTCCATTTAAGTCTTCAAGGATTGCAAAGCCTAGAATCTATGTAATGCAAACTCATGAGGTAATATTTATGAGCCTGAAAACTGTGTGTCAGAATAATTTTAATTCAACATCGTGCCTTTAGCAGACTATTTCTCCTACTTAAAAATACATTTCGTGTTTTAAAATAACGATGCATTATTTAGTGCACATCTGCATATCTGAGATTATTGATATTTCTCCCGGCAATCTTGATTCCAGCTTGTGCTTTATTCACCTTGGCATTTTGCATGATGTACTCGGCATGTAATTTAAATAAGCAGGGTGATAATATATAGCCTTGACTTATGGCAGAATGTGAAGAACTAAAGAGCCTCTTGATGAAAGTTAAAAAAGAGAGTGAAAAAGTTGGCTTAAAACTCAACATTCAGATGTCTAAGATCATGCATTTGATCCCATCACTTCCAGGGCAAATATATGGGGAAATAATGAGAGATTTTATTTTCTTGGGCTCCAAAATCACTGGAGATGGTGACTGTATCCATGAAATTAAAAGTTGCTTGCTCCTTGGAAGAAAAGCTAGGACCCACATAGACAGCATATTAAAAAGCAGAGACATTACTTTGCCTACAAAGGTCCATCTAGTCAAAACAATGGTTTTTCCAGTAGTCATGTATGAATGTGAGAGTTGGACTATAAAGAAAGCTGAGTGCCTGGAGAATTGATGCTTTTGAACTGCGGTGTTGGAGAAGACTCTTGAAAGTCCCTTGGACAATAAAGAGATCCAAGCAGTCCATCCTAAAGGAAATCTGTCCTGAATATTCATTGGAAGGACTGATGCTGAAGCTGAAACTCCAATCCTTTGGCCACCTGATGCGAAGAACTGACTCATTGGAAAAGACCCTGATGCTGGGAAAGATTGAAGGCAGGAAGAAAAGGGGACTACAGAGGATGAGATGGTTGGATGGCAATCACTGACTCGATGGACATAAGTTTCAGCAAGCTCTGGGGGTTGATGATGGACAGGGAAGCCTGCCATGCTGCCGTTCATGGGGTTGCAAAGAGTTGGACATTATGGAGCAATTGAACTAAATTGATCTGATTTGGTGCTCAAGATGCAGTTAGCTTTTGTGCTAAGAATTTTATTAAAACAAATTCGTTTTGTCTCCCCAATAAACCTTATAAAGTTGGTATTATTTTCCTTGTTTTACAGACAGGACGTGTTGTTTTTGCGTGGCAGAGATGGTAAGAGGGTGATCCAGGACTCAAGCTTCAAAAGGGAGACTGCATGCTTCCTCACTCCAGGGCACTTTGAAGCTGTTGACATCGTAAATGATTATCAAGTGCTGTGCTTAGTCGCTCAATCATGTCTGACTCTTTGCAACCCAAGGGACTGTAGCCCACCAGGCTCCTCTGTCCATGGGGATTCTCCAGGCAAGAATACTGGAGCAGGTTGCCATGCCCTCCTCCAGAGGATCTTCCCAACACAGGGATTGAATCCAGGTCTCCCGCATTGCAGGTGGATTCTTTACCATCTGAGCCACCAAGAACACTATACAAATTGGATTTTTTTTTTTTTAATGCTACCTTTCTTTTTCCTTTGGAATTGTGAACAGCTCCCTTTGTCAATAACTATAATGTGACTGAACAGGCAAGACATCTGTTGTTATAAGAGTCAGGGTACACAATGGTGTACAAACTTGTGATCACCCCTCTTTTGGGATGTCGTCTCTGAATGACATCACTTGAGGGGATGGACTGTCCTGAAGTGTGGATGCACTAGTCAGAATCCAGGGTTTTCACACTTGCCATCACTACTACAAAATATTAAACTGCGGGGAGCGAGCTCCGCCCCTGGCAAAGGTCTTGAGGAAGGAGGCTTGGCATACGCAAAGGCGGGATCAAGCCTCAGGAGTCTCCCTGGAAATTCTCGAGCATCTACCCCCAAAACCAGAGTCTGCCTACTTTCTGCTTTGTGCTTTCACCTACACCTCTGACTTTACGGGGGGCTGTCCCCCACTACCTCTCTCTGAAAAAAGAGTTAGCTTACAGCTCCAGTTAATAATTCCTGGGTATGACGGTGTTTCAACCTACAAACTCCTTTGGAAGTCCTCTAGCCTGCCTGAATAGGTTTTTCCGGCCACATGTGATTGCTCAGAGCCTCCCAACTGTGAGAGGCATGAGATGTTCTAAACTGTCTAAATACAGATTCCTTTGAGCAGTTAAAAGATTGATTAGAAATTGTATTGGTGAAGGGATTTTCACTTGTTGGGCCAATGTTTGCTTCTAAGTTTCCATATCCCTTACCTGCTGTGTCCTTGGCAGTGTATTGATTAATATAATTGGTGTAAGTAGTAGCTTTAATGTTTGTAACCTGGGACCCTTAAGTTAATTCTTTTTCTTGTTATAGCCCACCACACCTTTGCTCTGTAGGAATGCAACTTTATCTAATGCTTTTGGAGGGTGGCTCCTGACCAATCACCTTTAGAGAAAAATAAGTTTTCTGAAGAAAGGGTCTTAAAATGTTAACAGGCCTCCGGGCCAGAAGATGATGCAAATCACCTAAGCTTTTGCATATGCTAAGTTTGTAGGAAGAAAGCCTGGCTTGCTGCAGGACTCTACCCCTTCCCCCATTATCCTCTATGCATAACTTAAGGTATAAAAACTACTTTGGAAAATAAAGTGTGGGCCTTGTTCACCGAAACTTGGTCTCCCCATGTCATTCTTTCTCTTACCTTCTGGCTGAATTGTTCAGCCTCTTTTCTTCACTGAATTTTCCTACTGAGCTATCCTTATTTCAGCCTCTTTTCTCCACTGAATTTCCTCACTGAGCTATCCTCATTCTATTACTCTTTATATCCTTAATTAACGTTTAATTAAGCAGTTGTTTCCTGATCCTCGCCGACGCCGTCCCCGCTTCGAATTCCCTGGATCCACCGGGGCTGGACCCCAGCATTAAACAAATTACCTGAGATTTCATTTAAGAGAATGAGAAGGAATTAGATAAGGAAAAGTATATGGAATAAACCCTTTAGATGTAATAAACATGAAACTAATCAAGTATTTTCCAAGGTTTATAAAATATACCAAGGCTGGTCAGAATAATCAGGAATGAGTTCCAACCCACTTGACACTAACTGCATCCTTTGAAACAGCCCCTTCAAAAAAGCTGAACAAGCCCCTTCCTGACCCCACTCTCAATAGTGACAGAGAGAAAATACTGCTTCCCACATAGGAACTGAGCTTCTGGCAGCACCTCCTGTTCCACCACCCACAGGAGCATTTTCCTTTCCTCTGGGATGAAAGGTCACTTCATAGCAACTCCACTCACTTCCTGGACCAGACTCCCTAACTGCTCCAGCTCCCACATGCAGTTTGCCTTTCAGGACTTCCTCCAAGTTACTTGCACAATTCAGATTCCAAAGGCAGCAAAAGGTGAGTTTCTATGTGGTTCCTTTCCCTGGGTTTCCCTGATAGCTCAGTTGGTAAAGCATCTGCCTGCAATGCAGGAGACCCCAGTTTGATTCTTGGGTAGGGAAGATCCCCTGGAGAAGGGATAAGCTATCCATTCCAGTATTCTTGGGCTTTTCTTGTAGCTCAGTTGGTAAAGAATCTGCCTTCAATGCAGGAGACCCCAGTTTGATTTCTAGGTAAGGAAGATCCCCTGGAGAAGGGATAGCTGCCCACTCCAGTATTCTGGCCTGGAGAATTCCAAGGACTGTATAGTTCATGGGGTCACAAAGAGTTGGACATGAATGAGTGACTTTCACTTTGTTTTCCCTCCCCTGGGGGTCCTGGAAGAGGGCTTTGTGCCCGCTCACCCTTGTACCTCAGGGTCTCAACTATAATCCCTATTTGTTGAACAGAAGGAGAGAGAGAGAGAATACAACCCATCACCTCACACATACCCCCAACTCAAATTACAAACCCAAACAGCCAGCAACACCTCCTCAGACCCTACATTCCAGATGGGCCTCTCTCCCGCTTCATTCAAACCCCTTCCAGGAGTATCCTGTCTTCACCTCAAGTCCCTCCACATCTCCTGGATTCTCAGCCTTTTGCACTCTGGCCTCCTCACATCTGGAACCTGCTTCTTGGGTCACCAACACCTCCTGATTCCAAATCAAACAATAACTCTCCGTGGGCTCACCTTCTCCTTTGCATTGAGCAGACCTGTCCTTTATCAGGTCTCCACCCTGTCTCCTCCTCTCATTCCTTGCTGTTCACTGTGTGTCTCCTCTGCTTGCCTCCTCTGTCAGCTTTCTAAATATCAAGGCTTCCAAAAGGTTCTGATCTTGGTCCCTAAACATGCCTCACTCTCTCTGGGCAATCTTATCCATCTTCACTGATTTAACTACTACCTTCTCAGTGAAGAATACACTGGTGCCATTCCAGGTCTCTCCCTCAAATACCAGACTAACTTTCAATGACCTTTAGGACGCCTCCACCTGGAGGACCTGGGCTTCAAGGTAATAGAACTACAAGTGGAAAAGCTGGCATTAGAAATCACTGAGACTGAAATTTTCTCTCCTCACATGACTAAGAATGTTTATCCTGAAATCAGATAGCATCTGTTCCTATCCCTCTTTAGGTCATGCAAAAAATATGTGATGGATTCTGATTATAAGGGCCAATTAACCATGTGTCAAGCACACAGCAAGCCAGCCAGCTTTGGAAACCCAACCTTGACCTAGTTTATAGTAGCAAAGGAACAGAACCTTTCACAAAGTCTTTTTAAAGTAATTAACAATCACTGTCAAGATGTGATACTGCTTTACTGAAAGACTGCTTCTGGGGATAAGTAATGTAGCTAAAGCCAAGAGGACACCTTTATAAAATGAGTTTCCATTTAAAAAAAAAAAAAAAAAGCACATATATCTTTGCAGTAAAAGTCCTCTGCCTCTGAGTCTCAACTTACTTCTCATTGGTAAATAGTGGAAGCCTTTGCCCACAGGTTGTGCTGTTTGCATTCAGGTATTCATTGCTGCATTTCTGTGTGCTGCTGCTAAGTCACTTCAGTCGTATCCGACTCTGTGCGACCCCACAGACATCAGCCCACCTGGCTCTCCTGCCCCTGGGATTCTCCAGGCAAGAACACTGGAGTGGGTTGCCATCTCCTTCTCCAATGCATGAAAGTGAAAAGTGAAAGTGAAGTTGCCCGGTCATGTCTGACTCTTAGCGACCCCATGGACTGAAGCCTACCAGACTCCTCCATCCATGGGATTTTCCAGGCAAGAGTACTGGAGTGGAGTGCCATTGCCTTCTCCATTTCTGTGTGCAGCTTTTGATAAATGCATTTCATTTACAAAATAAACACTTAGAAAGTCACATAGCTTGAATCACTGAAAAGCAGACAGGAATAACAGAGAAAACACCCCAGGTGAGCAATGATACTGAAAGAGAAAACAAGAGCTGAGATGACCCAGCAATATTCCTTAGAACCTCAAGTTCACAGAACAAACAAAGGCCGGATAGAAGCATTCCCGTGGGTATTTCTGCCGGGGTTTTTTTTTGTTTGTTTGTTTTTTAACATACGTTAAAACAGAGACTTCAACATGTGAAAAGAAAAACTGCCTGCAAAAACAAAGAAGACATTTTCTGAGATAACTTTGATCCTTTAATTAAATTACTGGATTAAACTCTTTGTATCAATAACTGCCCTTTATTGTCCTTGATCAAGTATTATTTTCACCTTATTATTACTAATCTTTTCTAAGCCATCACATTTGACCCTATCAAAAAAAAAAAAAAAAAAAAGGTGCAATAAATACTTGGCTTCTGTGGTAATACGATACATAATTTAGCTCATCTAGTCTATCTTTCCATGAGAGGTGACTGTTTCTGTTATGAAACGTGCTCACAGTAAAGGGAATCCTAGCCAGACATCTGGAACGTAGAGGGAGAACCACTTACCCAACCTGTCACTGCTTCAGACCAACCTTGACGTGACTGTGGAGCCACTCATGTTAACTCAGCCTCCCAATCACAGCCGCACCTTTCTCTTACAAAACACGACCTTTGCTGAAGGTAATAATACATCACCAGGCTGAAAGGCCCACCCTAAGTCCCTGTGAAAAGGCCTTGAGGAACAGGCACTCTGCTACTTCCTGGGAGAACTCTGACAAGAATGGTGAATTACCTGGATGAAATCTTGAAATATCAAAGGCAGCAAGTCATCCATATGCCCAATGTCTTTGGAGAAACGATTTAAAATTCTTCCTACAAGAATAGGACAAGATATTACTCATTTAAGAAAAACACCAATACAGTATACTAAACAGTGTCAGACTTTATTTTTTGGGGCTCCAAAATCACTGCAGATGGTGATTTCAGCCATGAAATTAAAAAGATTCTTACTCCTTGGAAGGAAAGTTATGACCAACCTAGATAGCATATTCAAAAGCAGAGACATTACTTTGCCAACAAAGGTCCGTCTAGTCAAGGCTATGGTTTTTCCACTGGTCATGTGTGGATGTGAGAGTTGGACTGTGAAGAAAGCTGAGCACTGAAGAATTGATGCTTTTGAACTGAGGTGTTGGAGAAGACTCTTCAGAGTCCCTTGCACTGCAAGGAGATCCAACCAGTCCATCCTAAAGGAGATCAGTCCTGGGTTTTCATTGGAAGGACTGATGCTAAAGCTGAAACTCCAATACTTTGGCCACCTCATGTGAAGAGTTGACTCATTGGAAAAGACTCTGATGCTGGGAGGGACTGGGGGCAGGAGAAGGGGACGACAGAGGATGAGATGGCTGGATGGCATCACCTACTCGATGGACATGAGTTTGGGTGAACTCCGGGGTTGGTGATGGACAGGGAGGCCCGGCATGCTTGGGCTTGCAAAGAGTCAGACACGACTGAGTGACTGAACTTAACTGAACTGAACTGAATGCAAATATATGGAATTTAGGAAGAAGGTAATGATAACCCTGAATGCAAGACAGCAAAAGAGGCACAGATGTATTGAACAGCCTTTTGGACTCTGTGGGAGAGGGCGAGGGTGGGATGATAAGGGAAAATGGCATTGAAACATGTAAAATATCATATGTGAAATGAATCGCCAGTCTAGGTTTGATGCATGATACAGGGTGCTCCAGGCGGGTGCACTGGGAGGATCCAGAGGGATGTGATGGAGAGGGAGGTGGGTGGAGGGTTCAGAATAGGGAACACATGTACACTTATGGTGGATTCAAGTCAATGTATGGCAAAACCAATACAATATTGTAAAGTAAAATAAATTAATTAATAAAAAAAAGATATTACTCATTTTTTTCCCTGATAGAAGCTTTCAAAGAAACAATTTATAAACAAATCAAAACATATTTTTGAAGTGTATATATTTAGGAACTTCCCTGTGATACAGTGTCCCTAGTGCAGGGGACACAAGTTGGATCCCTGGTCCGGGAAGATCCCACATGCCACAGAGTAACTAAGCCTATGTTCCACAACTACTGAAACCCCTGCACCTAGAGCCTGAGCTCCTCAAGAAGAGAGGCCACCACATGAGAAGCCCAAGCTCTGCAATGAAGGGGAGCCCCTGCTTGTCATAACTGGAGAAAACCCAAGCACAGCAACAAGGACCCAATGCAACTAAAAATAAATAAATAAATCTAAAAGAAGTATATATATTAAATATTTGATATATTGGCCTTCCCATCATTGCTCAGTGGTAAAAAATCGACCTGCCAATGCAGGAAACACAAGAGACACGGGCTCAATCCCTGGGTGGGGATGATCCCCTGGAGAAGGAAGTGGCATTCACTCCGGTATTCTTGCCTGGAAAATTCCATGGACAGAGGAGCCTGGCGGGCTACAGTCCATGGGACCACAAAAGAGCTGGACATGATTTAGCAATTAAACAACAAATATATTACAAATTCAAATGAAAAAAGCTGATGTCAGTGGCAAAATGAAAGAGACAATAGGATGATACCTAAAGAGAAATAAAAATATCACCAAATGGCAGTGTCTGGGCAGTTGAAATAGAGTCCAGATTTTTAAAAGAATGGGGGAATACTGTCATTGTATCAAGAAGGGTTGGTGGATTTAGAATGCTCCCTCCTTTTAGATCCATCCCATCTAAGACTCATTCCAAGTGCTAAACTGGTAAATAAACAGTTGCAAAATATCTAAGTTAATCCTAATTGTTACACTAATTTTGCTTTAGTTATCAAGATTAAGTTTCCAAGTGATACTCTTTAAATTAACATAATTATAACCCCTCTGTACTTTTTTCCATCCAGATTGTTCACAGCACCTCACATTTTGGGAAACTGTGGATTCTAACCATTTCCAAGTTATGAGTTTACTACTGGGATAAGTCATTATTTTCAGACATGTACCAAGTGTGACTAGTACAGACTTATGAAGAAGCATCTATGAAGATCAGAGGTATGTAGGCAGGAAAACACAAATATCACTAAATGACTAAGGGTAACTTATCATTGATTTTACTTCCCTTCTCAGAATCCACAACAACAGTCTATACTGAAAGCTATAGGATTAGATGATAAGAACTAATTTCTAGTAAATACTTGGTATGAACTAAAAATGCCATCCACCATATCAGTAAACAAAGGATGCTGCAGCCATCAGGACCCTGCAGCCACTCCTGCAAGAGTGGCACCCTGAGGAGACTCAGGATGAGAAAGCACAGGATAATGGCCCCAGATAACAGAGGTGCCCATTAAAAGAACTGTTATAGGGAAGAGCCAATTTTGACTCCACGTTGGATCCATTTCTTTGACTTTAGCCTTTGCTATTCATTGTTTTTGTCAGGGAACCCTGCCCCTCTGCCTGAATATTAAACTAAAGTGGGTTTTTTTTTTTTCCAGCTTACAGGGAGACTTTCTGACCCTCAGCACCTGTGGATGGTCTGCAGAAAAGAAGACATTAATAAATACCCTCCTGTTTTGTAAGATTAATGGCCTTTTGACTTTACTTCCTCACCTCCTTTCCTTCTTTTTTCAAAAAAAAAAAAAAAGGCACCCAGACCCCAAAAATATGGTTATTTTGAGACATTAGTCTGCCTTCTTCTCAGTCTGCCAACTTTCCAAATAAAGTTGCTATTCCTTGCCTCAATACCTCTTCTGTGAGTCTTACTGGTCCTTTGTGAGGTGAGGAGAGTGAGCTTGAACTCAGTAACAGTAACACTGCTATATGTGGTTCTCTCTTCATGACATCGCATACCAGAAACAAAGTCAACCATAAATTATCTATTATAAATTCTACTTTTGAGATTAAAGACAGGGAAGAGTTCAGTTTAATATACCACTAAAAGAGTAAATAATTGATGCCCCTAAACCTTGGGACCTATCTTTGCAGTACTTTATTTGGGCTTCTGTTTTCCTGAAGGAATGAAATTCTGATAATAGATACAGGAGGGAGAGGAAAGATACACACTGGTATGCCCACTGCTCCAGGGTTAGTGACCTTGAACACTTAAACATGGCTCCAAATCCTTGAATAATAAATAAATCAGCATCTGGAGAGGCCTACAGGTCATAAACAGCCTGGTGAACTGTGGTCAGAAGCTCAGAGGCTGTCTTAACAGAAATTCAGTCTCACTTTATGCTCCCAAATTTACTACTATAGTTTTCACATTAACAGGTAAAGTAGAGCAAATCACAGCCATAATAGCACAGACTCTTTCAATCACTTCCTCACTCCAGCTTCATAATAAGATGAGATTGTGTGAGCCTTTGCAGTTTGCCATCCTGTGCTCCACACTGTGCCTGCACTAAACAACATGTGTTGAATAAATCTGTACAAGGTGCTGCCCTAAACAGTCTTATTTAATCCTTGCAACAGTCTTGTGAAACAGGAAGGGCAGTGGTTATTCCCACTGAGAAAGTTCCCAGACACTATGTGGTCATCCTCACTAAGGTTCATTAGGCACTGACCATGTGCTGTGTGATAATGCATTAACCTGCTTAATGCCCACAACATCAAGATATTGCTAAGTGTGTGAATAGTATTCTCATTTTACAGGTAAGAAAATCAAGACACAGAGAAATTAAATAACTAGCACATAAGTATTAACACAACTATGACTGGCTATTACTATTAGTAACTAGCACCAGGACTAAACCCAGGAAGTTGGTTCTAGAGTCCATACTTATAACCATGACAACATCCTGCCTTGAGATTTGCCTGCCCAGTAATATCTACCTACTTTGGCCTTGATCACACAGCTAATTGACGGCCAGGCCAAGGCTACTCCTGTCCTCCCTTCAGTCACATCCCTGACTCGACAGGTCCTGTCAATCATCACCTGCAAAAACAGAGCCACCCTGGGCCTCAGCACAAGTCTAACCAACTGAACAGAATGGGCATGTATGCTGATGCACTAACTCTTTGCAGGAACCCAGGTCAGGAGGCTATCTTCCAAAGCAAGACAGGTCAAAGGCCTCAGGATGGAGGAAGCAGCCACTGGGAAACCTTTGGGGACACTCTTACTAATACTGAAGATCTACCTGCTATGTACCACAACCTCTTAAATGTAATTAAAAGTCCATTGTAAAACTAGAGGCCTGATTTTATTGAAGAGGATGTGTACATTTCACTGATACTGTATTTTAATTAAGTTTCCATTACCATTTAGATAAAACTCAAAATATGAGCACATGCCAGAGCTCTGTGGTCCCAGATATGGATGGGCAATGAAAGAAAGAAACACACAGCCTGTCTTCTGTAGAGATGTTCCTGGAAGAAGGTCCTACCTAGTTAGCTTAACACTATGTAACACAGCCAACGTTTCAACACCTATCAAAAACATGTCAACACATTTGCACCTTGTGCTGGGTGTTTCATATTCCACACAACAAATGGACTCCTAAACCATCCTGCAAAGTAAACATTCATTTATCTTTATAGACACATAAATTGGAATAAAAGGTTACAGGCTCCTATATTCAGATTTTCTCTGATAGGAAAAATTATCAGTGAAACTTTTTGTATAAAATGGATAAACATACACAGTGATTTTCTTCCAAGCATCTCTTCCATTTTCAAATATGAAAATGTAATTAGGCACTAAATGTGTTAATAAAACATATTCACTGAGAAATTTGGTGTCTGACTTACCTATTGGATTGCTATTGAAGAACGATACGGGAGCTCTCAAAATGGACTCCAATATTTTGTTGTGCAAAGTTTGTGAAGAATTAACAAAGATGTAGAATATCAACAGAGACCTTGTGATGCCAAAAAGGACAGTAGACACAGTTAACCCTGAAATAAAGAAACATCACTCAGCACAAGATCTCTGCCTTATCCTCAATGATGCTAAAGCATGGTAGGCAGTTTGTAAAGATACTGTGTATTTTATTCTATAAATAAAATTTGTATAGAGATTTACATATACAGAATATAGAATAAAAACATATATATGAACATATTTATATATATAAATTAGATTCTGTATGAGTTTAATGCTTTCACAAAATACATTTATAAAGAAAAATATAAAAATCATTGTTTTCCTCTCACTAAAAGAAACAACACAGAGGGGGGAAAAAAAATAATGTGCAACCTACAGTTTCAGTCTAGGCTTTCCTAAGTCAATTACAAGTTCTAATAAAAACTCACAAGAAAGATAATTATAAAAAGTAGTTGATCTTCCTTTCTCTGCATTTCAAATCTCACAATTTACAATATGTTCCATAAGCTAAAACTGATGTATGCTTTGGTATCAGCATGTGAGTTAGCAGGGAACAAGAGAAATGATTTACCACTTCCTTGTAATTTACAAGGAAATTTATTTCCATGTAAAGTAGCTTCTTAAGAACCTACTGTATAACACAAGGAGCTCTACTCAAAGCTTTCTGGTGACCTAGATAGGAAGGAAATCCAAAAAAGAGAGGATATTTATATATAATTGGCTCACTCTGATGTACAGTAGAAACTAACTAAACATTGGAAAGCAAAATATTTATTTTATTTTTATTTATTTATTATTATTATTATTTTTTTTTACTTTACAATATTGTATTAGTTTTGCCATACATCAACATGCATCTGCCACAGGTGTACACATGTTCCCAATCCTGAACCAAGTAGCTACTTCTATGCCCAAGTAGCTTTAAAAAGTTTGAAAAGACAATGTTAAGTTGCAAGTGGACAATCTCTTAAATAACTGAATTGCAAGAAACTACAGATTATATTTTGACATGAGATAGTAAATCTAAACAAGTACCTAATCTCTCACTAAGTGCTTGGGGGCTCAGTTCAGAATAAAGCATCAGCCTGCAATGCGGGAGACCTGGGTTCAGTCCTTAGGTTGGCAAGATCCCCTGGAGAATGAATGGAAAGAGTGAACATCGACATTTTAGGAATAAGCAAACTATAATGGACTGGAATGGGTGACTTTAACTCAGATGACCATCATATCAACTACTGTGGGCAGGAATCCCTTAGAAGAAATGGAGTAGCCATTAGAGTCAACAAAAGAGTCCAAAATGCAGTACTTAGATGCAATCTCAGCAACGACAGAAAGATCTCTGTTCATTTCCAAGGCAAACCATTCAGTATCATGGTAATCCAAGTCTATGCCCCAACCAGTAATGCTGAAGAAGCTGAAGTTGAATGGTTCTATGAAGACCTAAAGACCTTTTGGAACTAACACCCCAAAAAGATGTCCTTTTCATTATAGGGGACTGGAATGCAAAAGTAAGGAGTCAAGAAACACCTGGAGTAATAGGCAAATTTGGCCTTGGAGTACAGAATAAAGCAGGGAAAGGGCTCATAGAGTTTTCCTAAGAGAATACAGTGATCATAGCAAACACCCTCTTCCAACAACACAAGAAAAGACTCGATACATAGACATCACCAGATGGTCAACCTGAAATCAGATTGATTATATTCTTTGCAGCCAAAGATGGAGAAGCTCTATACAGTCAGCAAAAACAAGACTGGGAGCTAACTATGGCTCAGATCATGAACTCCTTATTGCCAAATTCAGACTTAAATTGAAGAAAGTAGGGAAAACCACTAGACCATTCAGGTATGACCTAAATCAAATCCCTTACGAATATACAGTGGAAGTGGGAAATAGATTTAAGGGACTATATCTGATAGACAGAGGGCCTGATGAACTATGGATGGAGGTTTGTGACATTGTACGGGAGACAGGGATCAAGACCATTCCCAAGAAAAATAAATGCAAAAAAGCAAAACGGCTGTCTGAAGAGGCCTTACAAACAGCTGTGTGAAGAAGAGAAGCGAAAAAAAGGAGAAATACCCATTTGAATGCAGAGTTCCAAAGAATAGCAAGGAGAGATAAAAAGCCTTCCTCAGTGATCAGTCAAAGAAATAGAGGAAAACAATAAAATGGGAAAGACTAGAGATCTCTTCAAAAATTAGAGATACCAAGGGAAAATTTCATGCAAAGATGGGCTCAATAAAGGACAGAAATGGTAGTGACCTAACAGAAGCAGAAGATATTAAGAAAAGGTGGCAAGAATACACAGAAGAACTGTACAAAAAAGATCTTCACGACCCAGATGATCACGATGGTATGATCACTCACCTAGAGCCAGACATTCTGGAATGTGAAGTCAAGTGGGCCTTCAAAAGCATCACTACAAACATAGCTGGTGGAGGAAATGGAATTCCAGTAGAGCTATTTCAAATCCTAAAAGATGATGCTATGAAAGTGCTGCACTCAATGTGCCAGAAAATTTGGAAAACTCAGCAGTGGCCACAGGAGTGGAAAAGGTCAGTTTTCATTCCAATCGCAAAGAAAGCAATGCCAAACACAATTTCACTCATCTCACACACTAGTAAAGTAATGCTCGAATTTCTCCAAGCCAGGCTTTAGCAACACGTGAATTGTGAACTTCCAGGTGTTCAAGCTGGTTTAGAAAAGGCAGAGGAAACAGAGATCAAATTGTCAACATCCATTGGATCATCAGAAAAGCAAGATAGTTCCATAAAAACAACTATTTCCGCTATACTGACTATGCCAAAGCCTTTGACTGTGTGGATCACAACAAACTGGAAAATTCTGAAAGAGATGGAAATACCAGACTGCCTGACCTGCCTTCTTGAGAAATCTGTATGCAGGTCAGGAAGCAACAGTTAGAACTGGACATGAAACAACAGACTGGTTCTAAATATGAAAAAGAGTACATCAAGGCTGTATATTGTCACCCTGCTTATTTAACTTATATGCAGAGTACATCATGAGAAATGCTGGGCTGGAGGAAGTACAAGCTGGAATCAAGATTGCCAGGAGAACATATCAAAAACCCCAGATATGCAGATGACACCACCCTTATGGCAGAAAGTGAAGAAGAACTAAAGAGCATCTTGATGAAAGTAATAGAGGAGAGTGAAAAAGTTGGCTTAAAGCTCAACATTCAGAAAACTAAGATCATGGCATCCAGACCCATCACTTCATGGAAAACAGATGGGGAAACAGTGGAAACAGTTGCTGACTTTATTTTGGGGGGCTCCAAAATCACTGCAGATGGTGACTGCAGCCATGAAATTAAAAGACGCTTCCTCCTTGGAAGAACGTTATGACCAACCTAGACAGCATATTAAAAAGCAGAGACATTACTTTGTCAACAAAGGTCCATCTAGTTAAGGCTATGGTTTTCCGTTAGTCATATGTGAATGTGAGAGTTGGACTATAAAGAAAGCTGAGCACTGAAGAATTGATGTTTTTGAACCATGGTGTTGGAGAAGACTCTTGAGAGTCTCCTGGACTGCAAGGAGATCCAAACAGTCCATCCTAAAGGAGATCACTCCTGAGTGTTCATGGAAGGACTGATATTGAAGCTGAAACTCCAATACTTTGGCCACCTTATGCAAGAACTGACTCATTTGAAAAGACCCTGATGCTGGGAAAGATTGAAGGAGGGAGGAGAAGGGGACAACAGAGGATGAGATGGTTGGATGGCATGACCCACTCAATGGACATGATTTTGGGTAAACTTCTAGAGTTGATGATGGACAAAGAGGGCTGGCATGCTGCAGTCCAGGGGTCGCAAAGAGTCAGACATGACTGAGCGGCTGAACTGAACTGATGACCCAGAAATCCTACTACGCGGGTACCCTGAGAAATCCATAATTCAAAAAGAGACATGAACCCAATGTTCATAGCCGCACTATTTATGATAGCCAGGACATGGAAGAAATCTAAATGTCCATTAACAGATGAATGGATAAAGAATATATTTAAAATTTTAGGTGAACATATGCTTTAAATAGTATTTAATGCTATATATATTCTAAACATTCTTGTGAATAGAGACAGTCATGTTAATATTAGCCTGGAAAGCCAATTGTTAAAATAATCACACAGTTGAGAAGGACATAATACTAATCTCAAGGTAAGAAAGAGAGGGAATCTAATCCCAGACACTGGATTCCCCCTGCTTAGCTTCTCAAGTAATTAGTGATTAGCAGTGTGGTGAAGGGAAGTATTCATACCTGGGAGGCAATAATGCTTTTATTTGGGGCCCATGCTGCCAGAGGTTTTCATCTAAGATCAATAAAAGCCAAGGCTTATTTGGACAGAATTGGAACAACCTGAACCACAGGGTGGGGATCCATTTCTAATCCCCTTGCCCATCCATATAACAATATCAGAGTTAGCTAAAACAACCTATTAGAATAAACAATTGCCACGCATTTCCAGTGGCTGACTTGCTGAATGTGCAATCCTGATTTAACCACCAACATCCAGTGCAGAGTAAATTAAGAGTCTTCATTCAACCCCTTTTCTTCTAGTAGGTCTTTAAAATAATTATTCTAATCAATTCTCAGAGTAAATGCAACTCAGACAGTTAATCTGTTAAGACATTACTGAATTACTCTGGAAGCCCTCGTTGCTCACAGACTCATTGTAAGTACCTTAAACTCTGATATAATAGAGCAGATGAGTCAACTTTACCTGAATAAACTCTTAAGCACCAGTTCAGAAGGAGCATCACATCTACATCTTCTTTTACTAATGCCCCAGAATACAGGTTAATTTGTAAATTCGCCCTATGGAACAGGGAAGAAAAAATATTACACTATACATAAACATAGAATTTACACAAATGTTAAAAAAAAAAAATTACCTCAATTTGAGAAACACATTTCATGCTGGAAAGTGTTTCCCAGCTCACAAGACCCTCTGTGTGTCTCCCTTTTAAAAATCTGAATGATGATTTTCAGTGCTCAAAACTGTCTGTGAAGAGGGACTTAGAAAATGAACTTATGGTTGCTGGAGGGGAAGGGATAGTTAGGGAGTTTGTGATGGCCATGCACACACTATATTTAAAATAGATAACCAACAAGAACTTATTGTATAGCACATGGAACTCTCTGAATGTTATGTGGCAGCCTGGATAGGAAGGGGACAGTGTAGAACGGATACATGCATATGTATGGCTGAGTATCTTTGCTATTCACCTGAAACCATCACAAAATTGTTAACTGGCTATACTCCAATACAAAACAAAAAGTTCAAAAGCAAAAAAAAAAGAAAACAAATTGTCTGTGAAGAAGCTGCTAAAGAGAGGAACATGGGGAGAGACCACGTGGTGATCACACTCCACCCACAAGAAGTTTACATTTTCTTCGAGGAAATTACTGGATGGTCGTAAATGGAGGTTAAACAAGCCCCACCCCGGCCCAATTTCTCAGCACTTTGGGTCAGACCAGGAATCACTCACCAGAGTGCAAGCCACCAGTCCTGCAGGACATAGGCAACCTGGAACAGGAAACAGCAATCATTCACACACTGACATTACTGAGCCCTCAAACCACCACTCACTAGCATGGGGGATAGAAAGGCTCCAGAACACAGAGACGGTCCTTCCGGCTCAGGTCTGCACCAAGCCCCACACCCCAGATGACCATAGGTCAGGGGAGGGCATGATACATTTTAATATCTTTAAAACAGATCCCCTTTTCCCCAGAAGACACTGCTCCCCACATGTAATGTCAGTCAGTTCAGTCACTCAGTCATGTCTGATTCTTTGTAACCCCATGAACCGCAGCATGCCAGGCCTCCTTATCCATCACCAACTCCAGGAGTTGACCCAAACTCATGTCCACTGAGTTGGTGATGCCATCTAACCATCTCATCCTCTGTCGTCCCCTTCTCCTCCTGCCTTCAATCTTTCCCAACATCAGGGTCTTTTCAAATGAGTCAGCTCTTTGCTAATGTATTTCAATGCAAATCCAAGTAGACTGAAAGATGGAGTAATAAATTTTGTGGCAGCCTTGTTCAGTCAGACAGAGGCCTGAAGAGCAATACCTGAGGCTTCCAGGGGGAGGAAGAAATTCTGCCTCAAGTCAGCAGGGTCAGCGCCTGCCTGAGCTTCTAGCTTGCAGACCTGCCTTCCTGATTTCAGATTCACCCAGCTAGAATGCACAACCTCAGCTGGTTTTTCAAAATAAATCTCTTAATACACACATCTAAAAATAATTATAAAATACAGTATAGTGAAAGTGAAGTTGCTCAGTCGTGTCCGACTCTTTGCGACCTCATGGGCAGTAGCCTGCACCAGGCTCCTCCGTCCATGGGATTTTCTAGGCAAGAGTACTGGAGTGGGTTGCCATTTACTTCTCCAGGGAATCTTCCTGACTCAGGGATCGAACCCAGGTGTCCTGCATTGTAGACAGACGCTTTACCATCTGAGCCACCGGGGAAGTCCAAAATACAGTATAAATAGTATGTAATTATCAATCTGAGTGCACAAACCAAAATAAATGCCCTTACGTACCTGAGCTGCAATGTTTACTAGAATAAGGAAGGTGATGAGGGGCCAGCCAGCACCAGCTGTGAAGTAATTCTTATAGGTCTTAAAACCAACTTTTCCTTCCAAATAGTCCTCTAGAGGTAGTGTAACTTGTATATTCTCAGTCTGGAAGGGGAAAATGGCAGTGAGAGATAAATTTTAAATGATGAACTCCAAATTTCAAGAGTTCAACAATGGCCTCACTGCAAAGCTGTAGAAAACAGACACATTTCATACACTGGTAAGAGTACAAGATGGTCCATCTCCCATGGAGAAGGGTGTGGGAATATCTGGCCAAAACACATAGGTGTTTACCCAGCTATCCCACTACTAGAAATCTATTAGAAATAAGGAAACATCATTTTCACAAGGTTATGCACTGCTGGATGAGTTTGCTTAAAGTCAACCATGACTGTCAGCACAAGTACAGCCTACCTGATTCAAGGACAAATGCAGAAGCTTGTTCTAAAATAATGTGTAAAATGATATGGAATTAATGTATCTCTCTGGATGACTTGTATCACTCAATTATGGAAAGTTTAACTGTAGTTGGGGATTAAAATACTAGACAAATGCAATAAACTAAGTTCATACAGTGGGTAAGAGTCATGAAAATCTGGATAGCAGAGGGACTTTTGATCTGAATCTATTTAGTTCTTAAACTTCAGAGAGTGATTCCTAGTTTAGAAACTGAATAACTAATCTGAATGCTTAACAGAATTATCCAGGCTCCTCGGTTTGGATATTGAGAAATATCTGTGTATGTTTTTAAGGGAGATCTAGTGCATTTCTGCATTTCTGTCTGGAGGACTTAAAATGCATTATAGTCACAGGAGGCTAGGATGTCCACAGCTCTATGCTGGCCACTGGGATTCAAGGTGGATAAGATGTGGTTGTTGGTCTTGACTGGTAAGAAAGGTGAAGACGGAAACTAACTCCAAAGTGTCTACCATGTGTCAGGTCCTTTGCACATGTTACCTCTGACAATAGGGCAAAATACTACCATCAGTCACCTGCAGTGCCAGACATTCCAACATATAGGAAAAGAAGCTGATTTAATGTGATCACAGGAGGCCTCATCTAAAGGTGTCTTCACATTAAGCCTCTGGATGCATAAGGGAACCCAGGGGCCACCAGAGCAAGTAGGATGTAACTATGGTAAATTGAAGAGTTCTTATTTCAGTGTGAGCCACAAGCACCCAGAAATTCACAGCAGTGCACCCACTCCTGGTCCCCATAAGATTCTCTAACCTACACCCAAAGGGGAACTCCAAGCAGGCTTGCTCCTTTCATGTTCTTCTATCCATTCCATGGAATAAGACTTTGGGAACCTTAGGGCCTACTTTGGGACAAATAAACATGTCATGAGCAGAGCAGACTGGGGTCCATGAGGCCACCAAAAGCAGACAGATTCGGGCATTCTGCAGGATAGAAACTCACATCTTGGTCTTCTGGAACTGCATCTTTTAAGGAGGGTCTGGGAGACGATGGAGACCGAACCAAAGACTCGGAGATCAGAGTAGGAGTTCCTAGAACTGGAGATGATCCAGGCTGCTTATTTCTCTTCTCAAAAAGGGAAAAAATATCTACCCCAGATTTCAGGAACTCAGAGTAAGTCCCCCTTTCCACTGTTTTGTCCTAAAATAAAATAAAAAAAAAAATTGAGAGGAATTAATTTACATTGGATAATATTGTTAGCTGCTCAGTTGTGTCTGACTCATTTCAACACCATGGACTGTAGCCTGCTAGGCTCCACTGTCCATGGGATTCTCCAGGCAATAATACTGGAGTTGGTTGCCATTCCCTTCTCCAAGGATTTTCCTGACCCAGGGATTGAAGCCGGGTCTCCCACATTGCAGGCAGATTCTTTACCATCTGAGCCACCAGGGAAGCCCTCGATAATATTAAACCAACCGGAATACTAATCAAGAAATTTGCTGCTGCTAAGTCACTTCAGTCGTGTCCAACTCTGTGTGACCTCATGGACTGCAGCCTTCCAGGCTCCTCCATCCATGGGATTTTCCAGGCAAGAGTACTGGAGTGGGGTGCCATTGCCTTCTCTGCATGAAATGTTATCTTTTCTTAAATTATTATTTTTGAAGAAAATAAAAGATACCTGGGTCTAGAATTCTTGTTGAGAAATATAGCCAACTCAAACAGAACTGAGCATTCTGTTCTCTGCCAAACCCTGTGTTAAGTGCTGGGGTATTTGAAAGAAATGTGTGCTTGTGGGTTAAAAATGGAGGCTGTTCACATAACTACCATGGACACTTAGGGAAGCAAGAAGTACAGAAGTTGCTGGGAGGATCAGCACAATCTCTAGAGACAAGAGAACTCAGAGAAACCTCACGTGACAAGCAAAATTTTAAAAAAATTAAAACCCTGGGGAGAGTATTCCAGAAAAGAAAATTACTGACACAGAGGTGGGCACAAGCACATCTGCATACGTAACAGTCGCTCATTAAATTTAACTGACCACCTTTACTATCACAGTATCATGTGCCCCGGCTGGGACAGGACATGTAGGAACCAGCCTTGAACAGGGAACCCATAAGCTGCATATTCATGGTCCTTACAACTGTCTGGAGGACTTAGAGTGCATTAGAGAGACACAAGGATCAACAAAGTTCCCAAATGAAAATTCAATATTCCATCTGTTAAAATAATTAAACAAAGAGGCCATGAGGTTGGGATGGCTCTAATGCCTTGACAGTCTGCGCCTGCAAACCAAAACCTAAGCCACAATCAGTGCACACAGATGCAAGAGAAAACTTCACACCAACCGAACACAAGCAACCAACCAGGCTTCCCCAATCAGGCAGCTGCTTAAACTACAGCCAATCTAATCATGTTCTTTGAACACATGTGACACATCATTGCAGTTTCCCTCCCTTATAAAGTCAAAATAATGTGCAGATGTTTCACTATTTCTGACCCTGAAATAAGATTCAGGTGATCATTGAGTGGCAAATAAAACTTTAGGGAAAAAATTCTCAGGATGCAAAACTCATCAAATGAGAGCAGCTCTGGTTAATGCAGGTCAGGTGGAAGAAGATGGCCCAGGACCCTAGCTAGGACCCCTCTCACCCTATGTCTTGAGGTGAGCGACTGGGAGAAACCCAGTGAAGCATCTGGGTACCATCTGATACTGCAGAACTAGAAAATTATGCAGGATATATTGTGTCTTGTTCCACTTGGCAGGAAAAATACACATACCTCTTTAATAAAATCACCACTCACAACTTCATATCTCTAATATGCACAATGAAATGACTAGAAGTATTAAGACAGAAATTTCACTCAGCAGCCAAGTGCTGACAATTCTGAGGGGACAAGGGGGTAGCCATCTCCCCTCTGCTACAAGAGAGAGACCCAACAATGAGGATGGACTCCAACTCATCCAAGAGTGCCCACCAGTGGACAAACAGTTATTTTGTAAGTACTAAAACTGGGGGCAGTGCCCTCAACGGAAGCAATAGGGGACTCTAAAACATCTAAAACATTCATTTCCAAGGCAAACCATTCAATATAACAGTAATCCAAGTCTATGCCTCAACCAATAATGCTGAAGAAGCTGAAGTTTAACGGTTCTATGAAGACCTACAAGACCTTTTAGAACTAACACCCAAAAAAGATGTCCTTTTCATTATAGGGAATTGGAATGCAAAAGTAGGAAGTCAAGAAATACCTGGTGTAACAGGTAAATTTGGCCTTGGAATACTGAATGAAGCAGGGCAAAGACTAACTGAGTTTTGCCAAGAAAATGCACTGGTCATAGCAAACGCCCTCTTCCAACAACACAAGAGAAGACTCTACACATGGACATCATCAGATGGTCAACACCAAAATCAGATTTATTATGTTCATTGCACCCAAAGATGGAGAAGCTCTATACAGTCAACAAAAACAAGACTGGGAGCTGACTGTGGCTCAGATCATGAACTCCTTATTACCAAATTCAGACCTAAATTGAAGAAAGTAGGGAAAACCACTAGACCATTCAGGTATGACCTAAATCAAATCCCTTATGATTATACAGTGGAAGTGAGAAATAGATTTAAGGGCCTAGATCTGATAGATAGAGTGCCTGATGAACTATGGAATGAGGTTCGTGACATTGTACAGGAGACAGGAATCAAGACCATCCCCGTTGAAAAGAAACGCAAAAAAGCAAAATGGCTGTCTGGGGAGGCCTTACAAATAGCTGTGAAAAGAAGAGAAGTGAAAAGCAAAGGAGAAAAGGAAAGATATAAGCATCTGAATGCAGATTTCCAAAGAATAGCAAGAAGAGATAAGAAAGCCTTCCTCAGCGAACAATAAAAAGAAATAGAGGAAAACAACAGAATGGGAAAGACTAGAGATCTCTTCAAGAAAATTAGATATACCAAGGGAACATTTCATGCAAAGATGGGCTTGATAAAGGACAGAAACGGTATAGACATAACAGAAGATATTAAGAAGAGGTGGCAAGAATACACAGAACTATACAAAAAAGATCTTCACGACCCAGATAATTACAATGATGTGATCATTGACCTAGAGCCAGACATCCTGGAATGTGAAGTCCAGTGGGCCTTATAAAGATCACTACGAACAAAGCTAGTGGAGGTGATGGAATTCCAGTTGAGCTATTTCAAATCCTGCAAGATGATGCTGTGAAAGTGCTACACTCAATATGCCAGCAAATTTGGAAAATTCAGCAGTGGCCACAGGACTGGAAAAGGTCAGTTTTCATTCCAATCCCAAAGAAATGCAATGCCAAAGAATGCTCCAACTACCACACAATTGCACTCATCTCACATGCTAGTAAAGTAATGCTCAAAATTCTCCAAGCTAGGCTTCAGCAATATGTGAACTGTGAATTTCCTCATGTTCAAGCTGATTTTAGAAAAGGCAGAGGAACCAGAGATCAAACTGCCAACATCTGCTGGATCATGGAAAAAGCAAGAGAGTTCCAGAAAAACATCGATTTCTGCTTTATTGACTATGCCAAAGCCTTTGACTGTGTGGATCACAATAAACTGTGGAAAATTCTGAAAGAGATGGGAATACCAGACCACCTGACCTGCCTCTTGAGAAACCTGTTATGCAGGTCAGGAAGCAACAGTTAGAACTGGACATGGAACAACAGACTGGTTCCATATAGGAAAAGGAGTACGTCAAGGCTGTATATTGTCCCCCTGCTTATTTAACTTATATACAGAGTACATCATGAGAAACGCTGGACTGGAAGAAGCATGAGCTGGAATCAAGATTGCTAGGAGAAATATCAATAACCTCAGATATGCAGATGACACCACCCTTATGGCAGAAAGTGAGGAGGAACTCAAAAGCTTCTTGATGAAAGTGAAAGTGGAGAGTGAAAAAGTTGACTTAAAGCTCAGCATTCAGAAAACAAAGATTATGGCATCTGGTCCCATCACTTCATGGGAAATAGATGGGGAAACAGTGGAAACAGTGTCAGACTTTATTTTTCTGGGCTCCAAAATCACTACAGATGGTGACTGCAGCCATGAAATTAAAAGACGCTTACTCTTTGGAAGGAAAGTTATGACCAACCTAGATAGCATATTCAAAAGCAGAGACATTACTTTGCCAACAAAGGTCCGTCTAGTCAAGGCTATGGTTTCCTCCAGTGGTCATGTATGGATGTGAGAGTTGGACTATAAAGAAAGCTGAGCACCGAAGAATTGATGCTTTTTAACTGTGGTGTTGGAGAAGACTCTTGAGAGTCCCTTGGACTGCAAGGAGATCCAACCAGTCCATTCTGAAGGAGATTAACCCTGGGATTTCTTTGGAAGGAATGATGCTAAAGCTGAAACTCCAGTACTTTGGCCACCTCATGCGAAGAGTTGACTCATTGGAAAAGACTCTGATGCTGGGAGGGATTGGGGGCAAGAGGAGAAGGGGACGACAGAGGATGAGATTGCTGGATGGCATCACTGACTCGATGGACGTGAGTCTCAGTGAACTCTGGGAGTTGGTGATGGACAGGGAGGCCTGGCGTGCTGCAATTCATGGGGTCCCAAAGAGTCAGACACAACTGAGCGACTGAACTGAACTGAAAACATCTAGGGACTGGTAAGTAGGTTATTCTCCTGCCCACGAATCCTGTGCTCATAACACTGTCAACACTGGGATTTACACACTAGAAGTGCCCCTTTTGTACATGAAGTCAACTGCTCTCAAGCTTGAAAAATCTTTGCTCCTCTCCCCATTCCTTCAGGGGTGGAGAGGAGTCACATTCCTAGAGGAGACACATGCAACTGTTTCCAGAGAGACAGAGGTTCTGTATTTTAATAATCTTTCTTGGAGCAGAGATTTATTTCATAAGTCAAGTATCTGACCAAGGTTCTGTGGAACATTCAGGTGCTAAAGAAAAAGATGCTGAGGACCAGATGTAAATGAGCCAAAAAGTGAAGCATCGAACTACCACCAAGTCTGAAAACTTCTCACTAAACCCCACCTCCCAACTATGCTAGGAGCTGTGGGTCGGATGGTGCTGCCTCCTCAAAAAGATAAGTTCAAACGTGACACCTGTAAACATAACCTTATTTGGAAACAGGGTCTTTCCAGATGTAATCAAGTTAAGATGAGGCCGCACTGGTGCAGGGTGACCCTAAATCCAATATGACTGATGATCTTATGAGAAGAGGCCCAGACACAGGGACAATGGCCAAGTGGTATCAGAGGCAGAGAACATAGTGCTGCAGTTGGAAGCCAAAGAACACAAGGAAGGCTGGCAAACACCAGAGGCTGGAAGGAAGGATTCTCCCCTGGAGCCTTCAGGGAGAACACAGCCCTGCCAGCACCTGGATTTGGGACCCGTAGCCTCCAGAGCAGGGAGACGATAAACTTCTGCTGTTTTAAGTCACCCAGTTGGCAGTACTTGGTTACAGCAGCTCTAGAAGCTGATACTCTAGCCTGAGTCCACATTTCTGTCTTCTCAGCTTTACTAAGACCTGGAATTGCTTCTCCTGTCACCCCTCCAGTGACCATCAGAGAAATCTCTCAAATTTGATATCAGACCACATTGCTCCTCTGCTCTGGGCCATCCAAGACTTCCATGCCAGTTCCCGTCCCCTGGCCACTGCTCAGAGACCAGCTCCCTCCACATCCCCTGCTCACTCTCCTCAGACACACTTGTCTTCCTGCTGTTCCTCCAACCTGCCAGTTCAGCTCCTTCCTCAGGACTCCCTGCCGCAGACCCCTCCCCTAGATGACTGTGTGACCCCTACCTTCATGTCACTCAGACCCCATTAGGCACCAGCTTTTTAGAGAGGCTAGGATGTCACTCTCACTCCCTCTTTGGCACATCTGTCCCCATAAGAACAGGAGCCCTGTGAAGGCAGAGCCTTGTCCTCCTGCTGCACACACAAGAGACCTGGGCAGGGAGACTAGCAACTGGAGACACCAGCAGAGAGGGCATCTCTGATGCAGGTGCTCGGCTACCCAACCTCACTTCTGGAGTTAATGGAAGATGCTCTTTAGGCAAACTATGTATGAGAATCTCTTGGATACCAACAGATCTTAGAATCTCTAATTTGTAAGTAATACACTTTGACTTAAGTCACGGAAGAGGAAAATAAAAAGTTCTAAATAAAACTGCATCATTATCCTTAACAAACTTCATTAGAGCAGGGATGATTCAATAATCCTGTGGTTGCACTCTTACACACCTAGGGTTTATATGGCTTAGAGTGTAATAGTGACACTTCTACAGAGCTTTAGATTCATCCTCCAAGGTGTGAACACCAGCTCTGAGAAGAGGGTGAAAAACTGAGGGAGAAGAGGGTGTTTACCATGAATCCAAGGAAAGTGACCAGAAAGGAGGTCTGTCCTTCAACACTGCTGTTACTGCTGCTGCTGATGCTGCTAAGTCATTTCAGTTGTGTCCGACTCTGTGCGACCCCATAGATGGCAGCCCAAACAGGCTCCATCCCTGGGATTTTCCAGGCAAGAACACTGGAGTGGGTTGCCATTTCCTTCTCCAATGCGTGAAAGTGAAGTCGCTCAGTCGTGTCTGACTCTTTGTGACCCCACAGACTGCAGCCTACTAGGCTCCTCCGTTCATGGGATTTTCCAGGCAAGAGTACTGGAGTGGGTTGCCATTGCCTTCTCCCAACACATCTGAGGGCTAGCAATTCCACAGACTTCTAGAAATTACTTACATCTTTCAATATCAGAATCTGACTTGCATCTTTTAGGTATTGCAACTGATGAGTGACTAAAATTGTGATCTTCTCCTTCAAGGCCTGACGAACACACCTATAAATGTAAAAGGTACAGAAATCAAAAGCACATTAATGGAGTGCCTTAAACTGAAAACATATTTTAAAAACAGTGAGACAAAGACCACATAGCAACCAAAGATCTTTAGTTTAAATGCCAAATCAATAATAAATAAACATAGTCAATTAATCCAACTAGGTTCTTAAATTTATCAGCAGCAAATTTGAATCTACTGCTACAAAAAATTCTTAAAATCAGTCCAGTGAAGGTGGCACTAACAGCTAAGTCTTTTCCTCTAAAACTCAGCTTAACAATTATTTACATGTTTCATAAAGGAAAACAACTGAGTAATACTGAGATTTCAAAACTTGACTAAACTAAAACACTATTTTATCACTATTTGGGAATAGGAGAAGAGGGAGCCATGTCATTTAAAAATGTGTACATTCTTAGCTTTCTAGATGATTATTTATAATTAATGATTATTGGGGGTCAGCGTGAGGCACTCCACCCATGGCAAAGGTCATGAGGAAGGAGGCTCGACATACACAAAGGTCGGATCGAGCCTCAGGAGTCCCCCTGGAAATCCTCGAGCATCTACCCCCATAACCAGAGCCTGCCTGCTTTATCATTTTGTGCTCCCACCTACACCTCTGACTTTACAGGGGGCTGTCCCCCACCACCTCTTTCAGAGAAGGAGTTAACCTAGAGTTCCAGTTAATAAAAACTCCTGGGTGTGACAAGAGTGTTTTAACCTACAAACTCCTCTGAAGGTTCTCTAGCCTGCCTGACAGGCTTGTTCAGCCACATGTGATTGCTCACAGCCTCCCAACCGTGAGAGGCACGAGATGCTTTAAACCTTCTAAAAACAGGTTCCTTAGAAAAGTTAGAAAACTATTAGTATAAGTATAATGGGCTGATTAGAAATTGTATTGGTGAAGGGTTTTTCATTTGTTGAGCCAATGTTTGTTGCTAAGTCTCCATACCCCCTGCCCTTACACACATTAATGAATATACAGAAGAAATAAGTATTAACCTTTGATATTAGTCACGTTAGACCTTAGGCTAAGTAAATTCTTTCCTTAACTAAAACCCACTACACCCTCACCCTATAGGAATGTAACTTTATTTGGGTGGAGTCTGTTTTAAGAATAATCACCCCTGGAGAAATAAGTGTCCTGGTTGACTGACCGCTGTCACAAGGAGAGGGTCATAAATTGTCAGCAGGCCCCCTGGCCAGAAGATGATGTAACACCCCTAAGACCTCTGTATACATTTGTATGAAGCACCTGACTTTGATAAAAGTCAGGACTGCTGACCCCGCGTGACTTTTGAATAACATCTCAGTGTATAAAAGTAGACCATGGAAAATAAATAATTGGGATCAGTTTCTCGAAATACTGGTCTCCCCATGTCGCTCTCTCTCTCACTCTGGCTGAGTCTCCATCTGGAGCGCGGAACCCACCATGCTTACTAATTATGCCTGGGCTTCTAAGATCCGACTGGGGAGGCCTCAGTGTCTCCTCTCCTTCGGGAGAATAGAAGGACGCCTGCAGCTTACGTAAGTGGTGCAAGCTTCTTGTCTTGAAGTTTTATTGGTCTCCCGTGTAAACCAAGCTACTCAGCCTCTTTTCTCCACTGAATTTTCCTACTGAGCTATCCTCATTCTATTACTCTTTACATCTTTAATTAATATCTAATTGAAGTTTTTGTATCCTGATCCTCTCCAATGCCGTCCCCGCTTTGAACTCCCTGGATCAGCCGAGGCTGGACCCCGGCAAATGATGTAAATATTCACAACAAAAAATTAATCAATTCTTGGTAATCTTTGCCAGAGTGCATTTGTTAGACACTTCTTCCCAAAGAATGTTAGATATAAAATAAATGTCAGCATGGCCTCTGTCACTCTCTACAACAATCCCAGTTCCATCTAGGAAGCAAGTCTTCTTTCATTAGGACTGAACACCTTCCAAACATAAAAGTAAAAGAACAGAATCCAAATGGCCCAAATCACAGTGGAAATCATCCAGTGGCTCAGAGGACCTATCAGTTCTCTTAGTCAAGACACCCTCAGTCTTCAACCTTAAATTTTTTTCACAGTAAAAAAAAACTACTCCTACATTTCAAACGTAGACCTCTAGGGACTCAGCTGTAGTCTCATCCCACAGGGTTCACAACCCCTCCAGGGAAGCAAATGGCTGAGTCTGGGGCCCTGGTGACCACAGGCAGGGCTCCAGGCAGGTACTCTGGGTGCCCCCGCCCCTCACAGAGCAAATCTCAGGAACCTGGGCCACAGCTCAGCCTGTGAGTGAGTCAGATGGAGAGTCTGGAGCCAGCAGACTGCATCTCAGCTCCTCTCACAAAACTGACGTCAGATGAGCAACCCAACCTCAATTTCTTCATCTCAAACAAGGTCAATGACAACTCATCCACACATTCTGACAAATCAAACCACCAATCCACTCAGTAAAGGTCAGGCCCCTTCTTCACTCCTCCATAACCACAAGCAGTCATGTGCTTTGGACTCAGGATAGAAAAGTCCTAAGGGGACACTCTGGACACTGGGTCTGTGATCAAAAGCAAGACCCCTGGATGTAGAAACATACACCATTGCTTTGTTAAGTCCAAAAGGATTCATTCTCACCTTTTGACATCTGTCAGCTCAGTGTTTGTACCTGTTTCTTGATTAACACCTTTTCAACTTAGAACTAAAGTTTTCAAACAGAATTTTTTCTCCTTAATTCATAATTGCCTGCCAATAGTCCCTAAAGGTGGATGTTAATCAAATATGATGGGGTGTTACGTCCAAAATGAATCAACCCAAAAGTTTTAAGATGTTTTCTTCCTAACATTCCATCACAGATAAGGTAATACAAATAATTACAATGAAGTGATCAGTTGATGGCTTGGAACTTTTCCTAAATAATGCTTTCATGCAAGTCACTAGAACAATACACTCTTTTCCAAGTTTGTAAAGATTTCCAAGTCATGCAATAGAAATGATTGAGTCAGCAACCAGTTGAATAACAGTTATTCCTATATAAAGGCTGTGTTAATTCTATGATCCCACATATAATCCTATATAAGGGCTGTATTAAGAGGGGACACATCCCGTGGTGAAGGTGATACAAATAAGACAGAGAGAGTCCCCACCTCCATTCATTCAATCAGCAGAGGTTTGTTGAGGAGCCAGGCACTGTCCTAAGTGCTGAGGACCCACCCACAGGTCAAGATAGAAGAGAATACTCTGCACCATGTAGAGGACACCCTGAACAAGTATAGAAAATGTGCTATTGGGCTGTGACCTGTGCTCTGAAGGAAAAACAAGGGGAGTTGCTGTCTTAGATGTGGAGACATGGGAGCCCTGTGACTATCTAGAGAAACATTCTGGAAGAAGGCACAGCAGGTGCAGGGTTCCTGGGACAGAAGATGCTGGGCTAAGGCACCTTCCTGCATTCATAGTTTATAGGTGGCAGGGGGACTCATAAATCATCAAGTGCACCCACTGAGGGCTGTGGGAAGACGAAGGGCAGGGCGGCCCCTGGAGGAGAAGGAGGGAATGGCAGGTCCCTTCTTCCACCTTCCTTCTGTGTCCTGTGCACTGCTCCCTGGCTCTGAACAGAGGGACCAGTGTGTACAGACAGACGGGGGTGAGAAAGGAGCCCCACAGAGCCAGCACAGCTGGATACCGAGTGGGTGTGGGGACGAGCTGGAAAAGCTGATGGGGGCAGAAGAAGCAAGCCTGTTTGAGGACCTGGAGCTGCTTCCTTAATGGGGCGGGGTGGGGGGTGGGAGGTGGGGGGTGGGCAGTGTCCATAAAGGGCTGGAACATGTGGTGAGCTGTGTAGACAGCAGTGTGGGAGTCTGATTAGGACAGACCCCAAGAGCTGATGATGCAGGAGGCAGGGGTCTGGTGATATGGGGCTGAACAAGGATGGGATCCATGGCTGGACACAGGTGAGACTGCATCAGTTCATATAAGGCCCCTCACCTTCTGTAGGTGCTAGAATCCACCATGTTCACAGCATAAAGTTGTAAAAGTCATGAACCTCAATGACCTTGGATATAAATTCATGACTGAAGGAAACTGTTAACAGCAAGTAGAAGTGTAATTCATTCACTTTTAATACAAAACCCTCCCCATGACCAAGTTTCCACACAACCACCATATCTCACAGCATATTGTTCCATCTGATTCTCTAACTTGAGAACACTCTCCAGTTGCTGCTGAGTGGTTTCCTAAATTGCTTTCACACTCTCTGCTTTAAATTTCCCGAGAGAGTGTGTGGTTCTGATTATGAACAACAGTCTTAAGCTTGCTTCTATCAAGTATATATCCAAAGTGGTACACCCAAATATTTGAGAGGATTTTATAAATATCTCCTGTGTTTGAAAAAGAACTCAGGAGAACTTCTGTGATCAGCACACTCTACTTGGCACCAAAATGCCTTGCTCTCCTCTCCCTGTGACATGGATGCTATGACCAACAGAATCTGTTCCTGCATTGATGGAGAACATGTGCAGATGCTCACAAGATGGGGTAACCGCATTTGTGAGTTCAGGGTGGGGTACTTGGAACAAGGCGGCTAAGATACTCATGACACCAGGAGGGTGGGGGTGAGGAATCCCTGTCACAGCACTAGCGCCTGTCACTGAACTCATGACAAGACACAAGACACTTCTCTAAGGGAAAATTCAAGTCATGAGCAGGACAGGCTGGGAAAGGGGGGTCAGATCCGAGCTGGAGGCCATGCCATGTGTCATTCACCCTGTTCTCTCCTGTTCTCAAAGATTAAGTGCTACTATGCAGGTTTGTGTGTATGTGTGTTACAATATACCTAACATGAAATTTACCATTTTAATCATATAGCCATATAGTGGCATTAAGTACATTCACATTGTTGTGCAGCCATCACTACCATCCATCTCCACAACTCTTTCATCACCCCAACACTATGAACATCTTATATTTGGGCAGTTTTCAGCAAAGTCTAACAATCCGCAGTTAGTGGATGTGGAATCCCAGCTCCTTGTGTCCAGAGCTCAGAGCTCCTCACATACCTACTGACTCTGCTGAAGTCTTTTTACTTTGCTATTCTAGGCCTGCTCTACACCAATCATATCCCCCTCAAATTCACATGTCATGTTAGTTATTAGCACCTTAGAATTTGGTGACAGGGACCATAAGGAAGTAATTGTTACCCTTAAATACATTGCACCTAATCTGATCTGACTGGTGTGCTTAGATGAAGAGGAGACTAAGACATAAGGACAGAAACACAGGCATGTAAATCAAAGAAGTTAGAACACACCCTCCCACCATGCACAAAATAAACTAAAAATGGCTTAAAGACTTTATCATTAGATATGACACCATAAAACTCCTAGAAGAGACTAAAGGCAAAATATTCTCCGACATAAATTATACCAATGTTTTCTTAGGTCAGTCTTCTAAGGCAATAGAAATATAAACAAAAATACGGTGGCTCAGTGGTAAAGAATCCACCTGCCAGTGCAGGAGACACAGGATCCATTCCTGGTCCCAGAAGATCCCACCTGCTGAGCTCTGGAGCCCAGGAGCTGGAACCACTGAGCCCACACATGCAGGACCCCATACTCTGCAACAAGAGAAGCCATCTCAATGAGAAGTCCACACACCACAAATAGAGAGTAGTGCCTGCTCGTCACAACTAGAGAAAAACCATCACAGCAACAAAGACCAGGTATGGCCACAATTATTTTTTTAATTAAAAAAATAAACAAATAGGACCTAATCAAATTTACAAGATTTTGCACAGCAAAGGAAACCATAAACACAATGAAGAGACAACCTATAGACTGGGAAAAAATATCTGCAAATGATGTGACCAACAAGGGCTTAATTTTTAAAATATACAAACAGCTCATACAACTGAACAACAACAAAATCTGATCAAAAAATGTGCAGAAGACTAAATAGACACTTTTCCAAAAGACACATACAGATGGCCAATAGGCACATGTAAAGGAGCTCACCCTTGGGAATTATCAGAGAAATGCAAATCAAAACTACAATGAGGCATCACCTCACACCAGTTAGAATAGTCAACACTAAAATAACAATGGCTGAGAGAGTGTGAAGAAAAGGGAGCCCTCCTACACTACTGCTGGGAATGAAAGTTGCTTCAGGCACTGTAGAAAACAGCATGGAGGATCCTCAGAAAACTAAAAGTAGAATTACCTTATATTCCAGTAATCCCAACCTGGGCATATATATGCATAAAACCATACACCAAAAAAAAGACATGTATCCTTATATTCATAGCAGCACTATTCACAATAGCCAAACATGGAAACAACGTAATGTCCACCAACAGACGAATGGTTGTGGTACATGGAGAGAATGTAATACTACTCAGCCATAAAAAAAGGAAAAAGAATGCCAGTTGCAGAAACATGGATGGACCTGGAGGTTATCATACTAAGTGAAGTAAGTCAGAACGAGAAAGACAAATATCATATGATATCACTTACATGTGGAATCTAAAATATGGCAATAATGAACCTATTGACAAAACAGAAACAGACTCACAGACATAATGAACAGACTTATGGTTGCATGGGTGGAAGGGGTGTGGGGAGGGATGGACTGGGAATTTGGGGTTAGCAGAATGCGAAGTATTATGTATAGAATGGATAAACAACAAGGTCCTACAGTATAGTGTAGTGAGCTATATTTGATATTCCTAGATAAACCATAATGGAAAAGAATATTAAAAAGAATGTATCTATGTATATAACTGAGTAGCTTTGCCATACAAAGAAATTAACATAATAACACAAATCAATTATATTTTAATATTTTTTTTAAAGGACAGAGACAGGGGTGCACATGGACAGAGATCATATGAGGACACAGCGAGGCAGACGCCACCAGCAGCCAAGAACAACGTTCTCATCAGAAACCAAACCTGCCTACACGGCCAACTTCCAGCCTCAAGGACTGTGAGAAAATTAATTTCTGTTCTTTAAGCACCCCAACTGTAACAACTTGCTATAGACTGAATGTTTTTGTCCTCAAAATTCATATATTGAAACCTAATTCCTACTGTGTACTATAAGTGTAGCTATTGGGAGGTGACAGGTCATGAGGGTGGAGCAAACATGAAAGAGATTAGTGCCCTTATAAAGGGGACCCACAGGGCTCCCTCACCCCTTCCCCACGTGAGGACATGGGAATCGTGCCCTCACCAGACGCTGAATCTCTCAGCACCCTAAGCTTGGACTTTTCCAGGCTCCAGAATCCTGAGGGATAAATTTCTGTTTTTTATAAGCTGCCCAGGCTGTGGTCTCCTGTGAGAGCAGCCTGGACAGACAGCCCCAGCAAAGTAACACAGAACCTGACAGCGAGAATTTCCAAATAGCTTCTCTCTGCCAAACACCCCACCTCCTTCAGACAAGGACATACCTGCTGTTCTCCTCACAGCCCTGCTTCCTCCTCCCTCCATACCTGAGCTTCTACTCTTCCTTCAGCAAAGGAACTGGGTCCTCTTCTCAGCCTCCACACACCTGCCCAGCCTGCAGGCCCCCAGGGCACTTCCCTCCCAGCTCTGGGCACAGGGAGCTTTCCAACTTCAGTGAAAGTCTCCAGCTGCAACTTCCACTTAGCATTTACTGTATCCTGTATCAAAACTCTCTAAACCTTGACTCTGCTGAGCTTTCCCCTGGCATCTGTCTTAACAAGCTCCACACAGAGACAGGTTCCTTAGTGGCAGGAATGAGGGCTGTGTCCTAGTCTCCCTTATTCTGCCCAGTGTGGGTCCTTCCCCTCTTCTGGATCACTATCCTCCTTGTAAAGTAACAGGTTCTGTGCAGAAACACCTGTAAGGGTATCGATCTCAGTGCATACAGCAGGGTGCTGATATGCAGCTGGAAGGCTCATTGTCTTTAACAAGGTGAACAACAGCAAGGGAACTAACCATGGGGTAGATGTGGAGGCTGCTTCAGAAAAAGCGAATTCATGAGACTTTCAAAGATGTCAGTCTAGACTCCACCAGAGGACTCAGTCAGCATGTGTTGGGACAGAGAAGCAACAGAACTGTTCTCCAGGAGTTCTGTGGCCAAGAAAGAGCCACTGACAACAAATTCCAGAAACACAAAGTAAGAGTCAGGACTTCAGAAAGATTCCAAAAGATACTGAGTTTCAAATTCAAGTAACCCTACATGTGGGTCTAAGTATTAATTTTAGTAAGCATCCATGAAGAAATGTTAAATAATTGAGCCATACTCAGATGTGGAATAATCATCTGTAAATTCTAAATCATTTGTAAATACTTTACTAAGTATTTCTAAACCAACAGAATAATAAGCATAAACCAACATGGTCTTTCCACGGAAGCCCTATATCTGTACTGAAAAATTCACTTCTAATGTGCCTTCAGCAAATGACAAAGGAAAAGAATTGGCAGCCCGTTACCAGGTTACCAAATCCTACTCTCTGATTTTAAAACTTTACATCATCCTTCTTATCCCTGGGGTTTGGATCCATCCACAATGTCTGAATCCATCAAGTGCAAGTAACGGGGGAATCTGTCATGTATCCCTCACTCCCTAAAGCATGGACCCCGCTGTCCTACACACACTGGAAGCAACTGCTGTATTTTCCTGTCCTGACCTCATCATGATGCAAAATTTCTCGATGGTGGGTCTTCTGTGGAGGGAAGGGAGGGACACCAGGACAGAGTGAGCTGAGTCTCCAGCACAAAGGTTTTCCTGAGCTCTCTTCCCTGATCTCTACAGGGTTCCTGGAAAGCAGAGATGATAGAAAACAGGACCAAACTCACAGTTCAAACAAGTGCCTGCTGACTCTTGCGTCCACTGCACTGAGTGGATCATCCAGGAGGTAGATGTCTGCGTCCTGATACACGGCTCTAGAAAACATAGAGAGACGTCAGGAGAGGACACTTCACATTGCCTGGGTCTCATCTCTGAATCATGATGGTGTCTAACAACTCCAGGTTCCTTCCACAAGCCCAGGGAAAGGGCCAAGACCCTGCTTCACAGAGGACCACCTTGTGAGCGGGGTCTGTGTGCTCAGGTCCACTAGGAACTGCAGAGGAGGAGGGGCGGATGGCAACTGAAACCCCACTTACCTGGCGAGGCTGACCCGGGCTTTCTGTCCTTCACTCAGTGGGGTTCCTCCATCTCCTGTCACAGTTAGATCTCTTTCCTTCAAATTCTGCAAATCCTGTATGGAGATAGAAAAGGGAAAAAAGAAAAAGATTTAAAATGTGTTCTCCTGCCATCCTAACCTTTTAGCATCAGTTCTTCATACAAGTGTTTAATCAACAACAATGGGCTTATTTCATAGTGACTAAACAGAAAGTGAAGAGGAACTAAAAAAGCCTCTTGATGAAAGTGAAAGTGGAGAGTGAAAAAGTTGGCTTAAAGCTCAACATTCAGAAAATGAAGATCATGGCATCCGGTCCCATCACTTCATGGGAAATAGATGGGGAAACAATGGAAACAGTGGCTGACTTTGTTTGGAGGGGCTCCAAAATCACTGCAGATTGTGACTGCAGCCATGAAATTAAAAGACGCTTACTCCTTGGAAGAAAAGTTATGACCAACCTAAATAGCATATTCAAAAGCAGAGACATTACTTTGCCAACAAAGGTCCATCTAGTCAAGGCTATGGTTTTTCCTGTGGTCATGTGTGGATGTGAGAGCTGGACTGTGAAGAAGGCTGAGCACCAAAGAATTGACGCTTTTGAACTGTGGTGTTGGAGAAGACTCTTGAGAGTCCCTTGGACTGCAAGGAGATCCAACCAGTCCATTCTGAAGGAGATCAGCCCTGGGATTTCTTTGGAAGGAATGATGCTAAAGCTGAAACTCCAGTACTTTGGCCACCTCATACGCAGAGTTGACTCATTGGAAAAGACTCTGATGCTGGGAGGGATTGGGGGCAAGAGGAGAAGGGGATGACAGAGGATGAGATGGCTGGATGGTATCACTGACTCGATGGACGTGAGTCTGAGTGAACTCCGTGAGTTGGTGATGGACAGGGAGGCCTGGCGTGCTGCGACTCATGGGGTCCCAAAGAGTCGGACATGACTGAGCGATTGAACTGAACTGAACTGAAACTGTAACAAGGAAAATTAAAAAACTTCTCAGGGCTTTTCATTTGTTTTCATTCTATATTTTTTCAAAGCATTTATGCATTTAACCATTCCAACAGGTATTTATTGAGGATTGACTATACATGAGCCATTGTTCTGAGAACAGTGAATTCAGCCATGAGGAAACAGAACCCCTAGAATTCCTCTCCATGGTGAGAGAGACAATATGGAAAATAAACCTGAGCGCAAGTACTGAGGATGAGAAGGAAAAGGAAGCTGCTCAGGGGGATGGAGAGTGAAGGAGGAAGTCCACACTGGGGTGTGAGGCCTCTGCTCAGAGGGGGCTGTGAGCAGATCTGGGGGGGAGGGGCAGAGGCTCAGGCAGACCTGGAGAGGCTGCTCCTTACAGAGGGAGGGGCGAGTGCAGGGGCCACAGGGAGATGCCCAAGGGGTTCAGGACAAGGAGACCAGGAGAGCAGAGTAAGAATGAGGGGAGTCAGGGCAGAGACAGAGCAGGAGACTTGTGTCACTGCCAGTAAAGGGGGGAGGGGAAGGGAAGGAGGGACCTGGTCTGAGGTTTTTAAGGAATCACTTCTGTGCTTTGCAATAAACAGACAGTAAGATTGGTTTATTTTTTGGGCGGGGGGAATGATGAAGGCAGATACAAGGGAGGAGGCTACTAGAATAATTTAGGGAGCAGTGGAAATGGAGAGACAGGGTCACACTCCAGACATACTTGGAAGGTGGAGTCTGTAAAACCTGCTGACAGGACAGGTATGGGTTGTAAGAGAAGAGGACTGTGATGTTTGGGGTGAGGAAGTGGAAGGACAGGGTCACCATTTATTGAGTTGCAGATGATGATGGAGGCAGATTTAGGACACTTCTCTTGTGGACAAGCAGAAATGACCTCTCAGTGATATCACTGTGCAGCTGGACATGCAAGTGTGAAGGTCTGTGCTAGAGACACAGGTGTGAGAACTGGTGGTCCAGGCTGGTGAAAACACGGGACTTGTTTTATCTTAAATTGCCAGTTTTGCTGATCTTGGTCTCCACTTCTGATTTTCAGAGAAGGGATGAAACCTGACCTGAGTCTTCACAGTGATACTCAAGGCAAGTCATAGTGTGACAGACGATGTCTGTATAAGAAATGGGAACAGAAAGAGCAGGCTGGGCAGGAAAACCAAAAGGAAAGAAACAACATGCTGAGGGACACCAAGCAGATCAGTTGGACTAAGTAGACCCTTGCCCTTGGAAGCAGGAAATACTCAAAGTTAAGAAGGATATGAAGTTTTGGCTTGAGGATCTGGGAATCTATCATAAGTTATATTTGAGTATTATTTAAGAAGTAGACAAATCAGTCTATTTTCCCCAGAGTATCCGGGAAAATTTTTTTTTAAATGACAAGAAAATCCCCAAAATGACCAGGTAACAATCAGGTTTAAGTTACACAGTTATTACACAGGAAATCTTTACTTCAAATTACCTATTAAACCCCTCAGGCATCAACCTAAGATACACAGCAGTACCTTTCTGTAGATGACGCCCTCACTTCTGTCTCTACTTTAGAAATTTGCGGAGAAAGCAAACTAGCACACTGGGGTCTCCATGATAAACAAGTCCTCTGATCTCCCTAAGTCTCATTTTCCTCTTCTACATAATGTGCTGCAGAAACCAGAATCACTAAACTCAAGCTGTGAGAATCGAAGGAAGTGTATGAACACCCTCCATAAATGGAAAAAGGACATGAATTGATTATAACTTGCTATTGGTGACTGATGTCTATTTTCTCTTCAAACCAACAGTGGGATCCCATGCATAGTGTGGATCACAACATGCAAAGCACACGACCACAAGGAAAAGATAGAGACTGTCTCCATCATAACCCTCCCTGACAGCCACAAGACATAAAGACACACACAGGTTTCCTGCTCACTCAGAGCTTAACTTGGGTGCATCCAATGAAGGGCAGCAATTGCTCTGTTGTGAAAATTCATCATTATGTCACTTCCTCTCTTTCTGGAGCTCAGAAATTAATACCATCTCTTGCTTTGGTTTTCATGAACAACAACAAACCATTTTAAGACAGGTTCCAAGCCTTATACATACATACATACATACATACACACACACACACACACACACACACACACCCCCCCCAAGTTACTTGGCCTCCATTTCACTGATGACAATCCTTGCAAACTGTTCCACTTAGCTTTTATGCTTTGATTTTACATTGTTTTTGTTTCTTTCTCAAAATAGTGACATATCATAACACAAAAATCTTAACCATGCTCTAGAAAAGGCACATAAATCCACTCTTTTAATTAGTACATGAAGGGATAGAAACAGGCTCTCTTCAACTCTGGTGGTAGGACTTGAAGTGTGTTGGTGACTCTGAAATTATTCATGCATGAGCCCCACATGGGCAAAGCATTTCAGAGGATTTGAAGTAAAATCCAAGGCAGGCTAATTTCCTAGTCACCATTTTCTGATTAAATTAGAGGGAAAGGCCTGACTTGAGCATATATTACAATTCCTCCCACTGACAGGAAGGTGTTTTTATTCATGTTATTTTCCTCTAAGTTAAATTTCACCAATTTTCACTGAAAAATAGATACACAAATGAGAGGCAGACTAGGAAACAGTGACACTGGTTTGATGCCATCATCCAGAAGCTCACCCAAGGCCCTTCAGCAATGATGGAGACTTACAGTAGAAACACTGTTTTGTAGAAAGCTTTCACTTTCATGTCAGGTTCAAAGGATTTGCTAACAAAATAAGCCACTCATTATATACAAATAAATAATACCAATATTTATTATAGAATTATCTAGCTTATTCAATATACTAATATTAAAAGAAAAGAGAAATAGAAACAGCAGAGGGTACATCATCAAATTGGGTTCTGACCAACATCCAGATGCAAACAGTGCTGAGAAGTCCCATGACACAGCATATCCGGGGTCTCAATTTGTTACTGAATCCAAGTTCACTCTGCTCGCCACATAGGCCAGAGAGACAAGTGGTTGAGGCCAGGAAGAAGAGAATTTATCTGGGGAGCCCGCTTACTGAGAAGATGCCAAGCTAGGGCCTCAGAATGACCATCTTATCGGGGTCTAGATGCCAGGTTCTTTTATAGATCAGAGATGGGGAGGCGTGGAAGCAAAGTAAAAAGGCCATTAATCTTGCAAATCTCCTAGAATGTCAAGACTCAGGCACAGGATGTGTTAATTTCTTCCTTCCTGCCATCTACAGGTGGTCAGGATTCTGAACAAAGGCACTTTAGTTTAACAGGCAGAGGAGCAGGATTCTCTAAGGTAGGACATTCAGTATGATTATAATAACAAAAGCAACAAAAAAACAAGTCAACAAAATAGTTTCAACATGGAGTCAGAATTGGCTTCTTCTCTACAATGAATAGGAGAAGGCAATGGCAACCCACTCCAGTACTCTTGCCTGGAAAATCCCATGGACAGAGGAGCCTGGTAGGCTGCAGTCCATGGAGTCGCTAAGAGTCGGGCACGACTGAGCGACTTCACTTTCACTTTTCACTTTCATGCATTGGAGAAGGAAATGGCAACCTACTCCACTATTCTTGCCTGGAGAATCCCAGGGACAGAGGAGCCTAGTGGGTTGCCGTCTATGGGGGTGCACAGAGTTGGACACGACTGAATCGACTTAGCAGCAGCAGCTACAATGAACTGGGAAAAGGAGCCAAGTAGCACATCCGCTCTGTGGGTGAGATTTCAAACACTGCAGTTCAGTTGTTGTTGTTCAGTTGCTTAGTCGTATCTGACTCTTTTTGACCCCATAGACACAGCTCATCAGGCTTCCCTCTCCTTCACTATCTCTTGGAGTTTGCTCAAACTCATGTCCATTGAGTCAATGATGCCATCCAACCATCTTATCCTCTGTCGCACCTTCTCCTCCTGCCCTCAAATTCTCCCATCAGGGTCTTTTCTAATGAGTCAGCTCTTCACATCAGGTAGCCAAAGTACTGGGGGTTTAGCTTCAGCATCAGTCCTTCCAATGAATATTTAGGGTTGATTTCCTTTCGCATTGACTGGTTTGATCTCCTTGCAGCAGTCCAAGGACTCTCAAGAGTCTTCTCCAGCATCACAGTTCAAAAGTATCAACTGAACAACAACAACAAACATCGTGGAGAAGACTGCAGTAATGGTTAATGAGGGCCAGACGTGAGGCCCTGGTAGAAGAATGCTGTACTTCGGACTCAAACAGGGGGAGTCTGAGTCCCTCTTTTTTCACAGGGTTTTTTTTTTTTTTTCCATTTGAAATTGCCCCTCCTCTCACAGCCTGTTAATATCCTGCCCATCTTTCCAGGCTCAGCCCAAACACACTCTCTCATGAAACCATCCTGGATTTATCTCTCCTCCTGTTGGGTTCCTAAGGCTGTGTTTATATCTCTTGTGAAGGACCCGTCTCATCCTGCTCCATCATTTATACACATGCAGACAGCTTTTCTCCGCTCCTGGGGGATAAGATCTGTGCACCAAGCACTGTGCTGGACCATAACACTGGTTATCTCTAAGCCTCACAACAAGCTGCACAGGAAGTACTGGCCCCATTTCACAGATGAGGAAACTGAGATTAAGTGAGGTCACGTTACTGGTATGAGGACTGTTACCTGTTAAACAGAAGAGCTGGACTCTGAACCAGCTCATGTCAGTTCAGAGCCTTTTGCTCTTTCACATCACACTGCCCAGGTCATGACTAAAGAGTGTATTTGAAATGAAGACAACACTAAACTAACTCAAGTCATGAAGGCCTAGACATAGAAGGATCAATTAACTTATTATCTTATGATTTTCCAGGCAATCTGAAAAGAAAATATTCAAGTTAGGGGAAGCACACTGACTAAAACTGCCTACCCTGGCCAGGCACCACAGTAACTATTTGCATAAGGTCCTGGTAAGGAACATGGAACTAATAAGACACCGCCAACCGGAAGAGTTCAGGAAAGGTCAAAAGGAGACGCCACCTGTCTGACCATCTCCCAGAATCCTTCTCGCTGGCATCCATCTTGGCTGAACAATGCAGGCACCACCAGGAAGGACTCTGGGTCAGAATGATTGGCTAAAGACAACCCTGAAACTAATCCCGTCACCATAAAACCCAAGACTGCGAGCCACATGGCAGAGCTGTTCTCCTGGGTTCCCTTACCCTACTGCTCTCCACTCAGGTGCCCTTTCCAGATAAAATGTCTTGCTTTGTCAGCACATGTATCTCCTCGGACAATTCATTTCTGAGTGTTAGACAAGAGCCCTGTTTTGGGCCCTGGAAGGGTTCATGCTGGCAGGAATGTGGTAAATATGAGATAAAGGTACAAGCTTATAGGCATCCAAGAAGGATTTGTAAGGTCAAGTGATCTATGTGGGAAAATATCAAACTAGAATTTATCAGCTTGATACCTTTAACTGTGTAATGCCTAAAAGTTTTTAAAAGCCTTAAAAACGTTTTGTAAAAACTTGTTTTTTTTAAAAAAAAAAAAAAAACAACTTAAAACTCAAAAGTTTTTAAAAATGGTTAAAGATGACATGCAGACCAATGTTACATACACTCTTGCTTATGGTAACAGAATATGTTTACTGTTGATTTATGTAATATACTATATGTACAGCACCTACATAAATTATCAGCTCAAATAATGAAAGTTACATATATCAAGAAGATACCTTCTTTCTTACAAGTAACATTTTATGGATGTGACTTTACCAAAAACTGGTTGAGCTTACAATTAGAGGCTAATTTATTTTCAAAATTATTCTAACATTTATAGAGTGCTTGTTATGTCCCTAAGCAATCAGGTGCTTTAAAATCACTATTGCATGTCATTCTCGAAACAACCTTATAAGATTGACAGTATTATTATCTCCAGTTTACAAATGAAGAAACAGGCTTGTAAGGTTCAGTCAGTCAAAACCACACACCTAGAAAACAGGGAAACTGAGACTCAATCCCTGAGTCTTCTGACTCCTGGGCCTTGGAGTTGACGTCATCAGCCTGAACTGATGTTGCCAATGGGATTACTTCATGTTTTATTAGAAGAATGTTTTCATCTAGATGAACTTAAACATTTACTTCAATCTGACCTAGTTTAATACATCTAGTTGTTATTGACATTCTAAGAAATGCTGTTTTCCAGTGCTTGTTCCTCTAGGATTTGGGGGATGTAGGAGGAGGAAGAACCTTGGGGAAAAAAAAATCTTGATTATATTTATAGGAATGTATGTGTGGATGGCCGCTAAGTGCAGGTGGCTGCGACGACCAGCGCCTTAAGCATGGCTGAGAGGAGCCACCCCACATCCAAAGTCAGGGGCAGAAGCTGGGAGGACCCCATGCCCGAAGGGCAGCGGCCAAGAGGAGTTACCCCACGTCCGAGGTCAGGGGCAGCAGCTGAGAGTACCAGACTGTGACGGCACAGGAACGGCTGAGAAGAGCTATCTCACATCCAAGGTCAGGGGCAGTGGCTGGGAGGACCAACCCCACGTCCAAGGAGCCATGGCTGCATGGGCACAGGAGAGCCTAGAGGTGCTATTCCACTTTGAAGGTGAGGAAGGGCGGTGGTGAGGAGATACCCCTTGTCCAAGGTAAGGAGCAATAAGGCTGTGCTTTGCTGGAGCAGCCGTGAAGAGATATCCCACGCCCAAGGTAAGAGAAACCCAAGTAAGATGGTAGGTGATGCAAGAGGGCATCAGAGGGCAAACACACTGAAACCATACTCATAGAAATCTAGTCAATCTAATCACACTAGGACCACAGCCTTGTCTAACTCAATGAAACTAAGCCATGCCCATGGGGCAACCCAAGATGGGAAGGTCATGGTGGAGAGATCTGACAGAATGTGGTCCACTGGAGAAGGGAATGGCAAACCACTTCAGTATTCTTGCCTTGAGAACCCCATGAACAGTATGAAAAGGCAAAATGATAGGATACTGAAAGAGAAACTCCCCAGGTCAGTAGGTACCCAATATGCTACTGGAGATCAGTGGAGAAATAACTCCAGAAAGAATGAAGGGATGGAGCCAAAGCAAAAACAATACCCAGCTGTGGATGTGACTGGTGATAGAAGAAAGGTCTGATGCTGTAAAGAGCAATATTGCATAGGAACCTGGAATGTCAGGTCCATGAATCAAGACAAATTGGAAGTGGTCAAACAAGAGATGGCAAGAGTGAAAGTTGACATTCTAGGAATCAGCGAACGGAAATGGACTGGAATGGGTGAATTTTACTCAGATGACCATTATATCTACTATTGCAGCCAGGAGTCCCTCAGAAGAAATGGAGAAGCCATCATGGTCAACAAAAGAGTCTGAAATGCAGTACTTGGATGCAATCTCAAAAACGACAGAATGATCTCTGTTCGTTTCCAAGGCAAACCATTCAATATCACAGTAATCCAAGTCTATGACCCAACCAGTAATGCTGAAGAAGCTGAAGTTGAATGGTTCTATGAAGACCTACAAGACCTTTTAGAACTAACACCCCAAAAAGATGTCCTTTTCATTATAGAGGACTGGAATGCAAAAGTAGGAAGTCAAGAAACACCTGGAGGAACAGGCAAATTTGGCCATGGAATACGGAATGAAGCAGGGCAAAGACTAATAGAGTTTTGCCAAAAAAATGCACTGGTCATAACAAATACCCTCTTCCAACAACACAAGAGAAGACTATACATGGACATCACCAGATGGTCAACACCAAAATCAGATTGATTATATTCTTTGCAGCCAAAGATGGAGAAGCTCTATATAGTCAGCAAAAACAAGACCAGGAGCTGACTGTGGCTCAGACCATGAACTCCTTATTGCCAAATTCAGACTTAAATTGAAGAAAGTAGGGAAAACCACTAGACCATTCAGGTATGACCTAAATCAAATCCCTTATGATTATACAGTGGAAGTGAGAAATAGATTTAAGGGCCTAGACCTGATAGATAGACGGCCTGATGAACTATAGAATGAGGTTCGTGACACTGTACAGGAGACAGGGATCAAGACCATCCCCATGGAAAAGAAATGCAAAAAAGCAAATAGCTGTGAAAAGAAGAGAAGCGAAAAGCAAAGGAGAAAAGGAAAGATTTAAGCATCTGAATGCAGAGTTCCAAAGAATAGCAAGAAGAGATAAGAAAGCCTTCCTCAGCGATCAATGCAAAGAAATAAAGGAAAACAACAGAATGGGAAAGACTAGAGATCTCTTCAAGAAAATCAGAGATACCAAAGGAACATTTCATGCAAAGATGAGCTCGATAAAGGATAGAAATGGTATGGACCTAACAGAAGCAGAAAATATTAAGAAGAGATGGCAAGAATACACAGAAGAACTGTACAAAAAAGATCTTCACGACCCAGATAATCATGATGTTGTAATCACTGACCTAGAGCCAAACATCCTGGAATGTGAAGTCAAGTGGGCCTTAGAAAGCATCACTACGAACAAAGCTAGTGGAGGTGATGGAATTCCAGTTGAGCTATTCCAAATCCTGAAAGATGATGCTGTGAAAGTGCTGCACTCAATATGCCAGCAAATTTGGAAAACTCAGCAGTGGCCACAGGACTGGAAAAGGTCAGTTTTCATTCCAATCCCAAAGAAAGGCAATGCCAAAGAATGCTCAAACTACTGCACAACTGCACTCATCTCACAGGCTAGTAAAGTAATGCTCAAAATTCTCCAAGCCAGGCTTCAGCAATATGTGAACCGTGAACTTCCTGATGTTCAAGCCGGTTTTAGAAAAGGCAGAGAAACCAGAGATCAAATTGCCAACATCCACTGGATCATGGAAATAGCAAGAGAGTTCCAGAAAAACATCTATTTCTGCTTTATTGACTATGCCAAAGCCTTTGAATGTGTGGATCACAATAAACTGTGGGAAATTCTGAAAGAGATGGGAATGCCAAACCACCGGACCTGCCTACTGAGAAATTTGTATGCAGGTCAGGAAGCAACAGTTAGAACTGGACATGGAACAACACACTGGTTCCAAATAGGAAAAGGAGTATGTCAAGGCTGTATATTGTCACCCTGTTTATTTAACTTATATGCAGAGTACATCATGAGAAACACTGGACTGGAAGAAACACAAGCTGGAATCAAGATTGCCGGGAGAAATCTCAATAACCTCAGATGACACCACCCTTATGGCAGAAAGTGAAGAGGAACTCAAAAGCCTCTTGATGAAAGTGAAAGAGGAGAGTGAAAAAGTTGGCTTAAAGCTCAACATGAAGAAAACGAAGATCATGGCATCTGGTCCCACCACTTCATGGGAAATAGATGGGGAAACAATGGAAACAGTGCCAGACTTTATTTTTCTGGGCTCCAAAATCGCTGCAGATGGTGACTGCAGCCATGAAATTAAAAGACGCTTACTCCTTGGAAGGAAAGTTATGACCAACCTAGATAGCATATTGAAAAGCAGAGACATTACTTTGCCAACAAAGGTTCGTCTAGTCAAGGCTATGGTTTTTCTTGTGGTCATGTATGGATGTGAGAGTTGGACTGTGAAGAAGGCTGAGCGCCGAAGAATTGATGCTTTTGAACTGTGGTGTTGGAGAAGACTCTTGAGAGTCCCTTGCACTGCAAGGAGATCCAACCAGTCCATTCTGAAGGAGATCAGCCCTGGGATTTCTTTGGAAGGAATGATGCTAAACCTGAACCTCCAGTACTTTGGCCACCTCATGCAAAGAGTTGACTCATTGGAAAAGACTCTGATGCTGGGAGGGATTGGGGGCAGAGGAGAAGCGGATTACAGAGGATGAGATGGCTGGATGGCATCACTGACTCAATGGACGTGAGTCTCAGTGAACTCCGTGAGTTGGTGATGGACAGGGAGGCCTGGCGTGCTGCGATTCATGTGGTCGCAAAGAGTCGAACACAATTGAGTGACTGATCTGATCTGATCTGATGTGTGGATGGGCAGATGTAGAGAAAAGGGTTAGAACAGAAAGGACAGCGACAATTTACTGAAACCCTGACATGCCTGCATTTCATAGGCATGGCCTATAGCCTTTACAGTAACCTCACTCCTCCTGCTTTTAATAAGAAAGGAAACTGAGACAAACACTTAGAGATACCTCCTAGGACTCCTTCTCTCCAAAGGCCAAGCCTTTTCTACCGCACATATAGTCTCCGTATCTACAGGACAAAATACCTCCAGCACACCACTATTATGTGACCACCTGATGCCCATCCACTGAGTCATGGATTCTAAAAGGAGATGAGCAGAGGATCATTACTTTTTAGGTGGTTCCCAGGTATCATAACGACCTTGCTGACCCCTGCTAATCAGAGGCAGAGATGACACTTCAGAGCAGCAGCAAAACCGCCTGGAAACTTTCTGACCCAATATCCTCTTGAAATGTCAGAGGCCCAGGCAGGAAACAGAACATACCCAAAGTAAGAGCAGGCAAGACTAAGCCACAGCTCATCTCTTCACTACTTCTCTGCCCTGGGCCTCCCTTCCTGCCAAGGAGGGAATGGGCACAAGGGGCCCGACTGCATGTCCTGACTGTGCAGAGAACAGGAGAGCAGTCCATGTTTATAAACATCACATCATGTACAGAAGAATCGCTGTGCAGCCCAGTCCTGCAGGGCCCCTTCCCACCAGAGTCTGTGCTGCACAGACTCCCAAGGATGGGTGAAGCCCCAGACGCTGCCCATATTACTGGTCCTGTCACCCCATGTGGCTGTGGCAAAGCATTGGCCCCCAGGGAAACACTGAATATCAGCCACTGTCCAGCACCTGCTCTTTTGCAGAGATGCTCAAATGTGGGGAGAAAGACAAGGCTGAGCTTCACCAGAAAGGAAAGGTCATAAGAGAAACACCCACACACTGGTCTGGGTCTCTGGAGTCTGATCTGGGCATCAGGAGGTTGACATGATTAAGGTAAAGAGGAAACACATGAAATCTGTTTATTCCACACCCCACCTTCCAGCTTTATCCATCACCTGCTTTTTAAAAAGTTCTCTCTCCAAGCCTCAGTTTTACCAACTATAAAATGAAGATGGTAACACTGAAGATAATCATGCTGCTGCTGCTGCTGCTAAGTCACTTCAGTCGTGTCCAATTCTGTGGGACCCCAGAGATGGCAGCCCACCAGGCTCCCCCGTCCCTGGGATTCTCCAGACAAGAGTACTGGAGTCGGGTGCCATTGCCTTCTCCGAAGATAATCATAAAGAATTAATAATTCATATACCCTCTTCTGGGAGAAGGCAATGGCACCCCACTCCAGTACTTTTGCCTGAAAAATCCCATGGATGGAGGAGCCTGGTAGGCTGCAGTCCATGGGGTAGCTAAGAGTAGGGCACGACTGAGCGACTTCATTTTCCCTTTTCACTTTCATGCATTGGAGGAGGAAACGGCAACCCACTCCAGTGTTCTTGCCTGGAGAATCCCAGGGACGGCGGGGCCTGGTGGGCTGCCATCTATGGGGTCGCACAGAATCGGACACGACTGAAGAGACTTAGCAGCAGCAGCATACCCTCTTCTGGGTGCATGTCTGAGAAAGAGAAATAATTTGCATGTACACTCTAAATAAATGGGAGCTATTGTCTCAATGTTTTATGTTTGCTTTCCCCTTCTTTTCTTACACAGTATAAACATTATTTAATAAAAATCTTTGCTGATTACTGCTAACTTGGCATCGGTTCTGCAAACACAATCTCCCATTAACCAACCACAGACCAGGAGAAAGAAACAGAAGAGTGAGCAATTCCATTTTGTCCACATCATCAAAAATTGATATTCACCTGATAAAAATCTATGATGTTCAAGCATTACTCAAGCAAAATTACTGTTTTTCAGAAAGCAGGTTTGTCGTCTCCACCACCACACCTTTGAAAGACAGCCCCAGCCTTTTCCTCACAGTATAAAAGATGTCCAGATCTGAACAGACCACAGGGGGAGCCCTTTAACACTATGTTCATGGATTTTTACAACTCAAGAGAGTAAAATACTGTTTAATCTGTATTTATGTTTTTCTTTCTTTTTGCCAAATTACATTTTCCTATTAAGTAAGTTCAGTTTTCATCATTCATTTACTAATTTCATCTAAATCTCAAGGTAGAGTTAAATGTTTCTTCTTGCCATTTTCTGTGAAACTCAATGCAATTTCTGAAAACAATCTCTCCTCCAATGAAATGAGGCAGGATTAAGAAGAAATTTTAAAGCATTACATTTTCTTTAATAAATTACAAGTCAAAACCAAACAGAGAGGGAAACCTGGAGACTGAAAGAGACTGAGGAGGCACTAACCAAGTGCAGTGGGCAGACCTCATGTGGAGTCTGATTCCATCAATAGTGAACAAGATTTCTCAGTGAGATGATTAGCAACATGTAAACACTGATGAAAAAGTTGATGATATTCAGGAATTAGGGTAATTTTTCAGGTGAAATAATGTTGGTAATTTTTTTTTTCCAAAGGCTTTCCTATCTTTTAGACAAAAACAGAAGAAATGTTTACAGATGGACTGACTAATCTGAGGTCTAGGATCTGCTCCAGAATAATAATGGGGTGGGGGTGGGGCTGGCAGAGGGCAGGGGTGGAGATGCAGCAAGACTGGCCACCAGCTGATCCTGGTTGGAGCTGGGGGTGGGTATATGAGAGATCATTACAGTGTGCTCTCTGTTTTTACAAATTTTTGTAACTGTCCATTAAAAAAAGAACCTAAACCTGAATGAAGCTTTACCAAATGAAATAAAGGCATTCTGTGATTATCACATCAGAATTAAAACAACTGCGTATACAACTGCATGTTTACCCAGACCAGCTTAAAGCAACAATCAAAGACCTTTCAAATTTTTTAAAAAAAGAACTTTCAACAAACCTCATAGCTTAAGCCAACACTCTCAATTGAAATTTGAGTATATGCAGCTCACAAGTCATTACTCACCTCTTCCAAAGCACAAGCCTTTATTACTTCTTTATATCGCTCTTCTTCGTATTTCTTCCCAAATAAAATGTTACTTCTCACAGTTCCTGGAAACAGCCAGGGCTGCTGAGAAACATATGCGATCCTCCCATGCACGCTGACCTTCCCCTGGCTCGGGGCCAGCTCCCCCAGCAGAGCACGTAACAGTGACGACTGAAACAGACGGCAACATGTGAATAGGGAGAACTCAGGCCTGGACACGAATGCCGCACAGTCCCCACCCTGGTGCTTGATCAAGGATATCAGAACAGGATAAAGTGCAGCTCTGAATATTGAAGGAAAAACGTGGAAAAGAGCACTATTGGTCAATGTAAACTGAAGGGGGATAAGGAATATAAATACCATAACAATCTACCCTGCGTTAGTTTCCCCAAATAGAGCACTCTACTCAGCAAAGACTAAGAATGTGTAACATTCTTCTCTAGCAGAGCAGACCAGCAGGATGTGTACTTTCTGTTCAGTTCAGTCACTCAGTCGTGTCCGACTTTTTGCAAGCCCATGAACCGCAGCACGCCAGGCCTCCCTGTCCATCACCAACTCCCGAAGTCCACCCAAACCCATGTCCATTGAGTCGGTGATGCCATCCAACCATCACATTCTCTGTTGTCCCCTTCTCCTCCTGCCCTCAATCTTTTCCAGCATCAGAGTTTTTTCAAATGAGTCAGCTCTTCACATCAGGTGGCCAAAGTATTGGAATTTCAGCTTCAACATCAGTCCTTCCAATGAACACTCAGGACTGATCTCCTTTAGGATGGACTGGTTGGATCACCTTGCAGTCCCCTCTCGAGAGTCTCGTCCAAAACCACAGTTCAAAAGCATCAATTCTTTTGTGCTCAGCTTTCTTTACAGTCCAATTCTCACATCCATACATGACTACTGGAAAAACCATAGCCTTGACTAGATGGACGTTTGTTGGCAAAGTAATATCTCTGCTTTTGAATATGCTATCTAGGTTGGTCATGACTTCCCTTCCAAGGAGCAACTGTCTTTTAATTTCATGGCTGCAGTCACCATCTGCAGTGATTTTGGAGCCCAGAAAAATAGTCAGCCACTGTTTCCACTGTTTCCCCATCTATTTGCCATGAAATGATGGAACCAGATGCCATGATCTTAGTTTTCTGAATGTTGAGCTTTAACATTTTCACTCTCCTCTTTCACTTTCATCAAGAAGCTCTTTAGTTCCTCTTCATTTTCTGCCATAAGAGTGGTGTCATCTGCATATCTGAGGTTATTGATATTTCTCCCAGCAATCTTGATTCCAGCTTGAGCTTCCTCCAGCCCAGTGTTTCTCATGATGTACTCTGCATATAAGTTAAATAAGCAGGGTGACAATATACAGCCTTGACATACTCCTTTTCCTATTTGGAACTAGTCTGTTGTTCCATGTCCAGTTCTAACTGTTGTTTCCTGACCTGCATACAGGTTTCTCAAGAGACAGGTCAGGTGGTCTGGTATTCCCATCTCTTTCAGAATTTTCCACAGTTTATTGTGATCCGCATAGTCAAAGGCTTTGGCATAGTCAATAAAGCAGAAATAGATGTTTTTCTGGAACTCTCTTGCTTTTTCGATGATCCAGTGTATGTTGGCAATTTGATCTTTGGTTCCTCTGCCTTTTCTAAAACCTGCTTGAACATCTGGAAGTTCACGGTTCACGTACTGCTGAAGCCTGGCTTGGAGAATTTTAAGCATTACTTTACTAGCGTGTGAGATGGGTGCAATTGTGCGGTAGTTTGTGCACTACTTTCTGTATCTGATGTTTAATGCAGTTGTTCCTGCATCTGGATATCTGTTACTTGACAAATACTTGTTTTTAAAAAGGTATGTGGGGACTTTCCCTGGTGGTCCAGTGGTTAAGAATCCACCTTCCAGGATGTGGGGAAGGGATATATAGGGAGCTTGGGATGGACATGTACACACTGCTATATTTAAAATGCGTAACCAACAAGGACTTACTGTATAGCACATGGAACTCTACTCAATGCTTTGTGGCAGTCTGGATGGGAGGGGAGTTTGCCGGAGAATGGATACACGTATATATGTATGGTTGAAAGATACCCTTCACTGTTCACCTGAAACTATCACAACACTGTTAATTGGCTATATCCCAATATAAAATAAAAAGTTTAAAAAATTAACAATTATACCCAGATTAAAAAAAAAAAAAGAATGTGTTTTCCATTGCCAGGGGCTCTGCTTAGATACTTGGTTAGGGAACTAAGATCCCACATGCCCCAGGGCAACTAGGCCAACACACAATTAGAGAGCCCATGTACTGCAACTAAGACCCAATTCAGCCGAATAAATAAATATTCTTTTTTAACTTAAAGCCATGCGTGAAGAATATATCCAAATATTATTAATTAAGAGAACTCTGAGGTTGTTGTGGTCAAAGAGTTAAAGTCCATCATGCCTAGGGAGCTCAAATTCAGCGCTCTGTAACAACCTAGAGGAGTGCAAGGTGGGAGGGAAGTTCAAGAGGTAGGGGACAGGCATATACCTACAGCTGATTCATGCTGATGTATGGCAGAAGCTGACACAATACTGTAAAGCAATTATCGTCCAATTAATAAATAAATAAATTTTTAAAATGTAGAATAAATACATAAATTTGAAGTAAGCCAGAAGGAAAAACATCAATACAGTATACTAACGCATATATATGGAATTTAGAAAGATGGTAACAATAACCCGGTGTACGAGACAGCAAAAGAGACACTGATGTATAGAACAGTCTTATGGACTCTGTGGAAGAGGGAGAGGGTGGGAAGATTTGGGAGAATGACATTGAAACATGTAAAATATCATGTAAGAAATGAGTTGCCAGTCCAGGTTCGATGCACGATACTGGATGCTTGGGGCTAGTGTACTGGGATGATCCAGAGGGATGGTATGGGGAGGGAGGAGGGAGGAGGTTTCAGGATGGGGAACACATGTATACCTGTGGTGGATTCATTTTGATATTTGGCAAAACTAATACAATTATGTAAAGTTTAAAAATAAAATAAAATTAAAAAAAAATTTTTTTAAGAAATATAAATAAATAAATATTTTAAAAAGTCCATCATAGAGGTAATCATCTCCCTCTAGTGTACAAATCCCACATTTAGGTTTCTGTATTTTGTTGTGCAAAACACAGGAGACTAAGTGCACATACACATGTCCTTCAAATCTGTTGTAACACACAGAAGCGTCATGTCTATGTCCACACCATCAGAGCACTCACCACACTGGGCTGAAATAATCTGCCTGCATATCTGTCTCACCTCAGAATCTGGTTGCCTCTGAAAGGCCGAGGCATCGGGTCTGGCTCACGTCTGTACCTTGAGCTCTTCCACACGGCTGCACATTCACTTACATGTGCACTGGCGGAACCAGGTAAAGTCACATGAGGAAATGCTCAGAGCTTCTGGCAAGAGCCTTTACCACCTCCAGACTTTCTGGAGGGGCCATTGTGACAAGAAGAAGTCCCACTGTCTCCATCTATCCTGAACAGCTATCACATCAATAATTTCCTTCACTGAAACAGCCAAACTCCCCATAAGCAGTTCCCAACTGTGCAACATGAAACATCAAGAAGGAAAACACAGTGTGTATTTATCCAGACTTATTTGGCCATGAAACCTTCTTACAAACTAACATTCTATGGAACACACCTAGAGAAACACTGTTCTAGACACACCCAATTCAAACCCTGTCACACTCAGCTGTGGGCTCCACTCTGAGAATTTAACAGGAGCTGCAGCATTGCGTCAAACTGACAAAAGGCATCACAACTTACCTTTCCTGCTCCCACAGGTCCTACCACAGTCAACAGTTCACCGGGTCTGACAGTAAACGAAAGGCCTTTTAGGGTTGGTGATTCTGATTCCTGCAAATTAAAGTTTATAAAAACACACTCATTTCAACAAAGTAACACAAATTACTTCAGAAAGTAGTTGAAAATAATATAATAGTCATTGATATGCTAATATATCTTCCCTGGTGACTTCCCCTGTGGCTCAGCTGGTAAAGAATCTGCCTGCAATGTAGGAGACCTGGGTTGGGAAGATTCCCTGGAGAAGGGAATGGCTACCCACTCCAGTATTCTGGCCTGGAGAATTTCATGGACTGTATAGTCCATGGGGGTCGCAAAGAGTCAGACATGACTGAGCAACTTTCACTTTCATGCTAATATAGCCCACAATTTTTATCCTTCCTATTTTAAGATACTGTGTCCTGGAGGCCTTTTCATCCAATCCTATCTCTTTGGGTGTTTGAAGCAGCTATAATTGCCTTTAGGAAGATACCTTATTTCATCAGATTTCCATACAGACACAGCTTTAGACACCTATAGAATTTAAGTAGTAGAGATGACAAGGTGCCTGCCTGAAATGCAAACTGCATGATGCACACGAACTTATTAATATAATGTACTTAGAGTATTCAGAGGGAGGTTTTTAATTATTTATAAGTTTTCATCATAAGCTTTGGTTTTACCTGTCTATCTCATTAATCTTCACAAGGTGGCAGCATAAGTACCTAGCATGCCTGGTCTTTTAATAAATAATTTGAAATCACTAATCTCTCCATTTTCATTTGATATACAATAAACCTCAGTAATGCTCAGCAAGCAAAAGGGCACTTTATATGAAGTCACTCATGCTAAATTAACTCCTATAAGTAACGGTCAGAGTTCTAATTTACCAAGAGCTCTAATGTAACACCAACAACAAAATAATGAAGAATAAAGAAATTAATTATGACATCATGGGTCAGAGTGATAAAGCCTCAATTTTATATGTAATATACGCATTACCTATTCTGGCTAAATAGGAGCAATAAAGTGCTTCTACTACAAGGAAAACAAAAAACATGGATGTACACGAGACAGTGCATAGTCCAATATGACGGAGAAGGAAAAGTACCATCATGCCAATCACGGGTCATATTCCTGAAAGACTCAAGGTGTCTGTACATCTTTACATATCTAAATGTTAAGAGAATTCTCAGTAACTGCTATGTTTAAGAAAGAGACACACACACACACACACACACACACACATACACACAATGGTTACGTATGATTAAGTAAAAGTCTGGATAATCTTCAAATTGAATTTTTTTTCTAGAAAGAACTGAACTGATTAAAAAATGTTCACATACTAAAAAAAATTTGACAATGATTTTTCATCACCAAAAAAACTTGCTCCAGATTTTAGGAATTAAAAATCAATAAAAAGCTAGATTTTAATACATGAGAAAGATTTTTTTAAGCTTTTTAAATTTCTCCACTTCTTTCTTCCTGCCTGAAACTTGGGATTCCTATTTTACTACTTTTCACTCAATTATGACTACAAAATAGTGAACTACCTACAAACATCAGCTTCCCATCACAGCCCCTCAGACGGTCAGGGCCAGACACTGAGTTCCCTCCCTGTTCAGGCTTCAGTATCCAGCACTGCTCTAGGATGACCAGAAGGGGGCAGCACTCGACAGCTCAGAGGCACTAGGTCCGCTCCCCAACTGGTTATCCAGGCTCAGGGGACACTGACTCAACAAAACACCCCGACTCTGTGCAGATACAATTCCAAACCCCTGTCCCATGAGATTTGGAGGCCCCCACAGAACCTTTATTTTGCTTTTTTTCTTATTTTGGCTGCACTGGGTCTTTGTTGCGGTGTGTGGGCTTAGTTGCTCCAGAGCATGTGAGATCTTAGTTCCCCAACCAGGGGTGGAACCCGAATCTACTGCATTGGAAGGTGGATTCTTAACCACTGGACCACTAGAGAAGTCCCTGGGGCCATTTATATTAAAGCTGAGACCTTCCCCACCTGCCCACCTGGCTGTATAGTGAGAAGGTTACAGAGCTCATGTCTACCTCCTGCCTCCCAACCCAGCAGGGGCTTCATTCAGATTCAGCTTCTCTCCAAAACTCCCAATGTCTGTGCTTCTCCCCCTACCCCTTTCAAGGGCTCTCTCACCCATGACCTATGACAGCCCTTAATTACTAATGATGCCAGCAAGGGGCACAGTCCTTTCATAGGCAAGGGCAGGACAACAGAACAGGGTGTTCTGTACTAAGGGCAAGAAGTCTGAGAACATGATATTCAGCTCTTGAAAGAACAAAATAGTTCATCTGAAAATGCTGCATAGTTTGGTACAAAAGAAATTAAGTGGACACCTGTACACAATGCGGGGGTGTGTGTAGGGGACAAAAGGACAGACATAGCGTTGGGCGCCCCAGTTCCACTTGAACACCCGCATGGAGGACATGATATCCAGGCTCTCCCACCTGCTGCTCTGGGCATGGGCTGCCTGGCCATAGTCTGTGTGATGACCATGGCTCAGGACACCACCGTGGCCCTGAATGTAACTATACACCCAGCTTTACTGACCACCACCATGAGAGCCCCAATGCCGTGCTTCCTGAGGGTCACCTCTCCAGCACCAGAAATCTGGGGAAACGACAACAGCTATGTCTCCTGTTTAGATGCTAAGGCTGCTAATATTACCTGCTTTTGTATTGAATGAAAGGCAAAAGCTACTGTTCAGATAATTCAACGTTAGTGACTGCCAGGTGATGAACAGAGCTGACACACCATAGCAACCACCATGAAAACCGCAGGGCTGCTTTCCCCACCTCAGCTCCCACTATAGCTACTCTCAGCTACAACTAACACCACTCTATCTACAACCTCACATCCTGTGTCAAAGCCAGCTATGATGCAACCGGTTTCTTTAGAGGAAATGTCCTTATCCTGCATGCATGACTTTCTTTCTAATCAGCTCAGTTCAGTTCAGTCGCTCAGTCATGTCCAGGTCTTTGCGACCCCATGAACTGCAGCATGCCAAGCCTCCCTGTCCATCACCAACTCCCAGTTTACCCAAACCCATGTCCATCAAGTTGGTGATGCCATCCAGCCATCTCATCCTCTGTCATCCCCTTCTCCTCCTGCCCTCAATCTTTCCCAGCATCAGGGTCATTTCAAATGAGACAGCTCTTCGCATCAGGTGGCCAAAGTATTGGAGTTTCAGCTTCAACATCAGTCCTTCCAATGAACACTGAGGACTGATCTCCTTTAGGATGGAATGGCTGGATCTCCTTGCAAGCCAAGGGACTCTCAAGAGTCTTTTCCAACACCACAGTTCAAAAGCATCAATTCTTCTGTGGTCCGATTTCTTTATACTCCAACTCTCACATCCATACATGACTACTGGAAAAACCACAGCCTTGACTACATGGACCTTTGTTGGCAAAGTAATGTCTCTGCCTTTTAATATACTGTCTAGGCTGGTCATAACTTTCCTTGCAAGGAGTAAGCGTCTTCTAATTTCATGGTTATAATCACCATCTGCAGTGATTTTGGAGCTCAAAAAAATAAAGTCTGACACTGTTTTCACTGTTTCCCCATCTATTTCCCATTAAGTGATAGGACCAGATGCCATGATCTTAGTTTTCTGAATGTTGAGCTTTAAGCCAACTTTTTCACTCTCCTCTTTCACTTTCATCAAGAGGCTCTTTAGTTCTTCACTTTCTGCTATAAGGGTGGTATCATCTGCACATCTGAGGATACTGATATTTCTCCTGGCAATCTTGATTCCAGCTTGTGCTTCCTCCAGCCCAGCGTTTCTAATGATGTACTCTGCATATAAGTTAAATAGGCAGGGTGACAATATACAGCCTTGATGTACTCCCTTTCCTATTTGGAACCTGTCTGTTGTTCCATGTCCAGTTCTAACTGTTGATTCCTAACCTGCATACAGGTTTCTCAAGAGACAGGTCAGGTGATCTGGTATTCTCATCTCTTTCAGAATTTTCCACAGTTTGTTGTGATCCACACAGTCAAAGGCTTTAGCATAGTCAATAAAGCAGAAATAGATGTTTTTCTGTAACTCTCTTGCTTTTTCCATGATCCAGAGGATGTTGGCAATTTGATCTCTGGTTCCTCTGCCTTTTTTAAAACCAGCTTGAACATCTAGAAGTTCACAGTTCATGTATTCCTGAAGCCTGGCTTGGAGAATTTTGAGCATTACTTTACTAGCGTGTGAGATGAGTGCAATTGTGCAGTAGTTTGAGCATTCTTTGGCATTGCCTTTCTTAGGGATTGGAATGAAAATTGACCTTTTCCAGTCCTATGGCCACTGCTGAGTTTTCCAAATTTGCTGGCATATTGAGTGCAGCACTTTCACAGCATCACCTTTTAGGATTTTAAATAGCTCAACTCGAATTCCACCACTTCTGGCTAGCTTTGTTTGTAGTGATGCTTCCTAAGGCCCACTTGACTTCACATTCCAGGATGTCATCTGAGTTAAATTCACCCATTCCTGTCCATCTTACTTTGCTGATTCCTAGAATGTCAATGTTCACTCTTGATACCTCCTGTTGACCACTTCCAATTTGCCTTGATTCATGGACCTAACATTCCAGATTCCTATGCAATATTGCTTTTTACAATATCTGACCTTGCTTCTATCACCAGTCACATACACAACTGGGTTTTGTTTTGTTTTGTTTGCTTTGATTCCGTCCCTTTATTCTATCTGGAGTATTTCTCCACTGATCTCCGGTAGCATATTGGGCATTTACCAACCTGGGGAGTTCATCTTTCAGTGTCCTATCTTTTTGTCTATTCATACTCTTCATGGGGTTCTCAAAGGAAGAATACTGAAGAGTTTTGCCATTACATCTGATAGACAGAGTGCCTGATGAACTATGGATGGAGGTTAGTGACATTGTACAGAAGACAGGGATCAAGACCATCCCCATGGAAAAGAAATACAAAAAAGCAAAATGGCTGTCTGAGAAGGCCGTACAAATAGCTGTGAAAAGAAGAGAAGCCAAAAGCAAAGGAGAAAAGGAAAGATATACCCATTTGAATGCAGTGTTCCAAAGAATAGCAAGGAGAGGTAAGAAAGACTTCCTCAGCGATCAATGCAAAGAAATACAGGAAAACAAAAGAATGGGAAACACTAGAGATCTCTTCAAGAAAATTAGAGATACCAAGGGAACATTTCATGCAAAGATGGGCTCGATAAAGGACAGAAATGGTATGGACCTAACAGAAGCCGAAGCTATTAAGAAGAGGTGGCAAGAATACACAGAAGAACTGTACAAAAAAGATTTTCATGACCCAGATAATCATGATGGTGTGATCACTCACACTCACCTAGACACAGACATCCTGGAATGTGAAGTCAAGTGGGTCTTAGGAAACATCACTACAAACAAAGCTAGCAGAAGTGGTGGAATTCGAGTTGAGCTATTTCAAATCCTAAAAGGTGATGCTGTGAAAGTGCTGCACGCAATATGCCAGTAAATTTGGAAAACTCATCTGTGGCCACAGGACTGGAAAAGGTCAGTTTTCATTCCAATCCCTAAGAAAGGCAATGCCAAAGAATGCTCAAACTACTGCACAATTGCACTCATCTCACACGCTAGTAAAGTAATGCTCAAAATTCTCCAAGCCAGGCTTCAGGAATACATGAACTGTGAAATTCCAGATGCTCAAGCTGGTTTTAGAAAAGGCAGAGGAACCAGAGATCAAATTGCCAACATCCTCTGGATCATTGAAAAAGCAAGAGAGTTCTAGAAAAACATCTATTTCTGCTGTATTGACTATGCCAAAGCCTTTTCTGTGTGGTTCACTATAAACTGTGGAGAATTCTGAAAGAGATGGGAATACCAGACCACCCGACCTGTCTCTTGAGAGACCTGTATGCAGGTCAGGAAGCAAGTTAGAACTGGACATGGAACAACAGACTGGTTCCAAATAGGAAAAGGAGTACATCAAGGCTGTATATTGTCACCCTGACTATTTAACTTATATGCAGAGTATATCATGAGAAACGCTGGGCTGGAAGAAACACAAGCTGGAATCAAGATTGCCAGGAGAAATATCAATAACCTCAGATATGCAGATGACACCACCCTTATGGCAGAAAATAAAGAGGAACTAAAGAGCCTCTTGATGAAGGTGAAAGAGGAGAGTGAGAAAGTTGGCTTAAAGCTCAACATTCAGAAAACTAAGATCATGGCATCTGGTTCCATCACTTCATGGAAAATGGATGGGAAACAGTGGAAATAGTGTCAGACTATTTTTTGGGCTCCAAAATCACTGCAGATGGTGACTGCAGCTATGAAATTAAAAGACACTTACTCCTTGGAAGGAAAGTTATGACCAACCTAGACAGCGTATTAAAAAGCAGAGACATTTCTTTGCCAACAAAAGTCTGTCTAGTCAAGGCTATGGTTTTTCCAGTGGTCATGTATGGATGTGAGAGTTGGACTGTGAAGAAAGCTGAGCACCAAAGAATTGATACTTTTGAACTATGATGTTGGAGAGGACTCTCCAGAGTGCCTTGCACTGCAAGGAGACCCAACCAGTCCATCCTAAAGGAGATCAGTCCTGGGTGTTCATTAGAAGGACTGATCTTGAAGCTGAAACCAATACTTTGGCCACCTCATGTGAAGAGCTGACTCATTTGAAAAGACCCTGATGCTGGGAAGGATTGGGGGCAGAAGAATGGGACGACAGAGGATGAGATGGCTGGATGGCATCACCAACTCGATGGACTTTAGTTTGGGTAAACTCCGGGAGTTGGTGATGGACAGGGAGGCCTAGCTTCTGCAATTCATGGGGTAGCAGAGAATCGGACATGACTGAATGACTGAACTGAACTGAACCTCTATGAGGCAAGTAGGAAGCTGTTTTAGAATAATTTACTATCTCTTTAATGAGACAGTCATTTTAAGTTTTGACACAGGAAATGGGAGTATAATTTCAGAGAAATTTTAGTTGATCTGATAACTGTAGATTTTTAATGATGATTGCCCTGAGTAAACAGATCACAGTTTTTCTTTCTTCTGTATCCTTTCTCAGTTTTTATTTCTGTGGTATGATAAGCATGCATACTTTCATTTCTTTAGTTTCCTTATGAATCACTAGTTTTTACAAGTTTAGAGAGATCCTTCTTCCCTGCCTTTGACACACAGGATTAGTTCAGGGGCTTCAATCAGTTTAAAATGAGCTTTTGCTCACTAAGTCTCCAGGTCCTTAAGGCTTTTTTGTTTTAGTTTCTTTATCCTATAGTGGCTGAATTTAGCACTTGGTTTTCAATATTTTACCGTAAGAAATGACAAGTTGCTTTTGACCATTTCTTAAGCCAGAATTCCTTACATTTAGATAATTAAACGTCCATAAGATGAAGATTTACTATTTCGTCATTGCTTGCTAGTACAGCTATAGTTTGTTTTATTTGAAAGTTTATGCATATCCCTAATGTTTTCAAGTGCCTTAATTGTTTAATATCTTTGGCTTCAAAGGTTTCTGGGAAAAGGTATGCTTACCTCACATTTTTGTGTCTCAGTAGTAACAGTCTAGGTACCTCACAAAAAAATTTTATTATGGTACCATGGCTGTTAGTTTTTAGTGAGTGCAATCCCAGGGACCGGGGAGCCTGGTGGGCTGCCGTCTATGGGGTCGCACAGAGTCGGACATGACTGAGTGACTTAGCAGTAGCATAAGAGATAAGATTCAGTTGAAAATATTTAGAATTTTCATTCCCCCAAAGTGGTACAAATTAGCTGCAATAGCATAATTATCATTTACCTAGATAGGAATACCTTTGTGTTGCTTTGCTAAGTCACTTCAGGCATGTCCGACTCTGTGACCCTATGGGCTGTAGCCCGCCAGGCTCTTCTGCCCATAGGATTCTCCAGGCAAGAATCCTGGAGTGGGCTGCCATTTTCTTCTCCAAGGAAACCTTGCCACACATTAATGTTAACATGGTAGCTATTTTTGTGAAAATGTAGCTGATGAAGGCTCTCATCTCTGTAATTCTGAATACTGCTCTAACAGAATCATAATATGCAATTAGTTAGATTTTACAAGAAGAGCCTTACTGCAGAACTCACAACTTTTTCTCCTCTTCCTTTAGCAGTTTAGTATCTTGAGTTATTAATATTTTTTATTAAAATCATTGAGTTATTAACAATTTGGATTTTTTTTTACTCTAGAAGGTATATAGAAACCTTTTCAGATTTTTCATCTGATTTATTCACATAGGCTGTAGTACAACTGAAATCCCTTATTCTACCTTACAGCCATTTGTTGCACAGGCAGATACTGTTCTATATATTTTTATTTCAGTTCATTAAAAACTGCAGAAACAATCTGTATTTATACCAAATTGATTTAAAATAAATCTACGTGTTTACTGGGAACTAAAGAAATCCGCTAACGAGTTTCATACAAAGAATGTGGTAGCATTCACATAGAGTGGACTTTATAACAGAATTTTAGTGGTGCTTTCTATAAATGTTTCAAAAGCATTATGCCAAGAAACACCAAACAGGAGGCAAATCTACTATATTAAGGCAGGAGAAACCATCAGGGAAGGTCAGGTACCCTGTGTGAGTTTCCATGTACAGAAGGTACAGGGATGTGGTTTCATATATCTGGGAACAAACAACTGGTTATCGGTGGGGACGGCAGGTGCTGAGTCAGAAGCAGGTGAACACGATGCAGGTGGCAGCACAGAGTCACAGGCATGAAAGACAGGGTGAGTCTACAGTCAGGACGTGTGCTCTGTGGTCCCCACTCTGAGAGCAGCTGGGCTCTAGGCTCTGCTCTTGAGGGTGGACCCTCTGGTGGAGGCGCCCCCTCCCAGAGGTCCTCCAGCTCTGGGGGTGGCAGCAGCTTCCTGCCTTTGATAACCCCTGGGTTGTCTCACACACCACTGTTTTTCCCTTTCTGTTTTTTTCTCCCTCTTTTATCATCTTCATAACTAATTCCCTGCATGGAATTCCCTCTCCCGTGCTGGGGTTCTGTTTTCTTGACTAATTCACACTGTTAGGGGAGGATGTGCACAGAGGACCAGGGAACCAGGGGGCAGGGGGAGCATTTCAGTTGGTAAAGGGGCCGCAATGGGTGTGTGATGCTAACAACTTCTTGAGACCAGACCCTGTTTTTCTTGTTGTTTTTTTTTTTTCCTGTTTGCCTGAACCCAACAAATAAACCAAGTGTTGGGAATCACCAGTTCTCCCTGTCAGCTTGCCATACATTGCAGTCCTTTAATAGGGAATCACTGGTGGTCATTATGCCTACCTGCTGTCTCCTCCTGCCCCGGCTGCCACTAAAGTATCCAGAAGCTCAGGATGCAGGAGCCCCTACCCTACCCCATAGCAAACATCCAGATCATGGCCTCACTCTATGTATAATAAAGTGGTCTGATAATCAAGGCAAAAATATACACTGATTCCCCAAAGCGTCTGTAACAACCAGTTGCGTGTTTGTTAGTTAACCCATTCCACATTGCCGCATTTTGTCTGTCCAATTCTGTAAATTCTAACATTACAAATGTATGGACTTTAAATTCAATATGTGCTAATACTTTGAAAACTGTCTTGAAAATGACAGTGAGAGCAACATGTCAAACATTTTAGGTTGATATTATACTTAATCTCCATTAGATACAAACCTTAGTGCCAATTTTGAAAAATTTTGTAGCATACTTTTAGTTAATGAGCAAGTCACATTTTACACCATGGTACAATCTAAAAATTCTCCTATAAATCTATATCACACTTGTGTCTTAGCAGTCAGGATCTTGGAAAGAAAAATATGTTACCTCATCCCAAAAAGCAGTGAAATCTTGCGTGTTCACCATCATTTCACCATCTGATGGCAGCTGAGTGTTGAGCTGTGGTATTTCATCAAGTGATAAAAAATTCTACAGAAAAGAGGAAAAAAACAGATTGTTAAACTGCAGGAAGAAAGCACAAACAAAAGCAGTTGCTTTCCTGGAATTTGCAAACTTTGAACAGTCTAAATACTGTTTTGCTAACTGTACTTAAAGTATTAGTTCACATCAGAACATATTAAATAATATATGGAATAATATATACTATTATTACAGCTCATGGTATATATCAATATAATAATATAATATAGTGTATTTGTTGCTGTTCAGTCACTAAGTTGTTTCTGACTCTTTGAAATCCCATGGACAATAGCATTCCAGGCTCCCTGTCTGTCACTATCTCCAACAGTTTGCTCAAATTCATGTTGATTGAGTCAGGGACACTATGTAACCATCTCATGCTCTGTTGTCCCCTTCTCCTCCTGCCTTCAATCTTTCTCAGTATCAGGGTATTTTCAATGAGTCTGCTCTTGGCATCAGGTGGCAAAGGAAATATTGATGCTTCAGCACCAGTCCTTCCAGTGAATACTCATGGTTGATTTCCTTTAGGATTAGCTAGTTTGAATTCTTTGCAGCCCAAGGGACTCTCAAGAGTCTTCTCCAGCACTACAGTTCCAAAGCATCATTTCTTCTGTGCTCAGCCTGCTTTATGGTCCAATTCTCACATCCATACACAATGAGTGGAAAAGCCATAGCTTTGACTATATAGACCTTTGTTGATAAAGCAATGTCTCTGCTTTTTAATATGCTGTCATAGCCTTTCTCCCAAGGAGTAAGCATTTTTTAATTTCATGGTTGTAGTCACCGTCTGCAGTGATTTTGGAGCCCAAGAAAATAAAATCTGCCACTGTTTCCCATTTATTGCCATGAACTGATGGGACGAGAGGCCATGATATTCGTTTCTTGAATGTTGAGTCTTAAGCCAGCTTTTTCATTCTCCTTTGCCCAGCATTTCACATGATGTACTTTGCATATAAGTTAAATAAGCAGGGTGACAACACACAGCCTTGACATACTCCTTTCTCAATTTGGAACTAGTCTGTTGTTCCATGTCCAGTTCTAACAGTTGCTTCTTGACCTGCATACAGGTTTCTCAGGAGGCAAGTAAGGTGGTTTGATATTCCCATCTCTTTCATAATTTTCCACAGTTTGTCATGATCCACACAGTCAAAAGCTTTAGTGTAGTAAATAAAGAAAAAGTAGATGTTTCAAGCAAGATGGAATTCTCTTGCTTTTTCTATGATCCAATGGATGTTTGCAATTTGATCTTTGGTTCCTCTGCCTTTTCTAAATCCAACTTGTATATCCGGAAGTTCTTAGTTCACATAGTGGTGGGAATTACAAATTTAAAAAGAAGAAGGTGACTAGAGAGAATGGATTAAGCAGTAAATAAAAAGGGGCCATGGATGAAAGGCAGATACAAAAGGCAGGCTCAGATACCAACAAGCAAAACACCTGTGGAAGAAAGAACTTATTTCAAACACAGAGAATTAAGTCAATCTGAGGCTACTCGGATTTCTTTGGAAGGAATGATGTTAAAGCTGAAACTCCAGTACTTTGGCCAACTCATGCGAAGAGTTGACTCATTGGAAAAGACTCTGATGCTGGGAGGGATTGGGGGCAGGAGGAGAAGGGGACGATAGAGGATGAGATGGCTGGATGGCATCACTGACTCGATGGACGTGAGGCTCAGTGAACTCTGGGAGTTGGTGATGGACAGGGAAGCCTGGCGTGCTGTGATTCATGGGGTCGCAAAGAGTCGGACACGACTGAGCGACTGAACTGAACTGACCTGAGGCTACTCTTCCTCCGCAGGGAACAGGGAGCTCTCAGCAAGTTCCTCCCCTCCCGGCCCAGAGACTGTGCACAGTCACTACCCAGTCATTGGAGTCAGCACAGGAGATGCACTCTATTTGCTCCCGCTTTTAGACATTTTAGTCACTCTGCAGACATCACTACACTAGAGCCCTGCGCTACTGCTACTTATATATACTACTGCCCCTACATGAGAACCAGTCTTATGAGATCTGTAACACACTCTACATAACAAGAAAAGGGAGTACCTACAACATTCTGGGAAGACTTCCAGCTTTGTCACTGAGAAAGTTAAATATCACCTAACTGGAACATAGTAACACCAAACAAACACCAAACATTTTACAAAAAATCCACCTACAAAAAAAAATTATTTGTCCCCAAACCTTGATTCTTTGGATGCTGACAATGGCCTCTGACACCTTCTCGATGGCCATGGGGAAGTAGAGGGTGCTCGAGAATCTCAGAGCCTCGAACAGCATCACCACCACAAACACTTGGCTGGTGGTGATCCGGTTGTCAAGGAGCTCATTGGTGATGAAGGTGACAAAAATCATAATTTTGCTCACAGCAAAAAATGATACCAAATTCATGGCCCTAAGGTAGGAACTTTTCAGAATCTTGGAGATTTCCTTCCTGAGAAAGAGAGTAGGAAAGAAGTTTTAAAAGAAGCATCAACATCCAAGGCATGAATTCAAGTCCTCACATGGAGACACTACACAGTGCACACCCGGGGCTCCGTCCCAACACCAGGACCACACACTTCATCACCACTTTACTCTTCCAACTAAATAGAGGCTTCATGTCACCCTTTTAAACACTGTGGGTCAATTGGACTGGGTTTGAACATTCTTTCAACAAGCATTCATAACCACAAGTCCTGGGCCAGGCTCCCCACTGATGACAGAAAGACACAGCCTGCCCCCTCCAGGAGCTCATGAACTTGTGCAGAAGAGAATAAGACACTCCAAAATTGTGAGACACCAAAACATCAGCCAGATGCAGGCACCATAGACCCCATGGAAGCACATGTCCTGGCTATTGTAAATAGTGCTGCAATGAACACTAGGGTACATGTGTCTTTTTGAGTTCTGGTTTTCTCAGACTATATGCCCAGTAGTGGGATTGCTGGGTCATATGGTAGATTTATTCCTAGTTGTTTAAGGAACCTCCATCCTGTTTTCCATGACAGCTATATCAATATACACTCCCACCAACAGGAGGAGGGTATTGTTTGTAGACTTTTTGTTGATGGTCATTTGGACCAGTATAAAGTGATGCCTCATTGTAGTTTTGATTTGCATTTCTCTCATAATGAGTGATGTTGAGAATTTTTTCATGTGTTTTATCGGCTATCTATATGTGTTCAGAAGCATATATAATTTTTCCTTTAAGAAGATGGTAAATGGAACAGTAGGTTAAAATGACATCTCCCCTATTCCACTTAACCCTCCTGTCACATGTGAGGTGTGAAGTTCATATTTAAGTTCATCTTCATGTGAAAACTTAATAAGACTTCTAAATTCAATCAGTAAAAATAGGGGGGAAAGTACAAAAATATGGTGTGATATATACAAAAACTTACCTTCTCAGTCTGGTAATAAGGTCTATAAATGACTTTTCCCAAGCATTCATTTTTATTGTTTTGATGCCAGTTATGACTTCGCTCATGATCCTGATCCTATCATCGGTGAGAGCTGCAGTCTTACTCCTGAGGGGACAGATGGGAGAGATGAGCCTCAGTGACCACACCCCAACTTTCTGTAGCAGCAGCAGTAGGGGGCACAGGGAGGGACCAGGGATCCATGATTCCTTACAGCTCTTCTGTGCTGATATCACAGGCAGGTCCTTCTCAAAGTGCAAATGGAGAAAAAGACTTCTAGAAAGTTAACCATTCAGCCTAATTCAAGGAGTAACTTGGAGAACTCACAGTACTGGCTGAGGAAGACCCAATGTAGTCAGGTACAAACTCTCCACCCAAGGAGGCCGAAGTTGGGCAGAGAAGGCAAAAGACACTGAATCTGATGGGAAGACAGTGTCTGTGGTGTGATAAAATAGGAGTGAAGTGCTGGAGAGCAGAAAAGATCAGGCTGTTAATTCCACTGGGAAAGGAGAGCAAGAGCTTTAGAGACCTGGCAGCACTGGAACAGGGCCTCGAAGGGTAAGGAACATCTCTCCACAGCAAGACAGGAAAGAAATTTCGAATAAACAAAACTATCACATGTAAAATCACAAAGAAGAAGAAAAAAAAAAAAAAAACCTGAAGGGAAAAAAGCTTCAAACAGCACAATACCTCCATCACCTGACAACCTGGACAATGACCCACCTCCAACCCTTTGGGACCTGCTTCAGGTCTATCTCATCACCATTAGATCCTTCATCACCAGCCACTGTTCTATCACATATGCTGCTGTGACTGTGGGGCTGTATAAAGACATAGTTAATTAAGACTGACTTTGTCCTTGAGGCTCTTATAAGTTAATGGAAACACTGAATTGAAAACAAGACATGAACATAGATACCTGAAAATTGCTCTACTACAATCATATCAAAAATACATGCAGCTAAAATTGAGCCTATAGGATTATTACTATTTAATAATGCTTAAATAACTTCAATATAGGTAACTTCTGCTCAAGGACATTCCACTTATTCAGGTATGGTGCTGGGAGGAGCCAGTGAGTGCCGTCACCTTTCTCTCTTCAAGATCAGCCTGCAGCTTAGGCCTGGAGCCTCCACTGGCTAAGCCTGAAGGGCCTACAATACATGCAAAGAAGAGACTAGAAAAGGCATTGGTTTTGTTTTCGAACAGAAGCATTAAGCAAATGGTGAATGCTACCAAGCACATATCACCTATTTTTTAAACCAGTGTTTCCCTTACCTGAGTGATGAAAATGAATTTCCAACGCAGCTTTGCAAAAGCAGAAGAATAATGAGAACCATCATCCCAGCAAGACACGATATTCCTATTTCCATCCAGAGCAGGGCAGTCACTGCAATAGCCTGCAGTGGCCCCACCCACAGACAGTGCAAGAACGTTGTTACCTTAAAAGAGAAAGACAAAGCCTTCTTAGGACTGTATAAAGTCAAAACCAGTAAGGAGACAGCATACAAACAATCTTCTCTGAAGGAACAAACAGGAATCTAAAAGGAAGTGATCTCAGTGAGTTTTAAACCTGATGAAGCAGAAATCCAAGTGTCCACCCCAGATGACACTGTTCCGGGGTAGCACAGGGTCAGCCTCAGTTAGGTCCCAGGAGAACATGACCAGTCACACTGAAGGAAGATGTTGATTTTGTCCACAACACAGATGAGCTCAGGGGTTCCCCAAACTCTCTCTGTCCCAAAATTCAGCCCCTATCTCCTCAGAAGAGCCTATATTATGGTACCTACCACACTCTCTGATAATTACTCGTGTATTTACCTTCCAGACAGGCTGTGGCCTTTCCAGGGCAGAAATTAAGACTTATTCATCTTTCAAATTAAGTAGAGGCCTTACATTATGTGTGATGAATGAATAATTGAAAGAAAAGTGAAAGTGTTAGTTGCTTAGTTCTGTTTGACTCTTTGCGATCCCATGGATTGTAGCCCACCAGGCTCCCCTGTCCATGGAATTCCCCAGGCAAAGATACTGGAGTGGGGTTCCATTTCCTTCTACAGAGACTCTTCCTGACCCAGAGATAGAAACCAGGCCTCCTGTGGTGCAGGTGGGCTCTTTACCACCTTAGCCACAAGGGAAGCCCCCAAACTTAAAGGCCAGGAAAGAGAAGTTGTCTATATAGATCTGGCCAACAGCTACAATGGCATGGATAACATGATCTGTTCATAAGGTAAGTGTAAAATGGGTACCATGGGACAGCAGAGGGGAGGCTGTGTCTGGCTGGGGACCACACACTTGGCATTATTCCTCAAAGGCTCCCTATGCAGCAGGCACTGAACTTGGTGCAGAAAAAGAACAATCCCTGCCCACCAAGCCTTCATCATCCGGAGGAGGAGGAAGACAGTCCAGCAACACCAACACCACGTGCCAAGAAGGACCACTCCAGGAGGACCCCAGGAACCCTAACCAAGCTGGGCAAGAACACTGCTGCCTGTCTATTACTGAAGTATGTTGCAGACCTTCTCAGAAAAACCAAACCCTCATCTATAGGACAACACATATTATCACATCCAAGCTGCACACAGAGGAAATGAGCATTGGATAAAGAGAACCTTTGTCTTATGTCCTCAACAGAACCCTCGCTGACACCAAACCCTGGCACCTGGCATCCCAATGAGCTAAACACGGTGAGAAGGAGGGGAAATGGAAGGGGATCCCTCAGGGGCAGCTCACCTGATCAAATCTGTTCACATCGTTGGACAGGAGGTTGAATATCTGGCCTGTGGTGGTCTTTCCCATGGCTGAGCTACTCAGGCGAAGTGACTGAAATGAGAGAAACATACAGAGAATAGGATTTCTACAGTGATACCAAGTCAGTCTGAGAACATAGCAAAAAGGAGTGAATGTTCATGGGGTCTTGTGTGGTGTCAGGACTAGCAGGACGATGCCTGAAATCAGGGCTCTAGGGACCCATGTTCATCCTTAGATGATTAAATATGGTGGCAGCCCTGCCTTCAAGGACAGCAAAGGGAGGAGCAGGAGGTAGACGCAAAACCCTCCACCCTGTTTCTCAGTGAACTTGGACCTGCCCGAAGGATAAAGGAATGCAGACTTAGACTTAGGGGTCAACTAAAGTAATTTTAAGCCAAAAACTAGACAGCATATTAAAAAGCAGATATCATTCTGCTGACAAAGGTCCATATAGTCAAAGCTATGGTTTTGCCGGTTGTCATGTACAGATGTGAGAGCTGGACCATAAAGAAGGATGAGCACCAAAGAATTGATGCTTTTGAAATGTGGTGCTGGAGAAGACTCTTGAGTCCCTTGGACTGCAAGGAGATCCAACCACTCAATCCTAAGGAAAATCAACTCTGAATATTCATTGTAAGGACTGATACTGAAGCTGAAGCTCCAATACTCTGGCCACCTGATGCCAAGAGTTGACAAATTGGAAAAGAACCTGATGCTGGGAAAAATTAGGGCAGGAAGAAGAAGGGACAACAGAGGATGAGATAGTTGGATGGCATCCCTGACTTGATGGACATGAGTTTGAGCAAAATCCAGGAGATATTGAAGGGCAGGGAAGGCTGGTGTGCTGCAGTTCATGGGGTCACAGAACTGGACAGGACTGAGTGACTGAACAACAACAACAAGATGAGAGTGGAGAGGCCGCCTCAAGGAAAGAGATTAGGGGACTTGGACTATACATCTGGTCAGTCATTAATTCCAGGTGTGACATCATTTAAACACTTTGGTCTTAGTTTCCTCATTCTAAAACTAACCAGTATAATATTCAAAACACTAATTATTTACTATGCCAAAGCCTTTGACTGTGTGGATCACTATAAACTGTGGAAAATTCTTAAAGAGACGGGAATACCAGACCACCTGACCTGTCTCTTGGGAAACCTGTATGCAGGTCAGGAAGCAACAGTTAGAACTGGATATGGAACAACAGACTGGTTCCAAATAGGAAAAGGAGTTCATCAAGGCTGTATTTGGTCACCCTGCTTATTTAACTTATATGCAGTACATCATGAGAAATGCTGGGCTTGAAGAAGCACAAGCTGGAATCAAGATTTCCAGGAGAAATATCAATAACCTCAGATATGCAGATGACATCACCCTTATGGCAGAAAGTGAAGAGGAACTAAAAAGCCTCTTCATGAAAGTGAAAGAGGAGGATGAAAAAGTTCAACATTCAGAAAACGAAGATCATGGCATCCGGCCCCATCACTTCATGGAAAATAGATAGGGAAACAGTGGAAACAGTGTCAGACTTTATTTTTTGGGGCTCCAAAATCACTGCAGATGGTGACTGCAGCCATGAAATTAAAAGACTTACTCCTTGAAGGGAAAATTATGACCAATCTAGATAGTATATTAAAAAGCAGAGACATTACTTTGCCAGCAAAGGTCCATCTAGTCAAGGCTATGGTTTTTCCAGTAGTCATGTATGGATGTGAGAGTTGGACTGTGAAGAAAGTTGAGTGCCGAAGAATTGATGCTTTTGAACTGTGGTGTTGGAGAAGACTCTTGAGAGTCCCTTGGACTGCAAGGAGATCCAACCAGTCCATTCTGAAAGAGATCAGCCCTGGGATTTCTTTGGAAGGAATGATGCTAAAGCTGAAACTCCAGTACTATGGCCACCTCATGCGAACAGTTGACTCATTGGAAAAGACTCTGATGCTGGGAGGGATTGGGGGCAAGAGGAGAAGGGGACGACAGGGGATGAGATGGCTGGATGACATCACTGACTCGATGGACGTGAGTCTGAGTGAACTCCAGGAGTTGGTGATGGACAGGGAGGTCTGGCATGCTGTGATTCATGGGGTTGCAAAGAATCGGACACAACTGAGCGACTGAACTGAACTGAAGCCGGTAAATGAACACTGTGGGAGATGTTTACATTCACATAAGCAACATACAAGGTCCGATCAGATTTCCCAAAGGAGACATTCCAAAGTGTTAGCTGGAAGAGAAAGAAAACTAGATGGACAGTGGCTCAGCTATGCAGCAAAGAACAAGGTCTTTTTGACTAAACCATCATCTCAAATCTAACTTAAGGTTTTTCACAGTGCAGTTCTGGTGAAATTTCCTGCATACTCATGGGAGCTAAGCATGATCTGGAAAGATAAAAATCTAGCTAATTTGTGGGGAAATCTGAGTATTTGTCTACTAAATGGCAGAAGGTGCCAGAGAATAACAAAAATGATGATGGCAGACAATGAAGACCCTTAACTAGAAGGTATGTCACCCAAGGAGAAACTGAGCTTATGTGCCAAACACAGACAGTGAGAGGTCAGGGCCCTGAGTCCACACAGTCCTGAGATTTAAAGATGGGAGAAGACATTCTACATTTTGCCCAGAAAAGTATTCCCAGGAAACAGGAGCTCTAGATAAGTAACAAATAGTAAAAGAAGCAATAATTTTCATTTAAGTCACCTGGTTTTAGCTTTCATTGAGGATTTTATTCATTTGTAATAAAATTAAATAAATTTACTATGTGCAGTGTGATGTTTTGAGGTAAATAAACATGGAGAAATGGTTACAGTAGGAAAACAAATGAACAAACCCATCATTGCACATAGTTATCCTTTCATGTGTGTGGTGAGAACACTTAAGATCTATTCTCTCATCAAATTTCTACAATAAAATACAGCTAAATAAAAATTTTTTTTCTAGGAAAAAGGAAACAGCCCAGGGCAAAGAGATATGCAGGGTCAAATTTATAATGAGCCCTTCAGCTCTTAACACTGTGGCAATTCCTTTGTAAAAGCTGCTAAAATCCGTATTTCTTTTAAACTAGTTAAGACTAGGGTAAACTATAGGATAATTCTGTGGCATTTCTCAACACAAAATCACTCAACATACCAAATCAGGTCTTATTAAAAGTGCTAAAATGCATACTAAAAAAAAAAAGGAAATATTGAATTAAGAAAATAACTTGAATGAATAGCAACAAATTCTCACCAAAATTACTAAAAACTGCATAAGATTTCAAGTTTCATCCCAATATTCAGTTCTATTCTTTAATACCATTATAAACAATCATAGCTATAGAATACAGCAAGATAATCTATGTTTGGCATGGATTCCATTTATATTTTTCTTTAGTTCACACAATTACATTCAATATGACTAGATGAGTCATTTAAACATATAATCATTCCCTTTCTCAAATACATTTTGTGCTCCTAGATTTAATTTTATAAATCCAATCAATGAAGTTTACTTTTAAATACCAATTTGATGTAAAAGATGGCCTTAATGAACAACAAAATTGCCACAAATACAGCTACAAGATTAAGGCATGAAAACAGTGAAAACAAATTTGATACTTTTTATACTTATTTTTTAATTAAATTCCATTGCAAGCTGAGTGGATATTACATGACAACCTGTGGATAAGAGTTATCAAAGGCAGCCCTGACCCGATCTCAATACAAAACTTTTAATTATTCACTTGTAAAGTTTGCTTAAATGATGAAAACAAAATTGGCCTGATACAGATAGCAAGCTTCTCTAGGAAGGTGTAAATGATCCCAGTTACAAGATGTTTAATTTATAGAGAACTTTCCCAAAATGTTCCTGATCCTCTAGGGGAGGTACACACCGTGGTACCGAGCGACACTCACCTTGCGGTAGATCATATGGCACACGGCTACCCTCAGCCTCATCCCCACATGCTGCATGTGGTAGAAGCACAAGTGGTGCAGAACGGCCCACACGAGCACGCAGGCGCTCAGCCCTGCCGCGTAGCCGTAGGCTTCATGCAAAGCGGCAGAATCATTGGGATCATAGTTTGCAACATAACTAATAATTTTCCCCAAAAATATGGGCAGAACCACCTTGGTGCCTTCCTGAAAGAAAAAAAGCCTTAATTAGAGCTACAAGTTATGCCAATTTTTCTTAACACAAACTTTACTTTTATTATTAGCATGTTAAAAAGCCATCTTGACAAAATGCTACACTCATTGCTAATCTAAAGGAAAAATACACAGATTCACTATTTCCAGTAAGACAACCAGAGACAGTTTTAAGGTAAGCCAAAATTTTACATTCAAAGACAATAAAGCCTTAGTATTGGGTTGGCCAAAAAGTTCTTTTGATTTTTAAGTAAAAATAAGAGATACAGTTTTCATTTTCACCAAGAACTTTGTTGAATAACGTATTCAAAATTCTGTTCCACTATCTTCTGCCATTTTTCAGGCAACTTCATAATTCCATCTTCCCAAAACTTTATATCTTTTTGAGCAAAGAACTATTTCAGGTGCCTTTAACAGTCTTCTGGGGAGTTAGAATTTTTTCCATTAAGAGAATTTTGTAAAAAACAAAATAAATGGAAACCTGAAAGTGCAATGTCTGGTGAATATGGCAGATGAGTCAGAATTTCCAGGCTAGGCTGTAACAGTTTTTGCCTGGTCATCAAAGAAATATATGGTCTTACATTATGTATTTTCTGTTGACTAATTCCAACACTTATCATCAAGAGCTGCTTTAAGTTGACCTAATTGGGAGAAGTACTCATTGGAATTAAATGTTTGTTTTTCCAAAAGGAGCTCACAATAGAGGACCCCCTTCCAGTCTTCACCCTATACACATCACCTTCTTTGGATGAATGCTAGACTTTGTTGTGGTTGGTGGTGGTTAATTTCATTTACCCCAGGATCTCTTCCATTCAGCATTAGTGTACATTATTCACTTTTCATCACCCATCACAATTTGTTTTTGAAAAGGAGCATTTTATTAATAGTTACATTTCAGTAGAGAATGGTATGCAGAAATATGATCAAGAAGGTCTTTGTATTTCTCCTCGCTCAACTTAGATGATCATGATGGTGTGATTACTCACCAAGAGCCAGACATCCTGGAATGTGAAGTCAAGTGGGCCTTAGGAAACATCACTACAAACAAAGCTAGTGGAGTTGATGGAATTCCAGTTGACCTATTTCAAATCCTAAAAGATGATGCTATGAGAGTGCTGCACTCAATATGCCAGCAAATTTGGAAAACTCAGTGGTGGCTACAGGACTGGAAAAGGTCAGTTTTCTCTCCAATCCCAAAGAAAGGCAATGCCAAAGAATGCTCAAACTACCACACAATTGCACTCATCTTACACGCTAGTAAAGTAATGCTCAAAAATCTCCAAGCCAGGCATTAGCAATACATGAACCATGAACTTCCAGATGTTTGGGCTGGTTTTAGAAAAGGCAGAAGAACCAGAGATCAAATTGCCAACATCTGTTGGATCAAAGAAAAAACAAGAGAGTTCCAGAAAAGCATCTACTTCTGCTTTATTGACTATGCCAAAGCCTTTGACTGTGTGGATCACAACAAACTGTGGAAAATTCTGAAAGAGACGGGAATACCAGACCACCTGAACTGCCTCTTGAGAAATCTTTATGCAGGTCAGGAAGCAAGTTAGAACTGGACATGGAACAACAGACTGGTTCCAAATCGGGAAAAGGGGTACGTAAGGCTGTATATCGTCACCCTGCTTATTTAACTTCTATGCAGAGTACATCACAAGAAACGCTGGGCCGGATGAAGCACAAGTTGGAATCAAGCTTGCCGGCCGAAATGTCAATAACCCCAGATATGCAGATGACACCACCCTTATGGCAGAAAGGGAAGAAGAACTAAAGAGCCTCTTGATGCAAGTGAAAGAGGAGAGTGAAAAAATTGGCTTAAAGCTCAACATTCAGAAAACTAAGATCATGGCATCCAGTCCCATCATTTCACAGCAAATAGATGAGGAAACAGTGGCAGACTTTATTTTGGGGGGCTCCAAAATCACCACAGATGGTGACTGCAGCCATGAAATTAAAAGATGGTTACTCCTAGGAAGAAAAGTTATGACCAATCTAGACAGCATATTAAAAAGCAGAGACATTACTTTGCCAACAAAGGTCCATCTAGTCAAGGCTATAGTTTTTCCAGTAGTCATGTATGGATGTGAGAGTTGGACTATAAAGAAAGCTGAGCACTGAAGAATTGATGCTTTTGAACTGTGGTGTTGGAGAAGACTCTTGAGAGTCCCTTGGCCTGCAAGGAGTTCCAACCAGTCCATCCTAAAGGAGATCAGTCCTGAGTGTTCAGTGGAAGGACTGGTGCTGAAGCTGAAGCTCCAATACTTTGGCCACCTGATGCAAAGAACTGACTCATTTGAAAAGACCCTGATGCTGGGAAAGATTGAGGGCAGGAGAAGGGGATGACAGAGGATGAGATGTTTAGATGGCATCACTGACTCAATGGACATGAGTTTGGGTAAACTCTGGGAGTTAGTGATGGACAGGGAGGCTGGCGTGCTGCAGTCCATGGGGTCGCAAAGAGTCAGAGACGACTGAGCCACCGAACTGAATTTAACTTTGGTGGAAACCAATCATCAAAGTGATTAATATAACCAAGATGGTGCAATGACTTTCAATGTTTGTTTGTTTGTTTGTTTTTGGATAGTTTGAGTATGTTGGCTATCTCCCATATGATATAACATTGTTGTTCTCAATTAATGTCTAGATTTGATCTCTATCAACTTTAACTGGTCTACTCGACTGCAAAACATCCTACACCAAGAAATCTCCAGCATGAAACTCTTTTTTTTCCTGTGTTGGGTCTTTATTGTAGCGTGCAGACTTCTCTAGTTGGGAAGCACCAGCTTAGTTGCCCTGAGGTATGTGATATCTTAATTTTCCAACCAGGGATCAAACCTGTGAGCCCTGCATTGGAAGCAGTCTTAACCACTGGACCACCAGGGAAGTCCTCTGATGAGTCTGATTTTGATTGCGCTCTTCAGTCTGTACAAAGTTGAAGAACCCACAAGAGGAAGAGAAGGAGAATTCAAAATTCAAAACATGAAGCATAACTAAAATGCATTTTCTGCTCAACTAACTAGTACCTGATCAGATTATTTACAGAAAGCTGGACCCATCTCTCAAAAGCTGTGACACAGAAGCCCTAAACTTCTGTCTTGTTCTACCCACATGTTCACAGGCTGTAATACCTGCCTTAACTTCCACAAGGTCACAGGATATTTCATGTACTCCAGAGAGAAGAAGACTGTTTAGTGGAAGAATTATGAATAAGATGACCATATCAGAGTGATGACCAGTTCTCAAAAACACAAAGGCTCACTGTTACATTTCCAGCAAGCTCCAACATTCACACCTGGTGGCACTAAGAGCTTAAGAAGAGCCCCTCATAGATTTTAAAACACAGTTTATACAGTTTCCTGAGATAGAAGTCTAGAGACTTACACAGAGAAGCAAGAAAGTCAAACTACACATGGTTGTCCGAGCCCAGATATGATCAAGGGCAGCCCAGTGCTGCAGGCTACAAACCTGGGGCTATCCACCAGAAGCCCAGTGGTAACACCTGCCATCCCAAAGTGTCCTAAAACTGTGATTCTCTTTGGGAATCACTGCTGTCTGTTCAGTTCAGTAGCTCAGTAATGTCCAACACTTTGTAACCCCATGGACTGCAGCATGCCAGGCCTCCCTGTTCATCACCGAGCCCCAGAGCCTGCTCAAACTCATGTCCACTGAGTTAGTGATGTCATCCAACAATCTCATCCTCTGTCATCCCCTTCTCCTCCTGCCTTCAATCTTTTCTAGCACCAGGTTCTTTTCTAATGAGTCAGCTCTTTCCATCAAATGGCCAAAATATTGGAGTTTCAGCTTCAGCATCAGTCCTTCCAATGAATATTCAGGACTGGTTTCCTTTAGGATGGACTGGATGGATCTCCTTGCAGTCCAAGGGACTCTCAAGAGTCTTATCCAATCAGATCACATCAGATCAGATCAGTCACTCAGTCGTGTCCAAATCTTTGCGACCCCATGAATCACAGCACTCCAGGCCTCACTGTCCATAACCAACTCCCGGAGTTCACTCAGACTCACGTCCATCGACTCGGTGATGCCATCCAGCCATCTCATCCTCTGTCGTCCCCTTTTCCTCTTGCCCCCAATCCCTCCCAGCATCAGAGTCTTTTCCAATGAGTCAACTCTTTGCATGAGGTGGCCAAAGTACTGGAGTTTCAGCTTTAGCATCATTCCTTCCAAAGAAATTCCATGGCTGATCTCCTTCAGAATGGACTGGTTGGATCTCCTTGCAGTCCAAGGGACTCTCAAGAGTCTTCTCCAACACCACAGTTCAAAAGCATCAATTCTTCGGCGCTCAGCCTTCTTCACAGTCCAACTCTCACATCCATACGTGACCACAGGAAAAACCATAGACTTGACTAGACGGACCTTGGTTAACAAAGTAATGTCTCTGCTTTTGAATATGCTATCTAGGTTGGTCATAACTTTCCTTTCAAGGAGTAAGCGTCTTTTAATTTCATGGCTGCAGTCACCATCTGCAGTGATTTTGGAGCCCCAAAAAATAAAGTCTGACACTGTTTCCCCATCTATTTCCCATGAAGTGATGGGACCGGATGCCATGATCTTCATTTTCGAATGTTGAGCCTTAAGCCAACTTTCTCAGTCTCCACTTTCAGCTTCATCAAGAGGCTTTTTAGTTCCTCTTCACTTTCTGCCATAAGGGTAGTGTCATCTGCATATCTGAGGTTATTGAAATTTCTCCTGGCAATCTTGATTCCAGCTTGTGCTTCCTCCAGCCCAGCATTTCTCATGATGTACTCTGCATATAAATTAAATAAACAGGGTGATAATATACAGCCTTGATGAACTCCTTTTCCTATTTGGAACCAGTCTGTTGTTCCATGTCAAGTTCTAACTGTTGCTTCCTGACCTGCATACAAATTTCTCAAGACACAGATCAGGTGGTCTGGTATTCCCATCTCTTTCAGAATTGTCCACAGTTTATTGTGATCCACACAGTCAAAGGCTTTGGCATAGTCAATAAAGCAGAAATAGATGTCTTTTTGGAATTCTCTTGCTTTTTCCATGATTCAGCAGATGTTGGCAATTTGATATCTGATTCCTCTGCCTTTTCTAAAACCAGCTTGAACATCAGGAAGTTCATGGTTCACATATTGCTGAAGCCTGGCTTGGAGAATTTTAAGCATTACTTTACTAGTGTGTGAGATGAGTGAAATTGTGCAGTAGTTTGAGCATTATTTGGCATTGCCTTTCTTTGGGATTGGAATGAAAACTGACCTTTTCCAGTCCTGTGGCCACTGCTGAGTTTTCCAAATTTGCTGGTATGTTGAGTGTAGCACTTTCATGGCATCATCTTTCAGGATTTGGAATAGCTGAACTGGAATTCTACCACCTCCACTAGCTTTGTTCATAGTGATGCTTTCCAACTCCCACTTGACTTCACATTCCAGGATGTCTGGCTCTAGGCCAGTGATCACACCATTGTGATTATCTGGGTCGTGAAGATTTTTTTTGTACAGTTCTTCTGTGTATTCTTGCCATCTCTTAATATCTTCTGCTTCTGTTAGGTCAATACCATTTCTGTCCTTTATCAAGCCCATCTTTGCATGAAATGTTCCTTTGGTATCTCTGATTTTCTTGAAGAGATCTCTAGTCTTTCCCATTCTGTTGTTTTCCTCTATTTCTTTGTATTAATCGCCGAAGAAGGCTTTCTTATCTCTTCTTGCTATTCTTTGGAACTCTGCATTCAGATCTTTATATCTTTCCTTTTCTCCTTTGCTTTTCACTTTTCTTCTTTTCACAGCTATTTGTAAGGCCTTCCCAGACAGCCATTTTGCTTTTTTGCATTTCTTTTCCATGGGGATGTTCTTGATCCCTGTCTCCTATACAATGTCATGAACCTCATTCCATAGCTCATCAGGCAGTCTATCTATCAGATCTAGGCCCTTAAATGTATTTCTCACTTCCACTGTATAATCATAAGGGATTTGATTTAGGTCATACCTGAATGGTCTAGTGGTTTTCCCTACTTTCTTCAATTTAAGTCTGAATTTGGCAATGAGGATTTCATGGTCTGAGCAACAGTCAGCTCCTGGTCTTGTTTTTGCTGACTGTATAGAGCTTCTCCATCTTTGCCTGCAAAGAATATAATCAATCTGATTTCGGTGTTGACCATCTGGTGATGTCCATGTATAGAGTCTTCTCTTGTGTTGTTGGAAGAGGGTGTTTGTTATGACCAGTGCATTTCTTGGCAAAACTCTATTAGTCTTTGCCCTGCTTCATTCCATATTCCAAGGCCAAATTTGCCTGTTACTCCAGGTGTTTGACTTCCTACTTTTGCATTCCAGTCCCCTATAATGAAAAGGACATCTTTTTTTGGGTGTTAGTTCTAAAAGGTCTTGTAGGTCTTCACAGAACCGTTCAGCTTCAGCTTCTTCAGCATTACTGGTTGGGGCATAGACTTGGATAACTGTGATATTGAATGGTTTGCCTTGGAAACGAACAGAGATCATTCTGTCATTTTTGAGATTGCATCCAAGTACTGCCTTTCAGACTCTTTTGTTGACCATGATGGCTACTCCATTTTTTCTAAGGGATTCCTGCCTGCAGCAGTAGATATAATGGTCGTCTGAGTTAAATTCACCCATTCTAGTCCATTTCAGTTTGCTGATTCCTAGAATGTTGACATTCACTCTTGCCATCTCTTGTTTGACCACTTCCAATTTGCCTTGATTCATGGACCTGACATTCCAGGTTCCTATGCAATATTGCTCTTTACAGCCTCGGACCTTTCTTCTATCACCAATCACATCCACAGCTGGGTATTCTTTTTGCTTTGGCTCCATCCCTTCATTCTTTCTGGAGTTATTTCTCCACTGACCTCCAGTAGCATACTGGGCACCTACTGACCTGGGGAGTTTCTCTTTCAGTATCCTATCATTTTGCCTTTTCATACTGTTCTTCTCCAATAGCACAGTTCAAAAGCATCAATTCTTTGGCACTCAGCTTTCTTTATATTCCAACTCTCACATACATACATGACTACTGGAAAAACCACAGCTTTGGCTAGATGGACCTTTGTTGGCTATTACTCAGCTGTCTGTTACTCAGTTATTTGATCCTCACATCGCTGCAATTACAGGAGGAGTAAGAGTAATGTCACCCACCTAAAAGAATACTGATAAATGCAACAAATCCAGCAAAAAAACGAGTGTGAAATAAAGCCAGGTCATTACTGCCTAAGTGTCTGGGTTTATCTGCTGAGAGACAGTCTTTAATCACCCAGTTGTGCAAGCAGACTCAATGAGGAGTAATACCAGTCCATGGTCTATAGCTTCTACTCTTCTCTCTATTCTTGATCTTAATCCTCAACTAGTGAGCAATAAAACAACTGAGAAAATCTTCACTATCAAACTTAAGACTAGCCAAATTAAAACTTTCTGGATAAGCAAGCACAAGATCAAAAATTGTTCCCCAAAACTCTTCATCTTTAACATCAGTCTAAGTTTGATTTGTGAATATTCTTTCCACAAACCAATTGAGAATATGGTTCTTACATCTTCATAAGAATTCTTCACAACTATGAAACCATGATTTTTAAAAAGAGTCCAATATAAAATGACAACATTCAATCAAGTTTCTACAAGCATCTCAGAGTCTCTGGGGCAGACATTTCTAGGTGGAGTCCTTGGTATTCAGCCTCCTGATAGCACTTGACTTTTGGACCCCTTTTCCTGCTTCTTAGGGGAACTTCTCACAGGGTTAAGTGCTAAAATTTCCCTAGTCAGTATAGTTTCTCCATTACATTTCCACACACACTTAAAAGTTTTCTTACCCAACTCCATCAACTCTGCTTCATGAGAAAAATTAAGAAAATGAAGAAAACAGAAACAAGCTATATAAGACAAAGAAAAAAAATGCTTGAGTGAAATATAAGCAAAAAAAAAAAATGAGCTTGTGGGAAAAATGAAGGGGAAATTTACTTTCAGAAATGGGGGAACAGGTGACAAACAGCAGAGCTGAGACAGATCCAGAGCTAAGGAGGAAAATAAACGAATCTGGGAAAATAATAACCATTAGGATGCTAAATATAACTTCACTCCTCCTGACACAGTGGTCTTCATCCTGACTGTACCTTAGCATCACCTGGGAGGGGTGAAGAACACTCTGAGGCCTGAAGCCAAGCCTCCAAAAACTGGTTTAGGTTCAAATGATTAAAGATGGACCCTGAAGTTCCCTCTCCCTGGAAGATTCTGGATGTAGAATCTAATCCCATGTAAGCATCTGCTATTCTCCTGCATCATCAGGGCATCTGGGCCTGGAGGGGCCATGAACTTGCTTTGAAGAACTTAAAAGTACCACAGAGGGTTTTAACCCAAGTTCCATGTTACATATCATGCTTCTAAGAAAACTCCTTATGAACTCAAACTCATGAGACTTCAATGATGAAATTCAGACCTTCCATCTGACATGACAGAAAAAAAAATAAATGTTTAACAACACATTAAAAAGATCATACACCATGATCAAGTGGGCTTTATCCCAGGGATGCAAGGATTCTTCAATATCCGCAAATCAATCAATGTAATACACCACATTAACAAATTGAAAAATAAAAACCATATGATTATCTCAATAGATGCAGAGAAAGCCTTTGACAAAATTCAACACCCATTTATGATAAAAACTCTCCAGAAAGCAGGAATAGAAGGAATATACCTCAACATAATAAAAGCTATATATGACAAACCCACAGCAAACATTATCCTCAATGGTGAAAAATTGAAAGCATTTCCTCTAAAGTCAGGAACAAGACAAGGGTGCCTACTTTCACCATTACTATTCAACATAGTTTTGGAAGTTTTGGCCACAGCAGTCAGAGCAGAAAAAGAAATAAAAGGAATCCAAATTGGAAAAGAAGAAGTAAAACTCTCACTATTTGCAGATGACATGATCCTCTACATAGAAAACCCTAAAGACTTCACCAGAAAATTACTAGAGCTAATCAATGACTATAGTAAAGTTGCAGGATATAAAATCAACACACAGAAATCCCTTGCATTCCTATACACTAATAATGAGAAAATAGAAAGAGAAATTAAGGAAACAATTCCATTCACCATTGCAATGGAAAGAATAAAATACTTAGGAATATATCTACCTAAAGAAACTAAAGACCTATATATAGAAAACTATAAAACACTGGTGAAAGAAATCAAAGAGGACATTAATAGATGGAGAAATATACCATGTTCATGGATTGGAAGAATCAATATAGTGAAAATGAGTATACTACCCAAAGCAATTTATAGATTCAATGCAATCCCTATCAAGCTACCAACAGTATTCTTCACAGAGCTAGAACAAATAATTTCACAATTTGTATGGAAATACAAAAAACCTCGAATAGCCAAAGCGATCTTAAGAAAGAAGAATGGAACTGGAGGAATCAACCTACCTGACTTCAGGCTCTACTACAAAGCCACAGTTATCAAGACAGTATGGTACTGGCACAAAGACAGAAATATAGATCAATGGAACAAATTAGAAAGCCCAGAGACAAATCCACGCACCTATGGATACCTTATCTTTGACAAAGGAGGCAAGAATATACAATGGATTAAAGACAATCTCTTTAACAAGTGGTGCTGGGAAATCTGGTCAACCACTTGTAAAAGAATGAAACTAGAACACTTTCTAACACCATACACAAAAATAAACTCAAAATGGATTAAAGATCTCAACATAAGGCCAGAAACTATAAAACTCCTAGAGGAGAACATAGGCAAAACACTCTCTGACATACATCACAGCAGGATCCTCTATGACCCACCTCCCAGAATATTGGAAATAAAAGCAAAAATAAACAAATGGGACCTAATTAACCTTAAAAGCTTCTGCACATCAAAGGAAACTATTAGCAAGGTGAAAAGACAGCCTTCAGAATAGGAGAAAATAATAGCAAATGAAGCAACCGACAAACAACTAATCTCAAAAATATACAAGCAACTCCTACAGCTCAACTCCAGAAAAATAAATGACCCAATCAAAAAATGGGCCAAAGAACTAAATAGACATTTCTCCAAAGAAGACATACAGATGGCTAACAAACACATGGAAAGATGTTCAACATCACTCATTATCAGAGAAATGCAAATCAAAACCACTATGAGGTACCGTTTCACACCAGTCAGAATGGCTGCGATCCAAAAGTCTACAAATAATAAATGCTGGAGAGGGTGTGGAGAAAAGGGAACCCTCTTACACTGTTGGTGGGAATGCAAACTAGTACAGCCACTATGGAGAACAGTGTGGAGATTCCTTAAAAAACTGGAAATAGAACTGCCTTATGATCCAGCAATCCCACTGCTGGGCATACACACTGAGGAAACCAGAAGGGAAAGAGACACGTGTACCCCAATGTTCATCACAGCACTGTTTATAATAGCCAGGACATGGAAGCAACCTAGATGTCCATCAGCAGATGAATGGATAAGAAAGCTGTGGCACATATACACAATGGAGTATTACTCAGCCATTAAAAAGAATACATTTGAATCAGTTCTAATGAGGTGGATGAAACTGGAGCCTATTATACAGAGTGAAGTAAGCCAGAAGGAAAAACCCCATTACAGTATACTAACGCATATATATGGAATTTAGAAAGATGGTAACAATAACCCTTTGTACGAGACAGCAAAAGAGACACTGATGTATAGAACAGTCTTATGGACTCTGTGGAAGAGGGAGAGGGTGGGAAGATTTGGGAGAATGGCATTGAAACATGTAAAATATCATGTATGAAACGAGATGCCGGTCCAGGTTTGATGCACAATACTGGATGCATGGGGCTAGTGCACTGGGACGACCCAGAGGGATGGTATGGGGAGGGAGGAGAGAGGAGGGTTCGGGATGGGGAACACATGTATACCTGTGGTGGATTCATTTTGATATTTGGCAAAACTAATACAATTATGTAAAGTTTAAAAGTAAACTAAAATTAAAAAAAAGGAAAAAAATAAATGTTTATAAAATATTTTATTTCCAAAATAAAAATATGAATCAAGTTTTGTTATGTTACATCTAAAGAGGGGGAAGAATTAGAAAGGAACAAGGATACCGATCTTCTTTAAAAATAGCCTCTTTTATTGATTTGAAATTGGAATTGTGAAAACATTATACAGAATTGTAATTATAAAACAATCAAGTTTTCAAAATCAATTCCTTAAATTTCAGAGTAAAATGAAACAAAAGCTATATCCATCCAGTAGATTGGCAAGGTTATACAAAAAAGAATTTTTAAAAGTGATTTTTTAAAAAATTATTTGAAAACACGTTCCCTGTGTGATATGCCTAAGAACAATATGAACAGAAACAAAGACAACAAAAAAAGCTTCCAAAAGTCACATTATGTTTAATAGTGTTCATACTATAAGATTTTTAAATGACTAATTATCTTGGTATCATCGAGAACTGGGATTAAGTGAAGTCGCTCAGTCGTGTCCAACTTTTTGCGACCCCATGGACTGTAGCCTGCCAGGCTCCTCTGTCCATGGAATTTTCCAGGCAAGAATACTGGAGTGGGTTGCCATGCCCTCCTCCAGAGGACCTTCCCTAAGGATTGAATGTGGGTCTCTTGCACTGCAGGCAAACTCTTTACCATCTGAGCCACCATTAGGCATGACAGAAAAGAGAATAGATGATGAGAGGAAAAGAGATACCAATATAAGAGTAAAAAGATAAAGCAAAAACACTACTGTCCTGAATTAGATTTAGATTGGAAATACCCATATAAACTCAGCATCTGTTTACTGTAAACAATGTATTCTAGCTTTATCCAATGAAAAAACTGAGAAACAATAGCCAACCCAACAGCAATGAGCACTCCTAGTGCCCAGACCATAGTCTCTAAATACCATTTCCCACTAGAAGGAGCCAAGGGCTGCTTTGAGAAATTGAGATTCCAGGGCTGGGGCAAATTTGTACTTAAGGATGCACAGCTTTTTTTGTGTGTAAAGATAAACCAGAAACTTGTTGTCACACCAGAAAGCAAAAAAATTAGCAAAGATGTCTATAGTATACACAAAAGACAGGAGTCCTGGGAAGAAACCTTTTCTATCCTTAATGGCAGAGGCTGGTTTCACAAAGGGCTTAGAAAACTCATTGCTGTTTACAGGCCATCATGCAGAATAAGAACTCTTGAGAAAAGTCACTTCTAGAAGCCAACTTTTCTGAACAGTAATTAAAAGTTTCACTTCTAAGAAGAATTTTTAATTTTTCACCATGATGAAGGCAATCCTTTTTAAAAAAGTAGTCACCTCTTTCCTTGACTTATTAAAGAAAATGGATTGAGGGGGATTGGAGGATGAGTGAAATAGGTAAGGGAGATTAAGAGGCACAAACTTCCAGTTATAAAACAAATAAGTTGTGGGAATGTAATGTACAACATAGGAAATATAGTCAATAACATTGCAAAACTTTGTATGGTGACAGAGGGTAACTAGACTGATCTGGGTAATCATTTTATAATGTACAAAAATATTGAATTACTATGCTATACACTTGAAACTAATATAATATTGTAAGTCAATCATACTTCAATTTTTAAAAAATAATTTTTCAATGAGACAGTAAAAATACATTTTTTTTTAATGAATTGAAAAGCATCACCCTCATATATGTCCCAAGGTCGTCACTGTGGATATTACTAACATCTGATGGCTCATGCTGTGCTCTCAAGAATCAGCAGGGCAGGTCTACTCTGCAGGTCCCCATCCACTTAGCTCAGTGACCTCTCCTACTCTCCCTTGCTGTGTGGTGCTCAATGGTTGCTCTGAGCCCACAGTATCTCTGCCACCAGCAGCCACTCCTCAGCCTGCCAGGTTGAGCAGAAGTGAGGGACACATGGAAGAAAGGGTTGGGAAATAAATGCAAAGACCACTCAGCTCTTGGGGAACCAGCCATGAGTCCAGGTACAAAGCCCACTTTGGGACACAGAGGGTTCTCTTTACTTCCTGCTCATCAGCTGAGCTCCAAAGTGAAGATTTACACAAATATGTGACTTCCTATAGCCTCTACCTAAAACAGAGACAACCAGCAAAAGTGACCTTGGATAAAGATCAGTGATTAGAGAAAGCTGGCCATTTCTAAGGTTCCCAGGAAGAAGATATAAACCCTGGCCACTCCTCCCCACTCAGGAGAAGGGAGTGAGTGAACCCACTGAGGCTCTTCAAGGTCACCCCATTTACACAATGGCAGGTGAAAACTTCATCTCAGAGAGAAGCCCTGATGACCTGGGGTGGTGGTCTCTGTGTCTCTGGTCCAGGAAGAGCTTTCAGGCTCCTCTTCTCCACCCTGAGGGCCCCAGGCAGGCAGAGACTTGTTCTCCCCAACCAAGTTCCCCATGGAGGTACACACAGGGGCCAGGCTTGCTGGGCATTCCCTGGCTGTTCTGTGCTAATTAGGGGTGACCTGCATGTGCTCCAGGTTGAACATTAGCCTGGTACTTGTTTCCTCAGCATCATGATCACTCCTGAATTCTCATAGGACAGAGGTTTCACACTTTGAAATCCTAACCCCAAAAGCCTTGCCCTGGACTGGCATCATCCTGCCTCTTCCCACTGGTGCTGCCAGGAGGGTTTGCACTGTTGTTGGTCACAGCACTGTCTGGGAACCATGGGTAACCCCTGAGTCATCCTGTGCACCAGAGGAATTAAAAGAGGGCAGAAGGTCACAGAGTAAATGTGTTCATGTTTTAGGGAATCCTGAGTTGAGTTTAGATATTCCACTATCTAAAATTATCACCACTTCGGGATGGTAATGCGGGCAAGGTTAAAGGGCTCCTGGTCCATCTGAATACAGCATGATGTTGCTTCTGGCATCAACATTCTAGTCAAATTTGGCATCCAGGGGACATGGACAACTGAACTCTACCCTCATTTATGATCCCAAATCTGACCTCCTGCTCCAGGAAGTTCTTGGCATCCTATTTATTATCTTTAGACAAAGTTCAGGATGCATGTGTCTGAAACCATGAATACAAAGCTCTAAAGACAAGCCTTTCTGACCCTAGATGACCTCTCATCTAGGGTCAAATGAACAAAGATGAACAGGCTTGTAAGTCAGAGAGCCCAAAGTGGAACCTCAATTTGTTCTTTATGCTTTCTTTTTTTAAAGTTTTATTTTATTTTTAAACTTTACAATATTGTATTGGTTCTGCCATATATCAAAATGAATCTGCCACAGGCATACACGTGTTCCCCATTCTGAACCTTCCTCCCTCCTCCCTCCCCATACCATCCCTCTGGGTCATCCCAGTGCACTAGCCCCAAGCATCCAGTATCGTGCATCGAACCTGGACTGGCAACTCATTCCATATATGATATTATACATATTTCAATGCCATTCTCCCAAATCATCTCACCCTCTCCCTCTCCCACAGAGTCCAAAAGACTGTTCTATACATCAGTGTCTCTTTTGTTGTCTCGTATACAAGGTTATTGTTACCATCTTTCTAAATTCCATATATATGCGTTATTATACTGTATTGGTGTTTTTCTTTCTGGCTTACTTCACTCTGTATAATAGGCTCCAGTTTCATCCACCTCACTAGAACTGATTCAAATGTATTCTTTTTAATGGCTGAGTAATACTCTATTTTGTATATGTACCACAGCTTTCTTATCCTCTATGATCACAGGCATCCTATGTAACTACTTGGACTTAGAGTCCTCTCTTCTAAAATAGGGGTAATATGAAACCTACAACTTCATTGAGTTAGGTTAAAAGGAATAAAAGTGATATTACACATACAGTGCTCATAGCAGTTCCTGATACATAACTAATTTTGAGTACTTACTATTGTTACTCAGTTCAGTTCAGTCACTCAGTCATGTCCGACTCTTTGCGGCCTCATGAATCGCAGCATGCCAGGCCTCCCTGTCCATCGCCATCTCCTGGAGTTCACTCAAACTCACGTCCATGGAGTCGGTGATGCCATCCAGCCATCTTATCCTCTGTCATCCCCTTTTCCTCCTGCCCCCAATCCCTCCCAGCATCAGAGTCTTTTCCAATGAGTCAACTCTTCGCATGAGGTGGCCAAAGTACTGGAGTTTCAGCTTTAGCATCATTCCTTCCAAAGAACACCCAGGGCTGATCTCCTTCAGAATGGACTGGTTGGATCTCCTTGCAGTCCAAGGGACTCTCAAGAGTCTTCTCCAACACCACAGTTCAGAAGCATCAATTCTTCAGTGCTCAGCTTTCTTTACAGTCCAACTCTCACATCCATACAATGACCACTATTGTTCCTACTGCACTACTAATAGTATTGTTGTTGCCACCACCATGACTACTGAGTATGAGCCCCTCTTACTGCTACTAGAACTTCTAGTACTACAGAGGATGAGCTCCCTTGTTTTCAAGGTCCTCTACTTCCCACTTCTCTGCCATGACCGCCCAACAACCAGCCTCCTGAAAGAGGGGCCCGGGGCTCTACCAACTGACAACTGACACAACCCCTAGGCCTGGCCTTCCTGGATCCCCAGCAGGAAGTGTTACCAGGGCTGGACAATTTTGAAATCAACAGTCCACCCCACCCTTCACAAGGCACTTCAATATGTCAGTGGTAAGAGCCTTGTCTAAAGTGGCACTCTGCCACACACACCTGTTCCCACCCTCTGGCACAATGGTCAACCCACCTTTGTCATCAACGAGAACACCATCTCCCAGGACCGCCCAGTCCCCTGGGAACTGACAGATTCTCTGTCTCTCCAGTTGTGTGGGGTGGACTTCACCTGCCCAGCTGCCCACTGCCTGCAGTGCCCTTTAGTAAACACAGCCTTTAAACAAGAGCCATGCCACCCACCTGTAAACCACCTTGCCCACCCACCTTACCCCCAACACAATGGACTGATGACAACTCACACCTTCTCCACCTAAAACACCCCTTTCACAGCAACTGCATCTTCCATCCCTCCTGCTCTCACACACTCACAGCCCACCCATGTCCCTAAGGCAGTGCTAAGGGACCACGGAGAGCATGAGGCACCCAGGGGGGTCTGCAGCAGACCTCCAGAAGGCTCAGCCAGAACAGGGGTGCTGACGGCACTGTGTCCCCAGGTGGATGTGTCTCACTGCAGGGTCTTGACCCAGGATCTTCAGGGTCATGGAGGTCATTGACCTCATGGCTTTCTGTCTCTGGTTTTCTCCTGCAGATCCCCTCCTACACCTTCTGCCAGTGCCAGGATACCAAGACTCTCCTCTCAACTGGCAATCCATCCCTACAGTCATGACTGAAACCAGCATAGATGGTGCATGGATTCTCCATAATTCATGGTGAAGCTGGAGCTCCTCCCCACGGGGGTCTCTGACCTGGGTGACCTGGCCCACCGGGAGGGAGTAGCTCAGGGAAGGGTGTGCTCTTGGAGCTCTGGCATCTCCTGCCCAGATGCAGGGCCCCAGGTCCTATTCCACTGGAAAGGGAGAGACAATGATCCCTTCTTAGAAAAGCATTTATCAGATGTGTCCTGGGCAAGTTAACAATTAATTGCTCAGGTCCAAGTTTACTTCCTCCAAACCAGGAAGCACGTATTCCTTGAGGTTGTAGAATCTTCTCTTTCTCAAGGATCACTTTTAGCATTTATATCATTTACTGAGCACTAACAATGTCCTGCTGCTTCTGCTGCTAAGTCGCTTCAGTCGTGTCTGCCTCTGTGCGATCCCACAGACGGCAGCCCACCAGGCTCCCCTATCCCTGGGATTCTCCAGGCAAGAACACTGGAGTGGGTTGCCATTTCCTTCTCCAATGTGTGAAAGTGAAAAGTGAAAGTGAAGTCGCTCAGTCATGTCCAACTAGTAGCGACCCCATGGACTGTAGCCTACCAAGCTCCTCCGTCCATGAGATTTTCCAGGCAAGAGTACTGGAGTGGCTTGCCATTGCCTTCTCCGTATGGTATAAAATGTCAGTGCCATCCTTCCACAATACTATGTTTTAATTGGTTAAAAGAAAAACATTGGCTTGGCAAAAAGTTCATTCAAGTTTTCCCATAAGCTGAAAGAATTTTTTGGCCAACCCAACTGTAATCCCCTGGAGCATTTGTCTTTAAGCACCTGTCCATTCTAAAAGTAAATACAAAAAAAGTAAATACAACCGCTGAACTGCATCGTGATTCACAGACAAGTTTTAACTTCAGACCTTAAGCCACTGTCCTCTCTCCCCACCATCTCATCCATCTCAGTACTGATCTGCACACACTGAGAAGCAATGCACAGTATGGAAAAGCTTTTACCTCAAGAAACGTAAGTAGTCCCAGAATGAAATAGAATTTCCAGTAACACTTGATGATTGCTTTCTTTAAAGAAGGCTCCCGTGCATCTTTCTTGGCTCTCAAAACTTCTCGATCCCAGTACCTGTGATAAGAAACAAAGAACAGTGAAGAAGAGCCCTGCTCAGGTAAAACGGGGGTGGGCGGAGCAGAAGACGAGCCTTCACTACAGGGCGCTCTGTGGCTGCCCCATAGATGCTGGCTAATGGGTCACAGGGCACCTGAAGGATGAGCAGTGTAGACCAAAGCACCTGAAAAAGTACAAGACCAGGCCTTGAGGGAGAAGTCTTAGTCTCAGAAAACAAGTTCCTGCCAAGCTTTGCTGGACTCACAGTTCACGAGCAGCTCAGGAGGGCAGACTCCCTCCTCCAGGGACCCCACCTCCGGGGACAGAGCTTGGCCTCCAGGGCCGTGGCTGCGGGCTCCCTCCATGCCCACAGATGTACAGGGAACACAGGCTCCCCCAGCCTCCAAAGTGGGCTAAGCCCGGGGTCAGCCTGAGGGGGTGAGCGTGCAGTGTCAGGGGAGCAGGCTCAGAAGAACCCAGAGGAAGCAAAGCCTCCCCGACACCTTTAGCCCCATGTGGAAATTCTCCCTCTCTCTCCCCTTCTCCCTGCTGCCTGTGCTCACCCTTGTAGCTCTTCTCCAAGGTGCTGGGAGCGATCTTCCGGAAGCACTGAGTACAAATCATCTGGTTTTAATTTCCGTTCGTAACCAATTTTAAACAAGGGGTTTAGCCACCTGTTAAAAATTAAAAGGACAGTGACATATATCTAAATTACATAGCTCTAATTAGAATCCTACAGTGATGGGCTTTGTTAAAAAACAAACTATATTTTAAATATATAGATATGGTGGAATAATTGGATATGTGTTTACACACTCACACACAGAGACATACACATTCCCTAACTCTGTAGGCTGAGAGGCCCCGGAAGCAATGACACATTGTTAGCAAAGAGCATGCTAGCCCCTCAATCTTGGGGTTTTGTTTAACATACACAATTATAATTTTTTTCTTGTGGGAAGGACTCTTAAGGTCTACTCTCTTATCAGCTTTCAAATATTCAGTACAGTAGGATTAACTATAGTCACCAGACTGGACATTACACCTTCATAAAAGTGAAAGTCGCTCAGTCATGTCCGACTCTGCAACCCCATGGACTATACAGTTCATGGAATTCTCCAGGCCAGAATACTGGAGTGGGTAGCCATTCCCTTCTCCAGGGGATCTTCCCAACCCAGGGATCAGACCCAGGTCTCTCGCATTGCAGGCAGCAATTCCACGAACTGTATAGTCCATGGGATCACAAAGAGTTGAACATGACCGAGGGACTTTCACTTTCACGAGGATGTAATGTGCAGTCTGGTGACTATAGTTAATCCTACTGTATAACTTATTTTATAATGGAAGTTTGTGTCCTTTGGCCCCCTTCACCCAGGTCTTGGCTTTGTAATATCCTTCTTGCCTAAAAGGAACCAATTGAAGAAATGACTAGTTCCAAGGTTGAGGCTGTGTGTGTCAGCACTGATAATTCTGTTTTTTTCACTGTAATATAAGTGCCTGACATGAAGCTTTAGAGATATTCATGTCAAAGACATCCATCTCCAGTGAACACGTGACAGCTACACAATGAGATAAAGAGCCAGGCCACCCCACCCATGAAGTTCCCACTTTAGAAAGCTCTGGTTGACCTGATAACAGACCATCTCACTGACTGTTTGCTTCTCCCTTCCAGCACTTTAATTCCCACTCTTATTTTTTAAATTCATCAATAAAGAGTGAAACTTTAAAATCATAGACACCCCACCCTCAACCCCAAAAAGGCAGAACCCCAAGTCCAAGCTTGCTCATGAGCTCTCTCTTTCCACCCAGGACCTCGCTGTGTCACCCCAGGGGTGCCTTGTATCCTCCGGGGCATGTGAGTGATACACCTCGGCATTTCAAATTCCCTGATGGTTCCCAGGGGTGATACATCTCACCCCTGTGAGATGTATCTCACAATCCTAAGAACCACAAGGGCTGATCCAGCCACAACACAGACTGCAAAAGGAGAATTTCTGTGGGGGCTTCTCATAACTAGTATGAGTCCCGGTGAGCAGAGCCCCAGGCAATCCCGGCAAAAGCCTCACCATCTACAGGCCAAGACCAACAGGCAGACAAAGTCCAAGATGGGTCTGAGACTTCTTGTGCCATAAAATAAGGAAGCGCTCAAGGATTCATGAGGATGTGTAGAAGGACAGAGAAGCTTGGATGGCTCTTGCTAGACAAATCTGGGATACTTTGAGCATCAAAACAAATAAATGGCAATTAACCTTAATCCAGTAAATAATGAAAGAATCCATGAATCCTTAGTGCTACATAAACAGGAGAGAAAGTAAAACTCTTGCAAACAAATGCAAACAAACATAAAAGGAGTAATCAGTTACTTTTAAGTTGTGTACATAACTGAAAATGTACTATACTGAATAATTTTTAAATTGTTTTGTGATTCAATCTGTAAACTATGTATCCCAAGATATGTCTGTTCTATACAGATGCTTAGTCCCTTGTGCAAATCAAGTGCTGGTCCAAAAGACTGCTGAAATTTTATATGCTTACTGATATTTTACACTTTTTTATCCTGCATGTCCTGCAACCTTATAAGTCTGCACAATAAAAATGTTTAACAATTCAGAAAAAAAAGGAACAATCAAGTCAGAAAATCATCAATGGAAATTAAAAATAGTGTGTGAAAGCTTGAAGCAGAGATATTTACATAATCTCAAATTATCTCTCTGCAATTATTTATTATAAAGGGAAAAAAACAGTAACTGTACAGATGATCCCACCAAAAAACTTATTCAGATCGATTATGCATTATTTAAATGATAATAGCATGCAGACGCAGTCCATTGGTAAATACCATTTTACTGATGTGCCAGGGTAAGGAAATGCCAAGGCCAGACAATAATAACCCATGGATAGAGATCAAACCAGTCAGTCCTAAAGAAATCAACCCTGAATATTCATTGGAAGGCCTGATCCTGAAGTTCCAATACTTTGGCCAACCTGATGCAAAGAGCTGACTGATCGGAAAAGACCCAGATTCTGGGAAAGATTGAAGGCAAAAGGAGAAGAGGGCAGCAGAAGATGAGATGGTTAGATAACATCACCGACTCAATGGACATGAAATTGAGCAAACTATGGGAGAGAGTAAAGGACAAGGAAGCCTGGTGTGCAGGTCCATGGGGTCATAAAGTTGGACATGGCTGAACGACTGAATAACAATAACGACAGAGATCGCATTTCTTCTATCCTGTTATTCCTAGGACAACATGGGTATAGATGCTTAAGAACTATTTGTTGAATGTATGAATATCCACAACTCATTAAAGAAGTGATAAGATAGACTGAACTTCAGATTTTACTAATCCAGGTACCTTGGCACCTCTAAAGAGCCCTGGTCCAGGAGTCAGAAGACTGGACTCTAGTCCCAGCAACGGTGCTGAGCACCCAGGGCCTCAGCTGTCCTGTGCTCCACATCTCCACTCCAGTTCAGCAGCTCCATGACCTTTAACATCTCTAGGTCTCAGTTTCCTTCCAAAACAATGGTGCACATCTAGGAGCTTAACCACTAAGCAGGTTTGACACAAGTTGGGTGATTTATTCCACACTTGCCCCCTATATAAAATGCTCAGGGAATTAGCACTGGGACTTACCCAGATGATGACACCCTGCCCCCAAAGTGAAAGCATTAGTCACTCAATTGTGTCCAACTCTTTGCAACCCCATGATCTGTCCAAAGAATTCTCTAGGCAAGAATACAGGAGTGGATAGCCATTCCCTTCTCCAGGGGATCTTCTCAACCCAGGGATTGAATCAGGTTCTCCTGCATTACAGACAGACTTTTTACCATCTGAGCTACAAGGGAAGCCCACAAAAGACCCTCTTTAAAATTCTGCTTGAGGAGGAAAAGATGCTCAACATCAAAATATCTTTGGATCCTGCTTCCTTAACTTTTGATGGTTAACATTTACTTATAGCATTAAATAATGTTCAAAATGTGGCATTTATTTTTTAATTAAATTTTTTATTTTGTAAAGGAGTATATTCAACAGACAACATGGTAGTTTCAGGAGGACAGCAAAGGGACTGAGCCATATATACACATGTATCCATTCTCCCCCAAACCCCATTCCCATCCAGGCTGCCACATAACATTGAGCAGAGTTCCCTGTGTGATACAGTAGGGCCTTGTTGGTTATCCATTCTAACAATAACCCTGTGTATGAGACAGCAAAAGAGACACTGATGTATAGAATAGTCTTATGGACTCTGTTGGAGAGGGAGAGGGTGGGAAGATTTGGGAGAATGGCATTGAAACATGTATAATATTATGTATGAAATGAGTTACCAGTCCAGGTTCGATGCACGATACTGGATGCTTGGGGCTGGTGCACTGGGACGACCCAGAGGGATGGTATGGGGAGGGAGGAGGGAGGAGGATTCAGGATGGGGAACACATGTATACCTGTGGCGGATTCATTTCGATATTTGGCAAAACTAATACAATTTTGTAAAGTTTAAAAATAAAATAAAATTTAAAATAAATAAATAAATAAATACAGCAGTGTGTACACGTCCCTACCAAACTCCCAAACTATCCCTTTCCCCCATCACTCTCTTTGGCAACCATAAGTTCCTTCTCCAAAGTCTGAGAGTCTCGTTCTGTCAAAATCGGTATTTAATTGAAATGTATGCAGTCTCTCACTTTTGTTTAATACAGTTTATTGCTAATCAAGATGTGATGCATATCTATGACCATATATTTTGGTGCATCTTTCCTTTTTCCAAAGTCCCAGAAGTAGAAAAATTAGTGAAAGGCTGAACTGTTTTCCATTAGATTCAGACCAATTTGCCCTCTTAACAGCTATTTGTGAGCTTATTTCATTGTCAGCTTTGAATACCTGAACTACATTTTTTCTGGGCCTAAAGTTAAAAATAATTCAAACAGCTTTAATTTGAATTTATTTGATTTATGCGTGCTCAGTCACTCAGTCTTGTTCGACTCTTTGCAACCCCACATTCTACCATTTTACAACCCCAGTCCTGTTCAACTCTTTGCAACCCCATGAACTGTACTGTCAGGCTCCTCTGTCCATGGGATTTCCCAGGCAAGAATACTAGGGTGGGTTGCTATTTGACTTGTAGAGATGGAACACTTTTTATGTCTATTGATCATTTACTTGTCTTTTTCAAGTGTCTATAACATATTTTTTTCCTATAGAGCTTTTATATTTTTGAAATAACTTGTAATAGTACATATAATTTTTTCCAGATTTTAATGTTTCTTTACAGGTTTTAAATTATATATCATTCATTAAAATCGAGCCTTTTGAATTCTCCTGTTGCTTTTGTAGTATATCTTTTAAAAATCCGAACATCATCTAAATCTATGTGCTTTATTTTAGCTTTTTTCTTATTTTATTTCTAACAGTAAAGGCAGCTAGAACTTCTTTTAGTTTTTGATATAGGATAGGCCCCATTTTTTTCCTAAAACAGTCCATTTTCCCATTGTGGTTTATTGAGTATTTCTTGTTCCTCACTATTGGAAATAAGAAGCACAGTTAATGAATCGTGTCCAGCTGAGAATGGACTGTCCAGTCTGCTGAGACTCTCCCTGGCGATGGCCCCACTGTCCTCACTGCAGCCTCTGGGATGAGCTCTGCATTTCTCTCCTCCCTCATCCCAGAGGCCAGCAGGTTGGGGGTGAGTGCAGGACCTGTCCCCAGAGATAAGGGTGGTGTAGGATCTTGGACTACCTGCACTTGGCCCATCAGGGAGCTGTTAAATTCTTGTTCCCTGACACTGGCCATGTCTCAGTGAGTGAACTGTCCCCTTGCAAAGGGAGTGTGGATGCAAAGACTGTCATTGATGTCAAGACAGACTCTCTGGAGATAATTTTCAGAGAAGCTGATGACATGAGGAGGGATGTGAACTCGCCAATGGCTGAGATAGTTTAGGAAGGTTGGGCCTGTTAGGCCCTCAGTAACTAGCAATTGTGAATAGATAGAAATGTTTAATTTCAAACTAGGATTCTTTGCACTATTTTTAGAATACCAGTTGTTATTCTTCATTAACAGTCAGAAACCCACATGTTGTAGATGGAAGCTGGGTGAGCTTTCCAGGGCTCTTTCTCTGACCTTGATCTGTTCCCAGTGAGTGTTTACTTTGATGAGTTTTGGTAATTTTATACAATAACCACAGCCTCAAGCAAGAAGTAGAACATTCCAAAGGTATAGTCAAATTTATTGGTATGTCCTTACGGCAAAATAAACTGCCTAACAAATTTAAGTTTATCTCCTGTAGTTTCTTCTTGTTTTTTTTGGTCTTTATAGTTCTGTATCTGATCAGCCTGAGACTAGTGTCCTTTCAGAGGTATCAAGTGGATAATTTGCCTTTCAGAGTCTTCCATGGGTCCCCCAGTGTGTTGATTCCTACCCTCTGTTGACCTGAAACAGACAGACTGCAAAATATTTCCCCAGCAAAGATGGGCTTATCCAGAATCAGCAGAGAATTGCAGTTTGAGGTCTGCATTTGTGGAGAGCCAAGTGTAAGTCCCCAAAGTGCCAGGGTTGGAGAGCACTTTTATAGACGGGAAGAGGAGGTTGGAAGGGCTCTTACAGAGTCCATGGCTTTTCATTGCCTGTGTCCTTGCCAGGAAAGGAGAGCAGTCCTTCTTTTTCCTGTTGGTGCTGCTGTTGTTGTAACCTCATGTATCAAACTTTCCGAGGCTTTCTACTGGGGACCCTGGGATTACTCAAGCGCTCTGTGGTAGTGATGACTGCTGTTTGTCTGGGGGCGCTTGTCCTGTTCAGAGCATCACTGACCCTCTCAGCATCCCAGGGAGGTGTTCTCTCCAGGTCTTCTCCCCACTTTCCCGAGGCCAATACTTAGAGGTACTAGCCACATAATCAGGAAGTGGCAAAGTCTAGACTCTAACACAGGAACACTTCCAAATGAGGCACATCAGGTGCCATTTTTTTTCTCATTAAATTTTTCAAAACTGTGGAAAATGCACACAACATAAAGTTTACCATCTTGATGATTTTTCAAGCACGCGATTCATTATTGTTACCTATCTTAACATTACTGTGCAACCAGTTTCCAGCACTCTCTTCATCCTGCACTGTTGTGCCATCAAACACTAACTCCCCACTTCCCTTGCCCCCAGCCCCTGGCAACCACAAGGCCACTTTGTTTCTCTTTGACTGCTCTGAGGACTTCATGTAAATCAAATCATAAAATATTTGTCCTTTGTGATGCACCATTTTACAACCCCACCGTCAGTGTGCAGGGTTCTAGTTTCTTCACATCCTTGCCAACACTATTTTTTCTTCCTTTTTTTCCCCATGGGAGCCCTCCTAATATGTATGAGCTGGTGTCTCATTGTGGTGCATAACTAACATAACAGGGTTAAGCAACTATATGTCAATAAAAATTAATTCTAAAAAATCATGAGCTATAATTTTGATTTTAAAAAAACCGTGCATGTGCAGATATGCAAAGATTTCTAGGGTAAAGACTAAGAAATAACCAAAATATCAGCAAGTAGACCTGGCTAATAAAAACAAATCCTTATTCCTCTCTTCTTCTGTGTGCTCAGTCATGTCCAACTCTTTGCGACCCGATGGACTATAGCCCACCAGGCTCCTCTGTCCACGGGATTCTCCAGGCAACAATATTGGAGTGGGTTGTCGTTTCTTACACCAGGGGATCTTCCTAACCCAGGGGTCAAACCCACCTCACTTGACTCTCCTGCACTGGCAGATGGATTCTTTACCCCTGTGCCACCTATCTGGGAGGCCCTTCTTCTTCTATAGTTTTAATATTTTTATATAAATAGAAAAAATATATATTCTTTTCTAAAATTCACAATTACCAATAGTCAAAATGTATGCCTTCTCTTAGACTCTAAGTCCTACCTGTGCTGTGAAAACACTAAAACCCCAGTGAGGTCATTTGTATAGAGTCAATAATCTAGTTATTGGCATCATTTACAAGTTTAGAAAGCAGATGAAATGTGAGAAGAAAAGCAAATACCCAATGAGAAGATGAAAACTCACTTTTTCTCTACAAGGTGGGCCTTGTCTTTGGGCAGTACTTCCTGCCTGGGCTCATTTCAATTTCCCAGGACAGCGAGTATGGGACACAAGGAAATCATGAGGGTACCTCAGACTTTACATACAGGATGGCAATTGTGGTCACCAGCTAACTTCACAAGGTCTGGACCCCTTTTTAAAAGTTAACACTGAAGGAAAACTGCCAATGGGAGGAGTGGCTTAAAGCAGAAGCCAACCTCCACCTTCCATTAGAATCACTTAGAGCTTATTTAACCCCACCCCCACCATTTCTAAATTTACAGAATTGGCCAGAAGGACTGCAGTGGGGTGCGGGCATTTGCATTTCTAACAAGCTCCCAGGTGATGAGGATGGAGGATGAGAAGGTCTGAGAGCCATACTCTGAGAACAGGTACCTAAAGCTTGAATATTTTCAAGCTGTTTCACAAGCATCATCTCTAACAACAAGAACTTTAAGAACTTGCTTTGAGAACCTCCTGCCTACAAGACCAAATGTGTGTGCATTCGCCTTCTCCCTGCATTTAAGAACAAGTATCCAAAGAGAAGCAGCTCAGAATAGCAGTTACATACAGGAAAACACAGACTCGGGAGCCAGACTCCTGGTTGGGGATCCAACTTTCGCTATTAAGCTGTGTGATGCAGGCAAGTTACTCAAACTCTTGGAATTTGGGGGAGAATGGATACATGTACAGGTATGACTGGGTCCCTTTCCTGTCCACATGAAACTATCACAACATTGTAAATTGGCTGTACTCCAATATAAAATTAAAAGTTTTAAAAAAATTACTCAACCTCTCCGCTTCAGTGACTTCACACGTAAAATAAGAGGTAATAGCTCCTTCCAATTCAGCAGGAAAATTGGAAATGGGTGTCTACCCAAACCAATGAGAAGTCCTCACCTCACCATCCCATTTGCATACATACACATTTTGAAAATCCACAAACAGAACATCCCTGGAGAGTTCCTTGCCCTGCCTGAGGTTAAGGAGAGGTATCTCTACTTTAGTATCATTTACAGTTGTTGCTATTTAGTCAGTCATGTCCAACTCTTTTGCAACCCCATGGAGTGTAGCCTGCCAGGCTCCTCTTTCTATGGGATTTCCCAGGCAAGAATACTGGAGTAGATTGCCATTGCCTCCTCCAGGGGATCTTCCTCACCTAGGGATCGAATCCATGTCACCTGGTCTCCTGCTATTGCAGCAGATTCTTTACCACTAAGCCAATAGGGAAACCTACACCCATATTTTTCCTTCTTGACCTTCTTTCCTTAAGCGCCACGAAAAACCCAAGAGATGTAGATACACACACTGAATACACCACCATCAGAACAAGCATAGAAGGTTCGGTTTCCTGGGGCTCCCCGAGGACTTCCCATATGAAAAAAAGGAAATGTCAGAATTTGTGAGAAAGATGAATGGTTTAGGGTCCAGAAATGAAAGATATAATAATCACCCAAGTGTGATTAAACCCAGAGTTTGAGGCCCATCTAGTTAGTGGTCCCAACTACTGGATGGAAAACTTTAGTTGAGACCTTCATCTCTCTGAGCCGCTTTTCATCTGTGTGCTTCCTCCTCACTGAAGCTCAGGGACCCTTCAGTGGTTTCAGGACTAAAGGACTCCTGGGCAAGACCACCTGCATCAAGACCTTGCACTGCTTCTGGAAAGGCTAGAGATGCAGATAAGACCCCACAGGCTTCAGGGACCCCATCCCCAAGGTGACTCTCAAAGGTGGAAGTGGAAATATTCACAGTAAGGACAGGGACTGGTCAAATCCATATTCCAGTCCTCAGTGTATCCCAGGTAAAAGTAAAATGGGTTCAAAAATTGTGTCCCCATTCAATAAACTGTGGTGACTCAGGCGGTAAAAGCATCTGCCTACAATGCGGGAGACCCAGGTTTGATCCCTGGGTCGGGAATATCCCCTGGAGAAGGAAATGGCAACCCACTCCAGTACTCTTGCCTGGAGAATCCCATGGATGGAAGAGCCTGGTAGGCTACAATTCATGGGGTCGCAAAGAGTCGGACATGACTGAGCGACTTCACTTTCACTTTCATTAAATAAAAAACAATAGTGTTTTACATACATGAAATGTGTCACAACTAGATACCAGGATATACAGTGAGAGATGCATACAGAGAGAAAGAGGGAGGCAGGGAGACCTGGTCACAGACACAGGGACAAGGGAGCCCAGTGCAGTTGGACTCAGCTGTCACCTAAGGAATATGGGGAAAGGTAGGGACATTACCGGAAGATGACAACAGGAGCAGAGCACTAACTAGATAAAGGAAGTGGTTCAGGGCTGTTTGCTTAGTGGGGAAAGGGTGCGAATTAGTTCCCTTTGAATCCGGAGTTTTCAAAGTCCCTTTGAATTCATAGTTCACTATGAATCTGGAGCTGTCCTGCGGAAGCCAGCTAAGGATGGCGTACGGGGGTCCAGTCCTTCTCCCGCTGGCGGTGACCAGCCCTGGGCAGCCTAGGTTCTCAGCCTCCCTGCCTCCTGCTCCCACTGCCCCTCCTGCTCCCTGGGACTAAGGAGGCTGGCGGGGCAGCGAGTTGCAAGGCAGGGAGACCCTGTGCCCCTCCACCAGGTCCCTCTTCCCGTTCCTGCTACCCCTTCCGGTCGCCTCACCCAGAGGGTGCAGACAGGGACCCCCGTGGCCGGCGTGGGGAGACCCCACCGCTACAAGCAGCCATCGGAAAGCAAAGCGCTCCCTCGCCCTGACCCTCGACCCTCAGCCCCTGCAAGGCTCAGCAGCGTCAGGCACTGGCCCTGAGGGGCGGGGTGTCTCAGCCCAGGCGGGGCTCACCAGGAGAACAGCCGGGAGCAGAAGTTCGCGTCCTGCAGCGGGTTGGGCTTCTCCTCCGGGGACACCGGCTGCATCTTGCCGGCCTGGACCAGCGCAAGCCAGGGGCGTGGGGTGGGGGCAGCGGGGGGCCACACGCAGGCGTGAAGCGAGGCCGCAGGCGCCGCTGATGGAGGCGGTGGGGGAACCGCAAGGCACGGGGCGCAGGATCCCAGGCCCCCACGTTCCCAAACTGGGCTGCAAACTCTACCAAACTCTGAGCCCAGGCCCCCACCCAGAAGATGGAGAGGGAAGGGCAGGCTGCAGCAGAAACGCCCCTCAGCTGTGGTGAAGACAGAGAAAGCTGGCAGAAGGAGATAGCAGCTCGCCCTCTGGGCACGCTGCCCTCATCAGGACCAAACAAGGGAGCTGTGGGAAGGTCTCCAACTGGAATGGAGCAAAATCCTGGGGGGCTTACCTGGGATAAACTACCCCCCCCACCCAATCACGAGACACACTGAGCTAGTGGCCAATACTGGTCAGTGGAAGTGAGCACAGATAACAAGCACAAAGCTGCCAAGCTACTGAGATGACAGCCTCAGGCTCCCTGGTGTCTGTTCTACTGCTAGGCTGGCCCTGGAGGAATCCTGTTTTAATAAGAGGAGGGAAAAGGAAAGACCAAAACACGTTCTTCTTGTGGCATGAAGGAGTTACTCAGCAGTGAACCCATGCACAAAGAAAAGTACATAAGCAAGAAGTCAAGGTTTACTTTATCTCTCAACTAAATAAATTTTAAATGAGCTAATAAGCAGGTATCAGTACAAGAGGGAAATAAAGAACTTCAAACGTTTTCCCCATATATGAAGCCCATATGAATATATATGAAGAAAAATGCATTCAAAAGTATTATTTCTGGAATGAATAAACAAAGTGTGGTATAAACATACAGTGGAGTATCATTCAGCCTTAAAAAGAAAGGAAATTCTGCCATGTACTGCAGTATGGATGAGCCTCGAAGACTGTGATGTTGTGACTTATAATTAGAATACTTATTTAGTCTTCATGCTGTTGCTGTTATAGAACTCCTAAAACCCTTAGGTGCTCTAAGAGTGAAAAAGTATCTTTTTTTATTTTATTTTATTTTTTAACTTTACAATATTGTATTGGTTTTGCCATATATCAAAATGAATCCGCCACAGGTATACATGTGTTCCCCATCCTGAACCCTCCTCCCTCCTCCCTCCCCATACCATCCCTCTGGGTGGTCCCATTGTACCAGCCCCTATCTTTTGATAATTGTAACAAGCCCCTTTCAACTACACCTGAGTTTTAGTGAATACATCTGTTAGTCAGAAAAACCAACCACCTGATTAAAGGGTTGGCACTTTCAGCCCCGCCCTCCAAATCCAGGGAGAAGAGGGACTGGAAACAGTTCAACCAACGGCCAGTGCTTTAATCAACCTTGCCTAAGTATGCTTCTATGAAGCCTCAATAAAAAACCAATAGGATGGGGTTCACAGAGCTTCCCAGCTGGTGAACATGTGTAGGTGCTGGAACCGTGACTTACCTGGAGAGGCCTGGAAGACCCTGCCCGTCCCCCTACCTTGCTCTCTGCATCTCTTCCATCTGGCTGTTCCTGACTTGAATCCTTTTATGATAAACTAGTGATCTAGTCAGAGAAGGCAATGGCACCCCACTCCAGTACTCTTGCTTGGAAAATCCCATGGATGGAGGAACCTGGTAGGCTGCAGTCCATGGGGTCGCCAGAGTTGGACACGACTGAGCGACTTCACTTTCACTTTTCACTTTCATGCATTGGAGAAGGAAATGGCAACCCACTCCAGTGTTCTTGCCTGGAGAATCCCAGGGACAGGGAAGCCTGGTGGGCTGCCGTCTATGGGGTTGCACAGAGTCGGACATGACTGAAGTGACTTAGCAGCAGTAGCAGTGATCTAGTTTGGAGGCCATGGCACCCCACACCAGTGTTCTTGCCTGGAAAATCCCATGGGTGGTGGAGCCTGGTGGGCTGCTGTCTATGGGGTTGCACAGAGTCGGACACGACTGAAGCGACTTAGCAGCAGTAGCAGCAGACTAGTGAAAATCATAGAAACACAAAGTAGAATGATGTTTGCTGGGCAAGGGGGATGGTGGGGAGTGTTTAATGGACACAGAGTTTCAGTTGGAAGATGAAAAAGCTCTGGAGATGGACTGTGGTGATGATTGCACAGCAATGTGAATCTAATCAATGCCCACAATAGTACATTTTAAAATGGTTAAGATAGCTCACATGTGTTATATATATTTTATACCATGTAATGGAGGAGAGAATTCCTTTTTGTTTTACCTTTCTAGGTCCTCTGGCTGAGACCTGGGAAATTCAATTGATATAAGACAGATGAACAAGAGAAAAACAGTTTATTAACCTGTGCAGCATGCACATGTATGCAAAAGTCTTTCATCATTCACAGACAGTTGTTGCTGTACTAAGATGTGTTTGTAAAAGTGCTTCATTTTCAAGAAGATCCATAGGAAGGACTTTTGACAAGTACAGATTTCTGATAAGTTTCAAATGAAGAGCTAAACTTTGTAAGAAATTATAGAGTCCTAATGGAAAACCTGATGCCTTCATAAAACCATTAACAAAAAGGACTAGTTGCTGAGTGAACTGGAAAATATGCTTATAAATTTTATTGTTTTTTTCTAAAATATTACTGGTTTAAGTTAGTGTTTTCCCAACATAAGAAAATCCTTTCCCTCAAGCTAATTATGACTTAAAACAATTTGGAAAATTACATCTTTGTAAGTAGAATTAAAACATTTGTCTTTTCTTTCTACCTGATCCCTCCAAAAACTGGAAACTCTTAGGTTCCCAGAAGCTGTGTCAGTTGCCTCATAACAGGGGCGACTCTTCCAACTCTAGTTGAGTGACAATGTTCTCTGAACTCAGTTTCTCATCTGTAAAACGGGTATTTAAAAGTAATATCTGGGACTTCCCTGGTAGTCCAGTGGTTGAGAATCTGCCTTGAAATGCAGGGAAGTCAGTTTCAATCCCTGGTCAGGGAACTCAGAGCCCACGTGCCAGCAGAGCAACTAAACCTGAGCACCACAGCTATTGAGCCTGCCCACTGCTCCATATGAGAGAGTCCATGCACCACAACAAAAGATCTTGCGTGACACAACATAGGTCCCAAGCGCCACAACAAAGCAAAAGTAAAAAACAAAACGTAATAACTATCTCGTGGAGTTATTGTTTATCTGAAAGTGCTTGTTGTAATTTCTGATGCAGAAGGGATGTTTAATAAGTGGAGGTTATTATAGTAAGATACTTTATCAGAATATTAAATTAATTGTCCTTCAGTTCAGTCTCTCAGTCATGTCTGACTCTTTGCAACTCCATGAATTGCAGCACGCCAGGCTTCCCTGTCTATCACCAATTCCCGGAGTTTACCCAAACTTATGTCCATTGAGTCGGTGATGCCATCCAACTATCTCATCCTCTGTTGTCCCCTTCTCCTCCCACTTTCAATCTTTCCCAGCATCAGGGTCTTTTCAAATGACTCAGCTCTTTGCATCATGTGGCAAAAATATTGGAGTTTCAGCTTCAACATCAGTCCCAGGACTGGTGAACACCCAGGACCGATCTCCTTCAGAATGGACTGGTTGGGTCTCCTTGCAGTAAGGGACTCTCAAGAGTCTTCTCCAACACCACAGTTCAAAAGCATCAATTCTTCTGTGCTCAGCTTTCTTTACAGTCCAACTCTCACATCCATACATGACCACTGGAAAAACCATACCTTGACTAGACGGACCTTTGTTGACAAAGTAATGTCTCTGCTTTTGAATATGCTGTCTAGGTTGGTCATAACTTTCCTTCCAAGGAGCAAGTAAATTGTCCTTGCTGTGGTATAAATGTTTGCGATAAAGGAATGAAAATGCAATTCTTGAGGTTATAGCTTAAAGGCCACTGGTGCTGGCATAAAGAGCACAGTTTTCAAGAAAACTTAACCAACTGAATTTTCCTCCAGAGAAGAGAGATTGAAACCCAAGTCAGAGGAGAGCAAAGGTCTGGGGACAAGAGGGAGAGTGCGAGAGATCCCTGTCCCCAATGGTCACCATCCTCAACCTCCCAGGCAAGGACAAAGTAGGGGGATATCAGATATGATAGAACCCCCACCCCAAGTATGACTGGTGCCTTACCTCCAGCTAGAAGCCAGATGAGTTGGCCACTTTGCAGAAGAGATTCCCATACCATCATCTTGTGTTACAAGTAAAAACCTGATTTCCCACTTGGGGTCTGGAAAATTCAGAAAGGGGGAGGCAGCAGGCTTACAGAGTCTGTGAGCCAGGATGAAAGAATGCCATAGAGGGAGATGAAGTGTGTGCCATCCAACTAGGGAGCAGATGAGAACCCAGTTACATCCTTCCTTAAAAATCCCACAACAGAGTTGATTTTAAAAACAGAATACATTTTAAAAAACATTTGCCCAGAAAAGTGGAAACCAGACTTTGCTAAAGTTTAAGAAACAACACCAGGAGGATAAATAAGAACTCTTCCTCAAACTAGATCATCTGCTTTATAATCAATTTCGATTTATAGTCCCTACTCTTCATCCTCCATGTTACAAGTGGTGCAGGAGAAGGAAATATCTCATCCTGGGAGACGTGGGAGTACCAGGGACCAGCTTCCAAGTGAGGGTCTTTGGCTTCCTGCAGGAGAGAGTTGAAGAGGAAGCTGAAGTAGAGTGAAAATGGACTTATTCAGGGACACACACTCCATAGTCAGAATGTGGACCCTCTCAGAAGGTGAGAGGGCCCAGGGTATGGGGTTGTTAATTGTCATGGGCTGGGTAATTTCATATGATAATAAGTGGGGCAGATATTCTTGCTATTCCAGGGAAGGAACAGGGATTTTCAAGAACTGAACCGCTGCACACTTTTGAAATGGAGCAGGACCCTATGGTCCTTGCCCCCCATGTCCTCTGCCTACCTTTTGTCTGTGGAAAATCTTTAGCCAAAAAATATGTTTAATCCCAGAAGTGAGAACATGTAGATACCAAGAAAAACAGTTAAAGGAGACCAAATAATAATAATGTAGTCATTAAGCATAGTCAAGGACCTCTTAATTTCTTCTCAAGGGCTATAGATAATATTCTGAGCCATATCCTGTGAGCTGTCTTATAGGTACTGAAAACCCCTCCAGGTAAAGAACTACATAATAACCGGACTGTAGCCATGACATAAGCTGCCACAGTTCTGAGAACTGACCTCGAGTAATGGGAACAAACCAGCCCTGGAACTGAAGAGTAACTGTACTTAAAACAATCAAGACGACACTGGTCAGACCACCAATGACCAATTTCAAGATGACTGTCAGCGCTGACTCTGCTGTTTCTACACGTAACCCTCTCCCTCTGTCCATAAAAGTTCTTGTCCATTCATTGTCAAGGGAGGAGGAGTCATCCTTTGCAGAGGTGCCCACCCTCCCCCCTCACCACATGCTGCTGCTGCTGCTGCTAAGTTGCTTCAATCTTGTCCGACTCTATGCGACCCCATAGACGGCAGCCCACCTGTCCCTCGTCCCTGGGATTCTCCAGGCAAGAACACTGGAGTGGGTTGCCATTTCCTTCTCCAATGCATGAAAGTGAAAAGTCAAAGTGAAGTCACTCAGTTGTGTCCGACTCATAGCAACCCCATGGACTGCAGTTTACCAGGCTCCTCCGCCCATGGGATTTTCCAGGCAAGAGTACATACTGGCATCCAAAATAAAGTAAATGTTCCTTTCCACCAACCTGGCCTCTTTATTGGCTTTTGAGTGGTGAGCAGCCAGACCCTGCTCTTTGGTATCACTTTTTGGCCTTCTATGGTCAGCCTTGGAACTATCACAGCACCAGTCATGGTAAGAGGGGAATGAATTTTAGTGTTATAATGAAGGTGTAATGAGTTAGAGATCAGAGACCAGACCATGCTCAACACTATATTGATTTTAGCTGGTTCAAGCCAGTTTTTGTGGGATCCTGTTTTTCTCAATATCTGTACTCCATTCCTTCCTGTCTCACAAGCACAGAAACACTGTTTCCACAGTGATGAGGCCATCTTAGCCTCTTATCTGGGAATCAGGACCTGGTTCTCTGTGTACCCTGATGCCTAGGTCCTTCCCTTTCCTATTTAACTAATACCAGGTTGTCTTCCTCAGATGAAGGGCACCACGGACTCCCACTTATTTCAGAAGCAACATCAAGCCCCCGCCAAGAGGGAGTTACCTTATGGATTAAAAAAACAAACAAAACTTATTATATCAATAACTTCCCTTTTGGATCTTCAGGCGTAGAGGAGAAATCCGTCTCTTTCTCTTCATCAAGATTATCTCCACAGGTAACAAAGGAAACGGTCATTAAAGGTAAGGTGGGGCCCTTAATATTCAGGGAGGCTGGGCTGTGACAGAACAGTCACTGACAAAGCCCATCAACCATTCCCTGGGAGTAAAATAGAATCTGGATAATGAAATAAGAGCTACAAGGGCTTCCCTTGTAGCTCAGTCAGTAAAGAATCTGCTGTAGTGCAGGAGACCTGGGTTCCATCCCTGGGTTGGAAAGATCCCCTGGAGAAGGAAATGGCAACCCACTCCAGTATCCTTGCCTGGAAAATCTCATGGATAGAGGAGCGTGGTAGGCTGCAGTCTATGGGGTCGCAAAGAGTTGGGCATGACCGATTGACTAATACTTAATGAAATAAAGTGTTACCTTTTTTTTCTCCCTTTGTTGCTGAGTCGAGTTTCACTTGTTCACAGGGCGCCTCGTGCAGAAACCTCAACCTGGCCCTTCAGACAAGACTCCTTTATGCAAAATGGCTGCACCAACACCTCAGTTCTGAGGGCCAAATGCAGAGATGCTGAGCCTGACACTATGATCTGGAGCCACGGGCAGCACAGCTGAGCCTGTCCTGTGAGAATCGCCCATCCCCCAGCTGACAGGAATCACATACAGCAGTCCCAGGGGTGTTTAAAGGGGAAAGCATGTCCTCTGGAGCACATTCTATGGGCACAAGCCATACCTGACAGAGGGGCTTCCCAGGTGGCTCAGCAGTAGAGAATCTGCCTGATCCCTGGGTCAGGCAGATCCCCTGGAGCTTAAAATAACAACCCATTCCAGTATTCTTGCCTGGGAAATCCGATTGACAGAGGAGCCTGGTGGGCTGCAGTTCATGGGGTTGCAAAGAGTCAGACATTACTGAGTGACTCACACACACACACGCACAGCTGTCAGATGAAACCCCCTGGCCTTTGGGGTCTGATTGGGGAGAGTCAGTAACAAAACAGGAAGAAATCAAACTGTCTTCCACTTTCCTGGTGGCTCAGACAGTGAAGAATCTGTCTGCAATGGAGGAGACCAGGGTTTGACCCCTGGGTTGGGAAGGTCCCCTAGAGAAGGGAATAGGCAACCCACTCCAGTATTCTTATGTGGAGAATTCCACGGAATTCTGGTGGGTTATAGTCCATAGAGTTGCAAAGAGTCAGACAAAACTGAGCAACTGACATTTTCTAGCAATGGAAGCAGCTGCCACTTGGGAAGAAATGAGATCTTATATTTCCAACAGAGGTTTTTGTTTGGCTGCTCTCTTGTGGGTTTTTTAAAGTGCTGATTCCTGCCTTCCCTCTCCCAAGATTCTGATTTTACTGATATGAGGCTTCAGCACTGGGTTTACAGAGCTCCCTTGGTGATTTTACAAACCACTGGCCTTTTCCATGTTTAAGTTATAAGGACTCTATCTGGACAAGGAACAAAGTAAACAAATTAGGTGATTCTGTAGGAGCAGGAAGGTGCATTTCTGTGTCTAGGGTGTAGATGAGGTGGGTGAGTTGGGGGCCTGTGACACCTCTTGCCCGCTGTGAGGTCTTCCTGGCCCCTCATGCCATGGCCTTTCCACCCTGCTCACCTAGATACATGATTCTTCTGCCCCCTGGTGGTGATTTTCAGTATAGCATGGTTGTCCCTGGAGGTTTCATACCAGCCCAGCCTAGTTGGGTATCCCTGGTGGCTCAGTGGTAAAGAATCTCCCTGACAATACAGAAGCTGCAAGGTTCAATCCTTCGTTTGGGAAGATCCCCTTGAGAATGAAATGGCAACCCAATATTGCAGTATTCCATGGACAGAGGAGCCTACCTGGCTATAATCCATGGGGTCGCAAAGAGTTGAACATGACTAAGCACACACACCCACACAGGATTTATGGGCAGACGCTGACAGTATCAGTTCACTCATGTTATTAAAAGCTGGCTACAGAACAGTCTACAGTATGTATGAGTGCCTCTCCAAGGGTCACACTTCTATAGTTACTTCTTTTAAAAGATTCCCTGATGGCTCAGATGGTAGAGTCTACCCCCAATGCCGGAGACCTGGGTTTGATCGCTCAGTTGGGAAGAACCCCTGGAGAAGGAAATGGCAACCCACTCCAATATTCTTGCCTGGAAAATCCCATGGACAGAGAAGCCTTGCGGGCTAGAGTCCATAGCATTGCAAAGAGTCGGGACACGACCGAGTGACTTTACTTTCACTTCTGGAGCTTTCCTCATAGGTCAGCCAGTAAAGTATCTGCCTGCAAAGCAGGAGACCCAGGTTCCATCCCAGAGTCAGGAAGATCCCCTGGAGAAGGAAATGGCAACTTACTCCAATATTATTTCCTGGAGAACCCCATATGGACAAAGGAGCCTGGCAGGCTACAGTCGATGGGTTCACAAGTGTTGGACAAGACTCAGCAACTAAACCACCACAGTCTTAGTTCACAAACCTGAGCTTCACACATCTGAGTCCCAAGATGTGGCTTTCTGGGAGGGAAATCCTGGGAAATGTACAGGATGAGCAGCTCTGCAGTAACTTTAGGAGTCACTCCTAGGCAGAGAAACTCGGAGCTCCAGGCCACTGGCCAAGCACAGGTCTGGCACATGTCTGTGACTGGAACCTTCCTGTGCCTGGGGTCTGAGGTGTGTGCGTGTGCTTAGTCATGATGATTCCTTGGGACCCCATGGACAGAGGATGGGATTTCTGTCAGGAATACTGGAGTGGGTTGCCATATCCTCCTCCTGGCGATCTTCCTGACCCAGGAATGAAACTTGCCTCTGTTGGTTCTCCTGCATTTGCAGGCAGATTCCTTACCACTAGCGCCCCCTGGGGGGTTTGAGGAAATTGGTCGTGATAAGACCGCTGGCTGATAGCCAGTGACAAGCGCTTCCCAGGTAAAGAGTCTCAGTGGTAAAGAATCTGCCAATGTAGGAGACACAGGAGATGCAAGTTCCATGTCTGGATGGGGAGGACGCCCTGGAGGAGGAAATGGCAACCCTCTAGTATTCTTGCCTGAAGAATCCCATGAACAGAGGTGGCTGGCAGGCTGTAGTCATAGGGTTGCTGAGTTGGACTTGACTGAGCACAGTCAGTGACAAGTGCTTATGATATCCAGCATCAAGAAGGGCAGAGGTGTAAGGTAATGAATGTCCCAGTAAACATCTGCTGCTACTGCTGCTTAGTCGCGTCAGTCGTGTCCGACTCTGTGCAACCCCATAGACGGCAACCCACCAGGCTCCGCCGTCCCTGGGGTTCTCCAGGCAAGAACAATGGAGTGGGTTGCCATTTCCTTCTCCAATGCATGAAAGTGAAAAGGGAAAGTGAAGTCACTCGGTCGTGTCCGACTCTTCGCAACCCCATGGACTGTAGCCCACCAGGCTCCTCCATCCATGGGATTTTCCAGGCAAGAGTACTGGAGTGGGGTGCCATCTTCTTCTCTGCAGTAAACAGCAGCTACCCCTTATAGTATTGTGTGGCAGGATGTATTTTTATTTAATTATCACATTTAATTTTTGGGGGGTATATGAAAATGTATTACTATCATGCTATCATCATCCAAATTCATGATCTTGGTCTTTCTTCTTGCCTTTGTATAAGGCCAAAAGAGAGACACTAGCTACTTTGACAACCTAAAGCAAATTCCAGGAATGTCACCAATAGCATGACCTTTACAACCAAATCCAACAACCAGAATATCATCAATATTAAACTTTCCTCAATAAAGTTCAAGCAACCATTACTGGGTACAAAGGCTGTGATTTTTTTGTCATTCTTGGTGAGCTGAACCCTGACACATTTCATGATGGCAGAATTTGGTTGTTTGGCTTCAATCCATACATTTTCAAGCACGATTCTCTTGGCATGAGAAGCACTTCCAAAAGTGTTGGCCTTCAGGGCTGTGCCCAAGTGGACTTTCTTGTACTATTTATCATGCCGATTTTGGGCTCATTGGTGGCTACAGAGATTCTTGGCAGTACAAAGACCATGGCACATGCCTATCCTGCCAGTATCACAGGCCTGAACATAAGACTATCACATTTAATTTTAACATAAGCTCGGAGAATATTAGGAGCCCCATCTTACAGAGCTTAAGGACCTTGATCAATGTCATAGACTCATAACTGACAGATGCAGCCTCTGAGCCCAGGCAGGTGTGACCACACAGTCTGTCCCAGCTCCTCCCGTGTCCCGTGGGACCAGGAGGTCTCCCTGCCCAAAGACCTGCTCAGCGGCTTCAGCCTGACTCCCTGGGTGGGTCCGTGTGATCCCTCTAGGTGCCCGCAGCCCCTTTGCTCCTACTGCCCCTGACTTGGGTCCTTCCTTCTGAAGGGCAGCCCCCAAGAACCTCATGGTTGGCAGAAAGACACTTTTGTCCCATTCTAAAAGCTTTTCCTGGCATCCAGCTCCCAGGGGTGAGGTCAGGCCAGGTTGTGAGGTGAATCATGAGAGAAGCAAGAAGGTGTGAGCTCCTGGTCAGCACATTCCTCTGACCTGGAACCTCCCTCTTCTGATGCTTCCTGCCCCTTGGGGCAGCTCCTCTCCATGCCCCTCCCCCCTCCATTACAAGTGCTCCTGTAGCACCGCTGTGGATCAGAATCAATAGGGAAGGGGTCAGAATGCAGGTTCCTGGGCTTCAGCCCCAAAGATCTGATTCAGGTTGTTACACAAGTGGGCCCTGGGAATTCAAATTTTAACCAATAACCCAGTGGTTTTTGATGGAGGGGGTCCTCTGAACACACTTTGAGAAGCATTTAACAGACCTGTCACTCACATCTGTGGTCCCTGGTCAAGAGTATAAATGAAGCCCATACTACATGCTTAAATATTTAAAAGTTATAAATCAGTCAAACAAAATTGTCAAGTATACCTTCCTAACTATTAATAACTGGCAGAATGGGATTCTGGACACAGCTCCAAGCCAGAAGGCAGGACAGCAGAGACAGGGGCCAACTCAGCCCTCAGCCCTCCCCCTGCTCTTCCCACCTCTGGCTCTGACCCTGTTTGTGCCCTGAGGAATCTGCTGCTCAAGCAAGAGCACCCCCAGCCTCCAAGTCCAAGTTCAGGCCGCCCTCTTCCGGTCCCACAAACAACTGTATCTTGACCACTTGTCTGGCTGGGACATGGCCCCTGGGGGGGAGGCCTGCACTGGCACTGGGAGCAGGGGTTCTAGGGTCCAGATGCTCAGAGCACGGTCTGGAGGGGGCGGGGCTCCAGGTGGCCACACGCCCTGGTCCTCTCTGGCTGCCTGCACCTGGGGAGGGTGCAACCACAGGATGACCCAAGCAGGGCCTCTAAACCAGCGCTTCTCAAACTAATGTGAGCAGGACTCACCTGGAATCTGGAGATTCTAAGTCAGTAGGTCTAGGGTACAGACAAGATTCCACGTTCCTAACAGCCTTCCAGGCCAAGCCAGGGCTGCTGGTCCATGCTTCAATAGCAGAGCCCTAGGGCAGGGTGGGCAGAGTTTTCCTGTAAACAGGAAGTCAAAACATTTCCAGGCTTTGTGGGCCATATGGTCTCTGCTCAGAAAAACATCTACTTCTGCTTTATTGACCACACTAATGCCTTTGACTGTGGATCAGAACAAACTGTGGACAGTTCTTAAAGATGTGAGTACCAGACCACCTTACGTGTCTCCTGAGAAACCTACATGCAGGTTAAGAAGCAAGAGTTAGAACCAGACATGGAACCACTGCCTGGGTCAAAATTGGGAAAGAAGAAAGAAAAGGCTGTACATTGTCACCCTGTTTATTTAACTTATATGAAAAACAATGTATGTATATGTATAACTGAATCACTGCTGAATAGCAGAAATTAACACAACATTGTAAATCAGCTATGCTTAAATAAAATAAATTTTTAAAGAAGCAAGAAAAAAACTCCAACGGTGTCAGTAGGTTCAGTATTAGTAATGTTTACTCTGCTTAGCCTGGTGTTTGCCAGAGTTTTCCACTTTAAAAATGCAACTCTTCCCTAAAGAATTAATTAAGAAAGATACTTTGAGTATATGAAAACGCCATGCCTCCCCCAACCCCCGAACATTCATTGTATATTCAGCCAATGATGAATTTTGTCTGAATTATTTATGACGGCTGCCATATGATACTTTTCTGTCAGCCTGTCTACATTTGTGAGTTGGTATTCTATTGCAAAAAAGAGCTTACCCTTCCTCCTGTCTATTTTATGTTTTATCAGAATCAGTATAAACTCATGGATTTATAAATATTTTATAGTTGTAAAAGATAGGGTTTAAAAACCTTCAGTCCTCTGTTTATCATTACCTACTTATAATATTTCTAATGTAATATAAATTCCATCTCAGAGACTCATTTTTTGTCTAGGTATTCTGCAAAATTTAATTTTAAAAATATTTTTTACATAATATCCTCCATAATTAAATATGATTAACTTTTGAATTAAACACTGCTTTGGAATACCCAAAGCTTCCACCAATTAGAATGGATAATTGTGAGCATGTTTGCTAAGTGAAGAGTGAATTTAGTCAGAACCATCCAAAGTAAACTTTGTGTAAAACATGTTCAGTATATCTAAGTCTTAATCTTTGTTCTTCTTAAAAAAATCACACAATCCCAATTTTGATTCCTAAGGGAAGTCATCTGGGCCTGGAGTATAGATGGAGGTCTCGTTGAACTCAGGCATGTCATTCCTTCTAGTAATGTTATTTTTTAGTTCTAAATTTAAAAAAAAACATGTATTTCTCCCAGCTTTTCAGTACACATTGCTGTTTTAGTTTGGGGGGAAAATTATTTTTTTCCTTACTACATTAGGTTTAAAAAACAAAAGCTCAGTTAATCCACATTCTTTCTGTTTTTAAAGGACAATTAACAGCTTACACATAAAACCTTGTGTTTAAAAAACTCTGAAGGCTTTAAAGTGGTCTATTGTGTTTCCAGGGACCTTCTTCAACATTAGGACCATACTGCTGATTCAAGAATAGCATCAGTATAAATATAAGCTTAGTATTGTTTTTAGATTAAAAAAAAAAAAAAAAGAAAGAAAAAACCCTCCAAACTTGAACAGGAATTTATTTCTAACTTTTTAATGCTATTAAAAATATTGATAATGTATAATAGGGCCTTTTGGAAGCCTGTGTGGTCTAATTTTAAACATAAATATGATGGTAACAATTAATAAAGAGGGTAGTACTGTAGAGGGTAGTACTGATGGGGCGCTAATCACAAATCCAGCATAGTTCAAAAGCAGTGTTTCTCACCTGTCTGGGGTTAAGAATCAGTTTTACGTAATTTTACATTTTCAGACCATTGCAACCTAATCAATGATCCACTGAGCATGGCTAGTGCTCAGCTCAGTCGTGTGCACCTTCCCTCTGCAAGTGCAACAGTCACACTGGTCTCTGGGCTGTTCAGGATCCCACCCCTCCTGAGCGTAGATGTCACAGCAATAACAGATGGCTGCACATGTCTAGTTTTCTTGAATTTCCTGTACTTATTTCTAACATAGTTACAAACAGGCCATAGACTGGCACTAGCCCACAGGCTGTACTGTGGTATCACTGTCACAGTTACATTTGCAACAACCCTCTGAGAATTGTACTAACCTCACTTCCACTATCAAAGAAACTGAGACACATTGGGCTTCCTAATCTTAAGAGCCCACAATTAGCAGCTAGCAGAATCGTAACCAATCCCAGTCAGTGCCCAGAGGAACCAGTAATTGTCACTGAAAGCCTGATTCCAGAGCATGTGCTCCTTCTGTGCATATTCCATTTTTATCTGTGAAGGACGAACAGTTTGGTTTAGGCCATTAAATGAGGACCTCCTCAAATACATCTTCTACAATCTACAAACCTACCTTCATCCACATCCATCTTGCTCTCCTCTCCTGGTAATTAGGAATCATCAAGGTCAATGATTCCACCTTGTGCCCTTGGATGCTCTTGGTCCATCCATCGTCCCAACCAAAGAACGGAAGTACAGAAACTATATTCATTTTCCAGATGAAGCTGAGATTCAGAGGTTGAGATACTTATCCAAGCATGTAACTATGGCTACATGGCTATGGGGTGACCAGAGTCCATTTGTCAAGGTTGGTGCCAGTTTATTTTCCTGTCACCTTGGCTGGTTATTGCTTTCCTTTCACTCTCAAGTGTCCCACTCTGGACAGTACATTCTTCGGGTGCTCACACTGCTAGTGAGTAGTAGAGAAAGAACTGGCATGCAGATCTGTGACTGACTGACTCCAAAACCAGGGCTTTCTGTTATCCCAAGCTACCTCTTAAAACTTCAAAATTATGAAGCTGAGAAGGAAGGTTTGTTCTCAATACCATTCATTCATTCATGCATTCAGCAAACATTTATGGATCACCTGCTATGTGACACATACTGTGCTGGGAGATGGAATTAAAAGTGAATAGGGCACAGTTTAAAGTCTTCTTCTCACTTAGTTTTATAAGAAAACAGAATGCTTATGAATACTCATAGTTAGGGCAGGTTACATAATTTATAGGACTCAGTGCAAACCGGAAAGAATAGGGACCCTTGTTTAAAAATGAAGTATCTCAAGATGGTGACAGCAAGACACTAACCAAAGATGGTTCAGTTTAACAAATGAGAGGTGGTCAGGGTATTGCAGAAATCCAAGTTACCTAGGACAAGGATTAATCTTCAGGTGACTTCCTAGCAGGGGTGACAACTGGGTTGAGCCTAGAGATGAGGCTGTCTCCTCTACATGGACCTTCTTCTCTACTTTTTTTAGACCAAAGGGCACTGAGAAGAATCACTAAATCATCGTTTTGACTTACATGTCGGTCACCAAGAGTTTCCCCCACAGCACAGCCTAATCACTCATGTCTGGAACTGTGATACATGCTGTTGCATAACATGGAGATGGGCTGCCCAGACCTCCCTTCAAAGACTCGTTCTCCAGTTGCTGGAAGTGCTGTAGGTAGGCAGTCTTCAGCCACTAGGTCTTCTGGGGGCAGCTTCTCTGCAATGTCCCATCCAGGTGGAGGTATAAATACCTGGCCACTGGATATGTCAGGATAACCCTGAAGGGCCATCTTCACTCCAGCTCTCCATGGGGTCAGTTAAAGTCATCTGGCCAGTGATGCATCTTGATCGTCCCTCTGCCCTATCCTGTTTATTCCCTCCTGATGCCACAAGTGTTGATCCCAAGGGCACCCCCTGATACTCATCCCAGCACTAAACTGCATCCCAGTCTGCATCCCAGAGAACCAGCCAGCAACACATGTCAGAAAACATTCCAGTACTTGGGGAGGGCTTTTTTTGAAAATTACTGATTACACACATACTTATAACATTTTAAACCCCCCAAATAAAATACAAAACAGGGGTAACAAGGACTTTTTGTGTGAATGTGGTTACCTTTGATTTAAAATCCACAATCTAATGTTGTCTGACAAAAATGACATTACGTTATTAATAACAAAAGTAAACTATTAGGTTGAACCACATGAAACTGCCACTGTATGGCTTATAAAAAGGCTGAACGTTAGCAGTTCCACATGGTTCAATCTAACAGAAAAAATCAATTAGCATTTGAAATTTAGATAACATTATACTTATGAATAACTCATGGGTAAAACATATAGTTAATGAATTAAATTAGGAATTAGAAAATATATAATACTATGGCTATTGATTAGTGGTGAGTATCAAAACTTGCAGGTTGCAGCTAAAGTGGATCTTGGCGGGGGCGGGGGGAGTTGGCTTTATATACTTATATTACAAAAATAATGACATTATTAACCTATTTCCAATTTAAGAATTTATAAAAAAACCTCAAAGTAAAGGAAAAGTTGAAGGAAAGAAAGAATGATACAATGAACTAGGGAAACTAGAAAGAGCAGCAATCAAACAAAAAGTTGATTCTTTGAAAACAGGAAAAATTTATGCAAGATTATTCATAAAAAAAGAAGGCTCAAAGAAAATTAAAAAGCCAAAAGAACACAGTAGAGATGCTGCAAAGACTAAACATATAAGATGTTGTGAATAAATTTATGCCAATCAAGCTCAAAAACTCAGAGGAAACAGAGCTACTCCTAGAAAAATGAAACTTATCAAAATGACTGCAGAAATAACACACTGAATAGGAAGCACATAATTACCAAAAGTTACTAGACAGCATATTAAAAGCAGAGACATTACTTTGCCAACAAAAGTCCGTCTAGTCGAGGCTATGGTTTTTCCATTGGTCATGTATGGATGTGAGAGATAAACTATAAAGAAAGCTGAGCGCCGAAGAATTGATGCTTTCAAACTGTGGTGTTGGAAAAGACTCTTGAGAGTCCCTTGAACTGCAAGGAGATCCAACCAGTCCATCCTAAAGGACATCAGTCCTGGGTGTTCATTGGAAGGACTGATGCTGAAGCTAAAACTCCAATACTTTGGCCACCTAATGCGAAGAGCTGACCCATTTGAAAAGACCCTGAGGCTGGGAAAGATTGAGGGCAGGAGGAGAAGGGGATGACAGAGGATGAGATGGTTGGATGGCATCACCGACTCAATGGACATGGGTTTGGGTAGACTCTGGGAGCTGGTGATGCATAACGAGGCCTGGCTTGCTGCGGTTCATGGGGTCGCAAAGAGTCGGACACGACTGAGAGAGTGAACTTAACTGAACTGACCCAGACAATGATGGTTGCACAACACTGTGAATGTGATTAATGCCACTGGATTGTGTGATTAAAAATGGTTATATGGCAAATTTTATGTTATATATACTTTACCACAATTTTTAATGTAAAAAAATAAAATCCTCTATCTAGAAGACAGTCTAGCACATGTCTGTCCTTCATTAGCAAATCCCCTAGAAGGGCTCCTATTTTGAGAAAGCATATTTTCTTTTCCTTCTCTCTTAGAACATATGATATTGTCCTTCTGTATTTAACCATATATCCTTTCTTTTTTGTTGTTGTTACTTAAACTATAGTATATTGTATGTTTTTCCTATCAGGTTTCTCTGTAGTATTTTAACCAGAGGTCTTTTGGTGGAAAAATGGATCCTAGGCATGTTAAAGGAAGTGGTGACACAAAACAGCAACTTCACACAGTCTTCAAGTAAACATAGTCCCTGATAAAATCAGAAAGTAATATGTAATTCTGGGAACAGTAAAAAACCATCTGTGACAACTTTGTCTCAAATCTTAGAAAATGAGTTTGGCTCTGGAGTCTCTCAGGACACAAAATCTGGGACACAGCTTTTATAGGTGGCCTGTGCCTTTCATTTGCATAATAAAGAAAACATTATAACATATAAATAAATATAATAAATCCTTTTCCAAGAGTTTGAAATCTTGAGTGAAGTTGGAGAACTAACATCTTGTAATGTGTAAATATTTGTTGCCGGTATAAGAAACATAGAATATAGTTTATACAGTTGAAAAGCTATTGGAAAAAAGCCTTTGGAGTAGACATGAATGCATGGGAGAATCAGTGTTGACTCAAAAATTGTTAAGGCTGAGGGCTGTCCACTGGAAATATTCATAACCACAAGGTTACTGTGAGTAACATCTGGCTATCTCCTTTTGAAGTACACCTGAGGGAGAAAAAGACAAAATCAACATGTTTAAAAGTTTCAATGTCCTTCTCCTAAGGCAACACATTTCTAGGTTTCCTTCTTCATGTGAAGCAACCATATCACTGTTGGAGGCACAGTTTTAAAAAACCAGGACTGTATTTATTCTATGGAGGAAATAACTCCACTTCAGTGGGGCTGGGTTAAATGCCAAACAACCTGTAGATCTCCTAGATTTTTGATCATTCTGATTCACAGATATGCTTTATCATTACAATAAATTGATAAGCAAAATCATTTTACTCCCTGGAATAAATTAAAAACAGGGTAACAAAGAGGATAAGAAATCTTGCACCTCAACAGGGCTTCTCATTTTCACACATAAAAGGAGCACAACAGATTCAGATGTTAATATCAGGTTGTAATCTTTATATTTTAAAAACTCTGACTAACAAGAACTGAAACACTGGTATATATGTATGAAATAACCTGGTGTTTAATTTGTTTGGCAAAGCAATCATAGGGCCTACAGAAATGTGATCTGTGGATACTTCCCAAGAATGAAAGGGAATCAAAAGCCAGGAATCAAACAAGTGACTTCTCTAAAATGAAGGATGATACCAAATAATAGGACAGATCTCTGCCAGGCCTTGGAGTTCTCGAATTCTACCAAATTCTAGCTGAACTGGAAGAGATACAGGTTTTCTCAGTGTATAATCAGAACACAGAGGAAGTGAAGTGCTGTCAAGGTCCACAATCATCAATTTTCAGTAGCTGTATTGTATCTCAGTTCCTTAACAGATGCACAAAACAAAATAATGTCAGGGTTTGTGAAGCCTTATCTCTGAATCTGTTTGGGCAAAAAACGACTTCAAATGTAACTATCCTCAAAGAAGAATATAAAAAGTTTCGTTTGAGTCTTTAAAATGGAAAATATATCGTCTATCAGAGGCTGACTCGTGTCACAAACTGGGTTGCTTAAACATATGGTTCAGATTTCTTTTATAAAACCTGACTACAAGTGCATTTGTGGGTGCTATAAACAAAGTTATTGTGAGAGAGAATCACACACGAAACAGAAAAGCACCAGGACACCTACCTTCATAGTAAGTGCACTTTCTTATTTTCTTGCTGCTAACATAACCTGCTGCCAGCAAACAGCTCTGCATACAAAATGCTATATATTTAAATGTCATTTAAGGAGAAAAATAAGCCCTCCAAGAATGCTTGAGCCTCTCTGGCTGAAATCTGAAGCTATTACCATTGTAATGGAAGCATTTAAAAATAAAACTTCTGGTGGGGGTTGGGAGAGGGGGTTAATTGCATACCATCACCCTCCTCCATTTTATTAAGCTAGCCATATTTTGTGATTATATCCTTATGTACTTTTTTGGTGAAAAGCAAAAGGAAAAAATAAAATAAATTTCATTTTCTACTGCTTGATATTCTTTCTAGAATTACCAGGCTCCTTCCTTCATAATCCTTCTCAAAATAATTTTTATAAAGAAAAATATTATTTTTAGCAACTTTTAACTGAAAAGGACTTTGCTTCATGGTCTGAAATACCTGAACTGAATACTGAAAGGAACTTCAGTGGTTGGGGATCCCTGATTTAGAGTCTCTAAAGCTATCTAAAACTAGGAAAGACTAGAGACCTCTTCAAGAAAATTAGAGATACCAAGGGAACATTTCATGCAAAGATGGGCTTGATAAAGGACAGAAATGGTATGGACCTAACAGAAGCAGAAGATATTAAGAAGAGGTGGCAAGAATACACAGAAAAACTGTACATAAAAGATCTTCATGACCCAGATAATCACGATGGTGTGATCCCTCACCTAGAGCCAGACATCCTGGAATGTGAAGGCAAGTGGGCCTTAGAAAGCATTACTAAGAACAAGCTAGTGGAGGTGATGGAATTCCAGTTGAGCTCTTTCAAATCCTGAAAGATGATGCTGTGAAAGTGTGGCACTCAATATGCCAGCAAATTTGGAAAACTCAGCAGTGGCCACAGGACTGGAAAAGGTCAGTTTTCATTCTAATCCCAAAGAAAGGCAATGCCAAAGAGTGCTCAAACTACCGTACAATTGCACTCATCTCACACGCTAGTAATGCTCAAAACTCTCCAAGCCAGGCTTCAGCAATACATGAACCATGAACTTCCAGATGTTCAAGCTGGTTTTAGGAAAGGCAGAGAAACCAGAGATCAAATTGCCAACATCCGCTGGATCACTGAAAAAGCAAGAGAGTTCCAGAAAAACATCTATTTCTGCTTTATTGACTATGCCAAAGCCTTTCACTGTATGGATCACAATAAACTGTGGAAAATTCTGAAAGAAATAGGAATACCAGACACCTGACCTGCCTCTTGAGAAACCTATATGTAGGTCAGGAAGCAACAGTTAGAACTGGACATGGAACAACAGACTGGTTCGAAATATGAAAAGGAGTACCTCGAGGCTGTATATTGTCACCCTGCTTATTTAACTTATATGCAGGGTACATTATGAGAAACGCTGGGTTGGAGGAAGCACAAGCTGGAATCAAGATTGCCGGGAGAAATATCAATAACCTCAGGTATGCAGATGACACCACCCTTATGGCAGAAAGTGAAGAACGACTAAAGAGCCTCTCAATGAAAGTGAAAGAGGAGAGTGAAAAAGTTGGCTTAAAGCTCAACATTCATAAAACTAAGATCATGGCATCTGGTCCCATCACTTCATGGCAAATAGATGGGAAATCAGTGGAAACAGTGGCTGACTTTATTTTTCTGGGCTCCAAAATCACTGCAGATGGTGACTGTAGCCATGAAATTAAAAGATGTTTACTCCTTGGAAGGAAAGTTATGACCAACCTAGACAGCATATTAAAAAAAAAGGGACATTACTTTGTCAACAAAGGTCCATCTAGTCAAGGCTATGGTTTTCCCAGTGGTCATGTATGTATGTGAGAGTTGGACTATAAAGAAAGCTGAGAGCCGAAGAATTGATGCTTTTGAACTGTGGTGTTGGAAAAGACTCTTGAGGGTTCCTTGGACTGCAAGGTGATCCAAGCAGTCCATCCTAAAGGAGATCAGTCCTGGGTGTTCATTGGAAGGACTGATGTTGAAGCTGAAACTCCAATAATTTGGCCAACTGATGCGAAGAGCTGACTCATTTGAAAAGACCTAGATGCTGGGAAAGATTGAGGGTAGGAGGAGAAGGGGACGACAAAGGATGAGATGGTTGGATGGCATCACTGACTCAACGGACATGGGTTTGGGTGGATTCTGGGAATTGGTAATGGACAGGAAGGCCTGGCTTGTTGCAGTCATTGGGGTCACAAAAAATTGGACACGACTGAGTGACTGAACTGAACTGAACTGAAAGCTATCTAGAAGAACTATGAGTATATTTGTTTTATTACTGGGAGACAAGGCTTCTGTCTTCAGTCTTTTTAAAAATGATCTTACTTTTACGCCGTAAAACACTATATTCTGAAAGCGCTTAAGCATCTGCTCTCTCATCTGATCCTCGTAATAACTGTGAAGCCAGCAGGGCTATAATCCCTGCTCTACACCCAGGTGAGGACCTAAGGCTCAGGGACCTTGGGGACACAAGACCATGTGGATGCTAAGTGCCTCCTCCACCTATTCAAACTGGTCCAGGCTTCTAGAGCTAGCATATTAGGATTTTATAACTTCTGGTTGTATTAGGTGACTTCATGAACAGACAACATGACAGCTCTGTTACACACTGGGAGCAAAGAAACTTCAGAAAGCCTCAACCAGGTCTGTTTCATCACAGAACACAATGAATGGAAGGCATTTATCCTCTATTACGGGCTGAACTGGCCCATCCAGTTTTACATGTTGAAGTCCTAAATCCCCCAGTACCTCAAAATATGACTATTTGGAAACAGGGTCTTTAAAGAGGCAATAAAGTTAACATGAAGTCATACAGGTGGGTCCTAATCTAATAGACTGGGGTTCTTATAAGAATAGATCAGGACACAGACACACAGAGAGGGAAGACCATGTGAGGACAAAGAGAGAAGACAGCATCTCCAAGCCAGGGAGAGCGTCCTCAGAGGAAACCAACCCTGCCGACACCTTGACCTGAGACTTGCAGCCTCCAGGGATGTGAGGAAATAAGTTTCTGTTGAGTCACCTACTCTGTGGTACTTTGCTTGGCAGTCCTAGCAAACTAATGTACCCTTCAGCTTTATGTATCTAAAAGGTACTTTCTCTGCTATTTCATGGACCATCTAAATGGGTTAATCAGACAGTGATCAGCTCACCTGAACTGTGTGTTTAAAAAAATGGGACTTGGAAGCACCTTTCCCCAGATGTTGGATTTTAAGATGAATGAATTCTGCTCTATTAGAGTGAAAACCTTGTTGACTTAGGCTAATGTTCCCAGTGTTACAGCTCTCAACAATGCACTGGTATCTGATGCTTGCACATTCAAAAAACTGATAATCTGACAGCTCACCTAAGAAGATGCAGAGGATGCAGAAATAATGCCAAGAAGATATTCAACTGGGATGAGAATCAAGAAATGTATTTCTTTCCTTAGAGGTGACCTGACCCAGAGGCAGGACTAGAATCCAAGACTGAGGTTCTGCCACTCTGAACTTGGGTGATGGCCCCACCGTGGCAACCACGTGAAAGGAGCAGTGTTCTCAGACTCAACACAGAACACAGTATTTAGGGCAGCACTCAGCCTCCCCCAGCAATTGCCCCTCTGTGCTCCCTGGACCAGCTCTGTGACCTTAGGTGAGCCTGGACCCACTTTCCTCATCCATGACGTGGGATAAAAATGTACCATCATGCAATTAAGTGAAATCACACATGTGAGAACAATATAAAATGAATTATAAAGAACTACACAAATGTAACTTATCATTAGTATTGTTAGAGTAGGTGCAGGGTTATTAGGCCAGGAATCACAAGATTTCTAATTCCATGACCTAAGTCTGCTTCCATGTGTATGTTACACTTGATTTAAGACATTCACTGAAAGAACCGATTTCTAATTCTGAGTCTGCTGCAAATTAGCTAAACATCAGTTTCATACATAGGGCCACGTTCCTTCTAAGGGTCTTAGTTTCCTCACCTGTAAAATGAAGGTGTTGAATCCTATTACCTTATATGATCTGGACTGATCTAAAATTCTGTGATCTATTTCTCATTACTCAATGTCTAGATAAAATATAATGATAGCATAGGCTTTAAATGAAGACTGTGGCACATAGGTGGGTACATCTCTTTTTGATATGAAATACCTGAGGTCAAAAGAGCAAAAGGGTTTTGGAGATTCCTGGGTCTCTATGAATCTCTAGGTCTCTAGGAATCTCTAGGTCTTAGGAGGGAAGGTCTGACTGGGAGACATTCTAGTAGATGAAAGCACTCTGTGAATTTCAGGCATAAAAATTACAGAGATCTTTGTTCAACTTCTCAAGATTTGCACACAATATAGTACTTATATGAAAAGTTCAGAACACAGATTTCCTTATTTTTAAACCTAGGTATGAACTCCAACTCCATCAGCTCTTCAGCCCGCTCTGTGACCCAGGCAATTTCCTATCCTATGAGCAGTGGCAGGTCTTGCTCTGCATTTCCTCTATTTCTAAGGAGGATTGAGAAGAGACAGTAACAGAGGGAACTTAGACCACATTTTAGATAAATCTTTCATATAGAAGTACTTAAGATACTGGGACACGTTTTCTTTAAGATGTATTTTAAATACTACACTAGTAATTATTCTACTCACAAGTGAAAATCTGGGAAATGCAGAAAAGCATGAAGAAGGGAAAATACACAGTTAATTTAATACCCAGAAATAAATTTTTGATGGGTAAGCCTCATAGCATGCAGCTGGAAGCCTCATCCCACCATGAACCACAAATGTCAAGGGGTAAGAACACCAAACCTTTCTTTCCTCCCTCTATCTTCTCATCAACCCACTCCCGCCTTGTTCCAGAAAGAATTACAGGCAGCTGTATGACAATGGCTAAGTCTCTTAAACTAGACTTCAGTTACCATCTCACCTTTTTTTAGGAAGGTGTCACGTGACCTGAATGTTACCCATTGAGAACCTTCCTGACACCACGTACAGTGCATTACACACCCCATCTCAGAGAAAGTGCTTTGTAAACCTTCAAGCACCATTCTGACTATAGAGTTAAGGTATTGTGAGTTCTTGGTTTGTCCTGATGGCAATTTCACCTTCTAGAAGGTACAGGAAGCATAGAGGGGAAAACTGGACCTAATTCTAAACAACAAGTAATTAGGGATAAAGTGATAATATCAGGTAGATGTTTTCCTTACAGATTAGAAAACAGAAGAGAGCTATACCTTTCCCTGGTAGATCTTCCTAGAGCCAAAATATTCTAAACTGTTTTCCCTTAAACTCTCGTATTTCCTGGATATTCCTTGATAGCACTTTTAGTACACATGTGCTGAGCACCAATCAGAATGAATGTGAAGGGTTTGCAAAATGACTTTTCTGTGCCTTATGAGAATTTGAACCCAGAGTCCAAACTGTGGAAAGTCCAATCTGACATCTCTCTCTCAGGTGCGTTTGTGCACACACAGAGGAGCACACACATCCACCCCACCCCCAAATCTGCCACAGAATCTTGGCAGACCTGCCTTCAACCTGCAATGTGTTAAGACCCAGCCATGAGACTTCCTCTGTGGAGACTTATAAGGGGACAGAGTGCTTGTTATCAGACCACCAGTGGAGATTGTGAAGACTGAACCTTGGAGACAAACTTTAATTACAACTCCCCGCAGCGAGCTCACCTATTTCGCCCTTTCAGTGAGGGCAGTGACCTCAGCTTGACCCAGTTGTTGCACCATCTTGTAAAACAGGCTGTTTTCATTCTGCATCAAATTATGTGGCTCTCCAGCTTCTCTATATATTCCTGAATCCAAAACCTGTTAACAGCAGAAAGAAATCCATTAGCACACAATATCTCTCAGTACCATATTATAGCCCAGACAATATTTCAAAAAGGGGCAGGACAGGGAGAATAGACAGACTCTGTGTGGGTGGTAGGACTGCCTGGTGTTTAAATGGTCTGATTACTGTTTTACTGGGCAAAGGCCTCACCTGACTTTTAATATTACAATATTATTGGAAAGGAGGAAAATGAGTTTTACACTAGGATTACTGGCACTCTGTAGCATCTTATATTCTGCCCGGGGTATTTGGGGTTGTTATCATTAGTTAGTGCTTTTAGCTCTCAGGCTGTGAGCTTTGAGGCAATTTATACAGATACACAGAGTTGGGAAATATCTTGATTGCAGAAAATGAAGCTGCATTTATCTAAAAAGTAGGGTGATGTCATACAAACCAGAGGGCAGACCCCTGGCCACAAATTAATTGTCAAGTTGATTTGAGAATCTGAGCAGTATTTAGGGAAAAACGAAAACACTTTCAGAATTTCTTTAGGGCTCTGGATTATGTCAGCTGCTGAGAGGAACAGAATCCCTTGTCTGAGAGGCTGAGATGCTTCTAGAAGTTGGCTGTGGTTGTGGTTTGTTCTGAGAGTGGAAGGCTGGCAAAAAGAGCTGGTATAGAAGCAGCTTTTACAGAATTGCTCTGCACAGAAAAAATCTCTAGAAATCCAATTTTGTCTTTGGTAAGACTAAAGAAGCAAGTAAGAAATTGAGCTCTGATTTCCAGGGATCTCAGCTTTCAGAGCACATGGGGCAGCTCAGTCTAACTGCCTAGGATCTGAATCTGTAGGATCTGAATCTCTTTTCACAAATTATTAATATCTTTCTTATTTTGTTTCTCTTTCTCTATTAAACTGCCTGCCTTTCACCCCTTTTATTGCTCATTAATAAGTCTGCTAAATGGAAATTGAAAGGGAGAGGAAGGGGCTCTTAACTCTGTCTTAACACTGTCTTATTAGTGTCTTTGGTTAATGGTTCTGGAGAGAAAAAAGTGTCTGAAATAAATGGCCCAAATGATATAATTATAAAAACAGTTCTGATGATAATCAGCACTCAAGTCTTCACTTAGGTCATGTTTAGAGTAAATGCATCTTAAGAGAATATGCTGCATGGGCTTCCTGGTGGCTTAGTGGTAAAAGAATCTGCATGGCAATGCAGGAGTCATGTGTCCCATCCCCTGTATGGGAAGATCCTTCATGGTGCAGAGAAACTAAGTCTGTGGGCCACAACTATACAGCATGTGCTCTAGAGTCCATGAGCCACAACTCCTGAGCCCATATGTCACAACTACTGAAACCCACATGCCTAGAGCCTGTGCTCTGCAGCAAGAGGAGCCACCACAATAAGAGGTCTTCACACTGCTCAAAGAGTAGCTCCACTCACTGCAACTAGAGAAATGCTTGTGCAGCAAGGAAGACCCAGCACAGCCTAAAATAAATAAATAAATAAAATTAAATTTTTAAAAAAGAAGAGAATATTCTAGAACTCTAAACAAGATATAGGTTGTTTTTCCACATTAGGTATTTCAATTGATTTCATCCTTTGTATTTAATTAGAAACATTTATTAAGCCTTAGAAAGGCAATTTTCCTGTTAATCATTTGTTTACTACTGTGAATCATTGCTAAGGGCAGCTTTCTCAAACAAGTCCAAGAATAATGGAATCTGTCTCATCCACATAATAATTTAAGTGTTCTGTAACTTGGCATACCAATTTAGATGCCTCAAATGTACAGTTTTACTTAAGCATAGGATAATAGAACAAAACTATTCTTCCCGATGTTGAATAAGAAAAACTGCAGTTTTCAAACACTGATCTCCATATATCTATGGTCAATTAACCTATGAAAAAGTAGACAAGAATGGAGAAAAATACAGCTTCTTTGGTAAATAGTACTGGGAAAACTGGGCACCTGAAAATGAATGAAATTAGAACACTCACCTATACCATACACAAAAATAAACTCAAAATGGTTTAAAGACCTAATATAAGACTGAGTACTATAAAACTTGGAGAAGGAAATGGCAACCCACTCCAATATTCTTGCCTGGAAAATCCCATGGACGGAGAAGCCTGGTAGGCTACAATCCATGGGGTTGCAAGAGTCGGACACGACTGGGCGACTTCATAAAGGAAAACCCAGGCAAAAGACTCTTTGCCATATATATGCGTTAGTATACTGTATTGGTGTTTTTCTTTCTGGCTTACTTCACTCTGTATAATAGGCTCCAGTTTCATCCACCTCATTAGAACTGATTCAAATGTATTCTTTTATTAAAAATTAAAAATTACTCAGCCATTAGGCTGATAAATAACAGTCTTTTGGACTCTGTGGGAGAGGGAGAGGGTGGGATGATTTGGGAGAATGGCATTGAAATATATATAATATCATATATGAAACGAGTCGCCAGTCCAGCTTCGATGCATGATACTGGATGCTTGGGGCTGGTACACTGGGACGACCCAGAGGGATGGTATGGGGAGGGAGGAGGGAGAGGGGTTCAGGATGGGGAACACATGTATGCCTGTGGCGGATTCATTTCGATATATGGCAGAACCAATACAATATTGTAAAGTTTAAAAATAAAATAAAATTAAAAACAAAACAAAAAAAAGACTCTTTGCCATAAATCACAGCAACTATTTTCTTAGATAACTCTCCCAAAGCAAAAGAAATAAAGCAAAAACAAATGGGACCTAATCAAACTTAAAAGCCAAGGCTCACGTCAGAGGCTACAAGAGCTGAGATGGGACACAGACTCAGAAAAGGCCAGAAATAGAAATTTATCAACTTAGCCTTTAAATTTACTGATTTGATCAAAGATTCTAGGTATTTCAGAACAAATAAATATAAAGCAAGTCCAAATTCTCTTTATGTAGAGAAAAATAGGTATAATTTTGAATTTTTAATGTATTTTATAAGAAAAGGTTGCTATATTTTTCCTCTGCCCCCACTCTTCCTGTAACCCAAGTTAAACTATAAACTAAATCACATATTCAAGTTGGTATGATAACAATCCCTGAACCCCAGGACCTCTCCTGGAACCCCAAACTTGAATTACTTATCAAGCTCTAGGAGGTTAAGTAAAATTACATTATGTTGGATGAGTCAGCCAGTTACATAAGCTCCATGAAGATGTGTTCATCAAGTGGTTTATGTGCAGATATTCACAGTAGCTGTCCTAGACATAAAGATGAAATTGACCCACTGTAAGAAAATTTCACCCATTTTCACAGGCAGGATGTCATCAGTGATATAGATGAGTATACCGGGAGATGGGGGACAGGAGAGGGTGGAAGAAAAGCCTGATAAGAAAGATGCTGGGAAATGATGACAAATAACAGAGATAGATCCACTTATGGAGATAGATCTCCATATGGAGAGCTGTGAGGGGAAAGACCTGAGAGTCAGACCTCTGTCTTTGGCCACCAGATGATGACACAGGACGGCTGTCCAACCCTGGAAGGTGGGTCCCTCATTGGTAAAATAGTGCATGTGATTTTCTCAGTGACTGGACAATGTGGTAACTATTAACTCAAAATCATTTCTTAGGTCTTGAAACAGTAAATCATTCTCTCACCTGGGGAATAACGAAGGCTGGGTCATAGTCACCTCCATAGCTGCTCTCTCAAAACTGTTGCCTTTGCACATAAGCAAACCTCTCATAAAGTATTTCTTCTCCCCGACTATGCTTTCTACCTCAGTGTTAGTTATCTCTCCTCTGAAAACCTGAATGAAATCTCTTGGCATGTTTTTGAGGGAGTTTATCTCTTCTCAAGTGTTCTAATTGTAGCCATGCAGGTTTATAAAAGAAAAGTTCCATGAAAGTGAAAAATAGAATTTAAGTAAAACTCTAGTTAGGTATGAGCTGTTTTGTGCTTTTTAGGTGAGGATGTTACAACAGTTTCTGGCTTTCACTCTGTGAGAAAATTCTAAGTTTGAGTTGAGGGAGAAACAGAATATAGAACCATAAATTGACTATAAACAGAAGAGTTGGGGTCTGAGTTTCTTGGCTCTGCTTTTGGTTCTTCATCATTCATTGCTAAAGAATACTCTAACTAGAGACAGTGAAAATGTTGATCACAGACAACAATACTGTTAGAGCAAGTGCAGATTGTCACACGCTTCCTTTGCTCACATTACCAGGAAGAATCCGGGTGATATGAAGACTGCAGTGAGCAGAGACTGGAGGGAAGAGCTGTGCTGTTGGCTGCAGAGAAAGCAGGTCACGAGCACCCAGCTAATCCTGAAAACTACAGGAAGAACCCTCTAGTGTACAGATAGTGGTGAGTCTCAGGATAAAGAGCATTTCTAATTTGTCTGTCTTGCTCCTCTGTTTTGTGGCAACAGAGAAAGTAAAGATTATATTAGCTGTCATTATGACTTCATCATGTTTAATAAACTTAATATTGAGAGAACTTCTTTGTGAAATAGAATTCTAAGCCTGACACATGAATGGTGCTTAATGAGCAAAGTAGGGTAAATCCCTTTGGAGAGACAACAGATAAACAAAGCTTTCAATTGTTTCCCAATAAACCCTTTCTCTGATTTACTTACAGTGAACAAACCCATATCCATCTAATCATTTCAAGATTTTTGATAAAAGTGACTATTTGGAAAATAAATAGATGTCTAAGTTAGAGATTAATTCTACTCTATCTCAGAGAAGGCAATGGCACCCCACTCCAGTACTCTTGCCTGGAGAATCCCATGGACGGAGGAGCCTGGAAGGCTGCAATCCATGGGGTCGCTGAGGGTCAGACACAACTGAGCGACTTCACTTTCACTTTCTACTCTATCTCTCTGATGAAATTTTAGGCAGATATTAAGAATGGAGCTTTAGAAAATTAATAAATGACATGGGGAATTTTAAGAATCAATAAAAATTCTGCTGATAAAATACTCTGTTTTGCATAAAAAGTATTAAACTGGTTCTAGTGTTATCCAAATAATATTATAGCATTATGAAACTGTTACTTTCTGGTAGTGGGTATTTTGTAATCTTCCTTTTATGAGATTTTCTTTTATTTTCCTATTTCTCCTTTGCACATTTATTGTTTTTTTATAACAAAAATAGATTTTTATGGATTAGCATCAATTAAAAATAGAATTAAAAAAACACATCCGTCTATCTTTGTGCAGAAGTATTCACTAGTGCAAAAAAATGTAATTATTATACTTTAAGCACTTGCAATGATAGGACTTTATGGTGATTACCCTGTCGGTTATGCCCTTCATCAGCATCTTTCACTTCCCCAGCTACTCCTTGAAGTTGGTCACCCGCCCTCTGGAGCATCAGTCTTTGCAACAGATTGACTCATCTTTATGTCCACATTAAAGCTTGTAGAACAGACAATCACCTGTTTTCCTGAAAGGAATGAAGTATAGTCACCCCTCAGTGTGCAGTTCCAGGGCGCAGTTCCGGAACACCAGAATGAAGTGAAGATGGCAGTAAAGTGAGTCATATGGATGTTCTGGTTTCCTAGAGCACACAGAAGCTATGCTTACACTACACTAGACTGCCAAGTATGCAATAGCATTATGTCTGAGAAAACAATGTACAGACTTTAACCTAAAAAAAATGTGTTGCTTAAAAAAAAATACTAATCAACAGAGGAGACTTCAGCAAGTCAGAGCAGTAACACTGATGTTACATATCACCAGAGCAACAATAACGATTGTGAAAAAGTTTGCCGTATAATGGGAATTACCAAAAAGTGAGACAGAGACATGGAATGATTAAATGATGCAGGGTTATAATAAACTCTCAATTTGTAAAAATGTAGTATCTGGGAAGTACAATAAAACACATTATCTCTATTTCTAAAGCAAGAAATACAAATAAGGTTCAAATTTGGAAAGGAGTACATTAAGGCTGTATATTATCACTCTGCTTATTTAACGTATATGCAGAGTACATCATGTGAAATATTGGGCTGGATGAAGCTCAAGCTGGAATCAAGATTGCGGGAGACATATCAATAACCTAAGATATGCAGATGACACCACCCTTATGGTAGAAAGCAAAGAGCAACTAAAGAGCCTCTTGATGAAGGTGAAAGAGGAGAGTGAAAAAAGCTGGCTTAAAACTTAATATTCAAAAGATGATGATCATGGCATCTGGTCCTATCACTTCATGGCAAATAGATGGGGAAACAGTGGAAAGAGTGACAAACTATATTCTTAGGCTCCAAAATTGCTGCAGACAGTGACTGCAGCCATGAATTAAAAAGACACTTGCTCCTTTGAAGAAAATCTATGATAAACCTAGACAGCATATTAAAAAGCTGAAACATTAATTTGCCAACAAAGGTCTGTCTAGTCAAAGCTATATGGTTTCTCCAGTAGTCATGTATGGATGTGAGAGTTGGACCATAAAGAAAGCTGAGCACCAAAGAATTGGTGCTTTCAAACTGTGGTGCTGGAGAAGACTCTTGAGAGTCCCTTGGACTGAAAGAATATCAAACCAATCAATCCTAAAGGAAATCAACCCTGAATATCCATTGGAAGGCTGATGCTGAAGCTCCAATAATTTGGCCACCTGATGCAAAGAGCTGAATTACTGGAAAAGGCAGCAGGAGAAGGGGATGACAGAAGATGAGATGGTTGGATGGCATCATGGACTCAAAGGATTTGAGTTTGAACAAACTGGGACATAGTGAAGGACAGGGGGGCCTGTTATGTTGAACTTCATGTGGTTGCGCAGAGTCAGACATGACTGAGCGACTAAATAACAACATTTATTTTAGGAAAGATAGGAGAAACTAAGAGAAAATTACATTACTGGAGGTTCCTATCAAGTTTTACAAGGAAGGATACGTTGAGAAATTGAACATAAATGAAAACAGCTAAAATGGTGAGGGTCTTACCAATATCCATTCACAGTCAATGACATTGCTCAACCTGTGTGTGATGGTTATCACAGTGCACTGGGAAAATTTCTCATGAATTTTTCTTTGTATTAACTTATCAGTACTAAAATCAAAGAAATTAATTTAGTTCAGTAAAGACAGGAAAAGCAGACTTAACACTTTAAAATATCATGATACTTTTACAATGTTTTTAAAAATCAATACCTTAACATATAATCTTGTTCTTAAAAAAGCTAAGTATAAAAGATCTAGTTAGAAATTTAGTGTTTTTCATTAAATGATGGAAAATAGTCTTCCCTCAAATTTTATTAAAACTATAAGGAGCTGGATTTAGGAATCTAGCTCTCTCAGGATGCCTCATAACAACATTAACCCCATATAACATGTCTTGGTTTTTCCTTTGTTTCCTGCAATTACTATTAGCAACAAATATCCATCGGGCCAGGAGAACACTTAGAAACATTTCTAAGCATCACTAAATGTTTTCCATTTACCACATTTAGAAGTCAGTTTCAAGGTTTCCTGGGTCTCAGCTCCATACCTTGGATCCACGTTTGATGTGGCTTTGTCAATAATCAATATCTGATTTTTCTTGAGAATAGCCCTGGCAAGGCACAGCAGTTGTCTCTGTCCAACACTCAAGTTCAACCCAGACTCTGCTAATTCAGTATTCATTTTACCAGGAAGATGTTCGATGGTGTCTTTAAGTTGCATCTGTGGATACAGAAAGAATGGCATTTTCCTAAGCAAACTGTTACTAAAGTAGACAAGCCTCTTACACATTAGAACTTTGACATCCTCAGGACTTCTTATGTATCTTATATGTACAGCCAGGTGAAGGGGAGAGCTCTTTCCAAAGAGTGTTCACTGAGAAAGATGGTGGAGTCAAGTCAGGACAGAAAGATCTCAATATACCTGATCCCTGCCAAAGGACATCTTCCAGAAAACCCACCTAGGGATTAGCTAAGAAGTCTCTCAAAAAATGAAGCTGTTTCTTCCAATGTGGTTTAAGCAGAAAAGTTAAAACAATCTTTATGGTTGAGTCCAGTTTCCCAAAGTTCCTTTTGCATAGAAGTTGGTACACTAAAGAAAAACTTAAAAATTTTTACAGGAAGTCTTTTGCTCTGAAGATATAATCCTACCAGCACTTTACTATTTGGTGAAGTTTATACCAATTCAAACAATGGCAAACTGCACTATAAGGTGCATTAATAATCCTGGAACCTGCTCTGGTGATGGCTCTTTCCCAAGTTTAATTCTATAAATAGTGGACCAATCAAGTGCATTTTCCTCAGTGTCATAAATGTCTTGCAGTGAAAGAAAACTCATGAAAAGTAAGACACAACATCTTATTTACCCCAGAATATGGTTATAGGTGATGTTTATATTAATATATCTTCATAAAATTGTACTCACAAGATTAGAAAAAAACAAACTTTTAACTGCCAGAGATAATCTGAAAGTATATTTGGTGGTAGGGGTTAGTTCAATAAATATTTATTTTGGAAAAGTATTATAGAGCGATAACCAAACTCAGGCTATACTTGAAGTTGAAGAACAAAGAAGAAATACACTTCAAATTAGGAGACCAACAGACGATGAGTGATGGCTGATACGTTATCTGACACATTATAATGTCAGATAACAACATACCAAGGGTGAGTGAGCAGTGTTTTCATTTTTTCATTTTTCAGGTATCCTAAATGCTGGAGCACATCTATGAATGTGAACCTGAGTTATGTTCTTGATGAGTCCAATCCCATGAAAGGGGAATTCTGAGTTAGGAATAAATACGGTATCAGTAGGTAGTGTTAGCATGAAAAGTACACAAAATCTAAAGGGTAAGATTTGGCTTGTGGTGCAAGTGGTTGAACTTGGTTAAGACTGACTTCCTGACTCATACTTGCCTCTGACTTGGATGACATCTCATCACTAATTTGATTTTACACTTTCCTATGAATTTGTCCATATTGGCTTCACGAGGAAAAAAGTTTGCGAGGGGAACAACTTTTTTTTTCCCCAAAAAAAATGTTGTTTGCTGAGACTGTCTTCATTTATAAATCAGGGATGGCTATGAGAATACATGAATATGAAGGCCTTCTGTAGTGTAATGACAAAATCAAGTTATAATTAAGTATTAAAATGGGTAAAAAGAACAATAGAAGCAGAGACAATAATAACTAGGAGTTACAACTAAAGAATCTGAAAATATACAGATAATAGTATAATATTACTATTAAATTTATTGATTGAGATAACTGTGTTAGGACATATAAGGGAATGTACTTGTTCTTATAAGGTGTACATTTATGTATTTAAAGGTGAAATCCAACTTTTAATAAACATTTCTACAACTTACAAACAATTCAGAAAAATATAGATTATAGAAGAGGTGGAGAAAATATGGGAAGATACTAACAGCTGATAAATGAGATGAATGTGTATATATGTTCATCATACTATTCCTTCAATGCTCCTGTGATTTGAAAATTTTAAAACAATAAATTGGAGACTTGGGACTTTCTGATGGTCCAATGGTGAAGAATCCTCCTGCCAATGCAGAGGACATGGGTTTCATCGCTGGCCCAGGAAGATCCCACATGGCAAGGGGCAAGTGAACCCATGTGCCACAACTACTGAGCCCAACTCTAGAGCCCACAGGCTGCAACTCCTGAGCCTGCAGGCCACAGTACTGAAGCCTGTGACTCCAGAGTCCAGGTGCCACAACAGGAGAAGCCATGTCAGTGAGAAGCCTGTGCACTGCAACAAAGAGTAGCCCCTGTTTGCTGCAACTACATAAAGCCTGCAAGCAGCAATGAAGAACCAGCACAGGAAAAAAAAAATATTGGAGGCTTTATTCAGACAGTCTGGGCGTAAGTCCTGCCTGGCTCTGCCAACTGGACGAGTTACTAAACTTACTCTACCTTAGCTTTCTAAACTCTAAGACTATAATATCATAATATCATAATTATAAAGATGAGTACCTAACATTGATAGAGTATAAAATGAGTCAGTACATGTAGAATTGTCAACAGATCAATAGACATTGCCCAATATTAATATTGTCAGCTAGGCTCTCTTCATGGTCTGCTCCATTTTCCTCCTTTGTGTGTATCAGCACTGAGACCTTGTTACATATGCACTGGCTTGTTTTCCATCTTCTCCAAGAGAATTTAAGCTTCAAAATGGTAGAGACTTTGTCTTTTGATGATTGTGATAGCCCCAGAGTCTGCAACAATGCCTGTCTAACAAGCTCTCAGTCGATATTTGTTGGCTGTATGAATGAAGGCATGAGTCAATCTCATGTGACATATCTGTTCCTATAAATTAGAAAATAAATCCACATAGATAAATAATTTATATATAACACTCTTTTCTTATTAAGTGTAAGTGTAAAAGGAATATATTCTTATAACAATTAACTGGCTCCAAGATACCACAACTTCACATTTTAAACAGTGGAAAGCACTGAAAAAGTTATGATTTAAGGAAAATGGAGTAAATAATACTATCCAAAATTATACATCTCAGTACAGAATCCTTCAGATTGTTTTTGAGTTTGGGAAAATAATAGAATATAACAAAATTGAAAAATAATACACTGAAATTGAAGGTACCCTATTTCTATCTCCATAAAGATTTTCAGTGCCTACTACATATACTCTATCTACCAACCATGCACCAACACCCCTCATAGAAGGTCAACACAGACGTCAGACGGTTTCTATATTGTGTGGGACCTTTTTTATTTATTTATTTTTTCAAAAAGAAAGGTGAGTGTGGGCTAGAAGGAGACAGGGAAATGCAATCCACAGACGGTGAAGAGCTTTTACTAGAGCAGGACCAGCATTAAACGAAGTAAAAAGAGCTAGTTTACCTAATACAAGGCCCCAGGAAGTGGATATATGAGCTGTCCCACAGCAAGGACTGAACCACGTGGTTCCTGATGCACAGGCTGCTGATGCCCAGGTTTCTGTATCTTCGTTTCCTGTCTGATAAGACACACTTCTGTCCAAACAGTTCAGTTCAGTTGCTCAGTCGTGTCCAACTCTTTGAGACCCCATGGACCGCAGCACGCCAGGCCTCCCGTCCATCACCAACTCCCGGAGTTTACTCAAACTCATGTCCATTGAGTCGGTGATGCCATCCAACCATCTCATCCTCTGTCGTTCCCTTCTCCTCCTACCCTCAATCTTTCCCAGCATCAGGGTCTTTTCAAATGAGTCAGCTCTTCACATCAGATGGCCAAAATACTGGAGTTTCAGCTTCAACATCAGTCCTTCCAATGAACACCCAGGACTGATCTCCTTTAGGATGGAGTGGTTGGATCTCCTTGCAGTCCAAGGGACTCTAAAGAGTCTTTCCCAACACCACATTTCAAAAGCATTAATTCTTTGGCACTCAGCTTTCTTTATAGTCCAACCCTCACATCCATATATGACTACTGGAAAAACCATAGCCTTGACTAGACGGAACTTTGTTGACAAAGTAATGTCTCTGCTTTTTAATATGTTGTCTAGGTTGGTCATAACTTTCCTTCCAAGGAGTAAGCATCTTTTAATTTCATGGTTGCAGCTACCATCTGCAGTGATTTTGGAGCCCAAAAATATAAAGTCAGCCACTGTTTCCCCTGTTTCCCCATCTATTTGCCATGAAGTGATGGGACCAGATGCCATAGTCCAAACAGAGACACTATTAATATCAAACATTTGACTGCATGATTTCTTCCCCAGTTTTGACTGGACAGACTGAATGCTTAACTTCATATCCCAGAACCTAAGCTGTTTTGTTTTTATTTTCTTAGTTAATTAATTTATTTTAATTGGAGGCTACTTACTTTACAATATTGTAGTGGTTTTTGCCATACATTGACAAAAATCAGCCATGAGTGTACATGTGTTCCTCATCCTGAAACCACCTCCCACCTCCCTCCCCATCCCATCCCTCAGGGTCATCTCAGTGCACCAGCCCTGAGCACTCTGACTCATGCATCGAACCTGGACTGGTGATTTATTTCACATATGATAATATACATGTTTCAATGCTATTCTCTCAAATCATCCCACCCTCACCTTCTCCCAAGGAGTCCAAAAGTCTGTTCTTTACATCTGTGTCTCTTTTGCTGTCTCGCACATAGGTTCATCGTTACCATCTTTCTAAATTATATATATATGTGTGTGTGTGTGTGTATGTGTGTGTGTGTGTGTGTTAATATACTGTCTTGGTGTTTTTCTTTCTGATTTACTTCACTCAGAAGCAACACACTGATGATTCATTTCGAGAGTTTTATCTACTGTGCTCTTTTAACCTTTGACTGATAAGGTGCTTCATCTTCAGGTATATTTATGTTATATGTGTGGCATTGTCTTTGTTTCTTAATGCCTCAATCAGAACTAATTAACTAATGAGCTTTTGTCAATTTATAGTAAGGTGGCTAGTTTTCAGTATATGAAAAAATGTATTTTCAGCATATTTTGAAAAATAACCAAGATGAGATGGTCAGCATCCATTGCACTGTCTCCCTTCTGAATGTCCATCTGTCCCAAGGAAGAAGGAGGGAACAGAATTAGAGGACTTTAAAAGAAGAAAACATAGCCGTTCCCTCCTACTCATGCTCAGGCCACTCCTGTGAATTTGGGTTCACATGTCCAGTTTGGCACAATTTACAAACTAATAACTAGGGTTTTGAGCTACTTAAAAATTGACATCACTGATTTAGTGATACCTCATAGAGTGATGGGCTTTCCAGGTGCTACAGTGGTTTTGAATCCTCCTAACAATGCAGGAGATGCAAGAGATGTGGATTAAATTCCTGGTTTGGGAAGATCCCCTGGAGAAAGAAAACAGCAACCCACTCCAGTATTTCTTGCCTGGAAAACTACATGGACGGATGAGTCTGGTGGGCTACAGTTCCACAGAGGGTCACAAAAAGTCAGATACGACCAAGCATGCACATGCACACACTTAGAGTGATAAATCACCCCATTATTCTATTTCTTTAGGAACTTTTCTTTATCACATCTGTATGTTTTCAATGAAAGATTTGGTAGGTTTCCTTTAAAACAGTCATAAAGAGGCAATTCCTAGAGAAACAATGATGGGATGATTTCTCTAAGTGATATTACCAAAGTAAACTGGCTCAATTACAGAAGCAATACATGGAAACCACATACTTCACTTTTGAAATAAACTCATGTCTGTTTCTTTTTATAGAAAGCTCCAAATGTAGTTTAAATAAAGGTAGATCTTAGTGTTATATACCCCTTCTACCACTTCATCATTTTTAAAATTTAGATTAACGTTGCCTCTCTGTCCATGGAACAATGTCTTCTAAAATTCTAGAGTAATTTTTCTACCTGAGAATCTGTAAAAAAATATATATATATCAGCTGAGAAACAAATAGAAAAATAATTTACCAGTACTTCCAGTTTGTTTTAAGATATGATAATTTCACCATTAAAACTGTCCTGTAAATTCAAGATCAGTGGATAAGAAAGCTATGGTACAGATACACAATGGAGTATTATTCAGCCATTAAAAATAATACATTTGAATCAGTTCTAATGAGGTGGATGAAACTGGAGCCTATTATACAGAGTGAAGTAAGCCAGAAAGAAAAACACCAATACAGTATACTAACGCATATATATGGAATTTAGAAAGATGGTAACAATAACCCTGTGTACAAGACAGCAAAAGAGACACTGATGTATAGAACAGTCTTATGGACTCTGTGGGACAGGGAGAGGATGGGAAGATTTGGGAGAATGGCATTGAAACATGTATAATATCATGTATGAAACGAGTTGCCAGTCCAGGTTCGATGCACGATACTGGAAGCTTGGGGCTAGTGCACTGGGACGACCCAGAGGGAGGGTATGGGGAGGGAGGAGGGAGGAGGGTTCAGGATGGGGAACACATGTATACCTGTGGTGGATTCATTTTGATATTTGGCAAAACTAATACAATTTTGTAAAGTTTAAAAATAAAATAAAATAAAGATCAGTGGATCAACCTATCTTTTATTACATTTGATAGTTAACTGCTCTCTACTCTTCTCTCCTAGAATTTCACTATAGACTCACAAACTTATATGAAATCAGAGGTACACTTATTTTAGGGCAGGAGAAGGAAAGCAATTTGCCCAATTTAGGAAAACAAAGGAGAAGGAAATGGCAACCCACTCCAGTGTTCTTGCCTGGAGAATCCCAGGGATAGGGGAGCCTGGTGGGCTGCCGTCTATGGGGTCGCAGAGTCGGACACAACTGAAGCGACTTAGCAGCAGCAGCAGTAGCAGCAGGAAAACAAAATCCCCACATTGCTGGAAAGCTCAGTGGGTGTGAAAAGACTCAGTGCTGACATCCTTCACAAACCAGAATTACTGGCTGAAAATTGTCAGGCCTCCAAAACTGCCTGCTCACAGTCAAGGCTCATCTATATGTTACAGATTTCAGAGCTTCCCTGGGAGGGTAACACTAAATGACAAACACATCAATTCAAAATAAGAAAAACAATCACTCAGATTTGTGTAACAACAACAACAACAAAAATTAAAGAACTATGCCACACTTCTCTGAAATGAAGAGAACAATCAAAAATTTAGAATTATTTATGTCAAAGAATGTTTTTTTCCTATGTTTCCTCTAAGAGTTTTATTGTGCCTGATCTTACATTTAAGTCTTTAATTCATTTTAAGTTTATTTTTGTTTATGGTATTAGGGAGTGTTCTAATTTCATTCTTTTAGATGTAGCCATCCAATTTTCCCAGCACCAATTATTGAAGAGATGTTTTCCCTCCATTCTGTATTCTTGCCTCCTTCATCATAGATTAGGTGACCATAGGTATGTGAGTTTATCTCTGGGCTTTCTATCCTATTCCATTGATCTATGTTTCTGGTTTTTTTTTTTTTTTTTTTTTTTTTTTTTGTGGCAGTACCAAACCATCTTGCTTACTGTAGCTCTGCATTGAATTTGTCAAAAAGGTCATTTGTGTTTTTCTATAACATCTTACATAATGAACTTTCTGGTCAACTTAATAATGTAGTCTGAAATCAAGGAGCCTAATTTTCCCAGCTTCATTTTTTCTTTCTTAAGATTGCTTTGGCTATTCGGGATTGTCTGTGTTTCCACACAAATTGTAAAATTTTTAGCCCTAATTCTATGAAAAACACCACTGGTAATTTCATAAGGATTGTATTGAATCTGTAGATTCTTTGGGTAGTATAGTTATTTTCACAATATTGATTCTTCAAATCCAAGAACATGATATATCCTTCAATCTGTTCGTGTTGTCTTTGGTTTCCTTTGTCAGTATCTTACAGTTTTCTGAGTACTGATTTTTTGCCTCCTTCAATAGGTTTATTCTTAGGTATTGTATTCTTTTTGTTGCAACGGTAATGGGATTGTTTCCTAATTTCTCTTTCTGATCTTTCGTTGTTAGTGAATAGGAATGCATGTGCTTACTTTTTAGAAGCAAAAGACTGAGCTAGGTCCTAGGAGAAATTCAAAGACTGTCTATGGTTTAGAAGTCTAGAGTTTGTGCCATCAGTAGAATTGATTTATAAAATGAGGGCAAATACACAAAATAAATTGTATTAAATATTCAAACCAACAGCAAGTTAATGGTCAAAAATGTTTCACACAAGAGTAAGGAAATTCAAAGAAGTGGGGCAAAGGAAAACATGACACAAATGACAGAAAATTCTCTAAAAATAAACCTATTCATGTAAAAACTTAGCAAATTCTCCAGGGTTCTGTTACCTGCATTCATGTTGAGGCATTAAAATGACATCAGTTCAGTTCAGTTCAGTTCAGTCGCTCAGTAGTGTCTGACTCTGCAACCCCATGAATTGCAGCACGCCAGGCCTCCCTGTCCATCACCAACTCCCGGAGTTCACTCAGACTCACGTTCATCGAGTCAGTAATGCCATCCAGCCATCTCATCCTCTTTCATCCCCTTCTCCACCTGCCCCCAATCCCTCCCAGCATCAGAGTCTTTTCCAGTGAGTCAACTCTTCGCATGAGGTGGCCAAAGTACTGGAGTTTCAGCTTCAGCATCATTCCCTCCAAAGAAATCCCAGGGCTGATCTCCTTCAGAATGGACTGGTTGGATCTCCTTGCAGTCCAAGGGACTCTCAAGAGTCTTCTCCAACACCACAGTTCAAAAGCATCAATTCTTTGGCACTCAGCCTTCTTCACAGTCCAACTCTCACATCCATACATGACCACAGGAAAAACCATAGCCTTGACTAGACGGACCTTTGTTGGAAAGTAACGTCTCTGCTTTTGAATATGCTATCTAGGTTGGTCATAACTTTCTTCCAAGGAGTAAGTGTCTTAATTTCATGGCTGCAGTCACCATCTGCAGTGATTTTGGAGCCCAGAAAAATAAAGTCAGCCACTGTTTCCACTGTTTCCCCATCTATTTCCCATGAAGTGATGAGACCAGATGCCATGATCTTCATTTTCTGAATGTTGAGCTTTAAGCCAACTTTTTCACTCTCCACTTTCACTTTCATCAAGAGGCTTTTTAGTTCCTCTTCACTTTCTGCCATAAGGGTGGTGTCATCTGCATATCTGAGGTTATTGATATTTCTCCCGGCAATCTTGATTCCGGCAATCACCAATAAATAGTCATTCTCATATTTCAGGGCTTTCCTGGTGGCTCAGACAGTAAAGAATCTGCCTGCAATGTGGGGGACTCAGGGTTCGATCCCTGGGTTGAGAAGATCCCCTGGACAAGGGAATGGCAACCCACTCCAGTATTCTTGCCTGGAGAATTCCATGGACAGAGAAGCCTGGCAGGCTACAGTCTGTGGGGTTGCAAAGAGTCAGACATGACTGCGCGTATCTCTGTCTTCTGTCTTCTCACATTCCAACTCTATAATATACTTTTATAAACACTTTACTATGAAACTTCCTCATTTTATTGGTCTGATCTCATTCACATCTTTCAGTTAATAATGAAAAACTACTCTTATCTCCACTTAGTAGATGTTCCCTAAGACCAGAAGAATAATATGAACACTGGAGGGTAATTAGGGTAATTATATCACTAGATCACTAGTAGAATTTGATCCCACAGCTTTAAAATCTAGTTTAGTGCTCTGCTAAGGACAAGATAATGTATCTAGCCATTCAACGTTTTAAGGAAAAAGCTAAAATGGAAATATGGCAATTATATTTCCAAGTTATATTGTTGGTTTTCATCATCATCAATTAACAAACATTTTAAGTGCAGACATATCATCAGTGTTCTTCTAGGATGTAAACAAAGTCAGTTAAGCTGTTAAGTTCCTCTTAATTACCTTCAATGCTCTAAATGTACACACATAGATACTGATACTAACAAGTTAATTATATTTAATATTAATAAATTACCTCTTCTAAGACATTCCACAGTTCCTCATCTGTATGTTCATTAAAAGGATCCAGATTGTTCCTCATTCTTCCAGTGAATAAAACAGGCTCCTAAATACCCCAAAATAGTGAATGTTATTACCTTAACCTCTTTGTATTATATCCAATGTTTACAGAACAGAATTGAAATATAAAATATCAAAATTCACTGTAATTTTTAATAATAAAGTTGCAAACATATGTTTAGAAAACATTATAAAATAATTTTCCATGTACAAAATGTGCTACAAAATGTCTTCCAGACTCCTGAACATTAACAGAAGAAGAAAGTGTTGAAGAAGTTTTTTATCATAAGAAAAAAAAACTGAAGAAGAGAAAGGAGGATTTGATTAAAAAAAAAAAAAAAAAAGCTTCCTGGGAATATCTGCTTAAGCACACACATGCAAACTGAAGATATAATTCCTGGAGAAATTTACATCAAGATCTACATAAACTAGCTGTCAATCCTAGTGTGACTGGGAAATATAAATCACATGATTAGTTGAGGTTTGTGCCTCAAAGCAAAACCATTAAATATTTACATGCTGGCACTGAAGAATAAACTAGGCTCTTCTCTCCACTGGTCAGTCCTATAGGATATGGAATCTCTTCATTTGTATGAAAGGAACATCCCCACAGGTGCAAAGAGAAATCAGCTCCTGGAGTCTGCAGCACCTCTGTCCATGGAGAGATCTCCTCGGATTCTGCGTCAACCTGATCCCCACATTCTTTCACCTGTGTTTCAGGATGACCTGCTTCACAGAACCTCATTATTAACTGCAAGGTCAGGATGACCTGAAACCCATTATGACCTGGGTCATAATAAAATTATTTAAATAACTTTTCCTGTTCTACTTTTGGAGGAGCCACAAGTAAATTACCCTAGAAATATATGTGTCCTTCCAAGTTTCAAGATAGAATCTTGTACAAAAGCTCATGTAGAATATTTACATTTTCTTCTGGAAGGCTCTAGTAAGCCAGGTCACATAATATGAGCAGAGAAGAGCCCAACAGGCTCCTTTCAGTGAAGGGGGCAGAACAAGGGCTGGCACACGTGTGGGAACAAGAGGAGACCTGACGCTTCCACAAGTGCCCGGAACTGCTCGGAATCACCAGCCTCAAAATCGTGCCTGGCCTTGGGGCTTCACTTCACAAAAGCCTGAGACTAAAGATAAAGAAGAAAGACATTTATTTTGCCTAGTCATGAAGAAGAATGGCACTCAGACAGCCTCTTGTACCTTCTTTAAATATTGTCTCTGTTTTAAGTATGGTGAGAGACAAATGAATGCAGAAGACTCAGGGTACACCACTAAAAAATGTGTATCTCTAAGAAAAATCCAAAATTAAAAAGACGTGATAAAAGGAGCTTTATTCTATACATCTGTGTATACCTGTGGCAGATTCATGTTAATGTATGGCAAAACCAATACAATATTGCAAAGTAATTAACCTTCAATTAAAATAAATAAATTTATATTTTAAAAAAAGGAGCTTTATTTGCCCAAAGTTGATTAAGTGGCCAATATGCCTCCAAAGCAGTGAAATCACTGGTCAGCCATTTAAAAATGATTACTGAACTGAAAAATCCCAAGACCCAAATTTAAGGTCTCCCTTAAAACTCTTGAATCTAGAATCAAAGAATAAACAACAATCTATGCAATAGTAACAGTTCATTTTCAGGGTAATAACCATCATTCTACTTTAGATTTTCATAAAACTTCTTACTGTTTGTAATTATCAACCCTAATATTTCTACATGCAGGCAATTTCTCATCCTTCAGTTGTGTGCATGAGGTTAAAACAGATGATGTGGCCAGGCAAGGGGAGGCTAGTCAACAATATTCCTCTTTTCTCCATCTTCATTTTCCAGACCCTTTCAGATAAGCAGCTACTCCCCGAACATAATCACAATTAGTGTTCTTTCTGGGAAACATACTTAACTACTTCAGATCTTCAGCACGAAGGATGAACATACTTCAGCTACCTGTTCTGTTCAAGGAATTATTTAGGAAGAGCTTTCATTTTTCCTTATTGCTGAAATTTTGAACACAAATTGAGGAGTACCTTCTTATGAACACAGCATTCATTTCTGAAAGATCCCCCCAGGACTCAGGGTCTATGTCAACACTCCTCTGTCTCTGCCTACCCAGGTCCTTGGGAATCTCTTTAAATTTGAATCCTGTTAGTATATTTCAGAAATTAATACCTTGCTGGCTGCAACATTTGCAAATTTTTGTTTTTCATTCCATAGGCTGGCTTCTCAGTTTTATTTATGGTTGCCTTTGCACTGCAAATTCTTTTAAGTTTAACTAGGTCCCATTGGACCTAGTTTATTTTTGTTTTTGTTTCCATGACTTTAGGGGACAGATCCAAGAATATATATTGCTGTGCTTTGTGTCAAAGAGTATTCTGTCTATATTTTCCTATTGGATCACGTTTTACAGGTCTTTAGGTCTTTAATTCATTTTGACATTATTTTTGCATATGGTATTAGAGAAAGTTCTAATTTCATTCTTTTACATGTAGTTGTCCAGATTTCCCAGCACTATTTATTGAAGACTGGAAGGAATTTATTTATTCCATTACATATTCTTTCCTCTTTTGTCTTTGATTAACTGACCATAGTGCATGGGTACATTTCTGGGTTTTCTATCCTGTTCCACTAATCTATGTGTCTAGTTTCTGTGACAGTAACATACTTTTTCCATTACTGTATCTTTGTAGTATAGTCTGAAGTCAGAGACTGTGATTCCTCCAGTTTTGCTCTTTCTCAAGACCATTTTCACTATTTGAGGTCTTTTCTGTTTACATACAAATTAAAAAAAAAACACACACTTTTTTTGTTCTAGTTCTGTGAAAACTGCCACTGGTAATTTGATAGGGATTGCATTGAATCTGTAAATAGTCCTTTTCAACAATATTGATTCTTCCAATCTAAGAACAGAGTATATCTTTCCATCTGTTTGTATCGTCTTTGATTTTTTTCATCAAGCGTCTTATAGTTTTGGACAATAGGTCTTTTGTTTTCTTAGGTAGCTTTATTCCTAGGTATTCCTAGTGTTGTTTTTTCTTCCTTCGACATGATGGCTAGTGAGATTGTTTCCTTAATTTCTCTTTCTGATACTTTGGTTTTAGTTTATATAAAGGCAAGAGATTTCTGTATATACAATAGCTTATACAGCTCAATATCAAAGAAGCAAACATTGCAATCAAAACATGGGCTGAGACCTAGAGATTCTCCAAAGAGAAATACAAATGGCCAATATGAATATGAAAAGGTACTCAACATCACTAATTATTAGAGAAATGTAGATCAAAATGACAGTGAGGTATGACTGCACACAGGGCAGAATGGCCATCATTAAAAAGTCTACAAATAATAAATGCTGGAGAGGGTATGGAGAAAAGGGTACCTTCCCACACTGTGTGTGGCAATGTAAACTGGTGAAGTTATGGAAAACAATGTGGAGGTTCCTTAAAAAAACAGAAAAAGAGATCTCATGTGATTCAACAACTCCACACCTCAGCATATATCCAGACAAGACAAAAATCCTAATTCAAAAAGATACATGTATCCCAGTATTCACAGCAGAAGTACTTAAAATAGCCAAGATATATCCATGGCAGATGAATGAATAAAGAAGATGTGGGATATACACACATATGCAAACATACAATGGAATATTATCAGCCATACAAAAATGAAATTATGCCAATCACAGCAACAAGGATGGGGACCCAGAGGTTGTCAGACTAAATTAAATAAGTCAGACAGAGAAAGACAAACATCACATGAGATCACTCATATGTGGAATCTTAAAACTGATAGAAATGAACTTGTTTACAACACAGAGATAGACTCACACACATAGAAAACACACTCAGTTCAGCCCCTCAGCTATGTCTGACTCTGTTCAACCACATGGACTGCAGTACACCAGGCTTCCCTGTCCATCACCAACTCCTGGAGCTGGCTCAAACTCATGTCCATCAAATCAGTGATGTCATCCAACCATCTCATCCTCTGTCATCCCCTTCCCTTGTCTTCAGTCTTGGCCAGCATTAGGGTCTTTTCTAATGAATCAGCTCTTCACATCAGGTGGCCAAAGTATTGGAGCTTCAGCATCAAACCTTCCAATGAATATTCAGGACTAATTTCCTTTAGGATTGACTGATTTGATCTCCTTGCAGTCCAAGGGACTCTCAAGAATCTTCTCCAACACCACAGTTCAACAGCATCAGTTTATCAGCACTCAGTCTTCGTTATGGCCCAACACTTACATCCATACATGACTGCTGGAAAAACCATAGCTTTGACTAGATGGACCTTTGTCAACAAAGTAATGTCTCTGCTTTTTAATATGCTGTCTAGGTTTGTCATAGTCTTTCCTCCAAGTAGAAGTGTCTTTTAATTACATGACTGCAGTCACCATCTGCAGTGATTTTGGAGCCCAAGAAAATAGTCTCTCACTGTTTCCATTGTTTCCTCATCTACCTGCCATGAAGTGATGGGACCATATACAATGATCCTATTTTTTTGAATGTTGAGTTTTAAGCCAGCTTTTTCACTATCTGTTTTAACTTTCATCAAGAGGCTCTTTAGTTCCTCTTTACTTTCTGCCATAAGGGTGGTGTCATCTGCATATCTGAGGTTACTGATATTTCTCCCTGCAGTCTTGATTCCAGCTTGTGCTTCATCCAGGTCGGCATTTCACATGATGTACTCTGCATACGTTAAATAAGCAGGGTGACAATATGCAGCTTTGATGTCCTCCTTTTCCAATTTTGAACTAGTCTGTTGTTCTATGTCCCGTTCTAACTGTTACTTCTTGACCTGCATACAGATTTCTCAGGAGGCATTTAAGGTGGCTTGTGATTCCCATCTCTTGAAAAATTTTCCACATTTTGTTGTGATCCTCAGTCAAAAGCTTTGGTGTAGTTAATAAACCAGAAAAAGATGTTTTTCTGGAATTCTCTTGCTTTTTCTGTGATCCAACCAACGTTGGCAGTTTTATTTCTGGTTACTCCACTTTTTGTAAATTCAGCTTGAACCTCTGGAAGTTCTCAGTTCATGGATTGTTGAAGCCTAGCTTAGAGAATTTTGAGCATTACTTTGCTATTGTGTGAGTTGAATGCAATTGTGCAGTAGTTTAAACATTCTTTGTCATTGCCCTTCTTTCGGATTGGAATGAAAACTGACCTTTTCCAGTTCTGTGGCCACTACTGAGTTTTCCAAATTTGTTGCCATATTTACTGAAGCACTTTCACAGCATCATCTTTCAGGATTTGAAACAGCTCAACTGGAATTCCATCACCTCCACTAGCTTTGCTCATTCTTCCTAAGGCCCACTGACTTCGTATTCCAGGATGTCTGGCTCTAGGTGAGTGATCACACCATCGTGATCATCTGGGTCATGAAGATCTTTTTGTACAGTTCTTCTGTGTATTCTTGCCACCTCTTCTTAATATCTTCTGCTTCTTTTAGGTCCATACCATTTCCGTCCTTTATAGAGCCCATCTTTGCATGAAATGTTCCCTTGGTATCTCTAATTTTCTTGAAGAGATCTCTGCTACTGCTAAGTCACTTCAGTCATGTCCGACTCTGTGTGACCCCATAGACGGCAGCCCACCAGGATCCCCCGTCCCTGGGACTCTCCAGGCAAGAACACTGGAGTGGGTTGCCATTTCCTTCTCCAATGCAGGAAAGTGAAAAGTGAAAGTGAAGTTGCTTAGTCGTGTCCTACTCTTAGCGACCCCATGGACTAAGCCTACCAGGCTCCTCCATCCATCGGATTCTCCAGGCAAGAGTACTGGAGTGGGGTGCCATTGCCTTCTCCTGAAGAGATCTCTCTCCCATTCTATTGTTTTCCTCTATTTCTTTGCATTGATCACTGAAGAAGGCTTTCTTATCTCTCCTTGCTATTTTTTGGAACTCTGCATTCAGATGGGTATATCTTTCCCTTTCTCCTTTGCCTTTAGCTTCTCTTCTTTTCTCAGCTATTTGGAAGGCCTGCTCAGACAACCATTTCACCCTTTTACATTTCTTTTTCCTGAGGATGGTTGTGATCACCACCTCCTGTATAATGTCACAAACCTCCATCCATACATAGTTCTTTAGGAACTCTATCAGATCTAATGCCACAAATCTATTTGTTACTTCCACTGTATAATCATAAGGGATTTCATTTAGATCATATCTGAATGGTCTAGTGGTTTTCCCTACTTTCTTCATTTAAGTCTGAATTTTGCAATAAGAAAAGAATCTAGTGGCTACAAAAGATGTAAGCAATGTGGAGGGATAAATTAGAAACCTGGTAGTAATAGATACACACGACTATATACAAAATAGATAAAAGGGATGTATTGTATAGAACAGGGAACTGTGTGTAATATCTTGCAATAACCTATGATAAAAGAATCTGTAAAATATATATATGTGTATATATACACACATATAATATATATATATAAATATATATTTATATAAAATTTTACATATGTAAAACATATAAAACTGAGCCACTTTGCTGTACAATTAAAACCCTGTGAATCAACTATGCTTCAGTTTAAAAAAATAATCAGACACACACAATATTTGAAACCTGGCTCTGCACCTTACTGTAAGTGGGATAAGCTCCCAGTTCCTCAGTTTTTAAATCTGTCAGGTAAGGATAACACCAGAACTGTGAAAATTAAGCAAGAAATGATAGGATAAGGGGCTAAAAATGTATTAATGATTCTACAAACAAGGGATTATGAATACACATGTAACTTCTCAGGGACTGTCACAAGCACTAAAGGAACAGAAATGAGAAATATAGGCCCTGTCCTTAAAGAGAGGGGAAAAAATAGTCAAGGGAGTGTGGAGGGCTGAGAAAAGGTCAGAGGTCTTGGTGTTAAATTAAGAAAGTACCAGTGTGTACAAGGCAGTGGTCAGGAAAGACATGGTGGGAGGCGTGCCAGAAAGCAAAGCACAAAATGTTAGTCTGTCTTCTTGCTCTTGGTGGAAAATGTTAGATACATTTCTCTGTTACACTTTTCCCCAAAATTCCTATTTTATTTTTTGTTTGTTTTTTGTTTATTTGCTTTACTATTTATATTTATATAAACAACTTAGTTTATATTGTAACCATAAATATAAAGAAAATCACCAAGGACCATGAATACATAAGCAGAAATTAAAGAGTAAAGTCACTCCAGAATGTGTTAGTCTTTTTACTTAAACAGAAATAATACCCACAGGCCAGTGCCCTGATCCTTATGAATAATTACAGTTCCTAATGATTGAGCTTTCCCAAGAACCAGACATGGACACAAACATTATCTCATCCAATTACATCTTCATAACAAATCTGTGTGGCAATGATTCTCAGACTTGGTTTAAGGATGAGAATGCTGAAGCTTGGCAGCCAAGTGACGTCATCAAGGCAACACAGTCATATGAGGCAGAGCAGGAATAAAACTGTGAGTCATGTTGACACTGGCCTACACTCTTAAACATTCCAGCCCTGTCTGCCTCCTGAATGGTTTCCTGGGAACCTTTGCATATTGCAAGTTCTCTCCAGATTCTCTCTCTTTAATCAACCAACACTACACCTTGGAAACAAATGCATATAAAGTGGAATGTACATGGACACAAAGCTTAGCACTATTTTCTAAGTAAACTCTCTGGAGTGTGTACCTAGAACATGCTCAAAGGAAGGATGGAAACCAACAGAACAGAACCAAAACATGCTGATGTCAAGGTATGCTTAGTTTTTGCTCAGATGTGCTACCAAATATTATTTGCAGAGCCAAGAATCATCTCATATTATTTATTTACAGAATTATTTTATGTACACAAGCATACAACTTTTTTCTATTAAGAAGCTTTGAAATAATGTAGGGCATGTTTCTAAAGCTTTTTTCCAAGGATATGAAAGGACTTTACAGACATGCCCTTTAGTTCTACTAACTAATCTCACGTGGCCATTTCAGAGATCAGTTCAGTCGCTCAGTCGTGTCCGACTCTTCGCGACGCCATGAATCGCAACACACCGGGCCTTCCTGTCCATCACCAACTCCAGGAGTTCACTCAGACTCACGTCCATCGAGTCAGTGATGCCATCCAGACATCTCATCCTCTGTCGTCCCCTTCTCCTCCTGCCCCAATCCCTACCAGCATCAGAGTCTTTTTCAATGAGTCAACTCTTTACATGAGGTGACCAAAGTACTGGAGTTTCAGCTTCATCATCATTCCCTCCAAAGAAATCCCAGGACTGATCTCCTTCAGAATGGACTGGTTGGATCTCCTTGTAGTCCAAGGGACTCTCAAGAGTCTTCTCCAACACCACAGTTCAAAAGCATCAATTCTTTGGTGTTCAGCCTTCTTCACAGTCCAACTTTCACAGCCATACATGACCACAGGAAAAACCATAGCCTTGACTAGACGAACCTTTGTTGGCAAAGTAATGTCTCTGCTTTTGAATATGCTATCTAGGTTGGTCATAACTTTCCTTCCAAGGAGTAAGTGTCTTTTAATTTCATGGCTGCAGTCACCATCTGTAGTGACTTTGGAGCCCCAAAAAATAAAGTCAGACATTGTTTACACTGTTTCCCTATCTATTTCCCATGAAGTGATGGGACCAGATGCCATGATCTTCGTTTTCTGAATGTTGAGCTTTAAGCCAACTTTTTCACTCTCCTCTTTCACTTTCATCAAGAGGCTTTTTAGTTCCTCTTCACTTTCTGCCATAAGGGTGGTGTCATCTGCATATCTGAGGTTATTGATATTTCTCCTGGCAATCTTGAGTCCAGCTTGTCTTTCTTCCAGTCCAGAGTTTCTCATGATGTACTCTGCATATAAGTTAAATAAGCAGGATGATGATATACAGCCTTGACGTACTCCTTTTCCTATTTGGAACCAGTCTGTTCTTCCATTTCCAGTTCTAACTGTTGCTTCCTGACCTGCATACAGATTTCTCAAGAGGCAGGTCAGGTGGTCTGGTACTCCCATCTCTTTCAGAATTGTCCACAGTTTATTGTGATCCACACAGTCAAAGGCTTTGGCATAGTCAATAAAGCAGAAATAGATGTTTTTCTGGAACTCTCTTGCTTTATCCATGATCCAGCAGATGTTGGCAATTTGATCTCTGGTTCCTCTGCCTTTTCTAAAACCAGCTTGAACATCAGGAAGTTCACTGTTCATGTATTGCTGAAGCCTGGCTTGGAGAATTTTGAGCATTACTTTACTAGCATGTGAGATGACTGCAATTTTGCGGTAGTTTGAGCATTCTTTGGCATGGCCTTTCTTTGGGATTGGAATGAAAACTGACCTTTTCCACTGCTGAGTTTTCCAAATTTGCTGGCATATTGAGTGCAGCACTTTCACAGCATCATCTTTCAGGATTTGAAATAGCTCAACTGGAATTCCATCACCTCCACTAGCTTTGTTCGTAGTGATGTTTTCTAAGGCGCACTTGACTTCACATTCCAGGATGTATGGCTCTAGGTCAGTGATCACACCATCGTGATTATCTGGGTCATGAAGATCTTTTTTGTACAGTTCTTCTGTGTCTTCTTGCCACCTCTTCCTAATATCTTCTGCTTCTGTTAGGTCCATACCATTTCTGTCCTTTATCGAGCCCATGTTTGCATGAAATGTTCCCTTGGTATCTCGAATTTTCTTGAAGAGATCTCTAGTCTTTCACATTCTGTTTTCCTCTATTTCTTTGCATTGATCGCTGAGGAAGGCTTTCTTATCTCTTCTTGCTATTCTTTGGAACTTTGCATTCAGATGCTTATATCTTTCCTTTTCTCCTTTGCTTTTTGCTTCTCTTCTTCTCACAGCTATTTGTAAGGCCTCCCCAGACAGCCATTTTGCTTTTTTGCATTTCTTTTCCATAGGAATGGTCTTGATCCCTGTCTCCTGTACAATGTCACGAAAGTCATTCCATAGTTCATCAGGCACTCTATCTATCAGATCTAGGCCTTTAAATCTATTTCTCACTTCCACTGTATAATCATAAGGGATTTGATTTAGATCATACCTGAATGGTCTAGTGGTTTTCCCTACTTTCTTCAATTTAAGTCTGAATTTGGTAATAAGGAGTTCATGATCTGAGCCACAGTCAGCTCCTAGTCTTGTTTTTGTTGACTGTATACAGCTTTTCCATCTTTGCCTGAAAAGAATATAATCAGTCTGATTTCAGTGTTGACCATCTGGTGATGTCCATGTGTAGAGTCTTCTCTTGTGTTGTTGGAAGAGGGTGTTTGCTATGACCAGTGCATTTTCTTGGCAAAACGCTATTAGTCTTTGCCCTGCTTCATTCCGTATTCCAAGGCCAAATTTGCCTGTTACTCCAGGTGTTTCTTGACTTCCTACTTTTGCATTCCAGTCCCCTATAATGAAAAGGACATCTTTTTTGGGTGTTAGTTCTAAAAGCACTTGTAGGTCTTCATAGAACCGTTCAACTTCAGCTTCTTCAGTGTTACTGGTTGGGGCATAGACTTGGATTACTGTGATATTGAATGGTTTGCCTTGGAAACGAACAGAGATCATACTGTTGTTTTTGAGATTGCATCCAAGTACTGCATTTTGGAATCTTTTGTTGACCATGATGGCTACTCCATTTCTTCTGAGGGATTTCTGCCCGTAGTAGTAGATATAATGGTCATCTGAGTTAAATTCACCCATTCAAGTCCATTTTAGTTCACTGATTCCTAGAATGTCTACATTCACTCTTGCCATCTCTTTTTTGACCACTTTCAATTTGCCTTGATTCATGGACCTGACATTCCAGGTTCCTATGCAATATTGCTCTTTACAGCATCGGACGCTCCTTCTATCACCAGTCACATCCACAGCTGGGTATTGTTTTTGCTTTGACTCCATCCCTTCCTTCTTTCTGGAGTTATTTCTCCACTGATCTCCAGTAGCATATTGGGCCCCTACTGACCTGGGGAGTTCCTCTTTTAGTATCCTATCATTTTGCCTTTTCATACTGTTCATGGGGTTCTTAAGGCAAGAATACTGAAGTGGTTTGCCATTCCCTTCTCCAGTGGACCACATTCTGTCAGATCTCTCCATCAAGACCCGCCCGTCTTGGGTTGCCCCACGGGCATGGCTTAGATTCATTGAGTTAGACAAGGCTGTGGTCCTAGTGTGGTTAGATTGACTAGTTTTCTGTGAGTATGGTTTCAGTGTGTTTGCCTTCTGATGCCCTCTTGCAACACCTACCATCTTACTTGGGTTTCTCTTACCTGGGCGTGGGGTATCTCTTCACGGCTGCTCCAGCAAAGCGCAGCCGCTGCTCCTTACCTTGGACGAGGGGTATCTCCTCACCACCGCCCTTCCTGACCTTCAACATGGGATAGGTCCTCTAGGCCCTCAAAACCTAAAGCTAAGGAATCTAAGCTCATTTATTTTCTACTGTAACAACAAGTCATAAATCTAACAGCCAGAGGAAATCTTTAAATATCAGGACTGAATGTTCTAAAAAGGTCTTCCCATTTTTCTTGAAAGGGATACCTTTGAAAAAAACTTTTTCAAACTGTGGTAAAATACACATAAAATTTACTAGATTAACCACTTTAAATGCACAGTTCAGTGGTATTTAATGCATTCACATTGTTGTACAGCCATCATCACCATCCAGTGACAGATCTTTCATCTTGAAGAACTGAAACTCTGTACCCATTAAACAACAACCCCCCTCTCCTGGCCACTCCTGGCACCCACCATTCTATGTCCTGTATCCATGAATTTACTACTCTAGGTACTTCCTGTTAGTAGAATCATACAATATTTGCCCTTTGTGACTGGCTTATTTCACTTAACTCAGTTTTCTCAAGGTTTATCTGTGCTATAGCATGTGTTAGAATTTTCTTCTTTTTTAAGGCTGTATAATATTTAACTGTATGCATATGTACCACATTTTGTTTGTTGATTCATATGTCAATAGACCCTTGGGTGCCTCCATCTTTTTGCTGTTGAGAATAATGCTCTATATAACATGTATGTTCTAGTATCTCTTCAAGACCTTTCTTCCAATTCTTTTGGGTTTATACTCTAAAGTAGAATTGCTAGGTTATATGATAATTCTATCTTTAATTTTTCAGAGCGACCAACAAGTTGATTTCCATAGTGGCTGTTCTATTCTACATTCCTATCAGCAATGAATAAGGATTCTAATTTCTCTACATCCTTGCCAACACTTGTCATTTTCTTCTTTTCTCTCTCTTTTCTTTGATAGCAGACATCTTAAGGGGTGTGAGGTGGCATTCACTAGAGTCTGAAAAGAATATCTTGGTTTCAAAACTACTTAGAGTAATTTCAGGTATTTTAAAGGCCATGGGTAGGTAGTCCAAGTCCACATTCGCCTTCCTTTGGGTGCCACGTTGTACATACTTCCTGATAAACAGGTATTTCAGGACACATTACACCCACATTCCAGGAAGCACATTTGCCTGGCTCTTTTTTCTCATCTCTTCTCTGTTCCTCATCTCAAGAGAGTATTTTACTGAGTTTCCTTTGATGGGCAGGTGATTACCGAATATATAAATAAAAACTCAAATTTTTTAAAAGAAATCACAAATCTGTCAAAGCAGAGGACAAGATGATATATAAGGACACAGGGCATATGTTGCCCTTGGCTATATACCTGGAGGATAGTAATTTCACAGTATATATCACAGAATTATATTGAGTGAATGAACCACAAGGAATGATAGGAGTGTCTACTGTGCACATAGTCCAGTCTCCAAAACTTTCCCTGAAAGTTATACTTCTTTCAGAAGAAGAAGACAAAAGAATCAGAGCCCAGGAAGAGATGGCCAATTCAACACTCCACCATCACAGCAGGGACATATGGGTCTACATGAAGCACTTCACACTCACCGACCTATTTTGTCTTCGCCACAGTTTAAGAGGCTGATACTCTTAGCTGCCTTGTAAGACAGAGAAAACTGAGGTTCATAGGAACAGAATTCTGAGTCCCCTGCTCTTCCTCACTAGTCTGTCTTGCCTCCCAGGTGAAAATTATTCATTAATAGCTAAATCATCAAAATCTCCCCAAAGCATCTATATAGCCTATACTTTTCAAAGCCCCACAATTTCACAGAAAGTTCTCCAAGGAGATAATCACCTTTGAAAAGATATCCTTATTTCCTACAGTAAAATTACATCTGTAAGACACTTATTAATAAAATTTATGTTTCCCTACAGGAAACTCTCCAGCACTAAACAAACAGTTTATCCTTCTCAGAATTATGTGATTATCAGCAGATAAAACTATGGAAACTGAGGAAGTCTGAGTCCAGAAATCTATCTCAGTAAGTTATTAAATCACACGCACACAAAACTGACAAATGAACAAAAAAATGAAACATGGTATCTGATGAAAGTGTCTGTTGAAAATACCTTCTGCTAAAAATATGCTCTATTGGGAAAAAAATGATCACCTCATTCACTTAATTTGAAAAAAAATCAAATTAAAGCACTTAAACTTAAATGCCTTATAAAAAGAACATGTGAGAATGCTCTGCTGTGCCTACCTGAGGTGCAACTGACATTTTCTTCCTTAAATCGTGCAGTCCAATATACGTTGTCAAGATGTCATCAATGAAAATGCCACCTTCAGGTTCTGACAACCTAAAAAGGGCAGCAATGAGGGAACTTTTTCCAGCTCCTGTTCTTCCCACGATGCCATACTGTAAAGAGACCCAGGGGGATGAAGGATTAACAGGAGGCACAAAACCCAGGAGAACCCTGATTGTTGAAGATGAATCTTAAAAATTCTATTATATATAAAGAGTAGCCTGTAAGTTTCTCAAGCATGGCCCTACTGATATTTTGGACCAGGCAATTCACAATTCACTGTTGAGGGGTTGGGGGCCTGTCCTGTATATTGTAGGACGTTTAACAGTAACCATGAACCCACTAGATACCAGATGCAACCCCGAAATTGTGGCAACCAAAAATGACAGAAATTCACAAATGCCCCTGATTGAGACCACCATCATCCCAAGAATATATAATATAAACTAGAGTCACTTTCATGCCTTCTAAAAATGTCAGGCAATTTTATTCAAATTTCCCTGAATAAATGCTTAATATGCAGAAAATTGTTTGTTTTCTGAAATTATCACATAGTATCCATTATGTGGTATGTTAAAGGGAGAGACATGTATGTGTATCTGGTGTGTGTGTGGGGGGTGTATGTGTGTGTAACTAACAGTCGTAAATAAAGGAAGAAGATGACTTAAAAAATAATCTGCTGGCAGTGAAAAACCAGCAGTCTCCTAAGTGGTCCATAAGAAGTCAGCTTTTACTCCCTGGGTAATTTGACCTTGAGATTTACATGGATAATTTTACAGAGATCTCGACTAGTCAAATCAGAAGTGTTATACACAAAAAGTACTCACTTTCTCAGGGATATGTCATTTATTTAAGAGAAATTATTCTTTAGTAGAAAAATGAAATCACTTCCTGATACTACATATCTTAATTATATTCCATCTTGAAAAGAAACATCTTCAAATACAAAATGCAGGTCTCAGTCTTGAAAGACAGAGGCCAGTAGACAAAATGCACATAATGAGATAAACAACAACACAGTGTTTGCTGTTTACATGGGACCTTTTATCAGGGCATTTCAAAAGGCTTTGTATTAATACATTAATACTTGCAACTAAACCTTGGAAAAATACATGTCAAGTGTCAGTCTATTTATTAAAAACAAAAGCAGAAAGAAATTAAGTGTATAAACAGTAAGATTAAAGAATCAATATAATGCAGGTAACATGCTGGTAAGGAATAAAACCACATTCAAATATATATGCAGAAACTGGCTTTTTTCACCAATGAATTTTATAGTAAAAGAAAGTATTAGTCACTCAGTTGTGTCTGACTCTTTGCGACCCCATGGACTGTAGCCCGCCAGGCTCCTCTCATGGAATTCTCCAGGCAAGAATACTATAGTGGGTTGCCATTTCCTACTCCAGGGGATCTTCCTGACCCAGGGATGGAGCCCAGGTTTCCTGCCTTGCAGGCAGATTCTCTACCATTGAATCACCAGGGAAGCCCAACTGCAAATTCCCTGAAAGAAGCTTTCCAAGAGATGATTTACATCTCTATTTAGAATCTGGAACTGATGAGAGTGTATGATGTGCTTGTATCATTTATAAATCAGTAGTTTTAAAACTCATGTGTTTAAAAAAAGAACAACTAAATCTTTCTGAGCAATATAATCAAAATGCTTGGAACTTTTCATGTTTTCTGATTTGAATACGTCTTAAGTTTCAAATCCTAGTCTGTCAAATCAATCATGGCATTTCAAAAAAGAATTTATCTTTATAGAGATTAAACATAAGAAACGTGGGTTTAGCTAATTTTATTATCTTATAAAGATAATACAATGAATATAAGACATTTTACTGTTGTTCAGTCACTCCGTCATGTCTGACTCTTTGTGACACCAAGGACTGCAGCATGCCATGATTCCCTATCCTTCACTATCTCTTGGAGTTTTCTCAAACTATGTCCATTGAATTGGGGATGCCATCCAACCATCTCATCCTCTGTCATCTCCTTCTCCTCCTGATTCAATCTCTCCCAGCATCAGGGTCTTTTCGAATGAAGCAGCTCTTCACATCAGGTAGCCAAAGTACTGGAGCTTCAGTTTGAGCATTAGTTCTTTGAATGAATATTCAGGACTGATTTCTTTTAGGATGGACTGGTTGGAGCCCCTTGCTGTCCAAGGGACTCTCAAGAATCTTCTCCACCACCACAGTTCAAAAGCATCAATTCTTCAGTGCCCAGCCTTCTTTATGACCTAACTCTTATATCTGTACATCAATACTGGAAAAACCATAGCTTTAACTATACGCACCTTTGTCAGCAAAGTAATATCTCTGCTTTTTAATATGCTGTCTAGGTTTGTTGTAGTTTTTCTTACAAGAAGCAAGCATCTTTTAATTTCATGGATGCAATCACCGTCCACAGTGATTTTGGAGCCTAAGAAAATAAAGTCTATCACCGTTTCCATTGTTTCCCCATCTATTTGCCATAAAGTGATAGAACCAGATGCCATGATTTTCGTTTTTTGCATGTTGAGTTTTAAGCCATCTTTTTCACTCTCCTCTTTCACCTTTATCAAGAAGCTCCTTAATTCCTCTTCACTCTCTGCCATAAGGGTGGTGTCATCTGCATATATGAGGTTATTGACATTTCTCTTGGCAATCTTGATTCCAGCTTGAGGTTCATCCAGCCCAGCATTTCGCATGTTGTACTGTGTATATAAGTTAAATAATCAGGGTGACAATATACAGCCTTGAAGTACCCCTTCTCCAATTTTGAACCAGTCTGTTGTTCCACGTCCAGTTCTAACTGTTGCTTCTTGATCAGCATATAGGCTTCTCAGGACATTTTGTACTTTATGATTAACCCTAATTCATAGAATATAGATGGGCCATTCTCTGCATACAGGCAGATTGTAGTGTGTACATATGTAGCTTATGTGTTCTGTGTACAGGCAGGCCTCAAAGATATTTTGGATTTTGCTCCAGACCACTTCAACAATGTGAATATCATAAAATAAAGCAAGTTAAATGAATTTTTTGTTTCTATGTACAAATAAAAGTTATGTTTATACTATACTATAGTCTAATGATGTACAATAGCATTATATATAAAAATGCACATACCTTTATTTTCAATACTTTACTGCTAAAAGAATGCTAATCATCTGAGCATTTATAGGGTAGTAGTAAAAATCACTCATCACAGATCAGAATAATAAATATAATAATGATAAAATGGTTTGAAATACTGCAAGAATTATCAAAATGTGACAGAGAAACATGAAGTGAGCATATGCTGTAGGAAAAGTGGTGTTGATGTCCTTGCCTGACACAGCATTGCCATAAATGTCCAATTTGTTTTTTTTTAAAGCATTATCTGTGAAGCACAATACAGTAGGTGTGCCTGTATTTCTGCATGTCCTCATACATAAATCAACACACATCAGGACATAGGTGAGAACTAATCTGTGAGAATATTTGTATGTTCCCACGTTATCAGCTCTACTGAAACTGATCCATCTGTGCAAACAGGAACATCTGTAAACTTTGGGTAAATGGGCTGAGATATGCAGGGGCACTGAGGACTGCTCATGACCACAGGACTGTGTGTTCCAAACTCCAGCAAAGAGAACTAAAAAACCAGGGAATTTCCCTGGCATTCCAGTGGTTAAGATTCTGTTCTTAAACTGCAGAAAGCGTGGGTTCAATCCCCAGTCAGGGAAATAAGATACCACATGGTGTGTGGCCACAGGCCCCCAAAAAGAAAAAGGCAACTCAAAGAAAATCTGACTCTGATTATTCCTAGAATTCAGTTGTCAAAGCTATAGTCTGGATGCCTTATCTGGGTAACCAAAGGGTTTTACCAGTTGCGCATGGAGAGTATCACCAGTATCAGTAAGCTTACATTCTTCAATCTAAACATACTTGGAGGGCTTCCCTGGTGGCTCAGTGGGAAAGAATCTGCCTGCCAATGCAGGACAGATGTGTTCAATCCCTCGTCCAGTAGAATCCCACCTGCTGCAAAGCAACTAAGCCCATGAGCCACAACTATTGAGCCTGCGCTCTAGAACCTGGCAACCACAACTACAGGCCTGAGCTTACAGTCCACAGCTACTGAAGCCCTTGAACATTGTAGCCCAAGATCTTAACAAGAGAAGACACCACAATGAGAAGTCTACACGCAGCAACTAGAGAAAAGCTCGAGCAGCAACAGAGACCCAGCACAGCCAAAAATAAATAAGTAAAATTATAAAGATACTTGGAGAAAATCTTCTGTTATTTGTTTTGCAATGGCCCCTTTCTGTTTTTCCAACGAGGTTGGTCTCTGATGATGACACTTGTTAGACACTTGCTCCTGGATCTCTCTTCACACATCAAATGCAACATAATCAACCCCCAATGCTCCACACAAAGCAACCCCTTCATCTGTCTTCCCCATTTGACTCTCATTACTTCTTTTCCAGGTTCACAGTGTTTAAAAAGTAAATTAAAATAAACTCTTTCCTTAATCATAATCAGTGCAAATGAATTTAAAAAGTAAATAAATACTAGCTATACCCTAGAACTCTGAAAAACACATTCTTAAGATGATGTTTTTACTTTCTAGGCTTCTGTATGTGTTTTTTTACTGCTGTTGTATTTTTTTTGTATGTGATCTTAAAGACACAAGTTCACATATTTAAACAAAATGGGATTAAAGAAGTTTTGGCCACAACAATCAGAGCAGAAAAAGAAATAAAAGGAATCCAAATTGGAAACGAAGAAGTAAAACTCTCACTATTTGCAGATGACATGACCCTCTACATAGAAAACCCTAAAGACTCCACCAGAAAATTACTAGAACTAATCAATTATTATAGTAAAGTTTCAGGATATAAAATCAACACACAGAAATCCCTTGCATTCCTATACACTAATAATGAGAAAATAGAAAGAGAAATTAAGGAAACAATTCCATTCACCATTGCAACGGAAAGAATAAAATACTTAGGAATATATCTACCTAAAGAAACTAAAGACCTATATATAGAAAACTATAAAACACTGGTGAAAGAAATCAAAGAGGACACTAATAGATGGAGAAATATACCATGTTCATGGATTGGAAGAATCAATATAGTGAAAATGAGTATACTACCCAAAGCAATTTATAGATTCAATGCAATCCCTATCAAGCTACCAATGGTATTCTTCACAGAGCTAGAACAAATAATTTCACAATTTGTATGCAAATACAGAAAACCTTGAATAGCCAAAGCGATCTTGAGAAAGAAGAATGGAACTGGAGGAATCAACTTACCTGACTTCAGGCTCTATTACAAAGCCACAGTTATCAAGACAGTATGGTACTGGCACAAAGACAGAAATACTGATCAAAATAGAAAGCCCAGAGATAAATTCACGCACATATGGACACCTTATCTTTGACAAAGGAGGCAAGAATATACAATGGATTAAAGACAATCTCTTTAACAAGTGGTGCTGGGAAAACTGGTCAACCACTTGTAAAAGAATGAAACTAGAACACTTTCTAACACCATACACAAAATAAACTCAAAATAGATTAAAGATCTCAATGTAAGACCAGAAACTATAAAACTCCTAGAGGAGAACATAGGCAAAACACTCTCCGACATACCTCACAGAAGGATGCTCTATGACCCACCTCCCAGAATATTGGAAATAAAAGCAAAAATAAACAAATGGGACCTAATTAAACTTAAAAGCTTCTGCACATCAAAGGAAACTATTAACAAGGTGAAAAGACAGCCTTCAGAATGGGAGAAAATAATCGCAAATGAAGCAACTGACAAACAACTAATCTCAAAAATATACAAGCAACTCCTACAGCTCAACTCCAGAAAAATAAATGACCCAATCAAAAAATGGGCCAAAGAACTAAATAGACATTTCTCCAAAGAAGACATACAGATGGCTAACAAACACATGAAAAGGTGCTCAACATCACTCATTATCAGAGAAATGCAAATCAAAACCACTATGAGGTACAATTTCACGCCAGTCAGAATGGCTGCGATCCAAAAGTCTACAAGCAATAAATGCTGGAGAGCATGTGGAGAAAAGGGAACCCTCTTACACTGTTGGTGGGAATGCAAACTAGTACAGCCACTATGGAGAACAGTGTGGAGATTCCTTAAAAAACTGGAAATAGAACTGCCTTATGATCCAGCAATCCCACTGCTGGGCATACACACCGAGGAAACCAGAAGGGAAAGAGACACGTGTACCCCAATGTTCATCACAGCACTGTTTATAATAGCCAGGACATGGAAGCAACCTAGATGTCCATCAGCAGATGAATGGATAAGAAAGCAGTGGTACATATACACAATGGAGTATTACTCAGCCATTAAAAAGAATACATTTAAATCAGTTCTAATGAGGTGGATGAAACTGGAACCTATTATACAGAGTGAAGTAAGCCAGAAAGAAAAACACTAATACAGTATACTAATGCATATATATGGAATTTAGAAAGATGGTAACAATAACCCTGTGTACGAGACAGCAAAAGAGACACTGATATATAGATCAGTCTTATGGACTCTGTGGGAGAGGGAGAGGGTGGGGAGATTTGGGAGAATGGCATTGAAACATGTATAATATCATGTATGAAACAAGTCACCAGTCCAGGTTTGATGCACGATACTGGATGCTTGGGGCTGGTGCACTGGGACGACCCAGAGGGAGAGTATGGGGAGGGAGGAGGGAGGAGGGTTCAGGATGGGGAACACAGATATACCTGTGGCGGATTCATTTCTATATATGGCAAAACTAATACAATATTGTAAAGTTTAAAAATAAAATAGAATTAAAAAAATAAAGTGAACATACTGTTATATGTGTTTTCATTTAGTATTTCATTAAGATATTTACTGTAATGATTGTATAATATTATAGTACATGCGATCATTTATTTAACAAATCCTCTATGACTGCATCAAATAGTAAGCTGTTGTAAATAACTCTGTGTTAAATATCCCTGAAACTTAATCTTTGCAAACAACCTTAATAATTTTCTCACATAAATTCTCTGATGTGAAATTGCTGAGAGTCAAGTATAAACCCCTTGGACAGCAAGTATAAATCCCTGGACAGCAGGAGATCATCCATTCAATCCTAAAGTAAATCAGTCCTGAATATTCATTGGAAGGACTGATGCTGAAGCTCCAATACTTTGGCCACCTGACACAAAGAGTCAACTCATTGGAAAAGACACTAATGCTGGGAAAGATTCAAGGCAGGAGGAAAAGGTGACGACAGAGGATGAGATGGCTGGATGGCATCACTGGTACAATAAACATGAACTTGGGCAAACTCCAGGAGATAGTGAGGGACAGAGAAGCCTGGTGTGGTCAGTCCATGGGGTGGCAAAGAGTCAGACATGACTAGGTGACTGAACAACAACAACAAAGCATGAAAATTTTCAGAGGAAGCTGTTAAGATTCTAACCTACCCTCCAGAAGTATGATGCCATTTTCTACTCCCACCTGTTTCCCTGCACATTCAAAAATCCAGTTGTTATAGGTTTGTTCTAATTGACATCAGTTTGATTTCAAAAAGTTGAATCACTTTCCCAAGAATCGTACTAGAGATGCAACAGCTTCTGGCTCCCTGCTTATCCCGCACCTGCCCACCCTGGTCCATGTGCTCTTACTTCTTAGATTAAACTCCTGAATGCTAGCTCAGGGCCCGTCACTCCATGTCAAGATGTCTCTTTTACAAAACTGTCCTCTCTAACCTCTCTATCCTTCATGTACATGAGTCAGCTTCCTTGGCATCACTAGGTAGTTGTGAGGGTTGAATGAAAAAATGTGTGTTACACACCTGGTATTTCCTTTTGTTGAATGCTTTGCAGGTGTCTGGTTCTTTATTCACTGGATCAGGGCATCATGCTTTTGCTTATGCTGGTCCCACCTCCCAGAATGCCTTCCACATGCATTTTCACCTGCTGAAGACCTAACCACACACCACTAAGTCTGGCTCACATGCCTAATTCCTTGGAAATGCTCTCCCTGTCCCCTTATATGTGGGCTTGTCCCAACCCTTACAGATGTTATGTCATTTTTTATTAATGTCTATAAAAATCATGACCTCCTAGTTTATAAAGCTAACATAGTCATTTTTTTTGTTTCTTCAACTAGACTGTATATGTTGACATCAGGAAATATATTGTATTTGACTTTACCATATTTGTATTACCTGTGGTGTCCTGAGACAAAGAAATTTCCACTGCGAGCTGAGAATTTTAATTCAGGCCAGAGAAATTTATGGAAAATCTATTACCATATTATTTAGGTATAAGATAAATCAGACAGAGAAAGGTACAGCAGATGGATCCTATAGCTATAAACACAACTTCAAATGTCCAACACCTCATTCTCATGGAACAGACAACACCTTCCGCAGTATAAGCGGTTAAGGTCATTTTCAGTTCAGTTCAGTCGCTCAGTCGTATCCAACTCTTTGCGACCCCATGAATTGCAGCATGCCAGGCCTCCCTGTCCATCACCAACTCCCAGAGTCTACACAAACCTATGTCCATCAAGTCTGTGATGCCATCCAGCCATCTCATCCTCTGTTGTCCCATTCTCTTCCTGCCCCCAATCCTTCCTAGCATTAGGTCTTTTCCAATGAGTCAATTCTTCACATGAGGTAGCCAAAGTATTGGAGTTTCAGCTTTAGCATCAGTCCTTCCAATGAACACCCAGGACTGAACTCCTTAAGGATGGACTGGTTGGATCCTTTTGCAGTCCAAGGGACTCTCAGGAGTCTGCTCCAACAGCACAGTTCAAAAGCATCAAATAAGCCCAGCTCTTTACATGAGGTGGCCAAAGTACTGGAGTTTCAGCTTCAACATCAGTCCTTCCAATGAACACCCAGGACTGATCTCCTTGCAGTCCAAGGGACTCTCAAGAGTCTTCTCCAACACCACAGTTCAAAAGCATCAATTCTTTGGCACTCAGCCTTCTTCACAGTCCAACTCTCACATCCATACATGACCACTGGAAAAACCATAGCCATGACCAGATGGACATTTGTTGGCAAAGTAATGTCTCTGCTTTCTAATATGCTGTCTAGATTGGTCATAACTTTCCTTCCAAGGAGTAAGTGTCTTTTAATTTCATGGCTGAAATCATCATCTGCAGTGATTTTGGAGCCCAGAAAAATAAAGGTTGACACTGTTTCCACTGTTTACCCATCTATTTGCCATGAAGTGATGGGACCAGATACCATGATCTTCATTTTCTGAATGTTGAGCTTTAAGCCAACTTTGTCACTCTGCTCTTTCACTTTCATCAAGAGGCTCTTTAGTTCTTCTTCACTTTCTGCCATAAGGGTGGTGTCATCTGCATATCTGAGGTTATTGATATTTCTCCCGGCAATCTTGATTCCAGCTTGTGCTTCCACCAGCCCAGCGTTACTCATGATGTACTCTGCATATAAGTTAAATAAGCAGGGTGACAATATACAGCCTTGACGTACTCCTTTTCCTATTTGGAACCAGTCTGTTCTTCCATGTCCAGTTCTAACTGTAGCTTCCTGACCTGCATATAGGTTTCTCAAGAAAAAGTTCAGATGATCTGGTACTCCCATCTCTTTCAGAATTGTCCACAGTTTATGGTGATCCACACAGTCAAAGGCTTTGGCATAGTCAATAAAGCAGAAATAGATGTTTTTCTGGAACTCTCTTGCTTTTTCGATGATCTAGCAGATGTTGGCAATTTGAACTCTGGTTCCTCTGCCTTTTCTAAAACCAGCTTGAACAACTGGAAGTTCACTGTTCACGTATTGCTGAAGCCGGGCTTGGAGATTTTTGAGCATTACTTTACTAGCATGTGAGATGAGTGCAATTATGTGGTAGTTTGAGCATTCTCTGGCATTGCCTTTCTTTGGGATTGGAATGAAAACTGACCTTTTCCAGTCCTGTGGCCACTGCTGAGTTTTCCACATTTGCTGGCATATTGAGTGCACCACTTTCACAGCATCATCTTTCAGGATTTGAAATAGCTCAACTGGAATTCCATCACCTCCACTAGTTTTGTTCGTAGTGATGCTTTCTAAGGCCCACTTGACTTCACATTCCAGGATGTCTGGCTGTAGGTGAGTGATCACACCATTGTGATTATCTGGATCGTGAAGATCTTTTATGTACAGTTCTTCTGTGTCTTCTTGCCACCTCTTCCTAATATCTTCTGCTTCTGTTAGGTCCATACCATTTCTGTCCTTTATTGAGCCCATCTTTGCATGAAATATTCCCTTTGTATCTCTAATTTTCTTGAAGAGGTCTCGAGTCTTTCCCATTCTGTTGTTTTCCTCTATTTCTTTGCATTGATCGCTGAGGAAGGCTTTCTTATCTCTCCTTGCTATTCTTTGGAATTCTGCATTCAGATGGGAATATCTTTCCTTTTCAGCTTTGCTTTTCACTTCTCTTCTTTTCACAGCTATTTGTAAGGCCTCCGCAGACAGCCATTTTGCTTTTTTTGCATTTCTTTTCCATGGGGATGGTCTTGATCCCTGTCTCCTGTACAATGTCATGAACCTCATTCCATAGTTCATCAGGCACTCTGTCTATCAGATCTAGTCCCTTAAATCTATTTCTCACTTCCACTGTATAATTATAAGGGATTTGATTTAGGTCACACCTGAATGGTCTAGTGGTTTTCCCTACTTTCTTCAAGGTCATTTTACACCCTATGAAAATAATGACCATTTTTGTCTAAGCAGTTATTCTGGGTGCTTCACATGTCTTATCTTATTTAAGTTTTTCATCAACCCTACATCAATCCAATCACTTTCATTTTGCACAAGAAAAGATTGAAGCTTAGATTCATGAATTAGTCTGGTTGAAATATCAGAGCCCGTAAGTAGCAGGATGGGACTCAAATCCACGTCTCTTGGCCTCTTTTCCATCTGCTGATGGGCCTCCTTATCCCCTGGATGGCCTGATACCTTATCATGTGTCTGTGTAGCTAGAACAGAGATAGTGGGAAGAGGTGTAGTTGGAGTTAAAGGAACAGACCTACCATAGAGATCTTATGGCCAGATAGTTAAAGCCTGCCATGGACACAGGCATATTTGTGGTGAGTGGGAACAAAGAGGGTACCTGAGGGCAGGCAGACCAGCTGTCAGCAGAAAGAACCAGCACCCACAGCCGGATTGAGAGAGAAACTTGCAGCTAAGTGAGACACATGGTACCTGTGGAACAGGCCAAACAGAACTCATGTCCTGTTTGTGGCAGCAAGACTCACTTTTGATCACATCAGGTGGTGAAAAAGCTACATATACACTGCTGCATGGGGCTGACTCTAAATCCAGGTCCAGGCAGGGCCGAGCCTATGGGAAATCCCTCCAGTTCCTGCACGAGGCCGATATGGGGAAAGACAGACAGCAGGATGAAAACTGCCTGTGATGAAGATAGACTCCCCTGGAAAGACACACATGATGTGGTGGAATCACACAGAATTAAATTATAATGTAAAGGTCCAATTTATAGAGCATGAAAGTAAATTTACTAGAAAGTAAATCTAGTGGCACAGAACATTTTAGAGCCTCCTGCTTAGTCGCAACAGAGACTTGGGAATTCTTGAGTTCAATTTCAAATTGTCAAAGGACATTTCTTGGAAATCACAGGTTATCACTCATCAAAAACTGCCCATGGGAGAGAAATGAGGAGGTCATGTTCAGATGCAATTCTGAGTCAAGAGGTCTAGGTGAACCTGAGATTCTGCATTTCTAAGAAGCTCCAGGAGATGCAGGTGCTGCTGGCCCTGGCACCACAGTCTGAGTCACAGGGAATTAGGAAGCCAGCAGGAGAAGTGGGCCAATCTGGGAGTGAAGAGAGGGGATTTTAAGAAAATATTGTGTAAAAAAGGAGAAAATTTAGGAAACTAATATTTTTGCACATTATAGCATGGTCTACTAATAAGCATCTGTAAAAGTGTATCATCCAAATAATAGCTGTGAGCAAAAACAAAGCAAAATCAATCTATCTCAAGAGCTGGAAAATACTTTGCCCAGGATTCTCTAAAATGATCAAATCAACCACAAAATCATCTAAATGAAAAATGTAGCCTGTTTTCAGACTCTAACCAGGAAGTCTAGGGTCCTATTTACCTCCTGTTGGCTTTTATGTTTGGCTTTTATGTTTTATGCTGGGTCCTGATTGCCTTGGAAGAGCTGTCTCTAGTTGTGATGAGTGAGGGCTACTCCTGTTACAGTGCATGGGCTTCTCACTGAGGGGGCTTCTACTGATGCTGAGCAAAGACTTCAGTAGTTATGGCACAGGGGCTCAGCAGTTGTGGTGCAGGGCTTAGTTGCTTTGCGGCATGTGGAATCTTCTCAGATCAGGGATTGAACCAGTGTCCCCTGCATTGGCAGGCAAATTCTCATCCACTGCACCACGAGGAGTCCTAGTTCCTTATTTTTACTTGCTATTTCTTCTGTGAATTAAAATCCTGCATAGCACCTACTATACTTTCCTATTGACTCTAACTTCCAGGAATCAGGACAGAAGAGGAAATAAGGGAAAGAGAATAAAGCCCCACTTCTGCTGGGCTGGCTCACTCCCAAGTCCCCTGCCCACCATGCCCCCCACCCCGACCCCCGAAAAAAGCAGCCTCTCTCAATCAAATCCAACACTAAAGCAGTGTCCTGGAGTGACGAGGGCTGGGACAGGTGAGCAGGAGAGGGAACCTGGGATATACACAGGTGGGTGAGATCATTTCATGAATACACTGCCAGGGTATCATTTCCAAACACAGAAATGAAGCTAACAGTGATACTGAGAGTGGACCAAGGCACAGATCAAAAGTCAACTTACTGCAGTTATTAATTCAGTCTCCAAATTCAGTTTTCCCTCAAACATTTTAGAATCTTAATCCCATGATTTGCAGGTTTTAGAAGGAAGAATAAGAATCTGTTATGTTCCTAAGTTGTACTACAGAGTATTTTAGATGAGTCATATTTTATGGCTTTGGGGAAAATTTAAGACAAGTGCAGGTTAACAGAATTACATTTACAACAGAAAATCTGACAGACACATTGTCTGAGAGTAAGTAAACACCACCTACAGTGCTCTCAGGGAAAAGATTATATCAAGAGCTGTGGTTAATGTTTTCCTGACACAGCAGTTCACATTTTTCCTGACCTACACTGAAACTGGAGATAATTAGGAGGGAGTTTTTGCCCTGTGACTAACTGAAGCTGCTCCCTGGGTAGCGTTTGGGCATTAAGTTGAATATTCTTTCATGTTACAAGGGTTTCATTCATTAAATCACAGCTACAGCCATTAGATGGGTCTGGGGTGGTAAGAGTTTTAAAGAGCAGTTCTTTCAGTTATGTACAGAGTTGTCATGTGTGTGTGTGTGTTTGTGTGTTGGTTTCCACTTGTTCATACCTGTGTTACTCACTCACCCTCACAACCAGCAGTCCCTCAGCACCCTCTCTATGCCCTGTAGAATGCTACTCTCTGGGGACAAAGATGAAAACAAGATGCTCCCTGATTTTAAAAAGCCTCAAAGTACTATGAAATGCAGATCCCAAATTACAAAGCATGCCACAGGTGCTGTCTTTTAATTATGATGAAATTCACATAACATAAAATTTAACCATTTAACCATTTTTAAGTAGATAGTTTGGTGTTCAGTTCATTCACATTGCTGTGCAACCAAGCTTGACAATTTTTTTTTTGCCTCATAAAACTAAAATTCTTACCCATTAACAAACAACTCCCCATTTCCCCCTTCCCCAGTCCCTGGAAACCATCATCTTATTTCCTGTCTTCTTGGATTTGACTACTCTAGAAATCTCACATAAATAGAATCAGAGTATTCATTCCTTTTGTGTCTGGCTTATTTCATTTAGCAAGATGTCATCAAGGTTTATCCATAGGTCAGAATTTTCTTCCTTTTAAAGGCTAATTAATACTTCATTGTAAGGATTTGGCTCCTTCCAACTTTTGGCTGCTATGATCATAGGTGTACCATAAATGCTATCTTAACAGAATATATAAGACACTAAGGGTATACAAGACCTTTTAGAACTAATACCCATAAAAGATGTCCTTTTCATTATAGGGGACTGGAATGCAAAAGGAAGTCTTACGGGAGGAAGCAGGGTAATGGCTAATACAGTTTTGCCAAGAGAATACACTGGTCATAGCAAACACCCGCTTCCAACAACACAAGAGAAGACTCTACACATGGACATCACCAGATGGTCAACACAGAAATCAGATTGATTATATTCTTTGCAGCCAAAGATGGAGAAGCTCTCACAGTCAGCAAAAACAAGACAGGGAGCTGACTGTGGCTCAGATCATGAACTCATTATTGCCAAATTCAGACTTAAATTGAAGAAAGTAGGGAAAACCACTAGAGCATTCAGGTATGACCTAAATCAAATCCCTTATGATTATACAGTGGATGTGAGAAATAGATTTAGATCTGATAAAATGCCTGATGAACTATGGACAGAGGTTTGTGACATTGTAAAGAAGACAGGGATCAAGACCATCACCATGGAAAAGAAACGCAAAAAAGCAAAATGGCTGTCTGGGGAGGCCTTACAAATAGCTGTGAAAATAAGAGAAACAAAAAGCAAAGGAGAAAAGGAAAGATATAAGCATCTAAATGCAGAGTTTCAAAGAATAGCAAGGAGAGATAAGAAAGCCTTCCAAAAAAAAAAAAAAAAGAAAGCCTTCCTTGGCGATCAATGCAAAGAAATAGAGGGAAAAAAAAAAAAACAGAGTGTGAAAGACTAGAGATCTCTTCAAGAAAATTAGAGATACCAAGGGAACATTTCATGCAAACATGGGCTCGATAAAGGACAGAAATTACATGGCCCTAACAGAAGCAGAAATATTAAGAAAAGATGGCGAGAATACACAGAAGAATTGTACAAAAAAGAGCTTCATAACCAAGATAATCACAATGGTGTGATCACTCACCTAGAGCCAGACATCCTGGAATGTGAAGTCAAGTGGGCCTTAGAAAGCATCACTACAAAGCTAGAGGAGGTGATGGCATTCCAGTTGAGCTATTTCAAATCCTGAAAGATGATGCTGTGAAAGTGCTGCACTCAATATGCCAGCAAATTTGGAAAACTCAGCAGTGGCCACAGGACTGGAAAAGGTCGGTTTTCATTCCAATCCCAAAGAAAGGCAATGCCAAAGAATGCTCAAACTAGGTACTCAACTCACATGCTACTAAAGTAATGCTCAAAAATCTCCAAGCCCGGCTTCAGCAATACGTGAACAGTGAACTTCCAGTTGTTCAAGCTGGTTTTAGAAAAGGCAGAGGAACCAGAGATCAAATTGCCAACATCCTCTGGATCATCAAAAAAGCAAGAGAGTTCCAGAAAAACATCTATTTCTGCTTTATTGACTATGCCAAAGCCTTTGACTGTGTGGATCACAATAAACTGTGGGAAACTCTGAAAGAGATGGGAATACCAGACCACCTGACCTGCCTCTTGAGAAACCTATATGCAGGTAAGGAAGCTACAGTTAGAACTGGACATGGAAGAACAGACTGGTTCCAAATAGGAAAAGGAGTGCATCAAGGCTGTATATTGTCACCCTGCTTATTTAACTTATATGCAGAGTACATCATGAGTAACGCTGGGCTGGCGGAAGCACAAGCTGGAATCAAGACTGCTGGGAGAAATATCAATAACCTCAGATATACAGATGACACCACACTTATGGCGGAAAGTGAAGAGGAACTAAAAAGCCTCTTGATGAAAGTGAAAGAGGACAGTGAAAAAGTTGGCTTAAAGCTCAACATTCAGAAAATGAAGATCATGGTATCTGGTCCCATCACTTCATGGGAAATAGATAGGGACACAGTGGAAACAGTGTCAACCTTTATTTTTTTGGGCTCCAAAGTCACTGCAGATGGTGACTGCAGCCATGAAATTAAAAGACACTTACTCCTTGGAAGGAAAGTTATGACCAACCTAGATAGCATATTCAAAAGTAGAGACATTACTTTGCCAACAAAGGTCTGTCTAGTCAAGGCTATGGTTTTTCCAGTGGTCATGTATGGATGTGAGAGTTGGACTGTGAAGAAAGCTGAGCACCGAAGAATTGATGCTTTTGAACTATGGTGTTGAAGAAGACTCTTGAGAGTCCCTTGGACTGCAAGGAGATCCAACCAGTCCATCCTAAAGGAGATCAGCCCTGGGTGTTCTTTGGAAGGGCTGATGCTAAAGCTGAAACTCCAATACTTTGGCCACCTCATGTGAAGAGTTGATTCATTGTAGAAGACTGATGCTGGGAGGGATTGGGGGCAGGAGGAGAAGGGGATGACAAAGGATGAGACGGCTGGATGGCATCACTGACTCAATGGACGTGAGTTTGGGTGAACTCCGGGAGTTGGTGATGGACAGGGAGGCTGGCGTGCTACAATTCATGGGGTCACAAAGAGTCGGACATGACTGAGCAACTAAACTGAACTGAAGGGTATATTAGTGTGTGTGTGTGTGTGTGTGTGTATAAAATTATATATATATATATATATATATATGTATATTTACACTAAAAGTATAGTGTGTATATATATATATATACACTAATATGTATATTAGTATATTAAGTATATGTTAGTACATTAAGTATATAGTATATTAAGTATGTATATTAAATATATATAATATAAATTAGTATATATAAGGGTATATTAAGGGTATATTAAACTTAGGGTCTTGAGGATGCATTCACGTTGACTCAGAAAATGAGGAGATTTTCACCATCCAGATGATGGAGGGCCTGGGTCTCTGAGGCTGAGGGGCAGCATATGCACTGGGAACAGGGAGGATGTGGTGCTTTGGGAGAAACTACACACAATCCAAGTGCAGTGGTGTGTGTGTGTCTCAGACATACTGTCTGCGGAGGGAGGTGGGGAAGAGCTCCTAATACCTTGTCTGTTCTGGCTTAGTGTCTTCTTCAGGACTCTGTCCTGGTCCCAGGTGAGGGCCTCAAGCTGACTGTGGAAGGAACATCACCAGCAGACATAGATGCTGACAGGTTCAGGTCACAAGCCTCTCTACCATCTTTCATGTGGATCTTCTCTGCTTCCTTCCATTTGCTTTTGACTTTTAGCCAATCTCTAGACCCTGCCTCCATCTGAGGTCCTGATTCCTCACTTAGGACTGGGTCATTATTCAGGATCTTCTCTGGTGGACACAAGGTCACCTCACGGCCCCTGCTGGAGTGGACTTGAGGCTAGGCTATGGTTCCAGCAGCAGCTCACACAGCCCAGTAAGGATCAGATCTGGGCTAAGAAAGAAGCAGTCTATGGGGGGAGGGCAGGGGGCTGGCAGCTCAGTGTGGGTGAATGGAGAACAAGGCTACAGGAAGGGCTAAGGGACAGAGAGGGAGGTTGCAATCAGAGAGTATCATGGGAAGAAGAGAAGATTTCAAAATACAAACAAGAAAAGATGGAAAGGAATGAGATACTGGAGAGTTAGGACCAGGAAGACAAGGCTGATGTCCCAGACTTTGTATGAATAATCAGGTGTCACATATAGTGTCCTGAGTCAGGTTAAGATGTAGCCCCAGATCCCAGAGCCCATCAATCACCATGAGGGAGCTCACAACACGGGGAAAAAATTGCTGGTATCCCCATTCCATGGCCAGTTTCCAAGAAAGATTCACCTACAATGTCACTGATCTAATCTGCATCCATTAGGAGCAAACAGTCCCCCTGACATAGTGATAAGGAAGCCAAGTAAAGATGTGGTGCTAAATCTTTAGCTGGACTTAAAGAGGCAAATGGCTTAAACTAACCTTTTCTCCTGAGTAAATGATTTCTTCCAGGTTCCTCAATACCAGAGGACTGTCTGAGTTATATCTGAAGTTAACACTGGAAAAGGAAATCCTTCCTTTTGGGGGCCAGAATGGTGGTGGACGATACTCAAGTTCCCAGGGTGCTTCTTTCTCAAGGTCTGTATATTCAATCCCCCTTTCTACTGAAACCATCTGAAAGACATATGACATCACATCAGTTAGTATCAGAGGATCTAGTTTATGGGTGTTCAGAGATTGTAAATGAAACCTCCTGCTTTTCTATGGTTCAGAATATCTCAGGTCTCAAAATCCACAAAAGACAGAAGTAGGAGCCTGATAAGGCCTTGGATGATCTGCAAACTTGTTCATCATCTTCAACAGTTTTACACACGACCACTTTCTTCAATTTTATATAAAAGCTAAGAAAATTAAGAGAAATGAATGGTAAGGTTTTATTGATCCACTTTTCACATCTGAATAAAAAAGCAAAAGTTTTTTTTTGAAAGAAAAGAACACTTATGGACATCGATCAATATGTGTGGCTACAGAAGGGTCATGTGTTACAGATGTCCAGAATTGGACAGTCATCAAACATCATTTTAATAGTCCCTTTCAACTCTGTTAGGAGAAATAAATGGAAAAACTTCATTTTTATTGTTTTTCTCCCTTTAGGAGAAGGTAAAAGTATTCAAAAGTATATAATTTACTTATTGACTAAGGCCTCTTAAACAACTGTAATTCCACACTTTTGAAAGCACATTCTGAGAGGAAGCCTACCTACCAGGAAGAAGGCCCACCAGCAAATTCAGGTGTTCAACACACACAATAATAAGTGATAAAATGGGGGGCTGGAGAGAAATATTAATTAAATAAACCTTAAAATACTGGATTCTTTTCTTATAACAAAAATAAGGAATTATCCATTAAGAAGCAAAGATAAATAAACTGCTAAGAAATTAGCCTACATTGCCTCCAGAATTTCAGAACGTCTCTCCTACAGAGACATTTATTGTATTTGAAGACAGTTTGTGATGAATGTAAAATCTTCTGACATGGCATACATATGTGAGAAAATATGTATATATTTTTATTAACTTTAAGCAGATGGAAAGTGAAAGTGAAAGTCAGTCAGTCAGTCATGTCCAATCTTTGTAACTCATGGACTATAGCCTTCCAGGCTTCTCTGTTCATAGGGATTCTCCAGGCAAGAATACTGGAGTCAGTAGCCATTCCCTTCTCCAGGGGAGCTTTCCAATCCAGGGACAGAACCTTTGTCTCTTGTGGCTCTGCATTGCAGGTGGATTCTTTACCATCTGAGACACTAGGGAAGCCCTCAAGCAGATGGAGGAGAACATAAAAAAAAAAAAAACTTTGCAAGATTATGTTAAAAAAAAAAAAAGAGAGAAGAAAGGGTTGTATTATTTTATGTAAGAATTGCTTTTATGCCATATAACAGGAAGGAGACCTGAAAAGGCTAAGAACAGAAAGATAAACATCACCATGTTCTCAAGTTCGGCACTTTGCCTGACGCACCACTGGAACATCCCCGTGAGTGTGAGCGTGAGAGACAGGACCAGGCCAACCTGCCCGAGATCCAAAGCTAAATGAGGAACAAGAGGAATAAAGTGAGTCTCCTTCTCAACCCCTCACACAGGTCTTTCTGTCACTTTACAAAGAAGACTCCTTTATTTTTATGATTTTTATTGAAGTATAGTTGATTTACAAAACTGTGTTAGTTTCAGGTGTAAAGTGAATTAGCCAGATATATACATATAATCTGCTCTTTTAAAATTATTTTCCCATATATGTTATTACAGAGTATTAAATAGAATCCCCTGTGCTATACAGTAGGTCCTTTTTAGTTATCTATTTTATTATAGAGTAGTGAGAAGACTCCTTTATAATATTTAAGTCATTAGCATGTAACGATATTATCACTCATAATATTACTTCTGTTGTATGAGACAATAATATAGTAAACACACACACACACATTCACACACACACTATGAGGGACTTTCCTGGTGGTCCAATAGCTAAGACTCTGAACTCCCAGTGCAGGGGGCCCAGGTTCGATCTCTGGTCAGGCAAAGAGACCCCACGTGCTACAACTAAGAGTTCACATGCTGTAACTAAATTCCTGCCTGTTATAAATAAGACTAAAGAGCCTGCGTGCCCCAACTAAGACCCAGGACAGCCAAATAAATAAATAAATTTTTAATAAGTTATTATGAATTTAGAAAGAGCTAACAAAATTTTTGTTGTTCAGTAACTAAGTCATGTCTGACTCTGTGACACCATGGACTGTAGCATGCCAGGCTTCCCTGTCCTTTGTTATCTCCCAGAGTTTGCTCAAATTCATGTCCATCGAGTTCATTATGCTATCTAACCATCTTATCCTCTACCACCTCATTCTCCCCCTGCCTTAAATCTTTCCCAGTATCAATGTCTTTTCTAATGAGTCAGCTCTTTGCATCAAGTGGTAAAGTATTGGAGCTTCAGCATGAGTCCTTCCAGTGAATATTCAGGGTTGATTTCCTTTAGGATTTCCTAATTTGATCTCCTTGCTGTCCAAGGGACTCTCAAAGAGTCTTCTCCAACATCACAACTTGAAAGCATAATTTTTCGGCCCTCAGCCTTCTCAATGGCCCAACTTTTACATCCACTGACAACTCTTACATGACTACTGGAAAAAAACATAGCTTTCACTATATGGACCTTTGATGGCAAAGTGATGTCTCTGCTTTTTAATATTCTGTATAGATTTGTCATAGCTTTCCTTCCAAGAAGCAAACGTCTTTTCATTCATGGCTACAGTCACAGTTCGTAGTGATTTTTGGAACCCAAGTAAACAAAATCTGTCACTGCATTCAACGTTTCCCCATCTATTTGCCATGAAGGGATGAGACCGGATGCCACGATCTTAAATCTTTGAATGCTGTTTTAAGTCAGCTTTTTCACTCTGCTCTTTCACTTTCATCAAGAGGCTCTTCAGTTTCTCTTCACTTTCTGCCATTAGAGTGGTATAATCTGCATATCTGAAGTTATTGATATCTCCCAGCAATCTTGATTCCAGATTGAGCTTCATCCAGCCTGGCATTTTGCATGAGGTATTCTGCGCATAAGTTAAATAAACATAGTGACAACATATAGCCTTGTCATACTGCTTTCCCAGGTTTTGAACCAGTCCATTGTTCCATGTACAGTTCTGTTTTTTCTTGACCTGCTTACAGGTTTCTCAGGAGTTAGGTAACATGGTCTGGTATTCCTATCTTTTTCAGAATTTTCCACAGTTTATTGTGATCCACAGAGTCAGAGCCTTTCACATAGTCTTTTATGGAATTCTCTTGCTTTCTCTATGATCCAATAAATGTTGGCAATTTGATCTCTGGTTCCTCTGCCTTTTCTAAACCCAGCTTGTACAGTTGGAAGTTCCCAGTTCACATATTGTTGAAATCTTGTTTGAAGGATTTTGAGTATATCCTTACTCGCATGTAAAATTAGTGCAATTGTATGATAGTTTGAACATTTTTTGGCATTGCATTTCTTTGGGATTGGAATGAAAACTGACCTTTTTCAGTCCATGGCCACTAATAACTTTTCCAAATTTGCCGGCGTATTACATGAACAGCATCATCTTTTAGGATTTGAAATAGCTAGGCTGGAATTCCATTACCTCCACTAACTTTGTTCGTAATGATGCTTCCTAAGGTCCACTTAGCTTCACCCACCAAGATGTCTGGCTCAAGATGAGTGACCACACCATCAGGGTTATCCAGGTCATTAAGATCTTTTTGGTACAGTTTTTCTGTGTATTCTTGCCACCTCTTCCTAATCTCTTCTGCTTCTCTTAGGTCCTTACTATAGGACCTTCTCTTTGTCCTTTATCCATATTAATCCCACCTGGATTGAGATACACTTGACAGCATAACATAGTTGAGGGTGCCATTGTTCAGATCTTTATCCTTATGCTTTGATTATCATTATGTAATTTCACTCTCTACAACCAATGTAGCTACAGTTGAAATCACAAAAACAAGGCAGTGGGTTCTAAGAGCCAATGCTTTTAAATCTAAAATATTACTCTCATTTTCCCACTATCAAAGACTGTGATTCTGGGCTATTTCAATGGAATAGTGAGGGATGGTGAATTGATGCTGCACTTTCCAACAACTGCTCATCTGGGACCCACACAGCAGTGAGTATACTGTTTTTGCTATAGAGAATCTTTCTCAGACCCCTACAACGAAGGGACCCAAGTAGCCCTAAAGCTAAAACCTAATCTGTACAAATAGCTTAACAGTAAACCTGGTTCTCTCTATCCAGCTATAGGACACTACCTGGGATTTTCAGAAGGTCATCTTGCTACAGTTATGTAGACCTCAACACATTCAAAGAAAGGTAAAAAGATAAAATATCTCAGTGAAGACCTACTGTAAACAAACAAACAAGCAAACTACTCAAGAGCAATCTACCGCTTCAGTGCAATCCCTATCAAATTGCCAATGGCTTTTTTCACAGAATTAGAACAAAAAGTTTCCATGTTGTATGGAAATACCATGTATGGAAATACAAAATACCATGAATAGCCAACATAATCGTGAGAAAAAAAAGAAAAAATGAAGCTAGAAGGAATCACGCTGTCCAGACTATACTAGAAAGCTATAGTAATTGAAACAGTAGATTACTAGCACTAAACCCAGAAATATAGATCAATGGAACAGGACAGAAAGCCCAGCAATAAATCCATGCACCTGTGTCACCTAAGACAAAAGAAGCAAGAATACACAATGGAGAAAAGACAGTTTCTTTAATAATTGGTGCTGGGAAAACTGGACAGCTACATGTAAAAGAATAAAATCAGAATACTCCTTAAGACCATAAACAAAAATAAACTCAAAATAGATTACAGACATAAATGTAAGACCAGACACTAGAAAACTCTTAGATGAAAACATAGGGAAAACTCTGACATAAATTGCAGCAAAATTTTTTACCCACCTCCTAGAGCAATGAAAATAAATGAAACACAAATAAATGGGACCCAATTAAGCTTAAAATTTTTGTACAGGGAAAAAAAAAAAAACACATAAAAAATACCAAGACAACCTGCAGAATGGGGGAAGTATTTGCAAATGAAGTGACTGACAAGGGATTACTCTCCAAAATATAAAAACAGTTCATGCAGTTCAATGTCAAAAATAAATAAACAACCCAATCAAAAAATGGGCAGAAGATTAAAACAGACATTCTCCAAAGAAAACATACAGATGGCCATAAAGCATGTGAAAAGATGGTCAACATCTCTAATTATTAGAGAAATGCATATCAAAACTACAGTGGGAAAAAATGAAACAAAAAAAAAAAAGCAAAAAAATACAGTGAGGTTTCACCTCACACCAGTCAGAATGACCATCATCAAAAAGTCCACAAACAATAAGTACTGAAGAGGATGTGGAGAAAAGGGAACCCTCCTACACTGTTGGTGGGAACGGAAACTGGCACAGCCACTATGGAGAACAATATGGACGTTCCTTTAGAAACTAAAAATAGAGCTACCATATGATCCAGCAATCTCACTCCAGGGCATATATCCAGAGAATACCATAATTCCTAAGGATACATGCACCCTAATACTTACTGCAGCACTATTTACAACAGCCAGGACATGGAAGCAACCTAAAGGCCTGTCAACACAGCAATGGACAAGGAAGATGTGGTGCCATACATACAATGGAATGTTACCCAGCCATTAAAAAGGGCAAAATAATGCCATTTGTAGCAACATGGCTGGACCTAGAGATTTTCAAACTGAGTGAAGTAAGAGAAAAATAGAATATGATATTGCTTACATATGGAATATAACAAAAGGCAACAAATGAACTTATCTACAAAACAGAAGTAGAGTAACAGATGTAGAAAATAAACTTATGGTTACCAGGGGATAAGGGAGAGGAGGGATACATTGGAAGACTGGGACTGACACATACATACTACTATATATAAAATATTAAAAAGATAACTAATAAGAAACTACTGTAAAGTACAGAGAACTCTGTAACGATCGATATGGGAAAAGAATCTAAAAAAGAGTGGATATATGTATGTGTATAGCAGATTGACTTTGCTGTACATCGGAAACTAAGACAACTGTGTAGATGAACTATACCCAAATAAAATGTAACATAAAAATGAAAGAATGGCCTGAGCGAGCCAAAGCAGAGGCCCAAGGCACCACAGGTCTGCTGGAGCAGGCACGTCATACCTGGTCTTTGCTCCTAAAGATTCCAAAAGTGAAAAACAGAAATTCTTTTCTAAAGGACAATTCATTTGAAGTATTAATCAAAATGCAAATTACTAAAAAATATATATACATGCACCCCAATGCTCATGGGGTATGAAAAAAGAATCTTTTAAAAAGTGGATATATGTATAACAGATGCACTTGGCTATACACCTGAAGTTAACACATCCTAAATCAACCATACGCCAATCAAAAAAAATTTTTAATGGTCTCAACAAGGACCTACTGTAAATAAATAAGTAAATGGAAAAAAAGATAAAGGTTCTCATCAAGACACAAATGACTTCACATGGACATAGTGGAGTCACATGCTGCAGACACTTTAATACAACTCATTAGAACCAACGAGTATATATTAGACAAGATGACAAGTGCTTAATAACTACAAACAAAGCTATAAACTGTAAACATACCACAAATATTCACATCTGTACTTACTTTCTGCCAGAATCAGGGCCCCAAAGGCGACAAGGGTGACAAAGATGGCACAGGTGACATCCAGATACACAGCGAGCCATCGGGACGTCGTCAAAAGCAGGAACCAAGCCTCTGCATTTGTGAATCATAATAAGTGTAATACATAAACAGAAAAACCATGTTCATGAGGGAGAGCATTTTCTCAGTTGAGCTACAGAAGATTTTATACAAGGTAGGACAGCAAAGTTACACACCTGTAACTTCAAAGGAACCTGAAGATTCCAGAAAATTCGGTTCAACACAAAACAACATATGGGACACAGAGGAATCAGTCCAGAAAGCATGCTTTGAAAACTTCAACCCTTGGGTTATAAAGAGAAATTCCATCACAGGAAAGAAGATGGAAAAACATCTCATTGGTGTGTTTCCTGCAGTGCTGGGCCTGAACATAAAGATCCTCCTCTCAAAGGGTTGACTGTTCCCAGCTCTGATAACAGAGAGCACAGCTCACACCATTTCCAGCACCTTCTGCCCTCACTACAGGGCCTGAGGTGGTTATTCTTAGGAGCCAGTGTCCACATGACCATCAGCTAACAGGATCTGTATGTGGCTTTCAAAATGCCATGTTATCTTCAAAATACATTAATGATTGGAAAGTTTGGCCAGGATTTTATAGACAGAGGAAATTCTGAATTTTCTACCTAGGCGGGAAAAAAAAAAAAAAAAACAACCCTTCACTGATAATCAAGTAGGTAGCAAGTCAGGAAATTATTTTCCTCAATATGTCTATTACTCTCCATGTCTGCCATGAAAAGAGTCAGAAAACCACACCTGAGAGGCAAGAACAGACACCATCTGGTTCTGAAAATAAAATTTTATTGGAACACAGTCATTGGCTGATGTCTGATCTTTGCCTGTCTTTGTGTTACAATGGCAAAGGTGAGTAGCTGTAATATAGACAGCACACAAAGCCTACAATATTTTCTATCTGAACCTTTGAAAAAAAAGAAAAGCTTACTGAATCCTGCCTTAAAGAGACAGAAGCCCACAGTGCACAGTGATGGAAGGACAATGCAGGCCAGTCAGGGGAGAGAAGCAAGGCTGTGAAGGGGGAAGAGGGGAGCACAGGGGGATGCTGAGAGGAAGGAGTGGGGGAGGCAGGTTTGCAGAGGGTTCGTGGGCTGACAAACAGAGAGGCGCTGGCCAGCCAGGCCACCTTAGACAGAGGTCAGGCCTCAGAAGGCAGCACATCCCATGCTTAGAAATCATCTCCAGAAACGTACAGACCTGAGTGCAAATCCTGGTGTGCGTCAAACAGCTCCTGAAACTTCTGTTCAGCTTTGTATGCCCGGATGGTCCAGAGTCCCCGGATAGAAGATGCTAAGTGGGAAAATACCGGGCTCCGAGCTGGGGAAGCAGAGACAGACACACGACAGAGAAAGTCAGGGAGGCTGGATGCAAGGAAACCACTGCCTCCTGGGCTCTGTGGTCACACGTCCTGCCAAAGGGAATCCTCCATGTGACCCTCAAACTCCTGCTCACACCAGGCTTCAGTTTAATGACCTGGGAATGAGAGATTCTCTTTGAAATTATCTTTGATAAATGCAAAATCCCAGCTAGATTTAGATAAAGAAATTCTTTACTGGTTCTTTCATCAAGGTTTTCTCAAACATGCCTCCCTCCAAATTCTTCTGGTGTCTTTCTAGGTGGAAATTGCTCACAATTTTTTAAAGTATATTGAAGTATAGTTGATTTACAAAAATGTGCTAGTTTCAGGTATGTATAGTCATTCAGTTCTTTTTTCTGATTATATTCCATTACAGGATATTATAAGATACTGAATAAAATTCTCTGTGCTTTACAATAAATCCTTTTTGTTATCTATTTGACATATTAATAGTAGTGTGACTATTAATCCCATACTTCTAATTTGTTCCTCCCTCCCTCTCAGTCCCCTTTGGTAACTGCAAGTTTGCTTTCCATGCCTCTGAGTCTATTTCTAGTTTGCGTATAGATTCATTTGTATTATATTTGGATTTCATGTTTAAGTGATATCATATGCATCTTTCTGGCTTTCTTTACTAAGAATAATACTCTCTAGATCCATCCATGTTGCTGCAAATGGCAATATTTCATTCTTTTCCACAGGTGAGAAATTATTGTTCACTAATTTTTTAACCAATAGCATTTTAAAATTTATTTCCTAATTAGAGTCCTCACCACACTGAATTTTGATGAGCTACCAGTGTTTTGTCTCCACCTTAGATCAGTAACCTAGGGGCTGGGATAGAGTCACTACATCCCTCACCCAGGACCAGAGCCGGACCCAGGACAGGGTAAGACAAGTAAGGGGAGGGGACAGTCTGCCGCCTCCCCCGTCCTGGGCCTCCCCCTGCACCTGTGCCAGGAGCCTCTGTGTGGGTCACAGGGCACCCGGTACTGCACCACCCTTGTGCCCTCAGGACCTGGCAGATGGAGCCTTTGAACAGTCTTGACTTCTGCTCCGGGGACCTGATGGATGTTTTTATATCTGCCTGCTGGACACCTGTCCTGTTGTTTGGCGGGCACTGTGGCACGTGACACTCACACCACCCTTTTAGAATCTGACAGCGGCCTCAGTGTCCATCTTTTGAGTGACTTCATGTGGTTTGGGCCTGATGTCACATGACTGCAGAGGCTGGAGGTATATTTTTCAAATATATCATTTCTGACATATATTTCCTGAGGTCTCCTTTGCTTTTCCTAATCTTTTCTTTTCCTTATCATTTTTGATAACTTTAGGAGAAGAAAAATTCTCTATTTTCCTTCTACATTAGTTCCAACATGATGAAATACTTTCAAGAATAGAATAGAGTGGATACTCTGTGTTAGGAAGTATGTCGTAAACAAGACAAAAATGGTCCCTGTCTTCATGGTGCTCACATCCGTCCTCCTTGGACTAAAATGCAAAGTGCAGCTGACCCATCACCAGCTCCATTTGTCTTAAGGGCCAAACCTAATCTCAGGGGCCATAACTTTCAATCACCTAATATTAATGGTGAGAAATTCCACAGAACAGCAGTATTTCAGGGGTCTGGTTAATTGCAGTATGAATGGAAGACAGCCTGCACTGCCCTCCCAACCTGAGAGCCCCGGTACTCACTTGTACATTCCAGGCGTTTCACATCTTGTGATGTCTCTAAGAAATATCGCCGAAGAAAAAACAAAAAGATGCCAAGGGGAATCACAGGTATAGCAATCCAAGGAACTGCAGCCACCATCATGCCCACCACACCAATCACAAGTAGAAATGCCTGAAATAGTGAAAATAGAGGCCTTTGTGTCAAGGATACTTTTCAAAGATAAACTTTGTTGATTTGTTAGGATTAAACTACTTTCCTTGAAAAAACTTGTTGAAACAGCAGGGAATGCTTTCCCTTCCAAAGAAATAAAATTATAGGTGGTCCTCATGATGTTTATTGCATGCACCAAACACTCTGATAAGAACTTTCTAAATATCAGCTCTTGTGATACACTCAGTAGCCCTTTGAGACAGGCATTACTATTTTTAACAGATGAGAATATTTGAGGTTCAGAGAGTAGGAATTGCATCTCAAACCATCAGAAGTTAGCAGGTGTTACTAGAGAGATGACTGAGCATGTATCACAGTAGAGGAATACAGATGCCTCAGCTATACATGTAGGGATAAAGCAGTGGTTAATTACAAATTCAGTGTAACATATCTAGTTACAGTATTATTTAATTTTACAAATGGAGACAGTGAGGCACAGGGAGAAGTAAAGCAACTTAATGGAGACTGCAAAGCCTCTCACAAAGCTGGGAAGCCCATATTATGAGCCATTATGACATATTTAAGCTTACTTCCAATATACAGCCACATTTGTATCATTACACTAAGTATTTAAAATACCCATTCCAAAGGTTAATGATTATAACAACACCAGATTCCAGTTACAACGTGTGTACTGTATGTAAGGCCCTGTGCTGAGTTCCATGAACATTCTCTTAATCATCACATTATCCCTTGAGATGATTTACTCTTGGGAAATGATCTTGGTCTAAAAAGACAGCAAGTAGAATAGAAAACGAAATCATTGGTTGGTGCTGATTTAAGCACCCATCTTTATCAGGAAAAATATGATACACTGGTGGACAATATCAGGTGATAAGAATGCAATCAACATTTATTGTCTGCCTGCTATGAAAGTGGGGTGGGGTGCTAGGGACTTGCAGATTCACCCAGTCTGGGCCAAGACCTCTGAAGTTTATGATCTCAGGTGGATACAAATCCATGGTGATCTGCACAGGGCACAGGGTGTTGGGGAAACACAGGGAAGAATACCTGAATATTTTTAGACAATTCTAAGACTTATGACTGATCTTACAGGGTTGTTTAACACATAGAAAGAATGGCATGAATGATTTGCAGGCAGTAATCACAGTTGGTGGAAATTTTGACCAAAAGTGAGCTGGTATGAGAAGGTTGAGATGCTTGTCTGAGTTAATACTGGTTGTTCTTTACAGATAAGAAATATGAGGTTGGGAGGGTAAGTGGTTGCCCTAAAGTTTCCCAGGAAGGTACTGCTTATCCTAGAGAAAGAGAGGACCAGTTTGTGCTCAGGGAATCCCAGAGCCACAGCTGCGGGCAGGAGGAACAAACAACCAGAACTGTGACTCTATGGCCAGGAGCCCTTGGGAAGCAAACTGCATGATCTGGATGGAGACCCATGTGCTTTTCCTGTTTCTCCCCATCTCTGCCGTGGTATCAGAAGAAAACTCAGAGTGAAGAGGATGGAGTTCTGAAGGAATACATTCTAATCGTAAGTGGAGAAAAATAGGGCTGTCTGACGTCCCTCCAATTAGACCTACAGAAAACAATTTCTTACAGCCACTGGCTTGACTGCATCCTACGACGCTACAAACTTCATGTTCATGGGGAGGGGTCCTTCCAGCTCCTTCTATGTCTAGCCTTTTGTCACTTGGCTTGCCATTGTTGTTTGTAAAAAAAAAAATCTACTAAAATGTCAATTATAAAAAATCCAAATTACTGTTTTTTAGCACACTTGCATAATTTGATGGATAACATTCATCCATTTCAATAATCTGGCTCTCCCCACGTGGCTTCCCTGGTGGATCAGTCATAAAGAATCTGACTGCTATGCAAGAGACCCAGGTTTGATCCCTGGGTCAGGAAGTTCCCCTGGAGAAAGAAATGGCAACCCACTCCAGTATTCTTGCCTGGAACATCCTATGGACAGAGGAACCTGGCAGGCTAGAGTCCATGGAGTCAAAAAGAGTCAGACAAGACTGAACGACTAAACCATTCCAGGTGAGGGCCTTTTATGTCTAACCCAGCCTGGCAGGTAACCTGGGAAGCAGAGGTAAGATCAAAATGAAGGGCTCCATGGAAGCTGTGCCAATGCTTTTTCATTAGGTACCCACTGAAGACCCACTACTAATGCTCTGAGAACCTCTGGAGTTAGGTTTGGTCTTTCAGATTTCACGGCCCTAAATTTTAAAGCAATTCAAAAAGGATGTCTCTAAAGGTTTTATTATACACACACACACACACACACACACACACTGACACACACAGCATATTGGTTTCTCTAGTGGCTCAGATGGTAAAGAACCTGACTATAATGCAGGAGACCCAGGTTTGATCCATGGGTTTGGAAGATTCCTTGAAGAAGGGACTGGCAATCCACTCCAGTATTCTTGCCTGGAGAATTCCATGGACAGAGGAGCCTGGCAGGCTACAGTCCAATGGGATTTGAAAGAGTTGGACACAACTGAGCACTTTTACTTTTATATGTGTATACATTTGTGAATCTTTTATTGCCAGCCATCTCAAACCCTTTATAGAAGTTTGTAGAAGATGAAAATAGTATCTAAAATTTAAAAAGTCAACATCTGAAGAAGGAAACAAAAGTTCCTAATGTACAACAAACACAATAAATCCCTTTCTTGAAGCTGACCTCATTTCTTTCTTCTACATTCCCAGGAATTCCTAAAAGCCCAATTCAAGCTACACACAATTCCCCTCCTCTGGTTGGATTCCAGGCCCATCTGATGGACCACATCACCATGGCCAGTGCTTCTGCACCTCTGTCACAGTATGGCACAGAGACTAGGATGGATATATAGAAAGAAGCATATTGACCCAAGTCCTGATACTGCCCAAACAAGGAGGATCGTTACTTTTATGTATTTTTATATATTTCCCATTTGGAGCACACCATTTGGGAAATTCTATCCAAAGTCTATGAATCCACATGGACAAATAAAAAACAAATTCTTAGATGAGATCTTCCACTTGAGAGAAAATGGTGATTTTTCACAATTCAGAAAAATTCTTCAGTTTGCAGAGAATGACAGTCTATACCTGGAGGAGAAATTCCATTAGCCCAATATTGTGCTGAGATAGGCCTACAATGTAGAAGACCTGGTTTTAATCCCTGGTTTGGAAAGATCCCCTGGAGGAGGGCATGGCAACCCTCTCCAGTATTCTTGCCTGCAGAATCCCCATGGACAGAGGAACCTGGAGAGCTACAGTCCATGAGGTTGTAAAGAGTCAGACACGGCTGAGCGACTATGTACACAAGCTTAACACTAACTGAGGGTCAGTGCTAAGTCTTCATGTAAGCACATACAGTAGCTTGCACATCTCAGGAAGTTTAGAGATCAGCTCTGATTCTCAAATCCCTCCTTCATCACCTCTGTCTCCTTTGACATAATCCAACTCATAGTTCTGTTAAATTAGGACATTATAAAACATCAGTGAGTCTTAGCTATATGGTGAGATCTATACAAACCCTGGACTTCCCTATTGACTCAGATGGTGAAGGATCTGCCTGCAATGCAGGAAGACCAGGGTTTGATCCCTCGGTTGGGAAGATCCCCTGGAAAAGAGAATGGCACCCCACTCCATTATTCTTGCCTGGAGAATTCCATGCACAGAGGAGGCTGGCAGTCCACAGTCCACAAGATTCGGACACAACTGAGCAACTAACATGCACACACACACACACACACACACGTACAAACACTAAGACTAAGCTTTTCTAAACCTGCCCTTTGCTTGGGATACATTAATCACATTCTTCATCCCTCATTTGGCTTCCTTGGATCTTTTCACAACCATGTAAGCTCTAGGACCTGGGTATCCTTCAATTCACTCCCAACTGAGTCATGGCTAACTCCACTGAAGAGTGAATGGTGGGGTTTGGTTCAGTTTGTTAACCAGCACAACAGGAAGTTTTAGGGAAACATGGTGTATTCCTTCTTTCATGTTTAGTGTATCTCATTGAGCAATAGCTTCCTTTTTACTTTTGTCAGGGTTCAAGTTTGTCTGGAGTCCACTTATTTGCTAATTTAACAAGGTACACCTTAAAAAGAAGAGCACTATAAAAGTATATCACTGGGAAATTTACTCAACATCCCATGGTAACCTATATGAGAAAAGACTCTAAAAAAGAATGAATATATGTATATGTATAACTGAACCACTTTGCTGTACATCTGAAATAAACACATTATAAATTTATTTTAAATTATTATAAATTAAAGTATTATAAATCAACTATATTCCAAAAAAATTTTTTTAAATTAAAGAAAAAAGTCTTAAAAAAGCTAAAAGTCAAGGCTTTTGAGCTCTATCTTATAAATAAAAAAACAGCATATTAAAGTATGTAGAAGAATGAAAATAAGAAAAAATAGACTCTTGAGAGTCCCTGAGGCAGCAAGTAGTGCAAACCAGTCAATCCCAAAGGAAATCAACACTGATTATTCATTGGAAAGACTGGATGCTGAAGCTCAAGCTCCAATACCTTGGCCACTTGATGTGAAGAACTGATTCATTGGAAAAGAGCCTGATGCTGGGAAAGATTGATGGCAGGAGGAGAAGGGAGCGACTGAGGATGAGATGGTTCGACAGCATCATCAACTGAATGGACGTGAGTTTGAGCAAACTCTGGGAGATAGTGAAGGACAGGCAAAACTGGCATGCTGTAGTCCATGAGGTCACAAAAAGTCAGACACAATTGAGCAACTAAATGACAAAAGACCCAAATGAAAAGAAAACTAACTTCTAAGCAGGAAAATCAACAAACTCAAAGTTGGTTCTTTGAAATCACCACAAAATGCAAAAGAAATGAAAGGGGGGGGGGGGATTGCTATTAATATGAATTAAAAGAGGATAATACAAGACATTGGGCTTTCCTGTGACTCAGACGGTAAAGAATCTGCTTGTAACATGGGAGACCCAGGTTTGATGCCTGGGTTCAGAAGATCCCCTGGAAAAGGAAATGGCAACCAACCTACTCCAGTATTCTTGCCTGGAGAATCCCATGGACAGAGGAGCCTGACAGGCTACAGTCCAGGGGGTTGGAAAGAGTTGGACATGACTGAGCAACTAACACTATAGCTTTCATTTAAATACAAAAGATACCATGACCATTACAAAGAGAATATAATAAACATTGTGCAGATAAACTTTTAAATTTTAATGTAAAGGGTGAATGTCTTTATTTTTTTTTTCTTTTTTTATTAAATATTTAAAAAAAAATCACATGCTCCCCATCCTGAACCCTCCTCCCTCCCAACCTCCCCATACCATCCCCCTGGGCCTTCCCAGCACACCAGCCCCAAGCATCCAGCATCGTGCACTGAACCTGGACTGGCATCTCGTTTCATACATGACATTTCACATGTTTCAATGACATTCTCCCAAATCTTCCCACCCTCTCCCACAGAGTCCATAAGACTGTTCTATACATCAGTGTCTCTTTTGCTGTCTCGTACACAGGGTTATCGTTACCATCTTTCTAAATTCCATATACATGCGTTAGTATACTGTATTTATGTTTTTCCTTCTGGCTTACTTCACTCTGTATAATAGTCTCCAGTTTCATCCACCTCATTAGAACTGATTCAAATGTATTCTTTTTAATGGCTGAGTAATACTCCATTGTGTATATGTACCACAGCTTTCTTATCCATTCATCTGCTGATGGACATCTAGGTTGCTTCCATGTCCTGGCTATTATAAACAGTGCTGCGATGAACACTGGGGTACACGTGTCTCTTTCCCTT